>NC_081412.1:558114274-559552607 GCF_030272615.1 Cryptomeria japonica
TAGGTTCAACAACTGGATTTCCTTCATCATCAAACACTTCATCTGGTTTAGTTATTGTCGATTCTTGTTTAGCCTTCATGTTGGCTTCAGCCACTCTATGCATCTGAAGAGCTTCTAGAGCAAGAGTGTGTGTATTCTTGAGCACTTCTTGACCCTTCCCTTCCAGTAATAGGAGTCTTCTTCTTCTCATGAAGAAGAAGCCTTTGTATTTATTCATTACTTCAAACAGTTTTGAATTTGATACATCAGGAAAATGTTCAGCAAAAACTTTCTCTCTCATTTCCTATTCCTTCTCTATGGCAATGTGCCATTTATTGTCTAAGGACTTATACAAAGAATTCGGTGTCTCAGATCTAATTTCTGAAGGTGATCGGTCATTAACACATAAATACTGAATGATTTCTTTTTCAACCGCTTCCTTTTCATCATCATTAAAACCATCAAAACAATCAATCAAATTATTCAACACTTTTCTCCTAATGTTTTTGATAGTTATTTGATAGTGTGTCAAAGGTTTGTAGGAGGAGATGTCAATATTTACCGGTGACGATGATGTCGGTTCATTCTTTGTCTTTTTCTTTGCTTGTCGTGTCTTCTTAGGTTTTTCCTCAGACATGGTTTCTTTTGAGTCTGGTGAGGCATTCCTTGTCTTCCTCTTTCTCTCGAACACTTTAGCAGGTGCCACTTTCGGTTTCTTTCTAGCCGGTGACCGCTTGGTCACTGTAGGACTGGCTATAGTAGCCAGTGCTGATGTTGAAGGCACTACTTTTTCCTTCTTCACTAAAGGTTCTTTTCCTTTCTTTGCTGAGGGTTCCTCAACCGGTGTTATCCTTTCTAGGTAGGTGTCGGTTCTCCTTTCCTTTGGATCAAGTGGTGAGGCAATAAGGGTAGACACATATCCTTCCACCATATCATTCATTACCTCATAGCCCATAGGCTTCACTTCCTCCTGTTTGGGCTCAACAGCCTCCATTATGCATTGATCCACTTTAATGGTGAAACATATATCATCTTCATATTTCTTGACAATATCACCTGATATTCTCATCCTCTAACTCATTTTGCGTCTGAACTCATCAAAGTACCTATTCAGAACTTCAAGGTAACCGATTCCAACTACTTGAAGGCTTTCCTTGATTTGCTTGGTTACCAGTTGGTCAACAGACCACTGGACATCACCTACTCCTGAAAAGTAGCCTTGGAAGTAAAAGAACAACCCAACCAGTAGTTGTCCAAACTTGAACCTCAATGCATTATCCTGTTTGATTGATTTAAGATTCAATAGGAGTTGCCTTTGCATACTGGTGTACAGGTCAAATGATGCATCCTCCTTGATCATCTGATAAGCGGCATTTACTGCTGCAACAGATATAGAGTTAAGTCTATTGGCAGAGAGCGTCTGGTAGCCTATTACCATGTAGGCATACTTGACCAGATCGTCCTTGATTGAATTGATGGTCATACCTCGTGAGTCACTCATTGAACTGATGAGTTTGGACATTTCAGTCTTGCTTACCATCCTTAGGGCTGGCACTTCCCCTGTATTGCACAAACCGGTGATGACATGAGTTGCTTGTGCTGTAATATCATGCATTCTTTCCAGGTACATCTTGTCACCATGAACTCTACTCAGAATGATCCTAATGTCATCATCTGTGAAATCCTCTAGGAAATAAACAACATCATGGAGATTCTTTTTCTCCAAAATACTATACTCCGGTTTGATCTTTTTATCTTTTCAACAAAATAAACCTAGCTACGAGTGAATTGTTAGAGACCCTAGGTCTTCAATTTTACAATCTATTGAATCTGAGATTCCCTCTTCTACTATCACACTGGCTGGAACTTGTGATAGGGCATTATATTTAGACTTGTGTTGAATAAAGCTTGCTGAATCAATAGATGCACTAGAGCTAGTATGGGATGCAAAATCCATGATAGAAACTGAAAACTCAAAAAATACCTTTCAGAAATCATGAATTTAGGGCTTTCAGATTCTTCTCCACCTCACACTTCGTCGGTTGCAGAATCACTGCTTTGCATTCTTCACTTGACCATTTGCAATTTAAATTTGAATCTCCTTCAAGGTTCCTTAATTTCTCAGAATCGCAGCACAAATCACTTTTCTTCGCTCTGCACTTGAAAACTGATAGTGAGAAATGATTTGAAAAATTCCTTTTAAACATATTCCTCACCTACCACAATTAATGCTCCACCATTAGGGTGTAAACCCTAATTTGCCTTTCACTGTTTCTGGTCTTCTGCTAAATGATAGGTATCGCATACTGGTTAAGGTCTTTTACCAGTGTAAATCGGGGGTTCGAAGTATTTCACCGTTTGCTCCCCCTAAGCTTTTCTAAAGCTTAGTTTGTCAGATCTGTGATTTCCACACTAGGTGCAGAAATTGGTTCCTCTTGCAACATTGCTAGTTTCTTCTTCCAGGTTTTGTTCATATCCACTTTAACAGTTTCAACATCAATGTTTCCTTTCGAAGTGACCGGTATATCATTAGATATGTTCTTTCTTGATCTACAGAATCTAGCAATGTGACCCGGTTTGTTGTAGTGATAGTAGACCAATCCAGGTGCTCTCCAAGGTCCATTATTCATGTTGTCATTCTTCCTTCTACATGTTGCAGCAGTGTGACCATGACCATGATAGACCATACAATTTGCTCTCCATCCGGTTGCCGCTTGATAGCCACCGCTTCTTGGCTGATGATTGAAGGCATTAAATCGGTGTGATTCTGGTTCACAAAAGGTTTAGGACCAACTCCTTGGGTCCTCTGAGGATATCTTCCAGTGTTATTCATAACAGACCTGCATTCAGATGCTCTATGCCCAAACTTGTTGCATGCATAACAGTTACCATTGAATTTATAGGATCTAGGCTTATCATTTAGAAAATAAGGAAAATTATTGTAAGCCTTACTCCTAAACACATTGGCAGTATGTCCTTCTTTAAGACAGTTAAAGCAAACAAGTTTAAACTTTTTCTTACCTTTATCCTTTGATGCCGGTTGATTCTTTGATGTTCTAGCATATGTACTAGAGGTCTCACCTTCCTCATGACCGAAATAACCAAGTCCATCAATATTCTTCACAGGTTTGGAAGATTCAATCTTTTTCTCTAGCTTGACAGTACTCTTGTTGAACTTAGCAAGTATTTCCTTTGACTCAGAGAGTTCTTTGGAAATAGTAGCATTTGTTTCCATCAGGTTTTCATTCTCAGAGATGGCAATGTTTAGTTCTCCTTGCATGTCTTCCTTTTCCACTTTGCTCGCACGGAGTTGAGTAGTTAGGGCACTGATCTCTTGCTTTAGCTTGGAGTTTTCATGATCTTTGTCTTTGACCAGATCTTTAGATTTCCTCCAGTTCTCAAGCTTTTGGCACATTTGGATAGTCAGTCCTTCCAATTCTTTTCTCAGATTGGAATTGGATTCATTTATCTTTTTTACTTCTTGAATTAGGGCTTCCATGTTTGCTTCATCAGAGGAACTATTTTCAGATAGCTCCATCATCTTTTCTACATGTTCTCTCCTTTTTGCTTGAGATGCCTTGTATTTGACCATAAGATCATCATAGGCTTCCTCAGACTGAGTGAGCCAATGAGTAAGTTCCCTCAATGTGTATTCCCCCATATCTCTTTCCAAGTGGTTAAACTTATAGAAAGGTAGGCTCTAATACCAATTGATGAATACTAAGAGGGGGGAGTGAATTAGTATGCCAAAAATCTTTGCACTTAAACACTTTGCAAGACTAACAATAAACCAGTAAAACAATTTAGTAGACAAACCAGTTAGCACACATGCAAACCAAATAGAAAATTATGCATTCACCCACAAAAGCACAAACACCATAACACAAGAGATTTTGACATGGAAACCCAAATGGGAAAAACCATGGTGAGATGGAACTCACAAGTAACTATCTGCAGAATAGGAACTAGACCGGTTAAGGTCATACAATGTTCTTTACCAGAACAAATCCTGTTAGGAATCTCAATCTCTATTAGGAGATAAGTCCGATTAAAGACTACCTTGCTAGAGGATTTTAGATCCACAGATGTGAACCACCTTGTTAGAGGATTTACAAAAGGCTTTTGGGCCTTCCTGGTTAAGGGCTACAAACTTGTCGAAGATGTGAGTAATCAACAAGTGAGTGATCTAGAAAATAGCACATATTGCTTGGTTAGATCCTTGATAGCTCATTCCTAATGCATTCCAACATTACTTCAGTCTTCTATACATTCATACTCTCTCTGACTCCTCAACCACCTTAAACCCTAGCAACAACATCAACCGCAACAACAACAACTTAAAACCCTAGACATGATGTCCTTATAAAGGAATTTGATTTCATGTCGATCCAGTAGGATTACAATACAATTTCCTAGGTTCAATGCATCTAGACATATCTGGTAACATGATACAAAAAGCACTGTTAAAGTGTTGGCATCGTCAAACAATCGGTGGATGGTAACTCATCACAAAATGTCGGTTGGTAACTCATCGTAGAGTATTACCGGTTCATAGAAAATATCGGTTCAAGCAAAATGTCGGTTGCCGGTTTGATAAAATGAAGACTGGGAAATATGTGTTCTGCTGCTTTGATCCTTTGTACTGCTTGAGATCCTCGAACCGCTTGGGATTAACATACCACTTCAGATCGGTAAACACTTTCTGCAAAACACCAATAGTCTAAGGACTATAATGTATCATACCGATTGGAAGAATTGTTGGTTGAGCATAACTCATACATACAAAAATGATCTCAATGCAAGTGTGTCTCCATCAATGATAATCACAACATAATCATCAAAAATACCAATAGAGTAATAAAACATATCTTATTACTAGTTTTCAAGTGAAAGATATTACTTCCTGTATGAATATCGGTTGCAATCTCCAAACTAGTCTTGTTAATGATTTTGCATTTTCTATCTTTAAACAGAAGTTGAAAACCCTTATCAACCAATTGACCTACACTCAAATGATTATGCTTTAAACCTTCTACATAATAGACATTATTAGTATTATGCTTGCCATCCAAAGAAATAATACCTCTACCTTTGATCATACATGCCTTGTCATCTCCAAATCTGACTTGACCGCCATTGTATTCTTCCAGGGACAAAAATTTCCCTTTACCTCCAGTCATATGATGTGAGCATCCACTATCAATTACCCATTCATCCTTATCTTCAACTTTTTCTGCGAGGACCTTTTCTTCATTCTTGATAGCCAGTTATGGTTCATCTTCCTTCAAATAATAGAATACCCATTCCTTTCCATTGCTGGATCCACTAGCAGAGTCTTTTCTCGGTTCATCTCCACAGTCATTAGTTACTCCCTCCTCATCTACTACGTAGCATTGTTTACTTTTCTTGAATCTGTATCTATTCTAGCTAGGCTTATAAGATTTCTTAACTCTTTCCTCAAACCTTGCATTCCTTTCAGGACATCTAGATGCAAAATGACCAATCTTGTTACATGCAAAACATTTAAAAGGTACTTTTCCTTCATACTTACTTCCAGTTGGTCCTTTAGGTACTCTCCTAGAAAATAAGGCTTCAAGTTGCTCAAGTTCTTCATCTTCTTTCCTCATGTCTTCCAATTCTTTTTCTTATAGGGCTCTCCAATCACTTTTGCTAGTAGATGATGATGATGATGCATGAAAAGCAAGTTCAGACTTTACAGCTCCAGAAGATCTAAATTCTTCAAGCTCAAAAGCAGATAATTTCCCAATCAGAATGTCTCTGTTAATTGAAGAGTTTACCATTGTTCTTAACTCATTAATTGTAGTTGCCTTCATCTTGTAAGCTGGTGGAAGGGCTCTCAAGACTTTGGAAACTATTTTATCTTCACTTAGAAATCCTCCACAACATTGAATTCCCATAACAATCTCATTTACTCTTTCCATAAACACAACAATTCTCTCATTATCTTCCATCTTTAAGTTTTCATATCTTACCCCGTAACCATCAAGTTTAGTAATTTTGACACTAGGATCACCTTCATTCAGAGTTTGCAATTTATCCCACATAACCTTAGCCAATGATTTATCAGTCAATCCCATGATCTGTTGATCAGTAAGTGCACACAAGAGGGCTTCTCTAGCTCTGCAATCATTTTCAATATTCTTATCCAAGTCTACAGGAGCAGGATTGCTAGATGTGGGATCATAAGGTGTGTATCCTTTCTCAGTGATCTCCAAATATCCTTGCCAAGGCATCTAAGATGAGTCTCCATTCGAATTTTCCATATCCCATAATTTGTTCCATCAAGCTTAGGGATTTCTCTTCTGAAAATACTTGTCGGTGGATTAGAAGTGTTAGATACCATAGGATCTACCTCAAGTGGTTAAGCTTCTACAAAAGAGGACCAAAGCTCTGATACAAATTGTTAGGATAACTGGTGAACAACTGAGAGGGAAGGGGGGGTAGCAATGTGGTAGCCACTATTGAGGAAGAGATAGAGTCTAGTGAAGCAATGTGGGAAGTAAAGAAGATTGCCACCTCTGTCAGAGTAGTCCAGAAGTCACCATCCGGTGAAGGACATACAAGCAAAAAGCACAAAATTAGAGCTAAACAATCTGGTAGACCTCGCCTCAATAGGAAGTCTAAGTCTGAGCTTGATGAAGCTCTGAAATCCAGTAAAACAGAATGTACTCATACTATTGTGCCCCCAATGTCATTGAATGAAATAGTTGATGGAGTGGTATAGGAAGGTAATTTGAAGAATATACTTGTATATTATGAGAATTGTGATGAAAATGACCAAAGAGCAATAGAGGAAGCCATTGTACAATACATGAATGTATATAGAAAAGCCCTGATAGAACTATCATCTATGATTCTGAAAGGTTTGTATGATATTTTGGATGCCAGAAGGCATATTGCTAGTTTGGAGGATGATAGAATAAAAGAATATGTATTAGTTAGCTTGTGTTCTGTCATTTCTAAGGCTGAAGTTGACAGATAGCTAAATATTGCAAAGGAAAGATGCAAAAGAAAAAAGAGAGTAAATAAGATCATTCTCAGGAAGATAGATGAAGTTGCCAAGGAGACTAAAACAATTTTGAAACAATTTTTGGAAGAGCATAGATATGAGGTTAATCTAGCAAAAGCTGACACCCCGTCGGAAGTGCATATTCAGGATACCTCCACTCTGGATGTGCAAACAACTGATCAAGATGACACTGATACTACTAAATTTACTTACTCCGGTGAAGCTGACAAGAATCCTTTGGTAATAAATGTTGAATCTAAGAAGGCAGTTGAGGAGATTGGAGATGGAAAGGGTGAAGATGTAGAGAAAGGTGAAGAAAAAGAGGAAGTGGAGAAGGAGATAGATGGAGATAAGATGAACAAGTTCTAGCAGCAAGAGACACTATGAGTGTAGACAAGGGCAAGAAAATAATCACTGACACAAATGATCTCACCAAAGGACCTATTGATCTTAGTTCTCTATCTTTGGTTCAAGCACTAAAGCTTGCAACACTTGCACAGGACAAGGCAAGTGAGGATACTGAAATATCATTCAGAAGACAAAGAGCTGATCTCTATGGCAACATATATATGACAACCCTTCTATGAGGAAAAGTAGAGATGTTAGGCACAACTATGAATCTAGATCTAGCAGAGAAGTTGATGATGAAGATAGTTTGGTTGAGCTTGAAGCATTATTGGCCAAGCGGTTTCCCAGAGGTACCGATAAGTACAGAGGTAAATTAACTTTGAAATGTTTTGCATGCAACAAGATTGGAAACATTGCAGCTAACTATCCTAATGGTGACAATGAGCATAAGTGTGAGAAGTTCAATAAGTACAAAGGAAAAGGCAAAAGAGATTGTCTCATTACAGTTGATGGTGGTATCACTGATGAGGAATCTGAGGGTAATGCTAATGAAGACATTGTCTTTGTAGCCATTAAAGAGGAGACATCTGATAAAAAAGCTTTAGTTTCTTGCATGGATAATTCTGATGATTGGATCATTGATAGTGGTTGTTCACACCACATGACCGGTGAGTGGAGAAAATTTCTTTCCTTGAAGGAATTTGATGGAGGAGTTGTGAGATTTGGTAATGACTCACCCTGCATGGTAAAAGGTAAGGGAACTATTTCTCTTAATGGAAAGAGCAGTGTAGATGATGTCTACTAGGTTGAAGGACTAAAGCACAATCTTTTGAGTGTCGCACAACTCAATGATAGAGGATATCCATTGGAGTTTAAGAATGGAATGTGCAAAATCTATGGGAGAAAAGGTGAACTGATTGCAACTGATAAGAAGACTAAAGGTAACCTGTTTCACCTGAATTCTAAAGTCAACAACTGTTTAATTGCTGAAGTAGATGATAGTTGGCTTTGGCATAGGAGATTTTTTCATATAAATTTTGATAACATTTTTAAAGTGAGTAAGTCGAAGATAGTGAGAGGTTTGCCTCAGTTGGACAAACCGGTTAATGCTCTATGTAAGGAATGTCAGTTGGGAAAGATGACATCCTCAACTTTTAAGAGAAAATCTTTTTCAGCAGAACATTTGTTAGATTTGGTTCATACGTATCTTTGTGGACCCATAAGGACCAAAAGTATTCAAGGTGATAGATATTTCATGATCTTCATTGATGATTGCTCAAGAATGATGTGGGTCACATTATTGAAGAATAAAACAAAACCATTTAGTAAGTTCAAGGCATTCAGGGCCTTAGCTGAAAAGGAAAGTGGTAAGAAGATAAAGTGTTTGAGGACTGATCAAGGTGGTGAATTCACTTCCGTGGAATTCACTAGATATTGTGAAGAAAATAGTATCAAACGATAGCTTTCTGCACCGAGGACACCACAACAGAATGGTATTGCAGAGAGGTGCTAGATATTATTGGCATATGATGAACTGACATGATGATATGGTGATAATGTATGTTGTCATTGATGTCAATAAGTGAAAGTGAACTGGTATGCAGATTGGAAGAAGACGGTGAACCGGTATGAAGATTTGTAAGTGAACCGGTGTCAGGGTTTCACTAAGTGTGACTACCGGTTGGTAGTCTCAACTCTAGGGTTTCCAGTTTGGCAATCCAGTTTGTGCAATGCAACCAATGAAATTTTGTGATGAGTTAGCTAAGAGATGAGAATGAGATCAAGGTGCCACATCAGTTTTGTACGCGTGAAGGATTTCCTTGAGGATCTTGCATGTGAAGATCGATTGCATTAAATGTCTACCTCGGGAATGATCATTCTTCTTAGTGGTATGAGAAGAGAGTGTGATGGGTTACTGATTCCCATATGTGGTGAAGAATGAATGATACAGATAGTCTTGTGATCTGTTTAAAATTGTATTTCTCTATGCAAAGTGTTTGGATGGTCAGGATTGGATCGCTTGTATTGTAAACCTAAATGCTTAGGGTTTAGGGTTTATGCTACCGACCTAAGTGTTGTCTATAAGGTTGATGATGTTTGTTATTGTTTTTTGTTGGCATATGTTGTGTGTGTATCCGAGTGATGAGATACTTGCCAGACCAGTAAGAGGAAAACTGCAAAGTGTGATTGCAGAAGAGAGGAAATGAAAAGGATCTACCTTGGCATGTAGTGTTGTTATTAGATCAGAGTTTTACCTATTGTCTTCTAACCATTTCAATAGTTGGAAAATCCCTTTACCTGGTAGCTTTAATAGGCTTATTGTAAATCCTTTAACCGGGTGACTCAAGATCATTGAGTTCTTCAAATCCTCTAGCGAGGTAACCTTTAATAGGGTTTCAACCTTTAACGGGGTATATAGCCATCCCTTAATTGGGTGATCTTTAATAGGATTAGTTCCTAACAAAACCTTATTGTAAAGTCTTTAACTAGACTAGGCTCCTAATAGAGTGAGCTTCATAAGAGTTCAAAAAAGCCTTGTGGGTATTCATCCCCATCATGGTTTTTCCCATTTGGGTTTCCACGTGAAAAATCTGTGTGTCAGGAGTTGTGTGTTTTTCATGTGATGGTTAAGTGTTCTGTGTTTAGGTGATTATGCATGTAGAGGTAATAGGTTATGGTATTACTGGTATACCACATGCATATGTTTATGGGTGAAGTTGTTATCAAGTATTGAATATATTTGAAGTGTTTAGACTTATCAGTTTATGTTGTCTGTAGTCTTACTATGTTTAACCGATATTTCCATGGTTAAGTTTAGTGATGAAGACAACTAGTTAGTATTTCTTTAACTTGATAAGCTGATAAGCTGTTGAGAAAGTTTTTGACTGTACGATTCACCCCCCCCCCCCCCCCCCTCTCAGTACTGATTAGGGCATTTGTTGTTCATCATTATTCATCAAGAGGAACAACTGGTCAGTAGTTGAAGCTGCTAGAATGATGTTGATGCAAGGAGGTGTAGCAAACAATTTCTGGAGAGAAGCTGTCAGCACAACTGTCTACACTATGAACTGGATTTTGGTAAAGAGAGGTAAGGATAAGACTCCTTATGAATACTGGTATGGTAGATCACCTAATGTCAGTTACTTTAAGATATTTGGTAGTAAATGTTTTATTAAGAGAGGTGACTATGTTAGCAAGTTTGAGGTTAAAAGTGCTGAAGGCATATTTCTTGGTTACTCCACCAAGAGTAAGGCCTACAAATGTTATAACAAATGGACATAGAGAATTATTGAGAGTGTTGATGTTCAAGTGGATGAGTATCTTGAAGACTCGGGGGAAACTAGTATGGAGAAAAAGGATGATGACCCTTGCATTCTAATTTTGGTGCCAAAACCAGTGAAACCAGAAGCTGATAAAGAGAATGTTGTTGTACTAGCTCAACCAGAATAGGTAGATTAAGAAGAAGATGATGAGAATGAAGAATAGAACTTGAAGATAATGATCATATTAATTTTGAGGTATGTTAGACTCAATCATAATCCTGACCAGATTATTGTTGATAAGGATGTTGGAGTATTAACCAAAAGGGGAATTAGAGAGGAGTCATGCATGATCTCCACCATTGATCCTAGAACTACTAAGGAAGCATTTGGAGATGATCACTAGATTAAAACTATGGAGGAGGATATTGATCAAATTAAGAAGAACAATACATGGACCCTAGTACCTGGACTGGTGAATAAAAATGTAATAGGTACTAAGTGGGTATTCAAGAACAAACTAGATGAAGATGGAGTAGTAGTCCAAAACAAAGCTAGAATGGTTTGCAAAGGTTATTCATAATAAGAAGGAGAAGACTATGGTGAGAATTTTGCATTAGTTGCTAGACTGGAAGGTGTCAGGACTTTACTTGCATTTGTAGCATATAAGGGATTCAAAGTATATCAGATGGATGTGAAGTCAACATTTTGAATGGGATACTGGAAGAAGTATACATTGAGTAGCCAGATGGTTATGCTTTGATTGATGAAAAAGACATGGTATGCAAATTGCAGAAGGCACTATATGGGTTAAAGAAAGCACCAAGAGAATGGTATGAAAGGATACATTCACACCTGATGAAGAAATGTTTTCAGCAAACCAGTGTAGACAACAACATTTATCTCAAATCTGAAGGAGATAAGATACTGGTTAGTGAAGTGTTTGTGGATGATATCATATTCGGAGGCAATGATGACATGAGTGATGACTTTGTAAATGAAATGAACAGTGAGTTTGAAATGTCTCTAGTGGGAGAGATAAAAAAATTCATAGGCTTGCAAATACAACAAATGAGGAGTGGTATTTTCATCACACAGTCTAAGTACGTGAAAGAGATATTAAAGACATTTGGAATGAGTGACTCTAAACTAGTTGGGACACCAATGGTTATAGGTTGTAAATTATCTAAAGAGGATGAAGCCACATCTGTTGATGAAAAGGAGTATAGGTCAATGATTGGGAAATTGTACTATGTTGTTTACAATAGACCAAATATAGCTTGTGCAGTTGGTCTAGTTGCTAGATTTCAGAAGAATCCAAAGGAAACACACCTGATAGAAACCAAGAGGATATTCAGATATTTGAAAGGTACTATTGACTATGGTTTATGGTATCCATATGTAGGTAACCTTGATTTGAAGGTGTATACAGATGCAAACTGGGCAGATAATGTTGATGATAGGGAAAGCACAACCGGTGGAGCATTCTTTCCTGGAGAAAAACTTGTTTCATGGAGTAGCAAGAAGCAGAGCTGTATATGACAATCTACTGCTGAAGATGAGTATGTTAAAGCTTATATGAATTGTACCTAGGCTATCTGGATGAAACACATTTTGGAAGGATTCAAGATGAAGATTTCAGAACCGGTAAAGATCTTATGTGACAATACTAGTGCCATAAATATCTCAAAGAACCCTGTTTTGCGTGCACAAACCAAGTATATTTAATTGAAGTATCATTCCTTGAGAGAAAAAGTGCAAAGTAAAGATGTGATATTGGAGCATGTTTCTACCAAGGAGCAACTCACATATATTTTTACTAAACCTCTGCCTAGGACTTCTTTTGAGTATCTTAGAATTCAGCTAGGGGGTGTACCCCTACATGATGTCAATTGAGCATGATATATATTACATCAGTCCCTGAGCTACTTGTAGAATTTTATAGAAGGATTGGTGTAGAGTGGAGTTATTCCACAAGAGGAGCATCAAGTTGCAGGTTGATGATGCTTAAACAATGAATTTTTACATTGCATGTTTTACTTTCACTTTGGCATTGTTGTCAAAGGAGGAGAAGAATTATGTGATTATGACGAATAAGAATTGTATGATTAACAAAGAGAATATCTATAGCTAGTTACCAGCTAAAGACAAGGTGAGTACATGGTAAAATGTAAACCAGGATTCCTATTCACAACCATAGCAATCAAGGGTATTGATACTTATATTGCCATCAATGCCAAAGGGGGAGATCGTTGGCATTTGCATGATGATTTCATTAATGAAATGTTATGTTGTCATTGATGTCAATTAACTGGTAATGATGTTATAATGTTGTTTTGCAACCGATATGTGAGCTTGTGAAGGAAACTGATATTACTAGAGAAGAAGTGAGATCAACCGGTAAACCCTACCTGTTGATATGATAAACCCCAACCAATGAAGTTTGGTGAATTGGTTGTATTGATTTATGATCTAATGATAAGAGATAATGATTATGACACATATGAATGTTGTATGAGAAGAGTTTCAAATGGTTTTTGGTGCATAGAGATAACAGTTTTTATCTTGGGAATGAGCAAGTCTATTGCACGTAATGTAAACTGCGTGATGAGTTACAAAGTTTGATGAACTGGTGATCTAGGAGTGGTCAAGGATATCTTGAATGATGTGTAGTGATTATTATGTAATCCAATGGCCATTACTTGAACCGATTTGTTTGTAATCTCTATGAGAGAATTAGGTTTGTGATGTGTTACTGACCTATTGTTTTGTTTATAAGGTCGATGAGTTGTTTTGTTAAAGAGTTGGCAATTTGTAGTTGAGAGTAAGAGAGTATGGTTGCAGAACTAGATGATGTATCTGCAGTTTGTGTAAAGGCAGATAGGAGCATGAAAAGGACTTGAAGAAGAAAGTGTAGTGCTATTCAAAGAGATCAAAAAATCCTCGTTGTTTTCTAACAATTACAATAGTTAAATCCCCTAACTGGGTAAGCTCTAACAAGCTTAGTGTTATTCAAATCCTCTAACCAAGTGGTCCATTAGCCTAGATTTCAAGTCCTATACCAAGGTTACTCCTAATAGAGTATTTCTTCTAATAGGGCATTATAGTCAATCCCTTAACAGGGTGGTCCCTAACAGGATTTGTTCTTAACAGGACTTGTAAAGCTTTAACAAGCTTGACTCCTAACAGGGTGAACTTCAGAAGAGTTCTGAATACTTGTTGGTATTCATCCCCACTGTGGTTTTTCCCATTTGGGTTTCCACGTCAAAAATATTGTGTCAAGTGGTTAATTTTTTGTGGTTATGTTTACTATGGTTGAATTGCTTAACTACTAAATCAACTTTGATATTTTATGTTAGCTGACAGCAATCTGAAATATGTTTTACTTATGTCAATAAAGTATTTGGATGTTTCAGTTAAAAGGTTTTGAGAGTTTCAGAGTTGTTTTATTATTAGTCTGTTATATAGTCAACCGGTTTAACTTATCAGTAATATTGCATTTGAAGTTTAGTATTTAAACTAGTTAGTTTAGAGTTTGCATTGAGAGGTTGATTTTTAGATTGGTGAAAGTTTATATCAGTTCTATCTACTGATTCACCACCCCCCCCCTCTCAGTAGTTGACTAGATCCTTATTATTTCATCATACCATGAATATCAGGCTTAGGTTTTTTTCTTCATAAGACTTAAGAAGAAATTCACAAACCCTAAACCCTAGACCTTGAACTTTGACAAAGGGCAAAGTAAATCTAGAATGACCAATATTTTGGCTCAAATATGAAAATTCTTGTGCAGTTATTTTTAGGACTATCACATCTAGCTAGGATATTAGTTGCATTCATTTTGATCTTGGAATATCTTTCAATCTAATTCTTTTAGGTTGACATCTAAAAGGTCAAGTTCTCTTCCAAGTAAGAGCCACCTTAATTCTTGAAGATCGTTGGAGATAGAGGAACATGAGATGTGCTTGGGGTTCTTGATTTTGAAGCTAACTTAGTTTAGTTTCAATTTTGATTTCTAACTCTAACATAATGTTTCACGTGTGTGTTTGATGTTGTTTGAGTCTCTCTTGTAGGTACCACACTTTCCAGTATACATTTTTGGCACCCACTGTGGAGCTCAACCCCTAAATTTTTCAAAATGTTAACCTTTTCGCATAGGTTCGGCCTAGAATTTTGACACTCTTTTAGCACATGCATCAACTGTTGCAAAGCATACATGGTACAAAATAGCTCATATGTGCTCTATTCTAGCACTTATGTGCTCTGTTCCAATGCATATGTGCTCTGTTACAACGCATATAAACAATTTTTTAGCGCATTTGTGTCCTGTGGATTTTTTCTGTCTTTTTTGGCTTTCTGTCTGATAAACTTCTTTTAGCGCATATGTGGTCTCTTTTAGTGCATTCAAAGTACTCTATAGTGCATTTGTCCTCTCTTATAGTGCATATATTAAATCCTTTAGTGCATACATTCTCTGTTGTAACGCATTTGTAATAAAGGCCAAAATTGTAACCTAAACTTGGAATTTAGGCTTGTGTAAGCCCACAAGGAGGTTTTATGCTTTTCTAACTTCTTTTATTTTGCAAGTTTCTAATAGCTTCTTACAAATTGGAGTTAAATTAGGATTTTTTATTTCTTTTTAGCTCTCTTGTAAAGTTGGTTAAAAAGAATTCACATTTCCAATTTGGTGCTTTAAAATGAATCACATTTTTTAGGGGGCTCTAAAAATAACATCACTTACAAAGATAAAAGGAATCACAAATCGAACTTTGTTTTCTTCCAAGTTAGGAGCAAAAACACTTCAAATTTGGGCTTAAAAGGAACAACAACTTTCATTTCTTGCAAAGGTAAAATGCAAAATCAATCTTTATTTGCAAGTTAAAAAGAACAATCAACTTGTCCCTTTTTCCAAAATAGATTTACTTATAGCAATGTGCTTTCATTTTGTTGACCAAGATTTCACTTTCCTAGTTAGGAAACAATTGATATGTGGGACTAAAATAAACATCATGTTTGATTGGAGCAACATCTCCAATTAGGACTTAGAAAATAATTGCTTTGAAAAGGTAAAAAGAACATTGTATGCTTTGTTTTGAGTGCTAGGTATATGCTCTCCCCTTAATTAGGTGATAAAAAAGCCAAACCCACTCTTTTTCATGCTTTATTTACTTTCAAGCATTTAAAAAATTTAGAGGGTCTGCCTTCTCGAATGCCTTGAGGGGGCTAGTGAGAAGGGTATGAACCAAGTGGACAATGGCTAAAGCCAAGTTTGCCAACCCATTATAATCAAATGTGGAGGCTGATGAAAATCCCCTCCAATGGAAATGTGTATTTGATATTCTTTCGCTAGTATCCTTGTGATGTGAAGTCTATATTCTAAAGGTTAGGAAGCCTTTTAATTGAGTTTATCATTTGTCGCATCGAATGAAACCTTTACTACGAACCATAGAAGTAGAAACCTTGAGCCCTGTCAACCATACATTAGCAATATCATAGTGCAAGAGTGAGGAAGAATCCACCCCCAAGATTACTAACCATACATCTCCCAATATAACTAATTAATTGAGAAGCAATCCTCTTTGGGTTAATTTCTAGAAAAAGGCAAAAAAATAGGCACCCTCTAGGGGGTGACACAGTTGTTTGAGCTAAATGAGTATCGAGCTATAGGATATGGTATTATCAATGACCCTTGAATAAAGAGTCTACTTGGTGTCTTATTTGTATCCAAACCAGTGAAAACATCAGGGATTTGAACACATCCTCAAATAACAAACACTAAATTTTTAGCACTGGGATGACCATTGTCTTCATGTGTGCTATGTATTCTTGTCACAAATGTTAAAACATCTTGCAAAAATATCAATCAACCAACTCAAAATTCAATTCAAACAAAGAGAAATCATAAGTGGAGGAAATTTTAAAATCCAACAAAGGACCTCTTGAGGTGGTTATGAACTTTTCAACTATCTTTAGGCAAGACTTTCATCCAACAATATTAGAGGAGTATCAAACTGAGTGATCGCATGCTATCATCCAAACTATCTCAACAACAATACCTATCTAGGTATTCAAGTTTGTAAAATTTGGTTTCCATATGGGGAAACTCGATCCATATCATTTGGCGTACTTTGTCATAGGGGCATATTGTACAAACCCTCAATTTGGACTAGTATTCTTGACTATCAAAATGAAGTATCCTTATCAACCAACAACATCAACATTTTGATCATTATTATGACCACTCCCCGTATTTTGAGAAGAAGAAGTCTTCCTCAAAAGACTAAGTTGAAGAAGAGACAACCTAGTCCTAGGAAGCTCATCAAGAGGAGAAAGTTTCTCTACATTAACCGTCAACTCTTTGTATCACATTGTATCTTCTTATGTCACATGTGATTATATCTTCAAGGAAAAACCAATGAGTTTGACAAAGAGCCTTTGAGAAGTAGGGCTTATACTCAGAAGTCAGCATTCAACCAATGTCTCAACAAAGGGGGAAAAATCAATCCCGTCTTCTTTTCAAACATTTGCATCACTTAAAATGTTGCTCCACCCAAACCACCAACTCCAATAAGAGAAGAAGAAATATCAACCCCACTAAGAGAAGAAGAGCTCACTTATTGAGAAGCATATTAATTCCCATTGTCACTCGATCTCAAAAAAAAAAAGAGTGGGACCCACAACTGAAATCAAGCATGAGGCGTAGGGATTCCAATCCTTTTTATGAATACACACATATGGGGGAAGAGGAGATCACCATGGATTTCATCCAACAATGGCAACAAAGTACCACCTTCCAAAAACTCATGGAAAGGATTATAGAATCAAACAAACAAAAATACCTCCTCATGCTAAATAGTAAAGGAGACAAGATTCTCGAGGATTTTGACATGGAGAATTCAAGGAATACCAATGAAAGAATCCCAAGAACAATGGTAAAGGCCTACACATTCTATACTTAGATTCAAGAGCACTTGGGAGGAAACAACACCCATGACCAAGATAACACCCATGACCGAGATGATACTCGTAATCAGGACAACATTAGTGAACAAGGGGATGCCAATCATCAAAGGTTAAACAAAGAAAATGTTCCCTTGGCCAACATCACACAACAATTCCAAGCACTCCAATGACAGATGCAAGATATGCAACAAGGGTCTATGATAAGGTACTCTCTGGAGGACATTTGTCCTTATCCTTTTGATAGAAGATTAAACATGGTCCCTTTTCCACAAAAAATAGATATACTAAAGTATGACAAATACAATGGTAAGAGTGATCCCCCTGATCACATTAGGGAATTTTACACTATGAGATTAGAGTTTTCCCATAATGACACTTACATGATGAGGCTATTCCCAAGAAGTTTGGGAGGACAAACAATGGAGTGGCTTTCAAAACTCACACCTCCTATCAAGTCATTTGACGAGTTAGTGAACAAATTTATTTCACAATACTCTTATAATATCCAACATGAGGTCACCATGCTTGACATATGCAATACAATACAAAAAAACAATGAAACTTTCATGGTGTTCTTACAAGGATGGAGGGACATGGTCTCGAGGTACCCACGTGATGTGCTTGAAAAGGAGAAAATGAAAATTTTTATAGACAATTTGAATGACAAAATGAGTTATCAACTCAAAAGATAATGTCTACCTAGTTTCAAAAAGTTAATTGAGAATAGAATTCAAGTAGAATAATTCTTAATAAAAAAGGGAACATTGAAATTCTCTAAGGAGGTGATAGTTCATCAAACAACAACACCTATAACAGTCAATACAACAACAACTCAGACAAGTCCAATTTTTGGACTAGGAACAAAAATATTGTTAATGATGGTGTGGTTGATGCCAACAATGTGAAATCCAAGAAACTGGTGCTAAATTTATCAGGTGGTACACCACCCAACAACAATTAAAGAAATATCAATCAAGGCACTAACAACTATCAACACAATCCCTATCAAGGAAACAATAACAATCGAGGCAACAACAACAATCAAGGGATCAATAATCAAGGAAGTAACACCAACACTCCACCTCCCCAATATTGAAGAACATTTACACCATTGGGAAAAACCCTAGAATCCGCATTTCAAGAGATCTTGGCAAACAAACTCATCACATTTCCAAACATAGGCAATTTTGAACCCCAAGTCAAACCACCATGGTGGAATGACTCACACTATTGTGACTATCATCAAAACAAGGGGCATCACACAAATGATTGCGTAAGGTTGAAGAACCTAGTTTAAGACATTATAAACAAGGGTGATATCCCAATTTATGGCCATAAGACCAATAGTGATCATGAGGCATTCAAAGATCCCCTTCCTAATTATGACAAGGGAGGAGAAAAAAAATCCAACAACAAACGATCTTGCATAAATCACATCTACGACAACGTCATTAATCACATATCGGCATATGACAACTAAGTGAATGTAGTAAAAATCAAGGATAAACAAGAACACACATTGGTGAATGTGACAACAAGGGCACAAAAATATGTCTTGAAGGGAAGCACATCTAAAGAAACAACTCTTCCTAAGACTCAATACAACTTGGTAGACCAATTTCAAAAGACACCTGCCCAAATATCAATATTAGAGTTGCTCAAAATCTCACCAACACATAAGGACATTTTGGAGCAAGCTCTTATAGATACTATAGTTCCAAACAATCTAGACATCAAATGATTCCAAGCAATAGTGTCACATATGACGGTGCCTCATAACCTATCTTTTTTAGAGCATGATGACATCTCTTTGAGTCATCCACACAACACCCCACTCCATATTAAAATTATCATCTACAAACACTAGGTAAAATGTGTGCTAATAGATGAAGGAGATGGCCTAAATATATATACCTTAAAACTTATCTATGCATTGGGCTTCTCAGAGAAAGTTGTTGATCCCAAATAGAAAATCACTATCAAGGAATATGATGATGAAGAGGGGTCATCAGAAAGAATAGTGGTGCTACCCATTTAGGTAGGACCTATGCAGAAGGATACAATTTTCCAAGTCTTAGACATAAACTTGACATATAACATACTCTTGGGTCATCCTTGGATCCATGAAATGCAAGCGGTACCTTCTACATATCATCAATGTCTCAAGTTCCCTTACAATAGATAGGAGATCTCAATATCAGCAAACACCAACCCCTTTTAGTATTGCAATAGTATGAGGGCAGCTCAAAATGTTCTAGTACCACATAACAGGGAGGCCCAAGCTTCCTCATCATCCAATAATCAAGAAAAACTCAATTCTTTGTCCATAGACTTTGAAAAGAAGATAAAGATAAAAGACCAAGGCATAGGGGAATACTCTTTTGAATCCCTATGTCTATCAAAGTTGTCAACTTCGCCAAGGTCTCACAAACAACCTTCAACATCAAGGCACAAAGAAGCACAACCCACCAAAAAGTTTGATGGAAAATTTATCCAAGTAGGCAAACTCTTAGAAGAATCAAAAGAAAAGGATATCCTAAAATGGCTATACAAAGATGAGGAAGAAACAAGAGAAACTTCTCCAGAAGTTACCATCCCTCATAGCAATATGGTAATGGATTTAGAATCATGCAAAGAATGGGATACAAAGGAAAAGGACCTATTGGCAAGCATCGAGAAGGCATCACAAAACCAATTAAACCCTATTCACAACTTACCAAAGATAAATTTGGACTTGGGTATGGCTAGCATATCCAACCTATTCAAAAATGAGATCATCATCAAAACCCCCGATGGAGAAGAAATGTAACACATAATGAGGAACCATGGTAAGAAGTGATACACTAAGCAACTAAAAAGAAAAATAAAGAACAAAAGGATGAATAATATGAGAAACAACAAGAGGAACTCTCTATTGAAAGAGAGGAAGATTCCTATTAATAGATACATCACATGCAAGCAATAACAGAACCTGATCAAGACAATATAGAATCAGTAACAGAAGGATCAGTTAGAACACAAAGAGATGGAAAATTTGAGCAACAACAAGAAGGAATTTCCATTCAAAGGGAGGAGACTATTTATGAAAAAATCCAAAGAGTACAAGCAAGCACATAACCTAAATCAACACAAGCAACAAAAATTGTATCGATTATCAGCGAGCTCTTCTCACCATACAATAATCTTGTTAGATACAATGGTGTAACCTTAGAAAGTGATTCTAAGAAAAAATCAAATGAACATGAATGGGATACTTTATTTGATGTCACTGATGACATTAAAGTAGACACAATCGACACATATACACCCATACCCTATGAAGGACAAGGTTCAAGGTCTAGATCATTTGAATTTGGACCACTACATATCTATGAGGCTAGTGAGAACGAGCAATGTCAATATGAAATAGACAACATCGAAGAGAGTACCATCGAATACCTTGATATTGCCATAAACTTTGATACATCCAATGACAACTATGATAACATCTCCATTATGACTCTTACAACGACAAACCTTGACCCACCAAATAATCCCCTACGTCTCATACATCATGAGCTTATAGACTAGGAACAACCTGAACACATTGATATACCAACCTTTCAAAATGATGATGCCAGTGTCCAATACTTATGCTCAATCAACCCAGAAACATGCTCCACCAGTGAACCCCATGACGATGTCTACAATCAGAGGAGTGCCAAGTCTCTTGGTCACAAAATGAATAAAATAAAAAATTGATCTAATGGTGAAAACCATTTAATGGAAGTATTAGATCATAAAAAAGTAGAAAAAAAGGACGTATTTGATGGTGAAAACCTCTTTGAGGTTCTCGAGGATGAGAGACTTGACACTCTTCCTGAACATTATTAGGAAAGATCAGCAATTTTGATTGAGCCAAATCAATCAATCAATATCGACACTAAAGCAACAACAAGAACCATGTTGCAAGGTGTGCGCCCTTGGTCTCCTTGTCTTGTACAACATAGCTTGGGTTTGTGACATGTCTTAACTACCTCCTATGAATTCTATAAGTCTAGTGGTTGTATCGGGCATTGAAAGGTCAATCTTTTGGTGCAATGACAACCACACTTGTAACAAGTGGTATCAGATCTTGGTCACAAGTTAAAACCCCTCACTTGCGCTAGGGAGGGATTGTTGCAAGGTGTGCGCCCTTGGTCTCCTTATGCTTTGCAGCGTAGCTTGGGTTTGTGACATGGCTTAACTACCTCCTATAGATTCTAGAAGTCTAGTGGTTGTATCGGGCATTGAAAGGTTGATTTTTTGGTGCAACAACAACCACACTTGTAACAAACCATACATCTGGCAGAATCATTAATAGAACAAGAAAGACCCGACTTCATCAAAAATTTCAAGGAAAAACAAATAAAATTTTCTTGGTCTTATGCAGATATGCCAAGACTTGATCTGAACCTCATTATGCATCACTTATCAATCACTCCAGGAGCTAATCCCGTTAAACAAAAACTCATAAAGATGAATCCATATGTGGCATTGCTAGTCAAAGTTGAACTAAAGAAACTACTAGATGTCGCTTTTATCTAACCTATATACTATGCAGAATGGAATTCCAACATTGTACCGGTCTCCAAGTCAGACAAAAGCATTTGAATCTGCACCAACTTTAGGGACCTCAACAAGGCTTGTCCGAAAGATGACTTTCCTCTACCAAGCATCGATACAATTGTGGATCTCATGGAAGGGCACACAATTCTATCACTCATGGATGGTTTTTTAGGGTACAACCAAATAAATATAGATCCAGAGGATAAAACAACATTCACATGTCCATGGGGTACATATTACTAGAATATCATGCCTTTTGGTTTGAAAAATGCTGGTGCGACCTATCAAAGATCAATGACAACAATCTTCCATGATATGATGCATACTTTTATGGAGGATTATGTATATGAATTTCTAGCCAAATCATTCAAAAGAGATGGACACTTGGACATTCTTGATAAAGTATTTCAAAGACTAGAGCAATTCAATGTGAGATTAAACCCTAAAAAGTGTGTTTTTGGGCTCACTTCCGAAAAACTCTTGGGTTCCATTGTATCAGAAAAGGGCATTGAGGTGGACCCTACAAAGGTTTAGGAAATCATGGAAATTCCACCTCCAAGGAACATTAGTCAGCTACAATCCCTTCAAGGTAGGCTACAATCTATCAGAAGGTTCATTGCTCAACTGGCGCACAAATGTCTCCCATTCAACCATGTACTTCTTAAAAATGTACCTTTCAGATCGGAGGACAAGTGTGCAGAATCATTCCATCAGTTGAAGCAATATCTCATGAATCCACCTATTTTGGTGCCACCAATAGTGGGCAAGCCACTCATTCTCTACATATCAGCAACGAAAGTGTCACTAGGGGCATTACTAGCACAAGAAGACTCAATAGGAAAGGAAAGATCCATTTATTACATTAGCAGGATGCTGAATGGCTACGAACTCAATTACACCTTCATCAAAAATTCTTATTTAGATGTGGTGTACGCTTCCCAAAAGTTGCAACACTATATGTTAGCTCATACTATCAAGATAATGGAGAAGATCGACCCATTAAAATACTTACTCAGCAAAGCTGCTCTCACAGGAAGGTTAGAAAAATGGGCCATGATCCTAAGTGAGTTTGAGATTTAGTACCTAGAATGGAGGGCTATCAAAGGACAAGCAATAGCATATCAATAGGTAGAAGCACCTGATAACTCAATGATGGAAGAATAGTACCAAACCGGTACTAAGAGGGGGGGGGTGAATCAGTATAGACAAAAACACACTCTTAAAACCGGTTTGTTAGCAAACACTATGCATTGACAAACAAATAGTAGCACAGGTCCTAAAATAGAGTACAACCAGCAAAACCCCAGAATAACTGAGACAAGCATAAACTGATTAATACCTATCTTCTCATATACTCTAACACTTCATTTCCATTTCACCCTAATCCATGAACAAGCAATCTACCATCAAAGATATACATATGAGCAACTAGATCAACATGATTCATTGCTTGACAGAAAGAAAGAAAGCATCACATGAAGAAGGCATCACACATGACACACATATTTTTCACGTGGAAACCCAATAGGGAAAAACCATGGTGGGGATGAATACCCACAAGCTTGTTTTTGAACTCTTTAGAAGTCCACTCTGTTAGGAGCCTTGTTTGGTTAAAGAATGATACAATAGGTTATGTTAGGAACCAATCCTATTAGGGATCACCCAGTTAAGGGATGGCTATAATACCCGGTTAAGGGTTAAAACCTGTTAAAGCTTACCTTGTTAGAGGATTTCAAGAACTCAATGGTTTTGAGTCACCTTGTTAAGGGATTTATAGCAAGCCTGTTAAAGCTACCCTGTTAAGGGATTTCTCAACTATTGAAGTGGTTAGAGATCAACAGGTATTACAATGATTTGGTAACAACACTCAATGCCAATGCGGATCTGCTTAAGCTCCTCTTCACCTTCTGCACTTACACACTATAGGTATCACTTCTCTCCTTTTGATCTGGCAAGAATCACGTATCACTTCTCTTGGATACACACACACAACTTTTACCAACAACCTCAGAAAGAATCACAACATCGACCTTATAGGAAAACAAATAGGTCGGTAGCATAAACCCTAAATCCTAAAACTTGTTACATTAAGGAATTCAAATGGTTCAATCAGGACCGTTGAGCACACTGCATTAAATGCAACAGTTCTTGATCCAATCTCAAGACATTCTCCATTATCCATTTCCACCGATTTCATGGCGAATGATAACCCATCACACATTATCACCATTTTATAGATTTTGCACATTCCTAAGGTAGATAGGAACAATCTCCTTCATGCAAGATCCTTCACGTGCACAAGGCTTACGTGGAAACATGATCTGTTCTTTGTTACCATGCTAACTCATCACACAAAGTCACTGGTTGAGCCACACAGACTTGAAGCACTTCAACTGGAAACCCTGAAGTTGAGACTACCAACCAGTAGTCATACAACGCTTCCATGTGCCAATTCCCATAACCATATGCTGGTTCATCTTGAACAAACACATAGCTTCACTTTGATACAAATGTCGGTTCACAGTGTTACACTGGTTCTCACATACGCCAGTTCTCACCTCTTCACCATATTGACATCAATGACAACATACAATGTCATTATGTTCTCGTACCGATTCACATAATACCAACAATCTCCCCCTTTGGCATTGATGGCAACATACAAAGATATCTCTCCGCTTCACATCTTCTCCCCAAATTTATATAGATATCTTCTCTGCTTCACATCTTCTCCCCCTTTGACAACAATGCCAAAGTAGAGGCACAAGCTTCCTTGTTCCATTATGTTTCTCCCTCTGAGGAGTAGCCTCCTTCAACACATCAATCCTGAAGAAAAATTTGACTATGCAATACCTGACTGATTTGGACCATATACCTTTAGTTCACCTCCTAAAAGAGCAACACCCCTAATTCACCTCTTAAGTACATAAATGTAGCCTTTGGGAGAGGCTTGGTGAATATGTTCTCTAATTGCTCCTGACTGGAAACATGTTCCAGTGCAATCTCTCTGTTCTAAACCTTTTCCCTCAAGAAATGATACTTAAGCTCAAAGTGCTTGGTTCTAGAATGTAAAACTAGATTCTTGGAGATATTAATTGCACTAGTATTGTCACAAAATATACTTATTGGTTCAGATACAGGAACTTTGAAGCCATTTAATACATGCTTCATCCAAATTGTCTGAGTGCAGTTCATGAAAGCTGCAACATACTCTGCTTCCGCTGTAGACTAGGAGATACAACTTTGCTTCTTACTCATCCATGAGACCAGTCTACCACCGAGAAAGAATGCACCACTAGTTGTGCTTTTCCGGTCATCTATATTGCCTACCCAATCAGCATCCATGTATACTTTCAAGTTGAAATCCTTGTTATATGGATACCACAATCCATAGTCAATAGTTCCCTTCAGATACCTAAGAATCCGCTTGACTGCAACCAAGTGGGATTCTCTTGGGCTTTTCTGGAATCTTGTAGTAATGCCAACTGCATGTGCAATATCTGGTCTGCTATGCACTACATAATGCAACTTACCAATCATTGATCGGTATTCCTTCTCATCGACTAATGCTAAGTCATCTTCTTTGGATAGTTTACAACCAGTCACCATCGAAGTACCAACCAGTTTTCTATCCTCCATGCCAAAGGTCTTCAACACCTCTTTGACATACTTGGATAGAGTGATAAAGATTCCATCTTTCATCTGTTGGATCTACAGTCCATTGAAGAATTTAATCTCCCCTATGAGTGACATCTCAAACTCTTTCTTCATCTCATCAACAAACTCATGACTCATCTTCTCATCTCCACCAAAGATAATGTCATCAACAAATACCTCATAGATCAAGATTTGATCACCTTCAAAGTTCAACTAGATATTTCTATCTTCACTTGTTCTCTCAAATCCAATCTTCACAAGATGGGAATGCAGATGCTCATACCATGCTCTAGGTGCTTGCTTTAGACCATATAACGCTTTATGTAGCCTACATACCATGTCACTATCTTTAGATAGGGAAAACCCATCTGGTTGCTCAATATACACCTCCTCTTCAAGTACACCATTTAGGAATGCAAATTTTACATCCATTTGATATACTTTGAAACCTTTAAAAGCTGCATATGCAAGAAGCATACAGAATCCTTCCAATCTGGCTACAGGAGAAAAGGTTTCTCCATAGTCTTCTCCTTCTTCTTGAGCATATCCTTTGCACACCAATCTGGCTTTGTTCCTAATCACTATGCTATCCTCATTCAGCTTATTTTTGAAAACCCATTTGGTACCAATGACATTTTTATGCTCTGGTCTGGGTACGAGAGACCATGTACCATTTTTCTCTATCTGGTCAAGTTTTTCTTCCATTTCCTTGATCTAGTCTTCATCTTTATGAGCCTCTTTGAATGATTTAGGCTCAAATTCAGAGATCATACATGAGTTTTCTCTAACCTTTCTTCTTCTAAGGATTCTTGCATCCTTATCTCCTATGATCTTCTTAGGATCATGATTCAGCTTGACATACTGAGGAATGGTCTTAATGAATTCCTCTTATTTTTCTTCTTCATCCTCATCTCCATCAGTATCAGCATCTACATCTACCAGTGTAGGAACACTATTACTGGTGATTGGTTGACTGACAACCAGTTCCTAGAAGGTTACAACCGGTTCATTTACCACTTGCTCACTGCCAGTTTCCTCAGTTTTCTCAGAGGTTTCATCAACTCTTACATTCATTCTTTCCATAATTCTCTGAGTCCTATTGTTGAAACACTTGAGAGCTTTTCTCTTGGTGGAATATCCTAGGAATATTCCCTCATCACATTTCGCATCAAATTTTCTATGGTGTTCACTCCTCTTGATGTAACATTTTCTACCAAACACTCTAAAGTAGCTAACCACATAATTCTTACCGGTCCAATACTCATAAGGATTTTTATCCTTACCTTTCTTGATGAGTACCTGGTTCATTGTATAGACTGCAGTGCTCACTGCTTCTGTCCAAAAGGTGTGAGCTACCTGTAAAGCGGAAAATCGTGATCGAACCCTAGTTGCTCTCCCCTCTTCCAACTCCGAGGAGAGAGAAGGGAGATTCACTAGGGTTGATGGTTTTCACTTAGGGGAGAGACTTTACATTCAAAAGAGGGGTTGAAACCCACAAGATCCAATCCCACACAATGCAAGATTGGATGCTAAATGTGTTTCAAGGGTTAAGAAAGCAAGGCTACCCTCTTTTGTAAAGAATGTTGATAGAAGAATTAAGCTAGGAATGCATAGAAAGTGACAAAGATTCACTTATAAACTAAGATAGGGATATAGGATGAAGCTGCGGACCTAGAATTAGCAGTAAAATGTCGATACGGCGCTGTCCTGCAAAATTTGAGCAAAAGTTGTCAGGACGATGGCGCCCGGCGTGCACACGGTCCTCCGAAAAATCCGCAAAACGAAGGGGGATTTGTTCGTCTCTGCACAAGGATTCCAGATCTTCAATTTCAGCCGCGTACCTACAACCTACACACAGAAAAGAGAAGACGATTGGGGGGTTAGGGATTAGGGGTTTGCCTTTAGGTCAAACCCCGGTTTTGGAATTAACCAAGAAATGAGAAATGCTGTAAATGTAATGTAAAACAAGTACTAATACCTTGTTGTAAGGATGTTTGTATCCTTATGTGCGAAGGTATAGATGTTGTTGTTTGTTGTATTGTTGTATGTTGTATGTAGCATGTAGTATGTAGTATGTGATCTCCTCTTCAATGGTTGAATCCTTGTCTTGAATGCAACACTTAGCCTTGAATGGAGACTTAGAATGATCAATTGCTTGAAAGAATGCTTGAATGCTTGAATGCTTGAGTATAGTTTCCACGCTTTTTCCATCATCATCTCGAATGAAAGAGGAAAATGTAGTTTATATACTTGTCAATTAGGGTTGATAGACTGATTTTCCCGACCTTAGGCCGACCAGGAAAGATAATTTTCCAATTTGCAAACATAAAGACCCGAAGTCCAAAAGAGACCGGGCCCAAAATAGGACCCAGGGACCAAGGCGCTGAGCGCCATGGTCCTGGGGGACCAGGGCACTGGGCGCCCTGGTCCTGAAGGACTAGGGCATTGGGCGCTCTGGTCCCACCTCCCAGGACAGCAGGGTGCAAAGGAGGTTCAGGCCAGGGTGCAAGAAAATGCAGTTTTCAGTGTCATAATCAGGTTTCGGGGTCTCCATTCAGGTTGTGTGTTGCGTCGCCATCGTGAAGACCCAAATGCGGTCGAAATTGCAAGTGTCACAATTTTAGGAGGCTACATTTAGCCCCCACTTTAGCGGGAGTATAAGCGTACGCTCATACTTTCGGTAAAGCACAAGGAAACAACATTGAAAAACTTTCACCACGTCAAGGAGGCAAGATACACCAAGCCCCCAGTGGACTAAGGATCTTACGACTTCGATTGACAAGGTAAAAGGGAAGATCACGAGGGAGAACCATGACTATCAGTAGCAAGGTTCCCTCACTATGAGTCATGCAAGAAAGATATCAAAAATTTTCAAGGCAAAGCTAAATTTGTCAAGAAATTTTCAAGTATCTTGAAAAGATATGAACGGGATGTATGCCCCCCTACGTTAAAGTGATCGCACACACCTCACCGGGGGTGATTGATTTAAGGTAGTGATACATATAAGAAAATGAAAAAGGGAAAGGAGCACGTTATCACAAGGATTTAGCCCCCAAGTGTGAGATAAGCCCAAGGATAATAGACACAAAACACAAAGCATGAGGTGACTTCGCTTTCCTCGGGGTCAGTATGCTGTATGATAATTCATGTATATCATATGTATGTATGCATAATTGTTCTTCATTCCCCAATCAAGGAAGGTCACCTAGAAGAAGGGAACACATGTGTCTTTTGAGTCAACATGAGAGAGATCGAGAGATCTCAATACTTTGCATCGTCCTCAAGTAGACAAAACTAAGGACAACAAATAGAAGAATAAGAATAACACATAGAAGAAGTAACAAAAGAGAGGGGGAGAGAATCTACTATGCTAATGAAACTAGTCTAGCACATCATCTACCCCCTGATCTTGCTGATCAATGTTTCGGGAAGGTAGGGAACACGCTAGAGGAGGAACATCCAACATAGCAGATGGAGCTATCACAAGATCCAAACAAGGGCTATGTTCATATCCCAAGCCACGGTGTTCTTGTCTAGGAGCTAGGATAAGTGCTTTATGTCATGCCCAAAATTTAGGGCAAAAACGGAACAAATTTTTTTTTTTTAAAAGATACTGATTTAATTAACAAGCACACTCTTGCGACAAGCGTTAACGAAAATTCCATTAATAAATTCGAGCTCATTCTGAAACGAACGAAGCATCGACAATCGGTTATATTCTATCGCGGAATAACCTACTGGTTTAAATTTTATCTCCAAAAGATATTTAATTAATAGTTTTATTAAATTATTCATACTAAAAGTATTAGGAGAGATATTTTAATTTATCCTCCAATATGACTTTATAGTCTTTTTAATTCTTTTATATTTCTTTTTATAATTTAACCAAAGTTAAAATCGGGATTAATTAAATATATACATATATACATAATTGATTATGCATATATTTATATATTTAAAATTTAATTACTTATACAAAAATGCTCAAATTCATACATTTACATACATATATATAATTTCCATATGTATTTATGGAAACATATATATATGTATATTTACTAAACTGGTAAATATTTTAATAATTATTTTAATTAACTGCCCTAACCTCCACTCGGTTAGGGTTTTAAACCCTATAAATTATTATATATATATTTTTTTAACTGTTAAATATCTTAGCTGGGCCGAAGCCCTTGGCGGCCATGAAAAATAAACCCCTCTTATTGCAGGTCAAGGAGAGAACACAAGTTTGGCCGCGCGCGCGCCACTGTGTGAGCGCACAGTGGGCGCTGCGGCACCACTGTGTGCCCACACAGTGGGCGCCGCTAGCGGCACCACTGTGTGGCCACACAGTGGCGGCCGTGGCCGTCCACTGTGTGCCCACACAGTGGGAGCCGCAAGCGGCTCCACTGTGTGTGCACACAGTGGGCGCCGCGCGGTCGTCCACTGTGTGAACACACAGTGGAGTCCGCGGGGACCCCAAAACTCATTTCCTTTTTTTTTAAAAATTAATTTTTTTTTTATTTAAAAATACATAATAATATATATATGTATATATATATATATAAATATATATATATATATTTATATATATATATATATTTATATATATATATATATTTATATATATATATATATTTATAAATAACTTAAATAAGCATAATAAAAATAAAAATGAAATTTATTTCAATATAAATTTATATAAGGTTTTTTTTTGAAGAGAATTTTACATACAAAATTCTAAACTAATATAATAAAGAAAAAGATAACATTAAGTTTAATCAAAAATAGAAATATATATTTATATTTATATATATATATATATATATATATATATATATATATATATATATATATATATAAATTCATTTATAAAGCTAGCTTTTAAATCAATGTTAACAAAAATACAATTCAAAGTATTTTATAAAGATACATTGTACTTTTTTTTTTTTCTAGAAATAAAGATATCCATCTATATATTCTTTTTTTTTTAAAATAGAATATTTACTTAAAACAACTTTTTTTTTTAAAAAAAAATACAGAAATCTATCAACAACAATAATCTTTTATTTGCCACAAGTGAAACATAATTAAAGTCTAAATAAAAAAAACAAATCTTTTATTTCTTTCCAAAATACAAGAAGCTTTTTTTTGCATGCAACACAATTTAACCCCTTTTTTTTTATAAAACCAGAAGTAGAAATAACAAGCTTTTCTTTCTTTAAAACATCTCTAAATACTCTACCAAATTTACAGAATGATTTCTCTGAACAGTCACAACATTAAGACTGCAAGTCTACTAATACAAATTTCAACTTGCTTCTCTTTTCTCTTGCATTGAGGCATTTATTTACAACAACTTTAACATACATCTGCAACTGAATTCAAATATCTTCAAATACAATCTTCTGAATATCTTTCATGAATCCTATCCTCTTTCTTCTGAATTTCCTGCATAATAGAAAACACAAAATTGACCACGGAGTGCTCACCTCCCAGCCTAGGCTAACTGGTAGCCACCCCCGAGCTCGGAGAACCAATTCCTAGACGGGTACAAACAGGCAAACACAAAGAAACACAAAGCATACAAATATTCCAGACACATTCCCAACCTGGCTTTCACAGCACCACACTCTGGTGGTGAACATTTTCAAAGGGTGGTAGTGGACCAAATACCCTGAGGAGAATCTGCAAGTATGCAATAACAAGAAGCCACCTCATGGCACAAATAACATATCAAAATCTCAACCCCATAAATTCCTTATGCCCCCCAAAGGCATTCTAGCCTTATAACCCTCCTTATGACCCCCATTGCACAAAACAGGCCATGCAGTAAGGGTCACACAAAGATCCCTTGTGATCGCTCTCTAAAGAGAGTCTCTCACTCAAGGGCTGTCACTGCTACCACCCTCAAGATCCTCTTCTCTCCCAAGAGAAAGAGAGATCTTGAGAAAACTCCCAAAACACATTCATTCATAAAACAAAACCAAAAGATTTTCAAACATTCGTTTTCAAGAATACAGATTTTCTTATTCAACAACTTTCAGAAATAAACAAAAAACAAGTCATTAAAAGTAAAAATGAAACCAACCTTAATCTGCCCAAAGGTTATAATGATATCTGAAGAAGAGCTGCCCAATCCACAATCCTTTATTTTCCTTAATCAATTTCTTTATCCCATAACATTATTTTTCTTCCAAATTTTTCTTCTGTCTCCAAAAATGGAGAGTGGGTGATTAACCAGCTATTCCCAAAAATCCTCCTTAAGAAGCTCACTCACTGAGTTCTCACAGGATTCTAAGAAAAAACAACAAAAAGAAGGAAGAAAGCAAAAATGCAAAAAAAAAAACTTTCCTTCCAAGAGGAAAAATCTGGATTTGATTTTCCTTCAATTTTCAATTTTCGCTCAACTCAAAAAAGCCAATTTTTAAAGTGTTAAAAAGATCATAATAAAGTAGAAACTTGCCTAAAATTACCCCTAACCCCTAGGTATACCTTATGGGCTTCAGGAAACCCTAATAAACTACCCCTAGGTGTTCATTTAACCCATTTTAAACCCCTCTGGAGTTTATTTTCGGGTCAAACATAAGTTGACCACACCAAAAATTATATTCTCAAAATATCTTTTTGACAACACATTATTTTATTTAAAAATAATAATAATTAACACTTTCCCATCAAGAGACAAGATAAAATATTAAAATTTAAATCCACACATGTGTCAAGTGGCACTAATAAAATACTTTTTACAAAAATAAACGTGAAATTGTCTCTTGAGGTTTTTACACAATAAATTTAAATAACACACAACACACATGCAGCATATACTGATATGAATAAAATACAACACAAACGGAGTGTTGTCTCTCCAAATAGACAAACCCTGGCTTTACGAACATACATAAGTCTAGGTTTGATTCTCCGTAATTTTCCATGGTCACATGGTAAATTTCCTGCGCATCTCAATTTACACATTAGTACTCCCAAATATTCATATAAAATATAATCAATTATACAACAATGCACATCATTACTTGCATACAATTTTCATCTGCACAGATTGAATACATCTTTTGTCAAGCAAATTCACATAAGCAATTTTCATCCCAATTCACATAAACTAAACATACATCATAGTTCTATATTCAAAGTAAAGTCCTGCAAATTCATTAACGACATCTATCATTGCAATATCATTCTATCTAATAATCATGTAGTGTTCTATCTCATAAAGCATGTAAGTAAAACATCAATTCATAGCAATGTTATCCAATATCCTGAAGTCATAAAAGTTCTAAATTTCAAAATGCATCAAAACAGAGTATCCATAGTAGTCTAAAATATAAAATCCACTGAATGTCAAACTGAGTCGAGGTGAGGCCTCACACTTTAGAAAATGCGTTAGATAAATGGTTATCAACATCAACAAGTTCATATTCACTATCAAAATGAACAGGAGTAACATTTGCATCATGAATAACATTTTCATCTATATCATCATCAAGATTTATAAAAATAGGATCTTTAACTCGCATAGGATCAAGACCATCATGCATCTTATGTTTAGGAGATTTCGGCTGAATCGTCGGTTGAGGAGAAAATGGAATAATGCTTGTTGAAGGTGTTTTTGGGGATTGCAAAGTTTGAGCTCTAAGACGATGCTTTCGCCGGCGTTCACGTGCAGAACGATTTCGTCTAGTCTTAGTAGGAAGTTGAGAAGATTGAGGAGGAGGAATGTTATCATCCTTATCACTTGGGTGTTTAGGTTGTGGTCTCTTGGGCTGAACAATAGGAGAAGAGGAAGGTCTCTTCTCTCTATAAAAGGAAGGAGGAGGAACTGCTCCATATAAGGGAGGAATATTTGGTTTAGGAAGGAGACCAAGTCCATCATGATGAGGAGGTATAGGTCTACTTTTAGGAAGTTTATTAATCATAGGCATAGTCACATCCATAGGGATGGGTTGGGAATCTTCTTGAGGAAAGACATTAGTTTTATCTTTCAAAGGAATAACTTCCTTCCCAAGAATGATAGGAATGTCAAGTTTGGGTGTTCTAGGTTCACTTAGAGATAGGATCATATCTGTTTTCCACTTTTGATAAGATTTGAAAAGATGATCACTTCGCGGAGGAAGAGATTGGAATTGTTTAGGCCAAAAGTAATCAAGAGGAACGCTAGAAGTTCTTTCAGCTGGTTTAAAGAGACTATGATTGACAGTAACAACTTCACCATTATGGGGAAATTTCAAACACTTGTGAATAGGAGAAGCAATAGCTTTCATGGAAGATAGCCAAGGATAGCCAAGCTTCACACGAAATTGTTCAGAAGATGGAATAATAGCAAAGTCCACATCAAGGGATTTGTTATGGACCTCAATAGGTAATGTAATAGAACCAATTGCAGGAGAAGAAAATGCATCAAATAGTTTCACAACCACATCTGTTTCATCATAGATTACTTGATTCAATTGCAAAGTAAAAAGAAATTCTTCAGTAATGATATTAACCATACAAGAAGGATCAATAAGCACTCCATGGCAAGGTGTGTTCTTGACTTTTGCAACTATATATAAAGGACCATCAGGTGCCCTGATAGTTTCACTAGAATCAAAGGTGATGGAAAGTTCTTTAGGGATTTTTTGCTGCTCTACAAAATTAATCACATTCGGAGTCATAGACACGAGATCATCAGGTGAGATAGAGGAATCAGTAGTATCAATCGCATTAGAGGTATGAGAAGGTAATGGATCAGTGAAAATCTGAAGATTTTGGTTAGGAGGAGCTACAGATTTTTTGCCTTTATCATTCACACCAGAAATAGAGATAGTATTATTATCAATCAAATCTTGAATTTTCCCCTTTAAAGCAAAACATTTTTCAGTATCATGCCCAGGTTGATGATGAAATTGACAAAAAGATTTGTTATCAAAATAAGGTGAAGTAATCTTTGCAGGATCAATTTGCCTTATAGGAGGAAGAGTAAGCACATTTTGTTCCAATAACTTATTCATAAGACTATGCAATGATTCATTCAAAGGAGTAAACTTTCTTTCTCTCTTAAAAAAATTAGAAATAGGAGACACACCTAATGCTGCATTCACATTGTTGTTGATGATGTTTTCATTGAATTTAATGGACTCTCTGTTCGGTTTAAACTTCCCAAATGGTTGTTGACTACTATCACCCTTATCACTCGGAGTCATAGGATGTGTTTGTTCCATTTGACTCATAGTCAGTTGATAATTGTGAAGAGTTGCGCACAACTGTTGGAAAGAAGTAAACTCAGAAAACAGGAGTTTGTCTCGAATATCTTTTTGTAAATTAGAAATAAAGATTCTTTGAATATCATCGCCAAGCATTGGAAAGGAAATTTGAGCATACAAATGCTTATATCTACCAATGAAATCAGTCACTTTTTCTTTAACACCTTGTTTACAATGCATTAAATCAATCAAAGTAACTTTAGGACTTATATTGTTTTGAAATTGTTGAATGAAAGCATTTGCAAGTTGTTCGAAAGAAGTAATAGAATAGGAAGGCAACGAGCAATACCATTGTAGGGCTTTGTCTCTTAATGTTCTAGTAAACAGTTTTGCAAGCAACCTTTGGTCATAAGCAAAATCAGTACATATTGTTTGAAAGGTCTTAACATGTGTTAGAGGATCACCCTTACCATTATAAAGTTCCAAATGTGGAATTTCAACATGTTTAGGGGGGATAGCTCGAACAATGTCAAGAGAAAGTGGGCTCGCAACGTCAAATGTGGGCACACTAAACTTAGATTGATTCATAGAGGCAATTTGTTGCTATAAAGAAGAGACAGTTTGTGCAAGATTGTTAATGGTCGCTTCAGTCGAAGAATTCATATTAGACGTGTTAGATTGTGATGGAGGTGTTATGTTATTGAAAGAAGGTAGAGAGTAAGGTGGTGGGACACTATGATAGTTAGTCATAGGAGATGATTTGACAGGAGGAACACTGCAAGGAGGAATGGAATGATTAAACGAGTTGCCCCCTTGCGTCATGTTCATTTGTGGAGATATAATAGGCACACTCATTGAAGGAATGAATGAAGAAGTCGGATTGAATGAAGGAAGAAGGTTAATTGAAGAAGAGGGATTGCCCCCATGACTGGTGATCATAGGAGGAATGTCTTGTGTTGAAGTAGTCATTATGTTTGATGTAAAAGTAGGTATACTAGCAATAGGAGTCGTCAAAGGAATAGAATGATTGTCTTGAGTAGGAGGTTGTGTATAACCTAAGGTTTCGGCACAACTTTTCATAGGCATCACATTTGAATCCACAATGTGTGCAATACCACGCAAAATATCAATTCCATTCTTATCACTTTGAAGCATACATTTTAGGCCCTCAATTAAAGGAAGAGCTTGACTATCAGGGTATTCTTGAGACATCCATTGTCGAAAATCGTCAAATTGGTTATCCAATTTTGAAATTTGTTCTACAGAAACCTCATGGAGAGCTTCTTCATCATTAAGAGGATTAGAGGAATTACCCATGTCCTCGTTAAAAAGACCATTCAAATTAGGTTCCATCTCCTCAGTAATTAAACCTTGGAAGGACTTAATTCTAAGGCTTCGTCTAATAGGAATAGTGTAAGTAGGGCTTATTGTTGTAAAACTCATGCACTAGAGAGAGAGAAGATTTTGAATTTTAGAGGTAGCAAATTTTAGTAAAATCAGCCAATCTTCTAGATTTAAGCTGTTAAATACAATCAGGACAATCTCCTGAAATTTTGGAAAAAATGTCCGGGACCGTGGCGCTCGGAGTGCACACGGTCCTTGCAACTTTTTTCGAAATTTGCAGGGATGAAAGTTATGATGATTTTACAGCTAACCTGAAAAAATTGAGTGATTTTACGATCCGTAGATAGGCCAAATTAAAGTTGCAATCTCAAAATTGAACCCTACCAAGGTTGTCGAAAGATGCAAAATTTGAATTTTGAAAAAGAGAGGGAAACTGAAATTTTGAATTTTATGATTTTAGAGGGAATACCAAAAGCAATGCAGGTTTTAAAATTTGAAAGTTGACTCAATTTCACGCAAAATTCAATTCTGAAAGCGGAAATCAAAGTTGTTGTAATTAAGCACTTAATTTCAAAAGTCGCAAATTGCAAGAAGTTGAATAAATCACTGAAATTTCGAATGAATGCCAACACACTTTTCAGATTTAGGATAGTAAGAAACACAATTTTGACATGAATTTTAGTTTCGACAATTTTTGAATGATTAGAAGCCTCAATCCAAGCAATCACTAGACCAACTTTGACTGTAATTTTGAAGGTGTTAAAATTGATAAAATCAGCCAAAATTTTGGATTTTAGCAGGAAAATACAGTAAGATCTAGCTCCCAAAATTTTGAAAAAAATGTCGGGGACAATGGCGCTCGGAGTGCACACGGTCCTCGCAACTTTTTTCCAAATTTTCAGGGATGAAAGATATTGTGATTTTATTGCGGAATCCAAAGTTACAGCTGATTTGGAGATGTTTTGATCAGTGAAATTGTCAGACAAAAGTTGAATCAAGAGGGTTTCAAAAATTAGGGTTTTGACACTTAACCACTTAATTTTCAGAATTAAAGCACAAATATGAATTGACAATTTGTAATAGAAGGGCAGATCTGAAACAAGCATCAACAATTAAACATTTCACAAGTTTAATTACTTAAAAAGAAAATTTAGGGTTTTTATGCAATTAACCTCTAAAATTTTGCAAAGGATCAAACATGGAAATGTAATCAAGGAATCCAATTTTCAGATCTAACTATGAATAATCAGAAAGGATGTTCACGTTGGGTTCACCAAAATGTAAAGCGGAAAATCGCGATCGAACCCTAGTTGCTCTCCCCTCTTCCAACTCCGAGGAGAGAGAAGGGAGATTCACTAGGGTTGATGGTTCTCACTTAGGGGAGAGACTTTACATTCAAAAGAGGGGTTGAAACCCACAAGATCCAATCCCACACAATGCAAGATTGGATGCTAAATGTGTTTCAAGGGTTAAGAAAGCAAGGCTACCCTCTTTTGTAAAGAATGTTGATAGAAGAATTAAGCTAGGAATGCATAGAAAGTGACAAAGATTCGCTTATAAACTGAGATAGGGATATAGGATGAAGCTGTGGACCTGGAATTAGTAGTAAAATGTCGGTACGGCGCTATCTTGCAAATTTGAGCAAAAGTTGTTGGGACGATGGCGCCCGGCGTGCACACGGTCCTCCGAAAAATCCGCGAAACGAAGGGGGATCTGTTCGTCTCTACACAAGGATTCTAGATCTTCAATTTCAGCTGCTTACCTGCAACCTACACACAAAAAAGTGAAGACTATTGGGGGGTTAAGGATTAGGGGTTTGCCTTTAGGTCAAACCCCGGTTTTGGAATTAACCAAGAAATGAGAAATGCTGTAAATGTAATGTAAAACAAGTACTAATACCTTGTTGTAAGGATGTTTGTATCCTTATGTGCGAAGGTATAGATGTTGTTGTTTGTTGTATTGTTGTATGTTGTATGTAGCATGTAGTATGTAGTATGTGATCTCCTCTTCAATGGTTGAATCCTTGTCTTGAATGCAACACTTAGCCTTGAATGGAGACTTAGAATGATCAATTGCTTGAAAGAATGCTTGAATGCTTGAATGCTTGAGTATAGTTTCCACGCTTTTTCCATCATCATCTCGAATGAAAGAGGAAAATGTAGTTTATATACTTGTCAATTAGGGCTAATAGACTGATTTTCCCGACCTTAGGCCGACCAGGAAAGATAATTTTCCAATTTGCAAACATAAAGACCCGAAGTCCAAAAGAGACCAGGCCCAAAATAGGACCCAGGGACCAGGGCGCTGGGCACCATGGTCCTGGGGAACCAGGGCGTTGGGCACCCTGGTCCTGAAGGACCAGGGCATTGGGCACTCTGGTCCCACCTCCCAGGACAGCAGGGTGCAAAGGAGGTTCAGGCCAGGGTGCAAGAAAATGCAGTTTTCAGTGTCATAATCAGGTTTCGGGGTCTCCATTCAGGTTGCGTGTTGTGTCACCATTGTGAAGACCCAAATGCGGTCGAAATTGCAAGTGTCACAATTTTAGGACGCTACACTACCTTTCCTTGAATTAACATGGTTCTAGCTACTTCAACCACAGTCTGATTATTCCTCTCTGCTAGGCCATTCTACTGTGGAGTCCGAGGGGCAGACAGTTGCCTCTTGATGCCATATTCTTCCTAGTACTTGTTTAATTCATCAGAAGTGAATTCCCCTCCCTGATCAGTTCTTAGGCACTTGATCCTTTTATCGCTTTCCTTCTCCACTAGTGCTCTGAAAGATTTGAACTTTACAAAGGCTTCAGACTTGTCTTTCAACAATGTGACCCACATCATTCTTGAGAAGTCATCGGTGAGAATCATGAAGTACCTATCACCCTGCACACTTCTAGTTTTCATAGGACCACACAAATTAGTATGCACAAGATCAAGCAAGTTGTCAGCAGTGAAAGATTTACCTTTAAAGGTTGAGGATGACATTTTCCCCAATTGACACTCTCTGCACAAGTTATTATCTAGTTTGTTTAGCACCGACAACCCTCTAACTGCCTTGATCTTACTAGCCTTCACAATGTTATCAAAGTTTACATGGCAGAGTCTCCTATGCCATATCCAGCTATCATCAAATTTAGCCATAAGACATGTACTTATATTTGCATTTAGCTGAAATAGGTTACCTTTGGTCTGCATGCCGATTGCCACCAATTCACCATTCTTTCCTTTGATTCTACAAACTCCATTCTTGAATTCCAGAGTGAGGCCATTGTCATTCAGCTAGGCAACACTCAGAAGGTTGTGTCTGAGACAATCAACCTAATACACATTCTCAGCACTACTCTTTCCATTCAGAGAGATAGACCCTCTCCCTTTGACCATGCATGGTGCATCATTTCCAAAGGGAACAACACCCCCATCATACTCTTCCAAGGATAGAAAATTACTCTGGTCACTAGTCATATGGTGAGAACAACCACTGTCAATGATCCACTCATTGGAATTATCAAACCGGGAGACAAGAGCCTTCTTGTCTGACATATCTTCCTTGCCAGCAACAAACACAATATCTTCATTTTCTTCATCCTCTAATTCCTCATCTGTGACACCTTCATCAACTACCATAGAATAGTTTCTCTGGTTTCCTCCTTTGAATTTCTTGAACCTTTCCAGTTTGTCTTTGTTGTCACCATTAGGATAGTTTACAGCAATATGTCCTATCCAGTTGTAAGAAAAGCATTTCAAAGGTAGCTTACCTCTATATTTGCCAGTTCCTTTAGGAATTTTCCTGGCAAGGAGAGCTTCAAATGCCATCAGAATCTCCTCATCATCCATTTCTCTACTCTGTCTTGGTTCACCACTAGTGCTAGCTTCTTTTCCTTTTCTGGATGGTACAACAAAAGCTTTAAAAGTTGATTCAATCTTTTGAACACTGCCAGCAAAACTATTTAGCTCATAGGCTGTCAACTTTGCAATGATGGAGTCTAGGGATACCTTAGTCTTGTCTATTGATCTCAGCTCCTAAATAGCAACAACCCTTATTGCATAGACCGACAATAGGGATCTCAATACTTTTCTTACCATAGTGGAATCTTCTATTTTACCACCTGCACTCTTGATATCTGCAACAACGGTTTTGATTCTTATTCCATACTGTTGAATGGTCTCACCTTCAACCATCCACATATCTTCAAACTTCCCTCTAAGGATTTCTTCCTTAGCTTGTTTTACATGCTCATCACCGCCATAGATATTTTTAAGAGTATCCCATACCTCTTTGGGATTTTCCTTATCTTGGACATTAATAAACTCAATGTCAAATAAACTACTAATTAGGGCTTCCATGACTTGCCCATTCTCCTGTATCTCTCTCTTTTGGTCATCGGTGAGAGTAATGGTAGGGGAAACATAGGCATTCTCAACATAACTCCAGTGTTGAGCACCCATTCTTCTGATGTATATCTTCATTCTGTCTTTCTATATACTAAAATTTTCTCTATTAAACTTTAGACCTTCCCTCTTCACCATTAGACTGGGATCTTTACCTCAAGTGATTAAGCTTATAACACAGAGGACCTAGAGGATGTTCTGATACCAATTGATAACTCAATGATGGAAGAATAGTACCAAACTGGTACTGAGAGGGGGGCGGGGTGAATCAGTATAGACAAAAACACACTCTTAAAACCAGTTTGTCAGCAGACACTATGTAGTGACAGACAAACAATAGCACAGGTCCTAAAACAGAGTACAACCGGCAAAAACCTAGAATAACTAAGACAAGCATACATCGGTTAATACCTATCTTCTCATATACTCTAACACTTCATTTTCATTTCACCCTAATACATGAACAAGTAATCTACCATCAAAGATATACATATAAGCAACTAGATCAACATGATTCACCGCTTGATAGAAAGTAACAAAGCATCACATGAAGAAGACATCACACATGACATACAAAATTTTCATGTGGAAACCTAATAGGGAAAAACAATGGTGGGGATGAATACCCACAAGCTTGTTTTTGAACTCTTTAGAAGTCCTCTTTGTTAGGAACCTTTTCTGGTTAAAGACTGATACAATAGGTTCTGTTAGGAACCGATCCTATTAGGGATCACCCGGGTAAGGGATGGCTAGAATACTCGGTTAAGGGTTAAACCCTATTAAAGGTTACCTTGTTAGAGGATTTCAAGAACTCAATGATTTTGAGTCACCCTGTTAAAGGATTTATAGCAAGCCTGTTAAAGCTACCGTGTTAAGGGATTTCTCAATTGTTGAAGTGGCTAGATATCAACAGGTATTACAATGATCTGGTAACAACACTCAATGCCAATGCGGATCTTCTTAATCTCCTCTTCACCTTCTGCACTTAAAGTATCACTTCTCTCCTTTTGGTCTTGCAAGAATCACGTATCCCTTCTCTTGGATACACACACACACAACTTTTTCCAACAACCTTAGAAAGAATCACAACATCGACCTTATAGGAAAATAGATAGGTCAGTAGCATAAACCCTAAACCCTAAAACCTGTTACATTAAGGAATTCAAACGGTTCAATCCTGACCATTGAGCACACTACATTAAATGCAATAGTTCTTGATCCAATCTCAAGACATTCTCCATCGTCCATTTCCACCGATTTCATGGCGGCTGATAACCCATCACACATTATCACCATTTTATAGGCTTCACACATTCCCGAGGTAGATAGGAACAATCTCCTTCATGCAAGATCCTTCACATGCACAAGGCTTACATGGCAACATGATCTATTCTTCATTACCATGCTAACTCATCACACAAAGTCACTGGTTGAGCCACACAAACTTGAAGCACTTCAACTGGAAACCCTGAAGTTGAGACTACCAACCGGTAGTCATACAATGCTTCCATGTGTCGGTTCCCATAACCATATGTCAGTTCACCTTGAAAAAACACACCACTTTACTTTGACACAAATGTCGGTTCACAGTGTTACACTGGTTCTCACATATGTTGATTCTCACCTCTTCAGCATATTGACATCAATGACAACATACAATGTCATTATGTTCTCATTCCGGTTCACATAATGCCAACAACACCTCTACCAGAAAAACACTCACTACATGTGGAATTTCCAAATACAGATGTGCTCACTGTTACACCAAAGTAATGGATCATACTTTGATGGGTCTTATACATAGCATGGATTAGGTGTCGACATCTTGTTCATCACTCCAGAAGGACACACAATTTTGATATCCTATACGTTGATGTTCCCATGCACCAATAATATTGTTGAGTATGAAGCTCTAGTGATAGGTATCAAAGTAGTCATGGAGTGGAAAATCACAAAATTGAAACTCTATAGGGACTCTCAATTAGTTATCAATCAAATCAATGATGACTATCAGACGAATGATGATAAGCCGATGCTATACAAATGCATGGTGGATGATTTTAAGAAATACTTTGTACACATCACATTTGAGCAGATTCCAAGGCTAGATAATACAGTTGTTGATGCAATGGCAACCATTTCCTCGCTCCTACATATTCCAAACAAACAAAAGCGTTATGAATTCCTGGTGGAGCAATTGTTTTCCACCACCTATGACAATTCGAAATCCCAAGTCATTTGTACTCTAGATGGTTATGGTTCCCGCCTATATGGAAAGATATAAACCTACCTAAAATACAATACCCTTCCACCAAACCTATCTTGTAACAAGAAACGAAGCTTCATTCATCAAGAAACCCACTATACCTTAAGCGCTGGTATGCTTTATCACCAAGGTCTTGATGGTACTCTTCTTCGGTGCCTCAATCGTAATGAATCTGACTTCGCCTTACATGAGTTCCACAAAGGTATTTGTGGCACACATTCAAGTGGTCCTACTCTTTCCAAGAAACTTCTAAGGATGGGATATTATTGGCCGACAATGGAGAAAGAGTCCTACCAATTTTCTAGGAAATTCCCTAAGTGCCAGATTCATGGCAATCTTATACATGCACCAGCACATGAGTTACAAGCATTCACCACATCATGGCCTATTTACAAATAGGGACTCGAACTAGTGGGCAAAATTGATCCTTCCTCATCAAATGGTCACAAGTTTATCATCACAGCCACTGAGTACTTCACAAAGTGGATTGAGGTAGTTTCATTGACCACAATTATCGACAAGCAGATATCTTCCTTCATTTTGAACTACCTTATCTATCGGTATGGCATTTCTAGTTCTATTATCATAGATAATGGAAGACCTTTCAAGAATCAATATGTGCAAGAACTATGCAAATGATTCCATATCCAACATTGTTTCTCTACACCATATTATCCACAAGAGAATGGCCAAGAAGAGGCCTCAAACAAAACAATCCTGAAGATCCTCAAGAAGACAGTGAATGATGTTGGTAAAGATTAGGATGTCTAGCTTAATCCTGCACTTTGGGCATACAAAACAAGTATTTGCACACCTGTAGGAGCTACACCATACTCATTGTTGTATGGATCAGAAGCTATCCTACCTATTGAAGTAGAAATTCCATCACTGAGGGTATCATTGAAAGGCCTCATTCCAGATGAAGAGTATTGAGTCAATAGACTGCAAGAGCTAGAACTGTAAGATGAACATTGACAAAATGCATTTGATCATCTCAAGGCATATAAAAAAAAATGTGTCAAAGCTACAATCACAAGGGCATACCAAAGGCATTCAAACTTGGTGATCTAGTCCTAAAAAAGATCCCCGAAATCAACAAGATCGGGAAAAGAAGGGGAAATTTTAACCTAACTGGTTGGGACCCTTTGTCATCATATTAGCTTATGGATCAGGGGCATATCAGTTATCAACTTCAATAGGGGACATGATTAATGAGCCAACCAATAGAATCCATCTAAATAAATTCTACACTTGAGTCATCCAATTCATGGATCAAATGAAAAAAGCAAAAAAAGCAAAAAATCAAGAAAAAAACAAAAAACAAAAAAAAGTGCAATAAAAATAGGTGGTGAAAACCTGGTAACAGGCACTATTTGTGATAGAGAAACTCCTCTATCTATTAATACCTATATCATATCTTTTACACCATCTGATCTAAGCCAATAGCCATTGCAGAACACTTATACACACATCGTTATCCCGGACATACTTAGCATAGTCACTCTCCTTGATTATCTGAATGAGTTAACTGAATCATATCCCACCATGGCTTGGTGATCAATGTACATATCCATATCCATATCCAAGTAGTATCGATAGCAAGGGGCCAATCTTGACCTCACTGGGGGCATTTCACATTGTGGGTTTAGACACTAGACCAAACACGTAGTAAGAGAACAATGATCATAACAACCAATAGTGAACATAGAAGCATGAGAGTGCAACCATCAAGGATAGATATCAAGGACTTGAACTGATTTCAAATGAACAAAAGATCTATTTGCAAGATGTTTTATTTAACAAGAATACACTTCAGATAGCATACATGCTTACTTATGGTTGTTAATTTTTTCTTATCATATCTCCTAAGAAACTCAAGAATATCTCAAAGGCTAGAGAAGGAAGGAATGTGATGTTTTCTTTGTCTTTTGTTTGGGAGTGAAGCCTTCTACTATGCAAATTTTTCTTATGACATGGTCAGTCAACATATCACTGAGGACATTTCGGATTTGTATAGGACTAAGGTTAACTCTTGTTTGTTTTATGCAAGCAACACTCAGGCCATCTTGGTTAAATTACACCTCAACGCTTGTGTCATCTTGCAATATCAACATCCATGTAAGTTATACTCAGATCATTATGGGGTTCAATTATACAATTATGCTTGTATCAACTTTCAACAAATCAAGGCTCAATGATGAAAAAAAAGGGAAGCACTAGGAATTTGATCAAAACAAATGACAACATTGATAACGAGAATGCATATTAAGCTTTGCATTAGCTACATTATCATTATCATTTTAATCTGCATTTAGTTGCATCTTCATGTGTATTATAATTTTAATGTGCATTTAACTACATTATCATGTCATGTTAAAATTTCATTAGATCACATTATTATTGCATTACCAAAGCTCATTTCATATCATGTTCCAATCACATTCAGTTACATGTACATTTTCATATCATTTTATGAGTGCTTTAATTAAGCATTGCATTAGTTGCATTTTCACATCATCTCATTTTCAAGATACATCTCACATGGTCTCATATCATAATTATTATCATTATCATTTTACATCTCATTTTCAAGAATCATCTCATATAGTCTCATATCATTATCATTCTCATTTTACATCTCATTTTCAAGATACATTTCACATCATTATCATATCCTAATCAAATTGCATTAGCTGCATCATCATTATCATCTCATATCAAAGTACATTCAGATACATGAACATTTCCATATCATATCAAAAACATTTTGCATGTCAAACGAAATCATCAAAAGCATACAAAAATAACAAAAACATAAACGCATTCACATATTCATCCATGTACATTCATGCATTGCATTTAGCAGCACAATAAAAGACATACATTCACCACATTATAAATCATAAAACACATTCATTTGCATCATCACCAAAACATCTTAAGCATATCACCTTCAAAACATATCTATCATAACATCATAAAATCACATCACACATCACATAGGCAATCATCTACATTATCAAAGCAAAAGTCATATAGATCATATAGCTCATCAAATAAAGGCATCCATAACATATAGAAGCATATCTAGTATCATATCATTGTGCACATGTGTGACCCATGTAGATCCAAAGGAAAATCAAAGATATATGTCAAAATGAATCATCAGTGAAATAATAAAAGTCCAAAGTCCCTCGATATCACATCAATAACAAAGTACATGAATCAAGAACATCAACATAAATCGATCAATGTCTATCATATCAAATCAATCAAAATAGAACAATGGACATATTGAGGGAATCATCAAAGATACAATGATCTATGTATATAATCAATAGAATACATCAAGGGTACATCATCATCATCATCATGGAGGAGGTGAAGAGTGGTTGCCTCCTGAATCTGACTGTCTGGCCCCAGAGCTACCTGCACTTGTACCACCACTAGGAGGATCTCTCCTAGGACCCTTGACTACCTCATTGGCTCCTCATCTCTAGGAGTCTCTACGTTGAGAACTGGTAGCATATCTAGGGGTATGTCGATCTGGGGGCATGACCTGAAAGTACAAAGTCCTATAATATGCAGCCCACTCTATCTAATTGATGAGAATCCTAATGGTCTCCCCCGTGACACCTTGTGTGGCCACCTATTATAGTGTCTGCACCATCTCCTCATTAGATCCCTTGCCTTTGAAGCTCTCATCCTCATACTTGCCTCCAACTGCTTCTACGACCTCTGGTATAGGCCCTCCTTGACCTAGCATCTATCACCAACCACCACCCCTACCCCTCACCCCCTGGCTGCTAGATCCTCCTCCTCCCCTCCTATCTCCACCATCATCCCCACCACCATCCCCACTTGGTCGAACTATACTTTGCATCAACCTACTCCCTAATATTCCCCCGAACTCTCCTCCCTCTCTCTCCACCTTAACCTTGTCGGCTCCCTCATCATTCTCCATCGCCACCATAATCATCATCATCATCATCTGCCTCCTATAGTGGTGGTACCGACTCTCTTGGCCCTGTTAATTGAGGGAAATGATAGCTAATCAAATATAGGGTATAATCCTGGTGCATGCCTGCATCGGTCACTATCAGCCTCATATCCCAAACAACAAAAGAAAGAGAGAAAAACTTTGCACAAGCTGTAGCCTAATCTAATGGTAGCCCCACTCTGCTCTCTCCTTGTACACTCTCATGTACAAGGCTGTCCCTTGTGGCATCAGCTATGGCTGACCGAACTGTTGATATACTTGAGACAAGAGGAATCTCTCTACTACATAGGGAATTTTCCCAATTAGATATCTTCTCTGTAACAAAACTGGAACCTCTATGGCATCCTTGGGCCAGGGCTCACAATCCAAGTATGGGCACCAAACCACTGCATCCATGTCATGTACAATACACCTCCAATACTCTAGGTTCCCGAGCATAGGCTAAGAAGCTTCCTATCTTGACATGTAAAGACATGGGTACCGAACTAGTCGAGACCTCTGAACAATGGGGTGCATAATAGCTTGTTGGAATTGAGTTATCATTGATGTCAATCGGTATTGCAGGATACCGGTAAAGGTATGTCACCCAGTATGAAGAAAATTGAACTGGCAAGAGGAATATTAACATGAAGGCTTGTCAACCGGTATGGTGGAAGACAAGTAGTCTTTGAGACTATCAGTAACATCACCGGTAAGAGTTGATATGAAGTTTTGTGTTGGCATGACAAGTTGTAGCTGGTAGGAAGGTCGATTGCCTTTTTATGATGAAGAGGCAGAAGGTTAAAATGATCACAAACAATCGGAGGTGAAGATGTGCTACCGATGTAGTGTGCACTACCAAATAGCAGAAGAAGAAGGTCTCACCGGTAAGGGCTTGTGCTTGTATAAATTTGTTGAATGTTCAAGTGTAAACCAATAGAGGCTGGTGACATTTCCATCGACATGGTCATTGAAACAGATAGTCGATATTAATGAAACAACCACAAATCATGGGTCAATAATAGATTGATGCCGCTCGAGGAAGAATAAATGACAGAGAATGATCAGGGAGTTGTTGGTGCCTGGATCAAAGAAAAGAAATCAGATTACAAGAGGACCTCAAGAAGGAAATAGCTGAGTCATAAATGAGTCGATAGATTTCAAGGCCAAAAATCATGGTCGAGATTGCTATCTTTAGCAAATATGCATTGGATGTTGAAAAAGCTGTACATATGCATTCCTCCAATGCAAGTGATCAATCCAAGGTAAATTGGATCGGATTTGATGAAGATTTGGTTGGGAAAAGGAAACCTTAACCACTCTTAGTTTGAATTGATTCTTGGTGAGAAAGCTCAAGATTAAATATGATGACTTGAGACTGCGATTTGTGCTACTGAAGAGTGAAGGTAAGTGTGAAATTGTTGTCTGAGAGCTGAAGAGATAAACAGAGGATTGTATCAGTAAGGAGAAGCAGGGTAAACCGATGTAAGGAACAAACTGACATTGTGAGCATAGGATGTAGAGGTGAAAATTTGAAGGAAGCAACATCTGATAGAGAGTAATCAAGTGTGATTGGATTTTTAGCAAAGCAAAGGGAGAGAAGATTAAGTAGAGTTAGAATCAATAGAAAGGCTAAGTTGTAGTGGGCATTAAGCTGGTACAAACCGTTAAGTTAGAAATCAATAGTGCAGAGATTTGAAGGGTTGCAAAACTTCATTACAAAAAGGATCTCATTTGAATAACTGAGTTTTATATTGTTTTCACTAAGTTAATTCTTAGTGTAGGGGTTGTAGCTCCTTTAGGTTGTAGCCTATAAACAATGTAGGGGTTGGTGCTCCTTTGAGTTGGTGCTCATAAATTAGGGGTTGGTTCCCTAAAATTGTAATCAGATCCTTTATATTGTGAGGCTGGATTGGAGCAGAAGATCTCCAACAGCTATTCTCACTGAGGTTTTTCCCACATTGGGTTTTCCTCATATATCTAGTGTTATGTGATGCATTCTTGTGTATGTGTTATGTTGATGTTATAGAAAATCCTTTCACACACTTAGTTTGCACTGTTTGACCTACCGGTTAGCACTCAATTTATTTTATATATTACCGATATACCCCTGTTGAAGAAAAAGTGTGTAAATCACTAATTCACCCTCCTCTTAGTGACCCATTGTGTCCAAAAATTGGTATCAGAGTGTAGGTACTTTGTTTTGTCAAAGCATTATTTAGCTTGGGTAGATCCTGTCAAGTGTTCACAATGGAAAGAAATGAATCTGCCTCCTCAAAAGCCCCTATGTTTGATGGTGTCAACTATGCATTTTGTAGTAGAAGAATGGAAACCTATTTGTCCTCTCTAGGTTGTGATGTATGGATGTCAGTTGTGAATGGGTATATAGTCCCTAATAATCTCCCTACTCATCTAGATGCTAAGAAGGAATATGAGACCAATGCTAAAGCTAACAATCTCATTCTTAGTGGGTTATCTGATAATGAGTTTGTTAAAGTCATGCACTACTCCTCTACCAAAGAAACTTGGGATAAGTTGCAGAAGATATTTGAAGGTGATGCTAAAGTCAAGGAAGCCAAGTTACAGACATTAAGAGCACATCTTGAGGGATTGAAGATGAGAGATGAAGAGAAGATTGTTGACTATCTCCAAATGATTGATGAAACAACAAACACCATTAGAGGGCTTGGAGAAGAAATAAAAGATGGGGTGGTAGTGAAGAAAGTACGTAGATCTCTTACATCTAAGTATGATACAAAGGTCTCAACAATAGTAGAAGCAAAAGATCTGAAAGTTTTTACAATGGATGAGTTGTATGGTTCCCTAACTTCTTATGAGATGAGGACTGCCAGTACTAAGGCTATGAAGAAAGAATTTGCATTCAAAACATGAAGAAAGGGAAAAGAAGAGTCTGCTCATGATGCAATCAGTGAAGACTCTGATGACATCATGGAAAACTTTGTCAGAAGACTCAAGATGGGTTTAGGAAAATACAAAGGCAAGTTGCCTTTGAAATGTTTGAAATGTGGAAAGATTGGACATTTTGTTGCTAAATGTTGTTGGTGTAAATAAATATTCATTTTGGATATTATTACACTTTACTTAAGTTAACTTAGGATAATGCATCTCTTCGTAGTTTGGATTTGAGATACTTAGGGAAGTGTGCACATAGGGATAGAGCTTGTAGGAGAAATTCCACCTTTTGTGGTCTTATTTTTCTGTTACACTCCACATTCGGTGGGTCATCCACCTCTTGTGGAATATTATATTATTTCTCCTACCTACCCCTAGTATTTCTTACCTACCTTTGTTTCTGATTGAGCCACATGTCATATTTGTGTGCTCATACATCCATATGGCCTTGCCTATATAAGCAGGACTATATTCATTGTATTGGTTAATCCAGTTGATCATTTTGCATATTGATGAGAATACAGTTTGTTCTTGTCATTCTATTGTCTCTCTTTCTACACTTTTCATTGTGCCCTTGATCTTGGCAAAATCCTACATGGTATCAAAGCTATTGGGGCTTCATTGATTAGTTTTTTGGAGACATTTTGGAGGCTTCTATTTTCAGATTTGGGGATCTTCATTTTTTAGGAGCATCATACAACAATTTGGACATCACCGTTGAATCCAGGAGGTCATTTCCATAAATTTTGACTATAAAGTCGACCTATTTTGGTGAGAAATTTTTTTTCCCCATTTTGGCTATTATCGTACGAATTTCAAAAAAAATTTTCAAAAAAAATTATTTTTTGAAAAAAAAAAAAAAAAAAGAGTGATCAAAATTCAAAAAATTCAAAAAAAAACAAATATATATATATATATTTGGGGGGTCTGCAGACCCCCCCTCCCAAGCCCTTTGTACCTGCATGTTGCAGGTTGCAGGTCGTACCCAGCTGTACTCTATAGCGCCTATCGATGTACCTCCTGCACTGACGTGTACCCACCAGTGCCGACATGACTCCCGCCGGCACCCAGGGTTCTCGCCACCATCACCATCGCCAGTTGTCCAGTCCACCCGCCGGCAACTCCCTCAACCTCCGGCGACCTCGACTCCCAGCCCGCTTCCTCCTCTCTGGCGTCAGCGACTAAACCGGTGGACCCGTGCTCACCATGTGGCAGGTGGCCACTGGCCTATGGTCAAAACCGTACACCTAGTCACAGAGCCACGTCATCTGTCCGTACGTATTGTCAGACCGCCATGTCATCAGACTGTATGCCCAGTCAGTAGGGAGGCAAAGTTTTCATGACGGTCATACGGCTGTCAAATTTAAGATAGTAAACTACTGACGTCAGCGCCACATCAACAGCTTTTTGAAATTTTTTTACCCCCTCTCCATTGAGCCTTTCAATTTTGCAGTCCAACTTTGAAAGGCCATATCTTGCTCATTTTTGCTCCTTTTTTGGTGCAATTTTTTTTAAAATGGGCTAAAATTTCATGATCTTCGCAGTGCATAGGTTTTTTGGAATTTTCAGATTCTCTTAGCTATACTTGTCCAATCCTCAATTCTGCAACTTCAAAGGCCTTGTTTGAGCTCATACGACCTCCTTTTCAGGTGCCGTTTTTTTGAAAGTGCATTTTTTTTTGTCTACTTTCATAATCTATGATCAGATTTTAGAGATTTTGAGTGGAAATTGTACTTTCATACATTGGTCTTATTTGGCCTATTAGGTGCTTGTAATGTGCTTGGATCTTAGTTTAGATCTCTTGCATTATCAGGTTGAGTCTTTTTTGGCCTTATTGAGGTAGTTGTAAAATTGTAATCAGAAGTCCACTTTGCCATTTTTTGCAAGTGGCCCATTGTATACGCACTAATTATAAAGTGCCAAATCATCATTTTTTTGGGGGGGGGGTTCTTTGATTGAGTGAATTTGGGGGGGTGTCTTGTGTGATTGTGCCTCTCTTTGTGCTCTTTCCATTTTTGTTGTAATGAGTCCTAATAAATTTCCACCTTTAACTCCACATAATTATGCATCATGGAAAATTAAAGTATGAAGTAAATTAGTGGAAAAGGGTCTCACACATTACATAGATGGAACAATAATAGCACCACCTGATCCTAAGGCTGATCCAAATGCTTAATTAGAATGGCTCACAAAGAATTGCATGGCTCTTGGAACTTTGCGCAAGTATGTATCAGATGACCTCATTTTTCACATTGAGAAGTGTAAAACAATCAAAGAGGCTTGGGATATGTTTCAGAAATTGTATGGTCAAGTTGATGAAATTAGAGGCTATCAGATTGACAATGAGCTCACCAACTTGGATCCCAAGATTTTTGATACAATCCAAGATTATGTCACCAAAGCAAATGAGCTAAGAGCAAAGCTTAAGGATTGTGGAATTGACAAAAAGGATGCTCAGTTGATATTCAACTTGTTGGACAAGCTTGCACCAGAATATGCAACATTTGTGTCTAGCTTCCAAACTCATCATTTGACAGTCAGGAGTTCCTATGCTATGCCTTCATTTGATGCTTTCGCAGAAATGTTGATATTGGAACAATCTAAGTTGTTGAACATGGGGCTTCTCAATTCTTCAAAGTCCAAGGCTTTGGTGGCTAATCAAGGGAATCAAGGAAGTCAAGGCAAAGATTCCAACAAAAAGAAGAAGCACTCCAAGTCTAAGCCACACCAAGAAAAAGGACAATCATCCTCTCCATCACAAGGCAATTTTTCATCCTCTTCCAAGAAGGGGACACCACCTAAGAAGGATAAACCGACTTGTGTATATTGCAAGAATTATGGTCATGATGAGCATCGATGCCATGCAAAGCAAGTTGATGAGTTAACTAATCTTCTCAAGGAAAACAACATCAACTTGCCATCTGCCTACACAAAGAAGGATTCATCTCCTTCCTCTTCCTCACAGTCTAAGGGAAAAGGGCAAGCATTTTTGGCTACAACATGTTCTTCACAGCAATGGATACTTGACTCGGGTGCCTCATATCACATGGGTTCTACAAAGGAGCAATTTTCTTCATTAGAGCCATCTAAGGTACCTCACATTTACATAGGTGATGATACACAAGTAGAGGTTGAAGGGAAAGGTTCAGTTGACATGGATGATGGAACATTTGAGAATGTTCTCTATGTTTCTAACTTGTCTACCAACCTTCTCTCCATCTACCAAATCACTCACTATGGGAATGGGAAAAAGGTTGAGTTTACACCAGATTCAGTTGTGGTAAAGGAACTTGATGATGATGCCTTGGTAGTAGTGGGACAAGTCAATGACAACTCAAGGCTTTATTCATTCTCCCACTTTGTGCCAATTTCACCTTCTAGGGGCTTGCTTACTCATTCAAATTTAGAAAGTAATCTATGGCATGAGCGGTTTGGTCACCTCAACTACCACTATCTTCAGCAGCTAAGCACTAAAGACATGGTCACAGGTCTACCTCGAATCAGTTTTTCAGAGAGTGTATGTTCAGGTTGTTCCATGGGCAAGCATCCCAAAGAGAAGTTTGATAAGGGGAAAGATTGGAGAGCTTTGGAAGTTCTTCAACTTGTTCACAGTGATGTAGCGGATCCATTTCCAGCACCTTCATTTAGTAAGGCCCGCTATGTTCTCACCTTCATTGATGACTACTCCCACTTCACTTGGGTCTACTTTCTTATTCATAAGAGTGAAGTATTTGATAGATTTCAGGACTTCAAGACTCATGTGGAGAAGAAATCAGGGAAAGTGGTCAAGATTCTTCACACAGATAATGGAAGGGAATATGTGAACAAAAGACTTGAGGATTTTTGTACATTTGAGGGGATTGATCTTTAGCATTCTATTGCATGCACTCCATAGCAGAACGAGGTTGTAGAACGCAAGAATAGAACTCTTAAAGAAATGGCTAGCTGTATGATACATGCACATTCTCTTGATCCTGCCTTTTGGGCAGAGGCTATCAGTTGTGCCACACACATCTAGAATCGGGTTCCACACAAAGCTTTGCAAGGTATTACTCCTTTTGAGGCTTGGGCTGGTAGGAAACTGATTGTGAGACATTTCAGAGTCTTTGGGAGTCCAACATGGGCTCGCATACCTCCACAGAAATGCAAGGCAATGGAACCTCAGAGTCGGCCTTGCATATTTGTTGGATATCCTGAGGGTGTTAAGGCATACAGATTGATGGATCCAGAGACACATGAGGTGTTCATTGAGAGGAGTGTTGACTTTGAGGAAAGCTCTCCGAGCTTAGCCTCTCTACCTCCTCCACCTTCCTCCATTGTGGATAGTGATGTTAGTGATTCAGATGATGAGACTCCTTCAACTCTGACTCGCAGGGTTACACCTCTGCAGGGTCCACTTGCAGTTGAGGAGCCTCATTCTCCACCTCCACCTAGACCTCGTTGGGCTTGACAGACACTTGAGTCCACAGGTTCTCTTGTTGGGGATCCTTCAGATACATGGAGAACTCGATCACAACATCAGGATCTTCCACATGCATTCATTGCTACCACTTCCAATCCACAGACATTTAGGGAAGCATTAGGGGTTCCTGAGTGGGACCAAGCTATGGAGGAAGAGTATAGTTCCTTGATGAGGAACAACACATGGGATTTAGTCCATCTCCCTAAGGGGAGAAAGATGGTTTGATGTAAGTGGATCTATCGGACCAAGTTTGTAGTGGATGGTAGTGTGGATAAGTATAAGGCTCGGCTTGTTGCGAAAGGTTTCTCTCAGGTTGCAGGTGTTGACTATACTAAGACCTTTGCACCCGTAGCCAAGATGAACTCCATTCGTTTGACTCTTGCTATTGCTGTAGCTCATGGTTGGGTTGTACATCAGATGGATGTGAAGAGTGATTTTCTTCATGGTGATCTTGATGAGGAGATTTATATGGAGCAACCACAGGGTTTCATCCAAGATACTTCCTTGGTTTGCAGACTAAGGAAATCTCTCTATGGCCTTAAGGAGGCCCCCAGGGCTTGGTACGCCAAGATGGATTCCTTTCTTCTCTCCATAAGTTTCACCAAGTGTCATTCCGATCTGAATGTCTACATTTTGTGATAGGATGACTCTCACTTGATACTTGTGCTCTATGTTGATGACTTGATCATTATAGGGAGTACCTCATCCATCATTAGCAGGGTCAAATCTGCTTTGCATGACAAATTTTCTATGACTAACTTGGGTCTTTTACACTACTTTCTCGAGATAGAGATTTCACAATCACCGTCCGGGATTACACTATCGCAGCCCAAGTATGCTGTTGATCTACTTGCACGCTTTCATATGGCTGATTGTAAGCCTGCCCTGACTCCCTTTCTTTCAAGAGTCAAGCTTGAGGCTCAGTGTTCTTCTCCACCAGTTGATGCCACTTTGTATTGTCATCTTGTGGGTAGTCTCATCTACTTGACCCATACATGCCCTAATATTTCATTTGCAGTTGGCATGGTTTCCCACTTCATGCAGGAACCACATGAGCTTCATTGGAAAGCCGCCAAATGCATTCTTCATTACATCTAGGGTACACATCACTATGGGATTCACTATGCAGCAGGCACAGGACTTCGCTTGGTTGGTTACACAGACTCCGATTGGGTTGGCGATCTTGATGATCATAAGTCTACTTCAGGTTACAGTTTTCACCTTGGTTTGGGCCTCATTTGTTCGCAGAGCAAGAAGCAACATGCTATTGCTCTCTCTTTGACTGAGGCTGAGTATCAAGGTGTTGTTAACGCAGCGACTGAGACCATTTGGCTCCAGCATATTCTCACAGAGTTTGGATTCACCACTCCACGGCCGACAGTTCTACATTGTGACAATCAAAGTGCTATTGCAATCTGGAAGAACCCGGTCCAGCACCAGCAGACCAAACACATCGAGATTCATATGCACTATATCCGAGAGCTCATTGATTTGCAGTATTGTCCTACAGTGGAGCAGGTTGTTGACATATTCACCAAACCTTTCACCGAGAGTAAGTTCCAGCAGTTGCAAGCTCTCTTGGGGGTGTGAGATGTGTCATTAGGGGGAGTCAGCTGACTTCTCCTTCCTCTCTTATCGGGGGGGACTTTTTCCTCTTTGAGTTTTTGTCCTTCTTCTTTGAGAGTCTTTTGTACATTCAACTCTCTTTTGGAAGGGAGTTTTTTCCCATTAGGTTTTCTCCCTTTCTCCGTTTGTGAGAGATTTCATTGCATGGTTTTTCTTGCATTTGCATATTGTACATGGGTACCTATCATGGCCTAGTAGCTGGGAACCATCTTGCATTGTTGACTTGAGTCTTCATTCACCTAAGTTGCACTTAAGGGGGGGTGTTGGTGTAAATAAATATTCATTTTGGATATTATTACACTTTACTTAAGTTAACTTAAGATAATGCATCTCTTCATAGTTTGGATTTGAGACACTTAGGGAAGTGTGCACATAGGGATAGAGCTTGTAGGAGAAATTCCACCTTTTGTGGTCTTATTTTGCTGTTACACTCCACATTCTGTGGGTCATCCACCTCTTGTAGTATATTATATTATTTCTCGTACCTACCCCTAGTATTTCTTACCTACCCTTGTTTCTCATTGAGCCACATGTCATATTTGTGTGCTCATACATCCATATGGCCTTGCCTATATAAGCAGGCCTATATTCATTGTATTGGTTAATCTAGTTGATCATTTCACATATTGATGAGAATACAGTTTGTTCTTGTCATTCTATTGTCTCTCTTTTTATGCTTTTCATTGTGCCCTTGATCTTGGCAAAATCCTACAAATGTCCCTATGGTGATAAGAATGAAGATGATCAATAAAGTGGTAGCAAATCATACAATAAGGACAAGAAGAAGAATGTCTATCGGCATGGTAGAAGAGGCTACTAGAAGTAAAGTAGTCTTTACATACATGAAAATGTTACCACAGATGAGGAAAGTACCTCAGATGACTGTTGCAGTGAAGATGAAGTCAGAGAAAACCTCTTTATGGATCAACAGGTTCTGGTACCTAAAGAAGGAGAAGGGGAAGAGCAAGAAGGAGAAGTAGATATTGAAGCAGATCTCATCAGCGCCTTGGAAGAGCTGAAGAAAATAAGAAGAGATCTAAAGAAGGTGAAAAAGGCTACAGCTGAAGAACAAGAAATGTTGGAAGAATCTCTTAAAGAATCCAAGAGAATAATTATAGATCTAAAACTTTAATTGGAAGAGGCCAAGAGGATGTGTGAAGTTACTAGTATTGGTCTGAGTGAAAAGGAAAAGAAGCATCAGAATCTAGAAGCAGAAATAGTGAAACTCCAAAAGGAATTAGAGAAAAGTCAGGAAGAAATAAAAGTGAGAAGCAAATATGAAGGCAACACTGAAGCTCTGGATAGGATCCTGAGCAAACAGAAGCAATCTAAAGATACAGGTGGCTTAGCTTTTCAAGAAGGTCAAAGTTCAAAAGCAAAGTCACATCCAGTAAGGAGATACCATTCACCTCTTCAAATCAAGGTGAAGAGAAGAAGACATTCACGGTAAGAAAGGATACCGGCAAGAAGACATATGCAGATGCTTCGAGAAATCACCACACAAACCGGTATGCTCAATCAATGAACCAGAGATCATACTCAATGTACCAACATACAGATCCAAGGAGAAATGGAAGTGTTGATCATGAAGGATTCACCAAATTTAGTAGCATGAAAGGAAGACCCCTAGTAAGGCAATTGTTTGCAGGTTCAAGATAACCTGACTGGTATGTTCAAAATTTCCACAGTTATTGTCATCGGTGTATTAAATTCAGTCATAAAATGGCAGATTGTAGGAAGATGAATTTAAACCCTAGTTTTGAGAGTAGAAACTCATTTGCTGCATTGCAAAGTAAAACTATCACATGTTATAATTGTAATGAGTTTGGTCATAAGAAATATCATTGTAGGAGAAATATGCAGATGTCCTACAAAAATGACTTGAGTACATCTTACAGTTATAATGTGAAATGTTATAAGTGTGAAAATTTTGGTCACATAGCAAGGTATTGTAAGTTGAGAACTGAAAAGCAAAAGAAAATAGTACCGGAAAAGAAGTTAGAAACAAAACCAAAACATAAAGTGACTGAAGAGGAAAAGAAAGAAGGGAAACAAGTTTGGGTAGAGAAGGAGAAAAACAAGACATAGTCCAATCTGATTGTGCAGACTGGTCTACATGCTGAAAGGAGAAATCTATGGGTAGTTGATAGTGGTTGTTCAAATTACATGATCGAAGACAAGGAAAATTTCATCAAGCTTGATGATTGGAATGGTGGTTCATTCCAGTTTGGTGACAACTCCTCCATCAAGATCAAAGGTTGGGGTACATTGAATATTGATGGCAAGCTCAAGGCTCATGATGTGTACTATGTGGAAGGACTGAAGCATAACCTGCTAAGTGTAAGTCAGATGTGTGACACAGGGTATAAGTTTGCATTTGACTCTACTAGTTGTCAAATAAGAAAGCAGAGTACCAATCAGGTTGTGGCAAAAGGAAAGAGGATAGATTGTAATGTCTACAATTTGAAGGAATGCTATGAGTCCCAATGCATGATGGGATGGGTTGGCGAAAGCTAGTTGTGGCACTAGAGATTAGGCCATGTGAATTTCGATAATATAGTTAAGATAAGAAAGAACCAGTGTGGAGAAACATACCTCAGATCATAAAACTGGCAAGCACATTTTGTGATGAATGTGTTAGAGATAAGCAAGCAAAGGTCAGCTTTAAAACAAAGGAATATAACACCTCAAGACCTTTGGAGTTGATACATACATACTTATGTGGGCCAATAAGGACAAGAGCATTATTCGATGAGAGGTATTTCATGTTACTCATAGATGATTACTCAAGAATGAATTGGGTAACCTTCTACATGATAAGTCACAAGCATTTGAGAGATTCAATATTTTTAGGAAGATGGTAGAAAATGAAAGTGGGTACTGGGTAAAATGCTTAAGATTAGACCGGGGTGGAAAATTTTCTTCCAATGAGTTTGTTGACTACTGTGAGAGACATGGAATCTGAAGACAATATTCATCTGCAAGGACACCTCAGCAAAATGGGGTGGTAGAGTGGAAAAATAGGACAATGAAGGAGATGGCTAGGACAATGTTGAATGAGGCCAATATACTGGAAGTATACTGGAAGGAAGCAGTTCATACTGCAGTCTACACATTAAATCAGGCATAGTTAAGAGTGAATAGTAGAATGACTCCTTATGAGTTATTGTATGAAAGAAAACCATCACTCAAGCACTTCAGATTGTTTGGAAGTAAGTGTTTCATCAAGAAAGATGCTGATGGACTAAGAAGTTTTGATTCCTGGAGTGATGAAGGAATCTCCTTGGGGTAATCAACCAACAATAAAGCCTACAAATGCTACAACAAGAGATTGAGAAAGGTGGTTGAGAGTGTAAATGTGAGAATAGATGAAGACTCACTGATAACTCAATGATGAACGGTGAGTACCAAACCGGTACTGAGAGGGGGGGGGAGAATTAGTATAGTCAAAAACACTTTCCTAAAACTAGTTTGTCTATAGACACTGCACTTTGGCAAACAGACAGTAACACCGGTCTTAAATAGAGTACAATCGGCAAAACCCAGAATAACTGAGACAAGCATAAACCGATTGACACTTAGCTTTCCACACAACTTAATACTACACTTTCATTTCACCCTTATGCATGAATAGGTAATCTATCATCAGAAATATATAAATAGCTAGATCAACATGATTTATTGCTTGACACAAGACACTAAATAATCACATGAAAAACATCACACATGACACACAGATTTTTCACATGGAAACCCAACTAGGAAAAACCACGGTGGGAATGAATACCCACAAGCTATTTTTGAAATCTTTAGAAGTCCACTCTGTTAGGAGCCTAGTCCGGTTAAAGACAATTACAATAGGTTCTGCTAGGAACTAATCCTATTAGAGATCACCCAGTTAAGGGATGGCTAAATACTCGGTTAAGGGTTAAACCCTGTTACAGGTTACCTTGTTAGAGGATTTCAAGAACTCAATGAGTTTGAGTCACCCTGTTAAAGGATTTACAACAAGCTGGTTAAAGCTACCCGATTAAGGGATTTTCCAACTGTTGAAGTGGTTAAAGATCAATAGGTATTACAATGATCTAATAATAGCACTCAATGCCTAATGCAGAGCCGCTTAAGTTCCTTCCTTCTGCACACACACTATGCAAGAGTCATTCCTCTTATCTCATCTGGTCTGGCAAGAATCACGTATCTCTGCACTTAGATACACACACACCATTTGCCAACAACCTCAATATGAAACACAACATCGACATTATAGGAAACAAATAGGTTGGTGGCATACACCCTAAACCCTAAACATTTAGGTTTACCAATACAGTCGGTTCAATCCTAACCGTTAATCATATTGCATTTGACTACAACCATTTTGAATAGATCTCAAGACATTCTCCATCATTCATTCTTCACCGCTTCATGGATGCAATAACCCATCACACGTTCTCCACCATTTACAAAGACTTCACACATTCTTGAGGTAGATAGGATAGATCTCCTTCATGCAAGATCCTTCCTGTGGTCAAGCTGACGTGGCAACACGATCTGATCTTCATTACAATGCTAACTCATCACACAACCTTTGAACACTTCAATCGGAAACCTTGAAGTTGGGACTACCAACCAGTAGTCATGCAAAACCTTCATATACCAGTTCTCGTACCAATATACCGGTTCACCTTTTCACATATACGGGTTCACAATATTATACCGGTTCTCACATACTGGTTCTCTTTGCCTGTTGCAAACTTCAATATACTGGTTCACTCTTCAACATATTGACATCAATGACAACATAGAATATCATCATGTCAACATATTCTGCACAAATGCCAACAATCTCCCCCTTTGGCATTGATGGCAATATACAAAGATATCTCTCTGCTTCACATCTTCTCCCCCAAATTTGTAGATATCTTCTCTGCTTCACATCTTCTCCCCCTTTGACAAAAATGCCAAAGTGGAGGCACAAGCTTACCATGTTCTACTATGCTGCTCCCCCTAAGGAGTAGCATCCTTCAACACATCAATTCTAAAAAGATTTTACAATGCAATACTTGACTGATGTGGAGCACATACTTTCAGTTCACCTCTTGAAGGGGTAGCACCCCTAATTCACCTCTCAAATAGGTAAATATAGCCTTTGGTAGAGGCTTGGTGAATATGTCTGCTAACTGCTCCTTACTGGAAACATGTTCCAACACAACCTCCTTATTCTAAACCTTCTCCCTCAAGAAATGATACTTGAGCTCAAAGTGCTTGGTTCTAGCATGCAAAACTGGATTCTTGGAAATGTTAATTGCACTTGTATTGTCACAAAATATGCTTACCAGTTCAGATTCAGGAACTTTGAAGCCATTTAATACATGCTTCATCCAAATAGTCTTGGTGCAGTTCATAAAAGATGCAACATACTCCACTTCTGCTATAGACTGAGAGATACAATTCTGCTTTTTACTCATCCATGAGACCAGTCTACCACCAAGGAAGAATGCACCACCAGTTGTGCTCTTCCAGTCATCTACATTACCAGCCCAATTAGCATCTGTGAACACTTTTAGGTTGAAATCATTATTGTATGGATACCATAACCCATAGTCAATTGTTCCCTTCAGATATCTAAGAATCCGCTTGACTTCTACCAAGTGGGATTCTCTTGGGCTTTGCTAAAACCAAGTGGTAATACCCATTGTATGTCCAATGTCCGGTCTGCTATGCACTACATAATGCAACTTACCAATCATTGATCGGTAATCCTTTGGATTTACCAATGCCGAGTCATCCTCTTTTGATAATTTACAACCAGTCACCATTGGTGTACCAACCGGTTTACTGTCTTCCATGCCAAAGGTCTTCAACACCTCTTTGACATACTTGGACTGGGTAATACAGATTCCTTCTTTCATTTGTTGAATTTGCAGTCCAATGAAGAACTTAATTTCCCCTATGAGTGACATCTCAAACTCCTTTTTCATCTCATCTGCAAAATCATGACTCATTTTGTCATCTCCTCCAAAGATGATGTCATCAATAAATACTTCATAGATTAGAATCTGATCTCCTTCTGATTTCAAATAGATATTGCTATCTTCACTTGTTCTTTCAAATCCACTATTCACAAGATGGGAGCGCAAGCATTCATACCATGCTCTAGGTGCCTGCTTTAGTCCATACAAGGCTTTATGTAACCTACACACCATGTCACTATCTTCTGATAGGGAAAAACCATCTGGTTGTTCTATGTACACCTCCTCTTCAAGTATTCCATTTAGGAATGCAGATTTTACATCAATTTGATATACCTTGAGTCCTTTAAAGGCTGCATATGAAAGAAACATACACACTCCTTCCAATCTAGCTACTGGAGAAAAATTACAATGCCAACTCATCACACAACCTTTGAACACTTCAACCAGAAACCCTGAAGTTGAGACTACCAATCAGTAGTCATGCAAAACCTTCATATACTGGTTCTCATACCAACATATCGGTTCACCTTTTCACATATACCAGTTCACAATGTTATGCTGGTTCTCTTTGCCTGTTGCAAACTTCAATATACCGGTTCACTCTTCAACATATTGACATCAATGACAACATACAATATCATCATGTCAACATATTCTGCACAAATGCCAACACTCACATAGAGGAAAATCTACACCATAACCTTACATTGATGATTCAGATGTTGAATATGAATAACAATCTGACAATGGACCAATAGAAGATGCACCAAACAAGATCCCCAACCGGTATGTGCAAAAGAATCATCCAGAAGAACAAATCATAGGAGATAGGAATGAAGGAGTGCAGACCAAAAGGAGATTAGCTCAGGAAAGTGAGCAGGTAAATTTCTGCCCCATGACTGAAGTAGAGCCCAAAACTTTTGATTATGCTAGCAATAGTGAGAAGTGGGTAGATGCCATGGATGAAGAATTGAGACAAATTGAGAAAAACCAAACTTGAGAACTTGTTCCTAGACCAATAGACAAGAATGTCATAGGTACCAAATGGGTCTACCAGAATAAGTTGAATGAAGAAGGTAAGATAGTCCAGCATAAAGAAAGGTTAGTTTGCAAAGGGTATGCTCAAGTGGAAGGTATTGATTTTGAAGAAACCTTTGCACCGGTTTCTAGGTTAGAGGCAATAAGAATGTTTTTAGCCTTCTCAGCGTATAAGGGATATAAAGTTTATTAGATGGATGTAAAATCTACCTTTCTCAATGGTAATCTTGAAGAAGAGGTGTATATGGAATAGCCAAAAGGGTACTTGTTGCATGAAGATGAGAATTTTGTATGTTTATTAAAGAAGGCCTTGTATGGTTTGAAGCAAGCTCCCAGAGCATGGTATTCCCAGTTAGAAAAACACTTGAAAGAGCAAGGATTTCGGAAAGGGAATACAGATAGCAACTTGTATGTCAAGGTAAATGGAGATCATACGATTATAGTTGTTGTATATGTGGATGATATTATCTTTGGTGGAGACAAGGACATCATGTGCAAAGAATTTGTAGATTAGATAAAGACAAAATTTGAGATGTCCATGTTGGGTGAGTTGTCCTATTTTCTTGGTTTGCAGATCTCACAGCAAGAGAAAGGAATTTTCATCTCCCAAATCAAGTATGCGAAAGACATGCTAAATAAATTTCAAATGGAGGACAACAAATCGATAAGTACTCCCATGGTTACCGATTGTAAGCTGGGAAAACTAGATGAGTCACCGAAAGTTGAGCAAACACTTTATAGGTCTATGATTGGTAGTCTATTATATCTAACATAATCTAGACTAGATATTGTACAAGCTATTTGCATGGTAGCAAGATTCCAAGTTGCTCCTAAACAATCTCACCTAAATGCAGTTAGAAGGATCTTTAGGTATTTGTAAGAAATTACCAGTTATGGTCTGTGGTATCCAAAGAAAGGAGACTTTTCTTTGCACACTTATACTGATGCAGATTGGGCAGGAAGTATAGATGACTGGAAAAGTACAAGTGGAGGTGATTTTATTTAAGAGACCGATTAGTATCATGGCACAACAAGAAGCAGGACTTAGTATCATTATCCATTGCCGAGGTTGAATATATAGCTGATGCTACATGTTACTCACAAGTGCTATGGATGAAGCAGACATTGAAGGACATAGAGGTGGAGATCTCGGATCTTATTCCAATCTGTAGTACCCCTACCCCAGTTAGCTTTGTAAAACCGGTTTGGCCTTGGTTGACTTTTTATGTGGCATTCTTGAATGGTTGATTTATCATGTTCTAATGTTGTAGTCAGATATTATGATTATTGTGCGTACCTATTAATGTGCTTTCGCATCGATTCTTATGTAAGTTTAATTGTTTCCCTGATTCTTGTTATCGATCTCGAGCTAACACCTTCATTAAATATATATATATATATATATATATATATATATATATATATATATATATATATATATATATATATATATATATATATATATATATATATATATATATATATATATATATATATATGCTTGTGTGACTCTTGGTTGCAGGAGATTGTAGGTACAGTACCGCCATGGTGCGAGGTTCGTCTTCACCTGGATTTGCAGGGTTGAGTATACCTCTTTCGCCCTTCGAATTTGGGTTAGGTAGTCGTAAAACCCTCATTTTACCCTAGTCATGCTCAAGTGAGCATCACATGTGGTTCGTCAGTTTCCCTTTTCATTTGGGTTTGCAGGTTGTGTATTTGGTTGGCTTTCTTGGGTTGCGTGCCTTGCGTGTGGTAAAAATTAAGTATTTTATCCTAAGTATTTAATTTGATTTAATGTGTTCATTTACGCATTAGTAATTGAAGAATTTAAAATAAATAGGTTTCTTTTATGTGATTAATCATTAATTAAAAAGATCGCTCTATTTATGTTTGTAGCAAGTTTAAGTATTTAATTCAATTAAACGTGTTCATTTACGCATTAGTAATTGAGGAATTAAAATAAATAGGTTTCCTTTATGTGATTAATCATTAATTAAAAAGATCACTCTATTTATGTTTGTAGCAAGTTTAAGTATTTAATTCAATTTAAGGTGTTCATTTATGCATTAGTAATTGAGGAATTAAAATAAATAGGTTCTTTTATGTGATTAATCATTAATTAAAAAGATCGCTTTATTTATGTTGTAGCAAGTTTAATTTAATGGTTAATTTAAAATTTTGAATTTATTTAGTTTATGCATTTTGAAAAGGGAAGATTTAAAGTTATTCAAAATAGAAATAATTTAATCCCTTTTTGCTTTTTGAAATAGAAAGGTTAATTTTAATTATTTAAGAAAATCAATTTTTATTAGAAAAGCAAGTTTAATTTATATATATATTTGATATAGTGTGAAAGATTGATTTTGGGAATTTAATTTAATTAAAATATTTTACCCTCATCAATATTGCGAAATATAAATGTTAGCTTTGTTAATATTGAGAAAATTAAAATTAAATGAGAGAGAAGCATTTTAATTTTAATTAGAAAAGCAAGTTAGATTATTTGAATAGTTGAAAAGAATGATTTTTTATTTTTTTTATTTAAAAAGTGTTTAAATTCGAAATTAGGAGATTAGGTCAAATTTTATTCCATTTAACCTAGGTTGGAAAATATTTTTGGAGTTGTTGAATTTTTGGGGGAAAAATATTTTTGGTTGGAGAAAATTGGGGATTTTGGGAAGGAAGGATTTCTATAGCTACAGGTTGGGCTCGTCTTCAAAATATTGTCAGGAATAATAAAAGAGGTAGGATTCTTGTTTACCTTTTTATTTCGTTGTTAAATCAAAAATTGTGTTTGGTTGTTCTTCATGAAATTCTGGTTTAAAAATCAATGAATGTTCTCAGATTTGAGATTTTAGCTTTGAAAAAAAAAATTGGTTTGCATTGTTTTGTATTGTGAAAAGATTGTTAAATAAGTTGGATTACGTGCTTGTAAATTAAGTAGATTCACTAATTCTACCCTGAGAGGGGGTTATGCTGGAGAAATTTTGCCAGAATGGGTTGCCCGGGAATGAAAATGTTTGTTTAAGATTGGCTGAATCCATTCTCTGTTTGTCTCAGAAAATTTCTGAGTCTATTTTTTTTGGAATTTTGTTTCAGATTATCGGAATGCATTCATATGTCTGAGGGCTTGATAATGAGATTTATTTCTCAGAGATTTTTGAGTCTAAGACTGCAGATTGGGGTTTTTAGTTATTTTTATTTTATGGGTTTGTTGATTTAGTTTTAAAATCAATTTTGGTATTCTTGGTCTTTCTGGAAAAAGAATTTTTTTTTTTTAAGTCTCTATGAGACTTGTTTTCTTTTTTGGTTGTGTATTTCATAGTAAAAAAGAAAAATAAAAAAATAACCCACGTGGCCGGGAATAAACCCCCACCATGGGGAGGTAGCACGCTACCAAGGGTAGCGGCTGCTACCATTTGGTAGTAGTGCTACCAATGGTAGTCGCTTGCTACCATTTGGTAGCAACGCTACCAAAGGTAGTGTGAACTACCAAGGGGGCCCACGTGGGGTCCACGTGGGTACCCCCCCTCCCTTTATTGTATTTTGAATTTATAATTTTTTTATATATTTTTTTTATTTGCATAAAAAAAATATAATATGTTAAATTAATGTAGGTCGTTAAAATGTTTAATTTTTTTTATTAAGTTTAATTAATATATTTTATTATTATATATTAATTATTAATTATTAATTAATGTATATTTTAATATATGTTAATCATGATAATATATATATATATATTAATTAATACTTAATTTATTAATTTTGTTTTTAATTATTAATTGTTTATATTTTATTAATCATGGATTAATAAATATATAGCAATTAATATTTAGTTTTGGTACATTTTTATATATGCATAAGGAAATAATTGTTAAGCTAGGAATGACCTATCTTTATTTGGGTTCCTTATACGTATATGTTTCCTTGATATGTATAGTGTAACTGGCCTCTGGAAAAGACGAATTTAGAAAGATTATTTTTGAGCTAGTATGACCATGATGTTTCATTTAGAGATTAAATAGAATATTTATTCGGTTAATATTTATTTAATTATATTCATGTGAACTTGGTTTTAAAAACTCGCAATTATGTAATTATGTTATGTGTAGATGCAACGAGCTTAGTGAGTTAGAAAACCAAGAACAACCTATACCTAGATGAGGTAGATAATTGCAATCTAACTTAGATCATTTAGAAAACTTGATCGACATTTGGTGTTTAAATCAATATGGGAAAAGATTGCCTCTACCGGTTAATGCCTATGCAAGTTTAATTTCTATATTCGCTTTTGCTTAAGTAACAACAATACTTGATATGGTTGTTTGGACCTTGTCGTTTGGTTGATTTGGGTACCTGGTTATATCAAGAGTCTCTAGTTTGGTTGTTGCCTTGTGATGATGTTATAATTGGTCTTGTCCTTTATGCGGGAGTAGTGTGTTGATTTGTGGTTGATCATACTTGGTCAGGTCTCTAGTTAGAGTACCATCAGGTAGTGGACCTTTGTATTTGCTTTTTATATGTTCAGTTGGATCTGTTTCTATGTAGGGATCATTTATGTTTTTACTGAACAATGTGGTTGTTTGTATATTGGTTATGTTCGCCTTGATGGCAGGATTGTAAATAATGTGAACCTTATGTATCCTTAACTTATTTAAATGATCAGAGGGGTCTTGCAGTTGAGCAGACCGAGAGATGTATCCCTTTAGGGGTGAACTCAGATATCAATTTGGTGTTATGCGATGCTTTTGTTCTTATGTTTCATGTTTAGTGTTATCATGTATGGATAGCATTTTGATAGAATGTATAAGTGGATTAGATGAAATTAATCGTAAATGCATGTATGCAGTTGTCTTAATTAAATGTAGGAATGTGGATCATGAAAGGATGTAGATTTGAATAATAGAATGTAATCAATTTCAGTTATTGATAATACAATTAAGTATGCATGGAAAGAACTCACTAGGTTATGATGAAATTAAAGCATGTAATGAAATTAGATGCATGGTATATGGTTAAGGAAAAATTTGAACGAAATGATTGGATAACCATTGTTGGATGAACTTGTCATATTACCTAAATCGTAATTCAAATAGATGAACTCATTTAGTTATTTACATTTTAACCTTGATAAATGAACTCCATCATAATAGCAATATTATAACTAAAATGGATGAACTCATTTAGTTATTTACATTTTAATCTTAATAAATGAACTTCATCATATTAGCTTTATTTTAACTATAATATGTACTCATCAAGTTATCTATATTTTAACCATAATGGATGAACTTCATTATGTTATTTACATTTTAAACTTAATATGTGAACTTTGTCTTATTAGCTATATTTTAACTATAATGGATGAACTCGTCATGTTACTAATTTTAACTCTAATGGATAAACTTCATTAAGTTACGTATATTTTAACTCTAATGGATGAACCTCCACATGTTATCTATGTTTTAACTTTAATGGGTAAATTTCCTCATGTTAGCCTCATCTTCAACCTTAATGGATGAACGTATCCTATTATCTATAATTTTAATTTACTGAACAAATTATATCCATGTTTTAAGTAATAACATGTAATTAAGATAACCTGCTTAATTGGATCAAATGTCGCAAGTTGAATTAGGTGTTAAGTTACGTAATCATGTTGGGAAACTCCTTAGCTTTGTTTATTCTTCCACTCTGTTATCAAAGCTTTAGATAACTCAATGTATCTTAATGTTGTGTCTTATTAAAAAAAATAAAAAAATATTTGCACTCCATTTGTGTGTTTTAGCTTTATCCCTTCGAGGTTTCCTGGCGGGGCATTACATTTGGTATCAGAGCCAAGTTTGCAACACTGGGATCTCTGGTTTCACTTGTGCCCTTAGTTGGTGTGAGATGTATCGACCTTATGTTGTATACTTGTCCCCCTTGTTTTATGAGTGTGATTGAGCAGACCCTAACTTGTGTGTAACATGTGTGTTCACACTCTATTTTCACCTTCTTGATGTGGGTGCTTTGGAGTGATTATATGTGCTTTGTTTGCTTATTGATGTCTTGGTCTATGATTACTCAAAGAGAGTCGTATGTATCTTCCTTTTTGATTCATTGTACTCTTTTGACTAATCCATTTGGGTTGGTTAGTGTCGTCTTGAATCTAAAAGTATGAAATGTGCTTGTTTATGGTTATGATCTAGCTTAGTGTCGTTCGCTTGAAGGACTAGTGTGGTAGATATTGAATGCTTCCTATTTTAGCAAATTGAATGATTATCACATTTTCTCCTCTCTCTCTCTAGAAGTTAAAATGTTTTGATATGTGTAACTATCTCTTATTTGAGTTTTCTTTTGCAAGAGAAGGTTGCAACTTCTTGAGCCCTTGTTTGAGCCTTATAACACTTATGTGTTTTTAGATTATAAAAGGGCTTTGGATGAAAGTTCATATTGGTTATTGAAAAAAATTGTATGTTTACATTAAATAATTCTCCATGTGTTTCGTAGGAGTAACATAATTAAATTCTATCTTAAGTAAGGTGCATTAATATGTGAATAGTTGAATTATGTGAAACTGCTTTGTTTGTAAAAGAAGTACCAAAAGAGAACATGTGATAGTAGCTTCAAGAGTGTATTAAGGTGTTCCACGAAAGATTGTTTTATGGGTTTCATTAAACCAGTTTGATTGAGGATCTATTTTAGCAAGGCTCCATTGAACTTGCCTTTGGATATATGTAATTGCCTTATTATGTTTAGAAAGTGCAAATGAAAGTTTGTTTGATGTGCATGCATAAATGTGTATTATTTAGTTGATAGCTCCTCACTTATCTTCTTACTATACCTTGAATTTTCAATGATAGGTTGCAGATTTTGATATGTTTTGTTTTGAACTAAGAATAGTGAGTATTCTCAAGAGGTCATGTATTATCAAAGGATTGTCTGTCTTGATTTCTTGTTCGGAAAACTAGAATAATCTGTTGCAACCATAATAATTGGAAATGTCATGTTAGGCTGTTTGGCCTCCTCTTGGAACGATAGCGAAATGAAAACTGTGCAAATAAATGATAGACTTATAATGACAAATTTTAGCTTGTGGTATGATCTTGTTAATCTCGTACCTTTATAGGAAATAGTTTGATTATAAAACTCTCTTTCCCTTTTCTTTGCCTAAATCATAAGATTTTTAGAAATGCTACTAGGAATGCATTTATTTAAAAAGAAATTTTTTTATAATGCATATGTAATTGTATGTTTGCTTTTGGGTTGCTTATGGAAAGATGAAGTCTTAAGCTTCAGAAAGAAATTTGCATAGTTAGTAATGAGGTTGTGAATGTTTAATGGATTTAGAAAAGATATCAGAATGATGTTATTTCCTTATGTAATGGTGAATTGTTAAGAATTTCAGTACTGGTATCTAGAGTAAACTTTATTCAGTGATTCATGTGGAAAGCATAGGTAAAACCTTTCTTGAGTAGATGATAGCGTATTGAAAAGTACTCCTCGTAAATATGACTAACCAGTAATGGTGCTATTCCTTGTGTATTGTAAGAAACCCGTGCTTGCTATGTGTGCCCATGGGATGGTGAAGTAATCAACCATGGAGGATATGTTTACTTATGAGTATGGGAAACCATATTGTTTATGTGATGTTTCTTATTTGTTTCCTTACTGAGTGCCAACCCACGGGTTGTTGATAAGTCAGTATGTGAAGGGGTAGTATTAGAAGTCACCATTCTTTGAATAGTATGGAATGTCGTATGAGTAATGTCAACGCGAAGTGACTTTAGCTTCTCTATTTTGAGGAAAAATATAGTTATGCAATGAAACTATGTTATAGGTGTACTCAATACTTCCCCTTGTGATGAACTGAATTATAAGGTTCATGTGTACCAGCCTTGTCCTACCCTTTATTTGAGCATATTGATGTTAGTTCTTGAGTAGAATGATGGTTTTATTGGAGGATATTTTGCCTTGTCTTCACGAAAGGTATGTTATTTTTCACATGAGTTGCCAATTGTCCAGCGTTGGTAGACATGTGGGCAGACCTTAGCCATGTATACCTCTGGCTTACGATGAGTATCCTAAGAGGTACGTTGTTATGCAGGGTGTGACCTATGCGTGCCCTTTTCTGTGAGGTACACTGTCATGTGGGATATGTCCATTGTGTGCCTTTTCCACTTGGAGCATTGCCATACCGTGCTGAGACACGATGTGGGATGTAGTAGACATTTCCATGTGACCTACCGACTAGTTTAGGGTAGAGCCATGTCGTGTGACGATGTGATGCGGGGTGATGTCGAGGTGCACACTGCCATGCCATGCGGACGTGTGACTAGGCCACACCAGATGATGAGCTACTATGATAGCTAGATGATTGTTCCCTCCTTCCTTGTTGGTGGCTAGATGCTAGTCACATAGTGATGTTATGTGCACTTATGATATTTTTTTATTTTTATTTATTTATTTCCTTGTGGGCGTGCAATTCATTTTATTTTGACCTTGAAGGTTTAGCCACAATCTTGTGATCTTTTGCTTACTTGATTTGATGTTGCAATTCCAGAATTATTTTCTTGCCTTACTGTTGGAATTGACGATTATTATCTTTATTCTTCTATACTTTGGTGGCTAAACTAGTTTATCCTTATTGTTTTTTGTATGCTGGTCTTGTGTTGAAATGTGAATTCCTTTCCAAAAAAATAGGAGATGGTCTTGGTTGAGTGTATACGAGGAAGTAGACGTAGGGAACCTTGAGGATGGGGGTATGTGAGGCTGTGAGACAGCTAGGATCCACTACCTACCTATGAGTGGTGACTATCTCTTGGAGGCTAAACACCTTACACAACAAGGGATGTTCACGATGGTCTTGCATGGAAGGTAGCACCACTATGGTGTGCCCTAGCACCATCAAGCCCTTGAGTGAGATGTTAGATATTTATGATCATGTTATTTGTTCGGAGATCAGGCATAGAGATGTTGATCATGCATGTTATCTTTGACCGAGCATTAGACATGCTCACATGTGGCCTTTTGTGTTGTGCATTACAGTTATGTGGATGGTTATTAAGTGTAATCATGGATTAAATGGTGTTAACTTGTCACTATGTTATGGGACATAGTCATTGGAAAGGTTCTTTTATGCCTAGAAAGTGTAAACAATTGAGTTATTTACGTTGCTCTTATTTATTGAAAGTTAACTTGGTTGTAGAAATTGATATTTTAAGCTAGTTCTATGTGATAAAGTTTTGTAAAAAGATGTATTGGTAAAAGAAATTGATCATGATGGCATGTTTTCTTGTCATGTTTGATAGATGAGTATGGTAATTGTTGTGTATCTCTTTCAATGCTTTAATTTGGTGTAATGAAAGGAAGAATTTTTTTGTATCTCTACTATGATTATTGATAAATCCCCATAATGTTATAAGAAATGTAGGGATTTAGATGTATCTTGTCAATGGATAATGACATTCGTAGAGGATTCAACAATAATATTTCAATTGTTTTTGAAAAGATTCATATGTGCAAATTGATAATTGTTAATTGAGTTTCAGGGCTAATACATGTTGCATGAGTTCTGCTTAGCCTTATGACTTCTGGGAGTAAATAAATTTGTTTTTAAAAAAAACATATTATAACCCACGTGGTAGGGAATAAACCCCCACCACGGGGAGGTAGCACGCTACCAAGGGTAGCGGCTACTACCATTTGGTAGCAGTGCTATCAATGGTAGAGGATTGCTACCAAATGGTAGCAGCGCTACCAAAGGTAGTGTGAGCTACTAGGGGGGCCCAAGTGGGGTCCACGTAGGTAACCCCCCCCCCCCCCCCTTTATTGCATTTTGAATTTATAATTTTTTATATATATATTTTTATTGTGAAATACACAGCCCAAAAAGAAAAACAAATTCTTTTTCCAGAAAGACCAAGAATACCAAAATTGATTTTAGAACTAAATCAACAAACCCATAAAATAAAAATAACTAAAAACCCCAATCTGCAGTCTCAGACTTAGAAATATCTGAGAAATAAATCTCATTATCAAGCCCTCAAACATATGAATGCATTCCGATAATTTGAAACAAAACCCCCAAAAAAATAGACTCGGAAATTTTCTTAGACAAATAGAGAATGGATTCAGCCAATCTTAAATAAACATGTTCATTCCCAAGCAACCCATTTTGGCAAAATTTCACTAGCATAACCCCCTCTCAAGGTAGAATTAGTGAATCTACTTAATCTACAAGCACGAAATCCAACTAATTTAACAATCTTTTCACAATACAAAACAATGCAAACCAATTTTTTTTTCCAAAGCTAAAAACTCAAATCTGAGAACATTCATGGATTTTTAAACTAGAATTTCATGAAGAACAACCAAACATAATTTTTGATTTAACAATGATATAAAAAGGTAAACAAGAATCCTACCTCTTTTAGCATTCCTGGCAAGATTTTGAAGACGAGCCCAACCTGCAGCTGTAGAAATCCTTCCTTCCCAAAATCCCCAATTTTCTCCATCCAAAAATATTTTTCCCCAAAAAAATCAACAACCAAATTTTCTGAGACAAACAAAGAATGGATTCAGCCAATCTTAAAAAAATATTTTCATTCCCAAGCAACCCATTCTGGCAAAATTTCTCCAGCATAACCCCCTCTCAGGGTAGAATTAGTGAATCTACTTAATCTACAAGCACAAAATCCAACTAATTTAACAATCTTTTCACAATACAAAACAATGCAAACCAAATTTTTTTTTCAAAGCTAAAAACTCAAATCTGAGAACATTCATGGATTTTTAAACTAGAATTTCATGAAGAACAACCAAACACAATTTTTGATTTAACAATGAAATAAATAGGTAAACAAGAATCCTACCTCTTTTAGCACTCCTGGCAAGATTTTGAAGACGAGCCCAACCTGTAGCTGTTGAAATCCTTCTTCCCAAAATCCTCAATTTTCTCCATCCAAAAATATTTTTCCCCAAAAAAATCAGCAACCCCAAAAATATTTTCCAACCTAGATTAAATGGAATAAAATTTGACCTAATCTCCTAATTTCGAATTTAAACACTTTTTAAATACAAAAATGAAAAAAATCATTCTTTTCAACTATTCAAATAATCTAACTTGCTTTTATAATTAAAATTAAAATGTTTCTCTCTCATTTAATTTTAATTTTGTCAATACTAACTAAGCTAACATTTATATTTCGCAATATTGATGAGGGTAAAATATTTTAATTAAATTAAATTCCCAAAATCAATCTTTCACACTATATCAAATATATATATAAATTAAAATTGCTTTTCTAATAAAAATTAATTTTCTTAAATAATTAAAATTAACCTTTCTATTTCAAAAGGCAAAAAGGGAATAAATTATTTCTATTTCGAATAACTTTAAATCTTCCCTTTTCAAAATGCATAAACTAAATAAATTCACGATTTTAAATTAACCATTAAATTAAACTTGCTACAACATAAATAGAGCGATCTTTTTAATTAATGATTAATCACATAAATGAACCTATTTATTTTAATTCCTCAATTACTAATGCATAAATGAACACCTTAAATCGAATTAAATACTTAAACTTGCTACAAACATGAATAGAGTGATCTTTTTATTTAATGATTAATCACATAAAAGAAACCTATTTATTTTAATTCCTCAATTACTAATGCGTAAATGAACACATTAAATCGAATTAAATACTTAAACTTGCTACAAACATAAATAGAACGATATTTGTAATTAATGATTAATCACATAAAAGAAACCTATTTATTTTAAATTCCTCTATTACTAATGCGTAAATAAACACATTAAATCAAATTAAATACTTAAACTTGCTACAAACATAAATAGAGCGATCTTTTTAATTAATGATTAATCACATAAAAGAAACCTATTTATTTTAAATTCCTCAATTACTAATGCATAAATGAACAGATTAAATCAAATTAAATACTTAGGATAAAATACTCAATTTTTACCACATGCAACCCAAGAAAGCCAACTAATTACATGACCCGCAAACCCAAACAAAAAGGGAAACTGGCGGACCAGAGGTGACACTCACTTGAGCATGACTAGGGTAAAATGAGGGTTTTACGACCACCTAACCAAAATTCTAAGGGTGAAAGAGGTATACTCAACCCTGTGAATCCAGGTGAAGACAAACCTCGCACCACAGCGATACTGTACCTGTAATCTCCTACAACCAAGAGTCACACAAGCATATATATCTGACTACAACATTACATCACGGTAAATCAACCATTCAAGAATGCCACATAAAAAGTCAACCAAGGTCAAACTGATTTTACAAAGCTGACTAGGGTAGGGGCATTACACAATCCGGTGTGATAACTCGAGTGCAATCAACATCTCCAAGAATCCAGTAATGCACACAAGAACAAAACACATTGCAATCAAGTATCACTTCTTGAGGGAGAAGGTAGCAGACAAGGAGTTCATAGTTGAATATGTTCCAACTGGTGAGTAGATTGCTGACATATTTACAAATCCACTTCCTTTGGGCCCATTTGAGTACTCGAGACAAAAGATGGGAGTTGTCCCACCATCTCGCAACACTTAAATGCATAAGAGGATGTATTATTTAGGGGGAGTCAGTCATTGTTACTATATTATGACTCTTGAATCATGAAGCATGGTCACAAGGGGAGAATGTGTCTTAACCGGATGTAGATAAGGGAGAGCTTATGGGTAGACTCTGGCAGTATGATTGGTGTCAGACTAAAGTTCCCTTTGCCATTTCTATCAAAGGGGGAGAGAAACCAGAACAGACAATGTTGACATCAATGCCAAAGGGGGAGATTGTTGGCATTTTTTTTTCATTGATGTCAACTGGTATTATAGGCTACCGGTAAAGGTATGTCACCCAGTATGAAAAAGATTGAACCGACATAAGGAATACTAACATGAAGGCTTGTCAACTGGTACGATGGAAGAAAAGTAGGCTTTGAGACTATCAATAACATCACCGATAAGAGGTGATATGAAGTTATGTGTTGGCATGACAAGTTGTAGTCGGTAGGAAGGTTGGATGCCTATTTATGATGAAGAGGCAGAATGTTAAAATGACCACAAACCACCGGAGGTGAAGATGTGCTACTGATGTAGTGTGCACTACTGGTTAGCAGAAGAAGAAGGTCTCACTGGTAAGGGCTTGTCCCTGTATGAGTTTGTTGAATGTTCAAGTGTAAACCAATATTGTGTCAGTAAGTTGAATGTATTCTTATGTGATGCCATGTGGAGCTAAGGTGCCAAGCATGTAGAGGTCAGTGCAGTTTCCATCAACATGGTCGTTGGAACAGATAGTCAACATTAATGAAACAACCACAAATCACAAGCCAATAACAGATTGATGCATCTTGAGGAAGAATAAATGACAAAGAATGATCAGGAGTTGTTGGCCCCCAGATCAAAGAAAAGAAATCAGATTGCAAGAGGACCTCGAGAAGGAAACAGATGGGTCATAAATGAGTTGACAGATTTCAATGCCCAAAATCATGATCAAGATTTCTATCTTTAGCAAATATGCATTGGATGTTGAAAAAGGCGTACAGATGCATTCCTCCAATGCAGGTGATCGATCCAAGGTAGATTGGATCAGATCTGATGAAGATTTGGTCAGGAGAAGAAAGCCCTAACCATCCTCAAATTGAATTGATTCTTGGCGAGAAAGCTCAATATTAAATATGATGACTTGAGATTGCGATCTGTGCTACTGAAGAGTGAAGGTAAGTGTGAAATTTCTGTCTGAGAGCCAAAGAGATAAACACTTGAAGTGTTTATGAGAGAGAACTGTATCGATAAGGAGAAGTAGGGTAAACTAGTGCAAGGAACAAATTGGCAGAGTGAGCATAGGATGCATAGGTGAAAATTTGAAGGAAGCAACATTTGATAGAGAGTAATCAAGTGTGATCAGATTTTTAGTAGAGAAAAAAGAGAGGAGATTAAGCAGAGTTAGAATTAGAAAACAGGTTGAGTTGCAATGGGCATTGAGCTGATACAAACCGATAAGTTAGAAATTGGTAGTGCAAAACTTTGAAGCATTACAAAACTTCATTCGCAACAAGGATCTCATTTGAATAACTAAGTTTTATATTGTTCTCACTAAGTTTATGCTTAGTGCAAGGGTTGTATCTCCTTTAGGTTGTAGCCTATAAATAGTGTAGGGATTGGTGCTCCTTTGAGTTGGTGCTCCTTGGGTTGGTGCCCTAAAATTGTAATCAAATCCTTTACATTGTGAGGTTGGATTGGAGCAGAAGATCTCCAACAGCTATTCTCACTACGATTTTTCCCACATTGGGTTTTCCTCGTATGTCTGGTGTTGTATGATTCCTTCTTTTTTATGTGTTATATTGATGTTATAGAAAATCCTTTCACACAATTAGTTTGCACTGTTTGACCTACCAGTCAGCACTCAGTTTATTTTATATATTACCAGTATACCCTTGTTGAAGAAAAAGTGTGTAAATCACTGATTCACCCCCCTCTCGGTGATCCATTGTGTCCAACATAGCTATATGAACCCAAGCCCAAATCTAAAGCAATGTGCACCCTACTGCTAGACTAGACCCCTAATCCTTGCCATATACTATCTAGTGTAACTCATGATATAGGTGGACCAAAATGCATATCCCCATGCATAACGGGTCCTTTCACGCACCATCCACCAAAACACACGACCCCATCCAACTGACAACCCATGGGATTGTTGGTATTTTGGATATGTTGATATGGTTTTGTCATTGATGTCAACACTTGTCTAACTTATCAACACTTGGAGATATTTGGTTTTGTTCACCGGCAAGTCACTGACCTATGCACAGTCACCGGTATTTGGTTCACCGATAGGTTATATTGTTCATCAGCACTTGAAATGACTTGGAGACTACTTGCTTATGTCAAAGACATTATTCAATCACTTGGTTTTGGTGATTTGGTTATTGGTCTATTCAGGTTTGCATACTTGTTGTTATCGGCAAATAGGTCCAGGTTATACACCGGCAAGCATATCTATTCCAGATCAATATGACATGTTATGGAGATAATTTATTATTATTGTAAATGCATTGAGTTGACATGATGCATTGCATAATGATTTATTTGTAATTGATTTTATTGTAATATCTTTTAGTGATCCGACCTATTCAATTGGTCTTAGGTTATGGTATAAATGTAAGATCTCATTTGTGAGATTGATATGCGGAAAAAAAAGATTGTAATAAGGTATATGCAAAAATAAGCAGAGCTATACACACAGACATCATTTGAAGATTGAAGGAAGGTTTTTGTGAAGGTAATCAGAACTAAATCGGTACTAAATCCAGCATATGAAGATTCTATTTTATGTAGTACATTATCATTGGATTTAACCATCCAATTGTAATCAGTGTGACTCCCATTTTGTGATTGAGCAGTGAGCTCTAGGTAGCTGGCCTTTCTACATGTGTAGACTCCATATTGTACACACATACTATTTGCAGTAGTATCATTTGATTGTGGGTAAGGTTTCCCACCGTGGTTTTTCCCCTTACAGGGTTTCCATGTACAAATATTTGTGTTATGTGTTGTGGATGTTATTGTCTTTATGTTTCATGCATTAATCTTTACTGGTACTGCAATTAACTGATAAAATTGTCTACCGACATAAAGTTTGGTTTATCAACATTAAGCATTAAGTTTTGATTAAGTTAATTTTGTTTGAATTTATTGGACAACTGATTCACCCCCCCCCTCTTAGTTGTCTTCGAGACCTAACAATTGGTATCAGAGCTTAGTCTTCTTTTTGCAGAAGTTTAACACCTTGAAGAGATCCAATGTCTTCTAACTATTTCAGGAAGGACAGTCTGAAACTTGATGGAACCAACTATGGCATATGGAAGATCAGGATGGAGACACATTTGAATTGCATTGGAAAGGACATATGGGATGTTACAAACAATGGTTATACTGCTCCTACTCAAGGTCAACCTAATCTACCTAACTTGGCTAAAGATGAGGAAAATGATTGCAAAGTAAGAGAAGCACTTTTGAGTGCATTATCAGATAGATCTACTACTAAAGCTCTTTGGGACAAATTGGAAACATTGAATGAAGGAGATTCCATAGTTAAAAATGCAAAACTTGAATGCTTCCAGGTCAGGTATGAAAATCTGAAAATGGAAGAAGTTGAAAGTATTTTTGCTTTTATGGAAAGAGTAAATAAAATTAATGTGGGTATAGAATGTTGTGGAGGAACCTTAAGTGAAGATGAGATTGTTTCTAAAGTTTTAAGAGCATTTCCATTGACATATAAAATGAAAGTTATTGCTATAAATGAATTAAGAACAATGCCTAATGCATCAGTATCTAGAGACACCTTGGTTGGAAAACTTTCAGCTTTTGAGCTTGAGGAATTTGGTCTTGTTGCTACTATTAAGATAGATCTAGCTTTCAAAGCATCATCATCATCTGAGAAATCTGATTAGAAATCCTTCTATGCAAAAGAACTTGAAGATATCAGGAAGGAGAATGAAGAACTGGAAGAACTTGAAGCACTATTTGCAAGGAAAATACCTAAAGATCCAATTGGAAGTAAGTATGAAGGTAAATCACCCTTTAAATGTTTTAACTATAATAAGATTGGTCATATGGCTTCTAGATGTCTTGATAGACATGCAATATTAAGAGAAGAAGATAAAAGAACATATAAGCCTAACCCTGATTATTAGAGATACAAATTCAAGAAGAATAGAGACAAATCTTGTTATTATGCAGATGAAGGAGTTACTGATGATTCTAATGAGGAACTAAAAGATAATGGATGGGCTTTTGTTGCTATAACAGAAGATCAACCGGCACCTACTGTTCAACTGGTAGACCAGGCCCTGGAAGCTAAAGTTGAAGATAAGGATGAATGGATTATTGATTCAGGATGTTCACATCACATGACTCATGATAAGACTAAATTATTAACCTTTCAGGAATACAATGGAGGTCTAGTGAGATTTGTAGATGATAAAGCTTGTTTGATCAAAGGAAAAGGAACTATATCTTTTGATGGTAAGCATGATAGTGATAATGTTTACTATGTTGAAGGTTTGAAGCATAATCTTTTGAGTGTTGGTCAATTATATAGAAAGGATTTTAGTTACAATTCAAGAATGGTAAATGCAAAATCTTAAACAGAACTGGTTTGGAAATTGCAACCGGTAATTAGACTAGAGGTAATATCTTTCATTTGAACAACAATGAGAAAGCATGTTTGATTGCACATATTGATGAAAGTTGGTTATGGCATAAGAGACTTTGTCATATAAATTTTGATTGCATTGTGAAAATCAGTACAACTAAGGTGGTAAGAGATTTACCTAAGATTGTTAAACCTCACAATCAGACATGTAAGGAATGCCAATTTGGAAAGCAAGTTAGAACATCTTTCAAGAGTATTCTAGAGAAATCTATTAGTGTTCTTGATTTAATTCATACTGATTTATGTGGTCTAGCAAGAACTAGAAGTATATAAGGAGATAGGTATTTTATGCTAATCATTGATGACTATTCTAGAATGTGTTGGGTTACATTTCTCAAGGAGAAATCTGAAGCATTTGAGAAATTCAAACTATTCAAGGTGATGGTAGAGAATGAAACCGGTAAGAAAATCAAATGTTTGAGATCAGATCAAGGAGGTGAATTCACATCTAAGGAATTTAATGCATTCTATGAAGTGAATGGGATCAGAAGACAGTTGTCAGCACCCCGGACACCACAATAGAATGGAGTTGTTGAAAGGAAAAACAAAACTATCTTGGATTTAGCCAGAAGTATTATATCAGAAGCAAATCTACCTCATATATACTAGAGAGAAGCGGTCAATACATTAGTTTATACATTCAACTGAGTTTACATCAAAGGTGAAACTAGTAAGACCCCTCATTAATTATGGTTTGGTAATACTCCTACTCTTAAATATTTCAGAATATTTGGAAGTAAATGCTATATTAGAAGAGATGAGTATATTGGAAAATTTGATCCTATAAGTGATGAAGGAATATTTCTTGGTTATTCATCTAAGATCAAGGCATATAGATGCTTTAATAAGATATTGAAAAAAATTGTTGAGAGTGCAAATGTGAAGATTGATGAGCAGTTTAGAGGAAATTCAAGGTACATGTACTCTGAACTGGCAATAGAGATAATCACAAATGAACCTACTGTGAGTACACTGGTACAAAATATTGATCCAGTTACACTGGCATCATCTAAAGATTCAACAGTTACTGAAGAACAACAACAAGTAAAAACACCCAGGTATGTAAGATTGAACCACTCTGAAAGTTGGATAATTGGAAAAAAATTTCAAGGAGTTATGACTAGAGGAAGATTGGAAAATGAAGAGGTATGTCTTATTACTCAAATTGAACCTACATCAATTAATGAGGCATGTGAATATAAATATTGGATTAAAGATATGGAAGATGAATTGGAACAAATTGAAAGGAAAACACTTGGTCATTAGTTCTCCGACCTAAAGACAAAAATGTGATTGGAACTAAATGGGTTTTCAAAAATAAACTTAATGAAGATGGTAAGGTAATCAGAAATAAAGAAAGATTAGTGTGTAAGGGATATTCACAGAAAGAAGAAATTGATTACAATGAAACCTTTGCACCAATAGCTAGAATTGAGGTAGTCAGACTTTTATTGGCTTTTGTAGCACACAAGAACTATAAAGTATATCAAATGGATGGTAAATGCGCATTTCTGAATGGAGATCTTGAAAAAGAAGTTTATATTTAACAACCTAATGGATTTTCTTTGACAGATAACAAAGACATGGTTTGTACGTTAAGGAAAGCTTTATATGGACTAAAACAAGCTCCTAGAGCTTGGTATGCTAGATTGGACAAATATATTTTGAAGCTTGGATACACTAAAGGTAATGCTGACAACAATCTATACTACAAAGTGAGTAATGATGACATCTTGGTTATTGAATTTTTTGTTGATGATATAATCTTTGGAGGAGAAGATGGGTTGTGTAAAGACTTTTCTAACAAAATGCAACAAGAATTTGAAATGTCTATGATTGGAGAGATAAAATTCTTTTTAGGATTGCAGATTTCATAGATAGATAAAGGTATATTCCTATGTCAATCTAAGTACTTGAAAGAATTACTAAAGAAATTTGGCATGGAAAACTCTAAACCGGTAAGCATACCTATGACTACAACTAATTAATTATATTTGAAGGATGAATCAACACCTATTAATCCAACTAGATACAAGTCTATGATAGGAGATTTACTGTATTTGACACAAACAAGACCTAATATTATGAATGCAGTATGTATTGTTTCAAGATTTTAGAGTAATCGTAAAGAAAATCATGAATCAGTAGTGAAAAGGATTTTTCGGTACCTACAAGGCACTACAAATCTTGGTTTATGGTATCCTAGAAATGAAAATTTTGATTTATGTGCATACACAGATGCTAATTGGGCAGGAGATGTAGATGGTAGAAAAAGCACCACCGACGGAGCTTTTTTTCTTGGTAGCAGGCTAATTTCATGGTTGAGCAAGAAACAAAATTGTACAAGTCTATCAACAATAGAATTAGAATATGTTGTAGCAACAATTAATTGCACACAGGTAATATGGATCAAACAAATGTTGAAGGACATAAAGGTAAAATGCAAGGATCGTATAACTATTTACTGTGATAATATGGCAGCAATTGATATATCAAAGCATCTGGTATTTCACTCTAAGACTAAACATGTTTCTATCAAATTCAATTTTCTAAAAGAGAATGTTGAAGCAAAAGAAGTGAAATTGGTTTATGTGAATACTAAAGAGCAGATTGCAGATATTTTTACAAAGCCTTTGCCTAAGGAGACTTTTGAATATCTCAGAGAGAAGCTTGGAGTCCTACCCCTACCGGTAGAGACTTAGACAGTTGATGTTTGTCATCAACCGATAGAATTAACAAAGAAATTTTATTCTGGCTTTAATGAGGAGAGCTACTTCTCAAGGGGAGTAGTTGGTATATTGTAATGAGTTGGTATTTTGCATTTGGTTTTGTATTGCTTTGGCATTTGATGTCAAAGGGGGAGAGATATTATGGAAAAACATTTGAAAAAAATTTTGGGGAGAGATATCTTTTGGGAGAAATTATTCCTAGGGGAGAGAAATTATGTATTTTGATTTCTGGTTAATGATCTCTTTGGGAGATTGTTGGTTTTTGGTTTTTGGCATTTCTGTTTTGGCACTTTGATGGTTTTTCCATCTTGTGTTGCCATAAATGCCAAAGGGGGGGATTGTTGGTATTTTGGATATGTTGATATGGTTTTGTCATTGATGTCAACACTTGTCAACACTTGTCTAACTTATTAGCACTTGGAGATCTGTGGTTTTGTTCACCGGCAAGTTAGTGACTTATGCACAGTCACTATTATTTGGTTCATCGGCTCTTGGAATGACTTAGAGACTAATTGGTTATGTCGAAGACATTATTCAATCACTTGGTTTTAGCAATTTGGTTATTGGTCTATTCAAGTTTGCATATTTGTTGTTACTGGCAAATAGGTCCAGGTTATACACCGACAAGCATATCTATTCCAGATTAGCACGGCATGTTATGGAGATGATTTATTACTATTGTGAATGCATTGAGACAACATGATGCATCGCATAATGATTTATTTGTAATTGATTTTATTGTAATATATTTTAGTGAGCCGACCTATTCAATTGGTCTTAGGTTATGGTATAAATGTAAGATCTCATTTGTGAGATTGATATGCAGAAAAAAAGGATTGTAATAAGGTATATGCGAAAAGAAGCAGGGCTATACACACAGACATCATTTGAAGATTGAAGGAAGGTTTTTGTGAAGGCAATAAGAACTAAACCGGTACTAAATCAAGCATATGAAGATTCTATTTTATGCAGTACATTATCGTTGGATTTAACCATCAAATTGTAGTCAGCGTGACTCCCATTTTTTGATTGAGCAGTGAGCTCTAGGCAGCTGACCTTTCTGTATGTGCAAACTCCATATTGTACACATATACTATCTACCATAGTATCATTTGATTGTGGGTAAGGTTTCCCACCATGGTTTTTCCCCTTATAGGGTTTCCACATACAAATATTTGTGTTATGTGTTGTGGATGTTATTGTCTTTCTGTTTTATGCATTAATCTTTACTGGTACTGCAATTAACTAATAAAACTGTCTACTAGCATAAAGTTTGGTTTACTGACATTAAGCATTAAGTTTTAGTTAAGTTAATTTTGTTTGAATTTATTGGACAACTGATTCACCCCCCCCCTCTTAGTTGTCTCCGGGACTTAACAGGGATCTCCTATCGGGAAGGAGGAAACCACCAACCAATCCAGCCAAGACACTAAATATCTAACAATATGGGGATCACCAAAAATATCCTGGAGTGCATTGGTCCCTCCAATCTCCTCAACATCATAGACCACTATCTCTTTGGTGATCAAAATCTGGAGAATCTGATAGACATCCTTAGGAGTGACTGTGATATGTCTTGTCAGAAAGTGAAAGGTGTTATGATCATTTTTCAATTGCTTAGACAAGACCGTTAGAAGTAATTTATTCTTCCGATAGGAAGGCATGAGTAGTAGTTGTATCAATCTGCAAGCCTCCAACACCACTCGATCATCATCCATCAATCAACCTCATAGGGAGAGTGTCTTCAGGTATCACTCCTGAAGATGAATAACACCTAAGTCTGCTTATATCAACACATGATTACCATATCAGCTCCATCTATTCTAAGCAATCAAACATCAACACTCAATCAAAAAGGGGCACCTATCAAAGTGAGGACAGTCACGATATCACACAAAGAGTTCCAAATCAAACACTCTTGACAACTAAGTGGGTTCAACTTAACCTATCTATCGAATTTAAAGTCTCATATCGCATCAAGTTTTATATCAAAATCAAGCCTCATATCGAAATCCAAGTTTTATATCGAAATCCATCAACATATCAAAATCAAAGCATCATATCAAATTAAGTATCATATCACAATCAGTTGAATCAATCAATCTAGGATGCATATCAAGCATCATATCGATTAGTTTGACTCATATCGACCTTTGATCCATATCGACCTTTGACCCATATCAACCTTTGACCCATATGGACCTTTGACTCATATCGACCTTTGATCCACATCGACAAGTTTAACTTGTATTGACCTTTGACCCATATCAACAAGTTTGACTCATATCAAGCTTTGACCCATATCGACAAGTTTGACTCATATCAACCTTTGACCCATATCGACAATTTTGACCCATATCAACCTCTGACCCATATCGACAAGTTTGACCCATATCGATCAGTTTGACCCATATCAACCTTTGACCCATATCGACAATCAATTTGACTCATCCTGACTATTGAATTATATCAACAATCAGGATCCATACCAATGTGACCCATATCGAATTTGAACCATATCGACCTGACTCATATCGACCCTAGATTGACTTTTCGACATCTCACATATCAACACATCAAAAAGGTACAAACATCATAACAAACCAAAAAATATAATTTGCATGTGTTAAAAACTTTGAAATTTTTAAAAAATTCAACACTATCACAAATGCGTTGTATCAAATGCATTGTACGACTTTACAAATGTGTTGTACAATCAAACATATGCGCTAATTAAATAGGCAAATGCGCTATGGGAAAAATCAAACATGCTATGTCATATGGAAAATGTGCTTCGAAACCTAATATATGCGCTAAAGCATTCAAAAAAAATAAATAACGAAAAAACCCTATCGTACAAGAAAAAAATTTGAAAAATCTAACCTAAAAACATGAAAATCTAGCTAAAAATTCACAAGAGAGACTTAGAAGATTGAACTCACCGGTGGGCCATTCTTCATTGGTTGCTAGTAGCACCAAACTTGCTCAAATTGATGCTTGTGATAGGGGGGGTCCATTTATTCTCTCCACTCCAAGCTCCAATCTCCAAATACCAAGTACACAAATGAGGTGGAAATGGGCCCTTGAGGGTTTATATAGGCCATACTGATGCAAGGAACTATGGTGCCTCGATGGATGTGTGGGGCATGTATGTGCTATGCCCACATCATCTCTTCACCATTTTTCACTATTCTTTTTAATAAAATTTATCGACAGATAAATATCAATTTTTTTTTTAAATTCCAAAAATATAAAAAATTTAAAAATTCCAAAAAAATCATAAAAAAAAAAATTCAAAAAATTTAAAATCATCCAAAAATTTCAAAAACGGTTGTACATCGCGACATCACCCCGAAAATCGTAATTTTTCTCAATTTATCTCCCGAGGGGGCATTGACATCAATTCTATATCGATATCAGTTCTATCATCGAATCTCATATCGAATCAATTCTTCATATCTAGGGCTTCATATTGACAATTTTGATGAAAACACCATATCGACAATTTTAACAACATATCATGCATTTTTCTTTGAATCAACATGTGGTCACATGTCACTTCAAAGAGGGGCAAAATGTAGACACCTAAAACTTGCACAACTAATTAAATGAATTTTATTCATTTAATTATCATTTATTCATCTATTAATTAGACTAAGGTTTAATTAATATCCCTATTCTTCCAATCAACCTATTAATCAAATTAAATATTTGATTAAAATCCTTTTCTTCTAGCCTAACCTATTAACTAAACTAAGGTTTGATTAAGTACCCTTTAGCCATTTAAGTGAATAAATCTTATTTATTTAATTAAAACCCCCTCTTTCCCTTTTAATTGAATTTACATTTGACTATAATCCCTTAGCATTTAAATAAATCATTATTTATTTGTGAATAGTCCCTCCACTTGCAAAATCCTACAAATGCAAGTTGCACCCTTTTTGGCTAAAATAAATCTTTTATTTTATCTAAAAAATGACTATTTCCCTCCACTTGCATTCTCCTACATTTTCTATTAGCATGCTAATATTCTTCTAGAACCCCTCTAATCCCTCATTAACTAGCCTAATTCCTCTAATCATGCCAAATCCCTAAATTTTGGGAACTTCTCCAAATTTGGGGAAAGTCTTCAAAATGTGTTGAAAACTTTACCTTCTTCAACAAGTTAACTTGTTGAGTCTTCCAAACTTTTAAGGATCTTACAAAATCCTTGAAGGTTATGTACCTTCCAACAAGTTAACCTTCAAATTTTTCAAAGGCATTTAATGCCTCTTATAGAGATATCACTCTAGCCCATGATGGTTGTCCCTTTGGCCATCCCTCAACTTTGCACAAGAGTTTACCTCTTGGACAATAGCATGCTCCCTTGGATAATATCATTATCCAATAATGTCATCCCTTGAGATTATCCCTAATGCTTACTTAGAATCTAATGCTTACTTAGCATCTAATGCTTGCTTAGAATCTTGTCAAGCCATCTCAAGGTGACATTTGTCAACTTGGGATTTGATTGAATTCCCCTCATGGATTGATAACTTTCAATCCTAGCCCTTGTTGAGATTTCTCAATATCAACCACCCATTTCTTCATTTTTCCTATAAATAGAGCCCCTTTCTTCAATCTTAGGATCCATCATCTTGTGCATCAAACTTATAGTCATTTTCCAAGTTATCAAGGAGCTTAATTTTTCATCTTCAAGCACTTAGATCATCTTAGTTGCATGCTAGTTTAGCTTTCATCATGTTGATAGTATCATTCTTATCCCATATACATGCTAGCTTAATTCATAGCCATTGTATATCAATTTAATACAAATATCCCTGTTAGTTTAATTAGCACACATAAGCTTTAAATTTGGAATCAATCTTAATCTTATATCTTGCATTTCATCTTTTCATATCATTTGATCATCTAGCTAGGATCTTAGTTGCATTCATTTTGATCTTGGCATATCCTTCAACTTGTTCTTTAGGTTGACATCTAAAAGATCAAGTGCTTTCCAAGTGAGAGCTACCTTGAATCTTGAAGATCCTTGGAGATAGAGGAACATGAGATGCACTTGGGGTTCTTGATTTTGAAGCTAACTTAGTTTAGTTTCTATTTTAATTTCTAACTCTAACATAATTTTTCATGTGTGTGTTTGATGTTGTTTGAGTCTCTCTTGTAGGTACCACACTTTCCATCACACACATGGCACCAAATAACTTACATAAATTCTAAAGACACATTCTAGGTAGAGATTGTTGATATGTGGCGACTGATCATGTAGCCCTCAAGAAAGTGGGGGTTTGGGGGCACAACCCTCAATGAAAATTTATTTTGCCATTTTTTGTTGAAAAAAAACTGACATTGAAAAAACCCTAAAATAACCGACTTTGAGTGTTGCCCTAAAAATTTCTTGTTATAAGCACCTGGAATGTAAAATGGGCATTGTAATGGTGTTGTACTAATTTACTAGATAATAAGAAAAGATTAGATGGATGTGTTATGTGGATGTTGACCATCTTGGGTGAACCATGTTAAATCTTTGTGTTATCTTTGTTATGCATTTTTCTTCATCTTTTTTGTGTTTGTATCTGCATATAATAGTTAATTTTTATTTGCTCTGGATCTGCCTAAACCCTAACAATTGGTATCAAAGCCATGTATTTCTATAAATTGGTAGGGACTTTCAGATTTGAGTGGGAGAAATGGAAGAAACCAAATTCAAGGTCGAGAAGTTCAACGACTAGAATTATCAGTTAGAAACCGACTGCGATGTTAGATGAAGGTTGGGATATTCGAGATAGAAAGGCATTGGGAACCATTCAGTTGTTCCTTGCACCATCTACAACATTCAATATATAAAAAGAAATAATGACTTCAGATCTAATGGTGGCACTGGCTAAACTGTATGAGAAGCCCTGAGCTTCAAATAAGGTATTTCTTATGAAGCATTTCTTTAATATGAAAATGAGTGAGGAAGGATCTTTAGTAGATCATTTAAATAAATTTCATAGTTACTCGCTAATTGACTTATGTAAAAGTTAACATTTTTATGAAGAGGTTAGATCTCTCTTAATTTTATGTTCTTTGCTAGAAAGATGGAATAGCTTGGTGATGGCTATAAATAACTTTGTCTCTAGTTCAAATACTTTGTGTACGTTAGGAAATAGGAAATCATCACAAGACAAGATAAACGTAATAGCTCAATCACAAATGCAAATTGCAATGAATCTATCCTAATTAACACTCAATAGAGACATGAGATAAAAGCATTCAAAAACGAAAGATTATGCAAACCATAGACATGACTTGGACGCTTCTTCCATGCGGCTCCATTATTATTCTTTCCTCTTCAAATGGTTTGGTTGTGGATCTCACCTACAAGTGCACATACATAATTGAAAGCAAGATTGACATTGATTTAATGATCAAGAGTACTAGAAGCATAAATTCGATAGCCTGATTATGAATTACCAATTACCAATTAGCCTTGATTGATGAAGATCATCCAATTTATAGAAGAATTGGAGAGATGAAAATATTAGCATGATAGTGATTCAAATGGAAATTCAAACCAAGAATAGCAAAATTATGACATGTTTATGACAAATTTCTATGCAAGGGTTTATGACAATTTATGACAAATTCTATGTCAAGGATTTATGACAATTTATGACAAATTTCTATGTCAAGAATTGATTAATTGTCAATTATGACAAATTATGGCAAATTTCTATGTCATTCCCATGAAATTAGGAGAAAAATAGGAAGAAATGGAATTAAGAATTTAGAAATTTAGAAAATTAGAAAAAGAGGAATTAGGAATTGAAGAAAATTAGAAATTAGGTAAATTAATTAATAATTTGTCATTTATTAATTAATTCACAAAGAGGAATAATTAGCCAATTAAATGAACATTTAATTGTGATGAGAAGACTTAGGATAAATAAATAATTTATTATTCCTAGAGAGAGAAATGACACACAAGGTTAAATGATTAAATCATAAAACCCTAGAAGATAAATTAGCAATGCGAGAATGAAAATTAGGTCTTGATTGAAGATAATTGATATCGATCATGATTCCGATTAAATGATTTGATTGAGATTGGTTGACAAAAATGAATGAAAAATTGACCAAATTGACATGATTGAAAAGGACAAGGATCGATGACAAATCAATCGCAATATGACAAGATTGACAAGGACAAAAATCGACCAAAATCATGACTGAAGATTGTTATTGACAAGACCAAATTCAAAAGCGAGACAGAATGAAGAATGTAGAAGAATGACTCGATGCTTGCAAATGATAAAGACCAAGTACACAACATAGAAGAAATGTTAATGCGACACAAAAACCCTAAAGTAAGGCAATGCACAAATGTTAAAGTACGATTCCGCAAGCGTTGACCATTTTTAGGTGTCTACATTTTGCCCCTCTTTGAGACAATGCGATTGTAAGCGTTGTTTCAAAGAACAATAATGAAAATGCCCCAGACAATAATAATGACATATGCATGCCCCCTCAAGGAATTGGCCGGAAACATGCAGAAAAGAGGCCAATTGATCGATAAAAATGACAGAAGACGATAGGTTCAAACGGACTGCCAAGACTGATGGAAGAAATGTTAGTAAGAAGAAATTAGACAGAGGACAGGTAGAGATGGAGAAATACTTGCTTTCACCAATGCACAGAAGTAGGTGAGAACCTTTATTTATTGTAGCAAAGCGGATGTAGAGCATCATGGCATTGAAGGCCAAAGCTGAAATGCAACCCCTTTTGCAAAAGACAGACACATCACAGACAAACAACAATCACAACCAAAAAGAAAAGGACCATGAACCATCCCGGTCACTCTAAATCACTCAGTGACATCATCGAGCAACATAGGAACATGATTGAAGATAAATCAATAAAAAGATAAGATGCACAAATTCCAACAAATCAAACAAACACCTTGATCTTCATTGTCAAAAGTTGAAAGCGTTGATAGGACGATCATGCTGTTTGGTTTCAGGACATGAGGTACCCTGTCTAAGACAAGACATAGTCTGGTTTCGAGTATACCACACCTTGTATAAGATCCATGATAGTAGAGACAAGGACAAATGATATTGATGGTAACGTTCGATTGATATGACAATTTTGATCAGGTTGAATGTCTGGTTTGATTAAAAAAGTTCATCTGTTTATGCATGATTTCATTAAAGCGCAGTGTTGGATTGCGAATCATTGGATGTATACTCAGTGAGTTGTCTTATGCACAGAGGGATTATTTATTACAGAATGCGTGTTTTTTGGATTTTGATGTTTTGAAATTTTTTGTTCATTTTTTCAGGACTTTATTTGACTTTTTAGGGATTTTTTCAGGACATTTTTCAATTTTTAGGATTTTGCCCCCAGTGTCTAGCAAGACGATGAATATGACAAGTGAATAAATAGGCTTGCTGAAATGATGGTGGATAGATGGAAGATAAAGGCCTTTTATTATGGAGACAATACAGATGCAATTTCCAAGGGCTATTGCGTGATGGGACAAGAGACTAGATATGACAATGTAAAGCAGTGACATGGCATGAGGGACATGTCAAGAGGTTTTTGAACCCATGTTTAAATTTTGCGTCCTTATGTTAGATCAAGATCAAGGAATGAAAAAGAGTGTATGGATAGTCATAAGATATGGATAGGATAAGCAAGACCAAGAATGGATAAGGGACATGGACTAAAGGTCAGGATTGGCTAAGGGATAGTGATAGAAAGTTGCATTAAGACAGGGAATATGGATGAAAGGTTGTAATAAGAAAATGGATAAATGACCAAAAGCTATGATAGATGGAAAGCTGCAAACAAGATGCATGATGCTCATGATGATCTTCAGCCTTGTCAAGATCAAAGGTGGAAAGGGAAACTAGACATGAGGGACAATAGGATATGAAGGGTAATGATATGGTATGATAGGATAATGAAACAATGAAGGACAAAAGGATATGATAGGATAAAACCTGCCCCCAAGTGTAGTGTGCAAGAAGTTCATAGATTATGCATGATGCCTGTTTGCCAGGTTTTCATCACGGTACTTGCCCAAGGTGCCTGTTTGCCACGTTTTCACCAGTGGACGAATTATTTTTCTTTACTTTTTTTCTTTTTTTCAACTTTTTTTTAACTTTTTTTTTCTGTATTTTGACATTTTCAAGAGAAGATGGACACATGATAGGGGATGGAAGAAGGACTCAAGGGTCTTTTTGTTTGGATAGTAGCCTTGAAAAAAATGGACCATGACCTTTAAAAGTGTTCTCAAAGACGTTGGTAGGATAAGGACATGGAAAATTAGATGAAACTAAGGTGAGGATTTATGCAAAGGATTGGATCAAAGGGATGGAAGGATGGAAAATATGCATTGGATAATAGGTAGGGTATTGGAAGAATTGGGCTTCAGTGGATGGAAATGTTGGCAAGATCGACATTGGCACACACCTTGAGGGGTGATGGATTGATGGAGGAAAAATAGATCTCAAATTGTGATATTTGGAGGGAGGAAAGGATAGTGATTCTAGGACATAAGGGCCCAAAATGGATGAAGAAGGTGATGGAGGAATAGACTTGGAAAGTTTAGATGGAGGAAGAGCAATTTTAGATGCCAAGTTGGATTTTTATTTTTGTGCTTCAAGGAGCTTCTTGGGGATCCACATGGTTTTTGACTTTTCATGCTTTTATGGTTCCTTGGAGTACATAGCTTTCACAAGGGATTTAGGAACCCATATATATTTTGACTTTGCTTTATTTTGCTCAGTGGGCCTTTGTGGCCTTTTGGATATATTTTTTTCTTTATAAATCATATTGTTCTTTGCTTTGACATGTTGATTAGATTGGACATGTTGATCCTTGAATACATGTGGATTGCTAGACTTAGGACTTTTATACTTGGCATCCAAAATTCTTTGAGGAGGAAAGGAATGCATGGGTGGATAGGAATGAAGTGGAGCTCTTTTGGATTGATGAAATTTACTCAAGGATGTGTGCCTTTGCTGACCTTGCATAAAGGACAAAGGGATATAAGGACCTAAGATGGATGGAAGGCATGATGGGGAAGGAATATGTTTTGACTTTGATGGAGGGATACCAACGTCTTGAGAGTGAGTTGTGTAGACATGACCCTTAACATTTTCTTTCATATTGAGGAGTTCTTTCTCATGAAGGTCTACTACTTTGCCTTTATGAATATTTTGACTTGTAGGATACTCTTTTCTTTGGGAAGAAGACGCGAGTCCATTATGAGGTGGATATGATATGAGAGAAATAATGAGATCTTGAAGTGGATCGGATTGCACCAAAGTGGAAGAACCCGTTATGCATGTCGAGGTTTCATGAACATCTTGCACTGACACATTAGAATCATGAGGGGGATTAGGATCATGAGGGGGACTAGGATTGTGTAGTGGACATGGTTCAATGATAGGCTCTTCAAGAGATGGAATGGGAGAAATAATGGGATCATCAAAATAAATGTGATCTTGGAGTGTATATGGAGCATTAGGACAAGGAGATGGAGGAACAAGTGGATCTTGTGGAGGATCTGAAGGAATAATTTGATCTTGACAAGGAGGAAGATCATTGGAATCCTCTTTAAAGGTGCTTTGCTCTTGACTTTTAATGGGATCATCGGAAAGGATGGAAAGGATATCTTGATCTTTCTCAGGAAGTGGAATGTCAATGGGATTTGAAAGGACATTGTGTTCTTGGAATGGAAGGGGATCATTTGGGATTGGATGAACTGGGATATCTTGATCTTGCTCAGGGAATGGAGTGTCAATAGGACTTTGGATAGGATGGACAAGAATAGGAGAATCATCATGAGTGTTTGGGAACATGGGGTCTTCATCAACAATTGGATGGGATGATAAGGTTTTAGGATCTTGATCTTGATTTTCTTTAGCACACGTTTCTTCATGCTCTAAATTATCCTCTTGACATGAGGTTGGACTTTGGATATGCATGGAGGATTCTGACAAGGGATTAATGCTTTGGCATGAAGGAAATGCACTTTGAACATTTGTGATGGATTCTGGCAAGGAATCAATGCTTGAACATGAGGAAGAAGGACTTCGAATGGGGTCCTCTAAAATAGGTAATGGCAATAAAGTGCATGGTGGCATTGGGTCTTGTATTTCTGAAACGTGACAAGGATGTGCATCATGAACTGGATTATCTTGGCAATCAATTATGGATAGCCCTTGGCTAATTGCATCCCTGGGTGTATTATTTGATGAGGACAATATGGAAGGTTCTTGTGAAACTTCTAAAGGTGTAGGGATAGATGCCACTGGAGAGTCAATGTGTTTGCGAGGGGATGAGGCATTGCTAGACATAATTATATTATCTTGATCTTCTTCAAAGAACTCACTTGGTAGTTTCCTTAAGAGCCTTGCAATAAAGCCACCTTTCTTTCGAGGTTTTGACATGGTTGTATCTGGAATTTGAACTTGTTTGGCAAGAATTTGGTTTAATTTCATGTTTTGATATTGGACTTGGTTCAATTGTTCCGACATGCTTGAGACTTGGGTTGGTATGTGCTGCAACCTTTGTTTTTGAATGTTTGGTGATTGTTGACATTGATATGTTGATTGAACTTGTTGATATTCCACCATTGGTTGAATTATTTGTTGACATTGTATAGTTGGTTGGACATATTGTTGAAATTGAACCATTGGTTGTGATGGTTGAAAATGTTGATCAATTGGTTGAACCATTGGTTGTGATGGTTGAAAATCTGATTGATAGTAAACACCTTCTTGTTCTTGTTGTGGAGGCACATAATGTTGAAGTTGATGTTGTCTCTTTTCTTGAAATTGTTTCATCATCTCTATTTGTGAGAGGAGAGCTGGTATGTCTGATCATTCAATAAGAGATCTTACATCAATTGGCTCAATATTTGGATTTCGACCTTGAATTTTTTGAAACATTTTGGACGTTTGTGATCTATTCTTCTGAATGTTTTTCACTCTTTGTTCCAAAATCTCATTTTCTTGAGCTAGTTTCGCCTCTAGTTTTTGTATTTGGACATTTACATCATCATGATAAGTTTGATCCAAGTTTTGAGACATGTAGAGATTGTATTGACATGATTGATTGCTCAATTGTGATGACATGGCTTCGTAAGAAGGTTGAGACCTCATTTCAACAAACATGTCACTATGCAAATGCAATATTTTTGGAATTTTTTCAAGGATAATATATGATATGCAACTAAATGCAAACTAAATAGATGAAAATGCATTCTATGTTTTTGGTTGTTTTTGAAGATTTTGACAAACTTATGAATGCAAATCTAAGAGAGGGACCCTTAGGAAATTGGAATGATATCTAGACCTCAAAGGACAAAAGGACTTAACTGACAAAGGACAAGATGACAATGTCTCCCCTATATGCTTGGATACTAAGCTAGGTTTGACGAAATGATATTGATAACAAAAGGACAAAAGATTTGATAAGGTCTAGACTTCTTAACAATGACTTAGGGTTTATCAAAGATTTGGATTACTCAAGTATGACAAGACCTAGCTTTGACACTATATGCAAAAGGACAATTACTATGATATGATAATGACTCAAGCTTAATGAAGAGACTTAGGGTATGCAAATATGAATGTATGACAATAGTATGACTTTAATGTAAGAGGACACATGCAAATAGATGACCCCTATTGAAAGGAGTATGACTTAGGTGAAATCTAACCTTGGTACTTGACAATGAATTTGCAAAATGAAAACCTAGGATGAACCTAAATGCAAGTGACATGAATGTTAAGACAAGATTTTGAAGAATGTTTGATAATCATGTTTGAAGATGTGTTTTGAAGTTTGCTGGATTTTTGTTGGATGAATGTCTCTTGTGTTTAATCTTATGTTAGATCAATTTTCCTTGTTCTTGAAATGAGATAAAATTCAACTTTTGACAATCAAAGAATACAAGATATTGCAACTTAGACTCAAGACAATCATGCTCATTCACACATGTCTTATGGATAGCAAGGACATTAGGTACTTGAGAGGTAGACTCATTATGGGATTCAAGGAGAATACATAGATGCTTGACCCCATGGGCTCCCCTCCATGGCACTAACTTCTCAGGGCAGCCAAGCATCAGTCCCCATGGAAATATCCCCATGGCGAACTTAGTATCTCTTCCAAGTATCCGAATTTGTCCTTCTCAAGCAACTAGAAGGGTTTTTGGCCTCTAAAAACAAGGTATGTAGTAAGGATTTCTGTTAAGTGTTACTCCTTGATGTCACGCAAGCATGATTGAGACATTAAGCCCATCAAGATACCAAACAAATGTAGTTGTGCAAGCATGATTTAGACCAAGAGGCCCTACTTAGATGTTGATATGAGAAAGAGTCCAAGGGTCATCACTTCCCAAGTAACTGCAATTCCCACGTAACACTTCCTTCAAAGCTTTCGCTCATCGGGTATTTTTTTATAGTGAGTTAGAATGCCAAGGAATTATAGCCATACTCACTTTGGTTCATTCCCTTCTCATGATTATCACTTGCTTGCAAAAGCAAAGTGGTCGGGAAGGCAGGCCCTCTAAAGGAGACAAACAATCAAAGACAAAAGCATGGTATCGAAGATCTAGATTTCTGATCACCCTAAAAGGATGAGAGCATACTCTCCTACTCCAATGTCATACTCAACAATCAAAGCAAACAAATTTTCATTCCAACCTATTTAGAAATCACTAAGTGCCTAATTATTAAATGCAAACACAAAGTTTGATTGTTTCTCCAAGGCAACCTGCAAAAAACCCAAGTTAGGAGTTTGATACGCTTATTCTTTGACTTTCGAATCTACAAAAAGCATGTTAGTAGTTTGATTTATTGTCTTTGCCATGCGTATGCCAAGATTCTACACAAATAATTAGTACCAAAATCCAAAGCACAGAAAACAAAATGCAAAAACACAACAAATTTCAAGTAAACACTGCATTTTTTACCTCTGTTCTGGACTTTACACAGGCGCAGAACTCATGACACAGGTGTAGAACCTATGACACAAGCACAAAATGTCCTCCACACATGCATAGAATGTACAACACAGGTGCAAGTTGTCTTACACAGGCGCAGAAGTCTCCAGAATACCCTGCACGACCCTGTTTTTGGGTTTTTGACCTGCAAATCAACTTCAAAGCCCTCAAACACACAGTAAAGGGATTAGAAGGTTAGCGTTCACATCGGATGCACCAATTAATGTACATTAGGAAATAGGAAATCATCACAAGAGAAGATAAACGTAATAGCTCAATCACAAACGCAAATTGCAATGAATCTATCCTAATTAACACTCAATAGAGACATGAGATAAAAGCATTCAAAAATGAAAGATTATGCAAACCATAGACATGACTTGAACACTCCTTCCATGCGGCTCCATTGTTATTCTTTCCTCTTCAAATGGTTTGGTTGTGGATCTCACCTACAAGTGCACATACATAATTGAAAGCAAGATTGACATTGATTTATTGATCAAGAGTACTAGAAGCATAAATTTGATAGCCTGATTATCAATTACCAATTACCAATTAGCCTTGATTGATGAAGATCATCCAATTTATAGAAGAATTGGAGAGATGACAATATTAGCATGATAGTGATTCAAATGGAAATTCAAATCAAGAATAGAAAAATTATGACATGTTTATGACAAATTGCTATGCAAGGGTTTATGACAATTTATGACAAATTCTATGTCAAGGATTTATGACAATTTATGACAAATTTCTATGTCAAGAATTGATTAATTGTCAATTATGACAAATTATGACAAATTTCTATGTCATTCCCATGAAATTAGGAGAAAAATAGGAAGAAATGAAATTAAGAATTTAGAAATTTAGAAAATTAGAAAAAGAGGAATTAGGAATTGAAGAAAATTAGAAATTAGGTAAATTAATTAATAATTTGTCATTTATTATTTAATTCACAAAGAGGAATAATTAGCCAATTAAATGAACATTTAATTGTGATGAGAAGACTTAGGATAAATAAATAATTTATTATTCCTAGAGAGAGAAATGACACACAAGGTTAAATGATTAAATCATAAAACCCTAGAAGATAAATTAGCAATGCGAGAATGAAAATTAGGTCTTGATTGAAGATAATTGATATCGATCATGATTCCGATTAAATGATTTGATTGAGATTGGTTGACAAAAATGAATGAAAAATTGACCAAATTGACATGATTGAAAAGGACAAGGATCGATGACAAATCAATCACAATATGACAAGATTGACAAGGACAAAAATTGACCAAAATCATGACTGAAGATTGTTATTGATAAGACCAAATTAGAAAGCGAGACAGAATGAAGAATGTAGAAGAATGACTTGATGCTTGCAAATGATAAAGACCAAGTACACAACATAGAAGAAATGTTAATGCGACGCAAAAACCCTAAAATAAGGCAATGCACAAATGTTAAAGTACGATTCCGCAAGCGTTGACCATTTTTAGGTGTCTACACTTTGAAATTTGATGATGTTGTTAGTGTTATCCTTAGAGAGGAAATGTGATGGAAAAGTACAGGTGAGACTTCAACATCATTAGGTACTATCTTGAATGTAGAGAATAGAGGAAGATCAAATGAAAGAGGAAAAGGCCCTAGGCATGAGAAGTCATGAGAGAAGTCAAAGAAAGGATGATCTCAATCTAGAGGAAGAGCGGATTGATGGTATTGTAGAAAGCCAAGACATTTAAAGACAATGTCTAGAAGGTCACTAAAGGTGCATGATCAAGATCAAGTTGCGGAATGGAAATGATTGTTTGTTGCAGGAGGTAAGGCATGTTCCTAAGTTAAGAAGAAATTTAATTTCTGCAGGACAACTTTGTAGTGAAGGTTGCATAGTTACCTTTACAGACAATGTCTAGAAGGTCACTAAAGGTGCATTAGTAGTAGCTAAAGGTTCAAAGGTAGGCACATTGTATTTATGTACTGGTAATACTTATTCTTCCTTAGCTATGTTGGAATCCAAGAACACTGAGAGGGGGGGGGGGGTGAATCAGTGTTCTGTCGGTAAGATAAGTTTTGACCTTATTAACAAAGTATTTCAATAACTGGTAACCATAAAAAATATAACAAGTATAAATAATGCCACCACAAGAATATACACCATAACATAGAGATTTATACATGGAAAACCTCAAAGAGGAAAAATAATGGTGGGATTGGTGACCCACAATATCTATCCACTAGCCAAATGAATAAATATTACAATAGAGGCTTGCACATGCAGGAAGACAAACAATCTAGAGAACACTGCTCATCACAAAAGGAGCCTCACTGACTACAAAACACCAAATACTAGTTTATAAATAAAATTCTAAACTCAGAGAATGCATCTATTATGCTAGATGAGTTCTGGTTCAAGCACTAACTATATTGGTTCCCACTGTGTCCTCCTTTACCGGTAACTCTCTCTACATCCCAAACCTTAGAACAAATAACCAAGACTGACTATATAATATTATATTTGCATATAGTCGATCAATATTACATCACTATATCTTGCATCATATGTATATCTCTTAATCTCATATACAAAATATCCTAACCAGACTGACTTAAATACCCTTCCCAAACATAAACATAAATGCCTTATGTAGGCTTACAATGATATTACAATTTATTTACATGTCAGCCTAGACAAAAATAAATATATTAAACTTCATGACTGATGCCTTTGATTGCTACCATGTAGACATGTCAGATCAATCTTGTATGTTGGCCTCATGTACCAGTTCCTAGTTTGTTAGTTTTCCTAAATGTTGGTTGTTGAATCATGAATATCGGTGAGTGTCGGTTAAGTATGCAGCCCAAAATGATATGTGTTGCCATCAATGACAACACAAATAAACCATATGAGTGTCAATTGCCAACAATCTTCCCCTTTGGCATTGATGGAAACACTCATGTGAAAAAATGAATCGCTGAAGTGTTGTCCTGATTCCTCAAAAAACTGATGACCAAAACTGACCCTGCTCCCCCTGAGCTATACATTACTTCTTATGTCACTTGATATTTTTCACAAAAATCACTCCCCCTTTGCCATCAATGACAAAGGCGGGGCAAACAAATGAAAGAATGAAATCAAAATGTATCCCAACCAGTTTTCAAAGTTCCCAAAATAGATACAAACCCATTAAGAATGTATGCATATAGTTCTTCTTCTGGTAGATCCATTGGTGTGGGTTTATTCATCAATTCTAGACTTTCCCACTTATGAAGTAATATAGTGATCAATCGAGGACTTACCAATCCTCTCAATTCCCTATCTTGTCAGATTAATCTATTCATATCTTTCTCCAAGGCCGATGTCTCAAATTTTGTAACCAAAATTTGACCGTCAATGGTGTTGGTCAATCACTGAGTACCATCAATATTGTTAGCCAGATGTTCCAACCAGGCCTTTATCACTTTTGTTTTCACCTCCAAGTCAATTGTAAGTTTGTTGGTGTTAGTACAAGACTTATTTCTACAACTGCACTAATTAAGAGCCTCATCAATCTTTGTAAGTTGCTCTGCCATCTTAACCTTGTCTGATATGATCATATTATCATAGGTGACCTTCCTAGTTGCATTGTATCTCTCTATCAACTACTGGTTTGATATCTATTGAAGAGTTTGAAATTCTTTTGCAATATGTTCAGTAAAACTCTTAAGCTTACCAGAGGGGCTAGCTACCGAACTAGAGTATCCTAGAACTAGCTGCTACAAAATCGTAATGGCCTACTCAATGATCTACTTGTCTTCCAATCCTTCCTTCATCAACTTTTAAGCTTCAACAAACATTAATTCAAAACTACTCAGCTTCTCAATGTTCTTCTACCCAAAATCAACTTGATGGGATGAGCCAAGTGCCAACAATGAATGTCTGGACTCTCCAACATGCTGACTAGCACTGGTGGCTTCACCACTTGGTGCAATAACCATCTCAACCTTATCCTCTTCAATATGTACATTTTTTGTCAGAGGTTCAATATCCTAAAATTGTTTATTATCTGTATCCACATCAATAACCTCTACATCCATAATTTTTTGTTCCAATGTATCCCACTTGTCATGCACAACTTCAAAGTTATCTACTGGTTTCTCTACATTATGTATAGGTGATATTGTCAAAGAAATATCCTCTATTAGTTTCTATCCCAAAACTAGTGAATCCATACCCAATATACCTTTTACCTTACCATTAATAGATATGTCTTCAATACCAAACTTAGGCAAAAATATCAGTGCAGTAAAGAAATCTGGTTTGTCTACAAAGAATTTTACCCATTCCTCATGGGTCTCCTTAACTATTTCATTTACTCTACCTACCATGAGACTCACATGTTGGTGTTTACTCTGAAAAATTGTTCTATTAGCATATAAAAGACACTACTATAACTCCTCATCAGTTATGGCACCACAAATAGTTAATAACTCCTACAACTTTATATTTTTATCCTCTTCAACTGCAGATAATCTCCTAGCATCTAGCTTATTGTACAAATCTCCTTGTATTTGATTTTCAATCTCAAGTAATACCTTCTTATATATATCTAAATATAACAAAACTTCTTCCTCAATCTCCATTTGATCCTTATCATCGATATGTTCATAATAAAGTTGGATATTACTCTAAATTTCATCTTTAGTTATTTGATCTATCAATTCAGCAACTGGGAGAGGAGGAGTGATCTCAATACTCTTACCGGATTTGAGAGCTATATCTAATTCTGATTTATTCTTCTTTTCGGGAGTAGAATTAGATTCTTTAACTAGATTCCTCTTCTCTATTGGTTTTCTCTCCTTCAAAATTTTCTTTGGGGTTTCTAGAGGAGTGACCTTTAGTTTGTGTACGTTTACTTCCACAGGCTTCTTCCTCTGTATCTTGATGTATGTCTAAAGAATCTTTGGGGGCACAACATCAGTATCAGATTTAGATTCAATAGAGGCAATATAAGTTTCTGGTTTCTTCCTCTTCAGTATACGCTTGCCGGTTGTTCCTACCGGTGGAGTCTAAACTGCTGTCGGAAATGACCCTTCTACCAATCCAATGATCTACTTGATTTTAGAGTACATCTTCTCCACATCTTCCCCAACCTTCTTGATTTTTCCTTCCCTCTTTTTCTGACTGAAACCTATCTAACCTTTGGATTCCTTTTGCTTTGTTGTCCTAAAGGTTTTCTCAGTTTCATCAAACAGGGCATCAATAAGAGTCTTGGCATATAAGTCCAAGATCTCGGCATCAACCTCATAACCCATCTTAGTGATCTAGATCTTCCATGGTTGCACTGCTTCCATCAATGTTTCATCCTTCATAACCATAAAGTAGATTTATGTAGAGTACTTATCAACAATATGTTTAGGAACTCTCTCTCTTTTCTTCGTAGCCTTCTGAAATGATTTGAAATAACCCCATAGAGTGGAGTCTCTCTCCTTGTCTTGTCCTAAACCTCTTATAGCATTATTTATTTGCTTTCCTACCAGCATATCAAATGCCCATTAAGTTTTACCGGATCCCAGTACCTCATTCAAAAAGAAAAGCATCAAGCAAACAACAAGATTGTCATACCAGAAAACACCTTTCTTTTTACCCTTAATCTTTCCTAAGTTTAAAATAAGTTCTCCACACATCCATTGATAGAGATCATACTTTCCTTTGACCATCTGATGAGAATACTAAATGCATGAATTGGAAATAGAGTTCAAATGGTTTAATTGGGTTACCTTGTAACCGATGATCATGTTTGAAAATTGAACAACTTTGTCTATGATAGTGCTTATCCTTATTAAGCGGTTGTCAAAAGTTTCACCAGTTAACTTCTCAACCTCATTGTTAGGTATTTTCTTCCTTCCGAAAGTCTGACTAGTTCGGGGAAAATTGGTGATTGCACGAATAGCCTCCTTGGTGATTTTGTAAGGTCGGTCCAACCATATGAATTCCCTGTGGACATGGCTCGGTACACACCAGACCATTTCATCTTCAAATTTTGGCATCTCCAAAATGTCTATGAAACCTTGATCCTTCAGAATTTGAAATTTTGGTTTCATCAATCCCCTCCTATCTAACAGATTTGTCATATAAATTGTTTTGATCTCAGGTGAACCTAAATCCTTTAGAGTATAGTGGATATATGCACAAACATCTTCAACATACATAACTCTATCTAGAACCCTAGAAAATGTGCTGACTAAATCATCAACCTTTGCAATCTGAGGGTATTGTGTGAAAATCAGGCTTGGACAATCCTTGATGTCAACAACAATAGGGGTAGACACACCTACTAGAGCGGGAGTAGATCTAGGAGCCATTTGAAACAAAACATAGTTCGTAAACTAATAAAATACCTCACAACCTTCGCTGGTGAAAGTTCTTGAAAATCCACACCAAATGCACTATAATTCACTTGAAAATGATTTTGATCACCTTGAATTGCCTTAAACTCGCTTTGCTTCTCTCTAAATGTTGTGTGATCAGAAATGAACCAACATTTCTCTTTTATTTTTAAAAAACCCTAATTTCCCATTGACGTAAATGTGTGTCGATCTATCATACTTGATTCAAAATCCATGACCTCAGTACCAGGAAACCTTCAAACTGACTTCTCCAAGATCTAAAACAAGCTTTCAAACCATTACTAGGGGTAATGCAAGATATATCATTTATTTTCCTCCCCCTAAGGCTAATGCCTTAGTTACTGCATGAGTTTCCTATTGGTACATGAACATTCTGCTCCACCGGTTGAGTAACCGAGTTGATTTTCTCTATCGGTTGATCTTCAGATTTCCTTACCCATTTACTCTCATGCTCCTTCTGGATATCATCAATTTACTATTTTCCTTTTTCATCATTTCCTATCGGATTGTTCTTGCTTCTATAGAATTTAGCAATATGTCCTATTTTATTGCATGCATAGCAAGTGACATTATTTTTCTGAATTGCCTTACTATATCCTTGATCATTCCTTGACCTACATTGATTAGACATATGTCAAAACTTTCCAAATGCATGACATCTCATATTCGCTCTATAATCTTCTGTCCTATGACCATACTTCTTTAAATTTGAACATTGATCGGGAACTGCATTATTATCCTGATTTGCTCTATTTCTACAATGTCTTGCCATATGACCAAATTTATTGCAAAAAAAAAATCTAACATTGAATTTATGTGCATTGGGTTGCCTTACCGGTGGTTTTTGCTTGATAGGTAGATTCTCCTTCTGACCAGTTGTTTTAACTTCATTTGCAATACCGAAGCTTTCTCCTTGCTCAAATCCAAGACCTCTAGTGTCTCCCTTGCGCCTTTGATCCTTTAATAGTTCATCAAGCTTTGCAAAACTATCCTTGAACTTGTATCTATATTCATTTGTAGTATCCAGATCTCATCTTAGGATTGTTTATCAATCTTTCGAACTCCAGCTCATTATTTTGGGATTGTACCAGTTCATTTATCAACATATCATTCTCATGTGCTAGACTAATGCATTGCTCAGATCTATCTTTCAGAGATCTGCCAAGATTTTCTTCATTATTTTTTCAGTCTTCAATATCCTTGGACATCCTCATAGTTAGGTCTTGCATTTCATTCTTCATGACAATATTCTCCTGACTCAACTTCTGACATTGTTCTTTACGGGCATTCTTCTCTTCATCATCTTGATTTTGTAAACTTTCCTTTCTTCTAGCTTGAGCAGATGATAGCCTCTCTTGTAGGATAAGAATGAATTCCTTTGCAGAGTTCAACTCATCTTGCAATTTCAAGTTTTTCATCCTTTCAGCATCATAGTCTTCAAGAGCTACTTCATGTTGTTTCTTCATACTCTTCTCCATGGATTCCGGATTTAGGATCTTCCTTAAGCTATTAGACTTACTCGAAGGCACCAGGCTCTAATACAATTTTTTGTAATCCAAGAACACTGAGGGGGTGGGGGTGAATCAGTTTTATGTTGGTAAGATAAGTTTTAACCTTATTAATAAAGTGTTTCAGTAGCTGGTAACCATACAAAAATATAACAAGTATAAATAATGCCACCACAAGAATATACACCATAACATAGAGATTTATACATGCAAAACCTTAAAGAGGAAAAACCACGATGGAATTGGTGACCCACAATATCTATCCACTGGCCAAATGACTAAATATTATAATAGGGACCTGTAAATGTAGGAAGGCCAACAACCTAGAGCACACTTCTCATCACAAAAGGAGCCTCACTGACTATAAACACCAAATACTGGTTTACAAACAAAATTCTGAACTCAGAGAATGCATTTGTTATGCTGGATGAGTTTCAGTTCAAGCACTAACTGTACCAGTTTCTACTGTGTCCTCCTTTACCAGTAACTTGCTTTGCATCCTAAACCTTAAAACCAATAACCAAGACCAACTACATAATATTATATTCACATACAGTTGATCAATATCACATCACTATATCTTTCCTCATGTGTATATTTCTTAATCTCATATACAAAATATCCTGATCGGACTGACTTAAATACCCTTCCCAAAAATAAACATAAATTCCTTATGATGGCTTACAATGATATTACAATTTATTTACATGTCGTCCTAGACAAAACTAAATACATTAAACTTCATGACTAATGCAGTTGATTGCTACCGTGTAGACCTCCCACATCAATCTCTTATGTCAACCTCATGCATTGATTCCTAGTTTGTCAGTTTCCCTGAATGTCGGTTGTCGAATCATGAATACCGATTAAATGTCCAACCCAAAATGATATGTGTTTCCATCAATAACAACAAAACTAAACTGAATGATTGTGAATTGCCAACAAGCTGCTACAAAATTTGTTATTGTAGGGATAGCTATAATAGAGGTTGCAAGGACAGATTCAAAACTATAGCACCATAGACTTGGGCACGTGAGTGAGAAAGGGATGAAAATCCTCACTCTAAAAATTTGTTGCCATGATTGAAGAAGATTGATTTAGAATTATGTGAAAATTGTGTTTATGGTAAACAAAAAAGAGTCAGATTTCTTAAGGTTGGGAAAGAGAAGAAGAGTGAGAAATTAGAGGTTGTGCATTCAGATGTATGGGGACCGACTCAGGTAGAATCTTTTGGATTCAAAACTATAGCACCATAGAATTGGGCACATGAGTGAGAAAGGGATGAAAATCCTCACTCTAAAAATTTGTTTCCATGATTGAAGAAGATTGATTTAGAATTCTATGAAAATTGTGTTTATGGTAAACAAAAAAGAGTCAGATTTCTTAAGGTTGGGAAAGAGAAGAAGAGTGAGAAATTAGAGCTTGTGCATTCAGATGTATGGGGACCGACTTAGGTAGAATCTCTTGGTGGCTCTTGTTATTATGTTATTTTTATAGATGATGCAACTAGGAAAACATGTGCATATTTCTTAAAACGGAAATCAAATGTTTTTGAAACTTTTAAGAAATGGAAAGCTTTGGTTGAGAATGAGATAAGAAAAAAGTTGAAGTGTCTCAGATCTAATAATGGAGGTGATTATTGCTGCAAATCATTTGAAGATTAATGTTCCTTAAATGGAATCCGAAGGAAAAAAATAGTTCCAGGAACCCCACAAGAAAATGGTGTGTCTGAGATAATGAATAAGACCATCATGGAGTGTGCAAGGAGCATGAGATTGCATGTTGGACTTCCCCTACAATTTTGGGTAGATGCTATATATACTGTTGTTTATTTGATAAATAGAGGACCTTCAAATCCTTTGGATGGTGGCATTCCAGAGGAGGCATGGACTGGTAAAAAGGTAAACTATTATTTTCTAAAAACCTTTGGTTGTGAAGCTTTTGTCCATGTTGATAAAGAAAACAGAACCAAGCTTGATACTAAATCTAAAAAATGTACCTTCATTGGATATGGAATGGATGACTTTGGTTATCGGTTATGGGATTTTAAAAATCAAAAAATAATTAGAATTAAAGATGTTATATTCAATGAGAAGTTCATGTATAAATAAAACATGCAGGAAAAGAAGCATGAACAGGTCAAAAAGGAATATGTGGTGGTGGATGAGATTCCTGAAAATAAAATGCCAAGTACATGATGCTCAGCAACAACAAAATATCCCACAAACTCCTGCATGTGTTAGACATTCTATGAGGTTAAGTAGGTCTCCTAAAAGATTTTCTCCTTCTTTGTATTCTATTTTATTAATTGATTCTGGTGAACCAAAAGGATATGAAGAAGAAATGTAGGTGAATGCTAAACAACAGTGGGAGCTAGGCATGAATGAGGAAATGGATTATTTGATACAAAATCAGACTTGGGACTTAGTCCCATTACTTGCAGGAAAAAGAGCCTTGCCAAATAAATGGGTTTATAGGCTGAAGGAGGAGGATGGAGGAAAAAAAAGATATAAGGCCAGACTCGTGGTTAAAGGTTTTGCACAGAAAAAGGGTATAGATTTTGATGAAATATTTTCTCCAGTTGTAAAAAATGACTTCAATTAGAACTATTCTAAGTCTTCGGGCAGCCAAAGACTTGCATTTTGAACAACTATATGTTAAAACAACTTTTCTCCATGGGTATTTGGAGGAAGAAATCTACATGCAACAACCATAGGGATATGAGGCCAAAGGTAAGGAGCAGTTAGTGTGTAGGTTGAAGAAGAGTTTGTATGGCCTAAACCAAGCACCTCGATAATGATATATAAATTTGATAGTTTCATGGCTGAACAAGGTTACCATAGATGCCATTATTGGTAGTCCCAACCAGTACTGAGAGGAGAGGGGTGAATCAGTACATTACTAGTTTTTACTAATTGATGCTTTAGCTTTAAATATGAACTAATTAACCATTCACCAATATACACATTTACTGTAGAAGATTAAGCATACTTGAAAAGATACACAAAGAGACAAATTTATCTCATTGAAACCCAATAGGGAGAAAACCACAGTGTGAGTAGGAACTCACAAAATTTGTACTCTTCTTGAGTACACCCAGTGAAGAGACATCCTTGTTAGGAGATTACAAAGACACTGGTTAGGTGCCACCTGATTAAGGAATTTTGAACAAGGATGATTAGTGCCTTTACCCTGTTAAAGGTAGCCTAGTTAAAGGACTTAGAACATTAGTTAAGATGGTACCAGGTTAAGAGATTTATACAATGGAACCTGTTAAAGTCCACCTAGTTAAGGGATTTAAATTGTAGTCATTTCAAAACAATAGATAAATGATCAGATACATGAAGCTACACATTAGCCTAATCATATCACAATTAGGCATCAGTCTTGGTCTGCATTGGTTGTGCCTATCCTTCACAACTCTGCCTTCTTCCGGTTTGCTGATACTTGAATCTTGCACTGTCGATCCTCTATCACCTATGTCACTACTCTGTGAAACCCCACTCTACCGATCTTCTATCACTCGGCTCTGCATACTCTAAAACTCCCCTTGTGTCCTTTTTCACATTAACTTCATTCACCTTAACAACAACCCTCTCAAGAATGAGATATGTGAATTTATAGATCCTTAAGTCTTTCGCCAACTTTTCCCTCCAATACATACAATTAAAAATTCCGTTGTCAAGCCTTAAAATGCGCTTTTGAAATCATGCAGAAATCTCTGTCAATACTGTCAAACATGTTGATATGTCCATTGGTTAACTGAGAGAAAAATTTTGATTTAACTGGTTGTAATTGAATGTTACTAGTCTGTCGGTTACTGACTTTTCCGGTGAACCGATCACAACCTTGTCTAGTCGATTTCTTCCTATGTACTAGTTTAGTCTTTGCTTAGCTGGTGGACATCTTCCTTACCAATCTACTCACTACTACCCGATCACCTTACTGTTGTCCAGTCTACTACTTGTCGTTAAACTTACTGTTTACCTATTTACTTACTGCCCGATTTGCTTACTCCCTAAGGATGGGGAAGACTAAGGATATGATGTTGCCAACAATAACAACCATATCATTTACTGATCATACTAAATTGCATCAGAATGCCAACAATTATGATCATTGTGTTTATTTTAAGAGAATGGATAATGGCAGTTATATTATCCTATTACTTTATGTTGATGACATGCTTGTTATTGGGTCTAACATGCAACATATAAAAGAACTTAAACATAAATTAGAAAAGTCATTTTATATGAAGGATTTGGGTGTAGCTAAGAAAATCCTTGGTATGAGGATTTCACAGGACAGGAAAAATGGAACATTAACTTTGTGTGAAAGTGAGTATATTAAGAAGGTGTTGAAAAGATTTAACATGCAGAATACAAAAGCAGTTGGTACACCTTTGGCTAGTCATTTCACATTGACTACGGAGATGTGTCCAAAGACATAGGAAGAGGTAATTAAAATGTCTAATTGCTAACAATTGGAGGAATTGATTATGTGTTGCATTGATGTTTTGTCATTGATGGCAACACCAGTTGTTTTGGTTGTTTATCAGTTTCCAATAGAGTGGTTGGTTTATGATATTGATCCGGTATGCTTTGGCTTGTGGATTTGGTTTAGATCTATCATTCATGCTATTTAGATGGGTATCATGATCAGTTGGTTTGGGATTTGATGACTTGGGAGCTATCATTTGCTCTAGTAAGCCTTTTGGTCACTGGTAAGGGTTATGTTGGTAGATCTTTGTTGAAGACCTTTTGATGCACGTGATTAGTGGTGTTGGCATGACTTCTAGATGGCTTTTGGGATGATGTTGGTTATCTTCTTCATGTTCCTATTGATCGATGGTGTTGGATTTGGGTCTGAACCTAATGCTATCTTATTCGGCTAGGTTATGGATCGATTTACGTAACATGTTGGTGGATGATCCCGATGCGTTACCGATTGGGTTTATTGATTGGATTATGTTGTTTCGGTCTCAGGACGACTTGGTTAATCATTAGATTACAAGTTTAAGTTATGAATTTATTTTATTATCTTTTAGGTGGCCGACCTAATTGTTTAGGTCCTGAGTTGGTATAATTATGATGTAAGATCTCTTTGTAGATCATGGGCATATTCATGGGATTATAGGATTATTATTATGGGATTATTTGTGTGTGAATGAAGTTGTAATCATATGTAGAGGTTTTTGTCGATCATAGGTGATTGAATTGGATTTGTGTAAGAGGTTTAAGACCTCACTATACTCAGGCATAGGAGATGCTATTCTTGCAATCCATTCTTCTTCCAAATTGTAGTCTGGATTTATTTTGTATTTAGTGAAGCTCCTTTTGTGATGAGCAGTGCGCTCTAGGCTATTGGCCTTCCTGCATGTGTAGGTCCCTTTTATTGTAATTACATACTTACTACAGAAGTATTATCTGACTATGGGTAGGTTTCCCACTGTGGTTTTTCCCTTTATCGGGTTTTCCACGTAAAAATCTTGGTGTTATATTTTGTGGAAGGTTGGTAAATGTTATGTGGTTTATATTTGTGCTTAACTATTATATCTTCTATTCTAGTATTTGGTTTATGTATTTTGGTAATAAGGATTTAATGCTTAAAGTTCTATAATCTGTTGACAACTAATTCACCCTCCCCCTCTCAATTGTCCTCCAGTTATCTAAGTTGTCTAACAATTAGTATAAGAGCCTAGTCCTCTCTACAGAAGCTTAACCACTTTAGGAAGATTTTATGGTGTTTGATAGGGCAAGTTCATCAAGTTCATCTACTACTGTTTTCTAGAGAGAAATTCCTAGGCTTGATGGAACAAATTATAGAGTATGGAAGATTTTGATGCAGACTCATTTGATATGTCTTGGCAAGTATATTTGGGAGATCGCTAAGAATGGATATACACCTCATAATTTGACATCTAGCAATTCTCCTCTAGCAGGCTTGGATAAGGACATTGAAAATGATTGTAGAGCTAGAGAAGCCCTTTTATGTGCACTTTCTGATCAGCAAATTATGGGACTATCTGACAAATCAACTATGAAGGATATATGGAATAAATTGGAGACTCTGAATGAAGGTGACCCTATTGTTAAAATTGCTAAACTTGATGATTACTAGGTGAGATATGAGAACCTAAAGATGGAAGAAGATGAAAGGATTATTGCTTTTATGGAGAGAGTTAATGAGATTGTCATGGGAATTCAATGTTGTGGTGAATCTCTGAGTGAAGATGAAATATTTTCTAAAGTATTGAGAGATTTTCCACTAGCTTATAAGATGAAGGCCAATACAATTAATGAGTTGAGAACTATGGCAAACACATTTGTTAATAGGGATACCTTGGTTGGGAACTTATTTGATTTTGAGCTTTAGGAATTCAGTCCTTCTGGAGTTGCAAAATCAAGACCTTCTTTTCATGCATCTACATCATCTATCGACAAGAGTGATTGAAAAGCCTTATATCCTAAGGAACTAGAGGAAATGAAGAAAGTAGATGAAGAGTTTGAGCAAATTGAAGCCCTATTTGCTAGAAAAGTACCTAAAGGTCCCGCGAGAAGTAAGTATGAAGGAAAATCACCTTTTAAATGTTTTGCATGTAATAAGATAGGTCATTTTGCATCTAGATGTCTTGAAAGGAATTCAAGATTTGAGGGAAGAGTTAGAAGGTTTTTCAGACCTAACCATGATTATCAAAATAAAGCATAAGTACAGGAGAAACAAAGACAAATCATGTTTCTATGCTGATGGGGAAGGTGTGACTGATTCTGATGATGAACCAGCACAAGATTCAGCTAGTGGATCTGGAAATGGAAAGGAATGGGTATTTTTGGATATCAAGGAATATGATCTGGTACTTGAAGGAAAAGCCCTTGCTGCTAAAATTAAACACAAGGATGAATGGGTGATAGACAGTGGATGTTCACATCATATGACTGAAGATAAAAGGAAGTTTCTATCTTTGCAAGAATTTGATGGCGGTCTGGTTAGATTTGGAGATGACAAGATTGCATGATCAAAGGAAGAGGAACTATATCACTAGATGGTAAGCATGATACTGATAATGTTTATTATGTTGAAGGTTTAGGGAATAATCTTTTGAGTGTAGGACAATTGGTGGATAAGGGATTTCAATTGCAGTTCAAGGATGGAAAATACAAGATTCTCAATAGATTTGGATAGGAGATTGCAACCGGTACTTAGACTAAAGGTAAATCTTTCATTTAAACTCTAGTGAGAAGACAGGTTTGATTGCACAAATTGATGAGAGTTGGTTATGGCTTAAGAGGTTGTGTCATGTGAATTTTGATTGCATTGTAAAGATCATCTCTACTAAGGAAGTTAGAGATATACCTAAGATTGTGAAGTCCTATAATCTGGTATGTAAGGAATGTCAAATGGGAAAACAAGTTAGAACTTCTTTTAAGAGTATACAAGACAAATCTAATGATGTTCTTGATCTTATTCATATTGATTTGTGTGGTCCTACTAGAATCAAAAGTTTTTTAGGGTGATAGATATTTTGTGCTAATCATTGACGACTATTCTAGAATGATGTGGGTTACTTTTCTAAGGGAGAAATCTAAAGAATTTGAAAAGTTTAAAATCTTTAAAGCTAAAGTTGAGACAGAGACAAGATTGAATATTAAATGCTTATGGTCAAATTAGGGTGGAGAATTCACATCTAGTAAATTTAACAGTTATTGTGAAAAGAATGGGATAAGGAGATAATTATATGCACCCCAGACACCTCAGCGGAATGGAGTTGTAGAAAGGAACAACATAACTATCTTGCATGTGGCTAGAACTATAATGATGGAAGCCAATCTGCCTCATATCTACTGGAGAGAAGCTGTAAGCATGGCAGTATACACATTCAACAGAGTTCATATCAAGGGTGACACTGGTAAGAGACTTTATGAGTTATGATTTGGTCATACACCTACAGTTAAGTATTTCTGAATCTTTGGTAGTAAATGCTATATCAAAAGAGATGATTCCATTGAAAAGTTTATCCTAGATGTGATGAAGGGATATTTATTGGTTATTCTAATGAAAGAAAATCATATAGATGTTATAACAAAAGATTGTAGAGAATTGTGGAGATCAATAATGTCAAGGTAGACGAGAAAAATAGAAATCAAATCAAAACTTATGAGAGAGAACCGACAATGCAGATGATCATAACTAAACTGGTAGTACCTGCACTAGAACAAAATGTTGAGCCGGCTACTTTGGTAGTATCAGAAAATTCAGCAGTAACTGAAGATAAGAGTAGAGGAACAGAAAGTCAGAAGACTGCTCGATATGTAGGGTTAAATCATTCAGAAGATCAGATCATTGGAGACAAGAACAAAGGAGTGATGACAAGAAGAAGGTTGGCAGCTGATGAGGTATGTTTAATTTCTCAAATTGAACCGACATCAGTAATTGAAGCATGTAAAGATGAAAGCTGGATGAAATCTATGGAAGAGGAACTAGATCAGATAGAAAAGAATAACACGTGGACTTTAGCTCCCCAGCCTAAAAATAAGAATGTTATTGGAACTAAATGGGTTTTTAGGAATAAATTGAATGAAGACGGACAATTTTTGAGGATTAAAGCTATATTGGTTTGTAAAGTATATTCTTAGAAGGAAGGAATTGATTATGATGAAACTTTTGCTCTGGTAGCTAGGATTGAAATTGTGAGATTATTTCTTGCTTATGCTACCCATAAGAACGACAAGGTTTATCAAATGGATGTTAAGTGTGTATTTATGAATGGAGATCTTGAAGAAGAATTTTACATTGAGAAACCTGATGGATTTTCACTTTCAGATGACAAAAACATGGTTTGTAGGTTAAGGAAATCTTTTTATGGATTAAAACAAGCCCCCAGAGCTTGGTATGCAAGATTGAATAAATATCTTTTGAAGATTGGTTTCACTAAAGGTAATGCTGACAATAATTTATACTATAAGATCACTGATGATGACATATTTATTGTTGAAGTCTTTGTTGATGATATCATTTTTGGAGGTGAGGATAAGTTATATATGGAATTCTCTGAAAAATATGAAGAATAAATTTGAGATTTCTATGATTGGGGAAATGAAATTTTTCTTATGTTTGCAGATTACTCAGACTTATCAAGGTATTTTCATCTGTCAAACTAAGTATGCTAGAGAATTGTTGAAGAAATTTAGTATGGAAGATTCTAAACTAGTTGGTACACCTATGGTTACAAGTGAGAAGTTGACTAAGAAAGATGCATCAACTCTGATAAATCCTACAAGGTACAAGTCTATGATTGGAGGTTTGTTATATCTGACTTAGAATAGACTGGATATAACGAATGTGGTTTGTATTGTATCAAGATATTAGAGTGATCCTAGATAGAATCATGAGAGTGTGGTGAAAAGGATTTTTAGGTATTTGTAGGGAACAACTGAATTTGGTTTGTGGTATCCTAAAAATAATGACTTTACACTATGTGCATATACAAATGTTGATTGGGCTGGAGATTTTGATGACCAGAAGAGTACATTCAATAGAGCTTTCTTTCTTGGAAATAAACTTGTTTCTTGGACTAGCAAGAAGCAGTCATGTACATCTATATCTACTACTGAAGCTAAGTATGTTGTTGCTACTACTAACTATACACAAGTTCTATGGATGAAGCAAATGTTGAAGGATATAAGGGTGGATTGGAATGAATCGGTAGTTATTTACTATGATAACTCTACTGCTATTGATATGTTAAAAAATCTAGTATTTCATTCTAAGACAAAGCACATATCTATCAAGTATAACTTTTTGAAGGAGAAGGTGGAAGCAAATGAAGTAAGACTGGTTTATGTGAACAATAAAGAGTAGATTACAAGTATCTTCACTAAACCTTTGCTTAAGGAACCTTTTGAGTACTTCAAAGATAGATTGGGGGTTTTTGCCCCTTTGGTAGAGACCTGAATGATGCTGATTGGCATCAGTTCGACATGCACTTATAGAGCTACTATTCATTCCAGATTGATGTGTTGGTGCTACTACTTAGGGGGAGTAGTTAGGTGTGTAGTTGAGTGGATTTATGATTTTTCTTTGATGTTCATGTCAAATCTCTGGCATTGATGTCAAAGGGGGAGAGATATATGTGAAAAATAGAGCTTAATAGAATATAAGGGGAGTGATCAGAGCTTAACAGAGATATGATTCACAGGGGGAGTTTGTTAACTTTATTGTTACCTAATTGTTTAGGTCTCGAGTTGGTATAAATATGATGTAAGTTCTCTTTGTAGATCATGGGCATATTCATGGGATTATAGGATTATGATTATGGGATTATCTGTGTGTGAATAAAGTTGTAATCATATGCAAAGGTTTTTGTCAATCATAGGTGATCGAATTGGGTTTGTGTATGAGGTTTAAGAGCTCTGGTATTAAGCTTAACTAGAATTGTACTCAAGCATAGGAGATGCTATTCTTGTAGTTCATTCTTCTTTCAAATTGTAGTTTAGATTTATTGTGTAGTCAGTGAGGCTCCTTTTGTGATGAGAAGTGTGTTCTAGGTTGTTGGCCTTCTTGCATGTGCATGCCCCTCTTATTGTAATCACATACTTACTATAGAAGTATTATCTAATTGTGGGTATGCTTCCCACCATGGTTTTTCCCTTTACAGGGTTTTCCACATACAAATCTTGGTATTATCTATTGTGGATGGTTGGTAAATTTTCTGTGGTTTATATTTGTCCTTAACTATTATATCTTCTATTCTAGTATTTGGTTTATGTATTGCAATAATAAGGATTTAATGTTTAAAGATTTATAATCTATTGACAACTGATTCACCCCCCCCTCTCAGTTTTCCTCTAGTTATCTGAGTTGTCTAACACTAACATCCCGTATTCATCAGTTGTTGGAAGTCTGATATGCAATGGTATGCACACAACCAGATATTGCACATGTAGTGGGAGTTGTGAGTAGGTATATGAGCAATCTAGGAATGGAACATTGGAATGTTGTCAAATGGATTCTTAGGGATTTGAGAGGTACTTCTAGCAAGGCATTATGTTTCAAAGGATCAAATGCTTCTCTACAAGGATATGTTGACTCCGATCTAGGAGGTGATATTGATACAAGGAAGAGTACTATAGGGGGAACTACAGTTAGTTGGATTTCTAAACTGCAAAAGGTTGTTGTGCTTTCAACCACTGAAGATGAGTATGTAGTTGCTATTGAAGCTAGCAAGGCACTAATTTGGTTACAACATTTTATAGGAGGAATTGGGCCAAATGCAAGAGAATATCTCATTGTATATTTATAGCCATAGTGCCATTCATCTTGCAAAGAATTATGCTCTTCATTTGAGGATAAAACACATTCATCTCAAGTACCACTCCATATGGTCTATTTTGGAGGATGACTAGTTACGACTTGAGAAGATTCATACAAGTGAAAATCCTATAGATATGTTCACGAAGGTAGTCTTCTAGGAGAAGTTGATTTTAGAGAAGTTGATTTCCTCCTCAATTTCTCTTGGCTTTCTTGACTGAAAAATCATGGAATTAAGGAACACTTGAGTCCAGGAGTCTTATCTAGTGGGAGCTGCAAGTTTAGCAAGGTTGTTTAGGATCAATCTCCAAGTGGGAGATTAGTGATATGTGGCGACTGATCATGCAAGTATTGTACACTTGTTATGTATCCTTTTCAGGGCTCGGGGTGGGTTTGGGCCCTGAGCAAGGTTTTGGGGATGCAAATCCTGAGAAAGCAGGGGTTCAAGGGAGCAACCCGTGAGGAAAAAAAAATTGCCATTTTTTGTTGAAAAAAATCAACATTGAAAAAACCCTAAAAATAATTAACTTTGAGTGTTGCCCTAAAAATTGCTTGTTATAAGAGGCTTGAATGTAAATAGGGCATTGTAATGGTGTTGTACTAATTTACTAGATAGTAAGAAAAGATTGGATGACTATGTTCTGTGGATGTAGCCCATCTTGGGTGAACCACGTTAAATCTTTGTGCTATCTGAGTTATGCAGTTTTCTTCATCTTTTTTGTGTTTGTATATGCATATAATTGTTAATTTGTATTTGCTCCAGAACTACCTAAACCTTAACAGAGAATAATTATTAAATAGAATTAATTATAAAAGATAAATAATTATGATAAAATGTTGAATAATAAATAAATAATCTTAGTAAATTCACATGGTTGAGACATCTAATTTTCCAATAGATTCAAGAAGCTCAGTTTTGTACTTGTAGAGATATAAAATTATAGTAACTAAGCATTGGAAGAGCTATATTTTTCAAGCAGTGGGTTTAAAGGGAGAATCAACGAATCTAGGGATTATTTGGAATCCATATTTAGTTGTGAGTAATCCCTTAGATATTTTTATGTGCTTGATCCTTTAATAATTTCATGATTATTAGGAAAACATAGAAGGATTATTATCGAGCATCTATATTCCTAATTCACAGGTAAGGAAAAATGTTATAAGAGGAACATGATCTAAAATAGCATTCTTAGGAAGTGTAACATTTTTATTTAGTGGTTCTTTAATATTATCAAAAAAATCAAGACTTACTGTTTTTATCGATTTTGACAATTGTTCGACATGTAGTTGCACAAGTCATACTTTCTATTTTTGGAAAGTTGTCTTCAATTAGGACTCTGCAACTTGGATATAAAGTACTACTAAAAGTCATATTTTTTCTACACCTTTAAGAGAGAGTTGTAGATCTTTGATCGTGGTTTTTTCTTGGTATTTTTTTACCACTTTTTTCATGTAAATATGTGTGTTTATGGTTTATTTATTATTAATTATAATTATGTACTCTTTATTTTCGTAACATATTCTACCCTACACATATATTTGCATCCCTCTCTTTACAAGAATAATATATAAATTAATATAGTAAGGATTTCTTAATAAGATCCAAACAAAATTATCATCATGGAGTGGTAAATGGATAAGTTTAATAGGTTGATTATTGTGGATTTTTTTATAGAAATAGTTCTGATTAGGTAGAATAGGAGAGAGATTGAACCCTTTTACAAACATCCATAAATCTTAAGAGGCGTGAGATAAACAAGAAACTAAAAAATGCATAGAAAAGGACCAATGACTACAAAAAGCACATAGGCTACTAGGGAAAGACCAACCAACATAGTAAGACTAACTAAATATCTCCCAAGAGTTAAAGGCCCTTCATAATCTATTATTCCTTTTAAATAATTTTTACCTTGTCCAGAAGGATAGTTATGTGATTATATTTTCCTCATGGGAGGGATTGATATTTAAATTTCCTTTGTCTTTACCTTTCTTGTTGGAACTGAGAGGTTAACTAGCAAAACACACACCCACCTCAACTCTTTTTCTCTTATCTTTCATCTTTAGTAGCTCCTATTGAAATACCAACAATAAGATAGACATGTTTTTCAGCATCTTCTTATGTTACACGACAATTCCCTAGCTATTTTTTACTATCTTATTTTGATTATTTTGGAGACTACTAATAATATCCTTCATCTTCTTTTGATCCTCCACCAACCTAACAACAAACTTGATATTCTTTAGCACCTTCTCTAGAATAAATCACCTATCAAATTTTATCACTGAAAGCCTTCATACAATTTCAATCCTCCTTATCAACTACTCAATAGGGAATTCAATAGTCTTAGCCAGGGCTAAGGCTTCCAATTTATTGATGTTTGTTTTAGTAATTTGAAGTTTTTCTAGTTGCTACTTTAGGACTTCAGAGGTAGGATTGACACAACTTATTCTATTTTTGACTTATCTCCCTATAGAGGTTGCAATTAGGGAGAGAGTAGCTGACTAGCCAAAGGTACCCATATTTAAATTTTTTCTCCCTTTGAGGAGAGGAATGGGTGACAATATAGGAATTGATAAAAGATAGGGTAATAGTAGGGGGACCAAGTTGAACTTGATTTGTCATCTAAAATATTAATTTTTATTACAATCTTTAAAACAACATTTTTCTTTTTAGGGGAAACAAGGAAATTGACAAGCTTGATGCTGAATTTGGTAGAGTGTGTAGGGGTTTGAATAAGAAAACTTCTCCTTGAAGGGTGGAGTTTTGAATATAGAGGAAGATGGGATATGAGGGTTCTTAGTGTTAGGAACTAGGAAGGACAACTGAGAGGGGGGCAGTCAATCAGTTGTAAACCAGTTGTCAATAAAATATAACCCAAATGAAAATTATTCCTAAACTTAGTGCTGGTAAACCAAACTTAAGTGTTAGTAAAATAGATTAATAGTAATAGCAGTACCAGTATAACTTAATGCATAAAAAAGAAAGAGAAACAACATCCACAACACATGACATGAAGATTTTGATGTGGAAACCCTGTAAGGGGAAAAACTACGGCAGGAAACATTACCCACAATCAGATGATACTACTGCAGATAGTAAGTGTATACAAATGGGGTCTGGACATGTAGAAAGGTCAACCACCTAGAGCTCACTGCTCAATCACAAAATAGGAGTCACACTAACTACAATTGGATGGTTAAATCCAATAACAATGTACTTCTCAAAATAGCATCTGAAATGTTGGATTCAGTACCAGTTTAAACTCTAAACATGAGTGCCAAACACCTTCATAACCTTTCCTTCAACCTTCAAATAATGTTTGCATGATTCGCACAATGATCTTCTTCTTTTCACTCTTCAATATTCAAACACACTCATATGATCCTATGATCTTCAATAAGATCTTACAATCATATATACAAAACCTGAGACCTATGCATGAGGTCGCCTCACTAAACATATTACAATATAATCAATTACAAATAAGTATTGATGCAATAGAATATGTCGGCTCAATATAATTACTACAATATTCAATCAATAAAACATTTCCATAATGTGTCATGTTGATCAGGAATAGATACCATGTATCGGTCCATAACCTAGACCTATCTGTTGGTAAAGGCAAATCTGTCAACCTGATTAGACCAATAAGAAAAACACCAAATCCAAACTTCCAATCCATGTCTTCAACATAACCAAATGATCTCCAAATTATCATCATTGCCGGTGAATAATGTAACCTATTGGTGAACATATACTAGTGACTGTGAATAAGCCACTAACCATGCCGGTGAACACAATATGTCAGTTCAACAATAAACCAATATAACCATAGTGCCAAATCAACAATGTAGACCTCCAAGAAGATAAGTGTTGACATCAATGAAAAAACCAATGCAACACATGATGAAGTCAACCATAATACCAACAATCTCCCCCTATGGCATTGATGGCAACACTAGATGGAAAAACATCTAAGTGCCAAGAAAAAAATGCCAAAACAAAAATACATCTCTACAAAGAGTATATCTCTCCCTCAAGGTATAATGTTTTTCCATATATATCTCTCCCCCTTTGACATCAAATGCCAAAGTAGTTAATAATTCAAAACATAACATTTAGCTAACTAATCCCCCTGCGAAGTAGCTCTCTTTCATCAAAGTCAAATTTTTTTTTTTCTATTAGTCCCTATCAGTTTGATGCCAATCTTCATCATTCAAGTCTCTATCAATGGGGAAATTACCCCAAGCTTCTCTCTGAGATATTCAAATGTTTCCTTAGGAAAATTCTTTGTAAAGATATCTATAATTTTCTCTTTAGTATTCACATAAACCAATCTCACTTCATTTGCTTCAACATTCTCTTTTAGAAAATTGTACTTAATAGAAACATGCATCACAATAAATGATTATTGGTTCTTTGCATTTTACGTTTATATCCTTCAACATTTGCCTGATCCATAATACCTGAGTACAATTAGTTGCTACTGCAACATATTCTAATTTTGCTGTATATAATGATGTACAAGTATACTTCTTACTTATCCATGAAATCAATCTTCTGCCAAGAAAGAATGCACCTCCAGTGGTACTCTTTCTTTCATCTGCATCTCCTGCCCAATTTGCATTGGTGTATGTACATAAATCAAAATTTTCATCCTTAGGATACCATAAACCAAGATTTGTTGTGCCTTGTAGGTACTGGAAAATCCTTTTAAACTGCAGATTCGTGATTTTCTTTAGGATTGGTTTGAAATCTTGAAACAATACATACTGCATTCATTATATCAGGTCTAGTTTGTGTTAAATACAATAATCCTCCAATCATAGATTTGCACCTAGTCAGATTAATAGGGGTTGAATCATCCTTCAATGTTAATTTATCAGTTGTAGTCATAGGAGTGCTTACCGGTTGAAATTTTCCATGCCAGATTTCTTCAAAATTTCCTTCAAGTACTTTGTTTGACATATGAATATACCTTTATTTGTTTGTGAAATCTGCAAACCTATAAATTTTTTTTATCTCTCCAATCATAGACATTTCAAATTCTTCCTGCATCTTGTTAGCAAAGTCCTTACATAATCCATTTTCACCTCCAAAATTGATATCATCCACAAATACTTCAATAACCAAAATATCATTATTGGTAACTTTGTAATACAAATTGTTGTCAGCATTACCTTTTGTGTAACCAAGCTTCAAAAGATATTTATCCAATCTAGCATACCAAGCTCTAGGAGCTTTCTTCAATCCATATAAAGCTTTCCTTAACCTACAAACCATATCCTTATTATATCTCAAACCGTATCCTTATTATCTGTCAATGAAAATCCATTAGGCTGTTTAATGTAAACTTCCTCCTCAAGATCTCCATTCAAACATGCACATTTTACATCCATTTGATAAACTTTATAGTTCTTATAAGCTGCAAATTCAAGAAATAGTCTAACTACCTCAATTCTGGCTACCGGTGCAAAGGTTTCATTATAATCTATTCCTTCTTTCTGTGAATAACCCTTACAAACTAATCTTGCTTTGTTCCTAATTACTTCACCATCTTCATTAAGTCTATTTCTATATACCCATTTAGTTCCAATTACATTTTTTTCTTTAGGTTGGGGAACCAAAGTCCAAGTATTATTCTTTTCAGTTTGTTCTAATTCATCTTCCATTACTTTTATCCAATGTTCATCTTGACATGCTTCAATAACAGATGCTAGTTCAACTTGAGAAATTAAACATACCTCTTCATTTGTCAATCTTTCTCTAGTCATAATACCTTGATTCTTGTTTCCAATTATCTAATTCTCTGAATGATTCAATCTTACATACCTGGGTTTGTTCTGATTAACATTCACAGGCTGTTGTTCTTCAGTCACAATTGAGTTTTCTGATGATGCCAGTGTGACTGGATCTTCGCTCTATACCCGTGCAATTTGTGTTGGTTGATCTATGATCATTTCAACTGCCAGTTCTATAGATCTTGAATATCCTCTAAAATGTTCATCTATCTTCACATTAGTACTCTCAATGATTTTTTGTAACCTTTTATTAAAACATCTATATGCCTTGCTTCTAGAAGAATAACCAAGAAATATTCCTTCATCACTTCTAGGATCAAATTTGCCAATATACTCATCTCTTCTAATATAACATTTTCTTCCAAATATTTTGAAGTACTTAAGAGTAGTAGTATGACCAAACCATAGTTCATAAGGGGTCTTACCAGTTTTACTTTTGATGTGAACTCCATTGAAAGTATAAACTATTGTATTCACTTCTTCTCTCCAGTACACATGAGGTAGATTTGCTTCCATCAACACGGTTTTTGCTGCATCCAGAATAGTTCTCTTCTTCCTTTCCACAACTTCATTTTTTTGGGGTGTCCAAGGTGTTGATAGTTGTCTTTTGATTCCATTCACTTCACAAAATGCATTAAATTCTCTAGATGTAAATTCTCCTCCTTGATCTGATCTCAAACATTTGGTTTTCTTGCCAATTTCATTTTCTACCATTGCCTTGTATATCTTGAATCTTCCAAAAGCTTCTGATTTCTCCTTGAGAAAAGTAACCCAGAACACTCTAGAATAATCATCAATTATTAGCATAAGGTATCTATCTCCTTATAGACTTCTTGTTCTTGCTGAACCACACAAATCAGTATGAATATTATTGGATTTCTCAGCAATTCTCTTAAATGTAGTTCTAACTTGCTTTCCCATTTGACATTCCTTACATACCGGATTATGAGGTTTCAGAATCTTAGGTAAATCCCTTACTGCCTTAGTTGAACTGATCTTTATAATGAAATCAAAATTCACATGAAAAAGTCTCTTATGCCATAACCAACTTTCATCAATGTGTGCAATCAAACATGTCTTATCACTGGTATTCAAATGAAAGATATTACCTTTATTCTGATTACCGGTTGCAATCTCCAATCTAGTTCTGTTTATGATTTTGCATTTTCCATTCTTGAATTGTAACTGAAATCCTTTCTCAACTAACTGACCAACACTCAAAAGATTTATTCTTTAAACCTTCTATATAATAAACATTGTTAGTATTGTGCTTACCATCCAAAGATATAGTGCCTCTTCCTTTGATTAAATAAGCTTTATCATCTCCAAACCTTACTAGACCTTCATGAATTTCGTAAAAAGATAAGAATTTGCTTTTATGACTAGTCATATGATGCGAGTATCCACTATCTATTATCCATTCATCCTTTTCTTCAATTTTTGTTTCCAGTGCCTGCTCTACTAGTTTGGCAGTAGGTATCAGTTGATCTTCTTTTATTGCAACAAAAGCCTATTTATTATATGCTAGACCTTCATCTGAATCATCTGTAACACCTTCATCTGCATAGTAACATGACTTATCTCTATTTTTCTTAAATCTATATCTTTGATATTCAAGGTTAGGCTTATATGTTCTTTTTGCTTCCTCCCTTAATCTTGCATCTCTATCAGGACACTTAGAAGCCATATGACCAACTTTATTGCAATTAAAACATTTGAAAGGTGCTTTACCTTCATACTTACTTCCTACTGGACCTTTAGGCATCTTCCTTGCAAATAGTGCTTCAAGTTCTTTTCAATAAAGTGCTTTCTAATCAGTTTTGTCAGATCATGATGATGATGATGATGATGATGATGATGATGATGATGATGATGATGATGATGTTGATGATGATTCTTTGAAAGCTAACTCAGTCTTTATAGTAGCAACAGGTTCAAATCCCTCAAGCTCAAATGCTGAAAGTTTTCCAACCAAAATATTTCTAGAAACTGATGTATTAGGCATTGTTCTCAATTCATTAATAGCAGTCACTTTCATTTTGTAAACCGATGGCAAAGCTCTTAAAAATTTAGACATAATTTCATCTTCACTTAAGGATCCTCCATAACATTGTATTCCTAAAACAATTTCATTAACTCTTTCCATAAATGCATAAATTCTTTCATCTTCTTCAATTTTTAAATTTTTATAGCTGACTCGGTAACATTCGATTTTTGCAATCTTGAAAGTGGTATCTCCTTCATTCAATGTTTCTAGTATATCCCGAATATCTTTAGTCGTAGATCAGTCTAATAATCCCATTATTTTCTGATTTAATAATGCGCTCAGAAGTGCTTCTCTTGCTTTTCAATCATTCTCCAAGTCCTTAGCCAATGTCGGTGGATGAGGTTGATTCGGAGTAGGACCAACATAGCCATTCTTAGTAACATCCCATATATCTCTTCCAATGTAGTTAAGATGTGCTTCCATTCTTATCTTCCATATACCATAGTTAGTTCCATCAAGTTTTGGACTATCCTTCCTGAAAATATTTGTTGCCATAGGATCTCCTCAAGTTGTTAGGCTTCTACAAAAAGAGGACTTAGCTCAGATGCCAATTGTTAGGAACTGAGAAGGACAACTAAGAGCAGGGGGGTGAATTAGTTGTAAACCAGTTGTCAATAAATTATAACCCAAATGCAAATTATTCCAACTTAAACTTAGTGTCGGTCAACCAAACTTAAGTGTCGATAAAATAGATTGACAGTAATAGCAGTATCGGTATAACTTAATGTGTAAAACAGAAAGAGAAACAACATCCATAACACATGTCACAAAGATTTTGACGTGAAAACCTGGTAAGGGGAAAACCCATGGTGGGAAACCTTACCCACAATCAGACGATACTACTACAGATAGTAAGTGTATACAAATGGGGTCTGCACATGCAAAAATTCCAACCGCTTAGAGCTCACTGCTCAATCACAAAATGGGAGTCACACTGACTACAATTGGATGGTTAAATCCAATAACAATGTACTGCTCAAAATAGCATCTGAAATGTTGGATTCAGTACTAGTTTAAGCTCTGAACATGAGTGCCAAACACCTTCATAACCTTTCCTTCAACCTTTAAATAATGTCTGCATGATTCACACAAGGATCTTATTCTTTTCACTCTTCAATATTTGAACACACTCATATGATCCTATGATCTTCAATAATATCTTACAATCATATATACAAAACCTAAGACCTATGCATGAGGTCGGCTCACTAAAGATATTACAATTAAATCAATTACAATTAATTCTTGATGCGATACAATATGTCAGCTCAATATATTTACCACAATATCCAATAAATAAACCATTTCCATAATGTGTCTTGCTGATCAGGAATAGATATCATGTACCGGTCCATAACCTAGACCTATCTGTCGGTAAAGGCAAATCTGTCAACCCGATTACACCAATAAGCAAAAAACCAAATCCAAACTTCCAATCCATGTCTTCAACATAACCAAATGATCTCCAAATTATCATTGCTGCCGATAAACAATGCAACCTACTGGTGAACATATACCGGTGACTGTGCATAAGCCACTAACCATGTCGGTGAACATAATATGTCGGTTCAACAATAAACCAATATAACTATAGTGCCAAATCAACAATGTAGACCTCCAAGAAGATAAGTGTTGACATCAATGACAAAACCAATGCAACACATGATGAATTCATCCATAATACCAACACTTAGAAAAGGAGACAGGGTTCAAATCCATAATGATGGAAGGATTGGTGATATGAGGGAGAGAGGTCAAGGCCAGAGTGATGGAGAACCAATAAAGTTGATATATAAGGTCATGATGAAGGGGAAATCTATGTATATGTACAAAACCACATTCAAAAACTACAATAAAGAGGAAAGAATCCAAAATATAATTTTTTTTAGCATTTTGCCTAAATTGATTGAGCATAAGGAATAGTTGGGAATGAGATATTTTAAACTAGCCATCTAAATCCTCATAGTTAAACCCATTCTACAGGTGACAATTCTTTTTCCTTCTTTTGAGAATTTTTTTCACATCTTCCAAGCAATTACCTTTGGGTTTCTTGGAGAAGGGGGATCCTTTGTGAGGAAAACTAGTGGCCACCAAAATGGGGTGTACAGTTAATTTGAATGACAAACCTCTAACATCCACCATCCCATCTTTCTTGGAATGAAAAATTTAGCCAAGCAAAGAAGGTCATGGCCAATCATTACTTCAATGTAGGATGAAAAATTTACCTTATGAAGAATGGACTAGATCTCTTGGTCATTCTTAAGGGAGACATATATTTTGGGATCTACTTAAATGATATCTTCTCCCATGGCTAACAAATAAATCTCGAAAGAGAAGCCAAGAACTAGGATAGGAAAAAAGTATTGTACAAGAAAGAAAAACACTAAAAAGGAAAGATAGAAGTAATAGCATAACAAATAACCAATAAAATATGGGGGAGGTAAGGTCACATATATCCCTAGGAAATAATGAAATTGAGAGATATAAAATGTGTGAGGCATTATTGTAGCGAAGGATATTGTTCCTATGTTTAACATTAGAGGCAAAAAAAATAAAATCATTGGAAACCATAAAACCACGGGGGCTTCACTTAGTGAACCTGGGTTATATCACATGCATTCATGGCATACTAAAGAATTCCCCTATTTTCAAAAAATATTTTCCTAAACTCCTTTTTTTTCACCCCTTCCCAATACACAGCCCAAATTAAAAACCCACCTATTTTCACTAGATATTGTATTTTTCATAGGCTAAATAAAAAACCCCCTTATTTTCACTAAATAGGCAATATATTTATTTTTTATTTTTGAGATATTAAACCCCCCAATATGAATGTACGTGATATTATATTTCCTAGCCAGTGAACCCCTCGTGCATAAAACACACATGTTCTAAGAGATAATGTAGTGCCCCTCCCTAATTCATCTTTTCTTTTATGCATCGATAAACTTGTGGATTATGCTTAGACTCTTTTATGGTTCTTTTGATAGATGTTTATGGATCTATTTATGATCCAAATGCTTATCATTGATGGTAGACATATTATATTGACAATTGACATTATATTTATATATGGATGATTATACATTTGGGACTATTATGATGATGGACTCATATTTGGTGATTTATATGCACTCATTATTTATGTGAGGTTTATGTTACTTATGAGGTTATGATGGTATCTTGATAGTACTAATCCCACCTCATGGTTATATCAAACATGATGATGATGATATGTTTGCCATGATTGTTCTATTATTGCGATCATGATAGGGACAATGTCATACCACTCGTTAATGAGCATGATATGATGTTGCAACTCCCTTTCACTTGTTTTATTATTTTATATTGTACATGTGTTGTTGTGTGTACATTGGTGGTGATAGGTTTGTAGGTACTAGACATTGACTCGACCTACTTCTACAAGTATGAGCATGTCTTTATCCCAATGGCAAGTTGATCGGATGTGACATGAGATCTCATCCTATACTCTAGGTTTAGTTGGTATCTTGTTAGTTTTGGTGTCTTGTTGAGAGTTGTATTATTCGGCATCATGTGGCATTTTCTATGTTACCTTATGTTGGGTTGCCTTGAGGAGTTGCGATTGTTAATTAAATTATTAATTAATTAATTATCTTATATAGTTTATAAATATTAAATTAAAATTTATGGATGGCATTAATATTTTATTGTGTATTTAATTATTGAGGCTTATTATGGGGATGACCCCACATCGTAGCAGTTAGTTGTGATCCTCCTACATGGGTGGTCTTGGGTTCAAGTCTACTCAAGGACCATGTGTCCCACACATAGGTAATGGAGAGATATGGTGATGCCTGGGTGTGGAAGATAGGATGATACAAGGAGATATAAGGGTGTTATTTCTTAACAAACATGAGGATAAGGCCCCTTAAAAATGTGGTCTCACTGGTTCATAGCTCTAGTCAAAAGTGAATATTGCTTCGGCTGTGATTGATCAAAATTTTTTATTGATGGTTATTATTTATTACTTTTATTTTATGGTTTTATATTTAGTTGAGCATTTGTTTTACTTGTTATTTATTTTATTGTTAAACCCTTTTTTATTTATCCGTTGGGTTTATTTATTACTTATTACCATGTATTCTTTTATCTATTTATTTATTTATTATTTATCATACTTAGCCTCTTCTATTATTGACTGTGAGATTTGGAGTTTGAAATAATATTATTTTATATTATTATGATATTGATTTTGGGGATGGTTGGTAACAAATATAATATTTTGGATTATTTTGAATGGTTGGGGAGTTTGTATAGTTTTTGATTAATTTTTATAAATATGGTTTTTTGAGTTTTCAAGAGGTTGTTTGGCTAAATAATTTTTTGAGTATTATTGAATCTCTACAATTGATTTGGCTTTTGGGAGATTGACTTGGATTTTCTTGAGGTTGCAATTTCATTGGGTGGATTGAGGTTTTGGGCTTGGCTGCGATTCTCTACAACAACTTTTCTTTCCATAACTTCTATTTTCTAGGTCCAAGGTTCTTTACCTTCTTTGCATTTAATTTGAAAAGCTTGTCTTCTTTGTGCCTGTGAAAGGAATTTTACTTTTCAAGTGAATAAAATATGTCTATGGGAATTGTTATTTTGTTTTAGATTTATTTATTGGTAATCTAGAGATTTTCGAGAATGTGTTGTCGTGAGCTTTAGTTGATTGAAATTGTTTCATTCTTGGTGTCTCTGAAATTTGCCTTATCATGTAATTTGTAGGGTTGTATAGTGTTTGGGAACCTACATCTATGTCTCTTGATTCAATGTTTAAGCTCTAAATGTTGTATTGTTGAGAATGAGATGTTCTAAGTTGGGTTGGATCATAACTTTGTCAATTTGATTATTATTGTTTGATATCTGTTATAATATCCTTTGTCTTTAAGATGGTGTGCACCTTAGAGACCTTTTGTGGATGTTGTAGTTGCTTCTGGGATTGATTTTTGACTTAGCCAAATTGTTTTACTTCTGTTTGTGTCAATTTTTACTCCCTATTGCAAAAGCGCTAAACTTTTCCCCGTATGTGCTAAAGGATATGCTTAATGCGCTAGTATAATGAAAAAATGTGTTATTCTTGGACACATATGTGTTTGGACCCAGAGGTAATTGAGAGGGGGGGTGAATCAGTTGTCTATTAATTTCAACCCAAATATACTTTAACCAAACTTGATACTTAATACCGATAAGCCAAACGTAATGCCAGTAAACAGATTAACAGTTAATAACAGTATCGGTGAAACTTAATGCATGAAATAGAAAGAGAAACAATATCCACAACACATGCATAGAGATTTATACGTGGAAACCCTGTAAGGGGAAAAACCAAGGTGGGAAACCTTACCCACAATCAAATGATACTACTATAGATAGTATGTGTATACAAATGGGGTCTTCACATGCAAATAGGCCAGCTACCTAGAGCTCACTGCTCAATCACAAAATGAGAGTCACACTGACTACAATTGGATGATTAAATCCAATAATAATGTACTACTCAAAGTAGCATCTCCAATGCTGGATTCAGTACCGTTTAAGCTCTGATTGTCTCCTTCAAACCTTCCTTGAATATTCAAATGATGTTTGTGTGAGTAGCTCTTCTTATCTTCGAATATACTGAATATCACAACCTTACAATGCCTTATATCCTCTCCTTTGTCAATCTCACAATTGAGAGCTTACATATATACCAAAACCTAAGACCAAATGTGTAGGTCGGCTTACTAAGAATAATATAATAAAATCTATTACAAGTAAGTCAAGATGTGATGCATCATGTCGGCTCAACAACAATATTAATTGATTAAACCATCTAAATAACATGTCATGCTGATCTGGAATAGATAACGCTTGTCAGTCCATAACCTAGACCCATTTGCCAGTAACAACAAATATGTTAAACTGATTAGACCAATAACCAAATCTCCAAAAATGTCTTCTACATAACCAAGTGATCTCCAGATGATAACTAGTCATCCTCAGTGTTGGTGAACAATATAACCTATCGGTGAACCAGATACCAGTGACTATGCATAAGTCACTGAGTCTTGTCGGTAAACATAACCAAAGATCTCCAGAAGGATAAGTGTTGAGAAGTGTTGACATCAATGACAAAACCAATGCAACATATCCATAATACCAACAACCTCCCCCTTGGCATTGATGGCAACACAAGATGGAAAAACCATCTAAGTGCCAAAGAAGAAATGCCAATAAACCAAAAACCAACAATCTCCTGAATAGATAATTACCAGAAATCAAAATACAGATGTAGAGAGTAAAAATCTCTCCCCCAATGAATAATCTCTCTCCAAAAGATAATGTGTTTTTCCATAGATATCTCTCCCCCTTTGACATCAAATACCAAAGAAAAACAAATACCAGATACAACCAATTCATAGAACCAATTACAAATACCAACTTATCCAACTACTCCCCCTGAGAAGTAACTCTCCTCCATCAAAGCTTGAAAAAGGTTTCTCTGTAAATTCTGTCGATTTGATGCCAAACATCAACTATCTAAGTCTCTACTAGTGAGGGTATGACCTCAAGCTGCTCTCTGAGATATTGAAAAGTTTCCTTAGACAAAGGCTTAGTAAAGATGTTTGCAATCTTCTCTTTAGTATTCACATAAACCAATCTTACTTATTTTGCTTCTACATTCTCTTTCTGGAGAATTGTATTTGATAGAAACATGTTTAGTTTTAGAGTGAAATATCGGATTCTTAGAATCAATTGTTGTTGAATTATCACAATAGATGATTATAGGTTCTTTGCATTTTACCTTAATGTCCTTCAACATTTGTTTAATCCATAATACCTGAGTACAATTGGTTGTTGTTGTAACATATTCTGATTCTGCTATTGATAATGATGTACAACTCTGTTTCTTGCTCAGCCATTAAATCAATCTGCTATCGAGAAAGAATGCCCCGTTGGTGGTGCTCTTTTTGTCATCTACATCTCCTGCCCAATTAACATCTGTGTATGCACATAAATCAAAATTTTCATCTTTAGGATACCATAAACCAAGATTTGTTTTGCCTTGTAAATACCGGAAAATCCTTTTTACTACTGATTCATGATTTTCTCTAGGATTACTCTGAAATATTGAAACAATACACATTGTATTCATTATATCAAGTCTTGTTTGTGTCAAATGCAGTAAACCTCCAATCATAGATTTGTATCTTGTTAGATTAATAGGAGTTAAATCATCTTTCAATGATAGTTTATCAGTTGTAGTCATAGGAGTACTTACCAGTTTAGAGTTTTCCATACCAAATTTCTTCAGTAATTCCTTCAAATACTTTGATTGACATAAAAATATACCTTTATCAGTCTGAGAAATATGCAATCCTAAAAAGAATTTTATCTCGCCAATCATAGACATTTCAAATATTTCCTGCATCTTGTTAGAAAAGTCTTTACACAATCCATCTTCTCCTCCAAAAATGATGTCATCAACAAAAACTTCAATAACCAAAATGTCTTCATTAGTCACTTTGAAGTATAAGTTATTGTCAGCATTACCTTTAGTGTAACCAAGTTTCATAAGATATTTGTCCAATCTAGAATACCAAGCTCTAGGAGCTTGCTTCAATCCATATAAAGCTTTCCTTAACCTACAAACCATATCTTTATCATTTGTTAATGAAAATCCATCAGATTGTTTGATGTAAACTTCCTCTTCAAGATCACCATTCAGAAATGTACATTTAACATCCATTTGATATACTTTATAGTTTTTGTGTGCTGCAAATGAAAGAAACAATCTGACTACCTCAATTCTAGCTACCGGTGCAAAGGTTTCATTGTAATCAATTCCCTCTTTCTATGAATATCCCTTACACACTAGTCTTTATTTGTTTCTGATTACCTTACCATCTTCATTAAGCTTATTTTTGAATGCCCATTTAGTTCCAATTACATTTTTATTTTTAGGTTGGGGAACCAATGTCCATGTGTTGTTCTTTTCAATTTGTTCCAATTCATCTTCCATAGCCTTAATCCAATGTTTGTCTTCACATGCCTCAATGACAGATGCTGGTTCAATTTGAGAAATTAAACAGACCTCTTCATTTGCCAGTCTTCCTCTTGTCATAACTCCTTGATACTTCTTCCCAATTATCTAACTTTCAGAGTGATTCAATCTTACATACCTGGGTGTGTTCACTTGTTGTTGTTCTTCAGTCATTGTGGAATTCTCTGATGATGTCAGTGTGACTGGATCAACATTTTGTACCGGTGCACTTAGTATAGGTTCATTTGTGATTATCTCAACTGCTGGTTTAGAATTCATAGACCTTGAATTTCTTCTAAAATGTTCAACAATCTTCACATTTGCACTCTCAATGATTTTCTGCAATCTCTTATTAAAATATCTATATGCTTTGCTCTTAGATGAATACCCAAGAAATATTCCTTCATCACTTCTAGGATCAAATTTACCAATATACTCATCTCTCCTAATGTAACATTTGCTTCCAAATATTCTGAAGTTCTTAAGAGTAGGAATATTACCAAACCATAGTTCATAAGGTGTCTTACCGGTTTCACCTTTGATGTGAAATCTGTTGAAACTATAAACCATGATATTCACTGCTTCTCTCCAATACACATGAGGTAGATTTTCTTCTAATATCATGCTTCTAGCCACATCCAGAATAGTTCTATTCTTCCTTTCCACAACTCCATTTTGTTGAGGTGTCCGGTGTGCTAATAGTTATCTTTTTATTCCATTCACTTCACAAAATGTATTGAACTCCTTAGATGTAAATTCACCTCCTTTATTTGATCTTAAACATTTGATTTTCTTGCCAGTTTCATTCTCTACAAGTGCTTTGATTAATTTGAATTTCCCAAAAGCTTTTGATTTCTCCCTGAGAAAAGTAACCCAACCCATTCTATAATAATCATCAATGATTAGCATAAATTATCTATCTCCCTGTAGACTTCTTGTTCTTGCCGGACCACATAAGTCAGTATGAATTAAATCAAGAACATCATTGGTTTTCTCAGAAATACTCTTAAAAGTTGTTCTAACTTGCTTTCCCATTTGACATTTCTTACATACCGGATTATGAGGTTTTACAATCTTAGGTAAATCCCTTACTGCCTTAGATGAACTGATCTTCACAATACAATCAAAATTTACATGACAGTGTCTTTTGTGCCATAACCAACTTTCATCAATGTGTGCAATCAAGCATGTCTTTTCATTGTTATTCAAATGAAAGATATTACCTCTAGTCTGATTACCGGTTGCAATTTCCAAACCAGTCCTATTCATGATTTTGCATTTACCATTCTTGAATTGTAGCTAAAATCCTTTTTCAACTAATTGACCAACACTCAAAAGATTGTGCTTCAAACCTTCAACATAATAGACATTGTCAGTATTGTGCTTACCATCAAAAGATATAGTGCCTTTTCCTCTAATCAAGCAAGCTTTGTCATCTCCAAATCTTACTAGACCTCCATTGTATTCGTGAAAAGGTAAGAATTTACTTTTATCACCAGTCATATGATGTGAACATCCAGAATCTATAATCCATTCATCCTTTTCTTCAATTTTAGCTGCCAGGGCCTACTCTACTGGTGGAACAGTAGGTGTCGGTTGATCTTTTGTTATTGAAACAAAAGCCCATCCATTGTCTCCTAGTTCTTCATCAGAATCATCAGTAACTCCTTCATTAGCATAGTAACAAGATTTGTCTCTATTCTTCTTGATTTGGTATCTTTGATATTCAGGGTTAGGCTTATATGTTCTTTTAGCTTCTTCTCTTAATCTTGCATGTCTATCCAGACATCTAGATGCCATATGACCAATTTTATTATAGTTAAAACATTTAAAAGGTGATTTACCTTCATACTTACTTCTAATAGGACCTTTAGGCATTTTCCTTGCAAATAGTGCTTCAAGCTCTTCAAGTTCTTCATTTTCCCTCATGATGTCTTCAAGTTCTCTTGCATAAAGTGATTTCCAATTAGATTTATCAGCTCATGATGAAGATATTGCAGATGATGATGCTTCAAAAGCTAAATCTGTCTTAGTTGTAGCAACAAGACCAAATTCCTCAAGCTCAAATGTTGAAAGTTTTCCAAACAAGGTATCTCTAGACACTGATGTATTATGTACAGTTCTCAACTCATTAATATTAGTTACTTGCATTTTGTATGCTGGTGGAAATTCTCTTAAAACTTTAGAAACAATTTCATCTTCACTTAAGGAACCTCCACAACATTGTATTCCCAAAACAATTTCATTAACTCTTTCCATAAAAGCAAAAATTATTTCATCTTCTTCCATTTTCAAATTTTCATACCTGACTCAGAAGCATTCTAGTTTTACAATTTTGATAGTGGAATCACCTTCATTCAATGTCTCCAATTTATCCCAAATAGCTTTAGCAGTAGATCAGTCTGATAATCCCATGATTTGCTAATCTGACAAGGCGCTCAAAAGTGCTTCTCTTGCTTTGCAATCATTCTCTTGATCCTTACCTAATCTAGGTGGATTAGGTTGATTCGGTGTAGGACCAACATAACCATTCTGTGTCACATCCCATATGTCTCTTCCAACGCAATTTATATGAGTCTCCATTATGATCTTCCATATACCATAGTTAGTTTCATCAAGTTTCAGACTATCCTTCCTGAAATAGTTAGTTGCCATAGAATCTCCTCAAGTTGTTAAACTTCTGCAAAAAGAGGACTAGGCTCTGATACCAATTGTTAGGACCCGGAGGCAACTAAGAGGGGAGGGGGGCGTAGTTGTCTATTAATTTCAACCCAAATATACTTTAACCAAACTTGATACTTAATATTGATAAACCAACCTTAATGCCGGTAAATAGATTAACAGTTAATAACAGTACCAGTGAAACTTAACACATGAAACAGAAAGAGAAACAATATCTGCAACACATAACACAGAGATTTGTACGTGGAAACCTTGTAAGGGGAAAAACCACAATGGGAAACCTTACCCACAGTTAAATGATACTAGGGCAGATAGTATGTGTATACAAATGGGGTCTACACATGCAGATAGGCCAGCTGCCTAGAGCTCACTGCTCAATCACAAAATGGGAGTCACACTGACTATAATTGGATGATTAAATCCAATGATAATGTACTCCTCAAAGTATCATCTCCAATGCTAGATTCAGTACCGGTTAAGCTCTAATTGTCTCCTTCAAACCTTCCTTATATCTATTAGGGATCCCATAGATACTGAGAGGGGGGGGGGGTGAATTAGTATCTGACTGGTTGGTGGAATTTCTTAACTTAAAACATGTAGAACATAATATAACAATGTACCGGTATGCAAGAAATAATGCAATAAACAGAATCAAGAACATCCACATGAAAAGCACACCATAACACAAGATTTTAACGAGGAAACCCAGTGTGGGAAAAACCTTAGTGGGATTTGTGACCCACAATATTCACTCACTGGCCAATAAGAGAATATTACTTACAATAGGGGCCTGCACATGCAGGAAGGCCAACTGCCTAGAGCTCACTGCTCAATGGGAAGTCTCATTGACTTACAATAAGGATTATACAAATCCAATATCTTGTACTGCTTTACAATAGCATCTTCAATGCTTGATTCAGTACCGGTTCCTGCTCTGTTCTTTACATATACCCCTTAACCTATATTTCGCACAATAGGTCTGCCTAATATTTTCCTATATATCTTCTACATATCATCCAAAATGTCTACAATGATCTCTTTTATATATAAGAGTCATTTTACAATTTTCCAAGTCGGCTTACACATTTTTACAATAATAAACAAAATATAATATAACAAAATCCTATCGGCCTCTATGCCGGTATACTTCCTTTCTTCTATGCCGGTGCCGGTGTCCTGAGTGCTAGTGTAGACTGTGATCTGTTGATGTCAGTATAATGCTTTTGCTGGTGCCATAAGATTGCAAGGTTGCCATGAATGACAAAACCTTCAATCACATACAATGTCTCATGGGAGTGTGCATATGCCAACAATCTCCCCCTTTGGCATTGATGGCAACACTCATGAGAAATTAAAAAAAAATGATCCAAAAATGTGAAGTCCAAAAATGTTACCAAAAATGTGTGTGCTCCCTCTGAGCATATGGTTCCTGTCCTGTGATTTGAATTTTCTCATCCCACTACTCCCCCTTTGGCATCAATGACAAAGGTTGTCAAGATGTCAGTAGAGTTTGTAGTTTCAACCTTGTAACTAGGTGGTTACAATTTGAAAAAGATCTCCCAAAATCAAGTTTATACTGTCCATAAACTTTTTTCTATCCTTTATTGTTGTCTCTGTTCTCTTCACTGTATCGGTGAGATGCTGAAAATGCTCTGCTAGTGTTTTGCTTCCCTGTATTAGTGCTTCAGAAATTTCCTTCCGCAGAGATGCTAGATAGTCCAATCTTGGACTTAGTTTTGATATCAAATGTTTTACCTTACTTATTATTCTTTCTTTCTCTCTTTCCAATTTGAGTTGTTCTTCCTCAAAATTTGTTATCTTCTCCTCAAAAACTAATAATGTATCAGGTGAGTTGACAAAACTGTCTGCAAGTTTATTGATCTCATCCTGTACCTTGCTCATTTTCTTGTCTATATCTATAGTCAAAAAGTTTGTTTTACAGGTATCTTTGTACAAATTTTTGTACTCTTTTAGCAAATTACATAATTCCAGTAGAAGTGTGTCAAAATCTCTATTACACTTATTTATTTGCTCATCAAAGAATTTCTATTTTTCAACTTCTACTTTATCCTTCACTGACTCTTCTTTTATTTTCTAAAGGTTTTTTGAGATATATTTACACAGTGTATCCATTTGTCCTAAAGAATATTTATTGTCTATATTACAGTTGGGAGCAATTACCTTCAAAATTGGTATGGAATCATCAATTGCTTTGTAAGCTTGTGAGCTGCAGTCGGTTATTTTCTTGATTGAATCTAATAGTACCTCAGTCACATTGGTTGATTTGTATCCTGATGATGAATCAACATTCTGAGTACCGGTGGAAGTAACCAAGCTTGTATTGACCTCTGGTAGGTTTGTTTGTGTCTGCATTTCTTTAAGCACTGGTTTTTCACTAGTTGTCGGTGGCACTGTTTCCTTATGTACCTATTCCTGTTTTGGAGCCTTTTGCTCTGTTTGTTCCTCTATTTCTTGTGTTGTCTCAGTCTATGTCTGAGTCTCTACCTTTTGCTCTTTATTATCTGCCAGTTTATCAATTTCTCCTGCCGTCGGAGGCTCACTAGCCATATCTGACTTATCAGTTGTATCTTTGTCTACCACTATGTTGATCTTCTGAGTATCAACATCCATAGTATATAGGACTTCAGGATTAGGATTATTATCCTCTACATCCATACTCTCAGCTATCGGTTGATCATCTGTAGTTGTTGTTTTTACTAGTGGAGTATTTAAAGGAGGTGGGGGTAAGTTGTCTCTAACCTTGATACTAGGTAGTCCACCAACTTTTCCTTTCCCCTTGTCTCTATCTTTCTGATAAAATTTTATGGGTTTGGGGTTCCTATACTCTTCTTGTTTTTCTTTCTCAACCAGGAATATATCCCATCCATCTTCTATCTCCTCTGTTACCTCATTAACTCTTCCTACCATTAAAGCAACATGACGGTGTGCAATAGAAAATACTATCCAGTTGGCTTGAGCAATTAGGTCATCAATTTCTTGGGGGGAGTTTACAAAATATATAGCAAGTAGCTTTTCAATCTTTATTTTCTTATCCAGTTCTATCACTTCTTGTCTTCTTGCTTCTAGTCTTTTGAATAGTTCATCTAGAACTTCATTGACTACTTCCATTAAAAACTTCTTATACATATCCATGTGTAATATAACACTATTTTCAACTTGCTCTTTTTCATCAGCTGTTAGAGTGTCATATATTTTCTCTATGTTCTTCAATTTACCTTCCTCTGCGATTTCATTCAATAGTATATCAAGAGGGGCCAAGTCTTTGTTTGTCCTCTTGTTCTTCTTGGGTGTCAGTTTCTTCTTTGGTGTGGCCTTTCTTACCGGAGATCTCATTGCTTGTTTCTTTTTCCTTGTCCTCCTGGGTGAGGGTGTGGTTGCCAGTGAGGGATCTCTTTTTCTTACAACTCTTTTGAAAGTTGCAGGCATGTCACTTCCTAAAGAAGTACCTACTAGTGATAGGTGAGTTTTAGGTTGTGGAGCTGCTAACTCATCCTCTATTATACCGGTTTTCTTCAATACATCTTCTTTGATGGCTTTTGCTTGTCTGGAACCTTTCCTTACAACTACCTCAACCTTTTTCACTCTCTTCTTAGATTGTATTTGACTTTCTATGGTTTCAGCACTATCAAATACTTCTTCTTTAGGTTCTCTGGGGGCTTCCAGAAGTGCCTTAGCATATGTTTCAACTATGTGATCATCTGTTTCATAGCCCATCTCGGTTACCCAAACTATCCTTGGGATGACCGCTTCCATCTAGATTTCATCTTTCTTGATTACAAAGCATATTTCATCTTTGTATTTGCCTACAATCTTCTGTGATAACCTTATTCTTTTCTTAATTTTGGTCTTTAATGCTTGAAAAAAGTCATGAATACTATTTTCCTTGTTCTCACCCATATTATCGAATAGTTCTATTAATTGTTTGCCTACCGGTATATCATATCCAAGTTCTTTGTAACCTATACGGGGAACCTATTTTGTTATGTGTAGCATTAGACATACTAACAAATTTCCAAACCTGAAAGTTCCTTTCTTGTCCTTCTTGATCTTTCCAAGGTTGTCAATTAATTCATCTTTTAAGCATTCACATATATCAATTTTTGCATTGTTTGTGACCATGTCATAAGCACTCTTAATGCATAAGCTTGAAACTGAATTAAGTCTATTTGCATGAGTAGCTTTATATCCTAATATCATGTTGATGAATCTCACATTGATATCTGTTACATCATTAACTCTTAGGGACCTCTTGTCGAATGTTGCACCAGTTAGGTTTATAACTAGGTCATTGGAAACCTTCTTGGTTTTATCTAGTCTTTTACTAGTGGCCGGTAACCATGTGACAACTTTCACATCTTCCTTGGTGATCTTGTGGATTGCATCTAACCAGAAAAAATCTCCATGTACCCTACTCAAGACTATCCTAATCACATCCTTGAGAAATTAAGGGAATGCTAAGGATCTCTGTAAATCCTAGGGTCTCAATGATCTTGTGCTCATCTTTTACATTTCCGGTATTGTCACATTTCATGGTTTTATACATGGTTTTAATTTCCTCATCTCCTAATTCCTCAATGTTGTAGTGGATGTACATTTTGGGGTCTTCAGCAAAAATAACTCCCTTAGGAATTTGAGAAAAAGCACCTAAGGTATCATCTTTCTTTGCTATCTCAGGAACTAACTGAAATACGGGCCTAGGTTTTTTTATCACTTCAACAATAGTAGGGTTTCTATATATTCAATTTTAGAGGTGGATGCCATGATTAAATACGTTTTAGTGCCTTGGATGGATGATTGCTTGGAGTGCTCTTGCTTCTTGCTCGAAATGCCTTAGCTTAGAATCTTCGCGCTCTTCATAAATTTGAAATCTCGGTGAAATGAAATGGAGCCAAAACCTTAATTTTATAGTGTCTATTCACCATCTACCACATTAATTGCATGCCGATTAAGTATTCACTTAACATTGTTTGCCAATAATAAGTAATTTTCAACTTCTTATCTCTAACCGAGGGAATAATAATACATGTGTCATTAGATTGCCAAACCCTCAAAGAAACTTTCTCCAATTAGATGAATAACTTCCTGTCGATGGAGCACTGCTCTGTCCTTCCGGTGAAGCATCACTCTGTCTTGTCGGTGAAGCATTGGTTGGTTCTACCGATGGAGGGGTATTCTCAATATTTAGATTAGCCTTTTTAATCCATTGTTTTGAGAATTCTTTCTTAACCTCTTCAACTTTTTCTTTACCTTTCAAGCTAGAACTTTTGTTGTCTACCAGTGTTCCTTTACTTCTACAAAATTTAGCAATATGCCCAATCTTGTTACATGCATAACAAGTTACATTATTCTTCTGAATAGCTTTTCCATAACCTATGCCGGTTTGTGTTCTGCATTGATTAGATAAATGTCCAAATCTTCCACAAACATAACATCTCGCATTCATTTTGTAGTTTTTAGAATTGTGACCTACTTTGTTGCATTTAGAATATTGACCAGTGGGTGTATTGATATTTTGATAATTTATAGATCTACAATCATTTTCTCTATGACCATACTTATTACAGTTAAAGCATTTTCCATTGAATTTATAAGCATTAGGTTGTCTTACTAGTTTGCTGTGATCTTGAGTATTTGCAGTACCAGAGCTTTCACCAATTTCAAAGCCAATTCCAGAAGTGTCACCTTTAGGTTTTTGATTTTTCAGCAAGGTGCCAAGTTCCTCTGAGCTTTTCTTGAATTTTTTTTTGTGTTGATTTGCAGTTTCTAGTTCTCTTTCTAAGACTTCTTTTTGTCTCATCAGTTCATTTGAGTCATTTTGAGTATGCATTAGATCTCTCTTCAACATGTCATTTTCATAACTAAGTCTTGTGTTCTCATTTTTTGCATCACTTAGTCTTCTGGTCAATTCTTCTTCATTCTTCTTCCTATCCTCAATCTCTTAGCAAAATCTCATAGTCATATCCTACATTTCATTTTTTGTTGTCATGATCTCTTGTTTCAACTTGCTTATCATATCATTAAGTGATTCCTTTTCATCATTCTCATTTTGCAATTTTTCACAAAGTTCTCTTCTCTTATTTCTTGCAATAGTAAAATTTTCTTGAAGTGCCTGAATGATGTCTTGAGCTGCTCTTAAATCATCTTCTAGATTGATATTTTTCAATTTTTCTGCATCATAGTCTGTAAGAGCTCCTTCAAGTTGCTTCATTAGATTTTCCATCTTTACCGGTGTCAAGATCTTCCTCAAGCTATTAGGCTTTTGAAAATAGAGGACCAAGCTCTGATACCAATTGTTAGGGATCCCACAGATACTGAGAGGGGTGGGGGGTGAATCAGTATCTAACCGGTTGTTGGAATTTCTTAACTTAAAACATGCAGAACATAATATAACAATGTACCGGTATGCAAGAAATAATGCAATAAACAGAATCAAGAACATCCACATGAAAAGAACACCATAACACAATATTTTAATGAGGAAACCCGGTGTGGGAAAAACCTTGGTGGGATTTGTGACCCACAATATTCACTCATTGGCCAATAAGAGAATATTACTTACAATAGGGGCCTGCACATGTAGGAAGGACAACTGCCTAGAGATCACTGCTCAATGGGAAGTCTCACTAACTTACAATAAGGATTATACAAATCCAATATCTTGTAATGCTTTACAATAGCATCTTCAATGCCTAATTCAGTACCAGTTCCTACTCTGTTCTTTACATATACCCCTTAACCTATATTTCGCACAATAGGTCTACCTAATATTTTCCTATATATCTTCTACATATCATCCAAAATGTCTACAATGATCTCTTTTATATATAAGAGTCATTTTACAATTTTCCAAGTCGGCTTACACAATTTTACAATAATAAACAAAATATAATATAACAAAATCCTGTTGGCCTCTGTGTCGGTATACTTTCTTTCTTTTGTGCTGGTGGCAGTGTCCTGAGTGCCGGTGTAGACTATGATCTACTGATGCCGGTATAATGCTTTTGTCGGTGCCATAGGATTGCAAGGTTGCCATCAATGACAAAACCTTCAATCACATACAATGTCTCATTGGAGTGTGCATATGCCAACATAATCTTCAAATGATGTCTGCATGAGTAGTTCTGCTTATATTTGCATATATCGAATATCACAACCTTATAATGCCTTATCTCCTCTTCTTTTTAAATCTCACAATTTAGATCTTACATATATACCAAAACCTAAGACCAAATGTGTAGGTCGGCTTACTAAGAATAATATAATAAAATCTATTACAAATAAGTCAAGATGCAATGCATCATATCAGCTCAACAACAATATTAATTGATTAAACCATCTCCATAACATGTCATGCTGATATGGAATAGATAACGCTTGTCAGTCCATAACCTAGACTCATTTGCCGGTAAAAGCAAATGTTTAAAACCGATTAGACCAATAACCAAATCTCCAAAATGAATTGTCCAGACCATGTCTTTGACATAACCAAGTGATCTCCAGATGATAACTAGTCATCCTCAGTTTCGATGAACAATATAACCTATCGGTGAACTAGATACTGGTGACTATGCATAAGTCACTGAGTCTTGCCGGTAAACATAACCAAAGATCTCTAGAAGGATAAGTGTTGACATCAATGACAAAACCAATGCAACATATCCATAATACCAACAATATGCACTACCCTGTGGCTTGGATGTGTTGCTTTGGCCTATGTATGTGAGCTGATTGGATATATGCATTATTCTGAAACAGAAATGCGCTAACCTATTATTCCTATGTGCTATTTTGCTTAACAAAAGGATTGTTCTATCATCTAAATGCTCTTAACTAGTTATTATATGCATTGTGCTTCTCTAAAAATGCGTGGAACTAGTCTATGAATGTGCTATACTCCTGTATGTGGTTTCCTGAGTCAATTTTGGCTTTTTATTTTAATTTTTTTGTCAGTCTGGAGGCTATTTTGGGGTTTCCTAAGGGTTCTGTGATGATTTCTAGATTATTTTATTTGATCAGAAATGAATATTATGTTATATTGGCTTATGAGAAAGATGTATATTCCTTGCTATTGTTTATTTGGCTCCCATTGAATATATGATGTTATTGACTTTACTGGATATTATTGTTTCCATGTTGCCTTGAGAGGTTGGATTATTGGTATGTTGATATTCAATTGTATTGATTATCATTTGATATAAGAACCCTGGATATCTGGGTCATGTTTATTAAGAGCCCTTTTTATTTGAGCATGTGTATGTTGTTACCCTAAGGTCTAGGGGCATGATAGGGTAGTGGGCTTCCGAGTGAGTGTTGGGGTCATGAGGAATAGATTGCCAAGGAATCCTTGAGATAGGTGCCAGGGCCTAGGCTGCTAGGAAATCTTATTGGGATTTTATTGTGTAAGTAAGTGATAACTTAATAAATTAGTCCTATGTGGGATGGGTAGTAGTGATTCACATTAATAAGATAAGAAATGGATTGTGTGCCCCATCTCATGGCCCTAGAGTGCTAGTATAGACTTGGGATGAGTTTTGGGAAGGCCTTAGAGATCCAAGAAAATTGAACTCCCTTGATTTCGTCAAAGGTTGAGACAGTTCCACATGAGTATCACAAGTGTCAGGATGGAGTTCCCAGGATATCCATTTATTGTTATAAGGTGATAGTATGAGATGACAATCTTCCCTACATATAGGTACTAGTTCCTTATGCCTTGTTTATTGGGAAGCCTCTAGATGTCTTATTCCTTTGATTTAGCCTTGTGATGGGATTTGGATTATTGTTCATGTGGTTTCTTTTTAGTTGTGGTTGTTGTCATGTTTTATGTTCTTTGGTTGTTAGGTGGCAGCCTTGATCTAGAGTGTGTGTGGGATCTTGTGTCATTCTCTGGAGCATGAGGGGTGGTTCCTTATGGTTCCACATGGTTGGGTGGATTGATGCCTTCTTCCATTGTGATGTACTTCTCTTTGTTGGATGTTCATGTGCGTGGATATGAATTCTTATCTCTTTGGTTGTACTTGGTCCCTTGGAGCAGATGTTATGTAATCATGGATTAAACACAATGTAGTAAGATGTATCATGAGATGCTCATTTTAGTAGAAAAGGAAACTATGTATATTGATGTAATAGATATATTGTAATCATTTGAAATTGGATATTGATATAGTACGTTGTGATAGTAATTCTTGTATAGAATGTGTTGTAGTACTCTTGAGGATTGTATAATGTATCTTGGATGTTCCCTTATTCTTATAATTGATGGTTGAGATTCATGGTTGAATAGAGATGTTAATTGGCATAGTAATATATGTATCATGTATAATTGAAATGAGAATTATTCTTTAATCTTGTGTGAAATCCTTTGTTAGAAATGAGAAATGAATATGTTCTAGAATTTATATTTTTAAATGGTTAATCATCGGTTGGGAATAAGTGAATAGGAACATTTGATTTTGGTGCTTTAAAATGAACATATGGCTTAGAAGTAAATTGAGTAATATTGGTAAATGGGATTAGGATGACAAGTGTTTATGGTAGTTTAGTTAAATGGATGATCCCTATGATCTTATATGAAATGATTATCAGGAATAATGTAGGTAAGTATATGATTGAGTTATATGATGATGTTTATGATCTTAATGTTATGTTAAGTAATGGAATTGAGATACCCTAGGGTAAGGATAATCTATGTGATATTGTGTATTTCCACTTGCATACTTATGTTCTTATAATCTTGATTGTAAGATGATTATGTGTATGTTTAAATGATGTAGATCAATTGAATATGTTTCTTGAGTTATATGTGCTACATTAGTTTATGTTTAAAATTTTTTATCTCCATTTGTTACTTGGATGGTTATATTTCTCTAGGGTATTTTGGCAAACATTACAAATAATGCATACTAATCTAGAGCTTAGTGTTAAGGACATAGGAGCACAAATGTGTCATCCTCTCTACTAATGTGTTGCCTTTCCTAAATATTTGTGTTAGTTTGAACTATTGTATGCATCATATTAGGGAGAGACTAAATAACGAGGTCACTTACTAAGTAGTCAAGGATGGCTTGACCATTTACCATCATGATGGCTCTTCTAAATTCTTCTTTGGTAGTCACCTTGGTGTAACATTTTTCCTTTGCACACTTTATACCATGAATAGCATCTATCACCTCAACATAGTTGGAAGAATAGACCCCCAAATTAACTACATAGGTAAAAATCAACATGCCTTTCTCATGCCTTATTAGTGAAAGCTATCATATTGCACTTTTTGCATTTAGTTATGCAACTGCCTTTGATAGTTATCTAACTATAATATTTTGTTTTACATATTCAAACTATACATTTCTCACAAATCAATCAATCAAGTGTTTCTTATCATATGGTATTAGAGTGGCCATAATTTGAGGCATTTTGTGATGGAGAACCATTTTTGTTTCCATGTGGCACTTAGAGAAGGAGAACTTGGGTGTATTAAAGTAGCCCAATGTGAAAGGGAAATATTTTCTAGTTATATATTTTTAGGTGATTTATATTGTTTGAATTTTTATCTAATCTATGAAGATGATGATGTTGATTTGACTTTCAACATGGGGAGGTGTTGGGCAACACCAAGTATTTTCTTGCTCTTTTTTCTCAAGACGTGGATGCTACCTCTCTTAGGCAATTTGGTGATAACAAAAATATGAATAACTAGTGAGGAATTGTTAGACACAATGCACCACTGAGAGAGGGAGGGGGTGAATCAGTGGTTCTCAAACTTTTTCTCTTTAGCTATCCAATCCAAGCATACCGGTTATTAGATCTAACAATGAATAGACTTACTGGTTAGTGAGGAGACTAAACTCAAGTGCAAACATACACAAGGGGACATCCCATAACACTAGCATGTACAAGGAAAACCCAAGATGGGAAAAACCTCAGTGAGTAATGCTACTAGAGTCTACTACTCCAATCTAGCCTCACAGTCAAAACTTTATTACAATGTTTAGGGCACCAACCCAAGGAGCTACGACCCCTGCTTGATTTATGGGCTACAACCCAAAGGAACTAAAATCCTTGATTTAGGGCACCAACCCAAGGACCTACAACCCCTACCTGATTTATGGGCTACAACCCAAAGGAGCTACAACCCCTGCATCAAGCTACAACTCAGTGTTCACAAAGAAATATTAAATACAAAAGTAGTAATCTAGTTACAAGTGAATCTTGTAACAACTCAATACAAACTTCCCTGTCGGTGAGATATCTTCTCTACAACACCGACTCACTTCTCCTACTGCTTCTCTGTCGGTAAATACTATCGATACACCTCTTCCACTTCTCTTTCTTTTCTAGATCACCTTCTCATAGCTCTACACTTTACCAGTGCTCAAATCTATCGATCCACTATCTGCCTTCTCTTTAGCTCCCTTCACATTTTCTATGCCGGTATATCCACTACCGGTATTACTCTTTACTATCCCTCCTTTCTCAGATACTCTCTGAGAACTTGGCTGATTTTCTCTCACCTGTAGAAGTAACTTACTTTGCAATAGCACTTTGATCTTCTCTGCAGCAGCCCCTAACAATGTTTTTGCCCTTCTTATTTATAGACTAATTTTCTGCCAAAGGACAATTCAAATTCTAGGAGGTTAGGGTTTCTTCACCATCCTTGAGGAAAGTCGAATCCAATCAGATCCTATCGGATCTTGTTTGCTCTAATCTTTTAGACTGTCAATCTGCATAACTCCACCATTTACGCATCTCCTAGATCATGCCTTTCATCTCTAGCGACTTGCTTTTTACCCTAATAGTTGATCCCTTGGTCAAAAATGAAAGAGTTGTCATGTTGTTTCCTCCATCACCTCGATCTTCTCAATCGCTCTTAGTGGACTTGTAGTTGTCTTCCAGACCTCAAGCCTCAAACCCCTGCAATAGTTCTGCAACATGTCCTATGATTTGTGTGACCTTTCATTAAAGTTGACTAACCTTGCAACAAGCCTGTCGATGTACATTCCATATTTATCCAAACACAGGTTCACCACATTGACTCCATGTGGCATCCATATCGACCAATTGCCAGCTTGGAACTTCATGTTGGTCCAAATAGGATCACTGACCAACCACTCTATCGATTCCTCTTTCTTGCTAGTTTGCTAACCCTGCTGGTATCACACACTGTACCGTTAACCTCATCATGTCTGCATTATGTTGAACTGTGGGTGGAACACCTTGACTAGTTGTCAGACATGTCTTTCTTGAGCATGCTCATTTCCACAAGGTGGGGAGTTGTCTGCATCTGCACCTCACTCACATTACCAGTGGGCTTTCATACCGGTTACCACTCTTGATGACACCAGTCATCAACCTTCACTAAACACCTTGATCGGTCGTCAGGCATGTCTTTCTTGAGCATGCTCATTTCCACAAGGTGGGGAGTCATCTACATCTGCACCTTGCTCACATTACCAGTGGGCTTTCATACCAGTTACCATTCTTGATGACACTAGTCATCAACCTTCACTATAATCCTTCATAGGTCAAGCCATTCTCTTCTAACTGTATCTACTCATTTGGTTTGTCTGAATGACAAACACATCACTCATTTTTTGTATCAATATCTTAGCATGCATTCTCTATTGGTCCAGTGCATAAACCTAATCTCATGCACTTAAGGCATTCCCTCAACTCATTGGTGGATCTAGTGTGATCCTTCAAGTACTTGTCTTTACCTCTTTACTCTTATCTCACCAAACTATAATGCACTCAACTCATATAGGAGATAAGATCCACTTACTTGGTGGAGTGACACCTTGTCATCTGCTCATGTGAGTTCCCTATTTGTGTAGCATATCTTTAAATAGGCCCATGTGATCCGGTGTGGACACACTCACTATTAGCCATTGCTTCTCATGATGATTGCATCTTCAACTGGTGAGGGTCCTATAGTTCTACAACCTCATAGAACATTGGTTCATTCTTCTCTTCTAGTGTTGATGTGATTCTGATAATATTCTACCTCTTCATCATAAGCACCGGCTCAAACATCTTGCTCATCCTCCTTGAACTCTGGTCATGACCTTTGCAGGTTGACATCCACTTTCTTATTGGTGATCTGCAACACAAGGTGATATCAAGGATATCTCAACCTATACTTCCTCCTTGATAGTGTTGCACATACATCTCTCATACCAGTTGACATCAATCACAACACAATGCCAACAGGAATAAGATTCCTTGCAATCTATTACATAGTTTTGATGTTGTGTAGACCTATGAGAAATATAAATATGAAATAAAGAAAATTGGATGGTGTTGCCTAGATCTATGAGAGGCATGATGATGGAATGGAATAATTTTGAATGATGCCTAGTATTGAATGCCTTGCATAGTTAAAATTTTCTCACTGTCATATTCGAAATATAATTTAAAATTACAAGGATAATGTTTCTTTTTTGTATATCTTTAATTATTTGAAAGATATAATAGCCTTGTGATGTAAAATATTGGTAAACTTGCAAATTTTTTGATATTTAAGGAGTTTCATTTTTCTATTGGAAAGAAATATTGAGACATAAGTAGTAGAGTTTTAAATCTTAAGGGAATTTAAAATATTAAAGAATGTTTTTTCCTTTAAAGTGAAAAAGGAATTTTGGTACTACTTTGACAATATTGGAGAATAAAATATTAAGGTCTTGGTGACAATTTAAGTTTGTCATTTCCTCTTGGGTCTAAAAATGGAATATGTTTGGTACCTTAAATAAATGATTATAAAATATTCAGGTAAAAAAGTTCTAATGTGAAAGTTTTCAATAGGATGGTTGTTCCAAAGGAGAGGGATATGTGGTTAGTGTTGGCATTGTATTGTCATTGATGTCAACTAACAAGTTGATGTTACCAATATGCAGGTAGGAGTATTGTAGATTGTTGCCATGTTGATGTCAACTAGTAAGCAAGCAAAGAGACAAATTGAAGGATCTAGATAAGAATATGAAAGGATGTAACTGTTTGCCACTTTGGCAAAACGTTGAGGACTGTAACCGATAGGAACAGAGAAGTGCACAATATGAAGGTTAATTGGTTATTATATACCAGTAGTATGTTTGGTCGGTGACTGAGTTTGAACTAACACAATCTAGTGAGCTGGATGCTGACAGAGATGTCAAGTGGACTCCAGGTGGTGAACATGCAGTGGTAGGTAAATGGTGCATCGGCAAGGTAGTTGTTGATTAGGTTGATATTAAATGAAGACTATGGAATTCACATATCAATTCTAGAGGATTGCAGCTTCAAGCAGATCGAAAGGCAAAGATTTTTTTGGTGTTATGATCAAAGCAAGACATTTGATCATCTTGTTGATTTGGAGAAGGAAACAACTAGATCATTTATTCTAATCGATAAAATCAAGGCTGATGAATAGGATCCAGTTTGCTAAATATAGTGAACATGCATTGGAAGGATAAAAAATGGTGGTGATGTTTTATTTGTTATAGGTTGTTAATCCAAGAAATAAGATTTGATTTGATACAGACTGAGTCAATGAAGAAAATCCTAGTCACGTAAAGTTTGAACTTTGTTTTTGGTGGGAAAGCATGTGTATAAATATGCCGATCAAAGAATTAAGCATTGCAGATGATTGATGAGAAAAGAGCATAATATTATACTAGAGGAGAGTTCAATAGTCTATGCATTGATAGAAAAATATTGAAGTGACTGGGTGTTAGAAGAAGAACTGGCAAGAAGGGTTTAACCGGCAAGGTTTAAGGTAATGGATAAATTGTTATAGAGCATAACAGTCTATCAAATCGATAGAGATTGAACAAGTAAGGTAGCCACTGAGAGTGAAGGATAGAAGAGAGTGTGAGTGGAGATTCAGCTAGGCAGAAGTTGACTTAAAGATGATTTAGACAGAGATAATTGAGATCTGGTAGAGAAGAAGCAGTGTGATAGAAAATAGTTCAATCGGCGAGTGAATAGTTTGCAAAGGTTACAAACCTCATTTTTAACAAGGTGCTTATCATTGTATTGATTTTATATCTCATTGTATTTCACTGAGTGGGTTCTCAGTGTAGGGGTTGGTGCTCCTTGAGTTGGTGCTTTTTTGGGTAGGTGCCCATAAACTGTTAGGGGTTTGTGCTCCTTGGGTTGGTGCCCTAAACATTGTAAAACTATTATTTCATTGTGAGGTTGGATTGGAGCAATAGATCTCTAGCAACATTTCTTTCTAAGGTTTTTCCTGCATTGGGTTTTCCTTGTATATCCAGTGCTATGTGATGTGCTCTTGTGTGTGATTTCTTGTTAGTGTTTTTATTATTCTACCGGTTGCACACATTGTTTGAAATTATTTATAATCACTGATTCATCCCCCTCTCTATGATATCTTGTGTTATATAATTGGTATCAGAGCCTTAGGTCCCTATTTGTCAAATATTTCTCTAGCTTGGGTAGATTTTGGTTTAAGAACACAATGGCAAGGAATGAATCCTCCTCCTCCCAAGATCCCATGTTTGATGGTGCCAACTATACCTTCTAGCGAAAAAGAATCGAAACCTATCTATCCTCCCTATGTTTTGATGTTTGGATGTCTATGAAGAATGGGTATATTGTCCCTAATGCTCCCCCTATAGATCCAAATACTAAGAATGAGTATGAAAACAATGCAAAGGCCAAGCATGTTATTCTTAGTGGATTGTCTGATAACGAGTTTGTTAAGGTTATGCACTTCTCATCCCAAGGAAAATTGGGATAAGTTGAAGAGATTATTTGGAGGAGATTTCAAGGTCAAGGAGGCTAAGCTGCAAACATTGAGAGATCAGCTTGAAGGCTTTAAAATGAAATATGAAGAAACGATTGTTGATTATCTTCAAAGAATTGATGAAACAGTGAATACTATTAGAGGACTAGGAGAGAATATATCTAATGAATTTATTTCCAAAAAGGTACTTAGATCACTCACATCTAAGTATTATACAAAGGTATCTACAATAGAAGAAGCCAAGGATTTGAAAACCTTTTCAATGGATGACTTATTTGGGTCCTTAACTGCTTATGAGATGAGAACAACCAGTGAAGAAAATTCAAGAAAAGAGGTTGCCTTCAACTCCATCAAAAAGGATAAGGAAGAAATTTCTCATAGAGAAATTAGTGAAGACTCAGATACAGTGGTAGAAAACTTTGTAAGGAAGCTTAAAAGAGGATCCGACAAGTACAAAGGAAAATTACCTTTCAAATGTTTTAACTATGGTAAAATAGGACACTTTGCTTTAAAATGTCCCTATGGTGAGAATGGTGGAGAGGAGAAGCAAAGCACCAGTAGACCTTCCATTAAGGATAAAAAGAAGAAAGCCTATTGACAAGAAAGAAGAAGCTATCGGAAGCAGAACAACATGTATACTTTTGAAGATGATGCTATAGATGAAACAAGTGCCTCCAAAGATGATTGTTGTGAGGATGAAAAAGAAATTAATCGTTATGGCACAGGATGAACCAATTGATGGAGCTAATGAAGATGAAGACATTGAAGCTGAAGTGGACTTGGAAGGTGAGCTAATAAGTTCTCTTGAGGAGTTGAGAGAAACAAGAAGGGAACTCAAGAAATTTAAGTATGTTGGTGCAGAAGAACAAAATCATTTAGAGCAATCTCTAGAGGAGTCCAAGAAAACAATTTTTGATCTGAAACTCTAGTTGAAAGAAGCTAAAAGCATATGCGAAGTTACATCCTCTTATTTGATAAAGAAGGAGAAGGAGCATCAGAATCTAGAAGAAGAAATTGTAAGGCTCAAAAAGGAGCTTGAAAAGAGAAAGAATGAATTAAAGATGAGGAGAAAATATGAAAGAAACACTGAAGCCTTGGACAAGATGTTGAGTAATCAGAAGCACTCAAAAGATACCAGAGGTATAGGATTTGAAGAGGGACAGAGAGTTCCAACAAGAAAGACACACCCTACAGAAGATACAATTTACTTCTTCAAGTGAAAGTAAAGAAAAACAAACCTTTACAATCAGCAAAGCTACTGAGAAGAAGACCTATGTTGAAGCTACAAGAAATCAGCTTGTGAATCAGAATGCTCAAACCTTGAACCAGAAGGCTCGCTCATTGTACCAAAATTGTAGTGTCCACCCTTGACCGAATATATATTTCATTTTGATAGACATACTTAGACCTTTATTTTATGCAGGATGGATATGTTTAGACATGATTAGACATATTTTATTTTATGGATTATGCTCATCATCAGAATATGATACTTTATATGTTTCAGTTGATTAGTATGATGATAGATATCATGTGGATTCATACTATTTATGATTATGTTATCTTGATGATTAAATGATTTGATGGTTTTACACGCATTCATATGTCTTAGATGGATTACACTGTTTATGCCTTGATGATGCTTAGTAGTGCTAACCCTAACCTTTGATTATCTGTATGCATGATGATCACTGGTTGTCTATTGTTTGACTGTATTTGAGGGGAATCAACATCACATCACTCATTGTGAGCAGGATGTGTCATTGCAATATTCTTCCACTTTTTGTTATGTATATATATATATATATATATATATATATATATGGATATGTATCATCATTAGTGGTTGTAGGACTTGCAGGTGCTAGACATTTATTCCTCCCTAGCAACCAGGTGCGAGCTCCCCTGCCTTGACAAGTACGAGTGTTTCTTTTCCCAATGGTAAATATGTGGTTCAGAGATGATGACAGTTCCCCTTTCGCACTCTAGGTTTAAGTTGACACTTGTGTGGTTGTCGGTGTTGGCATATTCACCATGTCAATTGCAATTTGTCAGTTGGTAGCCTTGATCGTGAGTATGTGGTATGATTTAGTTGCTTATAAGATTTATATGACTGAATTAATTATTTTAATAATTATTTTATGATCATATGTTTATCTTGGTTTATTGATTTAATTGATATTTATCTATTAAGGTTGTTTGAAATTTATTTAATATTTAATTGCTTCATCTATTTATTTATAACTATTAATTGCATATAGTTTTTATTTATTTATTTAAATATATATCAATGTCTTGGTTTGAATATTATTTAATAATGTTGCTATTTTAATTATTGAACTTTAATAATTATTGACCTTACCTTTGTGATTTATTAAATATTGAGTTAGTGTTCTTTTTATTTAGTGTAAATGTTTAATATTTATTTGGGGGAAATAAAACTATAAGCTAAAATAAATAAATATAATTACCCCCACTTGTAATATTAATACATTCTATTTTCTCTCTTTTGATTTTAAAATTTCCATTGGAAAGTCAATGGTGGGGGGGATAAAATAAAAATATTTCTAACCCTAAGTTTTGAATAAGATTATTTCAAAATGAAATAATCTCATTGGCTGGAATTTTGGCTAGGGTTTTTGAGTATTGGCTCTCCTTTTTATTCTCTTGCCATGAAGTTTTACAACTTCTTCCTTCATGTTTTTCTCCTGTAAAAATTCTTGCTCTTCTGAAAATTTTTCTAGTTTGGTCTTGGAGCTTGGATTGACTAATATTTGCTGGTTGCTAAAGGAGGAGGCTCTTCTTCAACCTCTTATTTTTCCATTACACAGGGTGAAGGTTGGTGATCTGTAGCCTTTGTTTTCTCTCTGCATTTTGGTCTTTGTGTCTTCTCTATGAATGTTTTTGCTTGCTGGGAATTTGGGGAAAATGTATTTGTATTACTTATATTCTTGTTGCAATGAATAGAGGGAGGAAATTTATTTGAGCATATATTGAGTTGTTGGATGTATGCATTGTTAGTTTCCCGTAGAATGTTGTTCACAACAATGGGCTCATCTCTGTACATTTCTTGTTTGAAGTTGAATATCTATTGTTATTTTCATACCATTGGAATCATTTTGGCACTAACTATATTAGGTGTTTGTATTCATAGTTTTGTTGCAGAGAGATTCATTTCTTGTGAAATCTTACTCTTCACTTAACCATTTTCATTTTGTTTATTCCTGAGTGTTGTTAGGACTAGGCAACCTTGTCAATACCTATTTTGTGCATTTCCTTCAACTATTAAATTTATTTTCATAGCTATGAAGTCTTCTATCACAACCTATATTTTATGTTTGCATTTTATTTGCTGATCTTATGTAAAGGTCTACAACTTTCTATTGAACATATCTCAAAAATTATCAACTGGGTTTGCGTGAGATTATTTGTGCACCTTGTAGTATTCTAAATTCTATGTAAAAATCATGAAATTTGCGATCTGGATTTTTAAGTTATGACTAAAACACTACAACTATGTTTTTTAAAGTTTTCAGTATTTCTGTTGATTTTGATTTGTTTCTCTCAGTCATTTTCTGTACGAGAGGCTAGGTTATGATGTATTTATTTTTTTGTGTTTAGGATTTTCCAATGCTCAATTTTATGGTTTTGTGATGTTTTATGAGCTCTTGATCTTCATATTTTAGTGCTTATGGGTTCCTCTCATGTAGAGATGCCATGAGAGAAGGCTGCATCTGGTTGTTGTTGATACCAGCAAGTGTATGGCCTTGTTGTGATTTGTATTATGTCTTTTTAGCATCTTATTATGGCTTTGTTGATTGGCCCTTGTTTTATGATTGCTTTCCAAGACGTCCCCTTGCTTATTCTCCTTATTGTTGTAGCCTTTTTTCATGCTTCTTGCTCACATATATGTTCATGTGGAATGTTTGGGCTACATTATCTAAATCTATTATTAGTTTGCATACTTGCTTTTAGGACCTCTTGAGCATGTTACTTTTGTATGGGTCCATGATAGGGGGAGTGGGCTTCCTTGTGATGATCAGAGTCACAAGAGATAAACTCTCATGAGGTTCCTTGTAAGGATGCATGAAGTCAATTTTGGTATTTGATTGAATATTGCATTGATGAACTATTGTATTGTCATTGATATCAATTGTAACTGGTAATGATGTTGTTATGATGTTATTTTGCAACTGGTATTACTTAAGAAGCAATGAGATCAACTGGTAACCCTACCTGTCATTGTGCCAAACCCTAACTAATGGAGCTTGGTGAATCAGTTGTATTGATTTATTATCAAATGGTGATCGGTAATGATTATGTCATGTATGCATGTTGTATGTGATGAGTTTGAAGTGGTTTTTGGTGCGTAGAGATAATGGTTTTATCTTGGGAATGAGCAAGTACATTGCATGAAGAAGAAATCATGTGATGAGTTACAGGAATTGATTAGAGGTGATCAAGGAGTGGTTGAGGTTGTCTTGAACAATGTGTTGTTGATTGCTATCTAATCTAATGATCATACTTTAACCGATTTGTTTGTAACCTCTACAAGATCTTAGGTTTGTGATGTATTAGCAACCTATTATTTTGCTTATAAGGTCGATGAGTTGGTTTGTTATAGAGTTGGCTATTTAGGTTAACTGTCAGTGTGATTGATTGCTAAACCAGAAGGAGTATCTGTAGTATGTGTGAAGGAAGATAAGAGCATGAAAATCATCTGATCAAGCAGAGTAGTCCTACCTACCAGATCAGAAAACCCTTGTTGTTCTCTAACAATTACAACAGTTAAATCCCTTAACCAGGTAAGCTTTAACAAGCTTAGTTCTATCTAAATCCTCTAAACAAGTGATCCATTAGGTTGGATTTCAAATCTTCTATCGAGGCTACTCCTTACAGTTTATTTCTTCTAACAGGGCACTATAGTCAATCCCTTAATTGGGTGGTCCCTAATAGGATCTGTTCCTAACATGACATTTTGTAAAGCTTTAACAGGCTTGTCTCCTAATAGGGTGAACTTCAGAAGAGTTCAGAATACTTGTGGGTATTCGTCCCCACTATGGCTTTTCCCATTTGGGTTTCCACATCAAAAATCATCATGTCAAGTGGTGAATGGTTTTTGTGGTTATGTTTGATATGGTTAATTTGCTTAACTATTAAATCCACTTAGATATATTAAGATTACCCGCAGTTCTCTGAAATGTACTTTTACTACTATCAGTAAAGTATTTTGATACTTTTATTAAATGGTTTGGGAGTTTTAGAGTTGTTATACTGCTATTTTGATATGTTAGTCAAACTGGTAAACTGCCAGTATTATTGCAGTTTGTAGTTTAGTGTTTGAACCTGTTTGTTGAGTGATTGACTTGAGAGCTTGTTTTTGAGTTTGGTGAAAGCTTGGTTAGTTTTCTATCTACTAATTCACCTTGCCCCCCCTCTTAGTACTTATCTAGATCCTTATTGATTCATCATATCATTAGTCTAGGCTGCTAGTGCACAAGGAGGTTTTCCTTGCATTGTAAAATAAGTGATAACCTAAAATGAATATATGATAGGTAGTTAGAAAACTAATAAGATAATAATTTGATTTGGACTCATGTCCTACTCCTAGGGAGGATGTTTTAGGATAGGCATGGGAAGGCAGTGAAGACGGTAAGCTAATCTCCCTTAGTCTCTCATAGGTCGAGATGGCTCCACATGTCCATCAGGCTAGTGCCTTGTTGTTATGCTATGTGGATGACATGTGATGACACTCCACTCTACATGTGTCCCCTTGTTATTGGTTGCATTTGCATTCTTGCCTTGTTTGAATTGATAGCCTCTGGGAGTTTCCTTATTGTGTTGTTTGTGTTTGTTCATGCATGAGAGTCTATGTTATGGTCTAGTCCTTGCTATTAAGATTCAACCTTAGATGTAGAGTGTGCATTGGGACCTAGCGTCATCTCCTAGCATGATGGGTGGTTCCTTGTAGGTTCCACATTGGTCGGTTGGTTGGTTCTTTTTACCATTGGGGTTTTTCCCTTTCTTGCTAGTGTTCTTATCTTTGTGCATGGACTGGACCTTCATTTTGATGGAAAAGGATCTTCATGGAAGCTGATATATGTATTTATATTTATAGTGGTTAGAGCGATTCTTTTGTAATACTCATTGATGTATATAAAAATAAAATACATAAACACTTGAAATATATATAGGAGAACATTTGTACTTGTGCTAGATGACCTATGCTCATGTTGTAGTGACTATGTAATGAGATTGTAATTATTCAAGTGATATTGATATGTTATGTAGTTGATGTATGGCTATGTTCTAATGGAATAAAGAAAGGATTCTTTAGCTGATTTTATCATGTTATGCTACAATGTTGGAAGTAGAATTAGTTATGGAAATAGATTAATTTCATAAGATTAGTAAAGACTTGCAATTAGATAATGGAAACATCAAACATGAGAACCTCAAACATATGATATGATTAATGGGATAAAGAACCATAGTGAATGCATGAAATGGTTAGAGGTAGAAAACATGCTATGTAACAAAGGACCTTAGACAACACCATGGAAACTAAACAAGACATGTGGCTGAAATTAGATTATGACTCATGATATGATGGCATTAATAGGATAGTTGCAAAAAAATATATAATGTATAGTTAATGACAACACTCTAATAGTTGCATTGAAAAGTGAGTAAGCATGCATTTCATAGTAGTAATAAGTGGAAATGGCATATAGAGCTATGCATTATGCATGTGGGCAGAATTAAAGATGTTATCATAATAGGAGTAGGAACTCATATGCAGCATGCAATGGTAAGAGATATATGTATTTCATGATATGCATTATGTAAGGTCAAAAGGAAGAAGTTAGACATTGCATAATGAATCAAGGATTCATGTTAATTAATGATCATGCACTAGGAGATGAATTGTCATAATAGATTCATTATGTTCTTAAAGTATGGAATGGTTAATGTATTTGGAATATTTGGATTCGGTTTTTAAAATGAACTTTAGGCTAAAGGGGATAGGCTTGCATCATATCACATTGATTAGAGAGGCTAGTAGAATGCATCATGAAAGATAGTTATGTGGATTTGCATATGAGCATAGATGGGAATTAGTAGACATTATATGTTGTAAAAAAAATGGATCAATAATACATTAGATTGCATCCATGATCATGTAGCTGCATGTCATGAAAGGGATAGTTAGCTAGAGTGCATTTATGCATATGCATGATAATAATGGATAAGTAACGTTTGCTCATGATATTTCATGATAGCTAAAGATAACTCTCAATGTTTAATAATGTTAGTGAGTAGATGTTGTTAAAATTTAAAGTAATGATGTTAATGTACCCTAGGGAATAGACATGGTATCATAGTGTAAATTTTGCTTGCGTAAAAACTTATTAAGATAAACCAAAGAATAAGATGAGAACATTAATATGAAACTAAGTTAATCAAAGCTTAATAATGTTGATAATATAAGTTAAGTGGCATTATTTTATTAAACAAAAAAAATTATTAGCTCTCTTAAAGTAGTATTTTGGCGGGCATTACAGGAATGCAGATCCTAAAGGAAAGCCCAAGGTTGATAATGAAGAGTTCACTAAAGTCAATAACATGAGAAGAAGACACACGATGAGACAAAAGGTTTCTTAAAATTTTGTAAAAATGTGGCGATTTAGGTCACCTAAAAACTTGAAGTATTAGCCAAATTTTTATTTTCAAATTTTAAAAAATAGCCAATTGGCGAATATTAGCCACTAAAAAAATTACTGTTCTCTAGGGTATTTTGGTGGGAATTACATTTGGTATTAGAGCCCATGTTCTGCATTGGTTACTCTGGTTTCACATGAGCCCATTGTGTTTTTTAAACACTTAGCGTGGGATAGCCCAGCGATTTTATCTGTGCTATTTAATTTCTTGTTTTGGTGGCCTAGTTTAGTAGCTTATAACGTCCTTTTGCGTATTGCTAGTTGATATGCCTGCTAGAGGTAGAGGACGCGGATGTGGTCATGGTGGATATATGGGACTCATAGGAATCCTCATCCTGAGGTTTATGATGAGTCACACCATAGCGAGCAGCATCAGGAGCAACTTGGAGGAGATGTGATTCCACAGCTAGTGAACGTGTTATAGGAGCTTCTTGGTCGATTAGGACCGAGATAGGAAGAGAATCGAAAGGAGGAGTCACACCAGTATAAGCGACATGAGAGAGAGCATTCACATTCTCCTAGGAGGAGAGTGGTTGTTGATTAGGAGGAGTTAGCAACTAGTCACATGAGGGACTTGTTGAGATCTCACCCTCCTACATTTGATGGTTTAGGTACTAGTATGAAGGCAGAGACCTGGTTGTTATATTTGAGTTGGTGTTTTGCTATGCATCCCTATAGTAGAAATACCAAGGTGAGGTGTTCCATTATGCATCTATATGAATTCGCTTCTACATGGTGGTGCACTGAGGAACAAAAGTTGCAGTTAGAGATTACCAAAGTTTCATGGGAGATTTTCCTTGAGAAATTTTAAGGATGGTTTCTTTTGAAGCATTAGAGGTAGCATAAGGATGTGAGTTTCATGATATTAGACAACATAGGATGTCAGTGGATGAGTATGAGTGTAATATTTTTGAGCTCAAGCAGTATGCAGGTATAGTAGGAGATGAGTCGATGATTATCCAACACTTTGTGAGAGGACTCAGTGATCGTATCAGTGGTGAGGTTCACATGCATGAACCTAAGACCTTAGAGGCAACTGTAGAGAAGGCAAGGTTAGTTGAGGAGAATCATACCTTAGCTATAGGAGGTGTTGTAGGAGGACGGATAGTTAATGTACCAGTTACAGGTTCAGTGGTGAGAGGTTCACAACAATAGTCTACAGGTGTGGAAAGGAGCCATCCCTCTTCTTTTTGTAGTAGTCAGTGGTTTAAGAGGAGGCACTCTCAAGAATAGAACTTTGTGTGAGGAGCTAGATTTTAGGTGGATAGAGGTCATAGTCGACAGTATGATAGGAGACCTACTCCTACACAACCAACACAAAGTTTGCAGCTAGCTTCTAGCAGAGGTAGTGTACAACAATCGAGTACTACACCTGGGAGTAGAGTGTTCAATAGGAGAGGTTTCTTCTCATGTGGACAACAAGGACACATAGCAGTTCATTGTCCTCAGCATACTTCATTGGTGTCAGGGTAGTAGAGAGAAGCTACTTCAGAGCCTACTATTGGTCATGCAGATAGGTCACATAGAGTATTTATAGTGGTTGATAACCACCAGGCTAAGCATCAGGCCACCATTATGGAGACATCAGGTGTGATAGGTGGTATTTCCTATTCATTATTGTTTGACTCTAGAGCATCTGATTCTTTTATTTCCCCTTTCTTAATTGGGAGATGTGGGATTTCTATGACAAATCGAGATGATAAGTGGCATGTAGAGTTAGCTACAGGGTCCAAGGTAGTAGCGGATTCCCTTGTTCTCAATTGTCCTTTGGTTATGGGAGACTTCCATACTGCAGTGAATCTTTGTGTTATGGCATTGGGATCTTATGATGTTGTTCTTGGCATGGATTGTCTTGGGTCTCACCAAACACAGATAGATTGTAGAGGAAAGAGAGTTAAATGTGTAGATGATGGTGGAAAGAGTGTGGAGATTCTAGGGATCCAAAGACCTATCTCTCTTTGCATGATTTCTGCCATGTAGATGAAGAGATGTGCACATAAGGGTTGCTACTAGTTTTTTGTTAGACCAAGGTATGTGGATGAGGGAGTTAGTTTAGAGGAGTTATTGCAGCAGCATCCCATTCTTCAAGAGTTTGCAGATGTCTTTCCTATTGAGATTCCATGGATGCCCCCTCAACATGAGATAGATTGCAGGATTGATCTTGTGCTAGGAGCAAAGCCTATCTCTAATGATCCTTACATGATGACCATTTAGGAGTTGAGTGAGCTAAGAGTATAGATTGAGGAGTTGTTGGAGAAGGTTTTTATTCATCCTAGTGTATCCCTATGGGGTGCATTTGTGTTATTTGTGAAGATGAAGGATGGTTCTCTTTGGTTGTGCATTGACTACAAATAGTTGAATAAGGCGACGGTGAAGAATTAGTATCCTTTGCCTTAGATAGATGACTTATTTGATTAGATTAAGGATGCAAAGATAGTTTAAAAAATTGACCGTATGTATGGATATCATCAGTTGAGGATACATGACGTAGACATACACCACACAACTTTTTGTACTAGGTATGAGCACTATGAGTTCACAGTTGTGCCATTCGGTCTCATGAATGCACCATCGGTCTTCATGAGTTTGATGAATGGTGTGTTTAGGACATACTTGGATAGATTTGTATTGATTTTCCTGGATGACATTTTGATTTATTCTAGATCAATGGAGGAGCACGAGGATCATGTCAGACAAGTTTTATAGTGCCTTAGGGAGAATAAGCTATATGCCAACTTGGTAAAGTGTGAGTTCTTCCAATCAGAGGTTAGACATTTAGGCCATGTTATATCAGGAGAGGGTATCACATTTGGTCCCTCAAAGATTCAGGTGATAGTGGATTGGCCAGCACCCACTAGTGTGGGTGAGGTGCATAGTTTTATGGGACTTGCTGGTTATTACCGCAGATATGTGCAAGATTTTTCTAGGATTTCTCACCCTATTACTTCCCTTCAGAGAACAGGGAAGAAATTAATTTGGTCAGAGTATTGTGAGACAACTTTCAGGATCCTTAAGGAGATGTTGACCAGTGCACCAATTCTCATAATTCTAGATCCACTAGGTGATTTTTTTGTTTGTATTGATGCTTCATTGGAGGGTCTAGGAGCAATGTTGATGTAGGATGGAAGAGTTATAGCATATGAGTCATGAAAAATCAAAGATCATGAGTTGAATTACCCCACACATGATCTTGAGTTAGCAGCAGTGGTTCATGCCTTAGTTAGATGGAGGAACTTTCTTTTAGGGCATTGATTCAAGTTGCACACTGATCATTGTAGTTTATGTTATATATTTACGCAGCCGAATTTGAATGCTCGGCAGAGGAGCTAGATGGAGTTTCTATATGAGTATGATTTCGAGGTGAAATATATTCAAGGGAAGGAGAATGTAGTTGCAGATGCCTTGAGCCGCAGGAGACAAGAGATATCAGTAGTGATGATTGAGGTAGATTTGAGGAGTCATATTCTTAGCGCACTTCCAGCAGATGCTTAGTATTAGGAGGTCAGTTCGGAGATTACATCAGGTAGAGCTTTAGAGGGCAGATATGTAGGATATTCAGTGCATGTAGATGGTCTTCTTAGACACATGGGACACATTTATGTTCCACCATCTGATGAACTTTGAAAGTTGATTCTAGTAGAGGCTCATCGTGCACCTTACTCAGCACATCTTGCTGTCAAGAAGATGCATGTAGATTTGAGATAGCTATATTTTTGGGTAGGTATGAGGAGAGACATAGTGGATTTTGTGTCATGTTGCCTTGAGTGTCAGCAGGTTAAAGCAGAACATTGGCATTCGGTAGGATATTTATAGTCTCATGCACTTCTCGAGTGGAAATGGGACATCATTTCCATGGATTTTATAGTTGGTTTGCCTACATCTTCATGATGAAACGATGTTATTATGGTCATTGTTGATCAGTTGACTAAGTTTGCACACTTTTCACCACTCAGATATTCATACATAGCAGCTTCAGTAGCATAAATTTTTGTTAGGGACATTGTCAGATTGCATGGTATTCCACCTAAGATCATATCAGATAGAGATCCAGTGTTCACTTCCGCATTTTGGACAACTTTACAAGATGACTTGGGGACTCAGCTGAACTATAGTACAACTTACCATCTGGAGACATATGGCCAGACAGAGCATGTGAATCAGGTTTTAGAGGACATGTTGATGATGTACGTGATGGATCAGCAGTCTAGATGGGAGGATTACCTTTATTTAGTTGATTTTGCCTATAATAATGGGTACCATAGTTCCATTAAAATGTCACCGTATCAGGCTTTGTATGATAGACCATGTCGCACACTCTTGAGTTGGGACATATTAGATGACAGGATACTCATTGGTTCAGAGATGTTACAGGATATGGAAGAGTAGGTTGTGCATATCAGAGAGCATTTGGCAGTAGCACAGGACAGACAGAAGAAATATGTGGATTCACATTGAGTGGGTAGGCAATTTTTTGTAGGTGATAGGGTATTTTTGTGAGTTCACCCATGAAAGAGTCTAATCTATTATGGAAAAGGCTCTAAGTTGACACCTCAATTTGTAGAACCTTTCAAGATTTTGGAGCGGATTGGTCATGTAGCTTATCGTCTTTCCTTGCTACCTAGTTTGTCTCGCATCCATGATGTCTTTCATGTTTCTATTTTGAGGTTATATCATCCTGATATTTCACATGTTCTTGATTGGAATGCATTGCAAGTCGAGGATGGTAAGCTTTCTTTGGAGCCCTACGCATTATACAACATAGAGAGATGTCCCTCACACTAATACATTTAGCCTAAAATTTCGACGGAGGTTTCCAACGGAGAAGGTATATTGTGATCAAACTTGATTTTTTTTTGAAAAAATGCCCGATTTTGTTGGAATTCCAACGATAATGCAATGACATTAGGGTTTTTTAATAAAAAGTGTCCGTGTTCATTGAAATTCCAATGACCGTGTGCATTACTTAAAAAAAACAAAAAAGACCAATTCATTTCATAAATCCTGCCTCTCATTCATCCCGCCTCTGTAGCGATCATTGGTGTGACAAACATGGCTGTAGTGGGGAATGAGGGAACAAAGTGCCATGGGCACAAAGTGCCAAGGGCTGGCACATAACCAGCAAGGATGACCACAAGGGAGCCCAAAATGGGCTATGTAAACGGCGACACTCAGGCCTCCGTCAACAACAATAAGAGCTACAGACGGAGGAAGAAGTCATCTTTGAGAAAGAATTATCAATGCAAGTGCTCTCAAGGAATGGTATTTTTGCAGTGAAATTTTCTTGAACTTGTGCTATAGTTGTATCAACAAAATTCCTTGCTAGTTAGGGTATTAGAACAGAATCAAGAAAATTTTTGGTTCATTTTCGTTACATTATGGTCCAAAAATAAATCTATATCCTGATATAAGATTGTATCTCCTCCCCCATCACCCCCATTTCTCCTCGTGTAATACTTATCCAGAGAATCCAGACAGAGAGGTAGACACAGTGATTGGCCAGGAGCAGGAGATAATATGTAAGTTGGAAAATATCAAGGCCGCAACTAACAATTTCCATGAAAATAACAAGCTTGGAAAGGGAGGATTTGGCGCTGTATACAAGGTAACATAATCCTTAGTGGCCCTCTTTTCCATAGTTCCAGAAATGGTTATAAATTTATAGTCAGATATAAACATAGGATTAATGAGTTTTCCTTAGTGGTCCTCTTTTCTAATCTTGATTAATTTATTAGAACAAGTTTCAAGCAGTATTTTACTCAATTTATAGTTCTGGAATCGGTTATAAATTCATAGTGAGATATAATCATAAGATTATTGTGTTGTCTTTCTATTAAGGGACAATGCCAAATGGAATACAAATAGCAGTAAAGAGACTTTACATTCAATCAACGCAAGGAAAGGAGCAATTTCTAAACGAGGTTAAGTTGGTGGTGAAAATACAAGATAAAACAATTTTTTTATATTATATATCTCAACAAGATGAGTATTAGTCATTCTTGTTTAGGTATGAAAATCTTTTGCAAGAGGAAATATTGTGGATGTGATTGACAAAGAAATAGTAGAAAGCATATCAGATGAGTAAGTTTTAAGATGCATTCATGTGGGCCTTTTATGTGCACAAGTAGATGCATTAATTCAGCCATCAATGATCGATGTACATGCAATGCTTTTAAACTCTCCAACCTCTAGAATTATAGGCACAAATTCAACTACTTCACCAATCACTCATTCAATCCATCCATCTATTAATGATGAAACCATAACAGATTTAATTCCTAGATAATCTTGTTTATTCTTTGCACATTAGACTAATAATAAATTTAATATCAAGTAGGTAGTGTTTTTTACAATTTTAATTATGTAATACTTTATCATTATATATTAGTGAGTCATATGAACTCACACTTCATGATTAGTATGTAATATCTCCAGTTAGAATATTAAGTAATATTTCACTAAATTTCTCACCTCAAAAATTTCTCCACCTTAATGATAGTTAATGTTAAGGATTGAATGAAACAAACTCTTGTTCATGGATCACCTTCTTAGCCTCCTATGGAATTCATTCTTTGTGTGGTCTACCGTGACCATAATCAGGGTCTTAATAAATGTATTAGATACTCTCTATTATCAATAAGAGAGTTATCATAATATAGTCGTGGCGAGTGGTTACAAATAAGATTAGTGGGTCCATAGTTCCCACTTGGTTTGTACTTAGAAACATTATCATTTCTTAGTTGTATGGAAACTACAAATTCATGCATCTAGCCAACAATACACACTAGCTATTATATGATTCCACTAATGAGAAAAGCCTAGTCAATCTTATAGTTTGTGGAATTAGTCATGTCCCTCATATAGAATATCTATATATGGAGTATTCTTACCTATAGATTACCTATTATTTTGCTTAATAATGTGATTATTTCACATACATCATAAAAGTTCCCTTCTAATATGTTTGTGCATCAATCTTGAAACCATATTTTTATTAACCAACCAATGATAAGAATTATCTTAAACACCCCTCTATATTTGAATCCCACTAGCTTTGATAATCAACCATAATAACCTTAACAATGCATCGACGGCAACAATGCCTAATAAATCATCAATTATCTTAGGTGAATCTAGCCAAAGCAAACCCATCAAATCCATTAATCTCCCTTGCATCCCAATCATAAAATTTTATGGTTGTTGGAACAAGCTTGGGAGATTTAGTTCTTCCTTTGCAAATCAACATACCCTATTTTGGTTTCCCAAATATTTACTAAATAAATTTGAAGATAAATTGGGAAGAGAATCCATCATATAGATATTTCTTTTCAACAGCCTTAGAGGACATTGTTTTGTCTATCATTTATTATAATAGCTAATACCCAATTTTTTTATAAGATAACAAGCAAAACCAGCTCTTCACAAACTATGTTTTCCTTAATAATCCAAGAATGAAAAAAGGAACCCACATAAAAATTACTTACTCCCTACCATGAAGGCAAAAGAACATCCAATTTAAAGATAGATGTACCAAAAGGAAAGAAATATCACCTCAAAATCTATCTTGAACTTATACATTGAATCTATACACACGAGAATCCCCTTAATAACTCTCTCACAACTTTCAATGCTAGAAGAATGAGTGTTTTCACAAGACTTTCATACTATGATATTTATATCAAGATTCACTTGCATAGTTTTAGAGTCAAGCTGAGCCATTCTCATTAGTAGTTTACATCAACCCCTCATAAGAATGGATCACTTAGTACTCATTTCATCAAAGTGATGCTCATAGTATTATTGAAAAATTGTATTATTGTTCCAAATTTTGTGGATATTTAGGGGACACAAATAAAATATAAATGTAATCATTCCATATTTTTGTAGGAGATATTGGAATGAGACTAATAGGAAGAGTAGTAAACATGAGTCACGATGAGCACTTTAGAATAAATCTAAACATTATAAGGAAGAGTAGCTTGGAAAAATAGAAGCGTAATTTATTTTCCAATATGCAAGATTATTACTTGGGAAAGAATCTTGAAAGAGGATTGAAAAGATTCCTTGAGCTAACATTGTCTCACTTATCCAAAATTATGATGAAGGATTCATTAATGAAATGGTCATTAACAAGATGGAGAGAATAATAATTAGGAAGAGATAGATTTCACATGCTACTAGGTGACTAGATTGGAGAGAAACTAGAGGCAAATAATTTAGCTTGGCCATGACACAAAGTCTTAGAATAGATGCCAACCTTGGTGAATGGAATGAAAATCCCAAACAATTAATGAGTGGTGAGACAAGTAGAGGCATCTATAAATTTTGTTTTGAATATATATAAAATAAAGAAAAAATGAGACTAAAACCAAGGGAAATGCACATGGAAAGGATATGATGAAAATCAAAATAAATAGTTTGAAGATAATATTAGTTACCTAAAGGATATTCCACTTGATTATTTGGTATATCATAACTATTTTGACAAATTTTGAAACCATTAGAGGTACCTTTTACTTCTGTAGATGAGGCATTCATTCATGTTGAAGTTGTGATAGCTTATTTGCCTCTTTATAGTCAACAAATTATCGATACGGATTATCATATATACTTGTAACCTCTATCCCAAACCACCTATTTCACTCTTCTTCCTTTGTGTACCTCTTTTATTCTTCCATTACCTCTTTGCTTACCTAAATTCAATCCAAAACATAGTGTATATAGCATCAAAAAAATTCCATATTTGATTAATATTATCCACAACATATCAAAAAGACAAATACCACACTTACTGTGTCATCAACCAAAAATAATTTACTTACATATTCAAAGAGTTCAATAATGGAGAAACATCCATGCGGTGCTCTACACATGTCCTTGAAGGTTCAAGAAATACTTATCCTCTATTGGTCCAAACTTTAAATCACTTTCCATGCATGAAAATAATTGCAACCATACACAATTTCCCACCCAATAGATTCTCTCAAACTAGTTTACTATCTTAACATAGGGTCAAGGAAAAGCGGGCCAAAATAGGAATCCAAGTGTCTTAAAAGCCTTCAAGACCATAGTGGTGAAGATTGAATTTCTTTCTTTAGTGGTATATTTCTGTAGATTAATTAGTTGGGGATTCTATTAGGACCTTTTCCTAATTAAAAAAAATATATAAAGATTACATCCCTAAATATTGCATTCATAATAGAATAAATTTCTGCAATATTGAGACTATATTCATAATAGATTTATAGTGATGAATAAAGAAATATTTAAGATTATCAAAAAATTGATGTTTTCTTTCTCCCTACCGTCATTGGATATTGGGTGATCTTTGAGGCATTATGTCAAATAGTTCATGTGCCCTATCTAAGCTTACATATTTTGCATGCATGTGTACCTGGGCAGTTGCACTACAACATCTATACTCACTAATCACATTTGGTTAGAAGTTTCTAAATCCATTTCAAATACATCTTGTGCATATCCTGAAATCTATACTTCCACATTTTCCAAACATGTCAAACAGAGCATTTCCAACCATAAGCATCTGATATTAATTGCCCTTACCTTCTGTTTTGATGGAAGCCCATACTCTATTCCAAAGCTTCCATTTTGGCATAGGTAGAGAGTACGTTGGCAAATAAAATTGATCGAAATGGAAATCTATTTGTTGCATTGACTACATTGTGAGGATGCTTGTGTATTTCATCAACAACATAAAGTAGGAAAGGACATGAGAATATCTCCTTGGGGAGGTATTCTATGATAGTTGCGAGGTAGATGAGATTTTCTTATGCCATTTGCTTTGTTCTATACAGTCAAACATGAGAACATTATTTGAATTCAAATGCTAATGGTGATTGTCTTTTTAATGGAAACAGACAGGAAGGGATGTCAAAGGAAGGAATGGGCCCATAACACACCTAAGCAGTCAAAGCTTAGTGTGTGTTTTTCAAGGCTACCCCATTAAGACATCATAATTGATTGGCTCTTCACTCCTAAGACCTTCAAAAGTCTTTAATGGCTTCATTGAGTCCTTTTGTCTTCCAAATTCACCTGCACCAGCTTGAATTCTCCTTCAATGCTTGATTGCCTATTCACTTGGAATTGAATTGATTTTATAACTAAGAGATCACTTGATTTTATATGTCTTGAAAGCATTTTATCTTGATGGCTTTAAATTAAAGTACTTTATCTTCTATCTAGTATTGGTGGAGCAGATCCTTTTATGATATGTAAGTTGAGAATATTTTATGAAAGGTCCCTAAATGAATACACTTTAAATTGATTTTAATATACCTTGAAGTGTGCAATATGGAAGGTTTGTATTCTTAATCTCCTGCCCATTTCTTAATTTAAAAGATGATATCTTTATTAAATATCTTTATTAACTTGATTTCTCCTTCAATTCTTGATGAATGCTTGATTGCATGTTCACTTGGAATTGAATTGATTTTATAATTAAAAGATCACTTGAATTGTAGGTAAACCCCTTCAAATGATAGGGTAGGCTTCCTTTTATACCTAATATATGTCTTGAAAGCATTTTATTGTGATGGCTTTAAATTAAAGTACTTTCTCTTCTATCTAGTATTGGTGGAGCGGAGGTTGCATTGCATTGTCCTAGGATACATATTTCTGCAAATACAACACAAGTTAAATGTATCCCAGGTTGATGCAAAGCAACCTCTGCTCTAGAGATCACCAAAAAATAGAGAAAGAACTTTAATTTAATGCCATCAGGATAAAACTCTTTAATCAAGACAGATAAAATTTGAGTTTGATTGTCATCATTTACATTGCCAAATTCTTCACACATAACTCCTGAATCAATTTCCTACTCACAAGAATTTTATTATGTCTCAAATATAGGGAAACTGAAGGCTTCAAATAGAAAACTTGAACATGCAACTAAATCCATTGACTAACCAGAAGAACAAAATTAAGAAACGGTTTGATCATCTAAGAGATGTTGTAGACTTGCAACTCACCAGCTAAGTTTTTGCGGGTAAGAATTTTTTTTGTTTTGGTTATGGTTGTGGTGTTTATAGGGAGACATTTACAAATTTATATCTATTTTCACTATTTAATGGTTTATGGGTTTGTAATGGTAATTTAATGTTCTTTCATATTTTTGTATATATTCTTTATAATAGCCTATTATATTGATTTGTTCTATTATGCATAATGGTGTGGATCAGATAGCTTTGCCGTCGGTGCATGAAAGCATTGAACGAGTTCTACTTTTAAAAATTACATGAAACATTTTTAATTTATTTGATTCAGGGTTATTTGCAAAAAATGATTATCAATGATGTTTCCTTTCTCCAAGAATTGTCAAGGATCTTTCCATCAGATAATATGTAACATCGAATGACTAAATCTTTTCATTACAAATGCTTATTTTATTTAATTATTATCTGAGTGTGAATTGAAATTTATATCTGTATGGAAGCAGAACATACAAGTTGAAGAGTTATGTGCAAGCAAATTTCCTAAAAGAAAGCAAGCAAGCATTATCTTGAATGACATGGAAACAAGCTCATCAGCTGCCTAGAAGAGAGCAATTGGAGAATGGCAGAAGAAAGTGTTTAAGGGTGATAAATAGATAGATAGTATGCAATACAAACAAACAATGTCTGGAGTGTCTGATGTGACATCTCTAATTTATGTCCGGAGGGTCTAACAGGTTTTGGAGTTCCTGCGAAACCTATTAGGCCATGCTTGGAGGAAATCAATGTGTTCATGCAAGGAGCACCTTTTTTCTATTATGAGAATGATACTTTTGCGTTGAGGGATATTTGGAAGTCAATATCCAAAAATTTCTATAGTGTGGAACAAGAGTTGGTAGACTCGAAGTATAATTGTCAGCTTTCAGAAGACCAAGAGGTTATGTACACAATCTCCCAATAGAAGAGCGATTTCAAGAATTCCCTCTCCCCCCCATGACTATTCAGGAATCACTTCCTCAAACAGAGGACTATTGGCCTCCATGGGATCAAAGAAAAAAATTAAAGCATAGACTCTAGACGATGTGGTGGTGTCCTTTGTGAAGAACTCTACACTATAATTGAAAATTCACGAGGGAAACTGCAAGATAGTCAATAGAAATACAATCTTGAAAAGTGGGAAGAATGGATCTTGGTTTGGGTGGGGCCAAGTCAGGTGGCTCCTCTAGAGGTTGATGAGATAGAAATCATATTAGGATTTGAAAAAGATCACACTTGTGGAAATTCGTGTGTGAGTGATTGATTGTGGTGTTTGGGTAATGCATTCCAAATAGATACAGTTGCATGCCATCAAGACATTACCCATTTGGAATGTATTACCCAAACACCGCAATTTATCACTCACACACGAAGTTCCATGAGTGTGATCTTTTTCAAATGCTAATATGATTTCTATCTCATCAACCTCTAGAGGAGCCACCTGACTTGGCCCCACCCAAACCAAGATCCATTCTTCCCACTTTTCAAGATTGTATTTCTCTTCACTATCTTGTAGTTTCCCTTGTGAATTTTCAATTATAGTGTAGAGTTCTTCACGAAGGACACCACCACATCATCTAGAGTCTATGCTTTAATTTTTTTCTTTGATCCCATGGAGGCCAATAGTCCTTTGTTTGAGGAAGTGCTTCCTGAATAGTCATGGGGGGGAGAGGTAATTCTTGAAATTGCTCTTCTATTGGGAGATTGTGTACATAACCTCTTGGTCTTCTAAAAGCTGACAATTATACTTCGAGTCCGCCAACTCTTGTTCCACACTATATAAATTTTTGGATATTGACTTCCAAATATCCCTCAACGCAAAAGTATCATTCTCATAATAGAAAAAAGGTGCTCCTTGCATGAACACATTGATTTCCTCCAAGCGTGGCCCAATAGGTTTCGTAGGAACTCCAAAACCAGTTAGTCCCTCCGGACATAAATTAGAGACGTCACATCAGACACTCCAGACATTGTTTGTTTGTATTGCATACTATCTATCTATTTATCACCCTTAAACACTTTCCTCTACCATTCTCCAATTGCTCTCTTCTAGGTAGCTAATGAGCTTGTTTCCATGTCATTCAAGATAATGCCTTCTTGCTTTCTTTTAGGAAATTTTCTTGCAAGAGACTCTTCAACTTGTATGTTCTGCTTCCATACAGATATAAATTTTAATTCACTCTCAGATAATAATTAAATTAAATAAACAATTGTAAAGAAAAAATTTAGTCATTCGATGTTACTTATTATCTGATGGAAAGGTCCTAGACAATTCTTGGAGAAAGGAAACATCATTGATAATCATTTTTTGCAAATAACACTGAATCAAATAAATTAAAATGTTTAATGCAATTTTAAAAAATAGAACTTGTTCAATGCTTTCATGCACCGATGACAAAGCCGTTTGACCCACATCATCTCTCACCATCGGAATTCTGACGACAACTAATGAAACGCCCAACAAGGCTGTTGTGCATCCGACGGCACTCCTCTGTCGGAATTTTATACTTTGGAGTCGGAATTCCGACGACAACCCGAGATGGCAATGGTATTCTTTCGCAGAATGAGCATCCATGGTGGTCGTCGGAAAGGTTAGAGGTGATGTCGGAATTGTGACGACCACAAGGATAGTCGGAACTTCCAACACAAAGTTTTTGACGACCTTTTTTGTCGGTAGTGCAATGAAATGTGGTCAAAATTCCGACGATTGGCCGTCGAAGTCTTGACCCAAATGTACTAGTGTCAGAAGTTGGGGAATAGAGAAAGTAAGGCTCTAGTGGGATCCGAATGATGATACATTAGCTATTTGGGAGGATGTAGTGTGGCTGAGATAGTTGTACCCCTATTTGTTCTTAGGCTTCCAGGAGTAAACCTAGGCAAAGGGGGGGAGGATGTAGTGTCCACCCTTGACCGGACATATATTTCATTTTGATAGACATACTTAGACCTTTATTTTATGCAGGATGAATATTTTTAGACATGATTAGACATATTTTATGCTATGAATTATGTTCATGATCATAATATGATGCTTTATATGTTTCAATTGATTAGTATGATTATAGATACCATGTGGATTCATACTATTTTATGATGATGTTATCTTGATGATTCCATGATTTGATGATTTTACACACATTCATATGTGTTAGATGGATTATACTGTTTATACCTTGATGATGCTTAGTAGTGCTAACCCTAACCTTTGATCACTAGCTATACATTGTCTAACTATATTCATGGGGAATCAATATCACATCACTCATTGTGAGCAGGATGTGTCATTCCAATATTCTTCCACTTGTCTGTTATATATATATATATATATATATATATATATATATATATATATATATATATATATATATATATATATGTATCATCATTAGTGGTTGCAGGACTTCCAAGTGCTAGACATTTATTCCTCCTAGGCAACCAGGTGCTACCTCCCCTAACTTGACAAGTGTGAGCATGTCTTTTCCCAATGGTAAATATGTGGTTCAGAGATGATGATAGTTCCCCTTTTGCACTCTAGGTTTAAGTTGCCACTTGTGTGGTTGTCGGTGTTGGCGTATTCGCCATGTTAGTTGTCAGTTGTCAGTTGGTAGCCTTGATCGAGAGTATGTGGTATGATTTAGTTGCTTATAAGATTTATATGATTAAATTAATTATTTTGTGATCATATGTTTATCTTGGTTTATTGATTTAATTGGTTTTGGATTATTGATATTTATTTAGTAAGCTTGTTTGAAATTTATTTAATATTTAATTGCTACATCTATTTATTTGTAATTATTAATTGCATATAGTTCATATTTATTTATTTAAATATATATCAATGTCTGGGTTTGAATTTATTTATTTATTTAATAATGTTGGTATTTTAATTATTGAACTTTAATAATTATTTATGACCTTACCTTTGTGATTTATTAAATATTGAATTGGTGTTTTTTTTTGTTTTTTGTTTTATTGGTTAATTGGTGTTCTTTTTATTTAGTGTAAATGTTTAATATTTATTTGGGGGAAATCAAACTATAAGCTAAAATAAATAAATATAATTACCCCCACTTGTAATATTAATACATTCTATTTTCCCTCTTTTGATTTTAAAATTTCCATTGGAAAGTCAATGGTGGTGGGCATAAAATAAAATATTTCTAACCCTAAGTTTTGAATGAGATTATTTCAAAATGAAATAATCTCATTGGACGAAATTTTGGCTAGGGTTTTTGAGTATTGGTTTTGCTTTTTATTCTCTTGCAGTGAAGTTTTACAGCTTCTTCCTTCATGTTTTTCTCCGGTAAAAATTCTTGCTCTTCTGAAAAAATTTATGGTTTGATCTTGGAGCTTGGATTGGCTGAGCTTTGTTGGTTGCTAAAGAAGTGAGGAGGCTTTTCTTCAACCTCTTATTTTCCATTACATAGGGTGAAGGTCGGTGATCTATAGCATTTTTTTTCTCTCTGTATTTTGGTCTTTGTGTCTTCTCTGTGAATGGTTTTGCTTTCTGGGAATTTGGGGAAAATGTATTTGTATTACTTATATTCTTGTTGCAATGAATAGAGGGGGGAAATTTATTTGTGCATATATTGAGTTTTTGGATGTATGCATTTTTAGTTGCCTATAGAATGTTGTTCACGGCAATGGCCTCATCTCTGTACATTTCTTGTTTGAAGTTGAATATCTATTGTTATTTTATTCATACCATTGGAATCATTTAGGGATAAACTATATTAGGTGTTTGTATTGATAGTTTTGTTGCAGAGATATTCATTTGTTGTGAAATCTCACTCTTCACTTAGCCATTTTCATTTTATTTATTCATGAGTTCTGTTAGGACTAGGCAACCCTGTCAATACCTATTTTGTGCATTTCCTTCAACTGTTGAATTTTTTTTCTTAGCCGTAAAGTCTTGTGTTGCAACCTGTATTTTATGTTTGCATTGTATTTTCTGATCTTATGTATAGGTTTGCAACTTTTTGTTGAACATATCTCAAAAATTATCAACTAGGTTTGCATGAAATTGTTTGTTTTCCTTGTACTATTCTAAATTCTATGTAAAAATCATGAAATTTGCGATCTGGGTTTTTAAGTTATGACTAAAACACTACGACTATGTTTTTAGAGCTTTACGATATTTCTTCTTATTTTGATTTGTTTCTCTCAGTCATTTTCTGTACCAGAGGCTAGCTTATGATGTATTTATTTTTTTGTGTTTCAGATTTGCCTATGCTCAATTTTATGGTTTTGTGATGCTTTATGAACTCTTGATCTTAATATTTTAGTGCTTATGTGTTCCTCTCATGTAGAGATGTCATGAGAGAAGGTTGCATCTGGTTGTTGTTGATACTGGCAAGTGTATGTGTTTGTTGTGATTTGTGTTATGTCTTTTTAGCATCTTGTTATGGCCTTGTTGATTGGCCCTTTTTTTATGATTGCTTGCCAAGAGGTCCCCTTGCTTATTCTCCTTATTGTTGTAGCCTTTTTTCATGCTTCTTGCTCACATATATGTTCATGTAGAATGTTTAGGCTACATGATATGAATCTCTTTTCAATTTACATACTTTCTTTTAGGGCCTCTTGGGCATGCTACTTTTGTACGGTCCATGATAGGGGGAGTGGGCTTCCTTGTGATGACCAAGGTCATGAGAGATAGACTCTCGTGAGGTTCCTTGTAAGGATGCATGAAGTCTAGACCGCTAGGGCACAAGGGGGTTTTCCTTGCATTGAAAAACAAGTGATAACCTAAAATGAATATGGGATGGGTAGTTAGCAAACTATTAAGATAATAATTTGATTTAGCCTCATGTCCTATTCCTAGGGAGGAAATTTTAGGATAGGCATGGGAAGGTAGTGAAGAGAGTAAACTAATCTCCCTTAATCTCTCATAGGTTGAGATGGCTCCACATGTCAACAATGCTAGTGCCTTGTTGTTATGCTATGTGGATGACATGTGATGGAAATCCACTCCTATATGTGTCCCCTTGTTATTAGTTGCATTTGCATTCTTGCCTTGTTTGAATTGATAGCCTCTGGGAGTTTCTTTATTGTGGTGTTTATTTTTGTTAATGATTGAGAGTCTATGCTATGGTCTAGTCCTTGGTATTAAGTGTCAAACTCAGATGTAGAGTGTGTATTAGGACCTACCATCATCTCATAGAATGAGGGGTGGTTCCTTGTAGGTTCCACATTGGTCGGCTGGTTGTTTCTTTTTACCATTGGGGTTTTTTCCTTGCTTGTTGGTGTTCTTATCTTTGTGCATGGATTGGATCTTCACTTTGATGGAAAAGGATCTTCATGAAAGCCGATATATGTATTTAGATTTATAGTGGTTAGAGTGATACTTTTATAATACTCACTAATGTATATAAAAATTAAAGGTAAACACTTGAAATAGTTATAGGAGAACATTTGTACTTGTGCTAGATGAGATATGCTCATGTTCTAGTGACTAAGTAATAAGATTGTAATTATTCAAGTGATATTGATATGTTATGTAATTGATGTATGGCTATGTTTTAATGAAATAAAGAAAGGATTCTTTAGCTGATTTTATCATGTTATGCTACAATGTTGGAAGTAGAATTAGTTATGGAAATGGATTGATTTCATAATATTGGTAAAGACTTGCAATTAGATAATGAAAACATCGAACGTGAGAACTGTTGGCATTATGTGAACCGGTATGTGGACATAATGACATTGTATGTTGTCATTGATGTCAATATGTTGATGAGGTGTAAACAGGCATATGTGAGAACCGGTATAACACTGTGAACCGAAATTTATGCCAAAGTGAAGCGGTGTGCTTGTTCAAGGTGAACTGACACATGGAGGTGTTGTATGAGTACCGTTTGGTAGTCTCAACTTCAGGGTTTCTGGTTGATGTGCTTCAAGCCTGTATGGCTCAATTGGTGACATTGTATGATGAGTTAGCATTGTAATGAAGAACAAATCATGTTGCCATGTCAGCCTTGTACGCGTGAAGGATCTTCCATGAAGGAGATTGTTCCTATCTACCTCGGGAATGTGTCAAGTTTGTAAAATGGTGATAACATGTGATGGGTTATCAGCTGCCATGAAATCGGTGAAAATGGGGAGAATGTCTTGAGATTGGATCAAGACTGTTGCAATTAATGGAGTGTTCTCAATGGTCAGGATTGAACCGTTTGAATTCCTTAACCTAACAGGTTTAGGGTTTAGGGTTTATGCTATCGACCTATCTGTTTTCCTATAAGGTCGATGTTGTGTGTCTTCCTGAGGTCATTGGCAAAAGTTGTCTGTGTGTATCTGAGAGAAGGGATACGTAATTCTTGCTAGACCAAAAGGAGAGAAGTGATACCTGCAGAGTGTAAGTGGAGAAGGTGAAGAGGAGCTTAAGCGGATCTGCATTGGAATTGAGTTTTGTTACCAGATCATTATAATACCTATTGATCTCTAACCACCTCAACAGTTGGAAAATCCCTTAACAGGGTAGCCTTAACTAGCTTGCTGAAAATCCATTAACAGGGTAATTCAAAGCTACTGAGTTCAGAATCCTTTAGCTATTGAGTTCTTGAAATCCTCTAACAAGGTAACCTTTAATAGGGTTCAACCCTTAACTGGGTATTGTAGCCATCCCTTAACCGGGTGATCTTTAACAGGATCGGTTCCTAGTAGAACCTATTGTAATGTCTCTAACCAGACAAGGCTCCTAACAGAGTGAACTTCTAAAGAGTTCAAAAATAGCTTGTAGGTATTCATCCCCACTGTGGTTTTTCCCAGTTGGGTTTCCATGTGAAAAATATGTGTGTCATGTGTGATGCTTTTATCTTGTGATGCTTTGCTATTGTCTGTCAAGCATATGATGGTTCTGTGTTTTATGCCTATTGAAAAAACATGTTGAACTAGCTGTTATTATGATCTGATGATAGATTACCTATTTATGCATAAGAGTGAAATGGTAGTGTAGTCTCAAGTTGAGTGATAAGCTAAGTGATTAACCGGTTAATTCTTGTCTCAGACATTTTTAGCCTTACCCGTTGCACTCTGTTTCAAACCGGTGTCACTATCTGCCAGTCATTTTAAGTGTCTGCTGTGAAACTGGTTTAGGACTGTATTTTTGTTTGTACTGATTCACCCCCCCCCCTCTCAGTACTATTTTGGTACTATTCTCTCATTATTGAGTTATCAATTGGTATTAGAGCATCCTCCAGGTCCTCTGTGCTATAAGCTTAACCGCTTGAGGTAAAGATCCCAGTCTAATGATGAAGAGGAAAGATCGAAAGTTTAATAGAGAAAATTTTAGTATATGGAAAGACAGAATGAAGATATTCATCAGAAGCATGGGTTCTCAACACTAGAGCTATGTTTAGACTGTCTATGTTGCTCCTATCGATACCCTTACCGATGACCAAAAGAGAGATATGTAGGAGAATGGGCAAGTCATGGAAGCCCTAATTAGAAGTTTATTTGACATTGAGTTTATTGATGTTAAGGAGAAGGTAAATCCCAAAGAGGTATGGGATACTCTTGAAAATATCTATGGTGGTGATGAGCATGTAAAACAGGCTAAGGAAGAAAGCCTTAGAGGGAAGTTTGAAGATATGCGGATGGTTGAAGGTGATACCATTCAATAGTATGGAATAAGGATCAAAACCATTGTTAGAGATATCAAGAGTGTAGGTGGTAAAATAAAAGATGCCACTATGGTAAGAAAATTCCTAAGATCCCTATTGCCGGTCTATGCAACAAGGGTTGCTGCTATTCAGGAGTTGAGATCAATAGACAAGACTAAGGTATTCTTAGACTCCATCATAGAAAAGTTGACAGCCTATGAGCTAAATAGTTTTGATGGCAATGTTCAAAAGACTGAATCAGCTTTTAAAGCTTCTGTTGTACCATCCAGAAAAGGAAAAGAAGCTAGCACTAGTGGTGAACCAAGACAGAGCAGAGAAATGGATGATGAGGAGATTTTGATGGCATTTGAAGCTCTCCTTTATAGGAAACTTCCAAAAGAAACTGGAAAATACAAAGGTAAGCTACCTTTGAAATGCTTTTCTTGCAACTGGATAGGACATATTGTTGTAAACTATCCTAATGGTGACAACAAGGACAAACCAGAAAGGTTCAAGAAATTTAAAGGAGGAAACCAGAGAAACTATTTTGTGGCGGTTGATGAAGGTGTCACAAATGAAGAATCAGAGGATGAAGAAAATGAAGATATTGTGTTTGTTGTTGTCAAGGAAGATGCGTCATACAAGAAGGCTCTTGTCTCCGGGTTTGATAATTCCAATGAGTGGATCATTGATAGTGGCTATTCTCACCATATGACTAGTGACCGAAGCAAGTTTCTATCCTTGGAGGAGTATGATGGTGGTGTGGTTCAATTTGGCAATGATGCACCATGCATGGTCAAAGGCAGAGGGTCCATCTCTCTGAATGGAAAGAGTAGTGTTGACAATGTGTATTGGGTTGATGGTCTTAGACACAACCTTCTAAGTGTTGCCTAGCTGAATGACAGTGGCCTCACTCTGAAATTCAAGAATGGTGAATTGGTGGCCACTGGCATGCAGACCAAAGGTAACCTATTTCATCTGAATGCAAATATAAGTACATGTCTTATGGCAAAATTTGATGATAGTTTGATATGGCATAGGAGACTCTGCCATGTAAACTTTGATAACATTGTGAAAGCTAGTAAGATCAAGGCAGTTAGAGGGTTGGCGGTGCTAAAAAAATGGGATAATACCTTGTGTAGAGAATGTCAATTGGGGAAAATGTCTTCCTCAACCTTTACAGGTAAATCTTTCACTGCTGACAAGTTGCTTGATCTTGTGCATACTGATTTGTGTGGTCCTATGAAAACTAGAAGTGTGCAGGGTGATAGGTACTTCATGATTCTCACTGATGACTGCTCAAGAATGATGTGGGTCACATTCTTGAAAGACAAGTCTGAAGCCTTTGTAAAGTTCAAATATTTCAGAGCTTTAGTGGAGAAGGAAAGCGGTAGAAGGATCCAGTGCCTGAGAACTCATCAAGGACGGGAATTCACTTCCGGTGAATTCAACAAGTACTATGGTTGAAGTAGCTAGAACCATGTTGATTTAAGGAAAGGTAGCTCACACCTTTTGGAGAGAAGAAGTGAGCACTGCAGTCTACACAATGAACTGGGTACTCATCAAGAAAGGTAAGGATAAAACTCCTTATGAGTATTGGACCGGTAAGACACCTGTGGTTAGCTACTTTAGAGTGTTTGGTAGTGAATGTTACATCAAGAGGAGTGAACACTAGAGCAAATTTGATGCGAAATGTGATGAGGGAATATTCCTTGGATATTCCACCAAGAGCAAAGCTCTCAAGTGTTTCAACAATAGGACTCAGAGAATTATGGAAAGCATCAATGTAAGAGTTGATGAAACCTCTAAGAAAACTGAGGAAACTGCCAGTGAGCAAGCGGTAAATGAACCAGTTGCAACCTTCTAGGAACCGGTTGTCAGTCAACCGAGTACCAGTAATAGTGTTCCTACACCAGCAAATGTAGATGTTGATACTGATGGAGATGAGGATGAACAAGAAAAGAAAGAGGAATCCATCAAGACCATTCCTCAGTATGTCAAGCTAAATCATGATCCTAATCAGATCATAGGCGATAAGGATGCAGGAATCCTTACAAGAAGAAAGGTTAGAGAAAACTCATGTATTATCTCTGAATTTGAGCCTAAATCATTTAAAGAGGCACATAAAGATGAAGACTGGATCAAGGCAATGGAAGAGGAACTTGACCAGATAGAGAAAAATGGTACATGGTCTTTGGTACCCAGACCAGAGCATAAAAATGTCATTGGTACCAAATGGGTCTTCAGAAATAAGCTGAATGAGGATGGTATAGTGATTAGAAACAAAGCCAGATTGGTATGAAAAGGATATGCTCAAGAAGAAGGAGAAGACTATGGAGAAACCTTTGCTCCTGTAGCCAGATTGGAAGGGGTCTGTATGCTTCTTGCATATGCAACTTTTAAAGGTTTCAAAGTATATCAAATGGATGAAAAATCTACATTCCTAAATGGTGTACGTGAAGAGGAGGTGTATATTGAGCAACCAGATGGGTTTGCCCTATCTGAAGACAGTGACATGGTATGTAGGCTACATAAAGCCCTATATGGACTGAAGCAGGCACCTAGGGCATGGTATAAACATCTGCATTCCCATCTTGTGAAGATTGGATTTGAAAGAACAAGTGAAGATAGTAATATCGACTTGAAGTCTGAAGGAGATAAGATCTTGATCTATGAGGTATTTGTTGATGACATTATCTTTGGTGCAGATGACAAGATGAGTCATGAATTTGCAGATGAGATGAAGAAAGAGTTTGATATGTCACTCATAGGGGAGATTAAGTTCTTCATTGGACTGCAGATCTAGCAGATGAAGGATGGAATCTTTATCACTTAGTCCAAATATGTCAAAGAAGTGTTGAAGACTTTTGTCATGGAAGATAGCAAACCGGTTGGTACACTGATGGTGACCGGTTGTAAACTATCCAAAGAGGATGACTCGATATTGGTTGATGAAAAGGAATACCAATCAATGATTGGTAAATTACATTATGTAGTGCATAGAAGACCGGATATTGCACATGCAGTTGGCATTACTGCAAGGTTCCAGAAAAGTCCAAGAGAATCCCACTTGGTTGCAGTCAAGCGGATTCTTAGGTATCTAAAGGGAACTATTGACTATGGATTGTGGTATCTATATAGCAAGGATTTCAACTTGGAAGTGTTCACAGATGCTGATTGGGCTGGCAATGTTGATGACCAGAAGAGCACAACTGGTGGTGCATTCTTCCTTGGTGGTAGACCAGTCTCATGGATCAGTAAGAAGTGGAGTTGTATCTCTCAGTCTACAGCGGAAGCTGAGTATGTTGCAGCTTTCATGAACTGCACTCAGACAATTTGGATGAAGCATGTATTAAATGGCTTCAAAGTTCCTGTATCTGAACTGGTAAGTATATTTTGTGACAATACTAGTGCAATTAATATCTCCAAGAATCCGGTTTTACATTCTAGAACCAAGCACTTTGAGCTTAAGTATCATTTCTTAAGGGAAAAGTTTCAGAACAAAGAGATTGCACTGGAACATGTTTCTAGTAAGGAGCAGTTAGCAGACATATTCACCAAACCTCTCTCAAAAACTACATTTATATAGTTAAGAGGTGAATTAGGGGTACTGCCCCTTCAAGAGGTGAACTAAAGGTATATGCTCCACATTAGTCATGTATTGCATAGTCAAATCCTTCTTCAGGATTGATGTGTTGAAGGATGCTACTCCTCAGGGGGAGCAGCATAATGGAACAAGGAAGCTTGTGCCTCCACTTTGGCATTGTTGTCAAAGGGGGAGAAGATGTGAAGCGGAGAAGACATCTGCAGAAATTGGGGGAGAAGATGTGAAGCGGAGAGATATCTTTGTATATTGCCATCAATTCCAAAGGGGGAGATTGTTGGCATTATGTGAACCGGTATGTGGACATAATGACATTGTATGTTGTCATTGATGTCAATATGTTGATGAGGTGTGAATTGGCATATGTGAGAACCGGTATAACACTGTGAATTGGCATTTGTGCCAAAGTGAAGCGGTGTGCTTGTTCAAGGTGAATAGGCACATGGAAGCGTTGTATGACTACTGGTTGGTAGTCTCAACTTCAAGGTTTTTGGTTGATGTGCTTCAAGCCTGTATGGCTCAATCCGTGACATTGTGTGATGAGTTAGCATTGTAATGAAGAACAGATCATGTTGACATGTCAGCCTTGTGCACGTGAAGGATCTTGCATGAAGGAGATTGTTCCTATCTACCTCAGGAATGTGCGAAGTCTCTAAAATGGTGATAATGTGTGATGGGTTATTAGCCACCATGAAATCGGTGAAAATGGAAGACGGAGAATGTCTTGAGATTGGATCAAGACTGTTGCAATTAATGGAGTGTTCTCAATGGTTAGGATTGAACCGTTTGAATTCCTTAACCTAACAGGTTTAGGGTTTAGGGTTTATGCTACTGACCTATCTATTTTCCTATAAGGTCAATGTTGTGTCTCTTTCTGAGGTCGTTGGCAAAATTTGTGTGTGTGTATTTGAGAGAAGGGATACGTAATTCTTGCCAGACCAAAAGGAGAGAAGTGATACCTGCAAAGTGTAAGTGGAGAAGGTGAAGAGGAGCTTAAGCAGATCTACATTGGCATTGAGTGTTGTTACCAGATCATTGTAATACCTGTTGATCTCTAACCACCTCAATAGTTGGAAAATCCCTTAATAGGGTAGCCTTAACCAGCTTGCTGAAAATCCTTTAACAGGGTAATTCAAAGATACTGAGTTCAAAAACAGAGCAAACTTCTAAAGAGTTCAAAAACAACTTGTGGGTATTCATCCCCATCGTGGTTTTTCCCAGTTGGGTTTCCACGTGAAAAATATGTGTGTCATGTGTGATGCTTTTATCTTGTGATGCTTTTCTATTGTTTGTCAAGCATATGATGGTTCTGTGTTTTATGCTTGTCGATAAAACATGTTGAACTAGTTGTTATTATGATCTGATGATAGATTACCTGTTTATGCATAAGAGTGAAATGATAGTGTATTATCGAGTTGAGTGATAAGCTAAGTGAGTAACTGGTTAATGCTTGTCTCAGACATTCTTAGCCTTACCGGTTGCACTCTGTTTCAAACCAGTGTCACTGTCTGCCAGTCATTTGAAGTGTCTATTGTCAAACTGTTAGGACTGTATTTTTGTCTGTATTGATTCATCCCCCCCTCTCAGTACTGGTTTGGTACTATTCGCTCATCATTGAGTTATCAAGAACCTCAAACATATGATATGATTAATGGGATAAAGAACCATAGTGAATGCATGAAATGGTTAGAGTTATAAAACATGCTACGTAACAAAGGACCTTAGACAACAACATGAAAACTAAACAAGACATGTGGCTGAAATTAGATTATGCCTAACGAAGAATAATATCACTAAGGAGGCATAATTGATATGATGTCATTAATAGGATAGTTGCAATGAAATATATCATGTATAGTTAATGACAACACTCTAATAGTTGCATTGGAAAGTTAGTAAGCATGCATTTCATAGTAGTAATAAGTGGAAATGGCATATAGAGCTATGCATTATGCATGTGGGCAGAATTAAAGAGTTTATCATAATAGGAGTAGGAACTCATATGCAGCATGCAATGGTAAGAGATATATGTAGTTAATGATATGCATTATGTAAGGTCAAAAGGAAGAAGTTAGACATTGCATAACGCATCAAGGATTCATGTTAATTAATGATCATGCACTAGGAGATGGATTGTCATGATAGATTCATTATGTTCTTAAGGTATGGAATGGTTAATGGATTTGGTGTTTAAAATGAACTTTACGCTAAAGGGGATAGACTTGCATCATATCACATGGATTAGAGAGGCTAGTAGAATGCATCATGAAAGATAGTTATGTGGATTTGCATATGAGCATAGATGGGAATTAGTGGACATTATATGTTGTAAATAAAATGGATCAATAATAGAGTAGATTGCATCCATGATCATGTCATTGCATGTCATGAAAGGGATAGTTAGCAAGAGTGCATTTATGAATATGCATGATAATAATGGATAAGTAAAGTTAGCTCCTGATATTTCACGATAGCTAAAGATAACTCTCAATATTTAATAATGTTAGTGAGTAGATGTTGTTGTTAAAGTTTAAAGTAATGACATTAATGTACCCTAGGGAATAGATGTGGTATCATAATGTAAATTCTGCTTGTGTAAGAAACTATTAAGATAAACCAAAGAATAATATGAGAACATTAAGATGAAACTAAGTTAATCAAAGCTTAATCATGTTGATAAGTTAAGTGGCATTAGTTTATTAAACAAACAAAAAATTATTAGCTCTCTTAGAGTAGTATTTTGGCAGCCATTACATGTAATTAAAATCCTAAAGGCAAGGACAAGGTTGATAATGAAGGGTTCACTAAAGTCAATAAGGTGAGAAGAAGACACCCGATGAGACAAAGGTTTTCTAGTCCAAAGAGACAAGAGTGGTATGTACCAAAATTCCATGGTGACTATTATCGATGTAATAAGTTTGGACATATAATCGTTGATTGTTGTTTGATGCATAATCCCCTAACTAGTTTTGAAAGTAGAAATCTATTTGCTGCACTCTAGGAAATGAGTGTTATTTGTTATCAGTTTAATGGGTTTGGTCATAGGAGTTATGAATGTAGGAGAAGTTTGTCGGTGTCCTACAATAATTTTTCAAATTCACCATTTAATGCAAATATAAAATGCTATCTGTTACAAGCTAGGGTTGTCGTTGCACCAAAATATTGACTTGTCGATGCCCGATACAACCACTAGACTTATAGAATCCACAAGAGGTTGTTAAACCATGTCACGAATCTCTGCGAGGGACATTGGCCCACTACCAACAATCCCCTCCCAGTATCACTCACCATGTCTTGCGTGATTCAAACCTGTGACCAAGCTCTGATACCACTTGTTACAAGCTAGGGTTGTCATTGCACCAAAGATCAACTTGGCAATGCCAATACAACCACTAGACTTATAGAATCCACAAGAGGTTGTTAAACCTTGTCGCCAATCTCCATGAGGGCGCTGGCCCACTGCCAACACTATCATTATAAAAATTTTGGTCACATTGAAAAACATTGCAAGCTCAACATATCTAAGAAAAAGAAGGCAGTACCGGGTCAAAAAATGGAAGCAAAACTGGAGCAGAAAGGTGTTACAGGGAAGGAGAAGGAAGCCAAACAGTTTTGGGTAGAAAAGGAAAAGATTAAGGCTGAGTCAAGTCTGATTGTCTAGATTGTCTTGCATGCAAAAAGAAGAAATCTATGGGTTGTAGATAGTGGATGTTCCAATCACATGACCGGAGACAAAAATAAATTCATCAAGCTAGAGGATTCGAATGGAGGTTCACTTAGGTTTGGAGACAACTCATCCATCAAGATAAAAGGTAAAGGTACTCTGAACATAGATGATAAATTGAAGGATCATGATGTATACTATGTGGAAGGCCTAAAACATAATTTGCTAAGTGTGAGTCAAATGTGTGAGAAAGAATACAAGTTCACTTTTGACTCTACTGGTTGTCAGATAAGAAAGGAGAGTACCAGACAAACTGCTACAGAAGGAAAAAGGATAGATGTAAATGTATACAACCTCTAAGAATGCTTCAAATACCAATGCATGATGGGACAAGTAGATGAGAGTTGGTTGTGGCACAAAATATTAGGCCATATAAAATTTGATAATTTGGTTAAGGTGAGCAAGAAAGGCTATGTGAGATATATACCATAGATCACCAAATCGGCAAGCACCTTTTGTGATGAATGTCTAAAAGGTAAGAAGACTAAGGTGACCTTAACCAAAGAACATAATACCTCAAGGCCCTTAGAACTTGTGCATACTAATCTGTGTGGACCAATGAGAACAAGAGCTTTAAAGAGTGAAAGATACTTCATGTTGTTCATTGATTCATTGATTTTTCAAGAATGACATGGCTCACATTTCTACATGACAAATCACAAGCATATGAGAGGTTCAAAATATTTTGGAAGATGGTTGACAAGGAAAGTGGATGCAAGCTGAAGTGTTTGAGATCTGACCGGGGTGGTGAGTTCACATCAAATGAGTTTGAAGACTACTATGAGTGACATGGAATCATAAGACAATATTCAGCCCAAAGGACACCACAACAAAACGGTGTTTTAGAAAGGAAAAATCAGACTGACAAGGAGATGGAAAGAACTATGTTGAATGAAGCAAACATATTAAATACATACTAGAAGGAAGTAGTCCATATTGTTGTATATAAATTTAATCGAGTTTAGCTAAGAGTAAATAGTAGAATGACACCTTATGAATTGTGCTATGATCAAAAGCCATCAATCTAACACTTCAAAGTGTTTGGAAGTAAATGCTTCATCAAGAGAGATGAAGATGGTTTAGGTGGTTTTGATTCTAGGAGTGATGAAGCTATTTTCATGGGTTATTCAACTCACAGCAAGGCCTACAGATGCTATAACAAAAGACTGAGAAGAGTCATTGAGAGTGCACATGTAAGAGTTGGTGAAGATTTGCATAAAGGTAGACAAATACAAGTAAACCAGTATGATAACTCTTGTGATGAAGATGAAGTGTAGTCAGAAAGTGAACAGGAAGAGGCACCCAACAAGACCCCTAATAGATATGTGCAAAAAAATCACCCAGAAGAGAAGATTATAGGAAATAAAAATGACAATGTGCAGACTACAAGAAGACTTGCACAGAACAATGAACAAGTGAATTTTTGCCTCATGACTGAAATGGAACCCAAAACATTTAATGAGGCCAGAAAAAGTGAAAAGTGAATAGATGCAATGGAAGAAGAGTTGTAGTAGATTGAAAAGAACAAGACTTGGGAGTTAGTTCCTAGACCAGTAGATAAGAATGCCATTGGTACTAAATGGGTCTAGCGGAACAAGATGAATGAAGAAGGTAAGATTGTCAGGCATAAAGAAATATTAGTGTACAAAGGGTGTTCTCAAGTAGAAGGAATTGATTTTGAAGAAACATTTTCTCTGGTTGCAAGACTTGAGGCTATTAGAATGTTCTAAGCATTCTTTGCCTACAAAGGATACAAGGTATATCAAATGGATGTTAAATATACCTTCTTGAATGGTAATTTGGAAGAACAAGTCTACATAGAACAACCAAAAGGTTTTCCATTGCATGATGATGAAACTTTTGTATGCCAATTGAAGAAGGCAATGTATGGTTTGAAGCAAGCTCCAAGAGCATGGTATTCAAGGGTAGATAAGTATCTTTGGGACAAAGGTTTTAGAAAGGGAAATGAAGTTAGTAATATGTACATCAAATCAAATGTACGTGACATGATTATTATTGTTGTGTATGTGGATGATATAATATTTGGAGGCAACAAAAATACCTTGTGTAAAGAGTTTGTTGATTAGATGCAGTCAGAGTTTAAGATGTTAATACTTGGAGAGCTGTCATATTTTCTTGGTTTGCAGATTTTACAGCAAGATAAAGGAATATTTATCTCTCAAGTCAAGTATACCAGAGATATGTTGAAGAAGTTTTAGATGGAGGACAAAAGATCGATTGGTACCCCCATGGTGACCAGATGCAAGTTTCACAAAGTTGATGAGTCAATGGAAGTGGATCAGACCCTGTATAGAGCCATGGTTGGTAGTTTTTTATATATTATTGCCTCAAGACAAGATATAGTGCAGGTAGTATGTATGGTGGCAAGATTTCAAGCTACACTTAAACACTCACATGTGAATGCAGTTAGAAGGATCTTCAAGTACCTATAAGGAACACTTAATTATGGCTTATGGTTTCCAAAGTAAGGAGATTTCACTTTACAGGCCTACATTGATGCTAATTGGGAAGGTTGCATTGATGACTAGAAGAGCACATGTGGTTGAGCATTCTAATTAGGTAACTGGTTGGTTTCTTGGCACAACAAGAAGTAGGATTTATTCTCCTTATCTATTGTTGAGGCAGAGTATATTGTTACTGCTACATATTGTTCTCAAGTGTTATGGATGAAGCAGATCCTCAAGGAAATTTAGTTAGAAATATTTGACCCTATTCCTATCTGGTGTGATAAATAAAGTACAATCAGCATTTCAAAGAATCTAGCTATGCACTCAAGGACAAAGCACATTTCCATCAAATACCATTTTCTTAGGGAGAAGGTTGAAAAGAAACAAGTAAAGGTAGAGTATGTCCCTACAACTGAACAAGTTGTTGATATCTTCACAAAACCTCTACTGGAAAACACATTTGAGTATCTAAGACACAAGTTAGGAATTGTCCCACCTGCTTTCTACACTTAAATGTGTATGGAGATCTATGGTTCAGGGGGAGTTCATAGCTATATATCTTTTGAATCTTGGACCATATGTTGTGCACAGAGGGAGAGTGTGCACCACCGACAAGTTTGAGATTTGGAGAAGTTGTCTATTCAATTTGTCTATCTACAAAATTTGCAATTGACTTGAGGGGGAGAGTGTATTGGTGTTTGGAACAGAGAGTGAATCGGAGTGAAGTTGACGTCTGAGCCCTTTCTCATTGTTGTCAAAGAGGGAGAAAGAGTGCAGTTGTGAATAAAATGTGAGTTGACATTGTGTGTTGACATTGATGCCAAAGGGGGAGATTGTTGGCATTGTCTGTCATTGATGTCAACTGGCAAGTTGATGTTACCGGTATGCAAGTAGGAATATTGCAGATTGTTGGCATGTTGATGTCAACTGGTAAGTATGTCAACCAATAAGCAAGCAAAGATATAGATTGAAAGACCCAGATAAGAATATGAAAGGATGTGAAGTGTTTTCCACTTTGGCAAAATGGTTGAGGACTGTAACCGATAGAACAAACAAGTGCATGATATGAAGGTTAATTGGTTATTGTATACCAATAGTATGTTTGGTTGGTGACCGAGTTTGAACTGGCACAATCTAGTGAGTTGGATGTTGATAGAGATGTCACATGCACTCTAGGTGGTGAACATGTCGTGGTAAGTAAATGGTGCATCGATGAGGTAGTTGCTGATTAGGTTGATATTAAATGAAAACTGTGAAAATCATGGATCGATTGCAGAGGATTACAGATCAAAGAAAATCGAAAGGTAGAGATTTTTTTTGGTGTTATGATCAAAGTAGGACATCTGATTGTCTTGTTGATCTGGAGAAGGAAACAACTAGATCATTTATTGTAATCGATAAAATCAAGGTCGATGAACAGGATCCAGTTTGCTAAATATAGTGAGCGTGCATTGGAAGGATTAAAATGGTAGTGATGTTTGATCTATTGCAGGTTGTCAATCCAAGAAATAAGATCTGATTTGATTTGATACAGACCGAGTCAGTGAAAAAACCTAGGTGCATAAAGTTTGAACTTTGTTTTTGGCGAGAAAGCATGTGTATAAATATGCAAATCAAAGACAAGCATTGTGGATGATTAATGAGAAAAGAGCATTAGATTATACTATAGAAGAGTTGAACCATCTATGCATTGATAGAAAAATATTAAAGTGACTGAGTGTTAGAAGAAGAACCGGCAAGAAGGGTTTAATCAACAAGATTTAAGGTAACCGATAAACTGTTACAGAGCATAACACTCTATCAAATCGACAGAGATTGAACTGGTAAGGTAGCCGCTAAGAGTGAAGGAGAGTAGAGAGAGTGTGAAAGGAGATCCAGCTAGGCAGAAGTTGAGTTAAAGATGATTCAGATAGAGAGAACTGAGTTTCGGTAGAGAAGAAGTAGTGTGACACAAAATAGTTCAATTGACAAAGTGAATAGTTTGCAAAGGTTACAAAACTCATTTGTAACAAGGTGCTTATCATTGTATTGATTTTATATCTCATTGTATATCACTGAGTGGGTTCTCAGTGTAGGGGTTGGTGCTCAAAATACATCAAGGGTTTATGCTCCTTTGTGTACGTGCCCATAAACTATTAGGGGTTGGTGCTCCTTGGGTTGGTACCATAAACATTGTAAAACTATTATTTTATTATGAGGTTGGATTGGAGCAGTAGATCTCCAGCAACATTTCTCACCAAGGTTTTTCCCACATTGGATTTTCCTCATATAGCCAGTGTTATGTGATGTACTCTTGCGTGTGATTGCTTGTTAGTGTTTCCATTATTCTACCGGTTGCATAGACTGCTTGAAATTGTTTATAATCATTGATTCACCCCCCTCTCAGTGATATCTTATGTTCTACAGTTAGTTCTATAAGGTGTGATAGGTCTGCTGTTGAAAGATAGAATAATGTTATTAGGAAAAAAAATGGGTTTATTTGTGACAAATGCAATTGTTAGCCACTCGTTTCTATTGGATGAAAAAATCCCAATTTAAGATAACATGATTTTCATCAATTATAGAGGTGGCTCATATAGTGCTACTATATCCATCTGTGAATAAAATTTAGTTCTGACAAGTAGATGTTTCCACTATTGGTTTAAGAATATATGCATCAATTACACTCATAGTCTTTCCCTTGTATTAAGTTCTAGCAAAAAAATGCCAATACCCTCTTATCATCCAAGAAAATGAACGTTAAGAAATTGCTGAAATTTATACCAGTAAAAGTAGAAAACTATGTCACATTTTAGGCTAACTTATTAGCACAAGTGAATTTAAGTAATTCTAACTAAAAATTAATTTTATTAAAACATATGGTCTATAGAGATTCATTAAAGCTATCTTATATATGGACCACAACTTTTCCAATTGTAATTGTCCACTAAATGTATATTTTATACCACTTTGAGTCTAATTACCATTTTTTTTTTTAAACTTGATGTTTCAACAACTCCTCTTATAAATAATATTTTCTTTGAAATGTAAATATATCCTTTTATAGATCTATAAGTGAATTTTTCAAACTATATATCTTTTAATATTTTAATTAGTTTTTATATTTTATATTTTATATTTTATTTTTATTAAAAGTAGGTCATCATAACTAAAATACAAGGTTGATTATCTAGTAAAGGAAAAATACTAAAATTTATTTACATTTTTTAAAAATATTGATGCAATATTAGAGAAAAGAGTCTATGTCAAGACGATATAATTCTTCTTTTAATTTAGATAAATAATTAAGAGAAAAGGTGATGCCAAATGGAAAGAGTTATATTTCAGCACACATAACTTTTCAAATTTATTGAAAAACGTATATACATAAAAAATAGTTAAAAATATATTTTTGCACTAAAGTTTCAAGTTAACAATATATACAAAAAAAAATTGTAGAAAAATAGGTAAATTTTACTATATGAAGTGTGATGCCTCCTCTAACTTCAATTTCCGCATTTTATCTGCAACTAAATTATAGTATTTACTTTAAAAGAAAGTATATTGAAATAATTTTTTAAATATTTTCAAAAACTAAAAGCATAAAATGAACCAAAAATATACATTTTATTAGTTTACATCATTTCAAAATTCAAAACATATATTTCACTTTCTATTGATTCAACTTAAAAAGTTAAATCAACATTGGTCATTTCCTTTATAAAAGTGTGACATAGCTTTGTGCTTTTACCCATACTCAAATTCACACTATCCTTAATAGAAATCCTATCCATGATAAATAAATCCTAGATCAAAGAACATCATCCATTTCATCACCTATCAAGCCCACTCAAGAGCTTCCTCTCAAAAATCCATTATTGTCAATCCAAAATATTTATTCCAAACAAGAATCCCCGATAGATGATCATGATATTCAAGTTAGTGCAATGTCTGATAAAGATGCTATCTATGATCATAACATCCAAGTAGATTCAATATTTGATCAAGATCCTACTTTTAATAAATAAATCTAGGATTACTCTCACATCCCCCTCTATCACATCCATGATAAAAATAAATAAAAAATGTAGTTGATAATATTCATACACCAATAACCTCCACTTCCCAAGATGAGAAACATTACTCCCTTGGATACATAGACAATCAAATAAATGGCATGGATCATATCAAACATGTTGATTAATTTGTTTTTGGATCACATCAAAATTCTAAATGATTAAAAAATAACAAAAATGAACAAGAAGAAATCTTCAATATTCTATCAATTAATATCACCCACTTTCATCAAAACAAGATTTCTCACAAATGAGTTAATGTTGAATATTGGTGGTTCTCAGCTACATAAAGGTGGATTAGCGTCTTGCTTCCAAAGTAGAAAGTATCTAATTATTAATAAAAATTATTAAACCATGTACTATCAACAAAAAAATATTAGGAATGAATAAATAAGGCATTTTAGAATAAATACAATTTTGTGTAAATCCTAGATATGAGGGCCTTAACTATCCACAAATTAAGAATTCTAATTATTTTGGTTACTTTGATGATAGTTGATCAAAGCATCTAATGAAAGCATCAAACTAGGGTCCTATCTACATCATAATCCATCATCTACAAATCCTTAACTTGCTAATGAAGAGCAATAAAAATAGATGAATGACAAATTAAAAGATCAAAATCAAATGTTAAAAGTTAATCCAAAAATTAAAATGAAAAAAATACATTACTTTCGATTCCTATGAAAAGTGAAGTGGTTGAACACCTATTAAAGAAAAATTTCATAAGGAATAAATTAGTCAAGATCCCCACATTGCATATAACCTATGTTTTCCTCCTTTAAAATGTTCATCGATCCCACCACATAAGTGTACAAAAACATTGGTATCGAATGAATTCAAAACAAAAAATATAAAGTTCAACATATTTCATTGCAAACTTGGAAAATAAAATATCCTACATCTAAAATTACAAATAATACATCAACACCCATCATAATCTAACATCTCATCTAAAATCCAAAAATCCTACCTCAAAAACCCATCATGTCAATAATAGTTTATCTTAAGGACTCTAATGACATGATATAATGATGCAAATATTTAGATAAGGTCAGCCTTAGCATTATAAAGGACCTAAACATCATTTATGGATTGTATATAAGAAACGTGATCCTATCAAAGTAGCCCCTTCATGAATATCACTATTAGTATATCATGATATAATAATCTACATCAACGCTATCAAGTGGAAAAATTATTAACGAACATTTGAACATCAAAGTTATTCTAAAATATCAAAATATTACCAAAAAAGTTGAAAAAATATAGTAAAGAAAAGAAATGCTCTTTGGTGAAAACTATTTTTTATTGTACCTTTGGAATGTCACCATGATAAAAATTAACTCATTTCATGCATCATGATTGCAAACCAAAAAAAGGAAAGAAGAGTAAACATAAAAAAATCATCCAATAGTAAAAACCATTCTTATGGTGCTTTAGACAAGTACCATGATAAAAAACTACCAAATAGATGATGTGTAAAATCTAGTATCTATCAATACCATTATACTTGTGGGGAATTTTTCTCAACCATCCCACCAATTGTAATAAATTTCCATCCATTTATCCCACATCATCTCTATCCATTCATCTCACATCATCTACATTCACTCATCTCATATTATTTCCATCCATATTCTCTATAATCCTTGATCTTGGCAAGGATTGGGACACAAAATTATAACCTTCTTTGTATAACTCTTAACAAGTTCTTGTTGGCATTCTGATGCAATTTTGTATAACCAGTAAATGATTTGGTTGTCATTGTTGGCAACATCATCTCCTTAGTCTTCCCCATCCTTAGGGAGTAAGAAAACTGGGTAGTGAGTAAACAAGCAGACAATAAGTATACCGACAAGTAGTAGACCGACAAGTAGTAGACCGGCAAGTAGTAAGGTGATCAGGTAGTGGTGAGTAGATCGGTAAGGAAGATGTCCATTGGCTAAGAAAAGACTAAACTGGTACACAGGAAGAAATCGGCTAGACAAGTTTGTGATCCGTTCATCGAAAAAGTCGGTAATCGACAGATTGGTAGCATTCAATTACAACTAGTTAAATCAAAAATCTTCTCTCAGTCAACCAATGGATAAATCGACATGTTTGACAGTATTGACAGAGATTCTTGCATGATTTCAGAAGCACATTTTAAGGCTTGACAACAGAATTTTTAAATGTATGTTTTGGAGGGAAAAGTTGGTGAAAGACTTAAGGATCTATAAACTCACATATCTCATTCTTGAGAGGGTTGTTGTTAAGGTGAATAAAGTTAATGTGAAAAAGGACATGGGGGGAGTTTTAGAGTATGCAGAGCTGAGTGAAAGAAGATCATTAGAGTGGGGTTTCACAGAGTAGTGACATGGGTGACAGAGCACTGACAGTGCAGAATTCAAGTATCAGCAAACCGACAAAAGGTAGAGTTGTTAAGGACAAGCACATCCAATGCAGACCAAGACTGATGCCTAATTGTGATCTAATCAAGCTAATGTGTATCTTAATGTATCTGATCATTTATCTATTGTTTTGAAATGACTGCAATATAAATCCCTTAACTGGGTGGACTTTAACAGGTCCCATTGTATAAATCCCTTAACCGAGTAGCATCTTAACTAATGTTCTAAGTCCTTTAACCATGCTAGCTTTAACAAGGTAAAGGCACTAATTAGCATTGTTCAAAATCCCTTAACCGGGTGGCACCTAACCAGTGTCTTTGTAATCTCCTAACAAGGATGGCTCTTCACTGGGCATACTCTAGAAGAGTACAAATTTTGTGAGTTCCTACTCGCACTGTGGTTTTCTCCCTATTGGGTTTCCATGAGATAAATTTGTGTGTCTTTGTGTATCTTTTCATGTATGCTTAATATTTTGCAGTAAATGTGTACATTGGTGAATGGTTAATTAGTTTATATTTAAAGCTAAAGTATCAATTAGTAAAAACCGATAATGTACTGATTCACCCCTCCCCTCTCAGTATCGGTTGGGACCAACAATTGGTATTAGAGCTTAGTTTCTCTAAAGTGAAGCTTAACAGCTTGAGGATAAAGATCATTACAGAGTACCAGTATCATAAGCAGATTAATGAAGCCAATGAGATTATTGTTCAGTTGAAAGAGAGACTGAGAAAATCTCTTGCTAAAAGGAAGGAATTGGCTCAACAGCTAAATGAGAGTCAAGATATCAGAGATCAACTCTTTAAACAAAGTGAATCCAAAGAAGCTAAAGAAGCAGTCTGAGAACTCATGGAAAAGAACAAGAAGTTGACCGAAGAAATCACACATCGCAAAAGAGAACATGAAGGTCAGGCCCTAAGAATGACTGAGATACTGGAAGCTGGCAGAAGTGCTGATGAAAGAAAGAGAGAGGCAAAAGAAGATCTGTCAAAAGCTGAAAGAGCTAGGAGAAATGTTGAAGATGTCCCGAGAGATAATTATGCAATCATGATTGAGAAAGATGAAGAGATTTGATTTCTCACTCAGGAAAATGAAAACATACACAAACAACTAAATGAAAATGTAGAAGAAAAGGAGAGGATGATAAAAGAGATTGAACAACTCAAGAGAGTTGAAAACAAAAAATGAGAGAAATGAAAAGCTGAAAAAATTCAATGAAAGCTCTGAGAAGGTAGATAGATAGTTGAAGGCTCAGAGAAGAACAAAGGATACAACTAGTCTTGGTTACCCCTGTTCAGGTCCTATGGAAACTAGAGAATCATCTAAATCCAAAAGAATGAAGGATGATAAAATAAATCAATCAGAAGGAAGAGGTATGAAGTCTTTCAAATTCTATTGTAATCATTGTGGAAAATCGGGTCATAAAACCAATGACTATAGGAATAAACTAGTTAATCAAAAGAAGACTTTTATTTTTTATGGTTAGTGCCACAATTGTCATAAATATGGTCACACTGCTTATGAGTGTAGACCTCAATCAAGCAGCCTGTCAAGTGCAAAAATATTTAATGGACATTGCTTCACTTGCAATAAGTTTGGACACAAATGAAAAGAATGCAGGTTCGATACAAAGGTATCAAGACCACTGTTCAAACCGGTTAGTCCTAACAAAAGGAGTAATCAGGTGAATGCCACCTGTTCCATGTGTGGTAATTTTTGTCATATTGTTGAAACATGCAGAATGAGGAAAGGTTAGAAAAATAATCTAGGACCATGGAGGACAACTGGTATGGTGTGCTTTAACTGCCATAAGATCAGCCACCTAGCCAAAGAATGCAGAAGTTGATCATAGAATCGGTCTACAGACAAGAATCAGTTTAGCAAGAAAAAGGACCAAAATGATCTGAAAGGAAAGAAGACAACTAAAGAAATAAGAGATGAAATGAAAAAGACATGGATCAAGAAGGATGAAGGAAAAGAAGGACAAGGACATTCTGAAACCAAGTCATCATCCATCGGTGATGATAGTTCCACTTCTAACTAGGCATACCGATGCCCAGGGGGAGCACATATGGTAAGATTACTCTTGAATCCCCTCAACAAATGTAGGGATATGTTTATCTGCATAGTTGTGATGCACAAATTTTGGTCTAAAAGTTCTTAATTGAAATTTGTCTTGTGAGTTATTTATTTGAGTATCAGTATCGGCAATAAACAACCGGTGAAGTCAAATTGGTGTACTTTAAGTTGTGAGCTTCAAATCTGACCATTGGATCCTAGCATCGATAAATCTCAATGGATAAATAAGGAAATGGTAGTGCATTTTCATTTACCTAACTACTTGTGAATTTTCTTGAGCTCCTGTGTGTTCCAAGGTGATTTGAAAATCGCTAAGCTTTGTTTGTGCAAAAAATAAATTCAAGCAGAGCGATAGTAACGTTTGGCATTCCCTAAGAAAGGGGTTTTTAACTGCATCTAAGAAAATCTTGATTGAAGGTCATCATTGTAGTAAAATTATTGACTCTTGTGTTGGTTGAATCTATCAAGGAACCCCAACTCAAGTTCAAACTGCACCTAATGAAAGCCAAAGAAATCGAAAAGACCAGTGCTTTATCATCTGTGCCCTCTGGTGTATTGTTGGTAGAAGATACTCACTCCTATATTCATTGCAATCTAGAAGAACTTGGAGATAAGTTTATTCAAAGCGAGTTTAAAGGGTTCTGTGAAAATGATCAGTTGAAATCAGGGTTCCTACATCTAAAGACCAAGGGTTTGGCATATGATGTAGACTTTCTAGATCAATTTCATGGTGACTGGGTTAGATATGTATTGAGCAAGGTTCATGATCAATTTTTGTGGCTGGAAGATCATGCACCGATCAAGATCACAAAGGAGATGATTCGAAGAGTGATAGGGTTAAGTGCAATCGGTGAAGCATTAACCCTAAGAACAATTTCATCAACTGAAGTCACTCGGTTAACCAAATCTCAGTGTGATACTAGAGTAATGACTATCACTCATATTGAGGATGGTGAAGTAAGATTTTCCTCTGCAGTGTTGGGTTAAAGGGTATATCAATCAAGCTGGATGAATAGTGTGTCGAGCGGTGCCATCCATGCTAGACATTGGATTATCAAAGAAGATGCAACATATGATATATCCAAGATGATTCAAAGTCAGTTCATGGTGAGAATGGAAAGAATAAAGAAGGATAAGAAGCAATCCTTCAAATATGGCTCTCTACTGGTATGTATATTCTTCTATGTGCTTAAATATTTTCCTAGTAATGGTAATGTAGTATGGTCACAGGAGAAACTTATCATGGTTCAAATAGGTGAATGATTAGGGATCTAGGAGATAAATTTGGGGAAGAAATGTGGGGATACTTCAAAGAATTCCAATATAGAATGCACAAGAGGGAAAGAATTCCAACCGGAATACTACAGAAATACAAGAACAACATTTGTTTTCTTGTAGATACAGATTGTTGTATATTCCAAGCAATTGAACCTAGAACTTTTTGGGTTCCACCTATGGGGTATGAGGTTGTAGCAGATCTGGTTAAAATTCATATCAATATGCTTCTATCTAAACTAGTAGATTTGAAGGCAAAGAGGTTTGGAACATATGAAGAGGCAAGTTCTAAAATAAAACAAGAATTTCAAGTGCCTATTATTAAAACAAAAGTAAAGAAAATGATTGATACCCTTGACAAGAAATATGGAGGTGAAGCATCTGGTGCCACTACCTCCACTGGTGCAAGTGAGCAAGCAAGGGTCACACTTTCCAAAGATGAAGAACTGACCAATGAAAAGATGAAAGTGACAAAAACAAAACCAAAGGGCATTGCAGCAACTAAACCGGCAACATACACAAAGGAAAAGAATCTAGGTACTCTGGTATCTTCACTAAGCAAAGATAGACCAGTAGGAGTAACTTACATCAGAAAGAGAAAGAGTGACCCAAAACTTAAAGAGGATAAGAAAGAAGGTGACATTGGGTCAGATGTGAAAGAAATAAAGCTCCAACAATTGATGAGATGGTGCATGGCATCAAAGAATTTGGAGTATGTCCAGTGTTGGAAGGAGATACTCTCTTAGTAATGATGAAGACAAGAGGAAACTTGAGGAAGCTTTGATCTGGAACTTGCACACCTTTTGTAGAACTCCCAATGAATTGCATGGCATTATTCATTCAGATTTGCTGGATAAAATTGAAGGAAGATGGAAGACTGCTCTAGCTATTGAAAAAGAGCTCAGAATAAAAGCACTCATGGAAGTGCAACATGAATTAAATTTTAATCAAGCTTCACTGGTGGTTGAAGCATGCATTTAGAGTTTCAAGATAAGGAACAGAACTGGAAGAGTGGCAGTAGATGATTAGAGAAGTGCACGCTGAAGGTATTGCCCTGTGGAAGGAAATTATGGACCAGCAAAAGAAGGTTGAAGAAGAAATTGAACAAGAAACTAAACAGGACAAAGGGGCAGTTGTCCTTGATAAAGGAAAAGCTAAAGACTCCACTAAAGGATTTGATACATTCTCTATTGAGGACATCATAGGAGATGTTGTGTCAGACATCCCCATTCTAACAACAGGTATTGAACAACCAGTTCATACTTCCCCAATAGAGGAAGCTGATAAAACTAAATTGCCAGGTCAAGATGAAGTGTTAGTTGAAGACATTCCTTATGAGGATACACCTCACAAAAACTTGTCAACACCAAATCCTAATCTCTCTCAAGAAGGAAATGAGGAAGAGAAGAGAACAAAGAAAACAAAGACAAAAAAGAATACAAAGGAAGAGAAGAGAACACAAAGAAAAAGAGGAAGAAAAGAAAACAAAAGAAGGAAAAGATGAAGAAAAGAATACTGGGGAAGATAAGAGAACAGAGGTAGGAAATGACGAAGAAAAGAAAACAGAGGAAGGAAAAGAGGAAAGGAAGAAATTAGAGGAAGCAAAAGAGGAAGAGAAGAAAGCAGAGGAAGGAAAAGAGGAAAAGAAGATAAAAGATAACATAGTAGTGTTGGATACCCTGCCAGTAAAAAGAAAATTAGACTTAGATAGGGAAAATTTAAAGAAAAAGGTAAGAATCATCACAGCAACTAGCTAGGAAGTTGAGCCCTTAAAATTTTAAGAAAGAATAGAGGAAGAAGAAGAAGGTGATTCAGTTATAGGTATAAAGATAATGACCCCTAAATAGTTGATGAAAGTCTCAGAAAAACTGAGAATCCAAGCTGAAAAGGTAAAACTAAGAGAAAAGAAAAATCAGGCAAGAATCCTCACCTCTTCCAAAACAATTCTCTGATCTCATCCTGGACATTGTAGTTGATGATACTACACCCATTATTGATCAGTTAAATACTCTGGTCAAAGCAATCAGTTCAGAGGCAACTGATTTGGAGAAGCTTGCAATAAGACATTATGAAACAAAGCGAGGAGATAACCTAATGGAACAGATATCAGTTGGAAAAGTTACTCTATCAGCCAGAACAAAAGAGGTTAAGACCATACTATAACAAGTTGGTCAACTCCTGATGAAATCTTCAAACTTTCCTGTCTTAATCAAATGTTTGGATGATAACAAAAATCAGATTCAAAAGGAGATTCAAGATGTGGTAAGCTCATTTGATCCTCTTAGTAGTTCAACATCAACTTTCACTGGAAAAATCAAAATGCTCAATCATCAACTCACAAATTTGAAAGATGAAGAAGACAAAAGCAGTCTTAGCATATTAGAGCTCCAGTGCTATTTAGCACCAATTATAGACTTCATGCAACTAAACATTAAAGAGGCAGACCACTTAATTCATGCACCTGACTGCAAGATAGTTGACAATATGGAGGTCTTCATTGCAGTATTACATGGCCACTTTACTACCATGAAACAAATTCAATCTTCATGGGAATCTTCTTTAAAAGTTTCTCAAGAAACCTTTTTAGAAATTTTTGCTTTATTTTGACAAATCATTTTTTATAGTCTTTTCCATTGATGGCAAAAGGGGGAATTTTGGCTTTTATGGAGTCTTGTCAGGAACAGGGGCCATGGGACTAGCACAATAGTTTGTAGAATTTTGGCTTTTATGGAGTCTTGTCATGAACAGGGGCCATGGGACCGGTACAGTAGTTTGTAGAATTTGCCACCAATGCCAAAGGGGGAGTTTGTTGGCATTCTGATACAATTTTGTATGACCGGTAAATTATATGGTTGTCATTGTTGGCAACATCATCTCCTTAGTCTTCTCCATCCTTAAGGAGTAGGCAAACTGGGTAGTGAGTAAACAGGTAGACAATAAGTAAATCGGCAAGCAGTAGACCAACAAGTAGTAGATCGGCAAACAGTAAGGTGGTCGGGTAGCAGTGAGTAGATCGGTAAGGAAGACGTCCACCAGCTAAGCAAAGACTAAACTGGTAGATAGGAAGAAATCGACTAGACAAGGTTGTGATCTATTCACTGGAAAAGTTGGTAACCGACAGACTAGTAACGTTCAGTTACAACCAGTTAAATCAGAATTCTTCTCTTAGTTAGCCAATGGACATATCAGCATGTTCGATAGTATTGACAAAGATTCCTACATGATTTCAGAAGCACATTTTAAGGCTTGACAATGAAATTTTAAAATGTATGGTTTGGAGGGAAAAATCGGCAAAAGACTTAAGGATCTATAAATTCACATATCTCATTTTTGAGAGGGTTGTTGTTAAGGTGAATGAAGTTAATGTGAAAAAGGACACAAGGGGAGTTTTAGATTATGCAGAGCCAAGTGATAGAAGACTGGTAGAGTGGGGTTTCATAGAGTAGTGACACAGGTGACAAAGGACCGACAGTGCAGGATTCAAGTATCTGCAAACCAGCAGAAGGCAGAGTTGTGAAGGACAGGCACAACCAATGCAAACCAAGACTAATGCCTAATTGTGATCTGATTAGGCTAATGTGTAGCTTCATGTATCTGATCATTTATCTGTTGTTTTGAAATGACTGCAATATAAATCCCTTAACTGGGTGGACTTTAACAGGTCCCATTGTATAAATCCCTTAATCGGGTAACATCTTAACCGATTTTCTAAGTCCTTTAACTAGGCTACCTTTAATAGGGTAAAGGCACTAATCGGCCTTGTTCAAAATCCCCTAACTGAGTGGCACCTAACTAGTGTCTTTGTAATCTCCTAACAGGGATGGCTCTTCACCAGGTGTACTCCAAAAGAGTATAAATTTTGTGAGTTCCTACTCACACCGTTGTTTTCTCCCTATTGGGTTTCCACGAGATAAATCTGTGTGTCTTTGTGTATCATTTCATGTATGCTTAATCTTCTGTAGTAAATGTGTACATTCGTGAATGGTTAATTAGTTCATATTTAAAGCTAAAGTATCAATTAGTAAAAACCGGTAATGTACTGATTCACCCCTCCCCTATCAGTATTGGTTGGGACCAGCACTTCTTCCTTTGGCCATGCACCATCTAACAACATGCCACCATTTCCTATATAGCACTATCCAACCTCATATATTGGAGAAAATATGTTATTCCTATGTGACATAGTCTATGAAGATCTTCTCTTAAATCATCCATCTGATAATCGTCATATCTCCTATCTAAAATCTCACATACTCCTCATGTCTCATATTTTTCACCTAATCATCCTTCAATTTTTTATCTAATAAACTCACTAGTCATTCATCCTATTAATAATCTCCACACTCTCTCTTCATCATTTCTTATATTCCAATCCCAAGAGATCATTATCCTTTCATTCTTGTCATTAGATTTGTTTATCCCTAACCACCTATTCTAAGCATTTGATCCTATGCAATCCAAATATTCCTCAAAACATTCCAATCCAATCTCATATCCAAAAATTCTCCTATAATCTAATCAACCCCAAAAGTACTCCATCCAAATGTAACAATATTAATACATCCATTCTATCTATGAAATCTAGCATATCATCCAAAATATCCCTTGGTTAAATTGTTCCTAGCCTTGTTACAAACCTTGATACATTTTAGTCACATTATAGTCATTGAGATATGTTGTCCTTGATTCTCATGTTTTTCCTATTATTACCAACACAATCCTAATGTTACCTTTGGGATGTATTTTTTCCACATAAACAAAATTATAATCATCAATCAATCAATTTCTAGTTTGACTAAAGATATGATCATGTTTTTCTTTATGTTGTTGTGCATACATACTTTTGTGCTTGACTAGGGATATGATCATTTTTTTCCTTATATTGTTATTTTAGTATATTACGAAAACAATATTATGGTCTTCCATATCATGATTTTCTATAACATATGTTTTTAAGTGACGTTTTCTTCTATTCAATACATGCAAATAAAGGTTTTTGTTCTCAATTTAGTATATTTACAATATTTTAAAATAATCTATTTCTCATACACTAGTTATCATAATAAATTATTCATTCATACATATTTACTACCTCGATATTTTAATTTTTCTCCATATTTTCCTTAATTGTTCTTTCATCATTTCCAATATTCTATTTGAATTTCCCTTCACATTTTTTCTTTAAAAATCTCACTTGTAATTTTTTTTCATATGTGACCTCTCAAGGGGGAATCATTCATCCTTCTAACTTAGGATCTTTCATTACTTTTTTCATCTAAGTAGGGCATATCATCAATTTCTTCACCTCTACTAATTCATTCTTCTTAGCTACTTTTCTTTTCTTTGTAATTAAAGATTGTCTCAAAGAGGATAAAATGTAGATACTCTAATTATACTTCTAAACCATCATCAATTATCTGTTATTATTAATTATCATTCACCATTAATAATTTATTATTATTAATTATCATTCATTAATGATTATAATAATTATCTATTATAATTATTTAATTAGATAATATTTTGTTATTTAATTAATATGAGCTAATTATATATCTCAATAAGTTAAAAAATCAATAACTATTCTTGATATTAGTATTTCTTTCTCATTGATTTTTCCATTTAATGAATTTAGTACTTCATTATTATCCTCTTGTGAATTCTAAATAGAATTTTTTCATGACAATTTTAGTTCTCTCATCTATCTTTCCAAAATAATTCCCAAAATAGTGGGGTTAATTCTTAATATTTGATCAAATACCCACAATCCATCCAATCTTCAAAAGGTTTATAAATTTATCACTATAATCATCAATCTCTAAGAAAAACAACTCTAACATTTTTGTCATTCAAAAATCATTAATGTTAAACTAGGAATTTTCTAAACAAAATAAACCTATCATTTATAACATCAAAAATCATACTCTTGAATTTCAACCCATTGGAACCCTTTGGTCTCTGGTAAATTCAAAATGTATGAAGGAGACAAATTCAAATGTTTTAGATATATTATTCGAAGTTGCAAGGAGGATATATACATAAAGGAGATGTGTAGTTCCCATAATTGTATAATAGTTGTAATTGCACCACCATGTATATGTATAGTTCACATAGTTGTATAATAGTTGTAACAACACCACTATGTAACTACAACATCGCTAACAATATAATATAAACATTAACCATTATACCAACATTCCCCCCATTATTAAATTAATCCTAAAACTTTCCCTAGTGACCCCCCTTAAGGGTTACACAATAAAACTTGTTGATTACATTATACGAGTACACATTTATTTAGAAGATCTTCTCTTGAAGAAGAAAATCTTGAACCAAGTTGGGATCCATCAAGTTGTTTCTTGATCCTTAGAAAGGTGTAGCTTTGGGCTATGTTCTTAAGCTCTCGGTCTGGAACTCTCAAATCACAGTCTTGAATTATTCAACAATGATTCCTAAGAGATACGACATAGCTCTATCATTGTCTAATGAATGTGAAAGGGTGTAATTCTCGATCGTATACCTTTGAAGGTCACTTGACAACAATCCATATTGAGCTTAACACCAAATCTTCAAACCTGTCTCCAAAATATAACCTTCAAAACACATGTGTCCTTCAAATCTGTCAACATCAACAAAGAAAGCAAAAAGAAACAACAAAGACTAAATCCAAAAATGCTTCTCATGAAAAAAAGTCATCTCAAAGCAAGAAGTTAATTTGAGATGATGAAAATGCTCCATCCTTCGATTCCACTAGCCTCCAAGGTGATCCTATTACACTTTATCTAGTTGATGGCTTATATGATTCTTTGATGGCCTCATTAGGTGTTGCAAAGATATCCTTAAATGCCCAATTATAATTATATGAAGACCCATTAAAACCTTCAAAGTTTCTCTCAAATATAGAATAGGTGGCTCCAAAAGCACACATAGTGTTTGACATATTTGAAGTCATGATGAAAACATAACATATTTATGTCAACCAATGATGAACCCATACACTATTCAACCTTATACCTCCAAAAATAAAACATGTTCTTATCCTTATAACTCCCAAAACAAAAGAAGAAAACTTAAAGAATAATTTGCTTATAAAGAACAAAAAATCCTTTAGAAATGTGTCTAAAGTGGCTATTCTTTCTCAAGGCCCCTGGAGATGAGATTCCCATCTCATGGCGTCCATCTCTGGACCCCCTCTTGCAGGGCCCCTATAAACACTATTGAAGTCTCCCCTACATGGGTCAAACCTCTACATCTCCCTCTTCACTTCTACTACTAGGTTACCTTTGAATCCATTGACAATATTCTTGGGTGCTTGATTAAAGACCCCAACACTAATTTCTTTTCCCACACTTCATTTGTGCATGTATTGGTAGACCAATACCTCTCCAAACCTTTCCTAGTTATGATTTATCTCGAGGTTGGTGATCTTCTATGGTGTACAGTGCATGGATTTTGAGGGAATCTCATTCCATTGCAGACATTTCTTTGGCACTATGAATCTTTCCTCATCTTTCTCATATGCCTTGTGCTCACACGACTCCTACTTGGGGAAAGGATGTAGAGAGTTTTCATCTTACAATCTTCCCCATCGATGTCATTTCAGACTCATTGAAATCTTCAGAACCCCCTTCCTTAATTACTTTCCCCACCTTTATGATTCATTGTTGTTCTTCTTCAGTTTCTATTGTTGTTCATGGTTGTGCTTATCCTATGGCTCTTGTTGTGGAACCCCCTATTTCTTTTACTTCTACCTCAAAGGGGTCTACTAGTACTATTCCCCCTGCCTCTCAATATTTGGACTCCTCTAAATTGAAGGTTTGTCATTAAATAATAATTTAAATTTATGCTCTTTTTTATTATTTAATATTTCAAAAATTTAATTGCTTATAACTACAACTCCTATAATATGACTTTACAGGTGGACAATCAAACAAAGTCACATATCCATTTAAGACATTTTGGGCATTATTTAATAGCTAAGATACCCAATATAAAATATAATTTGTAGACACCTTGTTGGGTGAATATTTTATCACCAGCATACTAATGACAAAATATATGATTCACACACAAATATGTTGAGAAATTAATCTCTCCTCTCATCAAGGGGAGGTTCCCTTTGAAATTTCTTCTCTAATTAATAAATCTGTGGGTTGGTCTTGGGCATATAACTCTCTTTTTTCAGAGTCTATGTATTCTCCCTTCACCTTGTTACAATTTCTCTACCTCTTTAGATACTTAAAGAAAAGAACAATAAATCTAACAAACTATGCTAAAACTTACAGTCAAGTAGCACAAAGCCTCTCTTGAATGTAATCTTAACTCAAACTAATTATTACAAAAAGTTAGAAATCTAATTCGCAACTCAAAGTCTTCAAGTATGAATTCCTAATTCTTTAAACTAAAAGTAACTACAGCAATACAAAGCTTACCACTAATTACTTAATTTATCAGAAGATTTCCCAAATATGCTAGGAGCACACAGTCTACTTGCATGATTCAGGAGCTCTTTAACCCACATAACAATATCTTCAAGATCAAAGAAATAAAGAACATATATAATCAATGCACATAAGAACATTAAATTATATAAACAATTTTCTTGACACAACACAAAGTTTGAGATCAACAAAAAAAAATTCTGTATTTGCTTGATAGAATTTTCACAACAAAAGCCCAAAGTCTTGGTTGAGGTAAAAATTTTGCAGAGTTTTGCTAAGCATGAAAAAGATAAATATTTACAAATGAGGTCCTCCTTAAATAGGAAAAGAATGGAGAAAAATGTGGGCACACATGACTTATTCAACTGCACAGTCCCACTTTACTACAACTATAGCACAAGGAAAATGTGCAGCTGCAAGAAAACTAGCAGCATCTAATGATGCAACTGTATTAAAAAAAAGCCAAAAAGGGGATGTTTTATTCATCTTTCTCCTCTCCTAATTTTTGGAAATCTTTGAACTTGGCCAGGATGGCTTTCATCTCTGCTTCGTCGAGCATTGGGGTAGAACTTGTGATCACTCAAACGTGGGAAATTGCATCTTCAATCTTTGCCTGTTTCTTTTGCTCATCCTTCAGCATGGATGCAAGGACTTCAAAACTGAACTCGATCTCCAATAGCTTATCAAATGTATCAGGTGAGAAATCTTGTCTCATGTAGTGATCTATTAAGGTAAGGAATTCTTGTGTGATAGCTTCGCCAGTAATGAGATTCTGATTGCCATCATATAAGTAACAAGGAAGATCGACAACTTTGGCAAAAATGAGATCAATCTCATCATCACCTTCTTTCTTTTCTTGGTCCAGTTCTGCAATCATCAACCTTATTGTCTCTTGCTTATGAAACAATAATGAAAAGATCTGGATGTACTTTTCTCTTATGGGAATTACCTTATTTTCAACAAGGACATCTATCCTGAAGTCCTCCATTTTTCTCCAAAAAGTAGTACTTTTCTCAACTTCCTCAATATCCTATGATAATGAAGTTTTGAGTCCTTGCATCTAACTCTGGATTACTTCATAATCCACCAATAGTCCCACTGTTGAACTTAGAAAATGAGAGCCTTCTGACCTTAGCTATGAAATCCACTCATCCATCACTTGGCCTTTAGCTCCTACCTCTTCAATCTTCTTTAGAGCTTCGGTATCCATTGAGGATCCTATGGGCTCAATTTTTTGAGAAGATTGTGTGACCTTTAGAAGAACATTGGTCAATTGTTCACACTTCTGCTTCAATTCATTTTTCTCATCCCTCTCCTAGTCCAATCTCCTCAACAAAGAATCAAAGGCTGCCTGCGAATCCAATTTAACATTCTCATCTGTTTCCACCCCAAGCTCTACGATTTGCATGGTGTAATCCTCAGATCGTATGTTTCCTTTGTCCATATATGAGGATGGCATGATAACCTCAACATACTTTCTCTTAGAAGCTGAGTCTACTAACACCCGAGATACCATATTTGGCTTCTTTATTCCCTTAGGCTTTGGAATAACCAACCGCTCAAAGTCAAACTCATCTAGAGAAATTACTTGTTTTTTCCTCTTAGGGGCCACTACTTCCATCCAAGGGGGTAATTCTAGATTGGCCAATGGAGTAGTATCTCCTTGCTGATTTTCAGTTAAAATTTTAGGAGTAGGTTGACTGGAGCTCGGAGCCGTTATGAGTGTTATCGATGGCACCAATGTTGACGTATCTAGTGGAACACTTGTCGATGTTGTGATAGTTGCTGATGTGGACACCTCTTCAATTACTGATGGGAGGGTTGAGGCCACTGTGGATGCAACTTCAACACTTACCACTGGTGGAATTTTTGTTGTGGTTGTAGTAACAAGTAAGTCTACTAAAACCTATTCTACAAATGCCTCTTCCAAGACTTCATTAAAATCCATCATCGTAGATTCAATGGTAGATGAAGGGATATCATCTAGATTGGAGAATTTGGTAAGTGTGAAAAATTGTTGAGCGACCTATAACTGCGCCATGCCCATACTTAGATCCTCGTCTTCAAAATCCTCATCCTCTTGATCAAAGTCAAATCTAGAGAGTGGACGACTACCTGTGAGGTGATCAGGGCATCAACTCCAGCTGGGTGTGATGTTTCTTCAGTCTGTACTTCCTCTTGGTGAGGAATTTCACCTTCTTCAATCCCCTTCTCTTTTTCAACTTCATTGGCAGGCGGTTGTTTTAGTTCTTTTCCCACTGCTTCCTGTACTACCGATGATGACTCACCCTTCTTGTAACCTTTAACCATGAATTTAATCTTGGGACCTTTCCCCTTAGATTGTATCCCCAGAGCTGAAGATAGTGCTTGTGGATCTGCCCTGCTCTTTGTTCTTGTCTTAGCTATAGCTGTCTTGCCGGCTGGGCCATCACTTTTGTCATCATCTCCTTAACTGGCAAGAAATTGTTTCATCCTGAGATTATTCTTTATCAATAATGCATCGGTGTTTGCTAGGATGGGAGCAATCCTTTGAGTGATATATTTTCTTTCCTTCTTCGACCATTGCATAGGAGGAAGCGGGGAATCAACAATCTTCTTCTCATAATAAATAGGGTCTATTATGTCATCTATGTCTTCCATGGTCATTGGGATCTTTGCTAAATCCAAGTTTTCAATTTGTTCCAAGGTAAGACGGTCGAAATCCATCCTTCTTATATCCTCCTCATTCTGACAATCTTCCCAAACATCTTCAAACCTATAGACATGGGTATAATTCCTCTTGAGTTTGTTCTTTATGCCATGAAAGTCAAAATTGTTCTGTGCCTTGAATCTTTGCATAGTATTCCATTGTATTTCTTCCTCCATGTTCTTGGCTTTAGGGTTGGATAGGACTGAGTACCTGTTGATTGAATCCAGGAACTTCAACCCAGTCTTATCTGCTTGTGATTATTTTTCATGCACATAGATTAGTTGTCTACATAACTCCATGAGAATGATCTTGTTAGAAGGAAATATTGGTAGAATAAAAGGCTCACCTGAGAAACATCCAATTCAGATGTAAGTGAAAGTAGGAAATTAAAGAAAAACACATCCAAAGTGAGATACATTGTTATAAGCAGCCTTTGATAGTCTTTGTTTCTGCAGGTCCTTATCAAATATGCACTTCCATATAGTAAAGATGGCATCATTAAGTCTTCTAAAATGACTACCTTGATTCTTAATGGTAAGTTGATCATAATATTCCCAAACAGGCACTAGTCTTCAATCACCCTTGGTAGACAGACCTAGATATTGTCTCATTGAAGCAGCTGCATAAACCAGGTATGACGTCATGTAGAATTTTAGAGTTACTTTGACCTCCTTCAATTGAACAAAGAGCACATCGCTGATCTATTCACCCCAATCAATTCTTATAGCCCCTTTCCTAATTATATTCATATAGTACCACATCTAGGTTTGAAAGTAATGAGAGTCTTTTAGGCCCTTCACTCTTGACAACATGGTAACCATGTCGTTGTACTCCTCAATGAAGTCACTCCTATAGAATGACTTGGGCCATTGTGAGGTAGTAGAAAGTATTGAAGCAGAGAGGTACATAGTGTTGACCACTTTCTTGCATTTAACTTCATTTTTCTCATAGTATTCTTGAGCACTCTCTTGAGAAATGTCAGCTACTTCTTCAACTAGAGAGCCTTTGAAAATACTATAGAAAAATACACCATCCAGATTCATAATGACATTCTGATCTGTGTCCTTCACCTGTCTTGTATTCGGATCAAAGTGATCCACTATTGCAAGTACAAATTCTTGGTCATGAGCTACAATTGGGAAGGATGCATATTTATGCAACTCAGATTTGATCAAATTGGTTAAGCGAGCAGGAGCTTTCTCAACTCGGTCAATAAATTCTTACATACCGACATGTCCAATCTTAGTATCTCTGATTTCCTTGATATTTGAGTCCACTGAACTCTCTGGGTACATATTCAAGTACTTATTGTACTTGTACTTTATTTTTCTCATTGATGTTTTACCTAGAGAAGATTCCAATTGACTTGTGCAAGGCTCGGGTTTATCTTGAGGGACCTTTGAAATTCGCGATGACTGCATCCAACACTGAGGATTAGTTATCATCATTATCAAAATCATTTTTTCTCAATTGGATCGAAAAACAAGACTCAAAACAGGCTTGGGAGTAAAAATGCCAAAAATAGTAGGTCGGGGAAAAAAGTCCGACATGCTCTTTTGAAAACAAAACTTGCACATCGGACTTTAAAGTCTAATGTGCGAGGATAAACATCTTGATTGGCACATCAGACTTTAAAGTTTGATGTGAAAGTTCAGGGTAAGTTTATTAGCACATCGGACTTTAAAGTCTGATGTGCAATCCGGGGAAGATCAACAGCACATCAGACTTTAAAGTCTGATGTGCGAGGGTAAAACCATTTGGAAAAACTAGCAGATCAGACTTTAAAGTTCGATGTGGTCACAAGGGGAAAAACCATTGATTGACATGTCGGGTTTTAAAACCTGACATGTCAATCAAATCCTCAATTCTTTGCACACCGGACTTTAAAGTCTGATATGCGAAGATTATCATCCCGCATAGCGGACTTTAAAGTCCGATATGCGAATAAGTCTCCATATCAGCTACAGATCGGGTTTCAAACGCCGTCATGCAAGTTGGAGAAGGATAAGACAAGGAGGGCAATCAAAGTTTAAAGTTCGATTGCCCTCTCGACACACAAAGCAAAACCTAGAGAAAATAAAACAAAGGAAAAACAATTGGCAAAATAAAATGCAAAACAGGAAAAGACACCCGAAATAAAAACCCTACCTTTCTTGCTACAAGTGATCTGGAAAAATCTGATGATGGAGCGATTGAATCCACAATAAGGTGAGCGAAACAAAGGAGGAGACGTGCGGAGGGAGAAATGCATAGATAAAAATGAAGAAATAAAATGCAAAAGTGATTTAAATAAACCCCTGAATTAAATATTAATGTCATATTAATGACCAACTTGCAGTGCATGTTGGACTTTAAACTCTGACATGCATTGTCCAGGCAAATAGTCTATAGTTCAGACTTTAAATTTTGACTTGCAAAGGAAGACTACTTGCAGGTTGGACTTTAAAGTCCGAACTGTAGGCTAAAAACCAAACATGTACACATCGGACTTTACAAAGAAAGTCCGATGTGCACAAGAATTTACAAAGAAAGACCCTGCAGTTCGGACTTTAAAGTCTGAACTGTAGGTAAAATTACAAACTTAGAAAAACTTAGAAAACACTAAGAAAGAAAAGAAAGAAGCTAAACGAGCTAACTGACGGAGTCGATCAAGCTTTCCTAAAGGCCATAAGGTACAAAACAGACCAGTTTCATAGGGTTGCCTCATGATTTTGGCCATGCTGAAATTGAGGACAACAGCTAGCTCTTACTAGGGAACAAGCTACATAACTTGAAGCTTGTAGAATCCAGAACTTCGAGTGCATGTATCCATTGGGCTATAGAGTCAGGCAACGAAAAGACTAAAGAAAATGATATACATATTTTACAACAAGTACAACTTCCTTTACATCGCTCTCTATTGAGCAAAGAGCTTCAAATGTTCTCCACTATGAGGTAGTGAGAACGGGGTATCATCTGCATATGCAAGTAAATAGCCATGCTCGCCACATATTTTGTGAATAGTGAAGGGACCTCTCCATAAGGAGTCAAACTTTCCATGCAAACCCTTTGGTTCCCTCCTCTTGTCCCATAACAAGACTTGATCACCAGCTAAGAACTCACAAGAAGTTGTTTTCTTATCAAACAATGCCTTCACTTGGCTTTGGTGTGCAACAATCCTATCTACCACTTCTTCTCTTGTTTCTTCCAGCTGAGAAAGAAACATAATCTACTTATCCAGTGAAACTTGATATGTTTCATCTTCAATGGCCTTGGCGAGCTTTAATGCTAGAAGTTCCACAGTGATTGGAATCTCGGCATTCAATCCATACAAAATTTGAAAATTTGACATACCGATTTCTCTTTTTGGAGTTAAATGATCCACCCATAATGCATCATAAAGAGCTTTATGCCAAGTCCGTTGTCTCTCATCAACAAGCTTCCTCATAATAGTAACCAGATTCTTGTTGCTTGACTCGGCCTGACCATTTCCTTGCAGATAATAGTCAGATAAGTGTGAAAGATTAATACCATGATCAAAGCAAAATTCAATTATCTCATAAGATGAAAAACATGAAGCATTATCATCTACTATCTTATGAGGAATGCCAAACCTTGAAACAATGTTTTCCTTCAAAAATTGACAAACCACCGTCGAGGTAGATTGCTTGGTTGGGATTGCTTCCACCCACTCGGTGAGGTAATCTATCGCTGTGAGAATGTATATGTGACCTGCACTAGATGTTGGATTGAAAGATCCGATGAAATCCAATCCCCATTGTTGAAAAGGCTCTTCAATTACTATTGGTTTAAGAGGAAGTGCAGCTAATTTGGGCTTACCAACAAATTACTGACATTGCTCACACTTGCAAACCCAGCTGTATGTATCTTTAAACAATGTCAGCCAATAGTATCTAGCATGAAAGATTTTTTGTGTAGTGATAGGAGCCGAAAAATGTCCACCACAAGCAAGATCATGAAAAGCTTGAAGTAATCTTACTTGTTGTTGTTTGTCTACACAGCGTAGGAAATTGTTGTCCAGACCCTTCTTGTACAAACCATTGTCCCATAGGACAAAATTCACTACTTTAAGCTTTAGGGTTTGCCTTACTTTCCTTGATAGGTGTGCAAGGCAATCTCCATATGTTAAGAGATATGCCAGGTCAGAATACCACTCATCAGTAGTGCTAACAAATAGAACATTAGGAAGATCTTGATTCATACCTTCATTTTCCAGCACCACTTCATCAATTGATTTGTTGTCATCTATCAACTGACATAGACCTTTTCCATGGACCAACTTAGTGGGCTTAATTTCCATATCATATTCTTGAATCTTGGCAACCTAGTTGCCCCTTTTAATTCCAAACTCTTGTTGCGTCAGAATTGACTTGACAACAACATTAGGAACAAGAGCGATGACATGTGAATTCAGAATATAAAACCTAAAATGTTTCACCGCTCTCACCATGGCGAAAGCATGCTTCTCCATTTCTGAGTTTCAACTCATGAGCCTTTAGTGGATAACTCATAAATGTAATAGGTGATTCTATGCCTTCATTATTTTTGTGCATCAGTATAGTCGAGCAAGTATGATCTGATGCATAGCTATACATGATAAACTCTTTGGTATAATCTGGGCATACCAAGACTGGAGCATTTGCCATGGCTTCCTTAATTTGATGAAAAGATTTCTTTCCTTTGGGAGTCCACTTGAAAAGAGAATTACCTTTCATCCTAATAACTATGTGACGAGTCTGTTCAGCAAAGTTTGGAATGAATCTTCGCAAGAAATTTACTTTGCCGAAGAAAGAATAAACAACAGTCTTACTTGTTGGCAAGGAAAGGTCACGAATAGCTTTTACTCTTTCCACATCAATTTTTATACCTTGTTTCGAAACAATATGCCCAAGCAACTTACCTTCAGTAACCCCAAAAACATATTTCTTGGGATTGAGGGAAATTCCATGCTTACGACATTTCTCTAAGACTTGTTGCAGATGAAAGAAATGATCTTGATGTTCCTGAGAATAAACAGTCAAATCATCCAAATAGACCACAATGAACTTACCAAGAAAACTTCGGAAGGCCAAGTCCATTGCATGTTGGAAAGTTTCTCCCACATTTATTAATCCAAAAGTCATCCTGTGATATGCAAAGGTACCCCAAAGTGTAGTAAATGTGGTCTTATGCTGATCTTGCTCTAGAACTTCTACTTGGTTATAACCCAAAAATCCGTCCAACATGGACATCGTCTCTGCTCTAGTAACAGCTTGTAGGACATGATCCATAATAGGTAAAGGATAATTATCCTTCAAGGATGCCTGATTCAAGTTTTGAAAATCAACACATATCTGAATCTCACCATTCTTCTTACGTACAGGTACAATATTAGCTATCCAAGAAGAATGATGAATGGGGAAGATTATCCTTGCTTTCAACATATTTTGAACTTCATCGAAGATAGTATCGAAGATCTTTGGGTTGTATTGCCTTTGCTTCTGACAAAAAGGCGTAATACCTAGTTTCAATGGAATGTCATGGTGGAGATCTTTGGGATGAAAAGACTTTAGATCTACATAGGAGTATGCCAAGATGTCAACATATTGCTACAATAATGCAACAAATTTTTGCCTTTCTTCTTGTGAACAACACTTTCCAATATTGATCATTTTTGGATTGTCTTCAGTCCCAATGTTTACTTGTTCATATTACATTGATCCTACAGCTGACCTTTGTTGCTTTTTAACATAACGATCATGTTTGTCAAAAAGATTTTATAGAGAAACTAGACCCTTGGGGATCTTGTTTCCTTTTAATTGTAGAAATTTCTCTCCTGTTTCTGCATCAATACTTTCAATTGCAACCTTTGAAGAGTAGCGAGTACCTTCAAAGTATAAATCATCAAAATTGTCAATAGTTTGCAAAATATTTATTACATGATGATCATCATTAAATACTTGCCAATGATCAGAGTTGTCAGGAACACTTGGCTGGAAAACTAACTCAACAACATAAGTTGATTCTGAAAAATCTTTGTGAGGAACCGAAGAAGTAGGAGATATTGCCAATGAATCTGCTCTATCATTAAACTCATGAGGCATAATGGATATATCAAAGGCATCGAATGCCTCAATCAAATCCCAAACTTGGTTATGATAATATCATAGCCTATCGCTCCTAGTTTGATATATGTTCCGGACTTGACAAACAATTAACTCCACATCTCCTTGAGCATGCAAGTTCTTGATTCCATTCTTCTAAGAAACATTCATTCCTAGAAGGAGTGATTCGTACTCAACAGTGTTATTTGTGTTATCAAACTGCAATTTGAAAGAGAAAGGGAAAAGATTACCCTAGGGAGAAACCAAAACAATACCAGCTCCTGATCTAGTAGAAGAACAACTGCCATCAAATTCTAGCATCCAAACATCATCTGGACTACCAATGCTGACAGTATCAAAATCAAGAATTTCTTGTTGTGAAGTTGAAGATCTTTCTGATTCCGTAACACTACTTTCACAATCAACTGGAACATCATTTAGTGGAATGGAGTCTTCACCCTCAGGAGCCACCTCTAAACCATCATCAGCATGCATGAAATAACTACCCATACCTGATGATTCAAAAAGAATACGTGCCCACTGATCGTCTAACTTGACGACGGTGTATTTTGATTCTTTTTCTGGAAGCAACTTTTGGACAACTCCCTTAATAGGAATACAAGCCTTAGTCATATCCATGTTTAACTCACCCCCAACATCTCTATAGAAATTTCTTCCCAACAATAGACCATAGGAGGCCAACACATTGGCTACCAGTACTGTCATCTTAATTTTCTTTCTAAGAATGAAGCAAAAACAAACTGCGTGTCCTTGATCTGACCGATCAAGGGGACTTGCTTGTTATTCATAGAGAAAAATCTTCCAAATATTTTGCTCAAATTCAAGCCAAGGGCATTGGAAACTTTTGATGGCATAACATTATCAGATGCCCCAAAATCAATTACACAGTTACTAAGCTTATAACCATTTATCAACAAAGAGATGTAGAATGGTTCTATCTTCTCTATAGGAGAAGGGGAAGTCACTAAGTTATTTTGAAGTAAGTTAGACTTAGGAAGATTACTAGGGGTAGTATCTTTTTCTTTAACAAACTTGACCAAATGGTCAAATTGATCTAGATTAGATCTCAAAAATTCAACTTCAAACATTTGTATTTTGGTTTTCTTAGCATGGTCTAAAATATCAAATGACTGAAAGGAATTCATAATCAAAGATGGATTTAGGTTCTCATTCTAAGAACTTAAAATATTAGGTGTATGCAGGAAAAGCAGGTTGATAGAACTCAATATGTGGAAAACGGAGCTCAAAGAGGCTTTGCTCACACACCCACAAGACTTCTTGGTGCAAGATACGGAGTCATGAAGTATGGCTTAGCTTCCCAAGGTTGGTTATGTGGTTCTCTATCTCACAAGGTCCCTCAAACCTATTTCTTTGCTCTCAGATCACTGAGCAAAGTGGTTTAGGGATGACAAATGCAAGAATGACGGATGCTTTGGTTTATTTTAAGATGAAATGCATCCTAAGTTATACATGATCCTATAAATGCAATAAACTAGTTTATAAGATGACAAGATTAGTAACAAGACTATCCTAACATGCTATATTAGTCTATGATTAAGCTAAATGATAAGGAAAATACTCTAAACATGCATATTTAGATTAATTCCTGTTGAAAAGAGAGGATAAATGATGAGCGCAAATGATATATTAAAGCTTGGATGGATTTTAGTATAAGTGTGATGTTAAAGACTTGGATGATGAAAATGGAGGATGGAGAGTTCTATTTATAGCAAAAATAGGGCAATGGATGGCCAGGATTGAAAGAGGCAATCAAGGGTTGAGTTTGAAAGTTGGGAATCCATGTTTGCAATTTGTACCAATGAAATGGTGACAAATGTCAACATAAGACTGGTTGAGAGAAGGGGTTGGAAACATTAAATGCCTAAGAAGAGCTCATGGTTACCTTAGGGGGTAAGGGTTAAGGTTAGGTTAAGGTTAGGTTAGGGTTATCCAATGGATAAATATTTTATCCAAAGGATAAACTCTTGTGCAAAAGATTAAGGATAACCATGGTCAAGGCAATAAATGCTTGATGAGACCCTTGGGTTACATGGAGGTTGAGTTTAGGGAAATTCTTTAATCATGCTAGAGGGTTGAGTTAACCATTAATGGTTTGCGAGACTTTCAAAGTTAAGTGGTTGAAGTCTTTAAGGGTTTTCAAAGGCTTTGAGGATTTGAGAAGTGACTTCCCTTTGCTTAGGGATGTGACAAAGTTTAGGAAATGGGTTAGGTTAATTTAGAAGTGATTAGAAGAGTCTAGAAGGGGTTAGGAATAGGGTTTAGGAAGCAAGTGGGAGATGTAGGATTTTGCAAGTGGATGAAGGGATAATAGGATTTAATTGAAAAAAATGAATTTAATTCAATTTGGTTGTAACTAGGGAAATTAAATAAATTAGATTTATTTAATTTAGGATAAACTATTTAATTAAATTTGAATTTAATTAAAAGGTGGATAGGGGATTTAATTGAATAAAATGATTTATTCATTAAATGTCAAAAGAGGCCTAGTGAATTTAATTTAAATAAATTGAGTAATTTACTTAATTTAAATAGAGTAATGTGGGTGATTTAATTAAATTGGATTTAATTAAATAGAGAAATGAACATAAAATATTCATTTAGGAATATGGTCATTTTTATACGTCTACATTAGGTACACTAGTCTTCGATGCATGTGTAGAAGAATTGACAGGTGCAGAAAAATCATTAACACTTTTTTCCTTTGCGGCGTCCATTGAGATAACATTGTCTTTTGCAGGATTTGGTATGGGAGTCCCATGCTTTGCAATAGAAATTGGCAAACGTTGAGAGTCCTTGATTTGAATAGGATCATCACTTTTCGTAATGACAGGTGGCTGAGCTGCCTATGCTTGGGAACGAGTGAATACTGCAAAGACATCCCCATCATGTGTGTCTGATGTGTCATCTACTTGATATTGTATAAACTTGATATTAGAGTCATCAGCCAACTCTGCATCATCTTCTTGATGCGAATTGGCATCTTCTTCACCAAAAGGGGAAGATCATTTTGTTCAGCTTCATAATATCTTATAGCTGAATTTTGGGGTGGTGCTTCCAACGCAAGCCTCTCTGGAGTAGGAGGCAATTTATTCTGATTATGCATGGCATAATTGGAAGCATCATTTGGATAAGTCCTTCTTGGAAAATCATGATAAGAAGTATTTCCTTGTGAGGAAATTTGCTTCTTAAGTGCCAACAACTCATTTGCTAACTTTTGTATCATGGGATCAACATAATTCATTGAAGGAATTGGTAAATCAGCAATTTGATTATTTCTAACCTTGTTGGGATCTCTCCTTATCTTACCGGCGAGGATAAGATCATCTTTGACCAATATAGCCAACTGTTGTGTAGTGTCCAAATCGACAGGATTATTCCTTTGCAAAAGAAAGCTCACCTCTAGCAATTGAGCATTGATGGAGAAGCATTTCAAGTTTCCAACGGTTGGTTGTGAAGCAACTGGAATACAATTGTGTAATCTATTGAACTTTGCTACAAATTCACGCATAGCTTCCTGAGGTTCTTTCTTCATTTGAGTTAACTGAGCCATCAGCGCATGATCGTCTTCTGCAGACTTGAACCTTGCTTCAAACAGTGTTCTGAGAGTTGCCCAATTTGTAATACAAGCATTTGTGAGATGATAGAACCAATCAGCAGCAGCTCCATGCAAAGTCTCAATGAATAATCTCACCGAATTATCTTCATGCTCAACACCTAGGACTCCACATGTGATGTAGAAGGCAACAATGTGTTCATCCGGGTGCTAAGAACCATCCCCCAAAAATTTTGGTAAATTTTTTCACGTACCTTTGGGAAGTTCATGCAAAGGTGCGGTCAAGTTTAAGGGACCAAAAATAGTGCCCCAAGGTCCAGGAGCAGCCATCCTTAATGGATTATAGGGTGGTATTACAAAATGACTTGCAAGTGGAACAAATAAAACTTGCAAATTTGATGCCTCACTCGGTACGAGAGATCGTCGTGCAGAAGGAGGAAAACTTCGTGTCCGCTGCAAAGGAGAACTAGTTCGTGGAGGTGTCACAAAAGGAAAATTATGTTGTTGTAGAAACTCAAAAGTAGGATCAACAACTCCCTCTAATAGTTGCCCATGAGTGTAACTTCGATCAACCAGATTATGTTTTTTGAGAAAATCAACAAAAAATGATATTATAATGAAAATAGCACTACAACCCAAAGGGAAAATACCGGTTGCATGTCGCTCCCCAGCAGAGTCGCCAAAAAGTTGTTGGGTGAATATTTTGTCACAAGCATACTAATGAAAAAATGTATGATTCACACATAGCTATGTTGAGAAATTAATCTCTCCTCTCATCAAGGGGAGGTTCCCTTTGAAATTTCTTCTCTAATTAATAAGAAATCAAAATCTGTGGGTTGGTGTTTGGCATATAACTCTTTTTTTTTAGAGTCTATGTATTCTCCCTTCACCTTGTTACAATTTCTCTACCTCTTTAGATACCTAAAGAAAAGAACATTGAATCTAACAAACTAGTCTAAAACTTATAGTCAAGTAGCACAAAGTCTCTCTTGAATGTAATCTTAACTCAAACTGATTATTACAAAACGTTACAAATCTAACTCGCAGCTCAAAGTCTTCAAGTATGAATTCCTAATTCTTTAAACTAAAAAGTAACTACAGAAATACAAATCTTACCACTAATTACTTAATTTATTAGAAGATTTCTCAAATATGTTGGGAGCACATAGTCTACTTGCACTATTCAGGAGCTCTTTAACCCACATAACAATATCTTCAAGATCAAAGAAATAAAGAACATATATAATCAATGGACATAAGAACATTAAATCATATAAACAATTTTCTTGACACAAGACAAAGTTTGAGATCAACAAAATTGTTTTCTTTATTTGCTTGATAGAATTTTCACAACAAAAGCCCAAAGTCTTGGTTGAGGTAAAAATTCAGCAGAGTTTTGCTAAGCATGAAAAAGATAAATATTTACAAATGAGGTCCTCCTTAAATAGGAAAAGAATGGAGAAAAATGTGGGCATAGTTGACTTATTCAACTGCACAGTCCCCTTTTACTACAACTACAACATAAGGAAAATGTGTAGCTGCAAGAAAACTAGCAGCATCTAATGATGCAACTATATAAAAAGAAAAAGCCAAAAAGGGGATGTTTTATTCATCTTTCTCCTCTCTTGATTTTTGGAAATCTTTGAACTTGGCCAGGATGGTTTCATCTTTGCTTCATCCGGCATTGGGGTAGAACTTGTGATCACTCGAATGCAGGAAATTGCATCTTCAATCTTTACCTATTCTTTTGTCCGTCCTTCAGCATGGATGCAAGGACTTCAAAACTGACCTGGATCTCCAATAGCTTATCAAATGTATCAAGTGAGAAATCATGTCCCCTGTAGTGATCTATTAAGGTAAGGAATTCTTGTGTGATAGCTTCACTAGTAATGAGATTCTGATCACCATCATATAAGTAACAAGGAAGATCGGCAACTTTGGCAAAAATGAGGTCAATCTCGTCATCACCTTCTTTCTTTTCTCGGTCCAGTTCTGCAATCATCAACCTTATTGTCTCTTTCTTATGAGACAATAATGACAAGATCTAGATGTACTTTTCCCTTGTGGGAATTACCTTATTTTCAACAAGGACATCTATCCTGAAGTCCTCCATTTTTCTCCAAAAGGTAGTAATTTTCTCAATTTCCTCAATATCCTGTGATAATGAAGTTTTGAGTCCTTGCATCTGACTTTGGATTATTGCATAATCCACCAATAGTCCCACTGTTGAACTTAGAAGATGAGAGCCTTCTGACCTTAGCCATGAAATCCACTCATCCATCAGTCGACCTTTAGCTCCTACCTCCTACCTATTCAATCTTCTTTAGAGCTTCGGTATCGATTGAGGATCCTATGGGCTCAATTTCTTGAGAAGATTGTGTGACCTTTAGAAGAACATTGGTCAGTTGTTCACACTTTTGCTTCAATTCATTTTTCTTGTCCCTCTCCTGTTCCAATCTCCTCAATAAAGAATCAAAGGCTCTCTGAGAATCCAATTTAACACTCTCATGTATTTCCACCCCAAGCTCTATGATCTACATGGTTTAATCCTCAGATCATATGTTTTCTTTGTCCTTATCTGACGATGGCACCATAACCTCAGCATACTTTCTCTTAGAAGCTGGGTCTACTAACACCTGAGATACCATCTTTGGCTTCTTTGTTCCCATAGTCTTTGGAGGAACCAACCACTTAAAGTCAAACTCATCTGGAGAAATTACCTGTTTTTTCCTCTTAGGGGCCACTACTTCCATCCAAGGGGGTAATTCTAGATTGGTTGATGGAGTAGTAGCTCCTTGCTGATTTTCAGTTAAAATTTCAGGAGACGGCTGACTAGAGCTTGGAGCCATTATGAGTGTTATCGATGGCACCAATGTTGAAGTATCTAGTGGAACACTTGTCGATGTTGTGATAGTTGTTGTTGCCGACAACTCTTCAGTTACTGATGGGAGGGTTGAAGGCACCATGGAGGAAACTTCAGCACTTACTAATGGTGGAATTTTTGTTATGGCTGTAGTAACAGGTAAGTCTATTGAAACCTATTCTGCAAATGCCTCTTCCAAGACTTCATTAAAATCCATCATCGTAGATTCAATGGTAGATGGAGGGATATCATCCGAATTGGAGAAGTTGGTTAGTGTGAAAAATTGTTGAGCGGCCTCTAACTATGACATGCCCATACTTAGATCCCCATCTTGAAAATCCTCATCCTCTTGATCAGAGTCAGAATCAAGAGAGTGGACAATTACCTGTGAGGTGATCGGGGCATCAACTCTAGCTAGGTGTGATGTTTCTTCAGCCTATACTTCCTCTTGGTGAGGAATTTCACCTTCTTCAACTTCACTGGCAGGCGGTTGTTCTGGTTCTTTTTCCACTGCTTCCTGTACTGCCAATGATGACTCACCCTTATTGGAACCTTTAAACATGAATTTAATCTTGGGACCTTTCCCCTTAGATTGTATCACCAGAGCTGAAGATAGTTATTGTGGATCTGCCCTGCTCTTTTCTCTTGTCTCAGCTATAGCTATCTTGTTGGTTGGGGCATCACTGTTGTCATCATCTCCTGAACTGGCAGGAAACTATTTCATCCTGAGATTATTCTTTATCAACCATGCATTGGTGTTTGCTAGGATGGGAGCAATCCTTTGAGTGATAGATTTTCTTTCCTTCTTGGACCATTGCACAGGAGGAAGCGAGGAATCAACAATCTTCTTCTCATAATAGATAGGGTCTATTATGTCATCTAAGTCTTCCATGCTCATTGGGATCTTTGCTAAATCCAAGTTTTCAATTTGTTCCAAGGTAAGATGGTTGAAATACATCTTTCTTATATCCTCCTCATTCTGACAATCTGCCCAAACATCTTCAAACCTATAGACATTGGTATAATTCCTCTTGAGTTTGTTCTTTATGCCATGAAAGTCATAATTGTTTCGTGCCTTGAATCTTTACATAGTATTCCATTGCATTTCTTGCTCCATATTCTTCGCTTTAGGGTTGGTTAGGACTGAGTACCTACCGATTGACTTCGAGAACTTCAACCCAATCTTATGTGCTTGTGATTATTTTTCATGCACATAAATTAGTTGTCTACACAACTCCATGAGAATGATCTTGCCAGAAGGAAATCTTGGTAGAATAAAAGGCTCACTTGAGAAACATCCAATTCGGATGTAAGTGAAAGTAGGAAATTGAAGAAAAACACATCTAAAGTGAGATACCCTATTATAAGCAGCCTCTAATAATCTCTGCTTCTACAGGCCCTTATCAAATATGCACTTCCATATAGCAAAGAAGGCATCATTAACTCTTCTGAAATGACTGCCTTGATTCTTGGTGGTATGTTGATCATAATATTCCCAGATAGGCACCAATATTCTATCACCTCTGGTAGACAAACCTAGATATTGTCTCATTAAAGCAGATGCATAAACCAGGTATGAGGTCATGTAGAATTTCAGAGTTACTTTGACCTCCTTCAATTGAGAATAGAGTGCATCGCTGATATCTTCACCCAAATCAATTCTTGCAGCCCCTTTCCTAATTATATTCATATAGTAACACATCCAGGTTTGAAAGTAATGAGAGTCTTTTAGCCCCTTCACTCTTGAAAACATGGTAACCATGTCGTTGTATTCCTCATTGAAGTCACTCCTATAGAAGGACTTGGGCCATCGTGAGGCAGTAGAATGTCTTGAAGTAGAGAGGTACATAGTGTTGATCACTTTCTTGCATTTAACTTCATTTTTCTCATAGTATTCTTGAGCACTCTCTTGAGAAATGTCAGCTACTTCTTCAACTAGAGAGCCTTTGAAAACACTATTGAAAAATACACTATCCAGAGTCATGATGACATTCTGATCTATGTCTTTCACCTATCTTGTATTTGGATCAAAGTGATCCGCTATTGCAAGTACAAATTCTGGGTCATGAGCTACAACTGGGAAGGATGCATATTTATGCAACTTAGATTTGATCAGATTGGTTAAGCGAGCATGAGATTTCTCAACTTAGTCAATAAATTCTTGCATACTGACATGTCGAATCTTAGTATCACTGATTTCCTTGATATTTGAGTCCACTGAACTCTCTAGGTACATATTCAAGTACTTATCATACTTGTACTTCATTTTTCTCATTGATGTTTTACCCGGAGAAGATTCCAATCGACTCGTGGAAGGCTCGGGTTTATCTTGAGGGAGCTTTGGCATTCACGATGATTGCATCAAACACTGAGGATTACTTATCATCATTATCAAAATCAAATTTTCTCAATCGGATCAAAAAATGGGACTCATAACAGGTTTGGGAGTAAAACTGCCAAAAACAGCAGGTAGGGGAAAAAAGTCCGACATGCTCTTTTGAAAACAAAACTTGCACATCAGACTTTAAAGTCCGATTTGCAAGGAAAAACATCTTGATTGGCACATCGGAATTTAAATTCCTATGTGCAAGTTCAGGGTAAGTTTATTAGCACATCAGACTTTAAAGTCCGATGTGCAATCCGGGGAAGATCAACAGCACATTGGACTTTAAAGTCCGATGTGCGAGGGTAAAACCATTTGGAAAAACCAGCACATCAGACTTTAAAGTCCGATGTGCTCACAAGGGGAAAAACCATTGATTGACATGTTGGGTTTTACAACCTGACATGTCAATCAAATCCTCAATTCTTCACACACCAGACTTTAAAGTCTGATATGTGAAGATTATCATCCCGCATATCGAACTTTAAGTCTGATATGCAAAGAAGTCTCCATATCGGCTGCAGATCGGCTTTCAAACCCTGTCATGTAGGTTGGAGAAGGATAAGACAAGGAGGGAAATCAGAGTTTAAAGTCTGATTGCCCTCTCGACACAACAAGCAAAACCCGAAGAAAATAAAACAAAGGAAGAACAATTGGGAAAATAAAATGCAAAACAAGAAAAGAAACCCGAAATAAAAACCCTACCTTTTTCGCTACAAGTGATTTGGAAAAATCCGATGATGGAGAGATTGAATCCACAAGAGGGTGAGCGAAAAGAAGGAGGAGACGTGCAAAGGGAGAAATGCACAAGCGGAAATGAAGAAATAAAACACAAAAGTGATTTAAATAAACCCCTCAATTAACTATTAATGTCGCATTAATGACCAACTTGCAGTGCATGTCAAACTTTAAAGTCCGACATGCAGGCTAAAAACCCTTGTAAGTCGGACTTTAAATTCTGACATGCATTGTCCAGCAAAATAGTTTGCATTTCAGACTTTAAAGTTTGACTTGCAGAGGAAGACTACCTTCAAGTCAAACTTTAAAGTCTAAACTGCAGGCTAAAAACCAAACATGTACACATCGGACTTTAAAGTCCGATGTGCACAAGAATTTACAAAGAAAGACCCTACAATTTGGACATTAAAGTCCAAACTGCAGGTAAAACTACAAACTTAGAAAAGCTTAGAAAACACTAAGAAAGAAAAGAAAGAAGTTAAACGAGCTAACCAACGAAGTCGATCAAGCTCTCCCGAAGGCCGTAAGGTACGAAATGGACCAGTTTCGTAGGGTTGCCTCATGATTTTGGTCATGCTGAAATCAAGGACAACACACCTAAAATTAATTCAATTAATATTTAATTAACTTAAGCTTGTCAACATAATTAACCAGTTTGATTGTGTTAATTCCCTTCTTCTTAAGGTTAATTAAATCAATGTTAATCACGATAACTCAATTATGAACCACTAGTACTAGTACTGAGAGGGGGGGTGAATCAGTACAAACACAAATAAAGTCCAAAACTAGTTTGACCGCAAATACTCCAAATGACTGACAAACAGGGATATCGGTAAAATAGAGTGCAACCGGTAACATCCAGTACAGCTCAATCAGTCATGAACTAGTCACTCAATAAGCTTTCCTCTTAGCTCAATACTACAGTCTCATTATATTCTCATGCATAATCAAGTAAACTTACCTATCAGATCTTAACAACAGTGAGTTCAATATCTTTTATAGACAGGCATAAAACATAGAACCTTCATGTGCTTAACAGGTCAAACAAAGCATCACAAGACAAAAGCATTTCACATGACACACATATTTTTCACGTGGAAACCCAACTGGGAAAAACCACGGTGGGAATGAATACCCACAAGCTACTTTTTGAACTCTTTAGAAGTCCACTCTATTAGGAGCCTTGTCCGGTTAAGGACATTATAATAGGTTCTAGTATGAACCGATCCTGTTAGGGATCACCCAGTTAAGGGATACCCAGTTAAGGGTTAAACCTGATAGGGTCACCTTGTTAGAGGATTTCAAGAACTCAATAGCTGAAAGGATCTCCTAAGCTATCTAGCTTCTCATAACTCATTAGCCTCGAGTTACCTGGTTAAGGGATTTGAATCAAGTCAGTTAATACCACCCGATTTAAGGGATTTTGAATCAAGCCAGTTAAGGCTACCTTGTTAGGGGATTTTACAACTGTTGAAATTGTTAGAGATCAATAGGTATTATAATGATCTGATAACAACACTCAATGCTAATGCTGATCCGTTTAGGCTCCTCTTTTCCTTCTTCACATTCACTTTGTAGGTATCTCTTCTCTCTTTTGGTCTGGCAAGAATCATGTATCACTTCCCTTGGATACACACTCACAACTTTTGCCAACAACCTTAGAAAGAAACACAACATCAACCTTAGAGGAAACATACAGGTCAGTAGCAAAAACCCTAAACCCTAAACCTGTTAGGTTAAGCAATTCAAACGGTTCGATCCTGACCACTGAATCATACTACATTAAATGCAACAATCTTGAATCAATCTGAAGACATTCTCCATATTCCATTATCCACCAATTTCTTGGTGGCTGATAACCCATCACGCGTTATCACCGTTTGACAGACTTCGCACATTCCCGAGGTAGATAGGAATAGTCTTCTTCATGCAAGATCCTTCACATGTAGAGAGCTTACGTGGCAACACGATATGTCCTCCATCATACTACTAACTCATCACACAAAGATCACCGATTGAGTCACACAAACTTGAGGTACTCCAACCGGAAACCTCGAAGTGGAAGCTACCTACCAACCGGTAGTCATACAATGCTTCCATGTGCTGGTTCCCATAACTACATGCCGGTTCACCTTGAACAAATATGCCACTTCACTTTGGCATATAAACTGGTTCATACATATGTTGGTTCCTCTCTCTATTCACCTATCACATGTGTCAGTTCACACTATGTCTCATATTGACATCAATGACAACATACAATATCATTATGTCTTCATGTCGGTTCACATAATGCCAACAATCTCCCCCTTTGGCATTGATGGCAATATACAAAAGATATCTTATCTGCTTCACATCTTCTCCCCATTTGTTGTAGATATCTTTTTGCTTCACTCCTTCTCCCCCTTTGACAACAATGCCAAAGTGGAGGTACAATCATCACTATTTCATCATGCTGCTCCCCCTAAGGAGTAGCATCCATAAACACACCAGTCAACCAAAAAATTGTCTTTCCAGTACCTGACTAATGTGGAACAATCACTTTTAGTTCACCTCCTGAAGGGGTAATACCCCTAATTCACCTCTCAAATGCACAAATGTTGTCTTTGGGAGAGGCTTCGTGAATATGTCTGCTAACTGCTCCTTACTGGACACATGCTCCAGTGCAATCTCTTTATTTTGAACCTTTTCCCTCAAGAAATGATACTTAAGCTCAAAATGTTTGGTTCGAGTATGTAAAACCCGATTCTTTGATATATTGATAGCACTTGTGTTATCACAGAATATACTTACCGGTTTAGATATAGGGATTTTGAAGCCTTCCAGTACATGCTTCATCCAGATTGTCTGAGTGCAGTTTATGAAAGCTACAACATACTCCGCTTCCGCTGTAGACTGAAAGATACAACTCTGCTTTTTACTCATCCATGAGACCAGTGTACCACCGAGAAAGAATGCACCACCAGTTGTGCTTTTCCGCTCATCCACATTACCTGCCCAATCAGCATCTGTGAACACTTTCAGATTTAAATTATTGTTGTATGGGTACCACAATCCATAGTCAACTGTTCCCTTCAGATACCTAAGAATCTGCTTGACTGCAATCAAGTGAGATTCTCTTGGACTCTTTTGGAATCTTGCAGTAATGCCAACTGCATGTGCAATATCCGGTCTACTATGCACTACATAATGCAACTTACCAATCATTGATCGATATTCCTTTTCATCAACCAGTGCAGAATCATCCTCTTTTGTCAATTTGCAACCGGTCACCATTGGTGTACCAACCGGTTTGTTGTCTTCCATGCCAAAAGTCTTCAACACCTCTTTGACATATTTGGACTGAGTGATGAAGATTCCATCTTCTGTCTACTAGATCTGCAGTCCAATGAAGAACTTAATCTCCCCTATGAGAGACATCTCAATTTATTTCTTCATCTCATCAGCAAACTCGTGACTCATCTTGTCATCTCCACCAAAGATGATGTCATCAACAAAAACTTCATAGATCAGGATCTGATCTCCTTCAAACTTCAAGTAGATATTGCTATCTTCACTTGTTCTCTCAAATCCAATCTTCACAAGATGGGAATGTAGGCGCTCATACCATGCCCTAGGTGCTTGCTTTAGACCATATAATGTTTTATGTAGCCTACATACCATGTCACTGTCTTCAGATAGGGCAAACCCATCTGGTTGCCCAATATACACCTCCTCTTCAAGTACACCATTTAGGAATGCATATTTTACATCCATTTGATATACCTTGAACCTCTTAAAAGTTGCATATGCAAGAAGCATACGAACTCCTTCCAACTTGGCTACAGGAGCAAAGTTTTCCCCATAGTCTTCACCTTCTTCTTGAGCATATCCTTTGCATACAAGTCTGGCTTTATTCCTAATCATTGTGCCATCCTCATTCAACTTATTTCTGAACACCCATTTGGTGCCAATGACATTTTTATGCTCTGGTCTGGGTACTAAGGACCATGTACCATTTTTCTCTATCTGGTCAAGTTCTTCTTCCATTGCCTTGATCCATTCTTCATCTTTATGAGCCTCTTTGAATGACTTAGGCTCAAATTCAAAGATCATACATGAGTTTTCTCTGATCTTTCTTCTGGTAAGGATTCTTGCATCCTTATCACCTATGATCTGCTTGGGATCATGATTCAACTTGACATACCAAGGAATGGTCTTAACTGGTTCTTCTTGCTTCTCTTCTTCATCCTCATCTTCATTTGTATCAGCATTCACCGGTTCAGGAACACTGTTACTGGTACTCAGTTGACTAACAACCGGTTCCCAAAAGGTTGCAACTGGTTCATTTATAGCTTGCTCACTATCGGTTTCCTCGGTCTTCTCAGAGGATTCATCAACTCTTACATTGATGCTTTCCATAATTCTCTGAGTCCTATTGTTGTAGCACTTGAAAGCTTTACTCTTGGTGGAATATCCTAGAAATATTCCATCATCACATTTAGCTTCAAATTTGCCCTGATGTTCACTCCTCTTGATGTAACATTTGCTACCAAATACCTTAGAGTAGTTAACCATAGGTGTCTTACCAGTCCAATACTCATAAGGAGTTTTGTCCTTACCCTTTTTGATGAGTACTTGGTTCATAGTGTAGATTGCAGTGCTCACCGCTTCTCTCCAAAAGGTGTGAGCAACCTTTCCTTGAATCAACATGGTTCTAGCTGCTTCAACCACTGTTCGGTTATTCCTCTCTGCTAGGCCATTCTGCTGTGGAGTCCGGGGGGCAGACAGCTGTTTCTTGATGCCAAATTCTTGACAATACTTGTTGAATTCACTGGAAGTGAATTCCCCTCCTTGATCAGTTCTGAGACATTTGATCCTTTTACTGCTTTCCTTCTCCACTAATGCTCTGAAAGCTTTGAATTTCCCAAAAGATTTAGACTTGTCTTTCAAGAATGTGACCCACATCATTCTTGAGAAGTCATCAGTGAGAATCATGAAGTACCTATCACCCTGCACACTTCTAGTTTTCATTGGACCACATAAATCAGTATGCACAAGATCAAGCAAGTTGTCAGCAGTGAAAGATTTACCTTTAAAGGTTGAGGAAGACATTTTACCCAATTGACATTCTCTACACAAGGTATTATTCGGTTTGCTCAGCACCGGCAACCCTCTGACTGCCTTGATCTTACTAGCCTTCACAATGTTATCAAAGTTCACATAGCAGAATCTCATATGCCATATCCAGCTATCGTCAAGCTTAGCCATAAGACATGTACTTATATTTGCATTCAAATGAAATAGGTTACCTTTAGTCTTCATGCCAGTGGCTACCAATTTACCATCTTTACCTTTGATTCTACAAACTCCATTCTTGAATTGCAGAGTGAGGCCACTGTCATTTAGCTAGGCAAGACTTAGAAGGTTGTGTCTGAGACCATCAACCCAGTACACATTGTTAGCACTACTCTTTCCATTCAAAAAGAAGGGCCCTCTGCCTTTGACCATGCATGGTGAATCATTGCCAAAGCAAACCACACCACCATCATACTCCTCTAAGGATAGAAACTTGCTCTGGTCACCAGTCATATGGTGAGAACAACCACTGTCAATGATCCACTCATTGGAATCATCAAACTAGGAGACAAGAGCCTTCTTGTCTGCCACATCTTCCTTTACAGCAACAAACACAATTTCTTCATTCTCTTCATCTTCTGATTCCTCATCTGTGACACCTTCATCAACTGCCACAAAACAATTTCTCCGATTTCCTCCTTTGAATTTCTTGAACCTTTCTGGTTTACTAGTTCCTTTTGAGAATTTCCTGGCAAGAAGTGCTTCAAATTCCATCAGAAACTCTTCATCCTTCATTTCTCTACTCTGATTAGGTTCCCCACTAGTGCTAGCCTCTTTTCCTTTTCTGGAAGGTATAATAGAGGCTCTAAAAGTTGATTCTGTCTTTTGAACACTGCCATCAAAACTATTCAGCTCATAGGTTGTCAACTTGGCTATGATGGAGTCCAAGGACACCTTAGACTTGTCTATTGATCTCAGCTCCTGAATAGCAGCAACCCTTATTGCATAGATCGACAACAGGGATCTCAGAACTTTACTTACCACAGTGGAATCTTCTATTTTGCCACCTGCACTCTTTATTTCTCCAACAACTATTTTGATTCTTATTCCATACTGCTGAATGGTCTCTCCTTCAACCATCTATATGTCTTCAAACTTCCCTCTCAGGCTTTCTTCCTTAGCCTATTTTACATGCTCATCACCACCATAGATATTTTCAAGAGCATCCCATACCTCTTTGGGATTTGCCTTGTCCTGAACATCAATAAACTCAATGTCAGATAGACTACTAATGAGGGCTTCCATGACTTGCCCATTTTCTTGTATCTCTCTCTTTTAGTCATCGGTGAGAGTACCGGTAGGAACAACATATACACTTTCAACATAACTCTAGTGTTGAACACCCATGCTTTTGATGAATATCTTCATCCTGTCTTTCCATATACCAAAATTTTCCTTGTTAAACTTTGGACCTTCCCTCTTCATCATTTGACTAGGATCTTTTCCTCAAGCGGTTAGGCTTACAACACAGAGGACCTGGAGGCACTCTGATACCAATTGATAACTCAATGATAAACCACTAGTACTAAACCGGTACTGAGAGGGGGGGTGAATTAGTACAAACACAAATAAAATCCAAAACCGGTTTGACCGCAAATACTCCAAATGACTGACAAACAGGGATATCAGTAAAATAGAGTGCAATCGGTAACATCCAGTATAGCTCAATTAGTCATGAACCGGTCACTCAATAAGCTTTCCTCTTAGCTCAATACTGCAGTATCATTATATTCTCATGCATAATCAGGTAAACTTACCTATCAGATCTTAACAACAGTGAGTTCAATATGTTTTATAGACAGGCATAAAACATAGAACCTTCATGTGCTTAACAGGTCAAACAAAGCATCACAAGACAAAACCATTTCACATGACACACATATTTTTCACGTGGAAACCCAACTGGGAAAAACCATGGTGGGGATGAATACCCACAAGCTACTTTTCAAACTCTTTAGAAGTTCGCTCTATTAGGAGCCTTGTCCAGTTAAGGACATTACAATAGGTTCTGGTAGGAACCAAACCTGATAGGGATCACCCAGTTAAGGGTTAAACTTGGTAGGGTCACCTTGTTAGAGGATTTCAAGAACTCAATAGCTGAAAGGATCTCCTAAGCTCTCTAGCTTCTGAGAACTCATTAGCCTCGAGTTACCCGGTTAAGGGATTTGAATCAAGTCGATTAATACCACCCGATTTAAGGGATTTTGAATCAAGCCAGTTAAGGCTACCCTGTTAGGGGATTTTACAACTGTTGAAGTGGTTAGATATCAATAGGTATTATAATGATCTATTAACAACACTCAATGCTAATGCAGATCCGTTTAGGCTCCTCTTTTCCTTCTGCATATTCACTTTGTAGGTATCTCTTCTCTCCTTTGGTCTAGCAAGAATCATGTATCACTTCCCTTGGATACACACTCACAACTTTTGCCAACAACCTCAGAAAGAAACACAACATCGACCTTATAGGAAACATATAGGTCAGTAGAAAAAACCCTAAACTTGTTAGGTTAAGCAATTCAAACAGTTCGATCCTGACTGTTGAATCATACTGCATTAAATGCAACAATCTTGAATCGATCTCAAGACATTCTCCATCATCCATTATCCACCGATTTCTTGGCAACTGATAACCCATCACGCGTTATCATCGTTTGACAGACTTCACACATTCCCGAGGTAGATAGGAATAGTCTTCTTCATGCAAGATCCTTCACGCGCATAGAGCTTACATGGCAACATGATCTGTCCTCCATCATACTGCTAACTCATCACACAAAGATCACCGATTGAGTCACACAGACTTGAGGTACTCCAACCGGAAACCCTGAAGTGGAAGCTACCTATCAACCGGTAGTCATACAATGCTTCCATGTGCCGGTTCCCATAACTACATGTTGGTTCACCTTGAACAAATATGCTGCTTCACTTTGGCATATAAACCGGTTCATACATATGTCGGTTCCTCTCTATTCACCTATCACATGTGCCGGTTCACACTATGTCTCATATTGACATCAATGACAACATACAATATCATTATGTCTTCATGTCAGTTCACATAATGCCAACAAATCAATCTTATCACTATAGTCCAATAATTTATTTATCAGTAAATTAATTATTTCCCCATTCTTCTAAGGCCACCCCAGCCATTATTTCTTCTAGAACCCACTTAGTTAATTAATTTTAATTAATTAACCTAACTAAAGTGATTCCTATAAATCACTTTCCCTAACCTCCACTTAACGTAATTAATTCCTCTAAAAGCATGATTATCATTATTTTCCCCATTTTATAATCCCCCACTCATGTCACATCAACCTTGAGACTTTCAAACAAATTCAAATTTCTTTGAATCCCCCCATGCATCCTTTATTTTGGAATTTTTAATTCATCTTCCCTCTCCCCAAGGAATTTTATATTCTTCTTTATTCTCCCCATGCACCTTGATTCATGTCTTCTCTCTCAAATCAATCGCAACCCTTATTTTCAAAGTCAATCTTGGCCCTCCATTGGCCTCCTCTAATCTATAAATTGGGGTCTCCTCCCCTTCACTTTCCATATCCAATCAAGTAAGCTCATGTTATTAACACAAATCTAGAAATCCATCAAAAGCATCATCATTATAGGCAAGAATCCATGTCATCCATATCCTTATCATGTCCTCATGATCCTTCATCAAATCCAAATCTATCCATTCCCATCTAATCCTAATCCAAATCTTATCAAATCATCCGCCAATCTTGTTGTGCATTTGGAGAGCAATCCACATCCCAAAGAAGAGCATATCCAATCAAGTGGACCGATAGGGTGCCTCTACTTCATCATTTGCTCAATCAAAGGAACAAGAGAGATCTTCTCTTGCAAGGTGTAAATTAGTTAGTTTATTGTTCTCATTTGGTTTTATATGCTTATTTGTGTTTAAACTAACCATCTAACACCTTGCTTGATTTACCTTGCTTCATTTTGGCAAGCCCGGTGGGACCCACGTCCCTTTCTAACCTCTTTTGTGATTTGTGTTGACTTTTAGCTTGTAGATCTCCGCTTTAGCACGCCTGCCTGCAAATCAACGCATCTAACTCTTTGTTTCAGCGTGTGCACACGCGCTTCAATGCCTCTGATTTGAAGTTTGAATTTCCTGACCGCCAATTTTTTTGTGAGTCTTGCAAATCAGTGCGTCTACCCCTGCATTAGCGTGTTTGCCTCGGTGTCTTTTGACACTCATTTTTAATTTTAAATTTTAAATTTTTAGTCTTATATTAATCACAAATCACACAAAATCATTAAAACAGTAAGAAAAAAGGGATCTAAAAAGAACTTAAAAAGAAAAAACCAATTATAGATCAGAATTTTTTTTAGTCTATTTTTATTAGCTCTAATTATTGGTTAAATTTTTGGGTTTACCGGCGAATCAATGCTTGTGCATACGCATCAACACTAGAGGTCTGGTTCAATGCCTCCACTAAGCCCCACCGATTTTCAAATTTTGAATTTTTAAATTTGGTTAACTAATTTTTTGTTGAGCAACGCTTACAAACGCATACTAGTGCCTATGATATAGTTCACTACATGCGAGATAGGTAAATTTTGGATTTAAGTGCTATAAATTTTTCAAATTTTTAAAGTTCCCGCTTTTTATTTTGTTAGGTGCACGGACCTGCTCTAACGTGAACGTAGGCACTTCAGCGCCTCTGCGTGTGGATCACTGTCTGCACTGTGTCCTCAGTAATTTTTTATTATTGATCAAATTTAGAATGGTTGCAGGTACTTTCGCTTGTCCAAGGCTAAATCTAAACTACTAATCTGTTTTCATGTAGCACGCTAGTCAAAGATTATTTCTTCTCAATAGTCTAGTTTATTTTTCTGCATTCATAGCATAAAACATCATGAACATGTGGGACTAAAATAAACACCATGCTTTCCATGTTTTCTTCTATTTCACTTGTGTGTTTTTTACCTTTAGCGGGCCTGCCCTCCCGATTTGCCTGGCACGCTATTTCAGGCATTGGTGAGAGGGGAACGACCCAAGTGAGTATGATTGAAGCCACACATTCCAGCTCACTATAGTCAAATCTCCTTTTGAGATGAAAATATGAAAGGATGGAGCTATCTGAGTGTACTCTCATATCGAGCACTTTGTAGGGCCCTTGATGTCTAAATCAAGCTTGTGTGACTACTATTGTGCTTGGTACTTTGTTGGGCTATAGGCCTCAATCACGCTTGCACGACTACAAAGGATAGTCTTCGAATGAAAATCCTTACTAAGGACTCTAGAAATAGAAGCCACCTAGTTCGCCTCCAAAAGGTGGATAATCTTTGTGCAAGGGAGATAGTAACTCCCCCAAGAGACTTGTCATATCGTGCCGCCATTAGCGCTTGGAGTCGGCTAATACAGCATTGAGAATCCATTGTGTGAGACTCAGTGGCCATATTCTGATTAGCTATTGGGTGTGTACCTGAGTCAGCAAGCAAAGGTTTTCCTCCTCAACCAACTTCCTAGGATAGCATGTTGTGCTTGATGTCTTTATTTGAGTCAATGGCTAATGTGTTTACTATGCTTGATATCTCTTGCCAAGTCAAAACAAGTCCAAGCATCCCCACATACAATCAAACCTCTTTCAAATTTCATCTTCCTCATTGTCAACCCCTAATTTATTTCCTTCCATCCAAAAAATTATGCATTTCTATTCATCCAAATGATTGTTAATCCTCAATCCATTTTCACCCATCTAAACACTCATCCATCTCCAACTGATATCTTTGTCCAAATCATTCATCCAATCCCAAGTAGCCTTCCCCTTCTTCTTCCTACCATCTATCCATTCTTCCATGATCATTTTCTTCTCACCTCTAAGGACTTAGCACATCAACCTAATCAAATCTCCTAAAATCCCAATCAATCAATCAATATTCCTTTAATCCAATCATCAATCATCAATCCTAATCCAAAGTCAACACTTTGTGAATTTTGGTTTAGACCTTTATCTTTAATCAATCATCAATTAGCTTTTGTGCTCGGGAAGGAATCTCCTCCAACTACCTTTGCTTAAATCATTTGGATTTTTGTCCTATTTTGCTTAGGCTCGTAAGGCTATCCTAAGTAGAAGAATGATTAATTATTTGGATCATTTTGCCCTATTTTGCTTAGGCTCGTAAGGCTATCCTAAGTAGAAGAAGGCTTAATCATTTGGATCCTTTTTCCCTATTTTTCTTAGGCTCGTAAGGCTATCCTAAGTTGAAGAAGGCTTAATCATTTGGATCCTTTGCCCTATTTTTCTTAGGCTCGTAAGGCTATCCTAAGTAGAAGAAGGATTAATCATTTGGATCCTTTGCCCTATTTTTCTTAGGCTCGTAAGGTTATCCTAAGTAGAAGAAGGCTTAATCATTTGGATCATTTGCTCTATTTTTCTTAGGCTCGTAAGGCTATCCTAAGTAGAAGAAGACTTAATCATTTGGATCTGTTTACCCTATTTTGCTTAGGCTCGTAAGGCTATCCTAAGTAGAAGAAGGACTAAGGTTTCATTTTAATCCAAGTCAATCTTGTCCTAATCTAAGGACCAATCCAATCTAATCAAATTCATCCAATCAAATCAAATCAAATCTATCAATCCAATCTAACGTTGCTAAGTCCTATCGGTATGAGAAAATGCTCATGGAAGTTCATGGACCATCCACATCTAGCTCATACATGCCTCAAATTATCCAACTTCCACCTATCCATGTCTCCCATCTCACCCCATTTACCATGTTAATCCCAATTCATCCCACATCTTCTTGTGCTCCACACTTGGAGGCAAGCTTCCTCCAAGTTCATCCTCCTTCCTATCTTATCCATATCCTCCATTTCATATCCCTCATCTTGTCCAAATTCATCCATCATCCCTCCCTTTGGTCTTGATCTTGTTAGTAGTTCCCCTCCATTAGTCTTATATCCGCAATCTAATACTATCATCCAATCCAATCCAATCATATTCCCCATCCCATCCTATCCTATTCAATAATTAATCCCCCTCCCATGTTATCCAATCTTCTCACCTAGAGATCATGCACACAATCTTGTCTCTTGCAATTATCAATCTATATGTCTTCCTGCCCATCAGGATGCATCCTTCTCATGTTTGGAAATTTATCCAAATCCATATTCCTGCCCATCAGGATGTATCCTTCCCATGTTTGGCAGTCTATCCAAATCCATCTCCTACTCTTGGCAAGAGATATCAATTGGTCATGTGCATGTTGTTTGCATGATTGAGATTTTTGCTTTAATTTTTAATCTTTTGTCCTAGGACCATACCTATTCAGGGTTGCCTGGATCATCCTATATCTTTGTATGTCTTGGTTGGTATATAATGGGGCATAACTTTTATCATTTGTCCACGCCTCAGATATTCAAAACATCTTGATTCCTATAATTAACGGTGTGGATAATCTGTGGCAATATCAAAACTAGGTTTTCTATCCACATTGGCACAATAGGAAATCTCATCCACTCCATTTCATTCATTCATCCCATTTCACCCATTTATCTTGGAGACTCCAATTTATTCACTCCCCCTTCATCTTCTTCATCTTTTCATTATCTAGTCCTCCTATCCATTTCGAGAGCACGCCCGTGTTCTTAGAACTCGCCTGTCCTCGCGAGGGGGCATACCACTACCTCCTCGCCATCCTATGACTGGGCATCATGCTACTAGTCCTCATCTTTTCCATCCACTGTTTTTTATTCTTCTTTGATATAACATCATTTCACAACGCTATATCAAAGAGGGGCAAAATGTATACACCTAAATTAATTAAATTAATATTTAATTAAGTTAAGCTTGTCAACATAATTAACCAGTTTGATTGTGTTAATTCCCTTCTTCTTAAGGCTAATTAAATCAAATTTAATCAATCTTATCACTATAGTCCAATAATTAATTTATCAATAAATTAATTATTTCCCCATTCTTCTAAGGCCACCTCAGCCATTATTTCTTCTAAAACCCACTTCGTTAATTAATTTTAATTAATTAACCTAACTAAAGTGATTCCTACAAATCATTTTCCCTAACCTCCACTTAGCCTAATTAATTCTTCTAAAAGCATGCTTATCATTATTTTCCCCATTTTATATTCCCCCATTCATGTCACATCAACCTTGAGACTTTCAAAGAAATTCAAATTTCTTTGAATCCCCCCATGCATCCTTTATTTTCGAATTTTTAACTCCTCTTCCCTCTCCCCAAGGAATTTAATATTCCTCTTTATTCTCCCCATGCACCTCGATCCATTTCTTCTCTCTCAAATCAATCTCAACCCTTCTTCCCAAAGTCAATCTTGGTCCTCCATTGGCCTCCTCCAATCTATAAATTGGGGTCTCCTCCCCTTCATTTTCCATATCCAATCAATTAATCTCATGTTGTTAACATGACTCTAGAAATCCATGAAAAGCATCATCATTATAGGCAAGAATCCATGGAATCCATATCCTTATCATGTCCTCATGATCCTTCATCAAATCCAAATCTATCCATTCCCATCTAATCCAAATCCAAATCTTATCAAATCATCCACCAATCTTGTTGTGCATTTAGAGAGCAATCCACATCCCAAAGAAGAGAACATCCAATAAAGTGGAGCGTTAGGGTGCCTCTACTTCATCATTTGCTCAATCAGAGGAAAAATAGAGGTCTTCTCTTGCAAGGTATAAATTAGTTAGTTTATTGTTCTCATTTGGTTTTATATACTTATTTGTGTTTAAACTAACCATGTAACACCTTGCTCGATTTCCCTTGATTCATAATTATACTTCACAAAATTAGTCATTAGAATTTGATCCTACCCAAGTTCAAACCAACACTTATTAGCTTTGGACAAAATAAAAAAGTATAATTAAAAATCCTACATTCCCTAAAATAAGATCACCAAATGTCTTTGCAATAAGTGAAGTAAATAATCCCTTAATTATATAAACATTTTCACATTTTATAAACATGAAGGAAGTGGTGCATGAATATTCTAAATAAAATCATATTAGATGAAGAAACCTACTTCTTCCCAAGTTTTACAATGGGGACCATACTTAATTGTAATAGGATCCTTCTCTATTCCTATATCATCTAAATAGTCTACTTGTCTATGTACACTACTCCAACAATGATAAAAATACATACTAGAGAAATAATACTTCCTACTTTGTACTTATTCAACAAAGCAATTGAAGTAACAATAAGGACTTATACAATTTAACAAAATAATTAATAACTAATTTAAGGAATCTCCCTCTACTACCACCTCCTTATATTTGACTTTAGCTACTATACAAATCCCTGCTATCAAAACCTCCCATTCTACCCCTTTTTCTTGTATAAAAGAATAAAGATCCTCCATGTTGAAAATGAACTTCACTATCTCAAAATTATGATACTACCCATTTTTCCTTAATCATCTTAGAAACTTGCATCAATGTTTTGACTTACTAAAAAGTTCTTTAAGAGGAAGCCAAATTTCCCATTCACTCTTGATGTTTTGTCTTTAACATTTCTTGTAAATTTTTGGATTATTCCATTTATCTCTTAAATAAGATCAATATAAAATTTGTTAAAATGAATGTCAGACTAACATTAAATGTGAGGCATGTTATATAATAATATTAGTTTTTTTTTAGAAATATGTTACAAATAATTTCTAAATATATATTTAAAAATAATCACATGTCATCTTTCTACCATAATATACATGGAAGATTGTAAAAATTATATATTTTTCTTACAAATATTGTATTGTGTAATTATCTACAATATATTATAATGATTACAATTTTATAAATACTGTGTGAAATATATTCTATCAAAAACCTATACTTCACTGCCTATCTTATTGTAATTTAGTGCTATTTATTTTAAGAATAATTTCTTTTAGGAATTTATTTTTGAAAACGTTAGAAATGGTGATATGATTTTGTTTACTTATTAAAATTTTATTACATGATCTAAATTATATGATGCTAAAGTTGAAAAGAGTTTAAAATTATGGTTGTCACTTTAATCTAGATTTTTTTTTATAAATTTTAATAATAATATTGTTGAATACATAAAAAGTAGACTTTTTCTTCATGGTCTCATTTATAATTTAAAGCAAAATATTGCATAAGAAATATTAAGTGTAAGAATAACTATAATTATAATCTTATATGTTAGCTAATCTTGTTTTATATGAATAGGAAAAATGTTAAATATAATAATACCTAATCCTGTCAACATCATTAATCTCGTCATTCCAGATTAATAAATTGACAAAATGCCAAATATGTCATTATTGATCACATGGGTGCTTCTGATAGTTGTCTACCTGATAATTGAATATGTGCTAGCATTGATTTAGACTTTGTACTCTTAATAGACAGTTACATATATGAACTTGCTTTCTCCAATTACCTAGATTTGTAAATATTTTAAATCAAATCAACAAATATTTATATATAATACATGTATTAACTAAGAGAATCAAACTTATTAAATACACAAATATAAAAAATAAAAAATAAAAAATAATCAAATATAAGTTTAAATAAAACTACATGTTCCCCTTAAGCTCTAATTTCAATCAATTAAAAATTAACAAATAAACAATATCCTAAAACCGTCTTTTGCATTAAAAATTAACATGTCTATAATATTAGCACCATCTCCCCATCGATAATCTAACATTCTTGTAAAGGTTAAAAATGTGAATATTTTTAAATTCCTATATTCGTGCACAAATATTAAATTTACTTAAATTTAATTTCCATCATAAAGAACCTCGAGAAAGGTATTAAAATAAACTAATTAGTTAAATCTTAGTGTATGCTTTCCTAGGAATCCCTAGCTACAAAATCCAAGGAGACTTATATTCTAAGTATTGAAAATTTTATTTAATTAAAATGTTTAAAAATTAACATTGACTTTAATTCCATTACAATTTAGTCATTGGCCTATTAAAAGTGAAACATCCTTATTATAAAAAATATTATTCCATAAAAAAATGGCATTGGCTTATTTATATAGTTGGTATAATAATCTTTCAAAAACAATCTGAGGAAAGGTGCAATGTAATTAAGAATTGGCTCCATGATTGATATTTTCTTATATTAAGAGTTTCTAAAGTCAAAATATAATTATGGAAGGAATTGTGAGATGATCCCAATATTGATTTTTAGTGTTATGTTGTTTACTCATGGGAAGCAAAATCAATTTATTGAAAAAAAAACACATGTTTAATTTATTCTAAATACAATATGATTTCTTTTTGAAATTATGTTGTCTTCCCATGGATTAGAGAAGATAAATCAATTATTATTATAATTATTTTTATGGTTTTTAATTTGCATTTTTGATATGTTACTTCTATTACATAAAATTATTCCGACATGAATGAGATTGACAAGTTTGCATATATTTCTGTACCATAGTTTTAAAAATATACTCTCAATATAGTTTTATAGATTATCTCTAGTAATAGTTTGTTTAGTCTATTCAATTAGGTTAAGGGGAAAAAGGCATACAGATTAATAAAGGTCCAAATAACATAGAGATGGATAAGTTTTTATAAGAAAGATTGAGCATAGTTTGGGATTAAATGATTTGTATTCATTTTTATTTATTTTTAATGAAAGTTGGAGTTGTGTTTGTATTTTATTTTTATTAGTTAGAGTTTTATTTTTTATTGATATTAATATTTGTATCTTCTTTTTAATTTAGTATTATAAAGTAGAAAAAGGTAAATATTATACTTTTCAATTGTTTATTTAATTTGGGTTAATATTTTGGATGTATATATTTAGAGTATGTTTGGATTATTTTGTTGTATTGTTTGACTTAAATCTGATCAATTACATAGTATGTTATAATGTCAACATCATATTCACCCTAAAGAAATTGTGATTTGCAATCTTATCTTGTAAATAACATCAAATAACTTGCAACTTTATCCTTTGATTTCAGATTTCAAATTTTCATTAAAGGTCAAATGCCTTAATTGTTACCCATTGTTGTGGGTGTCAAATTTCAGTTTCATGTGCCTAAGGTTATGTATATTTAAAGATATCATCATTGGAAATTTGTACACATTATCGAATGATTTAAAATAACACGCTTTGATAAAAATGATCTAGTTTTTGTCTTCATTTGTATGTGCATTAGCAGTATTGATCATTCTTTTCCATGTACATTGGCAAATATTTGGCATGTCTAAATCAAGTGGCATGCATTATCAAAATCACACTTCAAGGACATTATTTAGTACAATCACTCGTCATCTCAAATCACAATTACAAATTAGTGATTAGCTTAGTGGCATTCACTCCCATTAGCATATTGACTTTCTTTATGTTTTAGTTTTACTATTATTTCTTTTGATAGACTTTATTAACATGTAGTGAAGTATTTTAAGTCTTTAACTTCTTTAACTTTAACCATTGCATAAAATGCTCCATAATGCTCTTTAGTAGCACCCTCATTTTCTTTGCATTAGATAGTACCGAGTGAACATTTATTGTAGGCACTAAAGCTTTAGATTTTCTAAGCATGAGATCATAATAATGAAGTAGGATTGTGCTGAATGAAAGATATAACTATTGTTATGATTTCATGCTAGACATTTAAATATTCATATTCTAGTTTTCATTAACTAATCCAAAATTTTACTAATTTCAATTGCTAAAATTTACTTTGTATTATGTCATAGATAAAATTTACTTTATACAAATGTCAAAGTATGCAAACTGTAATCTTATTATTTCAATTGAACACATTTAACAATCCATTTACTTTTTCTAAGTTTTAAACTATTAAAAGAAAATCACAGTAGTTCATGACAACTTTTAAGTAGAGGGTAGGGTTGTTTATTTCTTCTCCAACAATATTAATTTAGTCATTTCAAGATATCATAATTGTGAAAGAAAGTAAACAATAATAATTGTTACATTTCTTTAGACAAAGAGGGAGAGATTAATTGAATTTGGTCTAAGGAGAAAGTGAATGGCTATGATCCAATTATTCTGAGAAGACACAAGGATCTTGAAAGAGAAAGAAAAAGTTAAAAAAGAGGATGTTGAAACAAATAATGTATTCTTTGAAATCTTTAACTTCAATAATTGCATAACAAGTTTCATAATTCTCTTTAGTAGTGCCTTGATTTTATTTGCATTAGATATTACCAAGCAAAGATGTATTGTAAGTACTGAAGCCTTAGATTTGCTAAGGATGGGATTGTAATAATGAAGTAGGATTGTGTTGTATGGAACATATAACTATAGTTATGATTTCCTACTAGACATTTAGATTCTCATATCCTAGTTATCCTCATTAACTAATCCAAAATTCAATAAAATTTCAATTGACAATCTTCTGTTATATTATGTCATCAAATAAAATTTACTTTCTGCAAAAGTTAAGATACACAAAACCGTAATTTGATTACTCCAAAGTAACGGATTTACCAATCTATTATACTTTGTATATTTCTTTTCAATACATTGTTTAGGGAAGTGTAGCGTAGTATGGTACATCTCTCACAAAATTGAGGATATTGGGATAGTAGCTTTTGTGTAGATTAATGGTTTACCGACTCAATTTTGTATACTGTATATTTTTTGAATTATTATTAATATAATAACACGTATCACTGATTAAATCTATTTATACTATTTGATTTTTGAATATTAAATCATGACATCTTTTAAATAGAATATAGGGTTGTTTATTTCTTGTCCAACAAGATCAATTTAGTCATATCAAAGAGATCACACTTGTCAAAGCAAGTAAAACAACATGCTACATTCCTTAGACAAAGAGGAAGAGATTAAATGAATTTGGTCCAAGGAGCCTATATTCCAATAATTATGAGAAGACAGAGGGATGTTGAAAGAGAAAGAAAAAGTTAAAAAAAAGGATGTTGAAACAAAGGGAAAAGTTTACGAAGGGTCTGCATTAAAAAAAAATGTTAAAGAGCCCAATAAACGATGGCATTTGATGTTTCATGTCCCCCTCAGGGGAATCCAACGGCTGATTTGAGCTGAAAACAAGAGGCCACTAGAGCCGTCGGATGTCCATCCAAGGGGCTGAACTTTTAGCGGTACGCTCATGCTGGAACTCGCGATTGTGCAGACAGGCGCACGTGCTTTGTGCCGGCAGCCTGTAGTTAGTACTGATTCTGAACTGGTCAAAGGGGCCCGCCCATGGGACCGGTCGCCAAGTTCGATGTGGGCCCGGTCCACAAAAGTCTGGGACAACGTGTTTGACTTATTCCGGTGGAGCCCACAGCCCGTCCAAGCTGGACAGGGCGGATCTTGTTGACTGCCCGGGAGAAGCGTAAGTCACAAGCATTATGGTCCGGTCAGTCCGGGCAGGCTGACATGGACTGAGTGGTTTTTTATGGCGGACATTAATGGATGTATACTTCAGATTCCGTCATGTGATACAGACCTTTGCCCACGTGCCCATGTCTCGTGGATTTTGTGGCTCGCAATAATGCCTGTTTATAATATTAACCAGGGGCCTCTATTTTTTTCCCCTTTTAAATATATTATAATATATTAATAATAAGAGGCCTTAATTTATTTACGGCATTTCAGTAAAAGACGGTGGCGGGCCGGCGGCGGAGATGCGGAGCCTCCCAATGGGGGCCGCCGCGCACGCCTAACAAGAAACAATGTTATTATCATAAGCCCTAGGTTTAATAAACAATATATTTTTATTGATTATTTTAGGGTAATAAAATATTGAATCTACCACCTAGTGTATTTATCTCATTTTCAACATTAGGCCAGTAGAAATATGAACCAAAGACTTTGTAAGTCAATGGGGGAATTTAAAAGGGGTTTTAATTACGCAAGGTTTTGTCACATTGCATTATCAGATATGTCCTAAGGAGCTAATAATGCAATTAAAAATGAGGTGGGACTCAGGGGGGAATAAAATATGGGTCTTGGAGCTTAGTGGGTATGGATCACATGGAGTCTATGGGATTGAGATAGGGAGCTCAAGTCTACGACCAAGATCATGGAGGGCAATTTGCTAAAGAGTGCAATTATTTTAATCTAATGTCCTTATCAAAGGTTCTAATTCATGTCAGAAAAGATTGAATTATTTGGTCTTGGTTAGACAATTTCCCCTTTTTGTGGGCATCAAGTGGGTTTTATAAATGAAGGGTCTCCATCAAAGGTAAATTTTTTTGCATAGATTAGTGTCCTCAACATAGTAAGTACGTTTGGTAGCCCTTTTAAAATGGATGCTAGGCACAACTTGGAAGTTGGATCTCTGACTTGCCATGTGTGGTGTGCACAAGGAATTATATGCATAGCTTTACAATTTGAGGCAATCTTGTTTTTGTAATTTTAGTAAAAGGGAAATGAAATTTCATTTGAATTGGTATGGGGAATGTTTCTATATTAGTAGGTTTATTCTAAGTTTATATTTTTATAATATTATATCATTGAATTCTTCAGGTTAAATATGATTAATTAGTAATCATTATGTTGGATTATTGATAAAGTTGTATTTGAAATGCCTTCTCAATTCAAATTGTTCATAATTCTGTTAGGTTATTGATAAAGTTATATCTGCAATACTTCAAAATGCTCATAATTTTTTTAGGTTATTGGTAAAGTTGTATCTGATATTCTTTCACTGATCAAATTGTTGGCACCCACTACCACACTTTAATTGTGATGTGACATACTGCATACTTGTGAGTGGTATCAGCTTTATACCTTACATATAAAGGTGATAGTGATTTTATATATGTCTTTCTACTAATAATTTAGTCTAATTATTAGTCTGACTTTGAATCTTTACATAAACCATAAATTAAAAGATTTTGTAATCCAAATTTATTTTATTTTTATAATACAATAGAAAAAAATTCATTAATTTAAAACCTCAATAATATAAAAATCTTATTATATTTCTCTATTCAAGAGATAAGTGGAAATGTTCAAGATTCAATAGGACAACGAGATAAGATATAATCTCATCCATAAAGGACTTCACTATATTAAAATCTATTGGATTACCTCAGGAGAACCTAAGCATTACATTGGACTTGTGATTATGAATAACTTGACTATGTTAAGATATGACAGTTCCCTTTATCTAGGTATCCAAGAAAACAATTAAGTTAAATAAGAAAATTTGATAATACGACTTACAGATACAATATCTTAAATCAAAACCATGTTGATGGTAGATAGCGTTTTAAAAAAAAAAAAAATCAATATAAAAAAAATGATTTGTAAATTTAATAGATCCATAAAGAAGTTATAAAGTCTATGCAGGGACAAATTTAAAACAATCATTTTCAAACATGACAAAAAAACTTAATGTGATAATAGATCATTTCTCTAACAAAGAAATTTAGAAAAAATATTAACAAATATTTATTGTCAAAGCATGAAAACATGAAAAAAATGTAGTTTATTTACTATTGCATTAGCACCATTGAGTTAATTTGTTGTGTTAGGGAAAATATAGCCTTACAAACTTAAGAATCTATGACTAATGTTATAAACAATGTGCATATGATTAATCAATAATTAGCTATATTTGAATAGCCAATTGGGGTAGCCTTCAACATATGAAAAGAAACAACAATAGCAAGGTAGTTAAGAGAGGGATTTATTCAATTTCAAAAAAAGGATGAATATAACTCATTAATGGATTTTGTAGTGTGGAAAGGTGTAGCAATTATTAAATGATGTTAATTTTTCACCTAAGAACAATGGTAATAAGGTCTTAGTTTGTGTTTTAGAACTTTTAGTTTTTGTTTTGGAGATAGGTTGATAGTTATAGAGCTACATCAAACAAGAAATTTAGGGAGCAATATTAATTGCTAATGGTGTTTGGGAAGCTTTTGATTAAAGGGTCTCAATATATTTTCTCATATAATGAATTTTTTTTCATCAACATTTTCAATGGCATATTAGGTGACTGGGTTCTTATCACAAGGATATACTCCAAGGTGACTATAAAAAAATATTAGATTTTTCTTTCTAGATGTAATTGTTAAGTTATAGATTTTACGACTATTACTACTATCTAAATAATTTCAAGTGCGTTATTGGATAATTCAGAGGTGGATATGTGGAAGAGAAGAAGCTCATCATGAAAAGGATAAATGGAAAAGGTTCTACTTACATGCAAGGCCTAGTTGGTGATATTTTTTATGAAATTAGGGAGTTGTGCATGAAGTGAGTCTTCTTGGGGCTTTTTGTAAAGATGTTGAAAAAATTCAAAAATTCATACATGTTCATCATTCTTTTAACTAATTTGAGGCCATTTAATGTATAGCTCACTAATACAAAAAAAATATGTTATGGAGTTCATTTCTGTAAGCGAAGTAGCAATGGATGGAAGAGGCAACAAATTTGATATGTTTAAATTAATTATTATTATGGATCTTTGTTATCTTTGGTATCTTATTTTAATTATTATTATGAATTTTTGTTTCTTGTGATTCTAGTCCAACATAAATACAAGTTATGTTTGTTATGGTGTTCATTTTATTTGATTGCTACATTTTATATTTGACATTACTTAAATTGTTTATATATTCATCTTATAAGTATTATTTTCAAAAAACGAAAACTTTTTAAATTTCTTATTATAATATCTAAAAAGTCCATTACATTATAAAAAAATAAAGAATTACAATTAAAAATATAATATATATAACTATTCAAATTATATTAAGAAAACATGGGATATATGTTTGTACTTCTCTTGAATTTCAAAACATGGTCCAACAATCAATTTATCTACCTAGTCATTAAGGTCATTTTAAATTTAACAAAAGTATATTACATATATATAAAAACCTTATTCAGAAATACAATAAAAATTTTATTCAAATTTATATTTTAAGTTTATTTTCTTCAATTTAAAAAATTGATTTATATTCATTTCCCTGAAATCTTTGTTCCTATGTATTAATGATTTGTATCCCAAGTAAAAGTATATTAAAAGTTTGTGACTCCACGTTTCCATTCTTTTAATATTTTGATTTGACATAATGGCTATCATTTTAATAAGACTTTAATATGTGTGCTCAATTACTTTTCTTCTTGGTAACATAATTTAATGGGATTCACAACTGTAGAAGCATTAATGCGCATTAACTTTTTCCATGGCATCCAAATCTGCCATCCATTTTCAATTCACTGTCTCTTCTGAGTAAATTTGTTATATGTAAAAGCTTGTTAAACTATTGATATAACCTTTTTTTTATGGGATTCTCTTTGGTGAACATGTTTGCACATGAATGCATGTTGGTAAATTAAATATTACTATTATTATTATTAGTTTGTATAAAACAGCTTAGTAGTTGGTTTCAAACATTTATAAAGATTGTAAGGAAAGGAAATTGCTCATAAAAGGAAAGAAAAATCCAGTTCTTAATAAATATGTATTTTACCCAATCTAGAACTCCACTGGATTCCTTTCCAATAATTGCTCTTTAGTACAATGTAGTTTGGTACATCTTATTTGGAAAAGACTCCATCTCATTAAAATAGTAGGTATGCAAGTCTGAATCACTCAAGTTTTAAGAAGAAACATATTTTCCGTATCCCATGTGGGACTATTTTATAGCTAAGACCCATGAGTTTTGTACTGCATGAGAATATAAGAATTCATTAACTTTAAAGGATTTGGACATTAAAGGTGAGTTCTATTTAATTATAGATAGACAATTGGAATGGTGAAAATTGTATAACCCGTCTTTTTTTTCTTATTTTTTGGCCCATTTCAATTATAATCTTTTATGTAATGAGTGGTTTATAAGCGGTATATTTTTATATGAATTTGGTTCATGGTCTTATCGCATTTCAATCTTGTTATTATGTGTTTTTAAATATTTGTCTCGATTTATAGATTGTATAATTATTATTTTGGTTTAGATGTATGGTTGTAAACTTAACGCGGATCATTTATTACATCATGTATGTAAACCTTGAACTTATAAAATTTAAAAATTGAGTTTACGCCTTATTTACATTTTCACTAGTTGTGAGATGACACGGTTGTGTTTTTGTTGATTTATTGCTATGCTGGTTTTTATTAAAGTAAGTTGGGTTTTTTATAGGTCCCAAATCTCATTACAAAAGAACATCAAAACAAGAGACACAAAAACCAATATTAATAAAGATCCAACAATAAAAAAGAAACTAAGGAGATCAAGCCCACACAATGCTTGATCCAATCCTATGCACCCTCACATCTTTTGACTTGGTGTGTTTTTGAGAGACCAATTTGGGAAGACCTTCTTGATGGATATTGGTTGATATGTTGTCATTGATGTGTTGTCATTGACATCAACATATGTGACATATGTGGAGATTGTTGATGAGGAGATTGTTGGGCAATTTTCTGTGTATTCCGGCATTGCAGTTTGATTGGATGAGTTGGTTTAGCCTATGCATTGCAGATCATTTGATGTCGTTTAAAGGGTTTCTGGTATGTTGTTTGTAGATGGTTCATTCTCATTTGTAGAGGTTTGCATAATGGTTTGATCGAGTTATGAAATCCGGTATTCAGGATGTTATGCAGTTGTTCATTTTATTCGGTATTATGGTTTGTGCTTCATATTGGTCTGAAATTGCTATATCTTTGAGTTGGAATCCAAGAACACTGAGGGGGGGGTGAATTAGTGTTCTGTCGGTAATATAAGATTTTACCTTATTATAACATACACATATAAACCGGTAAATGAAGAAACATATAACATGAAGTAAATAAACCAGCCACATGAATGAACACCATAACACACGGAATTTATACGTGGAAAAGCTCAAAGAGGAAAAATCACGGTGGGATTTGTGACCCACAATATCAATTCACTGGCCATATGAAAGATATTACATAGCATGGGGGCCTGCACATGCATGAAGGCACATTGCCTAGAGAACACTACTCAACACAAAAGAGTCTCACTAACTACAAGATTCCGCTGAGATAAAACAGTAATGGTGAACTCACCAAATGCATCTATAATGCCAAAAAGAGTTTTGGTTAAAGATATGCTCTGTACTGGTTCATAAACCCTGAACCCTTCTATCGGTGTCTCCTTTCCTCCAAGAATGCTTTACAAACCATCTACTAATCATATCATGATATAACTTTCGCATACAAATCACCTACATACATATCCTTTGCATCACTCTATTCTACTTCTTGTCATATTTCAAAATGACCTAACAGACTGACTTATATACCCTTTATGAACAGTATGCCTTATGTCGGCTTACAATACAAAAGATATTCAATGTCGGCCCTATACAATAATTACAAAATGATTTTACAAATAAAACTTTCAAATCCCAGACTGATGTCGGCTTCACTGAAGTGTTGGATGTCGGTGTCAGTGCCGGTGATGACCCTGATTACTCCAATGCCGGTATTTGCCGATGTATGCCTCCAAATGTCGGTATCTGTCGGTGTATGCCTTCTATAGAATCTTGTTGCCATCAATGATAACATATGAATCCAGTGAGTGTCAATTGCCAACAATCCCCCCCTTTGGCATTGATGGCAACACTCATGTGAAAAATGGATTCCCTACTGATTTAACAGAAACATGCTCCCTCTGAACTGATTGACTATGTTTGCAATATACTCTATCTAATATCCTCCCCCTAGGATTATATACATAATTTTCACATAATATACACTCCCCCTTTGGTATCAATGCCAAAGACTGGTGAAAGAATTGAAAGAATTGTTATGGATTACTTTGCCGGAGCTTGACCAATTTCAAAATTTTTGGGTAAGCTTTCTCTAGCAACTGTATATAGGTATCCCAAGTGGTTTTGAATGTTCAAGATATGGATACAAGTCCACTTAGTAAATGTGCAAGTGTTTCTTTCTCAGTGACTTCTATCGGTGTGGGATTCGCAAGCATATCCATACATTCCCTCTTATGTACACCAAGTGAATCCAATCTTGGACTCACTAAACCTCTGAGACTCCTTGCTCTCTGAATAATCTTGTCTCTTTCCTTTTCAAAAGAAAAAATTTGGTTCTCCAAAGTCAAGATTTGTCCATCAATGGATGTTGTAAGTGAAGTTATTCCATCAAAAGAATTAGCAATAGTAGCAATCTTTTCTTGTAACTCCTTTATCCTCTTATCTACATTTGTTGTAAGAATTTCTATATTACAACAGACCTTGTAGATGTTAGTACCCTGTTTCAAAGAATTTTCAATAAGTAAAAGTTTCTCTTCAACCTTCCTCTTCTTTGTCTCAATAATCTTGTCAAAAGTGGCTTTCTTAGCCAAAGTAAATCTTTCAAGTGCTTGCCGGTCGGAAATCTACTGCAATGATTGAAATTTTTTAGATATGTGTTATGTCAATGCCTTAAGCTTGCTGGAAGGGCTTGCTTCATTTTCAATCATACAATCAGGAATCAATCTATGCAAAACTGTTATTGATTGATCTATTATTCCTTTGTTTGCAGATCCTTCCTTCATTAGCTCAGTGGGACTCATCTCTATGATTGATTTCTTCTCAACTTGAGAAGTGTTAATTGCCAAAAGTTTTATTGGGTAATCAATTGCCAATATGGTACTGGGTGTCTTATTAGTCTCCTTTTCCTTATCCTCTCTCGGTATATCTCTTTTCTCATCCTCTTTTGCACTGGTGGCTTCACCACTTGGTGTAGTATCGGTTACTGTCGGTGGAGTATTGTCCATAATATTATCAATATCTTATACACTATCTATTTTACCTTCTTAGACTGTACTAATGTAGTTTCTGTTGGTTTAGTCTGTACACTCTCATCAATTTTAGGATTATCTACCAGTTCATTCAAAATTTGATTTGAACTTCCCAAAATTTATTTCCCTTTAGATTTGTCTAGAATGGTGGGAGCAGTTGCCTTCGCAAATTCTTCTTGAGAAGTAAGGAAATCAGGATTCTTTTGGAAGAATTTATCCCAACCATCTCTAGTCTCATTTATTATTTCATTGACTCTACCCATCATTAGGCTTATTTGTTGGGGTTTGTTGCTAGAGATTGTTCTATTTGCAACTTCTATACATCTTTTCATTTCCTCATTATTTATAGAACCACACATACTCAAAAGTTCAACTTCTTTAATCTCTTTGTCCCTCTTGATTGCATCTAATCTCCTTGCATCTAACTTATTATACAATGATAAAGGAATTGTCTTCAAAATCTCTACCACAACCTTCTTATATATGTCTAAATGTAACAAAATTGCTTCTTCTATTTCATTTTGCTCATTGGCATCTAAATCTTCATATAAATTTGACACATTCTTCAAAATTCCATCTTTAGTTACCTCATCAATTAACTCTGCACAAGTCATATTACCAGATTCAGTTGCTTCATCACTCTTTTTCTTCTTGCTGGGGGTTGTAGGAGTGGATGGAGCAGGTTGCCTCTTCTAAGTAGGTTTCCTTGGCGGAGGTGTGGATGTTGTTGTTACCTTTCTTATTAGCTTCCTCCTTGGTTCCACTTTATTCTCTTCTACCGGAGGGTTCTCATCTTTCCTCCTATGTATCCTTCTGAATGCAAGAGGTTGATTATCCTCTGGATCAAAGTCAGAAGTGATAGAAAAAATGAAAGTCTCAGGCCTCTTTACCTCAGGAGCACTAGCTGTTGTCGGTTGATCTACTAGTTTAGATCCAGAACCTAGTCATGTATCTATCATGTGAATTACATTTTGAACAAATGCAAACATTTTGTCTATTTTCTTTTCCCTCCTTTTCTCATTGAAGCTAGTTTTAACTTCAAAAGCCTTCTCCTCTGCAGTGCCAAAGTGTTCAGCCTTATCATCCAAAGGAGCATCAATCAACATTTTAACATATAGCTTCAAGATGCTATCATCAACTTCATACCCCAATTCAGTGACCCATATTGTTCTAGGTTCCACTGCTTCCATGAGTGTCTAATTTGGTTTTACCGTGAAGAAAATTTCAGTGGAGTATTTCTCCACAATGTGTTTGGAGATTCTCTCCCTCAGTCTCATGTTTTCTTGAAAATTTTTAAAGTAGCCCCAAAGCTTCTCATCCCTGTTACTACCAAGACCGGTGATTGCATCTTTGATTTGCATACCTACCGGTATGTCATGAGCCCAACGTTTCTTTCCCAAACCTGGTAGCTCATTCATGAAGTATAACATCAAGAAGACAATAAGATTGCCAAAACGGAAAGTTCCTTTCTTAACACCTTTGATCTTGCCAAGATTTAACATTAATTCACTTCTCAACCATTCACACAAGTCATACTTTTCATTTTTCTTTATCATTTGGTATGTAGCATGGATACAGGAACTGGCAAAAGAGTTCAATCAACTTGATTGAGTTACCTTGTAGCCACTAATCATGTTGGCACATTTCACATCTGTATCTTTAATGGTGCTGGCCCTCATCGATCTTCCATCATGGGTTGTGTTGGTGATCTTCTCAACCATAGTGTTGGAGATCTTCTTCCCTGGTCCTTGTCCAACTTTGGGTAGGTCGGTTACCGCCTGAATAGTTTCTTTGGTGATCATGTGGGGCCGGTCCAGCTAGATGAATTCATTATGGACCCTTCTCAGGACATATCTGATCACTTTGTCCTTGAATATCGGTATGTACAGGATTCTAGTTAACCTTAGGTCTTTAATGATTTGATATTCTGACTTGATTATTCTGGAGCTGCCTAGTATCACAGATTGATACATCCCCTTGATTTCTTCAGTGCCTAAATCCTCCAAGGTGCATTGAATATAGGCCTTGACATCTTCCACATAAAACACACCATCAGGAACCCTCAAAAAAGTGCCAGTAGAGTCTTCCTTCATAGCAATTTGGGGAACTTCCTTGAAAGTGGGTCTAAGCCTATCCTTAATCTCAACAATAGTGGGATTCGCGATGAAAGTAGGAGCAGATGATGATCCAGATGCCATTTCAAAGAAAAACCTAGATAACAGTCATTGGTTGAAAGATCTTGATTACTTCTCTAATAACTGATGGAAATCCTTTGGAATGCCTTTGCTCGCTCTTGATTGCCTATGATTTGCCTTTGCTTCACTCTAGTTTGCTTGAGTGTCAGGTGAGTGAAAATGAGTCCATTTTCCTTTTTTTATCAGCGAGTAAACCCTAATTCATCACTATCATAAATGCTTAGTGATGTGCCCTACCAGATGTTGGTTTCACAATTTTATACCAGGTAAACCTCCATCAATGATCAATACCACTCTCCAGATCTCTTTCGGGGAATATGCAAGATTTGCAATGAATTTGCCAACCCCTAAGGCGTATGCCCCAATTACCAGTTAAATTTCCTGTCAATGTAGGACTGCTCTGTTCTACCAGTGGAGTTAATGGTGTAGTTACCAGTGTAGTTGCATCTCCACTTGGTTCTTCAGACTTTCTGCTGGGGAGCAATGTGCAACTGATACTTTCTTTTTGGGTTGCAGTGCGCTTTTCATTGTAATATCCATATTGCTGATTTTCTCAAATATTCTAATCTAGCTAATTGAAGTTACACGTGTGGACAATGATTAGCAGGAGTTGTTGATCCTACTTTTGAGTTTTTGCAGCAACATAATTTTCCCTTTGTGACACCTCCATGGACGCAATCTCCTTTCCATCGGACACAAAATTTTCCTCCTACTGCTCGACGATCTCCCATACCAAGTGAGGCGTCAAGTTTGCAAGTCTCAGTTGTTCCACTTGCAAATATTTTTGTAATACCACCATATAATTTGTTAAGGATGGTTGTTGATGGTCCTTGGGGTATTGCTTTTGGTCCGTTGAGCCTGATAGTGCCTTTACATGAACTTACCAAAAGGCACACGAAAGAATTTGCCTAAGTTCTTGGGAGATGGTTCTCAACATCCTGACAAGCACATCACTACCTTTTATATTGCATGTGGGGTTCTCAGTGTTGAGCATGAAGATGTTTCGGTGAGATTGTTCATTGAAACTTTGCATGGAGCTGCTGTTGATTGGTTCTATCATCTTTCAAACAATTGTATCACAAATTGGGCAAGTCTCAGGTCAAGGTTTGAGGCATGTTTCAAGCCTACTAAAGATGATCATGCGCTTTTAGCGCAATTAACTCAAATGAAAAAAGAACTGCAGGAACCCATGCATGAGTTTGTGGAAAAGTTCAATAGATTTCACAATCGCATCCATGTCGCTTCACAACCCACTGCTAGAAACTTGAAATGTTTCTTTATTAATGCTCGACTGCTAGAAGTGAGTTTTCTTTTGCGTAGGGATAATCCTCCAGATTTGGTTGCTGCATAACAGATGGCCATATCAGTTGAAGATGATCTTATCCTTGCTGGTAAGATAAGGAGAGATCCTTATAACAAGGTTAGGAATAATCAAATTGCTAATTCATCTTTTTCTTCAACGAATTTTGTTGATCCCATGATTCAAAAGCTAGAAAATGAGTTGTTAGTGCTTAAGAAGCAAATTTTCTCACAAGGAAATACTTCTTACCGTGATGTCCCAAGAAAGATTTATCCAAATAATGCTTCCAATTATGCCATGCATAATTAGAACAAATTACCTCCCGCACTAGAGAGACTTGCGTTGGAAGCACCACCCCAAAATTCAGCTACGGGCGATTACGAAGCTGAATAGAATGATCTTCCTCCATTTGGTGATGAAGATGCCAATTTATTTCAAGGAGATGATGAAAAATTGGTTGGCGACTCTAATATCAGGTTTATGCAATATCAAGAAGATGGTGTGCCAGATATGCATGATGGGGATGCCTTTGCAGTATTCACTTGTTCACAAGCATAAGCAGCGCAACCGCTTGTCAATGTGAAGAGTGATAATTCTATTCAAACCAAGGATTCTCAACGTTTGCCAATTACTATTGCTAAGCGTGGGACTCCTGTACCAAATCCCTCAAAAGACAACTCCATCTCGAAAGACGTTGTGAAGGATAAAAGTGTAAGTTCTTCTTCGGCTGCAGTCAATTTTTCTACACCTACATCGAAGACTAGTGCACTTAATGTCTCAAATTTCCAAAATGAGAACCTTAGTCAATCTTTGATGAATTCTTTTTAGGCATTTGAATTATAGATCATGCTAGGAAAACTTAAATACAAATGTCTAAGGTAGAATTTTTGAGATCCAATCCATATTAATTTGACCATTTGGTCAAGTTCGTTAAAGAAAAAGATACTTCCCCAAGTAATCTTCCCAAGTCTAACTCATTTCAAAATGATTTAGTGAGTTATCCTTCTCCTATAGAAAAGATAGAACCTTTTTATATCTCTTTGTTGATAAATGGTTTTAAGCTTAGTAATTGTGTAATCGATTCTGGAGCATCTGATAATGTTATGCCAACAGAAGTTGCCAACGCCCTTAGTTTAACTTTGACTAAAATATTTGGTAGATGTTTTTCCATGGATAACAAGCAAGTCCCCTTAATAGGTTAGATCAAGGATGCACAATTTGTGTTTGCTGCATTCCTAGAGAAAAAGATCAAGATGATAGTATTGGTAGCCAATGTGTCAGCTTCCTATGGCATATTATTGGGAAGAAACTTTTCTAGAGATGTTGGAGGAGAGTTAAACATGGATATGATTGAAGCACACATTCCCGTCAAGGGGGAGACCAAGAAGTTGTATCCAGAAAAGGAATCACAGTTTAGTGTTGTGAAATCTAATGATCAACGGGCTCAGATTCTTTTTGAGTCATCAGGTGTGGGTAATTATTTCCTACATGCTGATGATGAGTTAAAAGTTGTTCCTGAAATTGAAGATGCCATTTCACTTAATGAGATTTTGAGTGATTGTGAGAGTATTGTTGCGGAATCTATGGGATCTTCGACCTCACAAGAGGAAATTTTCAATTTTGATACTATCAGCATTGGTAGTCTAAATTTTCTTTGGACATTAGAATTTGATGGTAGTTGTTCTTCTACCGGATCAGGAGCCAATATTGTTTTGGTATCTCATGATGGTCAATTTTTTCCTTCTTCCTTCAAATTGCAGTTTGACAACACAAATAACACTATTGAGTATGAATCTCTTCTTTTGGGGATGAATGTTTCCTAAAATAAGGGGATTAATAATTTACATGCTTAAGGAGATGTTGAGTTGATTGTTTGTCAAGTTAGGAATATATATTAGTCAAGGAGCGATAGGCTAAGGCATTATCGTATTCTTGTTTGGGACTTGATTGAGGCATTTCATACCTTTGATATATCTATTGTTTCCCATGAATTTAATGAGACCGGATTCACTAGTAGTATCTGCAACCTCTTTGGTTCCTCACAAAGATTTTTCAGGATCAACATATATTATCAAAATAGTCTTTCGACCAAGTGTTCCTGACAATTCTGACCATTGGCAAGTGTTTAATGACGATCGTTATGTAATCAATTTCTTGCAGACTGCTGACAATTTTGATGACTTGTATTTTGAAGGTAGTCAGTGCCCTTCAAAGGATTCTATTGAAAGTATTGATGCGGAAACTGATGAGAAATTTCTACAACTGAAAGGAAATAAGATCCCTAAGGGTATGGTTTCTCTTGAAAATTTGTTTGACAAGCATGACCGCTATGTCAAAAAGCAACAAAAATCAGCTGCAGGCTCAATGGAATATGAGCAAGTGAATATCGGGACCGAAACCAATCCAAATTTGATCAACATTGGAAAATGTTGTTCACAAGAAGAAAGGAAGAAATTTGTTGCATTATTGCAGCAATATGTTGATGTCTTGGCCTACTCCTATGAAGACCTAAAGTCGTTTCACCTCGAAGAGCTTCGTCACGATATTCCATTAAAGTTGGGTGTCACGCCTTTCCATTAAAAGCAAAGGCAATACAACCCAAAGATCTCTAATACTGTCTTTGCTGAAATTCAGAAAATGTTGAAGGCAAGGATAATCTTCCCCATTCATCATTCTTCTTGGATAGCCAATATTGTACCTGCACGTAAGAAGAATGGCGAGATCTGGATAAGTGTTGATTTTTTAAATTTAAATCAGGCATTCTTGAAAGATAATTATCCATTGCTAGTTATGGATCATGTCTTACAAGTTGTTACTGGATCTGAGATGATGTCTATGTTGGATGGGTTTTTGGGTTATAATCAAGTAGAGGTTCTTGAACAAGACCAACACAAGATTGCATTTACCACACCTTGGGGTACTCTTGCATATTGCAGGATGCCTTTTGGGTTAATAAACGCTAGAGCGACTTTTCAACGTGCAATGGACTTTGCTTTCCAAAGTTTTCTTGGTAAGTTCATTGTAGTTTATTTGGATGATCTAATAGTTTTCTCAAAGGAGCATCAAGATTATTTCTATCATTTGCACCAAGTGTTGGAGAAATGTCATCAACGTGGAATATCTCTTAACCCTAAGAAGTCTATTTTTGGGGTTACTAAAGGCAAATTGCTTGGGCATATTATTTCGAAAGAAGGTATCAAAATTGATGCCAAAAGAGTAAAGGCTATCCGCGATCTTTCCATGCCAACAAGTAAGACTATTGTGCATTCTTTCTTCGGTAAAGTAAACTTCTTATAAAGATTTATTCTAGACTTTGCCGAAATGACTTGTCACATTGTTGACATGATGAAAGGGAAATCTATTTTCAAATGGACCTCTAAAGGAAAGAAATATTTTCATGAAATTAAGGAATCCATGGCAAATGCCCCGGTTCTGGTGTGTACTAATTACACTAAAGAGTTTATCATGTATAGCTATGCATCTAATCATACCTGTTCGGCCAAATTGATGCAAAAAAATAATGAAGGTGTGGAATCACCCATTGCATTCATGATTTATCCATTAAAAGCTCATGAATTGAAGTACTCAGAAATGGAGAAGCATTCTTTTTCCGTGGTTAAAGCGATGAAACATTTCAGGTTTTATATTCTAAATTCACATGTCACCACACTTGTTCCTGATGTTGTCAAGTCAATTCTAACGCAACAAGAGTTTGGAACTAAAAGGGGCAACTGGGTTGATAAGATTCAGAAATATGACATGGAAATCAAGCCTACTAAGTTGGTTCATAGAAAAGGTCTATGTCAGTTGATAGCTGACAACAAATCAATTGATGAAGTGCTGCTGGAAAATGAAGGCATGAATCAAGATCTTCCCAAGGTTTTGTTTGTTAGTACCACTTGCAGACACCTAAAAATGGTCAACGCTTGCGGAGTCATGCTTTAACATTTGCGCATTGCCTCATTTTAGGTTTTTGCATCGCATTAACATTTCTCCTATGATTCGTACTTGGTTTTTATCATTTGCGAACATCAAGTCATTCTTCTACATTCTTCATTTATCTTGTTCTCGAATTTGGTCTTGTCGACAACAATCTCCAATCATGATTTTAATCAATCTTATCTTATTGCATGAATGTGCGTGCTTATTTGTCATCATTTTGGACATCGTCAATCCTAATTAGGGTTTTGTCCTCCTATCAATCTTGCGATCGATTTGTCATTGATCGTTGTCCTCTTATCAATCTTGTCGATTTATCATCAATCCTTCAATCTTGTCGTTTAACGATCGATTTGTCATTGGTCGTTGTCATGTTCGATCTTGTCATTTTGCGATCAATTCGTCATTGATCGTGGTCATTTTCAATCCTGTCATTTTGCAATCTATTTATTATCAACTCTTGTCATCTTGTTCGATCTTGTCATTTTGCGATCGATTTGTCATTGATCGTTGTCTGTCTCAAATATGTCAATTTGGATCAATTTGTCATTGTTTCTCGTCAATTGGCGCATTTTCTCAATTAAATCATTTATCACATTCATCATTTATCAATCCAAAATCAAATCATAATCGAGTCAATTATCTTTCATCAAGACCTAATTCATCTTCTAGGGTTTCATGATTTAATCATTTAACCTTGTGTGTCTCATTTCTTCCTTTAGGATTAATAAATTGTTTATTTATCCTAAGTCTTCTCATTGCAATTAAATGTTCATTTAATTGGCTAATTATTCCTCTTTGTGAATTAATTAATAAATGACAAATTATTAATTAATTTACCTAATTTCTAATTTCCATCAATTTCCTAATTTCCTATTTTCCCAATTTTCTAATTTTTCTAATTCCTAATTTCAATTTCCTCCTATTTCTCTCCAAAATTCATGGAAATGACATGTCAATTTGTCATAAATTTGTCATAATTGACAATCAATCAATTTTGACATAGAAGTTGTCATAATTTGTCATAAATTATCAATCAACAAATTTTGCATAGAAAGTGCATAATTTGTCATAATTTGTCATAATTGACATAATTGATTTGCAATTTCCATTTGAATTGAATCATGCTAATCTTGTCATCTCTCCAATTCTTCTATAAATTGGATGAATTTCTTCAATCTTGGCTAATAATGAGAATAATCCTTAATCAGACTATCGAATTTAAGCTTCTAGTACTCTTGATCAAAAATCTCGTCTACTTGCTTTCAATTGTGTGTGCACTTGTAGGTGAGATCCACAACTATTTGGAGAGGAAAGAAGAACAATGGAGCCGCATGAAGGAGCATTCAAATTGTGTCTATGGTTTGCATAATTTCTTTGCTTTTGAATGATTTTGTTTCATGTCTCTATTGAGTGTGTCTTAGGATAGATTCATTGTAATGAATGCTTTTGAGCTATTGATTATTACGTTTATCTTGTTTTTGTGATGATTTCCTATTTCCTAATGTACATTAATTGGTGAACCCGATGTGAGCACTAACCTTCTAACCTCTTTATGGTGTTTTGAGTGCTCTCAAGTTGATTTGCAGGCCAAAAAACCCAAAAACAGAGTCGTACAGGGTTTTCTGGAGACTCCTGCACCTGTGTGAAGCAACCTGCGCCTGTGTTGAGCATTCTGCGCTTGTGTAGATGACATTCTGTGCTTGTGTCATGGGTTTTGCGCTTGTGTCATGGGTTTTGCGCTTGTGTCATGAGTTCTGTGCCTGTGTAAAAGTCTAGAACAGAGGTAAAAAAATGCAGTGTTTACTTGAAATTTGTTGTGTTTTTGCATTCTGTTTTCTGTGCTTTGGATTTTGGTACTAATTATCTGTGTAGAATCTTGGCATACGCATGGCAAAGACAATAAATCAAACTACTAACATGCCTTGTGCAAATTCGAAAGTCAAAGAATAAGCGTATCAAACTTCTAACTTGGGTTTTTGCAGGTTGCCTTGGAGAAACAATCAAACTTTGTGTTTGTATTTAATTTTTAGGCACCTAGTGATTTCTAAATAGGTTGGAATGAACATTTGTTTGCTTTTATTGTTGAGTATGACATTGGAGTAGGAGAGTATGCTCTCATCCTTCTTAGGGTGATCATAAATCCAGATCTTCGATACCATGCTTGTGTTGTTGATTGTGTGTCTCCTTTAGAGGGCCTGCCTTCCCGACCACTTTGCTTTTGCAAGCAAGTGATAATCGTGAGAAGGGAACGACCCAAAGTGAGTACGGCTAGAATTCCTTGGCATTCTAACTCACTATAAAAAAATACCCGATGAGCGAAAGCTTTGAAGGAAGTGTTATGTGGGAATTACAGTTACTTGGGAAGTGATGACCCTTGAACTCTTTCTCATATCAACATCTAAGTAGGGCCTCTTGGTCTAAATAGTTCTTGCGTGACTACATTTTTTTGGTATCTTGATGGGCTTAATGTCTCAATCACGCTTGCGTGACATCAAGGAGTAATGCTTAACAGAAATCCTTACTAAACACCTTGTTTTTAGAGGCCAAAAACCCTTCTAGTTGCTTGAGAAGGACAAATTCGGATACTTGGAAGAGATACTAAGTTCGCCATGGGGAGATTTCCATGGGGATTGATGCTTGGCTGCCCTGAGAAGTGAGTGCCGTGGAGGGGAGTCCGTGGGGTCAAGCATCTCTGTATTCTCCTTGAATCTCATAATGAGTCTACCTCTCAAGTACCTAATGTCTTTGCCTACCATAAGAAATGTGGAAATGAGCATGATTGTCTTGAGTCTAAGTTGCAATATCTTGTATTCTTTGCTTGTCAAAAGTTGAATTGCATCCCATTTCAAAAAAGCAAAACAAATTGATTCAAAAACATAAGATTAAACACAAGAGACATTCATTCAACAAAGGTCCAACAAATCTTCAAAACTTATCTTCAAGCATGGTTAGCAAACATTGTTCAAAATCTTATCTCAACAAGAATGTCACTTACATTTAGGTTCATCCTAGGTTGCATTTTGCAAAGTTCATTGTCAAGTACCAAGGTTAGGTTTCATCTAAGTCATACTCCTTTTCATATCAATAAGGGTCATCCATTTGCATATGTCCTCTTGCATTAAAGTCATGCCATTGTCATACATTGCATACCCTAGGTCTCTTCATTAAGCTTAGGTCATTATAATATCATATTAAGGTCACTTGCATAGTAATGTCCCTTTGCATATAGTGCCAAAATTAGGTTTTGTCATACTTGAGTAATCCTAATCTTTGATAAACCCTAAGTCATTGTTAAGAAGTCTAAACCTTATCAAATCTTTTGTCCTTTTGTCATCAATATCATTTGGTCAAACCTAGCTTAGTATCCAAGCATATAGGGGAGACTTTGTCATTTGTCCTTTTGTCACTTACGTCCTTTTGTCCTTTAAGGTCTAGATATCATTCCAATTTCCTAAGGGTCCCTCTCTTAGATTTGCATTTCAAAAGTTTGTCAAAATCTTCGAAAACAACCAAAAACATAGATTGCATGCTCGTCTATATAGTTCGCATTTAGTTGCATATCATACATTATCTTTGAAAATTCCAAAAACATTGCATTTGCACAAGTGGCATGCCTATTGAGACAAGATCAAAATCTAAAAAGATGGGCAAACCAATGTATCAACCCATGGACAACATAGCAAATTCACAGTTTCAAACCAATCAAACAGTACAAATTGAAGGTTGATCAAACACATCTCTACCACCATATGGAACGGTTCAACTTGGGCCACCTCCATTATATGAACCAGTGTTTGTACCTATGAAACCAGGACATGGGAGTGTTCCACCAACTCCAAGAGGAAGTGTGCCTTTCAATTTCAATCAACCACACCTACAACATGACATTCAAAATCAAACATTATATGAAGAACAAACCCTCTCACAAGGATTTGGTTCAGATCAAGGCTTTCACCAAGAAACGAATCCAAATGTCCAACTAGATTCCTCATCTGATTCTTATACATCTGACGATGTTGACATGTTCCTTCAAGATCTGATGATAACAAAAAAGATGGATAAGTTCTTGAACAAAGTTTTTAAGATGTTTCCACAAAAGTATCTTAACATGATGAGTAACGTGACATCTTCAAGTGACCAAATCAATGTGCAAGAACAACAAGGTGGTGAGTTGTTAAGTTTTTCCCTGCATCCAAATGAAGAAGATGAACAACAAGCAAATCAACCTACCTTGATGAGTAAACGTGCTTCAAAGGCATTGACAGTGACTATTCCTCAAAAGTCACCATTTGAAATGATAAATAATCCACTATTCAACACAACACCTATGATGCAAGATCAAATGAAGAGCACGCAAGTATTCACAGCTGTCCCTCAACAAGAAGTGGTTCCTTACATGCATAAAGTGGGATCAAAATCTAAGATGCAGGAAAGCTTCACAACTAGAATGCCTAATGTCACCGATGTCCAAAATAATTCCACAATGCAACAAAGTTCTTATGTCCCGTTAAGTTCAATATCTTTGCCGAATACTATTGCGACAAATCCTTCAATAATGGAAACACAAAGAGCTACAGATAGTGGTTTGCACCAACAACAATTGTTGCAACAATTGAGTAATATACAAAAGGTACAATCGAATGTGCAAACAAGTAATGTGCAACAACAACAATTTCACATTCGACAACAAATAGCAGTGCCTTTGGCACCATTACAAGTTAATGCAAACTTGCAACCATCACAATGGATTGGACAAACAACACAGCAAGTTAATGCAATTGCTATACCCCATCCTAAGGAGAAGCAACGAAAAGTGCCTAAACAAAGTTTTTTACAAATGATGGGATATACACCACAATGACAATTGGCACAAAGTCAACAAGTTCCGATCCGTCAGCCTCAACACCAACATGTGCCACAATATGTGCCAAGACAAGCAAGCTATCCTACTTTACAACCGCAATTGGTGCCTGTGCAATATCAACAACCTACTCAATCGCAATATCAACCTAGGCTCCAAGAAGCACAACAACAAGGTCAATATCAAGGCATAGCACAACCACATCAACAAGCGATGTATCAAGAACTTTATATGCTGGAAACACCAAAAATGGCCATTCCAGAGTATCAATAACCGATCAGAAATGCGATGTATCGACAAAGGATACCAACTGGGATTAATGATGGACCTCTAAATTCTGATACAATTGCGCAACAACTTGAGAAGTTGCAACAAAAATTTGACGCATTAGAAACTAAAGGAACAAAGAAGTTGTATATAGATCAAGATTTATGTCCTAATCCATTTGACAAGAGTGTATACATGCCTCCATTCCCTAAGCATTTTGAGGCACCTAATTTTGAGAAATATAAAGGGAATGGCAATCCAAAAGATCACATTCGAGCATTTTTCGTGGCATGTACTGAAGTAAGCTATGAGGAGACATATCTAATGCGATTATTTGCCTGAAGTCTCACGGGACAAGCTATGGATTGGTATTCACATTTGCCAGGAAATATAAAGACTTGGTCTCAATTGGCTCAAAAGTTTTTATCCCATTTTGCGTTCAACATCGATAGTGATGTGACCATGTCAGATTTATGCAACACCAAGCAAAAGCAAGGTGAATCATTAGTGACTTTCTTGCAACAATGGCGAAGCTTGTATAGTCGTTCTTCTCTTTATATACCCGAAGAACAACAAGTGAATCTGTTTATCCAGAATTTGGTCCCAAAAATGATGTATGAGCTAAAGTTGAAAAGTCCCAGTACTATAGAGAAACTTATTAAGAAGGGAATGAGCATTGAAACGGCTCTGGTAGCTAAAGGAATTATCAAGCTCAATAAAGACAATGACAACACCAATTATTCAGGAGATAGAAATAGATTTTGGTATAAGAACAAGAATGTCACTAATGATGGAGTTGTTGATGCAAGAGCGGTAAATGCAAATCAACCCCCATTCACGATCAAGAAATTGAGTGTTCCTAATATGTCAACTATGGAACAAAATCAAGCACCAATGAGCAATGTTACTCAACAGTCGCAATATCAACAACATGCTCAACAACAGCATACTCAACAACATGCTCAACAACAACATACTCAACAACAAGGCCAACAACAAAACCAGCAGTGCAAACCCTTTCGATTGCGGGATGGGCCTCCTCGACAATTTACGCCATTGGGAGAGCCTATTGAATCAGTTATGAGACAATTGATACAAGCAAAATTTATTAAGCTACAAGATATCAAGGCAGAACCAGTGGTAAAACCGCATTGGTGGAATGATAATGCGTACTGTGAATATCATCGGTCTAAAGGACACAAAACTGCATCCTGTTTCCAATTGAAACACATGATTCAAGATTTATTAAAGCAAGGAGTAATTGAGGTAGACCCACCCCATCCAACCTCTAACACTGATCGTACTATCTTCAAAACTCCTTTGCTTGATCATGACAAGGGAAAAGCGTCTTCTTCCAACTCTGCCCAAACAACCAATTATGCAAGTTCTGGTTATAATAATGTCATTAATTGTTTTCATGCATCAAATGAGTATGTTTCTACCTTGAGAATAAAGGGACAAGATCCTTCTTGTGCAGTCACCACTCGTCGATCCAAGATAGTCCTGAAAGGAGCTCCTGCAGCTCCTCCCAAGCCAACTCCTGCAAGTCAGTATAATCTTTTGGATCACCTAGGAAAGACACCTGCACAAATATCAATCCTTGAGTTATTGAAAATGTCTCCCATGCATCGTGCAGTCCTGGATAAAGCTTTAGTTGAGTCAACTGTTCCAACAGATATTGATGTTGACCAGTTTCAAGCCCGGATTGGACATTTAGCCATTTCCCAAAATATCGCATTTTCTGACAATGATATCTCACCCGGCAAGCTCCCTCACAATGATCCTTTACACCTTGAAGTCTTTGTTCATAACTACAAAATCCAATGAGTCTTGGTAGATGGCGGAGCAGGTCTTAATATTTGTACTTTGAGAGTGGTTATTGGCCTTGGGTATACAGAAAATGACATTGATGCTTCTAAAAGAATAACAATCAAAGCATATGATGATGCTGAGCACCCATCCAAAGGGATAATTACATTGCCTATCAGAGTTGGTCCAGTGATAGAAAACACTTTCCTGCAAGTCCTCGACCTTGATCTCCCTTATAATATGATCCTTGGCCATCCATGGATTCATGCAATGAAAGCAGTTCCATCCACCTATCATCAATGTTTGAAATATCCTTACAATGGAACTGAGATAACAATTCCTGGAGATCCTAATCCATTTCAATTTTGTGCTACTCTAAAGGATACCCCTCAGCGGCAAGTCCCAATCAACAGAGAGGCCAAATCACATAGCTATGTGGATCCCAATCAATTGTTAGAGGCTGTCAAAGGAAAATTGAAGATACAAGACCAAGGATGTGGAGAATATTCAATGGATCAGACATTCCTCATCAGGAATTTGCCAATATCTCCAAAATCATATGGTAAACCGCATTTATTGCAAAAAGAACCTAAGGTCATTATTCAATATCAGCCTCCTACTACATTTACCAAATGGGGAGAACTTGACAAGGAAACTGTAGATGACGATGTCATAGATTGGATTTATAAAGATCCAATTGAGACCCCACCTGTCAGATTGCCAGTGGAATGATATGGCAAAGGATTTACCATGCTGCAAAAGAAAGGATATGATGGTTGCAGTGGCTTAGGCCTGAACAACAATGGAAGACTAGAACCTGTCATACCCAAGAGACAACCTCCAACTTTAGGGTTAGGTTTTGTACCGTTGCGAATTGGATCCACATCTACCAAAGTGTCCACGTGTAGAAAAAGGCATGATTCTGATGATGAAATAGCACCTGAGGATACCCGACCCGAGACTGATTCCAATGAATGGGAGTGGAGTTCTTTTTCTTCTAGCTCCTATTCCCTCGATAATATCTTCATTGACCCCAATAACTTGCCTCTGGAAGACAAACATGAAATAACTTCTCTTCCTAAAACCTGTCCTCATGCTTGGATAGAGACATTTTGGGATCTAAGCTCCGAATCCGATACAAGCAGTTCGGATAGTGACACTACAAATGTTCATATCTTTACCATATCATCCCTCTCTCTCCTTACAACTGATGATGACATGCCCCTCATCTATCCCCAGCTTATCCAACATGACCAACAAGAACCGCTCACATTGGACTGTTTTCAAAATGACGAAGCAATTGCAGAATTCCTTGGACTACGGGAAGGCATACCACAAGGTGATCATAAGGCAGGATTTGCTATTGACCTGGATTCCACGACATATTTTGGGGAGTCAACTCCCTCTTCTAGTCATCAAAATGAAAAAAAAAAAGAAATAATAAAAAATCAAAAGAATAGATCTTTGGGTGAAAACCGTAAGGCACTCTCTGATCATACAAAAGTAAAAAGAAAAGACGTACCTACGGGTGAAAACCTCTCTGAGGCGCCCAAAGGTGGAAGAGTGGACATACCCCTATCAAGTCAAGACAAATCAACATTACTTATGGAAATGACCGAGGAAATCAATTTGGGTACACCTGACAACCCTAAGGTCATTCATTTTGCTGCTCCCTCTCACAACAGGAAAAAATAGATTTTGTCAATTTCTTTCTTGAGAAGAAGATCAACTTTGCATGGTCCTATGCAGATATGCCTGGCCTTGGTCTAGAATTGGCTCTTCATCATTTGCCACTAAAAGCGGATGCCAAGCCTGTCAAACAAAAACTTAGAAAGATGCATCCTCAGGTGGCTCTTCTGGTCAAAGTGGAATTAAAAAATTTGCTAGATGTGGGCTTCATCAGACCCATTGATTATGCAGACTGGATTTCAAATTTAGTACCAGTTAGCAAAGTAACTGGGGGCATCAGAATCTACACAAATTTTAGGGATCTCAATAAAGCATGCCCTAAAGATGATTTTCCATTGCCAAACATAGACATCATAGTGGACATGACGGCTGGATATGAGATGCTTTCATTAATGGATGGTTTCTCCGGCTATACCCAAATTCGCATTGCTCCTGAAGATCAGCATAAGACAGCAGTCACCTATGCTTGGGGTACCTATTGTTGGAATGTGATGCCCTTCGGTCTTAAAAATGTAGGTGCAACATATCAAAGAGCAATGGTGACAATTTTTCATGATTTCATGCACACTTTGATGGAGGACTATGTTGATGACTTGTTATGCAAATCTGTCACTAGAGATAGTCATCTGGCCATCCTGGGCCCAATCTTTGACCGAATGGAGACCTACAAACTCAGGCTCAATCCAAAGAAGTGTGTATTTGGTGTCACAGCTGGCAAGTTACTAGGATACATTGTTTCTCACCGCGGCATTGAGGTCGACCCTGCCAAAGTCAAAGCAATAATGGATATGCCTCCACCTTCAAATCTCCGGCAATTAAGAAGTCTGCAAGGAAAGCTCCAGTCAATCCACCACTTCATAGCTCAGTTGGCCGACAAATGTCATCCATTGCAGCATCTATTGCATAAAGGTGTTGCTTTCAAATGGACTGAGCAATGTCAATCAGCCTTTCAAGCTCTTAAAGAATATGTGCTGTCACCACCTATTCTAATGCCTCCAATAGATGGAAAGCCATTTTTATTGTATATTTCTACAATTGAAACGGCATTAGGAGTTCTCTTGGCCCAACAAGATGAGAACGGAAAAGAGAGAGCTATTTACTATATCAGTCGGACACTGGTAGGCTATGAGCTAAATTATTCAACTATTGAAAGGGCATGTTTAGCAGTGGTGTTTGCAACGCAGAAACTCTGGCATTATATGCTGAGCCACCAAACATTGTTGGTTGCAAAAATTGACCCCTTAAAATATTTGCTTAGCCGAGCAGCTTTGACGGGTCGCCTAGCAAAATGGGTCATGATTCTCAGTGAATTTGACATTGAGTATATGGAGCGAAAGGCCATAAAAGGACAAGTCATAGCAGATCAACTTGCAGAGGCTCCTCTTTCTGATGATCATCCCATGTTGACTGATTTTCCAGATGAATCAGTCTTTGCTTTCACATCATCTACTGAATGGAAGTTATACTTTGATGGGTCCCATACCAAGTTCGGGTCTGGAGCAGGCATCCTGTTTGTCACCCCTCAAGGTGATGCTATTCCAAAGTCTTACAGAATAACTTTCCCTTGCACCAATAACATTGCAGAGTATGAAGCACTGGTTACAGGACTCCGAGTAGCAGTCCACTGGAATGTCAAGCATTTGCAAGTCTATGGAGATTCTCAATTAGTCATCCGACAAGTGAATGATGACTACAAAACAAAAGATGAAAAGCTTATTCCCTATAAGCATATGGTAGATTTCTTCAAGACCAAGTTCACGGCTATCCATTTCAATAAAGTTCCAAGAATGCAAAATAAGTCGGCAGATGCGATGGCTACAATTGCTTCCATGTTGAATATGCCAAGCAATATGGACAAATGTGAATTTTTAGTTGAACAATTGTTGGTTCCTTCTTTTGACATTCCGACAGCGGATGTGATGTGCGTTCTTGTTGGTCCCAACTCCCCATGGTACAATGATGTCTATCAATATTTGAAATCCCAAACCTTACCACCCAACCTTTCCGCTAACCAACGCCGAGCCTTTATCCGACAGACAGCCAAGTATGTCATCATCGCTGACACCCTTTACTGCCGTTCCTTTGACCATACCCTCCTCAGGTGTTTGGATTCTGACGAAGCACAAACGACTTTACATGAGGTTCACGATGGTATATGTGGGGGCCATTTCAATGGTCTAAGCTTAGCTAAAAAGTTGATTCTTGCTGGGTATTATTGGCCCACTCTGGAAAAAGATGTTCATGATTTTGTTAAGAAGTGCTACAAATGCCAGATTCATGGAAACTATATTCATGCACCAGCCCAAGAGCTTCATTCTGTCATATCTCCGTGGCCTTTTTCTCAATGGGGATTGGATCTTATTGGCAAGATTCACCTGACCTCTGCAAATGGACACAAGTTCATCATTACAGCCACATAGTATTTTACAAAATGGATTGAGGCTATCCCCATGACCTATATCACGGGTGTCCAAATTTCAAAATTCTTGCTGAATTATACCATATGCCGGTATGGGGTTCCCCTTGCCATAGTCACTGATAATGGTCGTCCTTTCAAGAATAAAGATGTTAAAGAGCTTTGTGCAAAGTTTCATATCCAACACCGTTTCTCCAGTCCATACTATCCACAGGGGAATGGTCAAGCTGAAGCATCAAATAAAACCATTATCAAGATCTTGAAAAAGGTTGTCAATGATGCTGGTCAAGATTGGCATGTACAGCTGAATCCAGCACTATGGGCTTATCGCACTTCTATCTGCACATCTACTGGTGCAACACCTTATTCCTTGGTGTATGGTGCGGAAGCTATTTTACCTTTGGAGGTGGAGATTCCTTCCTTGCGTGTCTCCTTGCAACATCTGATTGATGATGAGACACACAGAGTCCTCGGCTGCATCAGCTTGAGATGTTAGATGAAAAATGTCAGATAGCTCTGACACATTTGCAAGCATATCAAAACCGTCTCCGTCGCTCTTATAATAAGAAGGTCAAAGGGCGACACTTCGAAGTGGGAGACCTGGTTTTAAAGGCAAACCCTAAGAATGCACAGTCTACTGACATCATCAAAGGTAAATTTGAACCTAATTGGGTTGGTCCTTTCATAGTAACTGCAGCATATGGCTCGGGGGCATATCAGCTTGCTACCCCGGAAGGTGACCCTTTGTCCGATCCTATAAACAACATGCATCTCCGCAAGTACTGGGCCTAATTTTCTATTAGTACTTCTTCAAATATGATCCTGAAAAAATACAAAAAAATGAAAAAAGAGAAAAAAATACAAAAAAAAATGAAAAAAATGAATAATACAAAATAATGAAAAAAGAGAAAAAAGGAAAAGAGCAAAAAGAGCAAAGAAAAATGATTCGTCCTCTAGTGAAAACCTGGCAAACAGGTGCTTGGGGCAAGTACCTTGGTGAAAACCTAGCAAACAGTCGCCATGTGTAAAATGAGATCGTTGCTCCGTCATCTATCATGACCTTTAAGCTATGCTTTTTCTTAGCCGGTTCCTCATGTTTATCTTTGTCTTGACCCGATGTCCTATTTCAGGCTCGTTATTGATCAACATCATTGTCTTACATACCCCGGTTCTTTGTCCATATGTTTTTGGCCCCGGTCTATGTATGTCTTTCCGATGCACATTGGGTGCGTTCCCTTGTCATGATCGATCACTGGAACTTTTGCATTTAAAAATGTCCTAAAAAAAATCATAAAAATTTAAAAATGTCCTGAAAAAATCTCAAAAAAATTGGAAAATGTCCTGAGATAAAATCATAAAAAAATCATAAAATGTTCCTGAAAAAAGTCTCTTAAACAAAATCAAATAATGTCTTGAAAAAATCTTCAAAAAAATCGAATAATGTCCTGAAAAAATGAAAATCCCTAAAAATCATAAAAAGTCCTGAAAAAATGAACACAAAAAACATTTCAAAACATTAAAATCCAAAAAACAAGCATTTTGCAATAAAGGATCCCTTGGTGCATAGATAGATCACTGAGCATCCATCCAATACCTCGCAATCAATCGAACATTGTGCTTTATTGAAATCATGCGTTAACAGATGAACTTTTTACTCAAACCAAACATTCAAACTGATCCAAATTGTCATATCAATCGAACGATACCATCAATATCATTTGTCCCTACTATCATGGGTCTTATACAGGGTGCGGTATACTCGAAACCAGACTATGTCCTATCTTAGACGGGGTACCACATGTCCTGAAACTAGGCAGCATGATCGTCCTATCAGCACTTTCAACTTTTGACAATGACGATCAAGATGTTTGTTTGATTTGTTGGAATTTGTGCATCTTATCTTTTTATTGATTTATCTTTGGCTTCAGTCATGTTCCTATGTTGCTTGATGATGTCACTGAGTGATTTAGAGTGACTGGGATGGATCATGGTCCTTTTCTTTTTGATTGTGATTGTTGTTTGTCTGTGATGTGTCTGTCTTTTTTGCAAAAAGGGTTGCATTTCAGCTCTGGCCTTCAATGCCATGATGCTACGCATCCATTTTGCTACATAAAAATAAAGGTTCTCACCTACAAAGTGCATTATTGAAAGCAAGTTTTCTTCATCTTTAACTGTCTTCTGTCTCATTTTCTTCTTACTAACATTTCTTCCGTCAGTTCAGATAGTTAGTTCGGTTTAGTGCTTCGATTTCCCCGCACACATATGCTGCATCCTGCATCCATTTGGTTAGTACATTTGCATCACATCAAGCATCTTATCCATTTCATATTATAAATGCATCAAAAACGCATAAGTAAAAATAAAAAAATATATACATATTCCACAAAGGTCCATCAACATACATAAGCCATCCATACATGGAAAATCATATAAGTCATTTGCATCTCATCATATCGATGCATATCATATCATTTGTCACAATAATATCGGAGTACAAAATCGGACTGTCTGTCCTAAGTATGGCCCGTAGGCTGACTACAAAATGTCAAAATACATAATGTCCACTGTCTATCCTAAGGAGCAAGTGCCTTTGTCACTGGGTGCTCCCTCGGTCCTCCTCATCCTTGCAAGTTCTTGCGGATGATGTCCCTCCTGGTCCTGGTTGTGGTGGTCTCATCGGTCCACTCACCCCCATGCTGCTCAATGACCTTCGAGAGCGTGCCCTACTCTCTGTCCTCGATCGTGCCTGATATGAAGGTGCTCTCTACTCTAGTGGAACTGCACTCTCATATAGTGTCCTCCAATGGCGTATCTCCTCTCCGGTCTCTACCAACATCTGTCCTAGCTCCCATACATTGGCATCTCGAATCGACCCAATATACTCAGTGACTCTCTGTTCCTCTCGCTGCACCTGAGCAATCGCTGCATCTCGAGCCACTGTGAGTCTAGCTATCTCTGCTCTGAACTGATCATGCTCTCTCTCTAAAGTCATAATGTGATCCTACTGACTCGCTATGGTAGCCCTGAATATCTCCATCTCCTCTATCCTAGCTATCTCTGGCTTTATGGGTATGTCCTGTAATGTCTCATGCTCACCTGAATCTGGCTCATCCTCATCATCCCCACCATCCTCATCTCTGTCCTCGTCATCCCTATCCTCCTCTCCATCCTCATCCTCATCTCCATCCTCATCCCCATCCTCATCCTCCTCATCCTCATCATCTCCCTCCTCCTCTCCTGTGAGTGGGAAGTCCTCCTGTCACCTCGGTACTAGAATATCCGGATCTGTCAATGGCACTGGTCATCATCGTGCAAACCATCTCTCATACTCATCCATCATCCTGGCATTTTCCACATCTGATCTCCAATCCCACTGTCTCTGCTGTAGCTGTGAGAAGTCCGCATATGTTGTGTGTGGCTGAATCATACTCCCCCACTGACTCGTCTCTCTGTGAGATCGGGCAAAGTGTGCAGTCCTCCTAGGTACATCCTGCCTCTCTCCAAACTATCGTCTGACTCTCTCTGGCAGGTACAACTCAATTACTCTTTGGTGATTCATTGGTCACCCAATCAGGTACCTCTCTTGTCTACAATATGGTAACTCCTCACTATCATCTGACCATCCCGGGCAATCACGATATGGCCTCCATATGAACTCTCTCAGTCTGTCTAGCTCATGTCGCCAATATAATATGTATCCAAAAGGACCCTGTCTCAGTGCTCCCCCATAGCAATACACATATGTTCGGTGTGGTACTACCTGTCTATCTGTGATCGGTCGACATATGGCTATGTGCTCAAATGCCCATACGTGTAGCAATGTGACTCCACAGCTCAAAGTCTGAACTCCCTGATATGCTATCTGATGCAACTGAAAATAAAGCATAGCCAGTACACATGGTCCCCATGCGTACACTGTCCCCTCTATCGCCATCCGCTCTAGCACTCTTCCCTATCTAATAGGGAATCTGTGTCCTCGTCTGTCTCCTGCTAGTAGACATGCTATCACCACTGCTATCACCACGTATCGTCGATCATACTCTGATGCCATAGTCTCCCAGCCAATCTCCCTCTCGATGATATCCAACTCATCTACGTCACACTCAAACAATTTGCACAATGCATCTCTCCCTGTCACTGGGTCATACTCTATCATCTCTCCATGAATCAGAATGCAGAGGATACGCCATACATCCTCCAGTGTCACCATCGCCTCTCTAGTCGCCAGATGGAAGGAGGAAGTCTCTGAATGCCATCGCTCTGCCAATGCGGTTAGCAGTCCTGTGTTTGCCCTAATCTCGGGCATGAATGTGACATAGTATATCCCAAGTCCTGCTAAGGTATCTCTCTCTGTGCTCTTGAGTCTATGTCGTAGCATGAAGCAATCCGGTCAGTTCTCCCGTGTGATCAACGGATACTGTCGACTCTGCATCACAATTGGGGCAAATTTTGTCAGTTTTAGGGTTTGCTCCTACGGGTTGCATTTCCTCATTTTCATGTCTAATCAAGGTGTTTTTCATCTCATTTGACCTATCCTATCCTTATCCCCCCTTTCCGGAGCATTTGCATGCCGTTTTGACCAAAATTAGGGTTTCTAATGCACACTTGTGCCTGTGTCCAGGAACCTGCGCCTGTGTCAGGTAACCTATGCCTGTGTATCCCTACACAAGCACAAAAGACCCTACACATGCGCAGGATTCATCCTACACAAGTGCAGAAGTCAGTTTCTGCATCCCCTGTGGGCCCCGCAATGTCCCGCAAGCAATCAAAATTCATGAAATTGAAAACATGGGAATTTGAGATCCATACCGCTGCTCCTGCATTGTCTGGTCATTTGAATGTGTGTACGCGTTCCCTGAGGTGATTCACCATTGGAATTTTTGCCATCTATCTGCAAGTGTTCTTGTCCAGAGCAACAAATTCTCCTCCTTGTCTAGTGCAAATGAGCAATTTTCCCTCTCTTGGTCTCATTTATAGATCTTTGTCAGTGCATAGATGGACGTGCACCCTCTCCATCTTATGTTGGTCGTGGTCTTTTGCATCTTCAATTGCTTGTCCTTCATGCATCTGGTATCTGATTGTCAGTCCGTTCGATCCTATCATTTTTATCAATCAATTGGCCTCTTTTTTTTGCATGTTTCTAGCCAATTCCTTGAGGGGGCATGCATATGTCATTGTCATTGTCTGGGGCATTTTCATTACTGTTCTTTCAAACAATGCTTAAAATCACATTGTCTCAAAGAGGGGCAAAATGTAGACACCTAAAAATGGTCAACGCTTGCGGAGTCATGCTTTAACATTTGTGCATTGCCTCATTTTAGGTTTTTGCGTCGCATTAACATTTCTCCTATGATTCGTACTTGGTTTTTATCAGTTGCGAACATCAAGTCATTCTTCTACATTCTTCATTTATCTTGTTCTCGAATTTGGTCTTGTCGACAACATCTCCAGTCATGATTTTAATCGATCTTATCTTATTGCATCAATGTGCGTGCTTATTTGTCATCATTTTGGACATCATCAATCCTAATTAGGGTTTTGTCCTCCTATCAATCTTGCGATCGATTTGTCATTGATCGTTGTCCTCTTATCAATTTGGTCGATTTATCATCAATCCTTCAATCTTGTCATTTAACGATCGATTTGTCATCGGTCATTGTCATGTTTGATCTTGTCATTTTGCGATCAATTCGTCATTGATCATGGTCATTTTCAATTCTGTCATTTTACAATCTATTTATCATCAACTCTTGTCATCTTGTTCGATCTTGTCATTTTGTGATCGATTTGTCATCGATCGTTGTCTGTCTCAAATATGTCAATTTGGATCAATTTGTCATTGTTTCTCGTCAATTGGCGCATTTTCTCAATTAAATCATTTATCACATTGGTCATTTATCAATCCAAAATCAAATCATAATCGAGTCAATTATCTTTCATCAAGACCTAATTCATCTTCTAGGGTTTCGTGATTTAATCATTTAACCTTGTGTGTCTCATTTCTTCCTTTAGGATTAATAAATTGTTTATTTATCCTAAGTCTTCTCATTGCAATTAAATGTTCATTTAATTGGCTAATTATTCCTCTTTGTGAATTAATTAATAAATGACAAATTATTAATTAATTTACCTAATTTCTAATTTCCATCAATTTCCTAATTTCCTATTTTCCCAATTTTCTAATTTTTCTAATTCCTAATTTCAATTTCCTCCTATTTCTCTCCAAAATTCATGGAAATGACATGTCAATTTGTCATAAATTTGTCATAATTGACAATCAATCAATTTTGACATAGAAGTTGTCATAATTTGTCATAAATTATCAATCAACAAATTTTGCATAGAAAGTGCATAATTTGTCATAATTTGTCATAATTGACATAATTGATTTGCAATTTCCATTTGAATTTGTTAGAATATTTAATCTTTACTTGGCTTAGGTTTATTTGTATTTAGTTTAGGATATTCCTTTGGAATTCCTACATGTAATTTGTCCTATAGTACATGTGTGAGGACAAGTCATTTCTTTTATTTTCCTTTATTAAGGAATATTAGATTTCCTCCATAAGAGGATGTGGACACATGGCACACACATTTTATGAATGGTGGCATTCATAGATTTGGGAGTTACTTTGTAACTCCTCTCCTCATCTCTATTTAAGAGATGTCTCCTCTCTCATTTCTTCTTAATGACAATATTGTAAAGAGCTTCTTGCTCTCTCTCTCTCTCTCTCTCATTTTAGGCATTGCCTCATTCATAATATCACAAGGGGTTTTTCTTTGCTTTTCCCCTTTCAAAAGTTCTTGTGCCTCCTTCTTCACATTTGGGTGATTGCTCCAAGGTTTTTGCATTTCTCTGGGTAACATTTACTTCATCAATAAACTTTCTTGGATTTTATTTTTCTTTCCTTGCTCTTGTATTTTCTTTCATGGTATCAGAGCAAGTTTCTAATCCTTGTTTTAAGTTGACATTGATGAAGGTTGCCATTCTGTGGAGTTCACCTTGTTGGAGGCATTCTTGAGAGGAGAAGAAGTTCTTTTTCTAATATTTTCTATTGTGCAGGTTTTGGTTTCAGATTTTAAATTTTTTTCAAACTTGTTAACAAGTTTGCCTGCAGGTTTAATCTTCTATTCTAGTTTTTTTTTATTAAAAAAAGGGCTTTGGAAGGCTTGCCGCCAAAGTTTCTGGTTTTTTTTTAGTGTGAATAGTTTGGAAGGTTTACCGCCAAACTCAGCCTCCTTAATCTGTTTGGTTGGCTTGCCGCCAAAATTGGTTTATCATTGAGTTGCATATGTGATTTTCTTGCAGGTTTCAACATTTTTCATTTCTCAGTTTTTTTTTTCCAGAAGTTTAATACTTATATTATATTCTTTATTCAATCTTTTCATAGTAACATATTCTGAATATCTCATTCCATTTGTTGTTTTCTGTTTACTGTAGAAATCATTTTTCAAAGAGTACTTTTACCTTTGTTGTTTATATTTTCATTACAGATCTTATCTATATCAGAAATTTAAATTTCTACTCCTTACATAGTCATTTGGCATAGAATCATTTTTGCTCATTAATCATAACACTTCTTCTGTGTAACATTTTGCATTATTAAATTGTATCTTTAATTCGCTTGTAGTTTTTTTAAGTTTCTATCTACTTTAATCTACAAGTGTTCTAATGTTTCTCTGCAGGTTAATATATCTGGTCTTAACATATTTTGTTAATTTTTTAGTGCAGCGGTAGCGTAGCTAATTACTGAAATTTGTGAGGTAGAAGATTGCACCTTTCTGCTATTTTTTGCCCTTATTTGCTCACCTGTTTGCACCGTTCTGCTCTAACATTTTACCAATCCATTACATTTGTGCCTTTGCATATTGCTTATCTGCATTGTTAACATATGTTGTGCTCAAGACATATTATTTCTGCACAATATTAGGATATTCATCAACTCTCAGACACCAAGCTTTCATCGAGTCTTCCTGCCTGCAACAGAAGCGTGATAGGCACCTCCCTCTTTGTCGACTTTTCTTTTGGTACAAATCTTTTAAATTTAGTTGCAAAATTTATTTTATTTTTCTCTTTCACATTTACATTTTTGTTTCATAGTTTTCACAGTATCAGTTACAATAACTTTCATGTAATAATATATTTGCTATATCCATCAGTTACTAAGTTTGTCATCTATATCATTGTATTTGTAACGTAGCCTTTGTGTAACGTAGCCTCTGTTTGCAGTCTGTTTTCCTCTCATTCTGTCCCTCCCTGCCCTTATGTTTTGACATTTTTCTTTGTCTGCATATATTCTCTTTTCCGTTTCATTCACGTTTCTTTAAGTTTTAATTTAAAAAAAAAAAAAAAACTTTAATACATTCGTTTTACTAAGAACTTTAAATATAAGTTTAATATAAGTTTCAAAGTTATGGTTACTTTACACCAAAGCTTAGTTTCTTTAAATAAAATAAAGTTCTAAAGTTTTTTAATAAAGTTTTCAAATAAATCTTTTCCTTTTTTATTAAATGTTTTAAACTTTTTTAATAAAAGTTTTCTAACCAAATAAGCTTTGTTTAAATTTCATTTAAGCTTTTCAAGTTTTAATACCCATTTTCAAAGTTTTTTAATCAATTTTATTTTATTTTTTTCATATAAAGGTTTTAATTATAAGTTTTATATTTTTTGATTATTTTTTAAAAAAATTTGGTTCAATTTTAATCAAAAAGGTTATTCTTTAAATAAAAGGGGGTAAATTTTTTTATTTTTTTTTTAAATCTAACCATTTATTTGTTAACGTTTATTTTGCTATCATGTCTACATTAATTCCTGAAATTAAATTAAATAGTACTAATTATCATTCATGGAAAACACATATTTCCTTCATTTTTCGTTTCAAGCACCTTTTGGATGTTGCTACTAATAAAACCTCTGAGCCTGCTTCAACTGCTCCTCAAGCTGACCAAGATAGATGGAAGGCTCAAAATGAGGAAGCACTTGGTTTAATTGGTATTTCAATGGTTCCTGATTTGTATGTTTTAATTGGAAATTGTACAAAAGCGCATGAAGCTTGGGAAATTTTAAAAACAACTTATGATAGCTCCAATGAATCCCGAAAAATTCAACTTCAAGATCAACTTGAAGATCTAAGGTATACGGATTTTAAAACTATGGATGAATTCTTATTAAAGTTTGATTCTGTTAATAGTCAATTAACTGGTTTAGGAGTTACTCTAGCTGATTTACGTTTAATTCATCTTATTCTTAAAAAATGTCTTCCTCGTCAATTTCAACAATTTATTACGAATATTCATGCTCAACTTGCTATTCCTAGCTTAGCTACTCAATTAACTTATGATATTTTTCCTAATTTATTGCATCAAGAGGAAGCTAAATTAATTCAATTTGGTACTCTTAAAAGTAGTGAACATGCTTTTATGTCTAAAAATCAAAATCATAATAATAATTTTAGATCCAATAATAATAATCATAATCATAATCATAATAATAATCATAATAATAATCACAAATCTTCTAATTATCAATCTCATTCTAAATCCTATCATAACAATTCTCATAATAATAATCATAATAATACGCACAATAATCAAAGGAATAATTCTCAAACAAGACCCCATTGCACATATTGTGGGAAAGATGGACATATTACTAATAATTGTTTTAAGAAACAAAATGGCAAAAAGCCCATGAATCAAAATAATCAAAATAATCAACATAAACCTCATTATAAGAAAGGTAATAATAATGGTAATTCATCTCGTCATGCATTTACATGTACTTATAATGTTTCTCAACCACTTGAGTGGATTATTGATTCTGGTGCATCTCAACATGTTACTTCTCATAAAGAATGTTTTGAATCTTTGCATCCCGATACTTCTAATATTCCTGTTCAATTAGCTAATAATCATAGTTGTAAAGTTGAAGCTATTGGTGATGTGAATGTTCCTAATGGGAAATTACATGATGTTCTTTATGTTCCTAAATTAAAATCAAATTTGATTTCAGTTCCTAAACTTTGTCAAGATTATAAAATTAACTTTTATAGGGGCATATGTTATATCATTGATCCAAAAACTAATCATGTTATTGCTACTGCTAAAATGGATAGTGATAACTTATTCAAGTTCTATGAATTTGCTCCTCCAAAGTATTCTTTGCTTACTACTGTTGATTTTACTATATGGCATGAAAGACTTGGCCATCTCAATTCTGATTATATTTCATTGATGCAAAAAGCAAATATGGTTGATGGATTGCCTAGTATTGTTCCTTCTCAAATTGTTTGCAATGGTTGCATGAGTGGTAAGATGCATAGGGAACCCTTTCCTCATGGTCAATCTTGGAGGGCATATACTAAATTACATCTAGTTCATAGTGATCTCTTGGGTCCCATGGAGAATCCCTCCATCCAAGGTTCAAGGTATGCACTTACCTTTGTTGATGATTTTTCAAGGAGAATATGGATATATTTCCTTCATAGTAAGGATCAAGTGCTTGATGTGTTTACTGAATTTCATATGTTTGTAGAAAGGCAATCTGGTTCTAAAATTAAGATTCTCCGTACTGACAATGGAAGAGAATATATCAATAATGCATTTAATGCTTATTTGAAATCGTTTGGAATTAAACATGAGCTTACCGTTCCTTATACACCACAACAAAATGGTGTGGCAGAACGGAAGCATAGGACAATTGTTGAAATGGCTAGATGTTTATTGCATGCAAAAAATATGGATTACAAGTTTTGGGCTGAAGCTATGGCTTGTGCAACTTATTTAATTAATAGAACACCTACCAAAACCTTAAAGGATAAAACTCCTGAAGAAGCTTGGTCTGGTAGAAAGCCTAATTTGCAGAATTTAAGAATTTTTGGTTCCATAGCTTATGTTCACAAACCTAAGGAGAAAAGAAAAAAATTAGATGCTAAATCTTCTCCTTTTATTTTTGTTGGTTATGATGAAAATACTAAAGGTTATAGAGTTTACAATCCTATTACTAACAAGGTAAAAGTTGCAAGAGATGTTTGTATTGCAGAAAAAGGCATTCATGATTGTTCTAAAGTAGAGGATGATGAACTTGCTCAAAGCAAAGTTGTGCTTGTGGAGGACCAACCTCCTTCTCTTAACCCTACTCCTAATGCATCTCTTTCCATTCCTTCTAGTGATAGTGATGATGATAATAATAACTCTACTCCTCATGACTCTTCTTCTAGTGATGAATCCATTACTTCTAAAAGAAGACCTAAATGGTTTAAATCTTTAATTCAAGATAGTGATGAATACTTAGCTACAATGGATAGACTTCAAGCTAGAAGAGTTAATTATTGTAATTATGCTTTAATGACTACTATTATGAATTCTAATGATCCTAAAACATTTGATCAAGCTAAAAATCAACCACATTGGCAAAAAGCAATGAAGGAAGAATATGATACTTTAACTTCTAACCAAACTTGGGATTTAGTTCCCTTGCCTCATGGTAAAAATCTTGTTTCTTGCAAGTGGCTTTATAAAACTAAATTGAATGCTAATAATCAAGTTAGTAAATTTAAAGCTAGATTAGTTGCTAGAGGTTTTTCTCAAATTGAAGGCTTAGATTATACTGAAACTTTTGCTCCTGTTGCTAAAATGCCTACAATTAAACTTGTGCTTGCTTTAGCTTCTAGAATGAATTGGCCTATTCACCAAATGGATGTTAAAAGTGTTTTTCTTAATGGTGATTTACATGAGGAAATTTATATGTCTCAACCTCCTGTTTTTATTAAAGAAGGTAATGCACACTTAGTTTGTAAATTAAAGAAATCAATTTATGGATTAAAGCAATCTCCTAGGGAGTGGTATTCAAAGATTAATGCATTCTTTCTTTCTCAAGGCTTTATTAGAAGTAAAAATGATCCTAACTTGTATATAAAACACAGTGAAGATGATATTATCATTATTATCTTGTATGTAGATGATTTGATTCTTACTTCAAGTTCCAATACTTTGATTTCTGATATTAAGTTTCAACTTAATCAAAAATTTCAAATGACTGATTTAGGTCTTTTACATTATTTCTTAGGAATGCAAATTTGGCAAACCTCTAAAGGAATTTTCTTATCTCAAAGTAAATATGCTCAAGATCTCATAGATAAGTTTAAAATGAATGATGCTCATCATGTTTCAATTCCTATTGAATTAGGCACTAAGTTAATGCTTGATATGCAAACTCCTCTTGTTGATCCTACTTTGTATAGACAATTAGTTGGAAGTTTGAATTATTTAACTCTTACTAGGCCAGATATTGCTTATAGTGTTGGTTTGGTTTCAAGATTCATGTCCAAACCTCAACAAACACACTTTAAAGTTGCTAAGAGAATTTTAAGATATATTAAAGGAACTATTAATGTAGGTTTGTTTTATGATGCAAATTCCGATTTTACTTTAAAAGGTTTTACTGATTCTGATCTAGGTAGAGATCCCAATGATGGGAAATCTACTTGTGGTTATTGTTTTTTTGTTGGTTCAGGAGCAATTTCTTGGAATAGTAAAAAGCAACAATCTACCTCTCTTGGATCCACTGAAGCTGAGTACAAAGGATGCACTAATACTTCCAAAGAAGTCTTGTGGCTTAGAAGACTACTTGAAGATTTGGGTCTACCTCAACACAAACCAACTCAATTGTATTGTGACAACCAAAGTGCCATTGCCTTGGCTAAAAATCTAGTTTTCCATTCAAGGACAAAACACATTGCTCTCCAACACCACTTTATTAGAGAACAAATTGAAGACAAGCAAGTTTCACTCCTCTATTGCAAGGGGGAAGACCAAGTTGTAGATATTTTGACCAAGCCACTTTGTAAAGAAAAGTTCCAATTTCATTGTACAAATCTTGGATTACAACCCATTGAAGGGTTTGATGTAAGCTCCCCAAGTAAAGCTTAAGGGGGGGTGTTAGAATATTTAATCTTTACTTGGCTTAGGTTTATTTGTATTTAGTTTAGGATATTCCTTTGGAATTCCTACATGTAATTTGTCCTATAGTACATGTGTGAGGACAAGTCATTTCTTTTATTTTCCTTTATTAAGGAATATTAGATTTCCTCCATAAGAGGATGTGGACACATGGTACACACATTTTATGAATGGTGGCATTCATAGATTTGGGAGTTACTTTGTAACTCCTCTCCTCATCTCTATTTAAGAGATGTCTCCTCTCTCATTTCTTCTTAATGACAATATTGTAAAGAGCTTCTTGCTCTCTCTCTCTCTCTCATTTTAGGCATTTCCTCATTCATAATATCACAAGGGGTTTTTCTTTGCTTTTCCCCTTTTAAAAGTTCTTGTGCCTCCTTCTTCACATTTGGGTGATTGCTCCAAGGTTTTTGCATTTCTCTTGGTAACATTTACTTCATCAATAAACTTTCTTGGATTTTATTTTTCTTTCCTTGCTCTTGTATTTCCTTTCAGAATTGAATCATGCTAATCTTGTCATCTCTCCAATTCTTCTATAAATTGGATGAATTTCTTCAATCTTGGCTAATAATGAGAATAATCCTTAATCAGACAATCGAATTTAAGCTTCTAGTACTCTTGATCAAAAATCCCATCTACTTGCTTTCAATTGTGTGTGCACTTGTAGGTGAGATCCACAACTATTTGGAGAGGAAAGAAGAACAATGGAGCCGCATGAAGGAGCATTCAAATCGTGTCTATGGTTTGCATAATTTCTTTGCTTTTGAATGATTTTGTTTTTTGTGATGATTTCCTATTTCCTAACGTACACCACTGATGAGTGGTATTTTGACTTGGCATACCTCTTAACATATGGAGAGTGTCCTTCACACTTATCACATAATGAAAAGTGGAATTTGAAGCTTAAAGAAGTGAATTTTGTCTTGTGGGACAGTGGTTTGTATAAGAAGAGCTTAGATGGAATTTTTTTGCACCGTGTTTATAAGAAGCAACAAGTAAGGTTACTTCAAGCTTTCCATGATCTTTCTTGTGGTGGACATTTTTTTGCCCCTGTCACTGCACACAAAATTTTACATGCAAGATACTACTAGACAACATTGTTTAAAGATTCATACAATTGGGTTCACAAATGTGAACAATGTCAACAGTTTGTTGGTAAGCCTAAGCTAGCTACACTTCCTCTCAAGCCAGTGGTAATTGAAGAACCATTCCAGCAGTGGGGATCAGATTTTGTTGGACCTGTCAATCCAACATCCATTGCAGGCTGTATGTATATTCTCAGTGCGATAGATTACTTTACCAAGTGGGTAGAAGCAATTCCAACATGACAAGCTACTTCAACAGTGGTTTGTCAGTTCTTGAAAGAAAACATTGTTTCAAGATTTGGTGTTCCTCATAAGATAGTAACTGATAATAATTCCTATTTTTCATCTTATGAAAGCATTGATTTTTGTTTCGATTATGGTATTACCCTTTCACATTCATCTGACTATTATCCACAAGGAAATGGCCAAGCCGAGTTAAGCAACAAGAATCTAGTTACTAATATTAGGAAGCTTGTTGACGAGAGACAACAAACTTAGCATAAGGATCTTTATGATGCACTATGGGCGGATTGTATAACACCAAAAAGAGCAATTGGTATGTCACCTTTTCAACTTTTGTATGGGTTGAATGTAGAGATTCTTATTACTTTGGAACTTCTAGCATTGAAGCTCGCCAAGGCTGTTGAAGATGAAACCTATTGATATTTGCTTGATAAGTGGATTATGTTTCTTTCTCAGTTGGAAGAAACAAGAGAAGAGGTGTTGGATAGGATTGTTGCACACCAAAGCCAAGTGAAGGTGTTATTTGATAAGAAGATGAGTTCTCGTGAGTTCTCAGTTGGTGATCAAGTCTTGTTATGGGACAAGAGGAGGGAACCAAAGGGTTTGCATGGAAAGTTTGATTCCCTATGGAGAGGTCCCTTCACTATTCATGAAATATGTGGCAAGCATAGTTACTTGATCGCATATGTAGATGGCACCCTATTCTCACTACCTCACAACAGAGAACATTTGAAGCTCTTTACTCAATGAGGAGCAACAAAAAAAGGAAGTTGTACTTGTAAAAATTTGTATAGTATTTTCTTTTTTAAGTCTTTTTGTCACCTCACTCTATAGCCCAATGGATACAAACACTCGGAGTTCAGGATTCTACAAGCTTCAAGTGTTGCAGCTTGTTCCCCAGTTAGAGCCAGTTGTTTTCCTTGATTTCAACACAGCTCAAATCGTGAGGCAGCCCTATGAAACTAGTCCATTTTGTACCTCATGTCCTCTGGGAAAGGTTGATCGACTCTGTTGGTTAGCCTATTTTGCTTTTCGCCTTTTGTTTTTCTTATTTTTAAGTTCTTTTGATTTTGCAGTTTTGCATGTAGGCCGGACTTTAAAGTCCGACTTGCAGGTTCTTCCTTTGTTAGAATTGCACATCGGAGTTTAAATTCCGATGTGCAATATTTTGGTTCTTCCCTTGCAGATCGAACTTTAAAGTCTGACCTGCAGGCAGTTCTTTTCCTGCAGGTCGGACTTTAAAGTCTAACCTGTAGGGACTTTTCCCTTGCACATCAGACTTTAAATTTTGATGTGGAGTTTGACAAGAAGAGGCTTGCATGTTGGACTTTAAAGTCCAACTTGCAAGGAGTTTTATCCCTCATGTTGGACTTTAAAGCCCGACATGCATAACACACTTGGCATTAATGTTGACATTAATTGCTTAATCAGGGGGTTTATTTATTGATTTTGGGTCTTTATTTCTCATTTTTCTTGCTAATTGATGCTCCTTAAATGCTCTTTAGCTCTCCTCCTTCTTTCTAGCTCTTGATCATCTTGTCCATTCCCTCTTCCTATTGATCGTCATGGTTGAGGTAGGTTTTATTTTGTTTCGGGTTTCTTTTCTTTGTTGACATTTTCCTTTATTGGTTTGTTTGTTCTTTTCTTGTTCTTTCTTCATTTTTGAAATTAGGGCCACATCGGATTTTAAAATCCGATTTCCCCTGACTTCTTTCTTCCCCTTTATTCACCTGCATGTCGAGTTTCAAATCCTGACATACAAGGTGATGGTTTTTTCCCCCTCTTACATATCGGACTTTTATGTAGGAGGTGTCCTTCCTACTAACAGGTCATGTTTTAAAACCCAACGTGTTAGATGTTGTTCTACATATCGGACTTCAAAGTCCAATACGTAGAATTGGTTTTGTCAGGTTGACATGTCGGGTTTTAAAAAATGACATGTCAACCTTTGTTCTTCCTCAAGCACATCGAACTTTAAAGTCCAATGTGCACATCTTTTGTGCATGCTTCACTTGCATATCGTACTTTAAAGTCCGACGTGCTGATAGCTTTCCCCCAAATTGCACATCAGAATTTAAAGTATGATATGTGAGGAAGATGTTTTTCCCCTGCACATCGAACTTTAAAGTCTGATGTGCAAATTTTGATGCTTAAGGTGCAGACCGGACTTTTTTCCCCGACCTGCCATTTTTTGAGAGTTTTGTTCCTAACTCTGTTCTGGCTCCGAATTCTTGATCCATTTGATAAAATTTGGTTTTCTGATGATGATGATTGTTGAAAAAGCTAATCCCTAGTGTTGGATGCATTACTTTGCAAATGTCAAGGCCGTCTCAAGATAAATCAGAGCCTTCCTCAAGTCAATTGGAATCCTCCCCAAGAAAATTGTCAACAAAGAAGATGAAGTACAAGTATGATAAATACTTGAATATGTATCCAAAAAGCTCAGTTGACTCCAATATCAAGGAGATAAGGGATACAAAGATTGGTCATGTGAGTATGCAGGAATTCATTGATTAAGTTGAGAAAGTGCTTTCATGTCTGTTAAACCTAATCAAATCAGAGATGCACAAGTATGCTTCCTTTCCAGTAGCAGCTCATGATCCAGACTTCATACTTGTAGTAGCGGATTATTTTGATCCAAGAACGAGATAGGTAAAAGATGTTCACCAAAATGTGGTTATGACATTAGACAACTTTTTCTTCAATAGTATGTTCCAGGGCTCTATAGTTGAGGAAGTGGCTGATATTACTCAAGAGAGTGCTTAGGAATAGTTTGAGAAAAATGATGCAAAGTGTAAGGAGATAATTAATACAATTTTTCTCTCTACTGCTAGAAATTGCACCACTTCTAGATGGCCAAAGTATTTTCATAGAAGTGACTTCAATGAGAAGTATAATGATATGGTAACCATGTTGGCACGAGTGAAAGGCTTGGAGGATTCCCACTATTTCTAGAACTGGATGTGTTACTACATGAATATAATTAGGAAAGGAGCTGCCAAGATAGATTGGGGTGAGCAAATTAGTGATGCGCTTTGTGCATAATTAAAAGAGGTCAAGGTAACACTAAAATTCTACATGACCTCATACCTTGTATATGCAACTACCTCCATGAGACAATATCTAGGTCTATCTACAAAGGGTGACAGAAGGTTAGTACTTGTTTGGAACTATTACGACCAACTCACAATAAATAATCAAGGGAGACATTTCAGAAGGGTTAATGATGTTTTCTTTGCTATATGGAAGTGTATGTTTGGTAAAGACTTACCAAAGAAAAGACTATCAGAAGCAACATATAGTAAGGTTTCTCATTTTAGATGTGTCTTTCTTTAGTTCCCTACATTCACTTACATCAAGATAGGATGTTTCTTAGGAGAACCCTTCATTTTGCCAAGATATCCATCTGACAAATTTATACTCATGGAACTATGTCGGCAATTGATTTGTGTGCAGGAAAAGAAGTCACAAGCTCATAAGACTGGCTTAAAGTTCCTAGAATCTATTGGTCAGTATTCAATTATGACCAATCCTAAGGCTAAGAACATGGAAGAGGAAATGCAATGGAATACCACGAGGAGGTTCAAAGCTCAAAATAATTTTGATTTTCATGGCATGAAAAATAAAATAAAAAGAAATTATACTCATGTATTCAGGTTTGAAGATGTATGGGCAGATTGTTAGGATGAAGAAGATGTAAGGAAAATGGATTTCAGCCGCCTTACATTGGAGCAGATTGAAAATCTAGATTTGGCAAAAATCCTGATGAGCATGGAGGATACTGATGGCATAGTAGACCCAATCTATTATGAATAGAAAATTATTGATTCTCCACTCCCGCCTGTGCAATGGTCAAAGAAGAAGAGTAAATCTATTACTCAAATAATTGCTCCTATTTTGGAAAATAACAATGCATGGTTACTAAAGAAGATGATTAGAATGAAACAACTTCCTACCAATTCTAGTGATGATGACTGTAGACACCTAAAATTGTCCAGACTAATTAAATAAATATTTTATTTATTTAATTAATTCATTTATCCTCTTCTAGCCTTATTTCTCATTTAAATAAATACATTTATTTATTTAAATTATCCTTTTTCTAAATTAAATAAATATCTTATTTATTTAATCGATCCCACTTCCTCTATTAATTAAATAAATCTTTATTTATTTAATTAGTTCATTAACCTTTTCTACCCATGACACATGTCATTCATCTCTTAATTCATACACTACCTACCCTCTCATTATTTTATTATTTCTTTTACCTACCCTCTAATCATAGCCGACCATTTATCTCTTACACCTCTCAATCTTGTCCCTCCATTTCTTATAGTGTCTTCTATATAAGGAGATGATTCCTTCATTATCAACCCCCTAGACATATACATTCTAATCAAGCATCCTAGAATTCAATCTTTCATATGCGATCCTACTTGCAACCACATTTCTGTTCTTTGTTGAGCTCTTGTGTACACAAAATCTAAGAGCAAATATATCAAGCAAGATCAATGGAGATAGGAAGAATGGAGATTCAAACCCTATTGGACATGTGATGGTATAATCTTTGTGATTTCATTTGATTTGCATTGTCTTAGGTAATCTTCATATGTTAAGGTGGATCTTTGTTGCTGTTAGGCTAGGGTTTTGTGGTTGAATTCATTTAGCCTATCAATATTGTTGTTATCCATTTTTACTGTATACATTTTGGCACACCTGGTGGGACGCTTATCCCTTTTGCATTTAACATCTTTTGTGTAGATTTTGTGATTTTGAAGTTGCAGATCTGATATTTCCGACAACATTTTGATATTTTCGCATCTTTGTACCTTCGGATCGCATTTTTTTATTTTCTGTCATGTTTGTGACATCTAGAATCACGTCTGCATCTTCGACATTACTCTTTTTTTTGTAGATTGCAAGAATCATGTCTATGTTCCCTAATTGCATCTACGAGGCCTCCAAACGCGTCTATGTTCGAGAACCGTGTTTGTGTTCAGGAACCACGTCTACGTCAGATCTAGCCGCGTTTGCGTATTTGTATAGAGTTTGTGTTACTGATAATCGCGTCTGTGTTCAGTTTTTGCATTTTGGTTTCTTTGATTTAGTTTTTCATCATTCAAATTTCAGATCTAGTTTATATTGAGCTAACATCTTCAGATCTAGCTAGCAAAATTGGTGCAACTTGTCTTGAAAGCAAAATCGTTTTGTTGAAGGCCCCTATTTCACAAAGTCTTTTGGATCTAAAATTTACCTAACTTGTGTGCTTGCAAAAAGGGGTGATCATTTGAAACAATCCAAACTACTAACAAATCTTTGTTGCAGGATCTTGGCAAGGGTTTTTGATCTTCATTGTATGCCTTGTTTTCATAGACTAGCAAATACTTCAATTGGTGCACTAAAATTGAACCAGTGTCTTTTGTGTCTTGAGAAATAGGCTCTTTTTGTTTGATCTCTAGAGGGCCTGTCTCCCCATGTGGTCATTAGGACTACTAGTGAGGAGAGAATGATGCAAGTGGTAGCGAGGAAAACCCACCTCTTTCGAACCACTATAAACAACTGTACATGGTGAAAACTATGGATAACGTGTGCTAATTAGTTCATACCGACACTATCTCCCCATAAACCCATTTGATCAAATTTATTTGATCAGTTGTAGGGTGTAACCCCTACTGGCTGGGAGCCTTCAGTATTTACAGAGCTGAAAGTGCCCCATGTATGGAGACACGAGCGGATGCCCTTACTAGCACCTTTTTGTTGTAGAAGCCAAAATCCTTCTAGTTGTTGGGTCAGGAGGTCGGACCTCTGGAGCGACCCACACACATACGGTTCTTAGTAGAGATAGAAAGTTTGCCAAAGGGAGTTTTTCGTGGGGACTGATGCTTGGCTGCCCCGAGAAGTGAGTGCCAAGGGTGGAGCCAGTGGGGTCAAGCATCTAAGTATCCGCTTTGAATAGTGTAGCCTCGGGGGAAACCCCATGTGGGATCAACACTATGTCCTCTTGTCATGAAAAAAAAAGTCAAACATTCAGATTTGGTGACAACAAGTCACTTCACAGATTGAAAAAAATTGCACTCAGTTTTTAGAAACGTGTCTATGTCTGACAGAACCACGTTTGTGTCATATAACCGCGTCTGTGAAGGGAAGAAACACATCTGTGTCCTTTTGAGAAACATTGAATTTGCAAAATCTCAGAAATGCATCTGTGTCTGATAGAACCATGTCTGTGTCGTTTAAGCGCATCTATGAAGTATACAGGCACGTCTGTGTTCAGAATTGCAAACTTTCATAATCCAACAAACAAGAAACAATCAGTTTCAGACTTATTGAGCTTCCTAGGTATCTCTCTAGGTTTTCATCTAGCATTCAACCTGTCTTTGGGTCTCACAAAGTCCATCATTGCTTTACACCTTGCATTACATTCATATTTTTCTAAACTTGAGTCAAAAGGTCACTTGCTTGTCCTCATCATACTTTGTCAACACATTACATACAACAAAATTTTGCTATGTGGTCCCTCATCAAGGTCTATCACCTTTGGGTCTCATTTGGTCTTACTTTGAGTCAAGGTCAACTTACCTCATCAAGAGAAACTATCATCTCTTTGGAAGTCACACCTACTCTACTACATACATACTTGGTCTTACACTTTGGATATTGCAAGTAAACCTCAGATTCATTTACATTCCATCCAACTCTTGGTCTTCCATACTCTTTCCATCTTCATCTAGTCTCACACATCTTGGTCAATACCTAGTTCATGGTTGAAACCCGTTCCCAAAAATCTTGGAGAGAATCTAAAGAGGCTCAAGAGTCCACAAACATGAGTTCCTATGAGTATGACAATGATATATTTTTCAATTCTGATCATACTACATTACCTGACATGGATGCCTACAGAAACATTCCAAATGTTGAGAACATGGACACTACAAACAACAATGATACACACAATGAAAATATGGACAACATTTCAGTACATTCAGCAGAAGTGGAAGACTCCATTATGGATCCATGTTTCAATAGATTGGTTGAGGAAATAATGAGGAGAGAGACAATATTTCTTACAAGTGATGTCACAAAGTGGAGCCAAGATCCCTCATGATTTTGACATGTCTCAAATAATGGAAAATTGACCTTTGCAACAACCTCACCTTAGCATGGATCAAAGGAGGCCTAGTAGTGGAGGCAATGGAGGACCACATATGGTGCCTAAATCACCATCAACTTTATTTCAAAAACCAGAGGTCCCATACACACATGGTCAAGCATATGATACTCACCTTCGCAGACCATTATGGAAGTCTTATGTAGAAAAATATACTCAAGCACATACCAATGCTAAGGACCAACCACCAAAGCAATTGGATATCTAAAGACATGTTCAAAATTTGGACACAAGGAAACCCTGCATCAAATTTGGGAGCAACACAATAGAACAAACTCATGACATTCCTATAGAGTATGGTATACATGGACAAAGCAGATATTACATTCCTCACCATGACTCTATACCAAGTGGTCCTTATACTCATACGCAACACCGTTATAGACCTCCTCCATATGAACATGTGTATGATCAATATCATCCATATATGCAACATGCTCCTCCTCCACTCGGTGGTTCAGGCATGGGGTATGGTCCAAGAAGTCAGTCTCCACCTAAGAACAATTTAGAACAACAAATAAAGGACTTACAAAATAAAATGGATGACATAAATACACTGAAGCCAACTTGCATTGAGGTAGCAGCAGAAGAGACATATTTGATGAGATTATTCCCACAGAGCTTAGGTGATCAAGCTATGGAATGGTTCTCCCAACTTCCACCTGGAATTATGTCATGGGGTGACTTAGCAGAGGCATTTATCCAACATTTCTCATACAACATAGTGACAGACATATCAATCACTACTTTGTGCAACACCAAACAAAAGGATGGAGAATCTTTTTCATCATTTTTACAAAGATGGAGAAATCTAGCCAACAGATGCTCTTGTGAAATTCTACAAAAAACAAATGGTAGAGATGTTCACTCAGAATGTTAACAAAGACATTGGTTATGATCTAAGAAAAGCTTGTTTGTCCACCTTCAAGGGCATCGTTGAAAAAGGCTTAGCAATAGAGAAGGTCCTAATTGAACAAGGAGTCATTAAAATATTCAAAGAAAACAAAGAAGACTTTAAAGGAAAAGACAAGCCAAGATTTTGGAACAAAAACAAGAACACAGTCAATGATGGTGTTGTTGATGCCAATACAGTGCAACCCAAAATCATTTTTTTGGGATCAAGCTCTACAAACAATCAAGTGAATACTCAAACAACTTCAAAATCATGAAGGAAGTACACCCCATTGGGAGAACCACTAGAGTTAGTTTTCAAAAAGCTAGTGGCAAACAAGATAATCACAATTCCTAATCTACCTCCATATGAGCCAAAGGTCAAAACAAATTGGTGGAATGATGATGAATATTGTGAATTTCATAAAAGAAAGGGACATAAAATAGGAAACTATCTTTGAATGAAGAACATCATACAAGATCTCATTGATAGAGGTGATATTGAGATTGAAGGACACTCATCTAATCAAGAACATGAAATGTTTAAAGAACCATTCCCAAAACATGACAAGGGAAAAGCTAAAGCCACAAATGACTAGACCAACTATACCAGAGCATCCTATAACTATGATTCAACTATCAATCACATTTCAATGGACAATTATGTCTCTACCATTATCATCAAGGACAAAACACCTGAGAATTCTACCCAAAGACCCAAGATTGTCCTAAAAGGCATTGGATCTTCTTCAGAACCTACCTCTGAATGTAATGTTACAACTCATCGAGGTAAATTCCCTTTGCAAGGTGCTCTAGCTAAAAACACCACTTCCTCATCAACCAAGCCTGAGTATGACATTGTAGAATAGTTAGGGAAGACACCCGCACTCATCTCCATCCTTGAGCTCTTATGCATATCCCCTACACATAAAGCCATTCTTGACAAAACTTTGAGAGACACTTCCATCCCTACTAATCTGAATGTGGACCAGTTTCAAGCCATGGTGGGATACCTTTCCATTCCACACTCCCTTACATTCATAGAAGTTGACGACGCCTCCGTGAGCTAGCCACATAATGCACCTTTACACATTGAAGCCTTCCTACACAAACATTGAATAAAATGAGTCCTGATAGATGGAGGAGTAGGTCTAAACATTTGTACATTGAGCACTATTAAACAATTGGGATATTCAGATAAAGCTGTGAATTCTACAAATAAAATTACCATCAAGGCATTTGATGATGAAGAGCATTCATCCAAAGGCACAGTCACCTTGCCTTTCAGAGTTGGGCCAGTTACAAAGGATGTGGTTTGTCAAGTCTTAGACCTGGATCTCACATCTAATATATTACTGGGACATCCTTGGATTCATGAAATGAGGGTAGTCCCATCTACATATCACCAATGCATTAAGTTTCCTCACAACGGAGTTGAAATAATAGTTAATGGTGATCCTAATCCATTCATATACTGCAATAACTTGAGACCAAAAATTGAGATGATCATTCCAAGCAATAGGGAAGTTGTCCCTTCTTTTGCATATGTTGATCCTGAATCATTAAAACCTTCAACATCAAAACAAGGTGAGCTTAAAGGGAAATATCAGGACAAGGGCATGGGTGAATACACTTTGAATCAAACCATGTGCTTACAACAAGTTATGAGTTCACCAAAAGAATATGGATGGCCACATCCTACTAAGCGGGTATCTATCATTACACTCAAATGGGATCCTACAATCTTCCAAAAGTGGGGTGAAATGGAAGAAGAAGACTTATACAAAATGCTTTACAAAGACCCTGAAAATGATACAAAAGATCACATCAGCATACCATGTGAAAAATATGGCAAAGGATTCAAGATCCTACAAAAATCTGGGTATGATGGCAAAAGTCCTCTTGGCTTAAAAAAGGAAGGTATCATTGAAACTTTACAACCTGAATTGACATTCAAAAAGGAACATTCAAAAGGAATCGGTTTCATGTCTTCCAAGGTAAATACTCAAAAGACAAGAGAAGCATTACAAATCAAAGCTACCAAAATTCAACAAGAGAACTGTTATTCCACAGACTCCAATGAATGGGAATGGGATTCAGACAAATCCTCTAGTGACTATGAATTCACTGAGACATTCAGAGAACCAGGTGAACCCACAAAAGAAGAGGAATTTTATAGAAAATTCAAAGTTGGTCAAGAAACAACCCGTGAGGATCCCACACAATCCTTCCCTCTAGGTTCTAGGTTGAAATCATGAAGAATGAGAACACCTGTCCCAAAATGCGCTACTAGTGATGACAATTTGGATTTGTTCACGATCAAGATGGATGAGGAGAGTGCAAATGATGACCTTGATAAGTACCTCAACATACCTAAATATAACTACATCTTCACCCTTAGCCCCGCTAACTTCGAAGACATCAAAGGCCTTCCCCTTGTTCACCACCAACTTATTGACTGGGACCATGAAGGGCCTACACAATTCGACACATTCCAAAATGATGAAGCCTTTATTGAATATCTAGGCATATGAGATGATCTTCCCCCTGGGGACCATAAGGCAGGATACACTATAGAACTCAATAGTGTGGCATATATTGGTGAGGGTGACGGGCCTTCCAGTCGCAAAAACATAAAAATAAAAACAAATCAAAGGTCTTATGGTGAAAAGAACATTGTGGCATTGTCTAACCCCAAAAAAGTAAAAAGAAAGGACGTATCTGAGGGCAAAAACCTCTCTGAGGAACACGAGGATGGAAGGCTCGACATTCTCCCAGCATCATATGAAGAAAAATCATCTATGTTGGTAGAGGAGACCATCAAAACAAACATTGGTATAGAAGAAATTCCACATAACATATTCCTAGCTCAATCCCTAACAGAGACAGAAAGATCAAAGTTCATAAGTTTCTTCACAGAGTGACAAATCAATTTTGCATCGTCATACACTGATATGCCTAGATTGGATCCGGATTTGGTAATGCATCATTTGATGGTTAAACCGGGGGCAAAACCAGTGAAACGGAAATTAAGAAAGATGCATCCACAAGTGGCATTATTAGTCAAAGCAGAGCTTGAAAAATTATTGGATGTCGAATTCATACGCCCAATTGATTATCTTGAATGGATCTCCAACTTAGTGCTTCTCAGTAAACCAGATCGTAGCATCAGAATATGTACAGATTTCAAAGACATCAATAAGGCTTGTCCTAAGGATGATTTTCCATTGCCAAATATTGACTTGATCGTAGATCTCACAGCAAGTCATGTGATGTTATCTTTGATGGATGGATTTTCTGGCTATAATCAAATAAAAATCGCATCCGAGGATCAGCACAAAACAACATTCACTTGTCCTTGGGGAACTTTCTGCTAGAATGTCATGCCCTTTGGGCTACAAAATGCAGGCGCTACATATCAAAGAACCGTGACTACTATCTTTCATGATCTCATGCACATTACTGTGGAAGATTATGTTGATGACCTCTTGGGAAAATCAATAGATAGAGATACACATTTGGACATACTTTCAATCATTTTTGATCGATTGGAAAAATACAAAGTAAGGTTAAACCCCAAGAAATGTGTGTTTGGACTAACCTCCGGGAAGCTGCTGGGGTTCATTGTCTCAAAAAGAGGAATCAAAGCCAATCTAGCAAAAGTCAAGGCCATCCTAGAGATGCAACCACCAAGAAATATCAGCCAACATCAATCTTTGCAAGGGAGCCTCCAGTCCATACGAAGATTCATAGCACAACTTGTAGATAAATGTAATCCTTTTCAGCACTTGCTACACAAAAACATCAAATTCAAATGGGATGATAACTGTCAACAGGCTTTCCAGACACTCAAAGATTATCTTCTGAATCCACCAGTATTGATGTCACTAGTTCCAGATTGGTGCAGGAGTACCCTTCAAAGGGCTCCCACCATTTGATTTTGTTGTGTTCTTGCTTCCTTAAGAAGCCATTGTAAATATAATAAGAGCCATGAGCTCATTGGTCCTAGTTTAGGTCCTAGGTTCATAAGTCTAGGTTGAGTTTTCTTGTGGATTAGAGGGTATGTGTACCTTTGATGTGTTTAGGGTCCTTCTTAGCATGGTGGTGTCCATAGGACAGCCCAATATGGGCCTAGGAGTCAAGAAAAGCAACATTGAGAAAGTTGCTCAAAAGTTGCAAAAGTTGCATGACAACTTTTCAAAGTTGTCAAGCAACTTTTCCACCTAGTTGGTCAAAACCCTTAGCTTAGCATGGAAAACCCTAATATGGGCACATAGACCAAGGAAAGGGTACTATATGTAGTTGCAAACCCTAAGATGATGGGTTGGATGTTAGTTTTTGTACGGCCCAAGGAAAGTGACTTGATTGTGACTGTAATTTTGTTGCCAGTCGGCACTAATGGAGCAATGAAGGATTAATAATGGATTGATCTTCAAACAAAAATGTGTTGAGAGTCTTATGTGTTGTATATACCTTAATTTTGAGCATTTAGATTAGGTTTTGTTTTGCAGGTGTTGTGTGTTTGTAAATACTTTATAAACTTTCTCCTTACTATACAATTTTGGACTGGTCTGTGTCAATGGGTTGATAACTCCTTTCCCCATTGTGGAATCACCATGAAACCATGGGGAATAGGAATAAAAACCTTGTACATTAATTCAAAGCAAGCAAGGCCCTCGAAGATGCAGGGAAGCCATCCAAAGACCCACTCCTAGGTGAGACTAGACAGTGTCCGACTAGGAAGGGTTAAAGTTGCAGAGGTCCAGGAGAGCAAGGAAGGTCAGAGGTGGATGCACCCTTTGGAGGAGTTGTAGAAGGGTGTGTGGAGCACCATTGGTGAGAAGGAGGAGCTTCTACCAATCCAAAAAAGGTGGTAAAAACATCAAACCAACACTATGACCCTGGCAGGCCTAAAACCCCACTTTAAAACCCTTAAAAAAACCCCAAAATTCACCTAGGGTAGTGTACGAACACTTGCAGGTCCAAAACCAAAAATATATTTGAGCCCTTGCCAAATGAATAGTAGTTCTTTTGGGAAGTTTCACAAGAATATGCATTGTCTAGAAGAGGGAGCCCTAAAAGTCCAAATTGGAGGCCTAATTGGGCACATTCCTTGTAGCCCTATTTTGTAGGAAAAAGACAAAATAGTGAAATCAGTAAGGGGTTGGAAGGTTGAAACCTCTTGGGGGCACATGAATGGATGGAAAACCATGTCTAAGACCTATCCTATCCTTTCTAGGACCTAAGAAGGTGTGGGACAAGCCAAACCCTTATTAGCCTAAGTAAGGGTTCTTGGAATCTCATGAGTAGGTGAGACCTTAGGCGAAGTAATTCAAGTTGTTGGTGGGTGGATTGGGCAAGGTCAGGGGATTCTACAAGCAGGGGAAGTCCCAGAGACCCTAGGGTGTGGCTAGAACACCTAGTGATCCAAGGAAAGGATCTAAGAGCATATTCTAGGCTAGTCTATCCCATACCCATTCCCATCAGATTAATATCAGAGCACGTTAAAGATTTGGTGGACTGTGCATGTCTCTCTATTCTGGTGAATTAGTAGGTGAGAGCATAATGGTCACTAATGTAGAGCTATCTAGGGAGGTAGAGGAGCAGAAGGAGAAGAATAGACTCCTTGAAGAAGCTATGAGTGAGATAAGGGACAAGCTGCAAGAAGTGGTGGATCAGAGGACACATGGACCCTGGGGTGAGGACGCCAAGGATAAAGGAAAGAAAACTATAGATATAGATGACATTATACTTGAACCAAATCCCTTGATCAATGAAGAACCTTTTGTAAAGGCCATTAAGGCTTTGAATACCAAACCTTTTGAAGGATTGCCACATTTCAGTGGAAGTATGGACATTGACACTGTCATGGAATGGATTGAGGGTATGGAGAACCACTTTGAGTGTGAAGGAGTGACAGAAGCTCAAAAGGTTAAGGTTGCCAAATCAAGACTAAGGGGAGCAACCTTGACATGGTAGAAGTACCTGCAAGAAGAGAGAGTTAGCATGGGGAAGCTACCTATTGCAAATTGTAAGGCCATGGTGAGTAAGATCAAGGAGAACTACTTACCAGAGGATTATGAAGTCCAACTTCATAAGAAGAGATAGGGATTGAAGCAAAAAGACCTTGATGTGACCTCCTATGCCAAAGAGTTTCAAAAGCTTTGTCTTAGATCCAAAGTCCAAGAAGAGGAATCTATCAAGGTGGCTAGGTATCTAAGTAGCCTAAAGTGGAACATTCAAGAGGAAATAAGCCTATGGACTCCCACCACTGTCCAAAAATGTCATCAACTTGCTACCAAGGTGGAAGAGAGGAACAAAAGGAAAGGAGACTCTAATAATAGGGGTAGAGGCAGAGGTAGAGATCAAATGAATCACCGAGGTGGTTACCGAAGCAAGGCAAATGAGCAAAGGAAACAAGGAGAATCCAAGTTGACTGAACATAGCAATGAAGCCAATCTCAGAGGAGGCCATTCTAGAGGAAGAGGTGCACAAGGGGGTCCAAGTAGGGGTAGAGGAACCAGCAGGGGTAACTCCTACTTTGCAACCATGAAATGTTACAACTATGGTCAATTGGGACACCCAGCCTATAGATGCCCTGACAAGCCTACCTCATCATACAATGGAAAGAGGGTTACTTATGCTCATGAAGACACATCAAGCAAAAAGACACCTGAGGTGGACCATATTGAATCAGAGATTGGAGAAAATCTAATGTTCAATAGGGTCTTGATAAGATAGCCGGTTAAGAATGACCCTAAGCATAGGAGAGCATTGTTTAGGGTGAGATGCAAGATCCTTGGAAATGTTTGCAAGGTGATAGTTGATTCAGGGTCAACTGATAACATAATGTCAAATGAGGCAGCTAAGAAGTTGAAACTCACAAGGATACCCCACACTAACCCTTACAAGGTGACATGGTTGAATCAAGACCAGAGTGTGCTTGTCAATGAATAGACTTGGGTAGGGTTCTCTATTGGAGGATACAAGGATAAGATCCTTTGTGATGTGTTACCCATGGATGCCTATCACCTATTGCTAGGTAGACCCTAGCAATTTGATAGGAAGGTGACCTATGATGGAGAGGAGAACTCCATTTCCTTCAAGAAGGATAGCAAAACCTTTAAGATTCAGTCTTTGATAGAGAATGAAGAGGGAACCTCAAGAACACCTAGTGTCTTATTGGCTACTGGTAAAGAGTTCTTACACTTGCTACATTAGGAGGAGACAATGAGGTGTGCCATCTTTGTGAAGCCAAAGGAGGAGGAAGACAAGTTGTAGGCAGAGGTACCCAAGGAGGTGAAGCAAATGTTGTAAGAGTATAAGGACATAGTGAGTGATGGAGCACCTACAACACTCTCACCAAGAAGGTCTATAAGCCATCAAATAGACTTTGTTCCTGGTGCATCCCTACCTAGTAAAGTTGCATATAAGCTCACACCTAACCAAAAAAAGGAGGTGGCAAGGCAAGTGCAGGAGTTGTTGGAACAAGGACTGATCAAGAAGAGCATCAGCCCATGTGTAGTCCTGGTAGTGCTAGCATCAAAGAAGGGAGGCAAGTGCAGACTTTGCACTAATTCAAGGGAAATCAATAGGATCACCATAAGGTACAAATTTCCCATTCCTAGGATAGAGGATCTGATGGACTCTTTAGGAGGTGCTATGTATTTTACCAAGTTGGACCTTAAAAGTGGTTATCACCAGATTAGAATTAAGGAGGGTGATGAGTGGAAGACCACTTTTAAGACCACAGAAGGATTGTATGAGTGGCTTGTGATGCCATTTGGACTCACCAATGACCCAAGCACCTTCATGAGGTTGATGAATGAGGTGTTAAAGGACTTCACCAACAGGTTTGTGGTGGTGTACTTAGATGACATACTCATCTATAGCAAAACCAAAGAGGAGCACCTTGAGCATTTGAGGTTAGTCCTAGAGAGGTTGCATGAAGAGAAGTTGGCAATTAACTTAGAGAAGTGTGACTTCTTGAAGCAAGAGTTGGTCTACTTGGGATTTGTGGTGTCTAAGGGAACCTTGAAGATGGATCCAAGCAAAGTGGAGGTAATCTTGAATTGGCCTGCCCCTAGAACAGGGACTGAAGTTAGGAGTTTCCATGGTTTAGCTTAATTCTATAGGAAGTTTGTGAGGAAATTCAGTGGCATATGTGCACCAGTCCTTGACACCATAAAAGGAGGCCTTAAAACTAAGTTCAAATGGACTAAACAGGCTGATAAAGCATTCCAATTATTGAAGCAAGAAGTAGCCACAAAACCCATCCTACTCTTACCTACTTTTGACAAGCTATTCACATTGGAGTGTGATGCAAGTGGAATTACAATAGGTGGTGTATTGAGTCAAGAGAGAAGACCTATGGCATTCTTCAGTGAGAAGCTTAATGGGGTCAAGAAGAAGTACTCAGCCTATGACCTAGAGTTGTATGCACTAGTTCAGTCTCTCAAAAAGTGGAGGCATTACCTACTCCCAGAGGAATTTGTGGTGTTCATAGATAACCAGGCTTTGAGTTACATTAACACTTAAGAGAAGCTTAGCAATAGACATTTGAAATGGATGGAATACCTCCAATCCTTCACCTTCACCATTAAGCATAAAAAAGGGGCAACTCAACAAGGTGGCAAATGCTTTAAATAGGAAGTTGTTGACAGTTCAAGAGTTACAATTGCAGAGCATAGGAATAGAAGGTTTCAAGGACCTCAATGAAGGAGATGAAGACTTCTCATTAGCCTACAAGGTTTACAAGGAGTTTGAGAATCATTTTCATGGTGAATATGTAGATTACACTCTCCAAAATGGTCTCTTGTTCAAAGGTAATCAGTTATGTGTGCCTAGAGGATCCATGAGAGAAAACCTCATCCAAGAAAAACACAATGGTAATCTAAGTGGACACTTTGGAGTCAACAAAACTTTGGATCTAGTACAAAGGTACTACTATTGGCCCAAGTTTCCAAGAGATGTGAAAAGGTATGTGGAACAATGTGGTGTGTGTCAAAGGGAAAAAGGAGGATCAAGTAATGCAGGCCTCTATCAACCATTGCCGGTCCCAAATAGGCCTTGGGAATGTGTAAGCATGGACTTTGTAGTAGGACTCCCCAAGACAAAGATAGGGGTGGATAGCATCTATGTGGTAGTAGATAGATTTTCCAAGATGAGCCATTTCATTCCATGTAGAAGTACACAAGATGCTAGCTATATTTCACATCTCTTCTTTAAGGATATTGTAAGGATTCATGGACTCCCATTAAGCATTGTTTCAGATAGGGATAACAAGTTCATGGGCCATTTTTGGCAAACTTTGTGGAGGAGACTAGGAACTAATTTTTCATTTAGCTCATCTTACCATCCACAAACTGATGGTCAAATTGAAGTCATTAATAGGGTGTTAAGCAACTTGTTGAGGTGTCTAACCAAGGAGTATGGACAGACATGGGATCTAGTCATTCCACAAGTAGAGTATGCCTATAATGACACTGTAAATAGGACCACCAGAAGGAGTCCTTTTGAGGTTGTCTATGGTAGACATCCAAGGGGAGTGTGTTAACTTAGGGAACTTGGTTCCATGGAGATGAAGAGTGGTCAAGTAGAGGATTTCACTCAAACTATCAAGGAGATCCAAGAGCAGGTCAAGAACACCATCCTAGAATCTACTCAAAAATTGAAGGCCAAAGTGGATGAAAGAAGGAGAGAGGTTCAGTTCAAAGTGGGTGACTATGTGATGGTCCATCTGAGCAAAGCTAGAATGCAAAGTGGCAAGCCTACTAAACTACAAATGAAGAGGGTAGGACCTTGTATAATTCTGTCAAAATATGGTGAGAACGCCTACAAGGTTGACCTTGTAGGCTGAGAATCAAGCCAAGGTACTGCAAGACTTGGATGTGAATGCCTTACCTCAAGTGAAGCAGCCCATAGTAGAGGAGATCTTGGACTCAAGGGTGAAGAAGACTACTAGATACCAGGTCTACATGGAGCACCTGGTGAAGTGGGTAGGTCAACTTGTGTCTGAAGCTACTTGGGTTGAAGAGAGCAGGTTCAAGAAGCTTGGCATTGATCCGACTCTTCTCACTCCCCTAGTTCCTTAATTTTTGCAAAGGGGGAGTATGGTGTAGGATCACCCTTCAAAGGGCTCCCACCATTTGATTTTGTTGTGCTCTTGCTTCCTTAAGAAGCCATTGTAAATATAATAAGAGCCATGAGCTCATTGGTCTTATTTAGGTCCTAGTTTAGTTCCTCGGTTCATAAGTCTAGGTTGAGTTTTCTTGTGGAGTATAGGGTATGTGCACCTTTGATGTGTTTAGGGTCCTTCTTAGCATGGTGGTGTCCATAGGACAGCCCAATATGGGCCTAGGAGTCAAGAAAAGAAACATTGAGAAAGTTGCTCAAAAGTTGCAAAAGTTGCATGACAACATTTCCACCTAGTTGGTCAAAACCCTTAGCTTAGCATGGACAACCCTAATGTGGGCACATAGACCAAGGAAAGGGTACTATATGTAGTTGAAAACCCTAAGATGATGGGTTGGATGTTAGTTTTTGTATGGCCCAAGGAAAGTGACTTAACTGTGACTGTAATTTTGTTGCTAGTCTGAACTAATGGAGAAATGAAGGATTAATAATGGATTGATCTTCAAACAAAACTGTGTTGAGAGTCTTATATGTTGTATATACCTTAATTTTGAGCATTTAGATTAGGTTTTGTTTTGGAGGTGTTGTGTGTTTGTAAATACTTTGTAAACTTTCTCCTTACTATCCAGTTTTGGACTGGTCTGTGTCAATGGGTTGATAACTCCTTTCCCCATTGTGGAATCACCATGAAACCATGGAGAAAAGGAGTAAAAACCCTATACATTACTTCAAAGAAATCAGGGACCTTGAAGATGTAGGGAAGCCATCCAAAAACCCACTCCTAGGCGAGACTAGACAGTGCCCGACTAGGAAGGGTTAAAGTTGCAGAGGTCCAGGAGAGCAAGGAAGGTCAGAGGTGGATGCACCCTTTGAAGGAGTTGTAGAGGGGTGTGTGGAGCACAATTGGTGAGAAGGAGGAGCTTCTACCAATCTAGACAAGGTGGTAATAACATCAAACCAACACTGTGACCCTTGCAGGCCTAAAAACCCTCTTTAAAACCCTTAAAAAAACCCCAAAATTCACCTAGTGTAGTGTACGGACACTTGGAGGTCCAAAACCAGAAAAATATTTGACCCCTTGCCAAATGAATAGCAGTTCTTTTGGGAAGTTTCACAAGCATATGCATCATCTGCAAGAGGGAGCCCTAAAAGTCCGAATTGGAGGCCTAATTGGGCACATTCCTTGTAGCCCTATTTTGTAGGAAAAAGACAAAATAGTGAAATCGGTAAGGGGTTGGAAGGTTGAAACCTCTTGGGGGCACATGAATGGATTGAAAACCATGTCTAAGACCTATCCTATCCTTGCTAGGACCCAAGAAGGTGTGGGACAAGCCAAACTCTTATTAGCCTAAGTAAGGGTTCTTGGAATCTCATGAGTAGGTGAGACCTTAGGAGAAGTAATTCAAGTTGTTGGTGGGTGGATTGGGGAAGGTCAGGGGAAGTCCTAGAGACCCTAGGGTGTGGTTAGAACACCTGGTGATCCAAGGAAAGGATCTAAGAGCATAGACTAGGCTAGTCTATCCCATACCCATTCCCATCATAGATCAACCTCTATTACTATACATATCAGCTACTTCAATAGCACTGGAGGCACTCTTGGCACAACAAGTTGTTGAGGGTAAAGAAAAGGTAGTCTACTACATTAGTTGCACATTTGTGGGATATGAGCTAAACTACACACCAATTGAACATGCATGTCTTGTTGTGGTCTTTGCTTCGCATAAATTAAAACATTACATGCTAACTCATAAAACTAAGTTGGTCAGAAGGATCGATCCATTGAAATACCTTCTCAATAAAGAAATGCTTACTGGTCGACTAGCCAAATGGGTGATGCTCCTGAGTGAATTAGACATTGAATATGTGGACAAAAAAGCAATAAAAGGACAAGCTATTGCAGATCAGTTAGCAGATGCTCCCATGATAGATGATGTTCCTCTAACTTCAGAATTTCCAGATGAATCAATTTTAACAGTGTTGCACACAAAGCCTTGGTAGCTATATTTTGACGGCTCATACACATAGCATGGGGTAGGAGCTAGCATCCTCATCATAACTCCTCAAGGGAATTCCATACCAAAATCATATCGATTATCATTTCCCTGCACTAATAACATAGTAGAATACGAGGCATTAACAACTGGATTACAGATTACCGTTCAGTGGAAGATCCAGAAACTTCATGTTTTTGGGGACTCTCAACTTGTAATTCATCAAGCAACTGATGATTACCAAACTAAAGATGAAAAATTAATGCCTTACAAAAGAATGGTGGATGACCCGAAACAACATTTCACAAAGTTAGACTTTGAGCAGATACCAAGAGAGCAGAATCAAGCTGCAGATGCTATGGCTACAATTGCTTCACTAATCGATCTACCACAGAATGAAACCTGCTATGAGTTATTGGTAGATAACCTTTTGGTTCCCTCATATGAGATCACTCCTACTGAAATGATATGTGTCGTCGGTCCTGATTCCCCGTTATATGGCTCCATTTTCACATACCTTCATGACAATACCCTTCCTCCTGACTTATCCAATAACCAACATCGCACTTTCATTCGCCAATCTTCTTGATACGTCATTTTAGCCAATATCCTATACTGTCAAGGTCTAGATGACACTCTTCTTATATGTTTAGAAAGGGACGAAGCTCAGATTATGTTACATGAAGTTTATGAAGGGATATGTGGTCCACATTCTAGTGGTCCTACCTTAGCCAAGAAACTCATCAAGGATGGATATTATTGGCCCAATATGGAAAAAGACTCATATCAGTTTGTCAAGAAATGTAAGCAATGTCAAATTCATGGAGACCTCATTCATGTGCCAGCACAAGAACTTCAACCAATTGCGACTCCTTAGCCCTTTTGCTAATGGGGACTCGATCTCATAGGCAAGATTCACCCTCCTTCCAATGGCCACAAATTCATCATCACCACCTCAGAGTATTTCACAAAATGGATCGAAGCCATGCCTCTCACACAAGTCACTAGGAAATAGATTGCTACATTCATTCTCAACTACATCATTTGTTGATACAACATTCCTGTTTCCATCATCACCAACAATGGGTGTCCCTTAAAAAATCAGAATGTTCATGAACTCTGTGATCACTTCCATATTACTTATCATTTCTCCATACCTTATTACCCCCAAGGTAACGGTCAAGCTGAGCCATCTAATAAAACAATCCTTAAAATCCTAAAAAACACAGTCGATGATGCTGGACGCAATTGGCATATCCAACTTAATCCCACACTTTGGGCTTACCGCACAAGCGTCTGCACACCTACAGGAGCTACCCCTTTTCACTTGTCTATGGCGTTGAAGCTATCTTTCCTATTGAGGTCGAGTTACCCTCTTTACGAGTCTCTTTGCAAAACATTATCAGTGATGAAGACTACAGGGTCTCTCGCTTACATGAACTTGAACGATTGGATGAATGAAGACAAACTGCTTTTAATCATCTCAAGGCTTATCAACAATGAATGAGTCACAGCTACAATCATAAAGTCAAGCCTCGCTCATTGGAGGTAGGTGATTTGGTTCTCAGAGAAAATCCTAAAAATCAACAAGACAGAGAGAAGAAAGGCAAGTTCGAACCACATTGGCTTGGTCCTTACATCATCACAACAGCATATGGATCTGGTGCATATCAGCTCTCAACCACAGAGGGTGAAACTTTGGAGGATCCTATCAACATCATGCACCTTCACAGGTTTTACACATAGCTCTTCAGAGTATCCTAATTCAAAAATTAAAAAAAAAATACAAAAAAAAATTAAAAAAAAAAAAAATACAAAAAAAATTAAAAAAATTTAAAAAATTTAAAAAATTTAAAAAAATTTAAAAAAATCGTTACTTGGTGAAAACCTGGCAAACAAGCGCCTTGTGACACAAAAAAAAAATTGGAAAATAGAAAAATATTTTGTCCAACGGTGAAAACCACTTCGATGGCGCCCTGGGCAAGTACCATGGTGAAAACTGGTTCACCAGCGCCATGCGTAGAGACATTTCTCCTCCCTCCTTCAAGATTCCATTTCATCCTTTCACTTTGCACACACTCACAACCTCTTCATCCATAATAAACACCCATTCTCATCATGGTTTGTTATTTATCTACCTAAGGTTGGTTAGCCATTCATAATAAACCTTCATTTTCACCCTTCCCATCCATAATAAATTAGCTCCTATTTGTGGCTAAGGCAAATCCTACATCTAGTGATGGGTGTGGAACTGAGAGCATCACATGTTTTGAGGAGTACATTTTCTTCCACTTTTCTTCAGTCTATCCATGCACAATCCACAATAAAGAAACACTTGCATCGCCGATCCGCAATAAAGTGTCAGTTGCATGGATTCAGTCAGTTTCAGATGAGACACAGTAGCAACAATGGACTTCAACAAATCAAATCTTTTAACAGACTCAGACAACATACGGTTTAGTGCTATCTATCCTTTTTGTGAAAGTAAACATTGTGACCACAATCAAATAGACTTATACAAGTGACAAGAGACACTAAACTTGAGGACTACAATGGATGTTGGTGTCAAGTCTTGGTTTTCTTTTGAGTTTTATTCTTTTGGTGACATGTCTTTTAGCTTTTCCAAGATGTCTCGGACTAGAGATTTTATCTCTAGGATGTCTTTGACTAGAAAAGAGAGGATGGGGTATCGTCACCTATTTTTCTTTGTTGTCTATGGATTGTCTCTTAGTAATGCTATGACTTGTCCAAGGATATGAGGATACTATGAGTCTAGTATGAATTGGGGCATTCCTTGTTTGCAACTATCTGATCTCCATGTGAACGAGTACAATGACTTTCTAGGTCAAACATATGCCTAGATTGTCATAACCTATTTTGCCATAATAAAGCTCAATGATGATAACACACAAGAAGCTCTTTCACTTTTATATCTTCTATCTTCCATCCCCCTTTCCTGATTGACTTTCATCATCCTTCTTGAGTCTGTGTAGCCCAATATCACATGACTGAGTATAATTACATGCCAAAAACATTTGCATTTCATGTAGTTGCACTTGCATTATCACATATTAAGCATTTCATACATACATATAGAGATCACAATCGCATCACATCCTGCACACAACACATGTTAGCACATTTTACATTTTCATCATGTAAATAATTATTTGCATTATCATATTCATCTGCATTTCATACAGTCACATTTGCATTGGCATAACATTTAAAAACATAAAAGAACAAAAATATTGCATTGCATCATGTAGATATTTGCATCCATATCATAAGCATCACATTGGTACACATGCATATAGCTTCCGCAAGGATGAATCTCATATATATATATATGTGTGTGTCATGACACAATGATGTCAAAATCATATGGCTACAATCACCTGAAGGTGTCTACATCATCATACAAAATGGTACAAAACTGATACATAGGGAGCCCTCTAAGGCTATGATGAACTCCCTCCCTCAGAGCCACCTGGCCTCGATGGAGTCTGAGCCCTAGAATGACCTGCCCCAGGATCATCTCTCCTGTCCCCTCTATTCGGTGGTGGTGGAGGACCCATGACCCCACCGCTTGATGCCTGTCTCCTGTCCCTCCCTCTAGTGGTCATCGCTATCCATGATGGTCTATGGAAGTGGTGCAGGAGCACCCTTCAAAGGGCTCCCACCATTTGTTTTTGATTGTGTTCTTGCTTCTTTAAGAAGCCTTTGTATATACAATAAGAGCCATGTGCTCAGTGGTCTTAGTTTAGGTCCTAGTTGAGGTCCTAGGGTCATAAGTCAAAGATCAACTTTTCTTGTAAATAGAGGGTATGTGTGCCTTTGAGGTGTTTAGGGGTCCTTCTTAGCATGGTGGTGTCCTTAGGTTAGCCCAATATGGGTCTAGGAGTCAAGAAAAGCAACATTGAGAAAGTTGCTCAAAAGTTGCATGACAACTTTTCAATGTTGTCAAGCAACTTTTCCACCTAGTGGCATGGACAACCCTAATATGGAAAATTTTCTCATTAACTCTTTTGAGTCCTTCTGCATAGTTAAACATTGCCTCTTTACTAATCTCCACCAAACCCTTGAGTTTTCCCTTTAAATCCTATATATAATTCTCCAGCCTGTCAATCCTAGCCTCATGCTCTGTTTTCATAACCTTGATATCTTCCATAATTTTTTGAGTCAGCTTCAGGAGTTTATCATTTTTATCAGGTGTTGGATTCTTATTGAAAGAGTCTATAATGTCCTTGATACCATGTTTAAGAAAATTAATTTCACAAAAAACCCAATAGAAACATTTCTCCTAGTTAGAAAATGAAATACCCAAGAGCCTGTTAACATCCATCTCATTGCTTTTAAGCTCCTTGGGGTCCACAATAAGGGGAATGTCAAGTTTACTTTCATCCTCCCCTTTATCTTAAGTCTCTACCCTTTTCCATGTTTTCTTCTTATTTAGATTTTGTGGGCCCAAATTTTGGGGTTGAGAAACAAGGGTTTTCAACTTTTTCACTGCCCATTTGGGTGGATTTTTTCTTTTCTTGCTACTAGTAGTGTCGCGCATGGGATTCTATGAGTGGTCCTCATCCTCTAAGGGATTGTATTTAGAGTCATCAGACACATGGATGTCAATCCAATCCATGCTTATCCTGCCCTCCTCCTCACCAAATTCTGTATCTGAAACATCATGCATGTCCTGGCTAGCTCAAGGTTTGGGGTTTCTCAAAATGGGGGAGGGTTTAACTTCATGAGCCTTAGCATACTCCATAATTAGGAGTATTAACCCCTCATGCAAAACCATATTTTCCTCATTTTCAATATACTTGTGAATGGTATGCTCAAGAGAAGATAGTAAATAAAATGACATCGATATTTTCTTATCATGCCTAAAGTGATTCAGAATAAGGAAATGATAAGTAAAAATACTATCATAGCAGCCAATGAGGGTTATGTACCTCATAATGAACTCTGTCATATCCACCCAAAGCTTCAAAAGATCCTTTCATGTGTAGCCCCCATCCAAGTTCTATTTGACTCTTCTTCTCTCGCTCTTTTTGTCATAGAAAACTGATAGGGCTTCTTCTGAGTTTTTCCTTTCTCTATAGATTTTTTTTCCTCCATATTTAGCCTTGTAATCTCAGCCATGAAGGGTTCATCTATCCTAAATTCAAAACCATACACACTTAGCACCCTATTGTTCCATTTTTTAACAAACATTTCTGTGAGCTTGTGGTTTTGGCCATGGAGTTTTCTTACATATGGTTCCAGACCACCATCCACAACTTTCATCCATAGCTCTTTATTTTTCTCCCATAGCTCACACGATGACGACTCCATTCTATTCTTCTCTCCACCCATATAATTCTTACCTCTACAAATTTTAGCATTTACACTAAACCAAGCTTCAAACAGGCAATAAAATACTAGGTCTACAATAATAGTCTGGAAGGTTGCCTCCACTTGTTTGTAGGAATGGCTTTACACATGTGAAAAGATATCATAATGTTGGCCTTGTATTGTCATTGATGTCAACTAGTATGAAAGTTGTTCTTACTGGAATTGGAGATGGTTGGCATGTTGATGTCAACTAGTATGGGTTGCCAACCAGTAAGTGATAACTCAATGATGAACCACTAGTACCAAACTAGTACTGAGAGGGGGGGGGTGAATCAGTACAAACACCAATTTCTTCCAAAACCGGTTTGATAGCAAATACTCCAAAAGACTAACAAACAGGGATACCAGTAAAACAGAGTGCAACCGGCAACATCTAGTATAGCTCAACTAGTCATGAATCGGTCACTTAATAAGCTTTCCTCTTGGCTCAATACCATAGTATCATTATATTCTCATGCATAAATAAGTAATCTTAACCATCAGATCTTCACAATAGTGAGTTCAATGTGTTTTATAGATAGGCATAAAACATAGAACCTTCATATGCTTAATAGGTAAGACAAAGCATCACAAGACAAAAGCATTTCACATGACACACATATTTTTCACGTGGAAACCCAACTAGGAAAAACCACGGTGGGGATGAATACCCACAAGCTACTTTTTGAACTCTTTAGATGTCCACTCTGTTAGGAGCCTTGTCTGGTTAAGGACATTACAATAGGTTATCATAGGAACCGATCCTGTTAGGGATCACTCAATTAAGGGATACCCGGTTAAGGGTTAAACTTGGTAGGGTCACCTTGTTAGAGATTTCAAGAACTCAATAGCTAAAAGGATCTCCTAAGCTTCTCAAGCTTCTTAGAACTCATTAGCCTCGAGTTACCTGGTTAAGGGATTTGAAACAAGCCAATTAAGACCACCCGATTTAAGGGATTTTGAATCAAGCCAGTTAAGGTTACCCTGTTAGGGGATTTTACAACTATTGAAGTGCTTAGAGATCAATATGTATTACAATGATCTGTTAACAACACTTAATGCTAATGCAGATCCGTTTAGGCTCCTCTTTTCCTTCTGCACATTCACTTTGTAGGTACCTCTTCTCTCCTATGGTCTGGCAAGAATCACGTATCACTTTCTTGGAATACACACTCACAACTTTTGCCAACAACCTTAGATAGAAACCCAACATCGACCTTATAGGAAACATACAGGTCCGTAGCAAAAACCCTAAACCCTAAACATGTTAGGTTAAGCAATTCAAATAGTTTGATCCTGACCATTTAATCATACTACATTAAATGCAACAATCTTGAATCGATCTCAAGACATTATCCATCGTCCATTATCCACCATTTTCATGGTGGCTGATAACCCATCACACATTATCACCGTTTGACAGACTTCGCACTTTCCCGAGGTGGATAGGAATAGTCTTCTTCATGCAAGATCCTTCATGCACATAGAGCTTACATGGCAACATGATTTGTCCTCCATCATACTGCTAACTCATCACATGAAGATTACCGATTGAGTCACTTGAGTTTCTCCAACCAGAAACCCTGAAGTGGAAGCTACCTATCAATCAGTAGCCATGCAATGCTTCCATGTGCCAGTTCACATAACTACATGCCAGTTCACCTTGAACAAATGTGTCACTTCACTTTGGCATATAAACCGGTTCATACATATGCGAGTTCTCACCATGTCTCATATTGACATCAATGACAACATACAACATCCTTATGTCTTCATGCTAGTTTACATAAGGCTCATGCCAGTTCACATAATGCCAACAATCTCCCCCTTTGGCATTGATGGCAATATACAAAATATATCTTCTCTGGTTCACATCTTCTCCCCATTTGCTACATATATCTTTTCACTTCTCTCTCACTCCTTCTCCCCCTTTGACAACAATGCCAAAGTGGAGGTACAATCATCACTGTTTCATCATGCTGCTCCCCCTGAGGACTGGCATCCATAAACACACGAATCAACAAAATATTTGTCTTTTCAATACCTGACTGATTTGGAACAATCAATTTTAGTTCACCTCCTGAAGAGGCAATACCCCTAATTCACCTCTCAAATGCACAAATGTTGTCTTTGGGAGAGGCTTGGTGAATAAGTCTGCTAAGTGCTCCTTATTGGACACATGCTCCAATGCAATGTCCTTATTCTGAACCTTTTCCCTTAAGAAATGATACTTAAGCTCAAAATTCTTGGTTCTAGAATGTAAAACTAGATTCTTTGATATATTTATAGCACTTGTGTTATCACAGAATATACTTACCAGTTCAGATACAGGGATCTTGAATCCTTCCAGTACCTACTTCATCTAGATTGTCTAAGTGTAGTTCATGAAAGCTGCAACATACTCCGCTTCCACTGTAGACTGAGAGATGCAACTCTACTTTTTACTCATCCATGAGACCAGTCTACCACTGAGAAAGAATGCACCACCAGTTGTGCTCTTCCAGTCATCCACATTACCGGCCCAATCAGCATCTGTGAATACTTTTAGATTGAAATTATTGCTGTATGGGTACCATAATCCATAGTCAATTGCTCCCTTCAAATACCTAAGAATCCTCTTGACTGCACCCAAGTGAGATTCTCTTGGACTCTTCTGGAACCTTGCAGTGATGCCAACTGCATGTGCAATATCCGGTCTGCTATGCACTACATAATGCAACTTACCAATCATTGACCGGTATTCCTTCTCATCAACCAGTGCGGAATCATCCTCCTTTGTCAATTTGCAACCGGTCACCATTGGTGTACCAACCGGTTTGCTATCTTCCATGCCAAAAGTCTTCAACACCTCTTTGACATATTTGGACTGAGTGATGAAGATTCCATCATTCATCTGCTGGATCTACAGTCCAATAAAGAACTTAATCTCCCCTATGAGTGACATCTCAAACTCTTTCTTCATTTCATCAGCAAACTCATGACTCATCTTTTCGTCTCCTCCAAAGATAATGTCATCAACAAAAACTTCACAAATCAAGAACTGATCTTCTTCAAACTTCAAGTAGATATTGCTATCTTCACTTGTTCTCTCAAATCCAATCTTCACAAGATGGGAATGTAGGCTCTCATACCATGCCCTAGGTGCTTGCTTTAGACCATATAATGCTTTGTGTAGCCTACATACCATGTCACTATCTTCAGATAGGGTAAACCCATCTAGTTGCTCAATATACACCTCCTCTTCAAGTACACCATTTAGGAATGTAGATTTTACATCCATTTGATATACCCTGAATCTCTTAAAAGCTGCATATGCAAGAAGCATACGAACTCCTTCCAATCTGGCTATAGGAGCAAAGGTTTCCCCATAGTCTTCACCTTCTTCTTGAGCATATCCTTTGCATACCAGTCTAGTTTTATTCCTAATCACTGTGCCATCCTCATTCAATTTATTTCTGAACACCCATTTGGTGCTAATGACATTTTTAAGCTCTGGTCTGGGTACCAAGGACCATGTACCATTTTTCTCTATCTGGTCAAGTTCTTCTTCCATTGCCTTAATCCAGTCTTCATCTTTATGAGCCTCTTTGAATGTCTTGGGCTCAAATTCAGAGATCATACATGAGTTTTCTCTAATCTTTCTTCTGGTAAGGATTCCTGCATCCTTATCACCTATGATCTGCTTAGGATCATGATTCAACTTGACATACCGAGGAATGGTCTTAACTGGTTCTTCTTGCTTTTCTTCTTCATTCTCATCTTCATCAGTATCAACATTCACCGGTTCAAGAACACTATTACTGGTACTAGGTTGACTGACAACTAGCTCCCAGAAGGTTGCAACCAGTTCATTTACAACTTGCTCACTACCGGTTTCCTTAGTCTTCTCAGAGGATTCATCAACTCTTACATTGATGCTTTCCATAATTCTCTGAGTCCTATTGTTGTAGCACTTGAAATCTTTACTCTTAGTGGAATATCCTAGAAATATTCCTTCATCACATTTAGCTTCAAATTTGCCCTGATGTTCACTCCTCTTGATGTAACATTTGCTACCAAATACCTTAAAGTAGTTAACCACAGGTGTCTTATCGATCCAATACTCATAAGGAGTTTTGTCCATACCCTTTTTGATGAGTACCCAGTTCATAGTGTAGACTGCAGTGCTCACCACTTCTCTCCAAAAGGTGTGAGCAACCTTTCCTTGGATCAACATAGCTCTAGCTGCTTCAACCATAGTCCAGTTATTCCTCTCTGCTAGGCCATTCTGCTATGGACTCTGGGGGGCAGACAGCTATCTCTTGATGCCAAATTCTTCACAGTACTTGTTGAATTCACTGGAAGTGAATTCCCCTCCTTCATCAGTTCTAAGACACTTGATCCTTTTACCGCTTTCCTTCTCCACTAATGCTCTGAAAGCTTTGAATTTACCAAAAGCTTCAGACTTGTCTTTCAAGAATGTGACCCACATCATTCTTGAGCAGTCATTAGTGAGAATCATGAAGTACCTATCACCCTGCACACTTATAGTTTTCATTGGACCACATAAATCAGTATGCACAATATCAAGCAAGTTGTCAGTAGTGAAAGATTTACCTTTAAAGGTTGAGGAAGACATTTTCCCCAATTGACATTCTCTACACAAGGTATTATCCCATTTGCTCAGCACCGGCAACCCTCTAACTGCCTTGATCTTACTAGCCTTCACAATGTTGTCAAAGTTCACATGACAGAATCTCCTATGCCATATCCAGCTATCATCAAGCTTAGCCATAAGACATGTACTTATATTAGCATTTAGATGAAATAGGTTACCTTTATTTTGCATGCCGGTGGCTACCAATTTACCATCTTCACCTTTGATTCTGCAAACTCCATTCTTGAATTGTAGAGTGAGGCCACTGTCATTTAACTGGGCAACACTTAGAAGGTTGTATCTGAGACCGTCAACCCAATACACATTGTCAGCACTACTCTTTCCATTCAAGGAGGTGGACCCTCTACCTTTGACCATGCATGGTGCATCATTGCCAAAGTGAACCACACCACCATCATACTCTTCTAAGGATAGAAACTTGCTCTGGTCACTAGTCATACAGTGAGAGCAGCCACTATCAATGATCCACTCATTAGAATCATCAAACTGGGAGACAAGAGCCTTCTTGTCTGCCACATCTTCCTTTACAGCAATGAACACAATGTCTTCATTCTCTTCATCTTCTTATTCCTCATCTGTGACACCTTCATCAACTGCCACAAAACAATTTCTCCGGTTTCCTCCTTTGAATTTCTTGAACCTTTCCGGTTTGTCCTTGTTGTCACTAATAGGATAGTTCATAGCAATATGTCTTATCCGGTTACAAAAGAAACATTTCAAAGGAAGCTTACCTTTGTATTTACCAGTCCCTTTTGAAAATCTCCTAGCAAGAAGAGCTTCAAATTCCATCAGAAACTCTTCATCCTTCATTTCTCTATTTTGATTGGGTTCCCCACTAGTGCTAGCCTCTTTTCCTTTTCTAGATGGTATAGCAGAAGCTTTAAAAGCTGATTTTGACTTTTGAACACTACTATCAAAGCTATTCAGCTCATAAGCTATCAACTTGGCTATGATGGAGTCCAAGGACGCCTTAGACTTTTCTATTGATCTTAGCTCCTGAATAGCAGCAACCCTTATTGCATAGACCGGCAACAGGGATCTCAAGACTTTACTTACCACAGTGGAATCTTCTATTTTGCCACTTGCACTCTTTATTTCTCCAACAACTATTTTGATTCTTATTCCATACTGCCGAATGGTCTCTCCTTCAACCATTCGCATGTCTTCAAACTTTCCTCTCAAGCTCTCTTCCTTAGCCTGTTTTACATGCTCATCACCACCACAGATATTTTCAAGAGCATCCCATACCTCTTTGGGCTTTGCCTTGACCTAAACATCAATAAACTCAATGTCAGAAAGACTACCAATGAGGGCTTCCATGACTTGCCCATTTTCTTGTATCTCTCTCTTTTGGTCATCGGTGAGAGTACCGGTAGGAACAACATATACATTTTCAACATAACTCCAGTGTTGAACACCCATGCTTTTGATGAATATCTTCATCCTGTCCTTCCATATACCAAAGTTTTCCCTATTGAACTTTGGACCTTCCCTCTTCATCATTTGGCTAGGATCTTTTCCTCAAGTGGTTAAGCTTACAACACAGAGGACCTGGAGTGCTCTAATACCAATTGATAACTCAATGATGAACCACTAGTACCAAACTGGTACTGAGAGCGGGGGGGTGAATCAGTATAGACACCAATTTCTTCCAAAACTAGTTTGACAACAAATACTCCAAAAGACTAACAAACAGGGATACCGACAAAACAGAGTGCAACCGACAACATCCAGTATAGCTCAACCAGTCATGAACCGGTCACTCAATAAGCTTTCCTCTTGGCTCAATACCACAATATCATTATATTCTCATGCATAAATAAGTAAACTTAACAATCAGATCATCACAACAGTGAGTTCAATGTGTTTTATAGAGAAGCATAAAACATAGAACCTTCATATGCTTAACAGGTAAGACAAAGCATCACAAGACAAAAGCATTTCACATGACACACATTTTTTTCACGTGGAAACCCAACTGGGAAAAACCACAGTGGGGATGAATACCCACAAGCTACTTTTTGAACTCTTTAGAAGTCCACTCTGTTAGGAGCCTTGTCTAGTTAAGGACATTACAATAGGTTCTAGTAGGAACCGATCCTGTTAGGGATCACCCGATTAAGGGATACCCGGTTAAGGGTTAAACCCGGTAGGGTCACCTTGTTAGAGGATTTCAAGAACTCAATAGCTGAAAGGATCTCCTAAGCTTCTCAAGCTTCTTAGAACTCATTAGCCTCAAGTTACCAGGTTAAGGGATTTGAAACAAGTCGGTTAAGACCACCCGATTTAAGGGATTTTGAATCAAGCCAGTTAAGGCTACCCTATTAGGGGATTTTACAACTATTGAAGTGGTTAGAGATCAACACGTATTACAATAATCTATTAACACCACTTAATGCTAATGCAGATCCATTTAGGCTCCTCTTTTCCTTCTGCACATTCACTTTGCAAGTATCTCTTCTCTCCTATGGTTTGGCAAGAATCACGTATCACTTTCCTTGGATACACACTCACAACTTTTGCCAACAGCCTCAGATAGAAACCCAACATCAACCTTATAGGAAACATATAGGTCGGTAGCAAAAACCCTAAACCCTAAACCTGTTAGGTTAAGCAATTCAAACTGTTTGATCCTAACCATTGAATCATACTGCATTAAATGAAACAATCTTGAATTGATCTCAAGACATTCTCCATCATCCATTATCCACCATTTTCATGGCGGCTGATAACCCATCATGCATTATCACCATTTGATAGACTTTGTACTTTCCTGAGGTGGATAGGAATAGTCTTTTTCAAGCAAGATCCTTCATGCGCATAGAGCTTACGTGGCAACACGATCTGTCCTCCATCATACTGCTAACTCATCACACAAAGATTACCAATTGAGTCACTTGAGTTGCTCCAACCGGAAACCCTAAAGTGGAAGCTACCTACCAACCGGTAACCATACAATGCTTCCATGTGCCAGTTCACATAACTACATGCCGGTTCACCTTGAACAAATGTGCCGCTTCACTTTGGCATATAAATTGGTTCATACATATGCCGGTTCTCACCATGTCTCATATTGACATCAATGACAACATACAATATCATTATGTCTTCATGCTAGTTTACATAAGGCTCATGCTGGTTCACATAATGCCAACAATAAGTATGTCAACTAGTAAGCAAGAAAACTCGGTAAGTACGGTTGGCATATAACATGTCCTAACCGATAGAACACAAAAGTGCACAATATGAAGGTTACCCGGTTAGTGTATACCGGTAGCATGTTCGGTTGGTGACCAAGTTTGAACCAACATAGTCAAGTGAGTTGGATCCTAACAAATATGTCACATGGAATCCAAGTGGTGAACATGTAGTGGTAAGTGAATGGTGTGTCGATGAATTAGTTGCCGACTGGTCGGTATTAAATGTCGACTGCGAAAATTATCGATTGGTTGCAGAGGATTGCATCTCAAATCAAATTGAAGGGTAGAGATTTTATTCTTTGACATTATGATCGAAACAGAATATCTGATCATCTTGTTGATCTAGAGAAAGAAAATGCTAGATCATTTATTATGATCAACAAAGTTAAGGTCGATGAACAAGATCCAGTTTGCTAAAAATAGTAAACGTTTATTGGAAGAATAAAAATGACAAAATCTTTTTTCTGAACTATTGTAGGGTGTATGCACAAAGTTGTGGTACCAAAAAGGTGCCACACTTAAAAAAAAATTTAAATTGTCATATGACGTGCACCCTATAGGCTTGGTGTGTCAAGCCTTAGGCTTGACACACCAAGCCTATAGGGTGCACGCCATATGACCTTTTCAAATCATAAAAAAACATAAGTCCACATTTTGGATGCATTCTACACTCCCAAACCCGTGTTTTCGCAATTTGGGGTACCATTTTCTTGTGCTCACCCTTTTTAGAAGCTTGATAATGGGCACTAAGTTGTCCATCTCTCATCAAAATTCTGCCACACCATCGAAGAACTTGAAGAGGTATGTATTTTTGTTTTCTTATTGTCATTTTTTTATTAATTTGAAGATTAAACTAGGTTTCTTGATTTAAATTTATTTTCGTTATCAAGAAATGAGATTAGAAAAAAAAATGTTGAAAACACTCAATCACCTCCTCATGAAGACCATATTGAAGAAGAAGCACATCAAGAACCTCCTACAATCCCTAGACATCCCATAGGTACACAAGAAAACCTATTAGGTCAAATAGAAAATTGTCAAAAAGAGCTTGAAGGTTTAATCACAAGGCTAAAAGATCCCACTAGAACAAACTCCCATAGGACAAACCTTGCCAGATCTTTGAAATCTATTGTATCTCACATACAATCCATGAGTGGACAAATAAATTTTTGGTCTAGTAAGAAGGAAGAACAAAAGAAATTTTATGCTGACAAGTTATCATATGTGGCAGTGAAGAACAAGAAAATTAATAAATTTGACTTGTGTGCTCTTTTTACGGACCCTCGAATGAATCAACCTTTACACCCTGGATGTAGGAGATTACCAATTCATTGGTGTCATCATGAAGGGATTAAGAACAATTTTTGGGATAGGTGGTGAATGGTATTTGATCAGCCCCCATGCAATAATCATGAGGTACCCCAATACTTTTTGAGAAAAGTGTACTGTGAGTTTGTCCTTAATGAGATCCCAAACTATTTTGATTTTCTAGATTTCCAAGGTAGAGGTGGGGGTTCCTCACAGGATAGAGAGGGTGCACAACATGACCCAAATCTCCCACCAAGACCCTTGGCCAGACCTATGGTGGAGCATGTTATTATTCCTTCCATTGTGAAGGAGAGTATTGAGGTTGAAACTCTAGACTCTATTAGCTCACTCACTCAGACCCTTATACAATATGCTAGGCCTCTAGTTGAGGGTGATGCAAGTGATGATGGCGATTCTTCTCGGCGTCGAGTTCCAACTCATTTTTGTTGATCTTGTGGTTCTCTTTACAGTTATGATCCTAATAGTTTTGAGAATAAACATGCATGAGTGGAGTTTGCTATAGAGAACATTGTCATAACATAATCCTTGCTAAATGAAACATTTGGCATTGATACCCAGGTGAATTTCATTACAAGTTCATTTCATTATTTTTATTAAATCTTATATGAAAATTTAAGAATATATCTAAATTAGTAAATTATTATGATAAAAAATCAGGGTCAAAGTGTTCACAATACTAGCAACATTCCTGCAACACCCTTTTTCAAGACTTCATCGACTCCACAGGTATACAATGAGTGAAGAAATATAATTATTATATGTAGATAGTTGAACCTTATGTGAATGGTTTTCTAATTACTCATTTTGGATGTCAAATAGTTTGATGCTAGATCTTCAACATCAACACCTCGCAGTGTATTTCATCGATAATGTTTCACCCACGTAAGCAATTTATCTTTAACGTTGTTATTAAATAATATAGATAGTTTTGACAATTAATCAATATACTTTGTTTAATTTTTAGATGTTGACATCAGAGACTCCTTGTGTTGTTCACGCGTCAATGGAGTGTAGTGTTACTGTAGTAGTAGCAAGTTCAACTTCTTTGACAAAAGTATGAGACATATTTGTGTGTGGGGGAAAAAGTGACACTAAGCAAACATGCCCTAATCTCACCTTCAATCACACATTTGTGGAATACAAAAGAGCCTAGAGGTATCACACAATTGGCTACTTCTTTTTGTGGAAGAGAGAGCCACAGGCTACCTATTAGGATTTCTATTCCTTTGTTGCAAATGATAGATAAAATGATGCAAGTTCAATCCCAAACCCCAAAGTGCAAGTATGAACTAATAACAAGATTTGCAGAATTGAACTTAAATAATGGAAAGCTGTAAACACAAGGACAAGGAAAGAATGCAAATGCATACTCGATGTTAAAATCTGAGTGAAAATGCTCGGGACGGGGGCGCGGGCGCCATTGTCCTGATTCTGCCCCTGAAACTGCTCCAGAAACTGCTGTTTTGCACTCTGGAAAAGCTGTCAAAAATGCTGAAAATGCTGTCTGTCAGGAGGACCAAGGTGCCCAGTGCCCCTGTCCCAGGGACCAGGGCGCCCAGCACCCCTGTCCTGGTAGGACCAGGGCACCCCACGCCCCTGTTCTGGTCTTTTGATCTGAAATTTGGTATGAAGGTCTGTCACAGTCTGCTTCTCCCGGATCTGCAACCTGCGGCGTCGTCCGAGTCCCGAAACCTGCACTTATATCTGAAAAGGTGTTTGGGCGGCTATATAGGGTTTTGCCTTAGTCACACCCCCACTTCGGTGATTTCCACCTCCACGAATAGCCAAGTTGTATTGTAAAATGTATTGTGTGTGCAGACCTAGTGTGTGTGCAAGGTCCTTAAATGCAAGAAAGCAAACTAGAGCAACCTAGAAAGTAAACCCTAATTGCTTGTAAATGATAATGTAAATGCTCTAAATCAAGATGCAAAGTGATCTAAAGCATGAATAAAGGATATATTGAATCTTATGCAAAGACATGAAAACAACATGAAATCATACCCAACCCTCAAGGCAGGAGTACAAGCCAATCTTCAGTCGGTAATCTCCTATTGTTCTTCAATGTCTCCCAAGCCCTAAATGAATGAAATTGATGAATTCTTGATGGATGGATGTTGAATGTTATTGAAGTCTTCAAAGATCTGCTCTTTCACTGCATATGAGGTCCCTGAAAACCAAAATTTGAATCCCTTCAAATGAAGAAAGAGAGCTCTTATGTATGAAACCCTAGGTCTTAATTTCAACTTTTGGCCGACCTAGAGATTGAATATCCCGCCAATTTCTTGGGGTTAAGCTTTATTTTATGATTGGATCGTGCTCCTAAAATTTTGAGAAAAATGTCTGGGACCATGTGCACTCCAAGCGCCATGGTCCCGACAACTTTTCACCAAATTTTTAGGGCCGTCGGATATGATGATTTTAGAGAGAATCCTGAAGTTACAGCTGATTTCGAGATGTTTTGACCCCTGAAATCGAGCCCCCAAGTTCAAAATAGGACTTAATTAGGGTTTTTGATTAAATGATGTATTGGAAGAATAAAATGAAAGGGGCACACTTTAATGAAAGGGCCCAACTTTATGATGTGGGAGATGATAAAATAGAACCCTAGACCTAATTGATTTAATTAATTAAGTGCTAAAGGGGAAAATGCAATGCAAAATGCAAAATGCGCCAAGGCGGGTGCTAAACTAGGTGTGAAATTGTACCACCCTAGCAAGTGCGTACAATTTACGACGCTACATTTAGCCCCCACTTTAGCGGTCATATGAACACTACGTGCATATGCAAGCTAAAGTACAGAAAAGTAAACATTATTTGAAAAAGGATATATCCATAAGTCTGTTGAACGAAGCCCCCAGCGGTATCTGCAGTACACGGTTAGGAACCGCACCCTACAAAACACATGTTAGATCACAAAATCACCTAATGCTTACTAAGGAAGGTGATGAAAATTCGAGGGTAGCTATATGCCCCCCCCTGTTTCGGCTTGCTAATTTTAGTGAGTTGAAACAGGGTATCATGTTTACCACTTCGAATTGTTAAAGAATATTGATGACAAATGCTCACAAGAAGATTTGATATGAGATCAAAAAGTAATGGAGAATCATTTTGTAAGAAAGAGGACTAAATCTCAATTCCAACACAACAAGAGTGTGAGGATTTGAGAGTTCTCTAACACAAGATGAAGGATGTAAATGGAAACAAAATGCAAAGAGAAGAAAAGAAAGGAAAAAAGCATGAATACACACATTGGTGATCCATGAGAAGAATAGTGAGAGAGAAAAACACAGACTTCTTGCCCCTAGATCTTGTCTAGGTGATCCATGTGAAAAAGGACATGGAAAACTAGCCCCTAGAGTCTATCTAGGTGATCCATGTAAGGGAGGAGAGTGAGAAAGTCTAGCCTTATGCCGCTATTTCCACTCAACCTCGTGCATGTGTGTGTAAGTGAGGTTAGAAGCATCTCATAGGAGTCTATGCCCGAGTATGCTACAACCTGTATATGTATAGTACAAAAGCATGACATCTCACTCTAAGAGTCTGTGCTCTGGTTCCGAGAATAATCACCTTGCATAAAAGAAAAAAAAATGGAGACATCTCGCTCTAAGAGTCTGTGCTCTGGTTCTGAGAATAATCCATTGCTCAAAAAGTGTAATGTTTATGTCATAAGAAAAGTAGAACAAGGATACCTACCTTCATCACAAAAGAAGATACCCCAAAAATGCAACAATGTCATAGATCCAAGCAAGAGGGTTTTGCACTCTTTAAGCAAGGATAAGATAGTTGAAAAGGGATATCTTGTAGTATGTTTAAAGGAGATCCTTAGAGGAGAAGAGATCTTTGTACAAAAGATACCTATCCCCAAGAGGAATTGTCTTAGACAAATATAACATCTTCTAGAATAAGACAAAGAAGAGAATAAGAATGCAATACTTCCTTCTTTTGCACGGTGAAAGTGATTCTTAATGAAGGATGACGCTCTTTTCAACCCAATTGGGAGAGTAAATTCATTATAGATGTATTTTACCAAGTGCAAAAGAGGTTGTAGTCAAGGAGTTACACCTCTTGTAAGAGAGAATCCTTGAACAAACAACAACAAATGCATACAAGGAATAACATCAAGTAATAAAGTTCACACCATCCACGAAATAGGAAAAAGTGGATCCTTAGATAAAAATAAGGAAAGATCATGGCCTCCCAAGGATAAGGTCAATGAGAAGGACTTACACAATCTTCTAGGGAGAGATTTGGACATAAGCAAAAGAAGAGATGTATGAAATCATTCTTGTCCCCATAGGAACAAGAAAATTAGGCTATTATGTTGCTTCAAAAATATGATTGCACTTGAAATTGTACCATCATGAATGACAATGACCCCCAATAAATGAGCTACCAATATCACATAATGATGAGCAACATAATAGCCATTAATGTTATTTAAAGACATGATAGATTGAATGAGGTATTTGAATATGACATGCTAAATGCTCAACTATAAGTGAGATCAAAAACATGTATAAAATTGAAGAAGAAAAGTCACAAGAAATCTTAGAAGAGGGATGATTGTGATTTATTAAAGCCTTATCCCTAGAGGAAAGGACTTTATGATGAATAGGAGATAAAGATTCATAAGTGGATTTAGAAATTTGTTGGGAGTCATAAAGAGACTTGTTCATCGCCAAGATTTCCTTATGAGGGGAATGAGAGTTGATAGAAGTAGAAGATGATTTAGTTGAAGTGAGATCATCATCACTACTAAATATAGCATTCACATTGAGAGATGGTCTTTTAGATGCTTTGGTACGTCTACAGGGATTATAGCCGAGTCCAAAGGCATAATTGTGAAAATTAGTCTCTAGAGGAACTTTTATCCCTTGTTCATGAGCACCACAACCATTTCCATGATACCCATGCTTAGCAAAAATGCGAAAACCACGACCATAACGATCAGCCATTTCAGGAAGAGAAGGTGGTTTTTCATAAGACAAAGAATCAAATCCTTCAGCATTAGAAGTGTGAGGAGAAGAATTTTGAGAAGCGGCCACAAAATTATTGCTCATAGGTTCAGGTAAGACTGATTGATCTCTAGTTTCTTCCTTCTTTTTACCTTTAAGATCTCTAGGAGGAACCCTATATTCACCTACAAAGGTGGGATTAAAATCAAGGGATCCCCAATCATCTTCTACGAGAACCTTCTCAGGATCAAAAGCCTTTTCATGTGTAGACTCAAGTCGAGAAGGATCTTCTTCAGGAGCTTCAGACTCATCCAAAGAATTTTGATTATCAGAGGGTAAGGATTCATCCATAGGTATCTTGTTCAAAGAGTCATTACTAGAAGAGGAAGGTTTAGAAGAACTCCCTTTGGAAGTAGATGTTTGTAAACAAGACTGAAGATTAGTATCACCTATCAAGGTATATGTCTTATTGTTATAAATGAATTTAACTTGTCTATGCAATGTAGAGGGGACAGCTTACATACTGTGAATCCAAGGTCTCCCTAATAACAAGTTGTATGTTAGATTTCCTGACATAACATGGATAGGAGTAGGCAAAGTAACAGGTCCCACTGTGATGGGTAAGGTGATAATACCTAATGAAGATTTAGCCACATTATCAAAGCCTTGAATGGGATGAGAGTCAGGCTCAATAAGGGATGTATCCACATTCATCTTATGCAATAGATTAATGCTACATACATTAAGGCCAGAGCCATTATCTACTAGTGTTCGTCTTATAGCTGTGTCATTTATGATAACCACAATCATCAAGGGATCATATTGTTGTTGAATTTCACTAGTAGGTAACTCATCTTGGGTAAACACAATTTGAGCTTTAGGATTCATCACAGAGTTAACTAAAGACGCTATATTACTAGATGTATTCGGTGGAGGAACATTCAAATCTTTTAAGGCATCTTGTAACATTCCATGATGAGCAGAAGAAGTTTGGATCAAATACCAAAGGGATATCTTAGCAGGGGTAGCTTTAAGTTGTTCTATGAGATCATATTCCTTACCAAGAACTTGTGAAATACGTGGAGCTTGCGAAAGAATTGGTTGAGAAGGAGGAAGTGAAGTTGGGATAACTGGAGGAGGATTAGGTTGCCTATTGTTTCTTGTGTTATAGGTATGAGCAACCGCATGATAACTCTCTCTAGTCAGTTGCTTAGCATACTCATAAGGGCTCTTAGAAGAATAACCTCCTTGCACAGTAATAATAGGTTTCTTAGGAGTGCAAAAAGAATCATTAGCATAACCACCTTGAACCACTAAGATAGGCTTATTTAAAGGTTGAGAATTTTGAGAAGGACAAGCACCTTGGACAGTGAAGAGAGGTTTGTTAGGTGTCTCATTCACATGTATCAAATTGATTGAGGATGGTTTAGAGGAATGAACAAAAGTGTTGGAAGGATTATTGATAGTCTTCTCTTGCACTAAAATTTTATCAATTTTAGGAGAGAGACAAGGGATAGGCATTGATGTTCTAGTAGGAAGAGGAAAGGTCATATCATCCTCTATCATCAAATGACCTACATGGGGAATAAACTCTCTAGGAGAAGGATCAACATTACTCTCTAAAGTCTCACTTTTGAGAGGGAGATCTTTGAAAGAGATGTTAACCATCTTGCTTTGAACTAGGGTATCCTTATGAGTAGAACCAAGTTGAGGAGAGGGAGATGCTTTTTTAGAGGGAGAATAATTGATATTCAAGGAAGGTGAGAAACTATCAAGGGAGAGAGAATAATCTACACCTTCTTCTAATGGTTCATCCCAAATAGTGAGGTTGTTGAAAGGAATGTTTGAAGTATTGTCAATTTCGGGAGAGGAGATAACATTGTTTATTAATTCCTCATCCTTAGGAGGGAGAGCATCAATAGATGTGTTAAACTCATCCTCTTTCCTCAAAATATTTTCAATATGATCTTTAGGGGAGAGAGAATTAAGGAAATTGCTTATTATTTCATCTTCTTTCTCTAAGGAATGCTTATGGGTAAGACAAACTTTAGGAGAAGGGTAAGCATTTATCATTAATTCATCATCTCTAGTGGGAATTTTGTTGGAAAAGGAAATGCCATCACTAGGAAATGTAGGGATAATGTCATCTTCTTGCACAAAAGGATCCTCATGAAGGGAGTGTTTTTTAGGAGGAACATGAACATATTTCTCCAAAGATTCATGCTTAGGAAGGAGATCTTTGAAAGAAGTGTTCATAACCTCTTGTTGTACTAACATACCCCCATTGGAAGGACCAACTTTAGGAGAAAATAATTCAATGTCCATCAATACCTTTTCACTTAGAGAGGCATCATGGAGGGAAGGTGAAGTAACATTAAGAAAGGTGTTTATGATATCATTCTCTTCCTCTAGGATAGCTAAATAGGAAGGGCACATTTTAGGAGAATTATCAAGATCACTCTTAAAGACTTCATCCTTAGAGCATGGGAGAGTCTCAAAGGGATTGGTAGAAACTCTTTTAGGCACTAAAATGTTGTTATAGATGGGGGGAGGTTCTTTAGAAGAAGGAAAAATTGAAACAAGGGAAGCTAACCCATTATCACATCTATGGAATGAATGCATCATGACAACAATTTTCCTCTTTCAAATGATAACACATGCAAAATAGAAGAAAATGTTCAATTTTAACCAATGCAAGCACTTAGAATGTAGATTTAGAAAATGAAATTTATGATTCAAATGAGTTCCTAAATCAGATTTGAAATTATTGATCCCAATTAAGCTATCCACAAGTTCAACTTTGAATTGAAAAATTAGCAAAAATTTCCTCTAAAATTTTTTTTTGAATCTTGCAAGAAATTAAAACTTGTAAATGCAAATTTGAATTTGAAATAGCATAAACACTCAAATTTGAAAACATAAATCAGAATTAGAGAAGATTGGAATTCACGTCGGGTTCACCAAAATGTGTGGGGGAAAAAGTGACACTAAGCAAACATGCCCTAATCTCACCTTCAATCACACATTTGTGGAATACGAAAGAGCCTAGAGGTATCACACAATTGGCTACTTCTTTTTGTGGAAGAGAGAGCAACGGGCTACCTATTAGGATTTCTATTCCTTTGTTGCAAATGATAGATAAAATGATGCAAGTTCAATCCCAAACCCCAAAGTGCAAGTATGAACTAATAACAAGATTTGCAGAATTGAACTTAAATAATGGAAAGCTGTAAACACAAGGACAAGGAAAGAATGAAAATGCATACCCGATGTTAAAATCTGAGTGAAAATGCTCGGGACGGGGGCGCGGGCGCCACTGTCCTGATTCTGCCCCTGAAACTACTCCGGAAACTGCTGTTTTGCACTCTGGAAAAGCTGTCAAAAATGCTGAAAATGTTGTCTGTCAGGAGGACCAGGGCGCCCAGCGCCCCTGTCCTGGCAGGACCAGGGTGCCCCACGCCCCTGTCCTGGTCTTTTGATCTGAAATTTGGTATGAAGGTCTATCACAGTCTGCTTCTCCCGGATCTGCAACCTGCGGCGTCGTCCGAGTCCCGAAACCTGCACTTATATTTGAAAAGGTGTTTGGGTGGCTATATAGGGTTTTGCCTTAGTCAAACCCCCACTTTGGTGATTTCCACCTCCACGAATAGCCAAGTTGTATTGTAAAATGTATTGTGTGTGCAGACCTAGTGTGTGTGCAAGGTCCTTAAATGCAAGAAAGCAAACTAGAGCAACCTAGAAAGTAAACCCTAATTGCTTGTAAATGATAATGTAAATGCTCTAAATCAAGATGCAAAGTGATCTAAAGCATGAATAAAGAATATATTGAAGCTTATGCAAAGACATGAAAACAACATGAAATCATACCCAACCCTCAAGGGAGGAGTACAAGCCAATCTTCAGTCAGTAATCTCCTATTGTTCTTCAATGTCTCCCAAGCCCTAAATGAATGAAATTGATGAATGCTTGATGGATGGATGTTGAATGTTATTGAAGTCTTCAAAGATCTGCTCTTTCGCTGCATATGAGGTCCCTGAAAACCAAAATTCGGATCCCTTCAAATGAAGAAAGAGAGCTCTTATGTATGAAACCCTAGGTCTTAATTTCAACTTTTGGCCGACCTAGAGATTGAATATCCCGCCAATTTCTTGGGGTTAAGCTTTATTTTATGATTGGATTGTGCTCCTAAAATTTTGGGAAAAATGTCCAGGACCATGTGCACTCCGGGCGCCATGGTCCCGACAACTTTTCACCAAATTTTCAGGGCCATCGGATATGATGATTTTAGAGAGAATCCCGAAGTTACAGCTGATTTCAAGATGTTTTGACCCCCGAAATCGAGCCCCCAAGTTCAAAATAGGACCTAATTAGGGTTTTTGATTAAATGATGTATTGGAAGAATAAAATGAAAGGGGCACACTTTAATGAAAGGGCCCAACTTTATGATGTGGGAGATGATAAAATAGAACCCTAGACCTAATTAATTTAATTAATTAAGTGCTAAAGGGGAAAATGTAATGCAAAATGCAAAATGCGCCAAGGCGGGTGCTAAACTAGGTGTGAAATTGTACCACCCTAGCAAGTGCGTACAATTTACGACACTACAATTTGTAAATTTAATAAATTTAACATTAAATTTGTTATCTTAATAATATGTTATTGAAAATTTTAACAACACTTGTATTTAGCTTAATTTATATTGTGATGCTTAAAAGAGGGGCTTGCCACTCCAGATCATGAACGTGCACCTATTGTGGATGAACATCATGATTATTTATATGCGGTAAGTGACTATTCTATTATATGTCATTCTAAAATTCAATTTTTGTATATGCTAACATCATTCTTTTCATTGTATCAAGTGGAGTTACAAAAAAGTCTGGAGAGGAGGTCGAGTGGGCGTACTTGAAAGACACTTGCATCATATACATCTCCATCCCCTCAATAGACAAAGATATCTCATGATCTATTTCCTTCTCCTAGAGGGAAATGAATAGAATAGGGTCCTATGTTGTATGCCTATATGGCAATTTTGAACATATGTTTTGTATTACGAATAGGTGACATTCTATGTCCATATGGCTTTTGGCAAGCTCCTATTTGACTTTATTGGATACCATGTTATATGCCTATATGGCAATTTTGAACATATGTTTTGTATTACAAATATGTGACATTCTATGTCCATATGGATCTTGACAAGCTCCTATTTGACTTTATTGGATATCATGTTGTATGCCTTTATAGCAATTTTGAACATATGTTTTTTTTTATGAATACGTGACATTCTATGTCCATATGACTTTTGGCAAGCCTATTTGTTTGTACTGGATATATTTGATACTTTTAACGGTATATAATGTTGTATGGATTTGTAGCTTTTTGGTTAATGCAAATCATTTATCATGGTTATCCATAATTGCTGTACAAATGATTAAATGAATATTTGCACAAAATTTATTGTTAATTAAGCTTTGAACCCAAATATGTGTTTGTAATCCAAGACACAAGGTTATAGGGATCAATACAAATTCAATAGTTATAGTCAAAATAAGACAATATAAGGGAAACATGGAAAAAACCAAAATTAGACAATGTAAGACACCATTGTACAAATACCCATTCTAAAAAAATTGAATAGCCCATACACTTCTATTCATCTAATGCATGCCCTAATAGAGCTACTTTAAATGACTCCCAATTAATAATACTTAAGAGTATTTAGGTCTATTAATATAATGCATATCCTAATAGAGTGTCATAGCACGACCCCGTAGGATCAGATGACTCATTCATATGTCTCACGGGCGTCAAGAAACACGTCGCCAAAGTTTGACAACTTTTCATTCTTTGAGAACATAAATGGGATGACTTGTAGGGTGTGGCCCACATCGATCAGACAAGTTGGAGAGAAAAACAAAGGCATTCCTAGTGTAAACCTGACCCCTCAGACGCCTACAAGCTGACGGTTCGGTGCCACAGCGAGCGGATTGAAAGTTAGGGCATTGTGCAACTTTTCATTGGACACATCAGACGCTTTTTGTCGCAACTGAGAAAGTGTCATCATGATTAATTGGATCCAAGTTTTCTAAAATCAAGAGAGGCTTGTGTAGAGTGTTGTAACATGACCTCATAGGATTAGACGACTTGTTCTTATGATTAATGGGTGCCAAGAAATGTGATGCCAAATATTGACAACTTTGAGCAACTTGAGCACTTAAACGATTTCACTACTAGGGTATGGCGCGCAACGATCAAATGAGTTGGAGAGAAATATGAAGGCAATCCTAGCATAAAACTAACCACCCCGACACATATGATCTGATGGTTTGGTGTCACAACAAGTGTATTAAAAGATGGGGCATTGTGCAACTTTTCATTGATCTCATCTAATGCTTTTTGTCGCAATCGAGAAAGTGTCGCCATGAGAAATTGGATCTGAGTCTACCTAAACTAAGAGAGGCTTTTTTAGAGTGCCATAATACAACCCCGTAAGATCAGATGGCTCATTCTTATGATTTGTGAGCACTAAGAAACTCAATGCCGAATATTGCCAACTTTGAGCAACTTGAGCACTTAAGTGATTTTGCTGCTAGGGTGTGGCCTGCATCAATTAGACGAGTTGGAGAGAAAAATGAAGGCATTAATAGCATAAACCTAGCCACCCTAATATGTACGAGCTGATGGTTTGGTGTCACGATGAGCGAATTGAAAGATGGGACATCGTGCAACTTTTCATTGAACTCATCTGATGCTTTTTATCGCAACCGAGAAAGTGTCACCATGAGCAATTGGATATGATTATACCTAAATAGAGAGAGGCATTTTTAGAGTGACATAACCTAACCCCATAGGATTAGATGGCTCATTCTTATGATTAATAGGCATCAAGAAACGTGATGCCAAATATTGACAACTTTGAGCAACTTGAGCACTTAAGCAATTTCGCCGCTAGGGTGTGGCCCGCACCGATCGGACAAGTTGGAGACCAAAATGAAGACATTACTAGCATAAACCTGACCACCTCAATGCGTACAAGCTGACGGTTCAGTGGTGTGATGAGCGGATTGAAAGATGGGGCATTGTGGAACTTGTCATTAAACTCATCTACAGCTTTTTGTTGCAACCGAGAAAGTGTTGCCACAAGCAATTGGATCTGAGTCTACCTAAACTAAGAGAGTATTTTTTAGAGTGCCATAACACAAACCCGTAAGATTAGATGGCTCATTCTTATGATTGACGGGTGCCAAGAAAAATGATGCGGAATATTGATAACTTTGAGCAACTTGAGCACTTAAGCAATTTCGCTGCTAGGGTGTAGCCCATATCGATCATATGAGTTGGAGAGAAAAATGAAGGAATTCATAGCATAAACCTAGCCACCTTGATGTGTACAAGCTGAAGGTTTGGTGCTATGATGAGCGGATTGAAAGATGGGGAATTGTGCAACTTTTCATTGAACTCATCTGATGCTTTTTGTCATAATCAAGAAAGTGTCGCCACAAGCAATTGGATCTGAGTCTATCTAAACCTTGAGAGGCTTTCTTAGAGAACCATAACATGACCTTGTAGGATCAGACGATTGGTTGTTATGATTAACGGGCACCGAGAACCGCGATGCTCAATATTGACAACTTTGAGCAACTTCAGCACTTAAGCGATTTCACTATTAGGGTATGAATCACATCGATCAGATGAGTTGGAGAGTAAAATGAAGGCATTTATAGAGTGAACCCAACCACCCTGATATGTAAAAGCTAACGGTTCGGTGTTGCGATGAGCGGATTGAAAGATGGGGCATTGTGCAACTTTTCATTAAACTCATCTTACATTTTTTGTCACAACTGAGAAAGTGTCACCACGAGCAATTAGATCCAAGTCTACCTAAATCAAGAGAGACTTTTTTAGAGTGCCATAACATGACCATGTAGGATTAGATGACTCATTCTTATGATTTACGGGCACTAAGAAACGTGATGCCGAATACTAATAACTTTGAGCAACTTGAGCACTTAAGCGATTTCAGTGCTAGGGTGTGGCCTGCATCGATCAAACAAGTTGGAGAGAAAAATGAAGGCATTCCTAGCATAAAAATGACCACCCCAATGCTTACAAGTTGATAGTTTGGTGCTGCAATGAGCAGATTGAAATATGGGGCATTGTGCAACTTTTCATTGAACTCATTTGAGGCTTTATGTCCCAATCGAGAAAGTGTCACCATGAGCAATTGGATCCGAGCCTACCTAAACTGAGAGAGGAGTTTTTAGAGTGCCATAACATGACCCTATAGGATTAGATGAATTTTTCTTATTATTGACAGGCACCGAGAAATGCAATGCTGAATATTGACAACTTTGAGCAACTTGAGCACTTAAGCGATTTTGCTACTAGGGTGTGGCCCGCAATGATCAGATGAGTTGGAGAGAAAAATGAAGACATTCCTAGTGTAAAACTAACTACCCGAATGCATACGAGCTGACGGTTCGGTGCCATGATGAGCAGATTGAAAGATGAGGCATTGTGCAACTTTTCATTGAACTCATCTGCAGCTTTTTGTCGCAATCGAGAAAGTATCACCATGAGCAATTGGATCTGATTCTACCTAAACCAAGAGAGTATTTTTTAGAGTGCCATAACACAAGCCTATAGGATTATATGGTTTGTTCTTATGATTAACGGGTGTCGAGAACCACGATGCCGAATATTGACAACTTTGAGAAACTTGAGCACTTAAGCGATTTCGCTACTAGGGTGTGGCCCGCATCGATCAGACAATTTTGAGAGAAAAATGAAGGCATTCCTAGCATTAACCTAGCCACCCTGATGTGTATGAGCTGAAGGTTCGGTGCTGCGATGAGTGGATTGAAAGATGGGGCATTGTGCAACTTTTCATTGAACTCATCTGATGCTTTTTGTCGCAACCGAGAAAGTGTCACCACGAGCAATTCGATCCGAGTCTACCTAAACTGAGAGAGGATTTTTTAGACTGCCATAACATGACCCTGCAAGATCAAACGACTCATTCTTATGATTGACGGGCACCAAGAAACATGATGTTGAATATTGATAACTTTGAGCAACTTGAGCACTTAAGCGATTTCATTGCTAGGGTGTGGCCTGCATCGACCAGATGAGTTGGAGAGAAAAATGAAGGAATTCTTAGTATAACATGACCACCCCAATGTGTACAAGCTGATGGTTTGGTGCCACGATGAGCGGATTGAAAGATGGGGCATTGTGCAACTTTTCATTGAACGCATCTGATGCTTTTTGTTGCAACCAAGAAAGTGTTGCCATGAGAAATTGGATCTGAGTCTACTTAAACTGAGAGAGACTTTTTTAGAGTGTCATAACATGACCCTGTAGGATCAAAAAACTCATTCTTATGATTGATAGGTGTCAAGAAACATGATGTCGAATATTGACAACTATGAGGAACTTGAGCACTTAAGCGATTGTGATGCTAGGGTGTGGCCCGCATCGATCGGATGAGTTGGAGAGAAAAATGAAGGAATTCCTAGTGTAAACCCAACCACCCTAATGTATACAAGCTGATAGTTTGGTGCCATGATGAGCAGATTGAAAGATGGGGCATTGTGCAACTTTTCATTGAACTCATCTGACTCTTTTTGTCGCAACCGAGAAAGTGTCGCCATGAGCAATTGGATCCGAGTCTACCCAAACTGAGAGAGGCTCTTTTAGAGTGTCATAACACAACCCTATAGGATTAGATGGATTATTCTTATGATTGTTGGGCACCGAGAAACACGATGTTGAATATTGATAACTTTGAGCAACTTGAGCACTTAAGCAATTTCCCTACTTGGGTGTAGCCCGCATCGATCGAATGAGTTGGAGAGAAAAAAAGGCATTCCTAGTGTAAACCCAGCCACCCCAATATGTACGAGCTAACGGTTTGATGTCATGACGAGCAGATTGAAAGATGGGGCATTGTTGAACTTTTAATTAAACTCATCAGATGCTTTTTGTCGCAACCGAGAAAGTGTCACCACGAGAAATTGGATCCAAGTCTACCTAAATAAAGAGAGGCTCTTTTAGAGTGTCGTAACATGATCACATAGGATTAGATGAATCATTCTTATGTGTCACTAACATTGAGAAAAATGATGCTGAATTTTGACAATTTTTCACACTTTGAGTGATTGACAACAAATGAGCAATTTTTACATCTTTTACCATATTAGCCTAAAAATTCATAAAATGATCCCATGTGATCTCTAATGGTATTTACATAAAATCACACAAAACAAGACAAAAACACAAATTTTTTATATTACAATGCCTTGAGTAGTCAAAAAATACAAGTCATGTACATATATCCAGATATGATTGATATTATAGTTTTTTGCATTTACGTTTAATCTAATGAACCATCTGGATCTGCTCTACTCTTTGTCATGTCTAGTATGGCCTCATGTTTAGACTCACAAACCTTCCATAGGTTCTTGTTTAGTGGTCTACCCCCATATCCGATCAAATGAACATTTGAAGCTACAACAAGGTTAGAATAATGAAAAATCTTCCTATGTGTCTCGAAGTCCTCGAACAACCACAAGTTAGACTTCTTCATTGGGTACCTTCTAAGCCATGTACCAATAACAACTCCTGATCCTATGGGGTACTTGATATTTTCTCCATCTACGATAGGGCCATCCAATTTCTTATTTTCGTCCATACAACGACACAGGTAATAATATGTTCCTTCTTCATTGTCTTCAGCTGCAATAACTGCATAAACATGCCCTGCAATGATAAAGTGAGAAGAATTTAGCAAATAACTAAGGTAAAATATTAAAGTACACAAATTTTCATGTGGATAATTTACCTGGTTGGACTAAATTTGACACATGGTCAAAGTCAACTGATACTTCCATCTATGTGAGTTGTAGTGCACTCGGAGGTTGATATGTCTCAAGTGGGATTAGAGGCCTCATACACCATTTGTCCACCCACTCCTTTGACTCACACTCATTATAGGTACCATATCTACATGAAGAATAATAACATGCCATCCATCGCATATGGATAGTCCATGAACCTACATTAGAGCTTTTGAAAGAGTGTAGCTCACTCAATCCTGTCAATGTACAACAATCTTTGAATTTTGCAATGTTAGTATCATCTACCAACCAAAAAAATATGTGAACTAAAGACTTACCTTGATTACCTGGACCAACTGTACCATTGCACCACTGAACAATTGATTTTCCATCTTTCAAGTTTGCATTCTCTTTGTACTTTAACTCTTCTCGTGCTAAAGCTCTTTTAATACATGCTCCCCTTTTCCATGCCCACCCTTAGAGAAACTCCACATATGTTGAATAACAGTCAACTTATGCATCCTAATCAACCAATAAAACATCTAAGAGCTCTTAAATTGTGATGCACAATTATCTGACCATATAATATGTTGATAGAATGATATGCCTCGGCTAGCCAAATCATCGTAGAATATCTGAAAACAACCTTACACAAACTCTATAGAGTGTGAGCGATCATCACTAATGTAAAAATGACACTCCCTCAATATCTTCCTATCCTCTTTCATACTATCATGTGCATGAATTAATGCTATATGCACAAATATAGCAACTTGTGGGGGGTTGTAATATTGTGATTGTACCTCATTCTATAGTTGTAGTGTTTAGTTCTCTGCAAAGTCAACTATTGAAATGATTGTATGAAGTGGAAATGTGTCCTTGCATATCTTAAATTGTGAGTCCAACCAATGAGCTCGATGGTTATGCGTTGCATACTCATACACTATATTCCCATGAAAGATGCCCATAAACTGATACATTGGAATCTTCTCACTAACCAATTCACACCTTTTTGCTTCTTTTCCATCTTTTAGCATGGCCATTGTCTTATATTTTCCAAATTCCACTAATTCATTACCAATTTCTTGTCTAATATCCATATGTTGACAAATTTGTAAATATCACAATCCACCTCAATAAACACATGTTCCCTCCAAGCAACACTTATTGTAATATAGTTGACCATCTACTCTTTCACATAAGATGCTAGATATGAATTCCCTTGAAGATTTTGGTGGACCATGTATGTTGAATTCTTGCAAAAAATTGTTAGCATGCAAATCTATACATATGTGTTGATAAAAATCATAAGGTTTATAAAATTCGATATGTACTCTACAACAACAAGTTGTGTGAGTGTGATTTATTTTGACATAAAAAGGCTTTACCATTTCAAAGAATCTTTGACTAATTTTAATTTGAGGATACATATGTTGAAACTTGGCAAAATATTGTGTTTGAGTCATATCTAAAAAATGTTTCGGATGTGGATCACAAATTTTACTACCAATCCTCCTCCTTACAACATCTCTTTGATTTGGAGAGACCCTTGTGTTATTCTTCCAAAAATATTCAATTAGGGATCTCAAGGCTTCAATAATTTCTTTATCTTTCCATGGTAATCTACTGGAAAATGCCCATAACTCATTGTTATATGGATCTTCCACTCTTTGTCGCCTTCCCATAGCTCTCATTAGAGTTTGTCTACTTATCTTCAATTCTTTACTTGTCTTTCTAATGAGGTGAGCTTTCTTAGTTTGAGTGCTTAAATTTTTTGATGTAAGGTCACGTCGTGTGGTATTACTATCTTTTATGTGTGAGTTAGAACCATGCATTCATCAGATTCTTCATAATAGATTTATTGCTTGATTGAATCGATGTTCTTAGCCCAAGAATCTTGATTATGGGCCTAAATTTCATATTTCTCATTATTTCAACAAATAGTTGACATCTTCTTGTCTCATTTAAAGGCTTAAAAAATAATTTCCATATTCGGTTAGCATGTCTTTGCTGCCTTGGAAGTATCACGCGACTCTGCGAACGTGATACTGTGAACCCTAGCCGCCATTGCTGGTCGAGTCATTAGGAGGAGAAGCACTAGATTTCTCCATGTTAAGGTTCTACGAATGTGATCCTCTATGAACCCTAGTGGCCATTGCTGGCCTGGTCATGATCTAGGGCTTCCATTGTGCCTGGGTGTTCGAATCTATAGGGATTAATTGGTCTAGAATATCCACAGCAGCTGTGATTAGGGGGTGTCGATGCAACATAGAAGCATCACGCAACAATAGTTCATGAAGATTTTGTTGGTGACTCCTAGCCGGTGAAATTGGGGAAGAAATAGGTAGCCAACAGAACCAAATTCCTCAAGTTCAAAAGTTGAAAGTTTTCCAACCAGAGTGTCTCTAGATACTGATGTATTAGGCATTGTTCTCAATTCATTTATAGTAGTAACTTTCATTTCATATGCCAGTGGCAATGCTCTTAAAACTTTAGAAACAATTTCATCTTCACTTAAGGTTCCACCACAACATTGTATACCCAAAACAATTTCATTTACTCTTTCCATAAAAGCAGAAATCTTTTCATCTTCTTCCATTTTCAGATTTTCATACCTGACCCAGAAGCATTCAAGTTTTGCAATTTTGACTATGGAATCTCCTTCATTCAATGTTTCCAATTTTTCCCAAATAGCTTTAGCAGCAGATCTATCTGATAATCCCATGATTTTATGATCTGACAATGCGCTCAAAAGTGCTTCTCTTGCTTCGCAATCATTTTCCTCATCTTTAGCCAAGGTTGGTGGATTAGGTTGACCTTGAGTAGGAGAAGTATAACCATTCTTTGTAACATCCCATATGTCCTTTCCAATGCAATTCAAATGTGTCTCCATCCTGATCTTCCATATGCCATAGGTGGTTCCATTAAGTTTCAGACTGTCCTTCCTAAAATAGTTAGAAGGCATTAGATCTCCTCAAACTGTTAAACTTCTGCAAAAAGCGGACTAAGCTCTGATACCAATTGTTAGGTCCTAGAGACAACTGAGAGGAGGGGGGTGAATTAGTTGTCCAATAAATTCAAACCAAAATTAACTTAACCAAAACTTAATGCTTAATGTCGATAAACCAAACTTTATGCTGGTAAACAATTTTATCAGTTAATTGCAATGTCGGTAAAGATTAATGCATGAAACAGAAAAACAATAACATCCACAACACATAACATAGATATTTGTACATGGAAACCCTGTAATGGGAAAAACCACGGTGGGAAGCCTTACCCACAATCAGATGATACTACTGCAGATAGTATGTGTGTACAATATGGAGTCTGCACATGCAAAAAGGCTAGCTGCCTAGAGCTTAGTGCTCAATCACAAAATGGGAGTCACACTGACTAAAATTAGATGTGTAAATCCAATGATAATGTACTGCTCAAAATAGCATCTTCTTATGCTTGATTCAGTACTAGTTTACTTATGATATGCCTTCTTCAAACCTTCCTTCAATCTTGAATGATGTATATATGTATAGCTCTACTTATATTCGCATATACCTTATTCGCGCTTACTTACATTCCAATATCAATCTCACAAATGAGATCTTACATTTATACCATAACCTAAGACCAATTGAATAGGTCAGCTCACTAAAGATATTACAATAAAATCATTTACAAATGAATCAATATCTAATGCATCATGTCAGCTCAATGCATTTACAATAATAACAAATCATCTTCATAACATGCCATGTTGATTTGGAATAGATATTCTTGCCAATGCATAACCTAGACCTATTTGCTGGTAACAACAAATATGCAAACCTGAATAGACCAATGAACAAATCGCCAAAACCAAGTGATCAAATAGTGTCTTTGACATAACCAAGTAGTCTCCAAGTCACTCCAAGTGCCGGTGAACAATATAACCTATCGGTGAACCAAATATCGAAGACTGTGCATAAGTCACTGAACATGCCGATGAACATAACCAAAGATCTCCAAGTGCTAATAAGTGTTGACAAGTTTTGACAAGTGTTGACATCAATGACAAAACCAATGCAACACATCCAAAATACCAATAGATTTATCATTTGTTCTCTTTAATATGTATGGCCCAATAGCTCCTCAAGAGAAACATGCTCTTTGGAATACTATAACTTGTCAGATCCAACAACAGGGAGTTTAGAAAATCATCTTAGGATGTGATTTTAATGCCATCTTTTCTCAGGATGAGAAATAGGGAGGCAATCCTACTATGTCTAAGGTGATTGAAGACTTTATATCTTTCGTGTCTGATAACACCCTTTCTGACATTTCACCTTCTAATGGTCAATTTACATGGACAAACCAGAGAACTTCCCTTCAAATTGCAAGTAGATTGGATAGGTTTTTCACTTCATATGAATGGATCCTTCAAAAATATACTTTCAGCTCTAAAATTCTATCGTTCTCTGAGTTTGACCATTTTCCTATCGAATTATGCCTAGATAAACATGAAGTTTGTCATCATAGTTCTTCTTTTAAGTTTGAAATAATGTGGTTTCGACACCCACATTTTCATGCTCTGCTTCATTAATGGTGGGTGAGTGCCCCCTTCTACAGGGGGAACAAAATGTTTCAACTTTATATGAAAATGCAGTTTGTAAAAGCAAATATCAAAGTTTGGAATATGGAAGTATTAAAAAATATCTTTGTAGAAAAAACAAAGGTAGAGAAGGAATTAAAGGATGTCAATGAGCTTATCTTTTCTACTAGGATTAATCCAGAAGTTTTCTCAAAGCAAAAGCATTTACAAAGATACTAGGAAGAATTGTGCTCTAGAGAGGAGGAATATTGGAGACAAAAATCAAGGGAATTATGGGTAAAAGAAGGAGATAAAAATACTAAATTCTTCCAGGCATCTGCAAATATTAAGCAAGCTACATCTACTATCTTTTCTATAAATGCCTCTTCTTCAGGAGAAAAATTAACTAATGAACAAGAAATTGGGGAATAGGGTGAACTCTTGTATAAAAATCTTCTTGCTCCCTTCCCTCCTTTTGTTCCTGAGGAGTCTAGTGTCGACATATTGTTAGACTCCATTCCTTGTCTGATTTCACAAGGTGATAATGATTATCTGATGCAACCTTTCTCTCTTGCTAAATTACAAGTAGGTAGTTTTGATGGCTCCTGACAAGTCTCCAGGCCCTAATGGTTTCACCATACTATTCTTTCAAAAGTGTTGGGATGTTTTAGGATTTTATCTTTTAATGGATTTGGAGGAGTCAAGACAAAAATCTTTTATTATCAAGAACTTCAATTTAACCCATCTTGCTGTTATCCCCAAATCTAATAACCCTCAATCTTTGGCAGATTTTAGGCCTATCTCTTTGTGTAATTCAGTGTACAAGATTTTCACAAAAGCTATCTATCTCCAGTTAAAATCATTGATACCTAAAGTAATATCTCTTCAACAAGGAGGTTATGTTCTTGGCAGGGAAACATCAGAAGGTTCGCTTGTGACCCATGAAGTTTTGCACTCAATTTGTTGGCAAAACAACACTACAATGAGACATTGTAGGTGATTGAAGGTTTTGTCATTGATGGCAACCTTACAATCCTATGACACCGGCAAGGCAATCCACTGGCACTATCAAAGTCAGATTCTACACCGGCACACAGACCACCAGCATCGGCAGTGAAAGGAAGCATACCGACACAGAAGCCGACAGGAATTTTGTTTGTAATTTATTTTGTTTATTATTTTAAAATCATTGTAAGCCGACTTGGAAAATTGTAAAATGACTCATATATATAAGAGATCATTGTAGAACAAATAAGTAAGTATGAAGGAATGTAATTAGGCAAAATAAGGCAGACCTATTATACGAATTATAAGTTAAGGGTTTATGTATGAAGCAGAGATATAAACTGGTATTGGATCTGGCATAGTAGATGCTATTTTGAAGCAATACAAGACATTGGATTTATATAATCCATTTTGTAAGTCAATGAGACTTCCCATTTTGTAATTGAGCAGTGAGTTCTAGGCACTTGGCCTTCCTGCATGTGCAGGCCCCTCTTGTAGCAGTAATATTTTCTTATTGGCCAGTAAGTGAATATTGTGGGTCACAAATCCCACCAAGGTTTTTTCCACACCTGGTTTCCTTGTTAAACTACTGTGTTATAGTGTGTTTCTCATGTGGTTATTGTTATCTTTGCTTACTACATTATTTCTTGTTTACCGGTATACAATATTAATATGCTTTACATGTTTTAAGTCAAGAAAAAATTCTAACCGATTAGATACTGATTCACCCCCCCCCCCCCCCCCCCCTCTCAGTATTTGTGGGAATCCTAACAATTGGTATCAAAGCTTGGTCCTCTATTTTTAGAAGTCTAATAGCTTGAGGAAGATCTTAACACCAGTAGAGATGGAAAACTTGATGAAGCAATTAGAAGGAGCTCTCTCAGACTATGATGTAGAAAAATTGAAAAATATCAAACTTGAAGATGATCTAAAAACTGCACAGGATATTTTTCAAGCACCTCAAGAAAATCTTACCATTTCAAGAAACAAGAGAAGAGAAATTTGTGAAAAGATGCAAAATGAGAATGATGAAAAGGAAACTCTTAGTGATCTAATGAATAAGCTGAAATAAGAAAACATGACAAAAAAGAATGAGATGCAGGATATGACTATGAGATTTTGTAAAGAAATTGAAGATAGAAAGAAGAATGAAGAAGACTTGACTAGAAGACTGAATGATGCTGCAAATGAAAACACAAGACTTAGTTATGAAAATGATATGTTCAAGACAGATCTGATGCATGCACAAAATGACTCAAATGAACTCATGAGACAAAAAGGTATCTTGGAAGGAGAACTGGCTGCTACACATCAACATAAAGAAAAATTCAAGAAAAGCTCAGAAGAACTTGGTGAATTGTTGAAAAATCAAAAACCTAATGGTGACACTAATGGTCTTGGCTTTGAAGCTAGTGAAAGCTCCGGTACTACAAACACACAGGATCATGGCAAACTGGTAAGATAACCTACTGCTTATAAATTTAATGGCAAATGCTTTAACTCTAACAAGTATGGTCATAGAGAAAATCAATGTAGATCTAGAAATTATTAGAATACCAATACACCCACCGGTAAATGTTCAAAATGCAACAAAAATGGTCATAATTCTGAAAATTGTAGAATGAATGTGAGATGTTATGTTTGTGGAAGATTTGGACACTTATCTAATCAATGCAGAACACAAACTGGCAAAGGTTATGGGAAAGCTATTCAGAAAAATAATGTGATTTGTTATGCTTGTACCAAAATTGGACATATTGCTAAATTTTGTAGAAGCAAGTCCTCATCGGTAAACAACAATGGTGCTAGTTTGAAAGGTAAAGAAAAGGTTGAAGAAGTAAAGCAGGAATTCTCAAAACAATGGATCAGGAAATCAGAACTAAATGTTGATAGGAATACTCCTCCACCAGCAGAATAGAGTAACACTCCACCGATAGAAGAAAGTAACACTCCACTGGTAGGAGAGTCTTCATCTAACTGAAGAAAATTTCTTTGAGGGTTTGGCAATAAAATGTGAAACATGTTGTTATTCCCTCGCTTGATGGTAAGAAGTTGAAATTACTTCTATACCAGTAGATAAGTTAAGTGATTACTTAACCGACAAGCATTAAATGTGGTGTTTGGCAAAATTAAGATTATAAATCAGTGTTTTGGCTCCATTCTACTTCACTGAGCATTCAAACATTCAAAGAGTGCAAAAAATCCGAGCAAAGACATTTTGAGCAAAGTAGCAAAGCGATTCAACAATCAATCATTCCTAAGGCAGAGAAAGGTATTTATAATCATGGCATCTTCTTCTATACTTGAATTCATAGAAAACCCTACTATAGTCGAAGTAATCAAATGCCCTAGGCCCATATTTCAATTAGTTCCTAAAATAGCTAAGAAGGATAATAATGTTGGTGCATTTTCTCAAATTCCCAAAGGAGTAGTTTTTCCAGAAGACACTAGAATGTACATTCATTGTCACATAGAAGAATTAGGTGATGAGGAAATTAAGAACATGTATAAGACTATAATTTGTGATGATTCTGGTAATTTGAAACCTGAACACAAAATAGTCGAAACCCTAGGATTCATTGAAATCCTCAGTATTCTGAAACCCCCTAAGGATGTTATAAGGATAGTTTTAAGCAAGGTTCATGGTGAATTTTTCTGGTTAGACTCAGTTCACAAAATAACTAAAGAGGCAGTAAAGGCTCTGACAGGGTTACCCAACACCGGTAATAGACCTGATAAAACAAAGGAGGTCTCAAATGACCTAGTGACTAACCTAATAGGTGCAACATCTGACAAGAGATCTTTAAGAGTGAATGATGTAACCGACATCAATGTCAGATTCATTAGCATGATTTTAGGGTATAAAACAACACATGCAAATAGGTTAAACTTAGTTTCTAGTTTATGCATAAAGAGTGCTCATGATATGATCAAGGATAATGCAAAAATAGATGTGTGTGAATGGTTGAAGGATGAACTGATTGATAATCTTGGAAAAATGAAGAAAGACAAAAAGGGGACATTTAGATTTGGTAACCTACTTGTCTGTTTAATGTTGCACATAACAAAATAGGTGCCTAGTATTGGCAACAAAAATCTAGGTTTTGACATACCAGTAGGAAAGCAACTGTCTAATTTACTGCACAACATGGGTGAAAATAGAGAAAAGAATATAAATAAGTACTTTCAGGCATTAAAGGCCTGGATGAATACTAGAGGTAGACTTTCACAAGTAATTGTAGATAAGTATAAGGATGACATATGCTTTGTTATTAAGAAGGATTTGATTTGGATGGAGGCAGTTGTCCCAAGAACCATTTGGGTTACTAAAATGGGTTATGAGATTGATGACAACATAATTGAAACATATGCAAAAGCCCTTCTAGAAGCACCTAAGGAACCAAAAGAAGAGGTATTTGGCAATGCTGAGACTATTGATAATCAAATTCAATCAAAGAAAAGAGTAAATAAGGTAGAAGCAATAGTAAGAAGAGGATCTAGGCAAGCAAAGGCTATCAAAGAAGATGTACTTAAACAAACTGGTATCACTGAAGATGAGTTACAAGCACAACATCCAGAAATTCACCTTTCACCGGTAGCAACTTCTTTGGAAAGTGACATGTCAGTTGTATTTAAAAGAGTTGTGAGGAAAAGAGAACCTTCATCGGTATCCACACCTTCACCTAGAAGAACTAGATAAAAAAAATAGGCAATAAGGCCCTTGGCTAAGAAGACAACTCCAAAAAAGAAAAAGTTAACACCAAAGAAAAAGGCTCAACAAAACATTGCTCCAATTGACAAACTACTAGATGAAATAACAAAGGATGGATAGCTAAAAAACATCAACAAATTATATGATACATTATCAGTTGATGATAAGGAGAAAGTTGAAAACAGTTCAATTCTACACTTGGATATCTATAAGAAATTCTTGATGCAAGTTGTAGATGAATTATCGGTAGTTACAACTAAAAGTCAACTGGCTAATGAGAGTATGGAGATACCACAAGAGGACACTAATCCAAACTCTGAGGTGTTATACATAGTTGACATTGATACTTAGAAAGTTAACATTGTGGTAGATAAGGACACAACTGGAAAGCCAGATATGGCTAGTGAGGCACTAGTAACAGATAACATAGAAGGTAAACTGGCAGATGGTAACATAGAACAGCAAGTAGAGCAACAGGCTCCATCATAGCAATAGGTTCACATAGAGTCAGTACCACCGGCATCTACTGAGCAAGACAAACCTTTGCTTAAGGAAATGGAAACACAAACTGACCTACCAGAGGTCACCACAAGCAAGGATATTTCTCCCACCGACGGGATATAGAGTGTTGGCACTTCAACTACAGGATTCAAATCAAATAATGTAACAAAAGTTCTTTTGGACTCCTTAAAGAAAATAACAAATTGTATCTCACAAGAATACAAGGCTATAGATGATACAATTCCAATTCTGAAGATGATAGCTCCAAAATGTAATGTAGATAATAAAAATTCTTTGAGTCAACTTGACACTTTATCTAAGTATATTACTGAAAACACTGTGACAGTTGAAAAAATAAAAGAGGAAGTATTCAAGGAGAGATTAGAAAAGGAAAAACACAAATTCCTTGAGGAAGAAATAAAGAAGTGTACAAGGCAATTTGACACACTTCTACCAGAATTATGTAGCACATTAAAGGAATTCAAAACTTTGTATAGAGATGCTTGTAAGACTAACTTTTTGAAAGTTGATATAGACAAGAAGATTAGCAAGATACAGGAGCAAATAAATCATCTAGCTGACAATTTCATTAACTCATCTGATTCATTATCAGTTTTTGAGTAGAAGATAACAGGTTTTGAGGAAGACCTAGTTAAACTGGAAAGAGAAAAGGAAAGAATAAAAGGTAAGGCTAAGGATCTTAAATGGAGACTAAGTCCACAACTGGACTACCTCACCACCTTAAGGAAAGAAATATCTAATGCCCTAGTTCAAGGACAGAAAATGCCGACAGAGCAAATGCAACACCTCACCGGTACAGTTCAGAGGATAGAGGCCACAATAAAAGATAGCAAAAAGTTCATTGAGAGCTTGAATATGGTTTTGGTAGATCTTTTTCAGATTGTAACCAACCAGTTACAAGGATGAAGCTGGAAACCACACTCAATTGACACTTTGACAACCTTTGTCATTGATGCCAAAGGGGGAGTAGTGGTATGAGAAAAATCAAATAACTTAAGGATCAACTGCTCAGGGGGAGCACACATTTTTGGTAACAATTTTTGGACTTCAATTTTTGGATACACTTCTGAATTTTTCTCATGAGTGTTGCCATCAATACCAAAGGGGGAGATTGTTGGCAAAAGCACACTCCAATGAGACATTGTAGGTGATTGAAGGTTTTGTCTTTGATGGCAACCTTACAATCCTATGACACCAGTAAGGCAATCCACTAGCACCATCAAAGTCAGATTCTACACTAGCACATAGACCACCGGCACCGACAGTGAAAGGAAGCATACTGACATGAATTTTGTTTGTAATTTATTTTGTTTGTTATTGTAAAATTATTGTAAGCCAACTTGGCAAATTGTAAAATGACTCATATATATAAGAGATCATTGTAGAACAAATAAGTAAGTATGAAGGAATGTAATTAGGTGAAATAAGGCAGACCTATTATGCGAATTATAGGTTAAGGGTTTATGTATGAAGCAGAGATATAAACTGGTACTAGATCTGGCATAGTAGATGCTATTTTGAAGCAGTACAAGACATTGGATTTATATAATCCATTTTGTAAGTCAGTGAGACTTCCCATTTTGTAATTGAGCAGTGAGCTCTAGGCACTTGGCCTTCCTGCATGTGCAGGCTCATCTTGTAGCAGTAATATTCTCTTATTGGCCAGTAAGTGAATATTGTGGGTCACAAATCCCACCAAGGTTTTTCCCACACCGGGTTTCCTCGTTAAACTACTGTGTTATGGTGTGTTTCTCATGTGGTTGTTGTTATCTTTGCTTACTACATTATTTCTTGTTTACCGGTATACAATATTAATATGCTTTACATGTTTTATGTCAAGAAAAAATTATAACCGATTAGATACTGATTCACCCCCCCTCTTAGTATCTGTGGGAATCCTAACACAATTACCTCTTCCTAGTCCCCTTCTTTTACAGATAAATTAGACATGTTGAAAGAATATGATAAAGTATGTCGGTCCTTTCTTTTGAGAGTGCTTTAAAAGTTTGTCTTTCTGGATAAGTGGTGCAAATGGATCAAAAATTGCCTCTCTAGGGCACATTTTTCAGTTACTATTAATGGTAATCCTTCTGGTTTTTTTTGAGCCACCCAAGGGGTTCGACAAGGTGACCCACTATCACCTTTTCTTTTCATTATCATGGCAAAAACTTTTAGAAGATTGGTCAATAAGCAGTTGAGTCTTGGTTTTTGGAAGGGGGTATGCACCCCTGATGCCTCAATTTCTATCACCCACACTTTATTTGCAGATGATACACTTTTATTTGGTTGTTCCAATATACAAGAAGCAAGAAATATTAAGAAAATATTGGACATATATACTTCTGGATCTGGACAGAAAATCAATGCGCAGAAATCTAAACTATTCATATTCAATACTTCTGAAATGGTGTCTAATAACATTATCCAGACATTGGGCTTTCCAGTGGATTCTCTTCCATCATAGTACTTGGGTATCCCTTTCTTTATGGGAGTAGGGAAACCTTCTTTTTGGAATTTTGTGATTGATAGATTAAAAAGAAAAATTTCTGTGTGGAATGCTAGATGGTTATCTCTTTTAGGCAGAATCCTTCTTGTCAAAACTATTCTTGCTACAATTCCAAACTACTACGGGCGGGGTGGGTTTGCACGATCTTTCAAAAAGGAATAAGGCCTTTGGGGGAAAGCTAGTTTGGAATATGTATGAAAAACAACATGCTTTGTCATGATAAATTTTGCAAGCAAAGTATTTAAATACTCCTACCTCTTCACGTATATTTACTATTCTTGATCCTCCATCAGGGTCTACAGTTTGGAACTTCATGATGGACTCTAGGAATGTGATTACTAGATACTTATCATGGCAAGTACATAGTGGCAAAGAAGTAAACTTTTGGCATGATTCATGGAGTGGTCTCCCCCCTCTTAATCTTGAGGAGTCCCTAGTAGATGTGATCCCTATATTTATTGCTCATTGGGGTTCTCACCTTTATGATTACATAGATGAGCTTGAGAAGCCTTCAAATCATGTCATTTGGAAGAAGCCAGCTCTACTCCCAATCTCCCAGGGTCAAAATGTAAAATATTCTCTGATTCTCAAGAACCGCATTATCTTTATCTCTAATGGTTTGGACAAATTGATATGGTGCCCTACAAAGAATGGAGAGTACTCTATCAAGGAAGGGTATAAGGCAATTCATCAAATGTCTGTTCAATCCTATTCACAAAGAGCCTACAATTTCTATTGGACCAACAATGTTCTTCCCAAGGCATGGATGTTAGCTTGGCTTTTTCTACATAAGAGAATACTCACCAGTGAGAGACTTGTTAAATTGAATATTACACATCCATTTGATTGTGTACTTTGTGGTGAACACAGTGAAACATTAGATCATCTCCTCCTCCAATGTGATTTTGCTATTGTTGGATGTTTGTGCTTGATAAGCTTTCCTTTAGCACCCCTCTTCTAGACAATGTATGGGATTTGTTCTAATCATGACCAGTATTATACTCATCCTCTCTTTTTGCATGTATTTGGAGAGTGATCCCATCCATATTAGTATGGTCACTTTGGTGGGAAAGAAATAAGCTTATTTTTAGAAAGCAAACATCTCCTCTTTCTGATGTTTTCAATTATATTGAAAAATCAGTATCAGAACTGGTTAATGCTCATGTTTCAAATCAGTTCAATTCAAATAGAGAATTTACTTCTTGGGATGGTCAAGTTATTAATTGCTAGAAGGGCATCTCTATTCCTGTATCACCTTGTCTTCCGAGAGTGAGAACTAGTAAAATTGATAGAAATAAAGTGAAATGGTGTCCTCTAGATTCAATGCATTTCAAATTAAATTTTGATGGCTCTTCTAAAGGGAACCCAGGTGATGCAAGGATAGGAGTATGCATAAGGGATCACACAGGATGTGTTTTTCTTTGAAATATGCTTTTATTCCATCAGGTACTAACAACTTTGCAGAGCCATATGCTTTACTTGAAGGTATTCTACTAGTAAAAAAACTGAACATCTCTTATATTCACATTGAAGGCGATTCAACTATTATTATCAACGCTTGCATAAAGAGAAATATTGATAATTGATAGATAAGATATTTAATTGAACAAGCATGGACACTAATTGATACAGTTACAAACTTCACCATTTCACATGTGGATAGAGAAGGGAACTGGGTTGTAGATCATTTGGCAAATATGGGAAGTTCCAAGGAGGAACTTAATATGATGGGTCTGAATTGTGATTTCGATTCTTATCCAATTCTCAAGGGGAAAATTTTGGAGGATATGGGTACATGATAGTATTACATATAGCTATGTAGTGCTCTTTTTCATAATGATATAAATTGGTATGTGTGGTATTATAAGTGCAAGGTCTTGTGGTTTTCTTATATCTATATATTGTGAAGGGATGTCAATTTGAGAAGCGTGCTGGATTGTAAGTTGGATAAATGCATGAGACAAATTGTGGACTGCTGTGGAAATGTGTACAACTCTTGTGATGTTTTGGTCCCGACTACATCATGTTCAATATATTCCAAAAAGCATTCGATACGGGGGGGTGTTTTATGGCACTCGATATTCTAGACACTATAACATATCTTATTTTTTGGCATATTTGAGATTTAAATCTCATGACCTTTCTATGTATTGTAGAGAAAGGATCATAGTTTTTCTTACTAGTTCTTTTCTCCAAGAGCTCTTTGAATCAACTTTATATAATAAAATATATTAAGTGGCACTACCACCTTTTTCAAAAAAAAAAAAAAACACTTAATAAGTATTTGAATTCTAAAAACAAGAAAATATTACCTCAATTATTCAAATTTGATAAAATAAACTATGTTCTTCCTCTTCGATGTTGCCAAATGAAAAAAAAGGTGGTGGAGAGCTGATGGAATGTATAAAATAACCTTGCATAAAATGTCAACACCATGCAAAAAGCATTTTTTTGTCTGATCATGCACAGAAAGAAGATAAAATGAGAGAATGTGGGCTTGGATTACAGGTCAAGGGTACCATATAACCATTTTTTAGTGCAGCTCATTTAGCTAGCGCCAAATGACTTCCATTGAAATTTTTTAACCTTTGATAAATTTATACTCTATACCCTATAATCTATACTCTATACCCTATATTTTGATAGCCACAACCATAAAAATTAAACCATTTAAAACTATAACAAATACCCTAGATCGTATGACCCAATATGCTAAATCCTCGACCCTATAAATCGATATGCTAAACCATATGAAGTAAGTATGGAGGGTGAGATATGGAGGGAGGGGGGGAATAAAGGGGGTGAAACACTTATAGAAGGAGGGAGAAAGAAGAGGAGGGATACAAGAACAAAGAGAGAGAGAATGGGGGATTGTGGGAGAGTTAGAGATAGGGGTAAGGAGGGAAAGGAGATACCTAGAGAGGTGAAGCAATGAGGAAGAAAGAGAGGGAGATACCTAGAGAGAGGAGAGAGTGAGGAAGAAAGTGAGGGAAAAACCTAGAGAGGGAAGGGTGTGAGTAAGAAAGTGAGGTTGACAAATTTGGGTATAAAGGACATAGAGGGGAGAGGGGTTTAAGGACGGTGGGGTGGATATATAGGTAAACATTCAAAGGGACTAAGAGACTTGGTGATAAAGGGAAAAGAAGGTCCAAGGGAGTTGAGAGGTCTAGAGGGGAGAGATAGGTACTGAGGTTTAAGGAGGATGGAGGGGATAGAGAGGTAAACATGAAGGGAATGAGAGACTTGGGGATAATGGACATAGAGGGAAAGGGAGGTAAAATGCCATAAGAAGGATGAGGGGGATACAAAAGTAAACATGAAGAGAACAAGATACTTGGGCATAAAGGACATAGAGGGCAAGGGAGACCTAAGAGGCTTAGAGGAGAGAGAGAGAGAGGTGGGATAAAGGAAATGTAGAGGGGAAGGGAGGTGAGAGGCACAAAGGGGAAAGAGCTATGAGATGGGGGTTTAAGGAAGGTTGGGGGTGATAGAGAGGTAAGCATGAAGAAAGTGTGGGAGAGACCTAGAGAGAGGAGGGAGTGAGGAAGAAACTAAGGGAAAGAGGTGAGAGAGGGAATTAGATGGGTGTAAGGATGGAGAGGGAGATAGCTCGAGGGATAGGGGAATAAGGGAATTGTGAGAGCTAGAGAGGGGAGGGACAAAGAAGAGTATGTATCTATAAGAATGGAGAGCTCAAGAAGAGGTAAGAGGAGAGAGAGAATATAAGATCTAGTTCATAGAGAGAGATGGAACTACGAGGGAATGGAGATAAAGATGGGCCAATCTAGGGAGATTTAACTACTAAGATAAATTTTGAGAGGTGAGAAACCTAGACGGGAGAGGGGTGATATGGGGGTTTAAGGATGGTGGGGGGGATATAGAGGTAAAAATTCAAAGGGACTAAGAGAATTAGTGATAAAGGGCATAGAAGGTCCAAGGGAGTTGAGAGGTCTAGAGGGGAGAGATAGGTATTGAGGTTTAAGGAGGGTGGAGGGGATAGAGAGGTAAACATGAAGGGAAGGAGAGACTTGGGGATAAAAGACATAGAGGGAAAGGGAGGTAAAAAGCCATAAGAAGGATGAGGGGGATACAAAGGTAAACATGAATGGAATGAGATACTTGGACATAAAGGACATAGAGGGGAAGGGAGACCTAAGAGTATTAGAGGAGAGAGAGAGAGGTGGGATAAAGGAAATGTAGTGGGGAAGGGAGGTGAGAGGCACAAAGGGGAGAGAGATATGAGATGGGGGTTTAAGGAAAGTTGGGGGTGATAGAGAGATAAGAATGAAGAAAGTGTGGGAGAGACCTATAGAGAGGAGGGAGTGAGGAAGAAACTGAAGGAAAGAGGTGAGAGAGGGAATTAGATGGGTGTAAGGATGGAGAGGGAGAAAGCTCGAGGGATAGGGGAATAAGGGAATTGTGAGAGCTAGAGAGGGGAGGGACAAAGAAGAGTATGTATCTATAAGAATGAAGAGATTGAGAAGAGGTAAGGGGAGAGAGAGAATACGAGATCTAGTTTGTAGAGAGAGATGGAACTATGAGGGAAAGGAGATAAAGATGGGCCAATCTAGGAAGATTTAATGACTGAGATAGATTTTGAGAGGTGAGAAACCTAGAGGGGGGAGAGGGGTGATATGGGGGTTTAAGGATGGTGGGGAGGATATAGACGTAAACATTCAAAGGGACTAAGAGACTTGGTGATAAAGGGCATAGATGGGAAGGGAGTTGAGAGGTCTAGAGGGAAGAGATAGGTATTGAGGTTTAATAAGGGTGGAGGGTATAGAGAGGTAAATATGAAGGGAATGAGAGACTTGGGAATAAAGGACATAGAGGGGAAGGGAGGTCAAAGGCCTATAGGGGAGAGAGAGGTGAGATGGGGGTTTGAGGAGAGTGGGAGGATAGAGATGTAAACATGAAGGAAAAGACATATTTGTGGATCAAGAACATAGACAAAAAGAGAGGTGAGAGACATAGATGAGAGATTAAGGAGGATGAGGGGGATAAAGAGGTAAACATGAAGGGAATAAGATACTTGGGGATAAAGGAAATAAAAGGGAAGGGAGGTGAGAGGCTAGAGGGGAGAGAGAGGCAGGATACTTAGGGATAAAGGACATAGAGGGGAATGGAGGTGGGAGGCCTAGAGAGGAGAGAGAAAATAGATGGGGATTTAAGGAGGGTGGGGGTGATAGAGAGGTAAACATGAATGGAATGAGATACTTAGGAATAAAGGACATAGAGGGGAAGGGAGGTGAGAAGATCAAAGGGGAGAGAGAGGTGAGATGGGGGTTTAAGGAGGGTGAGGGGGATAGAGACATAAACATGAAGAAAGCAGGGGAGAGACTGAGGGAAATAGGTGAGAGAGGGAATGAGATGGGTGTAAGGATGGGGAGGGAGATACAAAGTGATAGGGGAATAAGGGAATTGTGAGAGCTAGAGAGGGGAGGGACAAAGAAGAGTAGGGATTTAAGAATGAAGAGAGATAAGAGGTAAGGGGAGAGAGAATAAGAGATATGGTTCATAGAGAGATATGGAACTACGAGTGAAGGGAGATAAAGGTGGGTAATGGGATATCTATCTCATAGAGGAGGGTAATGGTACACGGAAGAATATGGATACCTCAAGGGCTCAATGTGAGATGGATAAAGGTGGATATCTTGATAGGTGGAGAGAGAGGAGAGAGAGGCCATAATTGAGAGAGGGGAGTGAGATATAAAATGAGAGACAAAGAAACAAAGAGAAAGAGGGAGGGATGGGTAGATGGTGATTTTTTGAGATACTTAGAGATGGTAAAGGTAGATATAGGTGAGGGGGAGAGTTCACAAAGCAATAAAGAGGGGTAAGTACCTATAGGGTGAGAACTGGAGAGGGAGAGAGAAGTATACAAAAGAGAAATAGAGGTGATTTACTTAGAGCCTAAGGAGGGATTGGTAAGAGACACAATAGGTACAAATAGATATAAAAGGAGAGAGCAATAGCTAATGGGACATTATTTCAACTAAACATTGTTTTTATGTACACATTTGGCACTCTCCCTACCACATTTGGTGCTCTCCCTATTTGGTGCATGCCAAATGTGGAATATGAACCCCATTTGGCATGCACCAAATGGGAAAACCCATTGATCACATTTGGCGCATGCCAAATAGGGAGAGCGCCATATTTGGCATGTACCAAATGGCTCACTTTTGTAGACACAAAACCTATGGGTTGGATTTGCCTTGGGCATCCAACCAAAAGGTTTGGATGACCAAATCAGGGTAGAGACATGTTTTTATCAAAAATAAAAATTTTGACATATTTTTGGTCGTGCTCTCCGTCAGGTTTGCACATGTTTCAATGCAGTTAAAAAAAATATTGTGGTAAACTTGAGCTCCCTCTTAGCTATCCAACAATGAAATTTATTTGAAATTTTGATTTTTTTGTCTTTCATCTATAATTTCTTTTGTCAGTGTGTCCATTTTTTGTCAAAAACCAACATGCACTATTTTGGGTATAGATTTTTACACGTTCATCAGATTTTGAAAAACTTACATTTTTAGAAACTAGACTCCATTCTATAGAATTTTTTTAAAAAAAAATTATTTTTTATTACTTTTCAATGATTTTAGGGGGGAGCACGCTCAAATTTCTATTTTTTAGGATGTGTCCACTTCAAAAATTAGTAAAAACTCATATACTCATTACAAAATTAGTTGAAAATATAGCATAAACTAAAATGTGTTAGCTAATTTCTCACCAAAGCAATTTTAAAAACTCAAAAAAAAAGTTAACATTTTAGGGGGGGTCACAACAGACGCTATGTTATGTTTTTTGCATAAAATAGGACCACTTTTTGTGGCCCCCCTTTCTGAAGCCCTTAATCTCCACCATTTCCAAAATAAATTAGTAGTTCAGAAAGTAGACTCAAAGCAATCTGACTCTTGTTCTTGTTGCATCTTCAAATTTGGAGTGTAATAATGTTCAATTTATCATTGAAGTTCGAACTTTGTTGATTTCAGAAGAAAAAAAAGTGGCATCTTAAGATCCCCTTTCAGTACCACAACTTGGTAGATATACCCTACAGGTTGTCGAATCAATAAGATAAGATTCAATTTGATATGAATCATGGTTGGTGAATAAAACCCTAAGCACATGAAGTTTGAGTTTTTTTTTTTGGCAGGAAAATAAGAGTAAAAATGTGTAGATCATAGATCTAAGTTTTGAGATGGTTGATGATTGATAAGAAAGGGTGATTCTTCCAAGTGAGAGTTTATCAATCTGAGGATTGATCAGGTATGAAGGTTTTAAAATAGCAAGGCTTAAGGTAACTGGTAGACAGTTACAGAGTGTAACAGTTCATCTAACCGACAGTGTCTGAACCAGTAGAGAAGAAGCAGTGTGACAAAAAATAGTTTAACCGACAGAGAGAATTGTTTGCAGGGGTTACAAAACTCATTTGTAACAAGTGTTTATCATTGTATTGATTTAATATTTCATTTTATTTCACTTAGTGGGTTCTTAGTGTAGGGGTTGGTTCTCCTTGAGTTGGTGATCAAAATAGAATAGGGGTTGGTGCTCTTTTGGGTAGGTGCCCATAAATTGCTAGGGGTTGGTGCCCTAAATTTTGTAAAACTGTTATTTCATAATGAGGATGGAATGGAGCAGTAGATCTCCAACAACATTTCTCACTGAGGTTTTTCCCACATTGGGTTTTCCTCATATATCTGGTGTTATGTGATGTGCTCTTGTGTGTGATTGCTTATTAGAGTTTTTCATTATATTACCGGTTGCACACACTATTTTGAAATTGTTTATAATCACTAATTCACCCCCCTCTCGGTGATATCTTGTGCTCTATAATTGGTATCAGAGCATTAGGTTCACTGTTGGTCAAATCTTTTTCTAGCTTGGGTAGATTTTGGTTTAAGAACACAATGACAAGGAATGAATCCTCCTCCTCCAAAGCTCCCATGTTTGATGGTACCAACTATGCCTTCTAGAGAAGAAGAATGGAAACCAATTTGTCCTCCCTAGACTTTGATGTTTGGATGTCTATGAACAATGGGTATACTATCCCTAATACTAATCCTACAGATATAGATGCTAAGAAGGAATATGAAAACAATGCCAAGGCTAAACATGATATTATCAGTGGATTGCTTGATAACGAGTTTGTTAAGTTTATGCAATGCTCATCTACCAAGGAAACTTGGGATAAGTTGAAAAGATTGTTTGAAGGAGATGTCAAGGTCAAGGAGGCTAAAATGAAAACACTAAGAGGTCAGCTTGAAGGCTTGAAGATGAAAGATGAAGAGAAGATTGTTGATTATCTTCAAAGAATTGATGAAACAGTGAACACTATTAGAGGACTTGGAGAAGATATATCTAATGATGTGATTACAAAAAAGGTACTTATATCTCTCACATATAAATACAATACAAAGTGTAGTGCCCCTACCCTTTTCAGCTTTGTAAAATTGGTTTGACCTTGGTTGACTTTTTTTATGTGACATTCTTAGATGGTTGATTAACCATTATGTAATGTTGTAGTTAGATATTGTGATTTTTTGTGCATACCTGTTAATGTGCTTTCACATCGATTCTTATGTAAGTTTAATTGTTCTCCCGATTCTTGTTATTAATCTCGAGCTAACACTTTCATTGTATATATATATATATATATATATATATATATATATATATATATATATATATATATATATATATATATATATATATATATATATATATATATATATATATGTATGTATGTATGTTGGTGTGACTCTTAGTTGCAGGAGATTGCAGCTACAGTACTGCCGAGGTGCGAGGTTCATCTTCTCCTGGATTTGCAAGGTTGAGTATACCTCCTTCATCCTTAGAATTTGGGTTAGGTGGTCATAAAACCCTCAGTGTACCCTAGTCATGCTCAAGTGAGCGTCACCTATGGTCCATCAGTTTCCCTTTTTGTTTGGGTTTGCGGATTGTGTATTTGGTTGGATTTCTTGGTTTGTGTGCCTTGCATGTGGTAAAAATTGAGTATTTTATCCTAAGTATTTAACTTGATTTAAAGTGTTCATTTACACATTAGAAATTAAGGAAGTTAAAAAAAATAGGTTTCTTTTACGTGATTAATCATTAATTAAAAGATCACTCTATTTATGTTTATAGCAAGTTTAATTTAATGGTTAATTTAAAATCGTGAATTTATTTAGTTTATGCATTTTGCAAAGGGAAGATTTAAAGTTATTCGAAATAAAAACAATTTAATCCCTTTTTGCTTTTTGAAATAGAAAGGTTAATTTTAATTATTTAAGAAAATCAATTTTTATTAGAAAAGAAAGTTTAATTTATATATATATTTGATATAGTGTGAAAGATTGATTTTGGGAATTTAATTTAATTAAAATATTTTACTCTCATCAATATTGCAAAATATAAATGTTATCTTGTTTTTTATTAAGGTAAAAATGGGTTTTGAAGGGGGCCCTAAACCCTTTACAAGCGAAACTTAGCAGATAAAGAAAAAAGAGAGAAAAAGGGACAAACCAATGAAAATCCAGCAAAAAACCATAGAGAACTAGCTAAAGCCCCACAAAGCCAGCAAGACCAGTAAGACCCAAGAGAAGAAACTAATTGATTTTTTTCAGGGCATTAGCCAAGGTGTTGCTAATCCCATGCAGTTCTTTGATGTTTTCCCTAAGATTAGGGATATTCTTAGCAAAAGCAACCACAACTTTCTTGACACTTGCCCTAGTCCTCTTAGCAGCACCAGCTGGAGTAGCTTCACCACTGCCAATCTGGATAGTATCTTCATCCATGTAAAGGCCCACCACCAGTTTAGGAGAACTAGAATTATCAAAGACCTTAGCAATATCTTCCAAGTTTTTAGTGACTGCTGACAGGATATTCGGGATAATGCCCAACAAACTTTTCATCGCCACACTCCCTTCTTCCAGCAATTTAACCTTCTCCTCCATATCCTGCTTCCATTTTTTCTGATCCCTGTTATTATCCTTCCTCTTCTCGTCCACCTTTTTCTCATTTTTTTCCAGGTTCTTCAAGAGTTCATAGGTCCATCTGTCACAATCCAGTCTCGCTTCACTGAGTTTTCTAAGGTTATCCAAGAATAACCCTTTACCGGCACTTTCCTTATCCTCGCTTAAACTATCCTTAGTCATGTCCTTCTTAGGATCCTTCTTCTCCTCCCTCTTAGAATTCACATCTTTATCCTCATTATCCTTGTACTCCACATCCTCCATAGGGTGGCTATTATCCTTGCTAGGGCAATCATTGTGGATAGGGCTTTCATTGTCAGACTCATTATCACCACCTTCTTCCTCAATAACCACCTACTCATCTTTCTAGCTGTCTTCACCATCAGAATCATCTGTATCCATTTCACTACCTTCTTTTCCCATTTCATCTATTTCAGTATTTTCTTCATGGGTTTCCGTCCCAGAGGCACTCTTACTTTTTTTGCTAGAAGACGCCTTCTCCTTGCTGGAATTGTCTCCCTCCAGCTTTCTCTTCCCTGGAGAGGTGGATAACCTCTTGTTTTCCAGAATGGCAAGGGTTTTACAGTGCTCATAAATGAGCAGCAAAAGCCCGCAATGGAGAACCGGATTAGAGGGATTCTTACAGTGTTTATTAAGGGACCTTAAAAGGGACCTAAACAGGTAGTAGGGTAGGGAGACCCTTTTGTCATGTCTGAAATGGTTTTTAAGAACAAAGTGGTAAGTGTGGGCCCTAGAAAATCAGCCCTCAATAGTGATATATTTCATTATGGCTTTCAGAACCCATCCCCATATTTTCTTGATATTAGACGCTTCATAGTAACCCCCTGTGGCTTTGCCAATTCTGGCCCTCTCTTTTTCCTTACGTGGGAACAAATTAACCGCGCTATTGGAGACTTTAAGGTCTCTTAAAAAATTAAGCCCAAAATGGGGCATGCTAGTCATAGTAGCAATGAGTCCCACATCCAATTTGAACTTAACCCCATAGATTTTAAAGGACCCATTACACCAATTTTCAAAATTTTTGGACACAGCTAGATTCACGCTACCTTTGTCATAGTCCACCAGCTTCTCCATAAAGCTTGTGAGGGACCCTTTTTCCAACTTCGCCCACACTTTCGGCATCACCTTCCATCTTTACGTATTATCTAGTTCCTACCTCCTTAAATATCCTCCCATTTTCACATTCGGATTCTCAGCTCTGTTCCTTTGCAAACTCAACACTTCTTTCCCATAGTTACTCAGGATTTTGAAAAGGGTGACCCAAAAAGTGTGCGACGTAATATTAAAAATGGTTGGGGTTCTACTGCTTTGTTAGGTAATCATAACCTTTCCATCAAATCATAAATTATTCATATACCCTATCATGATTATGCAGTCCTTCCCTCCCCATAAATCTGTCCTTTCTAAGGAGGTCTTTAATATTCATATTAATTTCTTCCCCATGCCAAATCATTTGAGAATAAGAGTTAACTCCTAGGTTCACTAGACAGTTTGCCAACATATTTTTCTCTCTCAAGGTATGTTGAATAATTATTTCTTTAAAACTAGCGATGATCTCCCTAGCTTTCAGGATAATGTTTCCAATTGACCAAGATGGCTCCGAATCCCCCTTCAGACACTTAATAATATTAAGTGAATCTCCCTCGAGCCATAATTTATCATGATTAATATTCTTAGCTATAATTAGGATATTTAGGGTAGCTGAAGCTTCGACAAAATGACTATATTGACTCCCCAAAGGACTAGCCACTGCCACTAAACAACTTCCAGCAAAATTCCTTACAATGCCCCCATATACAGCTTTACCCATATTCCCCTTAGAGGCCCCATCAAAGTTAGCCTTAATCCACCCCTGAGGAGGAAAACACCAAACAAGACCTTCTCTGTCCTTCTCCATACTAGTAGTAGTAGTAGAGAGGTTCCACCTATCATTGAACTCTTCTTTAGCAGCTGGTCCATTATCAGTGCCATAAATCCATTCAAATATGCTCCTGTAAATTTTATCCACCACCATTTCAAGAGTAGCACTTTTATCCCTAAAAATCCTATTATTGCGCTCTTTCCATATATTCTAGATAACATTCGGGAAAGTAAGTTTCCAAGTCTCCACAATCTTTGGATTAGAACTAGGGCATTTCCATTACTGCCAAGAATCCCCTAGGGAATTCAGAAAAACCCATCTCAAGTTCCACCTGCTTAAGATAACTTTCCAAATTTCCTGACTAAATGTATATTGATTAAGAATATGGCAAGCAGTCTCTTCTTCCCTGCAATGAAGAGAACACCTGTTAGGAAAAACAAAGCCTCTCTTTTGAAGGTGGTCCAGAGTTAAAACCTTGTTTTGGATGAAAATCCAAAAAAGGATATTAACCTTAGGAACTAACTTCTTATTCTAGACTTTAGCCCAAATAGGAGTTTCTTCTACAGATTCATTATGGATATCCACAGCTGAGGACATAGAATATTTCCCATCTGGGGTTTCCCTCCATATCAATCTATCATCTTTATTGTCTCTAGGAACTTTAGCAGAGAGAGCAATCTAAAGGAACTTAAGCCCCGGACAATGGTGGCTAAAATCAATCCATTTCCCATTTCTCCAGTAGTCTTTGACCAACTCCCCAAACTTTCTTTTGAACCAGTCTTTCCATTCATTAAGGATTGGAACTTCCTCTAGAGGTTTATCCAAAATCCACCTATCTTCCCAAAATCTTATTTTCTTAGCATCCCCAAGGTTCCAAATTCAACCAGCAGTAGCCCAACTTTTAGCAGATTGGACTGCGTTCCATATAGCAGAACCTTCAACAATAAAAGAATCATCATAAAATTCTTCCTCGAAAGGTTGCATATAAAGATATTTGTTTTTCCAGATTAAATTCCATTCTCTTTCCTCCCCTTTCATTCTCCAAATTTGTTTAGCTAATAAAGCCTTATTCATAGAGCTGATATTCCTTAAAACCAACCCCCTTGAGGCCTTAGGGGAACAAATTTTATTCCAAGCAATAAGGCGAATTACTTTTTTGACTTCCACCCCTGACCAAAGAAACTCTTTTTGAATTCTTTCAATTGCTTCCTCAAACTTTATGGGGATTTTGAACAAACTGAGAGTATAAACAAGCAAGTTTTGGAGAGTGGCTTTGAGCAATATAACTTTGCCCGCTTGACTAAGGATTGCCCCTTTCCACCCAGCTAATTTTGAGTTAAATCTATCAATCAACTTATTCCAGAAAAAATCCTCAGGCTTAATACACAGAGGAAGCCCTAGATAAGAAGACGGAAGCTCGGATATTTTGTAGCCAAGAATTCTTTCAATCCTTAATTGCCTTTGAATAGGGGTATTGATGAAGAACAAAGAACTCTTATACCAATTAATTTTTTGACCAGAAGCAGATTCATAAATATTCAGCACATTCTTCATATTTTTAGCTTCCGTAATGGTAGTTTTCCCCATAGTGATAGAATCGTCAACAAACTATTCATGAGTACAAGTGAAACTGGATGAAGATGGTTTTAGACCTCTAAGATTGCCTTCTTCCATATTTTAAAATATAAATCTTCCTAGACTTTCAGCTAAAATAGTAAACAAGATAGGGGATATGGGGTCCCCCTATCTAAGACATCTAGAGCTTTTGAAGAAACTTGACAGGGATCCATTGACGATAGCAATAGAAGAGGAAGTTTCCATAAGTTGAGAGCAAAGCTAAATAACTTTTTCACAAAAACCAAATGCTCTCATAATCCTTAGGAGAAATTGCCAGTTCACTCTATCATAAGCTTTAGCCATATTTAACTTTTGAAAGAACCCCTGATTATAGCAACTTTCAGGGAATGGATATTTTCATGAACAACTATTATGGAGTCCAGAATCTGTCTACCAGGGACAAAACCATTCTGCTGGACAGAGATAATTTTTAAAGAATTTCGAGCAGCCTGGAAGTCAAAACCTTGGATAAAATCTTGTAAACAAAGTTACAGAGACTAATGGGTCTAAACTTATTGAGAGAATCAGCTCCTGAGATCTTCGGGATTAGGACAATGAATGTAGCATTCAGTTCTTTAAGAAGCCTTCTAGATCCAAATAATTCTTTAACACCTTTGCAGATGTCAGTCTCCACAATATGCCAAAAACATAGGAAACCCGTCCAGTCTAGGTGATTAATCTCCCTAAAAAGAAAACACCAAATTTTTGATTTCCTGATCAGAGGGGATGCGGGATAAGAAGTTATTGTCATCCACAGTCAGGGTAGAAGGAATAGCTTGCAACAAGATGTTTTGATTACTGATATCCAAGCTATCCACTTCTCCCAACAGGGTACCAAAATACTTCAGAGATTCTTTTCTAATATCATCATCCTTCATCAAAATCCCTTTATTACAGGATAATCTGGATATCCTATTAGCCACCCTATGCTTAAGAGCAGTTAGGTGAAAAAACCGAGTATTTTTATCACCTTCCTTCAAGAATAGGGCTCTAGATCTTTGTCTCCAGAATGTTTCTTCATTAGAAATAATGGTGTGGTATTTAGACAAAAGAGCATGTTCCTCCTCCCTCAGTTCATCAGATAGCCCATTCTCTTGGATTCTATCCCGAACTTCTTTTATATCAATTCTAATTTGAATTTTACTCTTAAAGATGTCCCCAAAAATCTCTTTATTCTATATTTTAATTTTAGCCTTTATAATATTGAGCTTTTTAACTAAAGACAGCCATACCCTCAACCTCAGAATTCCACCAATCAGCAACACAAGCTTCCAATGATGGATGGGATAACCACACTTTTTCAAACCTAAAAGGGAAGTTTCTCTTAGCCGAAAAAGAGTTGGTAGTAAAAGAGATAGGATAATGGTCTGACCCAATTTTGATAATAGAAGCAAGAGAGAAGCTATACTTGGCTAACCACTCAGGAGAAATTAAAGTTCTATCTAACTTCACTTGAATCAGGTCTGCTCTGGTTCTTCTATTAGTCCAGGTATAGTTAATCCCTTGAAGATCCACATCCATAAGAGCTTGATCATTAATGAACTCCATAAGGTCTTGTTTTCCATCAAGCTACAAGGGGAGAACTCCCATCTTCTCTTCCTCTTTTAGCAGAGTATTGAAATCTCCCATTATTATCTAGCTTTGATCAACAAACTTAAGTTTGTCATCAGCAAGGCTTCTCCAATATTTAGCTCTCCTAGTTTTGGTATTATGCACATAGACATTGGTTAACAACCATACAAAGTTATCCTTGATATGCTCAAGTTGCACAAAGTTTCTATTACAAGCAGAGATGATTTCCTTATCTTTAATGGTTTTTTGATTCCAAAAAATCATAGTTCCTCCAGAAGCTCCCTCCGAGCTAGATCTTATGACACCATTATTTTTAAAAATTCTAATCTTTTCCACTTTATCCTTAGACATCTTGGTTTCCTAAACAAGGACCACATCTGGTTTATGATCTCTTTGATGTTTTGTAACACATCCTGCTTATGAGGGGCATTCAGCCCTCTGATGTTCCAGGATATTATCTTCATACTTTAACCAGAGATAGGGCTGACTTGATGGAACATTGTGTTCCATCGGCACGATTCTTCCAGCTTTCCTATTCCCTTTAATGTTTTAGAGATGGCCTCCCCTTCTTTTTGTTCTGGCTTCCAACATCTGCCTTTTTCTTATTCCTGCTTCCCCTCCTTACCTCTTCCTTCTCCTGACTGACAGATCCAACCTCCTTGTCCTCTGGTTTATTTTTGTTGTTCAACTCTCTACCTTGCTCCCCCTCTTTAGTACTCTCTATTTGGATATTAGAGCAGACACAATCCTATTTTTCATTATCACTATTCTCACCCTTATTAACCTCATTTACTGGCTCCATTATGTCCTTATTTTGATCACACTTTGCTGATGAGTCTCCTTTTTTATCAATCATTTGCCAAATCTTTTTATACTTCACATTGCTACCAGACTTACTTTCCTTACTCTTCTGAAGCGGACATGATTTTTCCCAATGCCCCAATTTCTTGCAATGGAAACAGGCAAACGGGAGTGATTCATATTCAATAGCTTGGGTCCATTTCCCTAGTTTAGAAATAATCTCTATGGATTGGGGCATATCCGTCATTTGATTAACATTTACATAGATGCGAGAAAAGACTAACCTTGATCTAGCCACCATCATTGGATCAATCGAAAGAAGTTCTCCAAAATAATTCACAATACCCTTAAAGACTTCCTCATTCCAGAATTCCAGCGGGAGACCCGGGAGGCAAGTCTAGACTGGTGCTGAAACAAAGAAGGATTCATCAAGGGCGATGTTCGGGACCCATTTCTAAAGAGGCAAAGTTGACTTGCTGAACATCCATGGACCTTCACATAGAGATTTATTCATATCTTCTTCAAAGTTAAAAGCAAAGGAAAAAAAACCCCTAGGAACCACTGCCACATCCACTTGACCTTTTAAAACCCATTTCCTCCTTATGAAATTCCTGACAACATCATTGTTAGGCCTAAAGCCAATAAATCATCCAACTAAAGTTTTGGTTAAGCCAACAATATTAAATCTACCAGTTTATCCAGAATAGAAATAGCAATCAACCCTAAAAATGGATCAGAGATATTTGTAACTTCTGGGAGCCCTGATTTAGCCAGCGACTTCACTCCAAAAAGTGAAGACCATTTTTTACCTTTACCTCTATCATGTGGGTCCCCAGTTTTAGAATCTTTCTCCTCTGCCGATTTGACTATTTCCTTGTCCTCTTCTATACCTTGAGATGCATGTCCTCTTTCCTGATTGCTAGTTTTGACCCCAGAAAAACTGCCTTCCCCAGGAAGTCTGCCATTCCCAGATTTGAAATTTGGTATTCCCGCTCCTTGTTGCTCCGCATCCATTATCGTCTGAAGGATCAACTGTTAATCTTGATGTAACCTTGGTTTTCTTAGATCTATTTGATTTTCAGATAAGATTGGTCAGTGTATCAAATTCAGTTTGACTACTTGAGTGACTTTCCTTTCCTTGAGCAAGACTAAGGTGCAAGCATGAGGAGCTAAATAAAGCTCAAATCTAGCTAAACTAGATGCATATAAATGTTAGCTTGTTAATATTGAGAAAATTAAAATTAAATGAAATAGAAGCATTTTAATTTTAATTAGAAAAGCAAGTTAGATTATTTGAATAGTTGAAAAGAATGATTTTCCATTATTTTATTTAAAAAGTGTTTAAATTCAAAATTAGGGGATTAGGTCAGAGGGCATTCCATTTAACCTAGATTGGAAAAATATTTTTGGGTTGTTGAATTTTTTTTGGAAAAGAATATTTTTGATGGAGAAAATTGGGGATTTTAGGAAGGAAGGATTTCTACTGCTGCAGGTTGGGGCTCTTCTTCAAAATCTTGCCAAAAATGCTAAAGGAGGTAGGATTCTTGTTTACCTTTTTTACTTCATTGTTAAATAAAAAAAAAATGGTGTTTGTTTGTTCTTCATGAAATGTTGGTTTAAAAAAAAAAAACCATGAATGTTCTCAGATTGAGTTTTAGCTTTGAAAAGAAAAAAAAAAAAGGGTTTGCATTGTTTTGTATTGTGGAAAGATTATTAAATTAGTTTTGTATTGTGGAAAGGTGTAAATTTTAGTTGCCTGGAAATGAAAATGTTTGTCTAAGAATGGCTGAATCCATTCTCCATTTGTCTCAAAAAATTTCTCAGCCTATTTGTATTTGGGGTTTTTAGCTATTTTTATTTTATGGGTTTGTTGATTTAGCTTTAAAATCAATTTTGGTATTCTTGGTCATTCTAGAAAAATAAAATAAAAATAAAGATAACAGTATAGAATCTGTGAATGAAAGAAAATGGGGGTTTACGTTTTTTAAATTCATTTCATTTTATTCAAATAAAATTTAAATCAAAATTTTAAATAAAAATTAAAGAGAAAGGAAATTTTGGGATTTTTGGAGGGGCGGAGCCAAAGCTAAACCCATGCCCCTCCCCTTTCTGCCTCCCACAGAGTCACAAAGGAAGCCTCTACGCCCACCATGGTGGCCGCAGAGCCCTTGTGTCCACCGTGTGGAGGCAGAGGGACTGCATCCACGTAAGTGGCCATAGTAACCCTGCTCCACAAGGTGGAGGTCAAAGTGTCTGCGACCCCCACGGTGGTCGCAGAGACCCCAACTCCACTATGTGGAGGCCAAGGGTCTGCGTCCACCATGGTGGCCGCGGGCTTGACGACTAGGGCACAACTGCCCCCACTCCCATTGATGGGAGGTGGGCCCACGACTGTCCTAGGGTTTGATGCCCTTTGCCTTTTTTTTATTAATTATTTTTTTGTTTTAAATATATATATATATATATATATATATTAAATTTTAAGTTAATATATTTTATTATTAAACTTTAATTAATATATATTAATATTATATATTAATTATTAATTATTGATTAACATATATTTTAAATATATGTTACTTTAGATAATTTATATATTAATATATATTATTAATTATATATTAATTGTTGGTCGTCCCTTTATAGCGTATATTTTCAATGAATAATAATTATTGTTCAGTTGTTAACTTTATTAAGTTAGGTATATATTGAGATATATATATGTGCTTTTTAATATTTTCAGGTGGAGTATTTGTTTTAAATACATGCAAGGGAATTCTATTTCATTGGGAAATGTTTACCCATTTTGATATTTCTTTTAATGTTCATTTCCATTTTTGGAAAGGGTAAAATTGTGTTGCTAGAGAGGGGACTAGATCATGGTTCCAAACCAATACGTCAATGATGTTTATCTAAAGATTAAATAACATATTAGACACTTAATGCTTTACATTCATGTGCACTTGGTTAAAAAAAAAACTCGTAATGATGTATTTATGTTATGTCTTGATGCATATGGACATAGTGAGTTAGAAAACCAAGAATGACTTGTACCTGGATGAGGTAGATAACTGAAAACAACTTAGATCATTTAGAAAACTTGATCAACCTTTAAATGTTTAAATCAATATGGAAAAAGATTGTATTTTCCGGTTATTACCTATGTAAGTTAAATTTCTATATTCGCTTCTGTTCAAAGTAACAACAAGACTTGATATGTTTGTTTGGACCCTATCATCTGGCTGATTTGTGGTTGGCCATAGTTGGTCAGGTCCCTAGTTAGAGTACCTTCAAACAAAGGACCCTTGTATTTGCTTTTTAATATGATCAGTTGGATCCATTTCTATGTAGGGATCATTATGTATTTATTAACCAAAGTGGTCATTTTTATATTGGTTATGTTCGCCAAAATGGGAGGATTGTAAATGACGTGAACCTTATGTACCTTTAACTTATTTAATTATCATAGGGGTCTTGTAGTTGAGCAGACTCGGAGATGTAGCCCTCTAGGGGTGAACTTCGAGATCATTTTGGTGTTATGTGATGCTTTTGTTCTTATGTTTCATGGTTAGTGCTAGCATGTATGGATGGCATTTTGATAGAATGTATAAGTGGACTAGATGAGATTTATCGTAATGCATGTATGTGGTCATCTCTTAAATGCAATAAATTAGATCATGAAGGAATGTGTTCTGTTAATGCCAATAAAAAATAAGTATTCATGTAAAGATCCCATCAGTTATGATGAAATTGTAGTGCATTTTGGAACAAGATGTATGGCATGTGTTTGATGTAAAATTGAACATAATGAATGGTTAAAAACTATTGGATGAACTTGTCATATTACCTAAATTGTAATTCTAATGGATGAACTTCATTTGACTACCTACATTTTAACCTCAATCAATGAACTTCATCTTATTAGTGATATTTTAACTATAATGGATGAACTCAATTGGTTATTTACATTTTAACCTTAATAAATGAACTTCATCTTATTAGCGATATTTTAAGTATAATGTATGAACTCATTTGGTTATTTACATTTTAAACCTTAATAAACCAACTTCATCATATTAGCTATATATTAACTAAATTGGATGAACTCACTAAGTTAACTATATTTTAACCTTAATGGATGAATTTACATGTTATCTATGTTTTAACTTTAATGGGTAAATTTCCTCATGTTAGCCTCATCTTCAACCTTAATGGATGAACATGTCCTATTATCTATTATTTTAATTTAGTGAACAAATTATATCCATGTTTTAAGTAATAACATGTAATTAAGATATCCTTCTTAATTGGATCTAATGTCGCGAATTGAGTTAGGTGTTAAGTTACGTAATCACATTGGGAAAGCCTTTAGGTTTGTTTAGGCCTTTCGTTGTGTTATCAAAGCTTTAGATAACTCCAATGTACCTTAATGTTGTGTCTTAAAGTTTAAAAAAGAAAAAAATTTGCACTCCTTGAGTGTGTTTTAGCTATAAACCTTCGGGGTTTCCTGGTAGGGCATTACACAAAGGTCTTTGCAATAGAAGAAGCCAAGGATCTGAAAACCTTCTCAATGGATGAGTTAGTTGGGTCCCTAACTACTTATGAGATGAGAACAGCCGATGAAGAAACCTCAAAGAAAGAGGCTACTTTCAACTCCATTAAAAAGGGTAAGGAAGATATTACTCATGGAGAATCTAGTGAAGACTCAGAGACAATGGTAGAAAACTTAAAAGAGGATCTGGTAAGTACAAAGGAAAATTACCTCTCAAATATTTTAACTGTGGTAAAATAGGACACTTTTCTTCAAAATGTCCCTATGGTGAGAATGATGGAGAGGAGAAACAAAGCTCCAATAGATCTTCAAGTAAGGATAAAAATAATAATGCCTACCGACAAGATAGAAGAAGCTACCAAAAGTGGAACAAAGTGTATCCTTTTGAAGATGATGCCATAGAGGAAGAAAGTGCCTCAAAAAATGACTATTGTGAGGATGAAAGAGAAACCAATATCTCTATGGAACTATATGAACCGATTGATGAAGCTAATGAAGATGAAGACATTGAAGCTAAAGTGGACTTGGAAGGTGAGCTCATAAGTGCTCTTGAGAAGTTAAGTAAAACAAGAAGGGAACTCAAAAAGGTTAAGTATGTTGCTTCTAAAGAACAAGACCATTTGAAGCAATCTCTGGATGAGATCAAGAAAACAATTTCTGATCTGAAACTCCAAGTGGAAGAGGCCAAGAGGATATGTGAACTTACATCCTCTGAGTTTTTAAAGAAGGAGAAGGAGCATCTGAATTTGGAAGAAGAAATTGTAAGGCTCAGAAAGGAGCTTGAAAATAGAAACGATGAATTGAAGATGAGGATCAAGTATGAAGGAAACACTGAAGCCTTGGACAAGATGTTGAGCAATCAAAAGAATTCAAAAGATACCGAGGGTATATGATTTGAAGAAGGACAATGTTCAAATAGAAAAGATACATCAGGAAAGGAGATATAGTTCACCTCTTCAAGTGAGAGCAAAGAGAAACAAACCTTTACTGTTAGCAAAGCAACCAAGAAGAAGACCTATGCTGAAGCTACAAGAAATCAACCTGTGAACCGAAATGCTCAGAACTGGAAGGCTTACACATCTTACCGGAATACAAATAAAAAAGGCAAATTCAAGTTTGATGATGAAGGGTTCACTAAAGTCAATAGCATGAAAATAAGACATCCAGTGAGACAAAGGTTTGCCGGTCCAAAGAAACAAGATTGGAATGTACCCAAATTCCATGGTTACTGTTATCGGTGTAATAATTTTAGGCATAGAATTGCTGATTGTAGTTTGATGCGTAGGCCCTCTACTAGTTTTGAAAGTAGAAATTTGTTTAATACACTCTAGGAGATGAATGTTATTTGTTATCAATGTAATGAGTTTTGTCATAGGAGTTATGATTATAGGAGAAGTTAGCCAATATCCTAAAAAAGTTTTTCAAGTTCATCTTTCAATGTCAATGTGAAATGATATCATTGTCAAAATGTTGGCCACATTCCAAAGCACTACAAACTCACTACTTTATGCAAAAGAAGTCAATACCGGATCAAAGACATGCAGCAAAACCAGAGCAGAAAAGTGCAATTGACAAGAATTCTGAAGCCAACCCAGTTTGGGTTGAAAAGAATAAGGATAAGGCTGAGTCAAGTCTGATAGTGCAGACTGCCCTGCATGTAGAAAGAAGAAATCTATGGGTTGTAGATATTGGATGTTCCAATCACATTATCAAAGACAAAAAGAAGTTCATGGAGTTTGAAGATTGGAATGGAGGTTTAGTAAGATTTGGAGACAACTCTTCCATCAAGATAAAAGGAAATGGAACCCTAAACATAGATGGAAAATTAAAAGCACATGATGTATACTATGTGGAAGGAGCATGAATTTTTGCAAGTGGTTTCTTACCTCTTATTTTGGGATATTGTAGTATTTTTACCTAACAAGTTTCTATAAATTGGAGCCATGAGATGTTAGTGTGATATGTTGAGGTTTTTAGGTAACAAGGTGCTACTGTGTTTATTAGATGATAGTGGTAAATTATATTATTGGACATCTCTTCATTGAATATTAATATTATACATGCCCTCTTTTCCTTGTAGAGACCTATCCTAAATGGGTTTCTCCACATTATTTTAGTTTCACTTATAGTTTTATAATTATCTTTATATGAATGTGGAATGTGCAATCACATACTCTCAATTTGGTCATCCTACTTTTAGATTGTCAATCACTTGCATAATTTATTATTGTAGCTTTAGTTAATATTTTTTCAACATTTGGTATTATATCTAATGGTTCTATTGTTACAAGGATGATTTAATCTTAAATTGTTGAAAATTTTTGGGTTTTAGTGGGAGGTTTTATTTTGTGGTCTTCTGTAGATTTGTGAAGAGGATTGTAAACCTTGGCCTCGACGTCTCACACAATATATTAATAAATTCATTGGAATTGGATATGAAATGTGGAAATCGAAGATGAATAATCTCCTAGAAGATAGAGATCAATGGTTTCTAGATTCACAACAAATAAAGCCATTAAAAATATCTAATGAAGATTGGAAGAAGCTAGACAAGAAGGCAGAAGGAACCATTTAATTGCATCTTTTAGATTTTTCCTTCCGCAATGTTTTCATATAAGACTTCACATAGAAGTTGTAAGGGAGGATAGGTGATATTTATCAAATTCAAAGTTTGTCAAATATATAATATCTCAAAATATAGTTGTATTCTTTAAAGATGAAATATGGCAATTCAATTGTAGATCATTGAAATTTATTTAATTCAATTATAAGTCAACTTGCATTAGTATATGTTAAGTTAAAAGATGAGGATAAATGTATCTTGTTTATTTGTTATTTTCCCAAATCTTGAGAAAATCTTTTTTTTTTTCATTAGTAGCCATGATACAAAGCCAAATATGAACAACATCATTTTAGTACTTATTTTAAAATAGATGAGAAAAGAGTCTATGCATGTTGGCTCTCAAAATAATTTTAAATGAAATTATAAAACCATCAGGAAGAGAAAAGTAAAGTGTTGGAACTATGGTAAAATAAGGTATTTGAATGTGTTTAAGAATAAGAATTTATAATTTTGATTTCTCCATGAAAAATATTTTGACGATGATTTTGATGCACTTTTTATTTCATATAAACTATTAATAATGATTCTTGGCTGATTGACTCTTGTTACTCCTACCACATGACTCCTCTCAAGAAGTACTTTAATACATCTAAATTTTTTGATTGGGGATATGTTTTCATTAATAATAATAGAATGAAGAAGATTGTAGGTAAGGGAAAGACAACAAAAAAAAAATTAGTGATGGGATTATTAAAAATATTTATATTATTTTACATATTCTAGGACTTTCAATAAATTTAGTTTCATTGTCAAATTTAAATGATTCTATAATGCATATGATATTTGGTGAATCTAGCTGTTGGTTGGTAAAAGAGTTTGGTGATAGCTAAAGGATCTTAGATAGACTAATTTAGGCTAAATGCTTCTAGTTTTTGTAAGTCTTAAAATGCAATTGACAATAAAAAGTTCATGTATGTTGTGGCACCATATTGGGTCACGTTGATGAAAAATATTTTAAGACCATTCTTAATAAAAAGTTGGTTAATAGAATTTTTTATTATATTGGTAAAAATAATTTATGTGAGTATTGTGTGTTTATTAAACAAAATAGATCATCATTTCTTAAAAAAAATTATAAGAAAAAGAGACCAGTATATATTATTCATTTGTATGTATATATCTAGTGGATATTGATTCTTTTGGTAAGTATCGATAATTTATATTTCCTTAATTGATAATGTCTCATGATAGACATGGATTTATTTTATATGTTCTAAATTTAATGTTTTTAGTAACTTTAATGAATCACATTATAAGATAAAATTGTTGATATATGATAGTGGGGATGGATATTAATCAAAGGAATTTGATTTATTCTATAAGAATGTAGGTATTGTTTAACAAGACACTACTCCTTAAAATATACTAGAAAATGGGGTTGCAGAAAGAAAGAATGAAATAAACTTTGATAGAAAGAGATAAGAGCATGTTGAGTGGTGCTAATCTTGATAGATTATTTTGAAAAAGTGTTGTATGTCCTACTTGTTATTTGAATAATAGATCTCCTTATTTAGCTCTTATTAGAAAAAACTCCTTATGAAATGTGGACAAGTAGAAATACTTTAGTTTTACACTTAAAATTATTTGCGTTGCAAATATGAGTTCATGTTGGAAATGATGTCAAAAATGTTGATCCAGATATGTAACTTAGTGACATCTTTAGTCTAGATGTGATCTAGAGTAGTGCAGTTATAGTGGATTAGTTTATTAACTATGCAGATGGCTAGTGACTTACTATAGTAACTTTAGATGGTATATCAAGGTATAATATAGATTGTCTAGGGCCTTGAAGATTTTTGTAGTGGTTTGTAGTTGGAGTTATGTTGATATGAATTCAAATGTTTAGTAACAAAGTGATAGTGTAAAGGAATGTGTTGCATTCTTATTCCTACATTTATTTGGTGATGTGGCTCTATGATTTGGTGTTATGGATATTTCTTGATGCTATTTTGAGCATACAAAAGTATCTTTGGTGGTCTGAATTGTAATTGGAGTTAATTGGGTTGGTATGCTTTAATTGTGTTATCATTTGGAAGTAACCTATAATGTTTTGGTTTATGCAGTAATAGAATCATAGGAGCTATATTGGAATGATCAGGAAGGTGTCCTGACATGGTGTGATGCATCACATATTTCACTTTTCCTTTCGCAATGCATTGAAGATTGTTGTTGTGTCAACTATTTTGATTCTACATGTTAGATCCAATTAGGCCGACCTAATTGATGTTTCTTTGGTTGTAAATGGTATAAAAGGAATGAAAGCATGTTTATATGTATCTATGAGTTGTGTGTGTTGTGCGAAGTATTTATGAAGTTGTGCAAAGCTACACATGTACAATTGGACAATGATGAAGGCAATTCCACATATATTTTAACAAAGAACTATAGTCAGCATATTAGTGGATGTGGTTGTCTGGAGTTTAATCATTTTGATGTATTTATTTCATATTTAATGTATCTTTCCTTGAAGAAGCGATCTTGAGTGTTTGCAATTCCTTAATTCTTTCCCTAAGGTTGTGTGCCTCAATCTTACAATTCCACTCTAGGGGCAGTGAGCTCCTTGTCCTTGAGCCTAAACATTGTATCCTAGTATATGATATAGTGAGATAGTTCTCACCATGGTTTTTCCCTTATAAGGTTTTCCACATTAAATCTTAGTGTTCATGTGTGACTGCATTTGTTTTTTAGTTCTTCACTTCTACACAAGTGGTAAATGGAATGAATGGCAATTGAGTGGTTAAATTGGCTAAGTTTTAATATCTTGATTCCCCCCCCCACTTAGTATTTGGTTGTGTTCAACAATTGGTATTAGAGCTTGGTTCTTGACGATATAGTCTAATAAATGAGGTAGATCTAGGAATTAAACACTATGTTTGAATATGAAAAATATTTGGATATTATGTAATTACGTCAATGGGACATTGATGTTTTAGTGGATATATAAGGAGAACTAAGAGCCATTGTTTCTGGTCTAGATGATAGTAGAGGAAAGAAAAAGAACACATTGGGCATCTAAGAAAGAAATTTAAAAATGGGAAGAAGCCCATTGATTATCTTGAAATAAAGCTGCATATCAAATTTGAATAATCTATAAAACTTGAAGAAGAAGTGAACATGTTGAGCAAAGAGTCGGACGAAGCAAAAAAATAAATTGGCAAAGGATCGAAGCTTAAAGGTGGTAGTGATCTTGATGTGATGTTGATTTCTCAGAAGAAAACTAAAGATAAATGTAGAATTGGCTTTGAAAAAGGTGAAATATCTAGGACTTCCAACAAAGAGGATAAAGGAAAGCAAAGGGTCAAGGATGAATTGATGAAACCTAATGAAGATCAAAAGAATTTCATTCTAGTCCAAAACAAGAATAATCTTAGGAAGCCTCCTCCTCCTATTTTTCATGTAATAAGTTTCTACATAGAGCTAGTGAATGTATAATTTAGATCAAATATTATTCATTTAATGTTCAATATCATTATTTCAATAAGTTTGAATCTAAAGAAAATACATACAAAAGTAGAATGATGTAGAATGGATGTAAAAACTATGATAGAAATGTTCGGTCATTCAATGGATATTGTTATGCATGCAATAAATATTGGAACAAGAATATTGAGTGTAGGTGTAATGTTAGAAGGAGTGGGAATGTTCTGCAACAAGGTTTGACTTGTTATAACTACAAAAAATTAGGACACATTGATTTGATATTAGTGAAGAAAAAGAGAACATGAAGATGAAATGGGTGAAGAAATATAATGATAGTGTGGAAGAAAAGGAAGTGGATGAATCTATACCTAGTAAGGATTTAGATACTTCCTTCAAAAAATAGACAATATTCTCTAATTGAGGGGGATAATTGATTGGAGATCTTGTGTATCCCTCTTGCAGATGGGATGTTGAGTTGTTTTCAACATGACAAGTGTTGTGATGGAATTTTTGGAGCATTTCAAAAATTGCAGTGATCCACAATGATGTTTGAGTTTTTGGGTAAAATAGAGTAGCATCTTTTTTATGTAATGATAAAATGAATTTATGGCTAAATCCTAAGTAGTTGGTGAATCTAATGGATAAATTATATTTGTAAGTTCACCTTGATCACTTGTGATCTTGTTAATTCAAGAACTATTGTGTGAAAAATAAAAGTTATTGTGCAAACCCTAGTGACAATGCAATCAAAGGTATTTTGTGTTCTTGTTCTATTTGTCCAACTTGATTAATCAGAATGACTACTCCAATCATTGTTGACCCTTCCATAAAGTGATGACCTATATTCAAGACCTATCCATTTTTGGCAATGGTGAGAGATAAGGAAGGCACATTTTTTAGGGTTTAAATAGACGTGGTTTATGAAATGTACGTTAGGGAATACATTCAGGCACCCCTATCAAAGATCACTCATGGGAAGTTTCATGGTGTATGGATGAAATTGGTGGAAATAGACCTAAAAACTTTCCAAACTTCAACTATAATGAGGCATGGATTAAAAATATTTTGAGTCACATTCATGGAGATACAAAGTTTTTAAATTGACCATACAAAATTATAAGGGATGCTATCAAGGCTTTGATTGGTTTGCACTCCACTAGAATTATCCCTATTCCAAAAATGGTGAAGAATGATATAGTGATTCAACTAACTAGTGTAAAATTTGACAAGAGAGATTTAACTATGGAGGATATCACTGATCAAAGTATCCAATATTTGAAAAAAGGTTGGCATATAAGATTTACTATTAGAATCTTGAGGGTTTCTCTTTTGCCGCCATAATTCATAGTACATATCAAATGTTAGTTGAAGGGGAAAATTTTGATCTCTATGAACTTATGAGGTAACAATTGTTGGATAATATATAGATGACCAGGAGTACAAAATATTAGTTCATATATTGGTCTTTGATTATTTGTTTGGTGTTTAAGCTCACAAACGAAGTCTCGAGGATCAAAAATAATATTTGGGATAAGTTTTCCCCTATTGTGGTACAAATAATGAAACATATTAAGACTTTTGGGATGAATGGAGATGCATAATACACCTTGTACTCGGGGTGGTTAATTTTTTTTAGGATAGAATGGAAGAGAGAGAGGTTTCTAGCAGGTTTGGTTTGGAAATACAAAGATGAGTTCACTTTTTTGGTAAGTAAAGACTATTGCTACATTGAAGTGGTTGATCCAAGAGTTACTTGGCTACCTAAGATACCTTATGAGGTATTTGTGAAAGATGTAGAGAAAAAATTTGAGACATTACCAAAATTGTGGTAAATCCTAATTAACCAAGGTTTGGGATTGCTACAAAGATCTTGGCTAGGTTGAAGAGGGATAAAATTGAGAAAAAGAATCATAAAACAATGGAGAAGTTGCATCAAAAAATGAATTTGTAGCTAGTATCTAAGGTATTTGGTGTGACTCTAGTAGAAGGATATTATATACATGCACTAAGGAGGACTAGGTTAGTCTCTATCTCTCCTCCTATGGAAATTGGTTCATCCAAAACCCTACCTAGATTAGGGGAAAAATGGAGGAAAATATCACCTCCTTCCCCACCGCACTCAACCCATATCTTTAAAAAATAACATCCAAGAGAAAAACCAGTGCACAGGGTAAAGCAACAAGCCTAGGATGAAGGGAAATGACATTCGCCCATCCCATCTGCATCATTGTCTTCATCCTATTTACCTAAGGCTTGACCCACAGAAACCCTATCTTGCTCGTTCCCGCCCATCCTTATTTATTGGTAATTGTTTGTGTTGGGATTAAAAAGATATTGTGTTTAAACATTATGGTTATTGATAATTAGATACTAATTATTATCTTGTATGTTGGTGACATGTTATTTATTGGTAAAAACAAGGTTATGGTTAGAAAAATCAAGATAATGTTTTTGGCACATTTGATATGAAGGACTTGGGAGTGGAGAAATATATTATTGGGATGGATATTAGAAGAGACTAGAATCAAATAAAGCATTAGTTGTCAGAGTAATTATGTTAATATCATTTTGTAATATTCCATTTTCAATTGGTACTAAGTTGAGTTTAGATAGGTGTTCTAGTTATGATTATTGTAGTGTCATAAAATTGTGACCCCTACAATTTGCGACCACATTAGGGTCTTCACATTGGCAATTTGAATCCCCGAGCTTAATTGGAGACCCGAGACTTGCTCATCCCTAGAAACTGCACTTTTTCTGCCCTCCACATTGCTTGAACCTAATTCATTCAACAATTGTATTCCTCCTTTGAGTGTCCATTTTCCTACTCAATCATAACCTATGCCTACTTATCATAATGTCCCACCACCTTATTCTCATTCCATTCCTTCCTTCAATAACATCACACCACCTTCTCAATAAACCATGTCTAACATCAATTCTTCTATAGAAGCGACCATTAGCAATCTTGCTCAAACTGTGTCTTCTTTACAACAACAAATTACTTCCATGAGTCAATCCAAGTTTAGTGTGCCCACATTTGATGTTGCAAGCCCACTTTCCCTTGATATTGTTAAAGCGGTCTAACCTAAGCATGTTGAGGTCCCTCAATTGGAACTCTATAATGGAAAAGGTGATCCTCTAATGCATGTCAAAACATTTTAAACCTTGTGTACTGATTTTGCTTATGATCAAAGATTGCTTGCAAAACTGTTTACAAGAACACTAAGAGATAAGGATTTACAATGGTATTTCTCTTTGGCTTCTTATTCTATTACTTCTTTTCTACAATTATCAAATTATTTCATTCAATAATTTCAAAAAAACATTGGTCCTACAATCACTTTGACTGATTTAATGCATTGTAAGCAAGGTGTTATAAAAAAAGTGACCGATTTCATTGGTAGATATAAGCATTTGTGTGCTCAAATTTCTTTTCCTGTACCTAATAATGATATTCAAAGAATTTTCATTTCTAATTTGCAAAAAGATATTAGGGAAAAACTTCTTTTGTCCGAGTTTACTTCTTTTCCACAGTTGTATGCAACACTCCACAATTATCAACTGATTGCAAGTCAAATGGAGCAATCTACTCCCATGGCTCTGAGTGATAAGGGGGAGAGTGTTCAACAACCATTTGCGAAGTTCAAACCAACAAAAAGCTTCATCAAGTTCAATGATAGAATAAACAACAAAAATGTAAATGCTACAATAGGTTTGCCTCCTATTTCTAAATTCTTTAAAAGAGAAAGACAATTTACTCCTTTGAATGAATATTTACATAGTATTATGTCTCAATTGTTACAAAGAAATTTTCTCAAACTTCCTCCTATAAATCCAATTGACTCATCTAAGCTTGCATCCCCTTATTTTGATAACAATTCTTTTTGTCAATTTCATCATCAGCCTGGTCATGATATTGAGAAATGTTTTGCATTGAAAAGTAATTCAAGATTTTATTGATAATAATACTATTTTCATGGCATGTGTGAATGATAAGGGAAACAAATCAGTAGCTCCTCCTAATCAAAATCTTAATATTTTTACTAATCCTTTGCCTTCTCATACCTCTAACGTGATTGAGACTGAACATACCTCTTTCTCTCCCTCTGATCTTACTACCACAACTCCAAATTTAGTGAATATGGTAGAGAAATAAGTGATACCTAAGGAACCTTGTATTACATTTGACCCTAATGAGACCATTAAAGCACCAGATGGCCCTTTATACATAGTTGCAAAGGTTAAGGACATACCTTGTTGCGGTTCTCTTGTTGATCCCTCTTGCATGGTTAATGTCATCATTGAGGAGTATCTTTTCACTTTACAATTGAATAAACCAATTTATGATGACTCTAATGTGGTTGTGAAGTTATTTGATGGAATCTCTTGTCCTACCATTGGTTCTATCACCCTTCCTATTGAAGTTCACACTAAATCTATGGATGTCAACTTTGTTATCATTCCTTCTTTTGAGCAATTTTGTGTGAAGTTGGGCTACCCTTGGCTATCTTCCATGAAGGATATTGCTTCTCCAATTCATAAGTATTTGAAATTTCCCCACAATGGATAAATCATAACTATTAACCACAATTTATTTTGACCATCCAAAAGAAGCCCAGGTGTTCTTATTGATCTCTTTTGGCCTAGGAAATTTCAATCTCTTCCACAAAGGAGTGATGCTCTTTTCCAATCTTATCAAAAATGGAAGAAAGATATAATCTTATCCTTAAGTCAACCTAGATCCCCAATAATTGATATCCCCATCCTTCTTGAAGATGAAATCCTTCTCCTAATGGATAGGACTAATCTTCCTCTTAAGGAAGATCCTCAACCTATTCTTATGGATGTAACTATGCCTTCTCCTAAGAAGAACAACAATATTTCTTCTAAGGTTAGAGCTGCACCACCTCCCCATGATGAACCTGGTCTCCTTCCTACACACAATATTCATCCTTTTTATGGTGTAGTTCTACCTCCTTCCTCCTATAGAGAGAAGAAGACTGCCTCTCCTATTTTCTGACCTAAAAGACCTCAACCTAAACCTTCAACTATCAAAGAGGAGACTATTCCACCTTCAACAGATTTTTCTCCTTCTTCTTAGTATTCCGCTAAGACTTGATGAAATCATTGTGCGAGAGACCACCAATCAAGGCATCGTGCTTGAGCTCATGAAGTTGTTCCTCAAACTATTAAATATCCAAAGACTCCAATAGTTCACATGATTCCCTTTTCTCCTAAGCACGATGTTGAACCTACATTTCCAAATCATAAATTACAAAACACATGTGATGGTTTTACTCCTATCTATGTTTGTACCCCTCTTTCTATAAATATTGATGAATAAATGAGTGAAAATATTATTCATGATGGAAATATAACTCCTAATGCTTCTAATAGTGACTATGAAAATGTTGATGTGGACAAGCATTTATCAATTGAATTTTCAAAAACCCTAATCCTAGCTCTTAGAATCGAACAAAGTGACTTAGCACATGAGCATCATCCTTGTTTGGATCTTCTAATAGCTCCATCTATTGTTCTTGATGTCATTCCTTTGGCATTTTGCCTGCCTTCCCAAAATAGTGATCATCAAGATTAAGAGGTGGATGTCATGCTAGATTAGCAATATTAGCACTGTAGATCTTCTCCTTCTCTCCTCCCTTGCTCTTTGTGACTATTCTTCTATGTGTATCCTTATTCTTCTATTTTTCCCTAGATGTCTACTTGAGAATGATGCAAAGCATCGAGATCTCTTTTGGTCTCTTTCATGTTGACTCGAAAGACATCCTCGATTCCCTTTCTTCCAAGGCAGTGTCCTTTCTTTGGGGAATGACGATTATTATCAGTACATATACATATATGATATACATGAGTTATCATACAATATACTGACCTCGAGGAAAGTGAAACTACCTCATGTTTTGTGTTAATTATCCTTGGGTGTATTCCTCTAATAGGGGCTAAATCCTTGCGATAATGTGCTCCCTTTCTTTTCTCTCTCTTGGGTGTATCATACCTTAAAGCAAACGCTCCTGATAAGGCATGCATGATCACTTTAACATGGGGGCATACACTCCACTCATATTTTCTTTCTTGATACTTAAATTTATTTAGTGAACTTGGCTTTGCTCTATAATTTTGGTATATTTTCATGACTCATAGTGAGGGGAACCTTGCTACTTGGAGTCATGGTTTTCCCTTCTTGATCTTCCCTTTTACTTTGTCAATCAATGTCATACAATCCTTATTCTACTGGGGGCTTGGTGCATCTTTCATCCTTGATGTGGTAGAAGTCTTTCAATCTTGTTTCCTTCTACTTTACTGACAGTATTGGCATACGCTTATACTCCCGCTAAAGTGGGGGCTAAATGTAGTGTCATAAAATTGTGACCCCTGCAACTTGCGACCATATTATGGTCTTCATGTTTGTGATTTGAATCCCCAAGCCTAATCAGAGACTCGAGACTTGCTCATCCCTAGAAATTATACTTTTTCTGCCCTTTGCATGACTTTGACCTACTTCTTGTCCTGAGACAAGGGTGGGATAGGTGTGTTGTGCCCCTATCCCCCCTAGGATAGGGGTGTGGCAACCTTGTCCCTGCCCTATCTTGGGGCCCCTTGATTCAAACTTTGCATTGGTCTTTGCAATTTGAGTGAGAAAACTTTCCCTATGTCAACCTATGATGAAAAATCAGTCAATTAACCCTAATTGATGAATATATAAGTCCCATTTTTCTTCTCATTTGTAGAGGTAATAAGTTCAATAAGAAAATACTGGGCATAATTTCAAGCATCCCTTTCTAGCATTGAGCATTCTCAAGTCTCCCTTCAGGGCTAGGTGTTGCATTCAAGTAAATTATTCAACCATTGAAGAGGAGATCCATCTCAACATTCAAGTCCATACAAGTGATTCTATCTAAAACCTCCCTTGAGGTGATTTATATTTCAATCTTTCATTTACATTTACTTGCAAGTACTTTCTTTCATCATTTGGTTAATTCCAAAACTAGGGTTTGACTTGAAGGAAAACCCCCAATCCCAACCCCCTTTCCTATCTTTTCTATGTTTAGGTTGCAAGTGCACAACTGTGTCTGCAGATTCGGACTCCATTTGTAGAGGCGGAAAAACCCTTTTCATTTCGCGGATTTTTCGGAGGACCATGTGCACTTTCAGCATGGTCCTGACAACTTTCCTCAAATTCACAGGGCTGCTCCATCTTGATATATCATAGCCAGATCCAGGTGCACAACTCCATCCCACACTTCTATTTCAAGTTATAATCAGTTCTTTGCTTCTTTACACTTAGTTTCAAAACACATAATTCAACCATTTTCCATTTTAAAAGAGGGGTTAGCTTGTTATTTCTATCTCATTATCAATTCATTTAGTATTCAATCTCTTCCCTAAGAGATTGGATGTAGTGAATTTCCCCCCTCTTTTAATGTATTGTGGATAAAGTATTTGAATGGAAATCCACAATGAAACTTTCATCTCTCCTCATAGGGAAGAAAATATTTCCTCTTGATCTCTCCATCATTTACTTTTCCCCACATCACAATTATGATTATGAGGATAAGTCTAAGATTTATTATGCTAGTTCCATTGGGAGTTTGATGTATGCAATGGTTTGTACTGAGCTATATATAGCCCAAGTAGTGAGAGTTTTAGTAGGTGCATGTCTAATACTTGTAGATAGAGTTGAACTTTTCTTAAAAGGGTGTTTTGATATTTGTGAAGTAATTTTTATTATTGTTTGGTTTATCATGGTAATAATGATGTAATTAATTTATTAGACATATAGGGGTTTGTTGATACATATTGAGTAGGTCTTATATAGTTGGAGGTCCATTAGTGGCTATGAATCTACTTTGTTTGGTGGACAAATGTGTCGGGTGAGGAAGAAATAGACTATAGCTTCATTATACACCATTGAAGAAGAGTATATGGTTGTTGTACATTCCTCTAAGAAGGTGGCATAGTTACATAGACTTGGTAATTGTATTGGTTGTTATTGCAGGATTGTGAAGATCATATGTGATAGTAAGAATTCTATTTATTTGGCCAAAAATTATTATGTACCATGCTCATACTAAGCATGTTGATTTTTAGTATCACTTTGTGCAAGAAATGGTTTAAAATGGTAAGATATTGACTAAAATGGTTGACACTTTGGATAATATTATAGATTCTATTACAAAGCTAGGGATCATGAATAAGTTCTCTTGGTGCACAAAGGCCATAGTCCCTGATCATTGTACTTGATTTTATTGTTTTATCTTTTGGATTTACTTTTAATGTATAATGTCAAGTTACTAAGTCTTAAGCTAGGTGACATTAACATTGCATTTAAATTTCATTAATGTGTCTCCACATTCCTTGGAACCTTTTATAGTGGACACGAGAGAAAAAATATTTAATATTTATATTCTGCAACATATTATAATTGCATCTTCAAGAGGTAAACATGTGCAAGTGATGGTTACGAGTCAAAATGAGACAAGATACCTCCTAGGAATCCACTTTTGGCAATGTGAAGACTCATGAGTTAGGTGCCTAAGATTGGAATGTAAAAGTTGTATATTTTGTGATCCAAAGAGTCATTAGGGAGCTATGGAGAATATAGGAAGTTGAGTTGGCTGGCTATGAGCTAGGAACCCATGCTAAAGCCATGCGAATTATCTTATTTTATTATTACGTGTATTGGCTATCCTTTACCTAGGAGTTCTTTTTGGCAAGTATTTTCCTTCCTATTGTTTTGGGATACCACAATAGTTTTTTGTCTCACAATATTCTATAAATTCGAGCCATGAGATGGTAGTGTATATATGTTGAGTTCTTGTAGGTAACAAGATGTTGTTGATTTGGTTAGAGGATAGTAGTGAAGTGTATTATTGTGCATCCCTTCATTGAAGATAAAATGCTATTATTTACTAGTTTCTCATATGGAATTTTTTCTCAAAATGGTTTCTCCACATAAATTTAGTGTCTCTTATGGTTTGCTGATTTTTACATGACTTTGGAATGTGAAATAAAATAATCTCAATTTGGTAATCTTATTTTTAGATTTGAAATCACTTGATTAAGTTGTTATTCCATCTTTATTTCACCTTGTTTTCAACAACCTTTAGGTTCTTGGGTCTTCTTGTTTCCCTCATTTCCCTTCTACAACATCAAAATAATTTTTAAGTAGAATGAAAAGAGTAATTTGGAAAGGATTTTTTTCTATTTCTAGGTCACATGGTTGGAAGTAAATTGAGAATATCTCTTTCAAAAGTAAATACTATAATTGATTGATCCACATGATAGAATTATAGTAAAATTATAAAAATTTCATATGAGATCCTTAATAAATTAGGAAACTTATTTGTTTATTTTTTTATAGCCTTACATTTCCAATAGTGAACTATCAAATTTCTCAATTTTACATTATTCAAACATGAACTATCATAACAAAAAAAGTTTCATCTAATTAAATAAAATTAGATTTCTCATATTAAGGGAGAGTAGTTCCATTTTATTCATCTATATGTTAGGTAGGTGTTTGGACATTATTTTCTACCTTTTGGAAATTATTGTAGTCCTATAATAAATCTTACATTAACAAAATTTGAGGCTCATGCCAAAATCTAATATTATTTTGAGCATGATTGGTCTTTAAATGGTTCGTGTTTAGTCATCCACTGGATTTAGAATTGAATATATTTTTATGTACAAGAGAATGATACCATTTACACATTTCAAAATGTGTATCCAATTTGAATGTTAAATTAATGGAGAAATATTTTAACATTGGTTGCATGATCTTTATCATCAATATATAGGGCTTGTAATTTTGGTTAATATAAACCTACTACATAAAAATTGATTATAAATGGTTGAATAAAAGATAAAATTAAATCTATTCTAAACTTAAGCTTTACATTAATATATATATTCTAGAAACAAAAATGTTATTTTACTAAAAATACTATGTACAAAATTGATAAACTAATTGGAAAGCACAACTAAAAAAATGAAACATAGTACCAAAAGATAGTGAATCATATCCAAGACATCACATATACTTCTACAAATCTTATTCTCATTTGTATAAACTAAAATATTGAGGTACTTCTAGAAAATTTTCTATTCCAATGTAGTAATTTGTTTAATCTACATACTAGAAATGGGAATTAGATAATAAAAATGTAAATAAATATGATAAATAAAAACAATTCCATCATTTTAAATAGAAAATATAAATGATTAATAAATATGAAATAACTTTCAAACCTTTTTCCTCAAAATACCTAAAAGTACAAAGATTTTTTTTGAAGATATATATATATATATATATATATATATATATATATATATATATATATATATATATATATATATATATATATATATATATATATATATATGTATGTATGTATGTATGTATATATGTGTGTGTGTGTGTGCACGCACGCGCGTGCGTTCCCATCTCAAGCATATTTAGGAATTAAGAGTATCAATAATACAATCTGTATTATAAAGTTATAAAAAATAGATTGCAAAGATATGAAATTATGCTAAGACTCTCGAGTGCACTTATATTTATTTTCTTTTTTAAAAAGAAAAAAATATGAAAGTCAAGGAAAAAGAAACAAGAATAATATATATCTTTGGAAGCTTGAAAAATCCACAAAACCTTAAATAAAAATATCGAAGAAGTTCCAATTTTCATATAAGAAAGAACGAATATCAAAGAATACATATATATCTTGAGAATGAAAGACATGAATACATGTGTTGGAGAGTGTAGCACTAATGATATATTAAAAATGAGAAATACATGTAAATGAAATACTAAGATGTTCTAGATTCATCCTTAGTAGTTACCACCAACTTGGTACATGAGATGAAGTAAAATATTTATAAATAGTTTCTAAATGAGGAACTATATAATGGGACATTATTGTGTTTCATAGAAAACCATGCATAATACTCATTTTTGAATTGTTTAAAGTCTATAAAGAAAAAGAATATGATAATTTTTAATTTTTTAATCATACTTATGTAACATCATATTGATAAAAAGTGGACCATGAGAGATAAGGCTTTCACATCACATAGGAGTGAAAAGAGATGATTTGAGGGTTAAACAAACCTAGACACATAGTAAGGAGTGGACACAAAATTTAGTGTAAAATATATCATAAAATTATAAGGGTGTACAAATTTTGAAGCTAAGTGGTAGAGTTAATTTTGATAGGAGTAGAGGTCAATGAGTAAATAAGGTTATAAAATAAGACATGTTTCAGTAGTTTAGATTAGAGCTATCATAGAAAGACCGCCTTGACAAAACTAGTAGTTGGAGATACAATATAATTTGGTGTAAATTTGTATTGTAATTTTGGATAGTTCTATAATATGCTCCAACTTCTTGTAGGAACTCATGAAGCCCCTTTTTTGTTGTTGATTTTTCTTGATCCTTTAGCCTTTTTTGGATTTATCCTAGTGCCCATGTTTTCATGATTGTGTGCATATGTCTATAATACTATTTATAATCTATCCAATATATCAATGAGTGAAATTGTTCACTTTATTGATTCTCCATGATCTCAACATTAATTCTATATAATCATCCCATGGATATAGAATAAAAATTGAAACCCACAAGATGTTTTTCTTTAATAGTTAATTTTATTGAAATCACTACATTTAGAAGGTGATCAAGAAGCTAAACTAATAAATGTTTCGTTTGAATTCATAATGTGTTAATAATGAAATAATTATGTTAAAATTCAATCTATGAATATATGTAAGACTTATAAATGAATACATTTGTACCATAATATACAAAACTAGGCATTCCCCCATTACAAACATAACAACTTAATAGTATAATATAGTCACTCTAAAATGACAATTGAAAATGCATCATACAGTAGAGACACATAGAAAAATGACCCTTATTATATGATTTCATTGTAATAATATAAATAAAATATATCCTTGATTCACTTATAAGTGAAAAAATGATATAGGACAACTTGAGAAAGAACATGGTTAGCATTTGACTATCCCTTGTGAAAATTCCCCGCTATTACTATAATTTTCCATCTTATTCATGCACAATATTCTATGTATTCTTAAATTAACTCTGCAATACAAAAACTCACTTTTGCTTTATATTTTAGGGGATTAAATAAAATAATTTAAAATAATTAATGTTTTATAAGTATGTAGCACTTATTATAATCTATACAAAAAGTACAACTTTGAATATATTTAATTTTATTATTATATTTTTTTATTTTTCATTTCATGTAAATGTAGGTTTTTCACTAAATATCAAGGTTTTTGTTTCACTTAAATGACAACATAGAAAAATAGACAAAAATTCTAAAAAATATTTATGCCCTAGGTATTGGCATCCTTCTCTCTCTCAAAAAAAAAAAAGTTAATACAGATGCATAAAGAAATTGTGTTATCAAAGTAACTTATGTCTAAATTATTAAAAAAAAAATCTAAATTATAGTTAATCTCACTTCAAAAAGATATAAAGAAATGATGCAATGAAAAATTATGTAAAAAATATCTTATTTGTAGAAATTGGTCTTCCAAATCTATGCTCATACATTTATAATTTCATCCTTTCTACAAATAAATTTATAATTTATTGAAATAGAATTTATTTAAAATAATACTATTATCTATTAAAAATAATTTATTAAAAATTACATGAAAAAGTCACAACTTATTTCTTAAATTTAAAATAATATATTTATAATTTATAAAAAATAAAAAGATTCATTAGTTACATTATCTTCAAATTCTTAAAAGTCTTTTTTAGTCTAAAGAAGTTACAAGCAATTACATTTTTTTTCGAATAAGCAATTACATTAATCAAAGGCTCTAGGATGATTTTTCACTCTGATAGGGTTTCATGTTTTTTTCTTTGCTTACTATTTTTTCACATCTATTTTGCATCATAGTGCATTTACTACAAGACTTTATATGTTCTTTTATGGCCACTTCCAACTTCATACCAACAATTGATGCTATTGGTGATATTTTGGCATCTGATGTGAATGGCTTAACCATAAAAGCACCCTCAAAAATTTGTTCTATTTTTTTTTCATGGAGTGTTCCTTTTGATAATCCCGTAGATGTTCTTTTATCCACTCCATAATTTGATTATGCATGTCAATGGTTAGAGAAATTTACACTTGTTAGTTATTTTGTTGTGAGGGTCCCCCTTGAAAGCATTCTTTGGGATTGGGTTTCTGAGGCATGGACCCCTCATGGGATCTTCCTCATTGGTATCCAAAACCTTACCAAAGGATTTTTTTCTATTTTACTTTGCCAAGGTTGACCATGTCCAGTTCATTTTTTAGAATGGACCATGGTATCTTGGGTCATAGTTACTAGTCTTTTAGCCTTGGTCTTGAGACTTTTGTGTCATTGATGGAAAGAAGATCTAGGTCCTAGTTGGAGAATTGAGTTTTTGAGTCTTCCTTTGCCCTGTTGGGATTTTCTTTCATCCATTATTGCTTTCCTTAGGAAGGTTGTTTGTGTCGAACGAAACCAATTCTATCATGCTCGACCCTAAAAAAGGGTCTCTATTGGAGTTGACTTGTTTCATGACCTTAAGGACTTGATTGATATTTAGATACGAGGTCTTCATCATACCCAACATGTGCTTCTTTTTAATCTATCCAATACATGTTTTTCATTGTCCATCTATTGAGAACAAGTTCAAGGATTGTCATCTTGCAGCTCTGAGAGCTAAAACTCCTCAAAGAATCATAGAACCTCTACACACCTCTTAATAAATTACCAAATCTAAATAAAAATGGATGATGAGGACATATAAGGGAAATACCACCTCATCCAAAACTACATCTATGAAGCCTCAAGAACCCATGGTTTCTCATTCACCACCTTTGGTTTCAAAACCTTCAGAGAAGAAATAAATTATTGTTTCCAATAATTTTGAGGTCTTAGTTCATCAACCTTTGGTGAAAACTCCTCAGCCAACTTTAGTGCTTTCAGCTCAACCTAGCTAGTTATGCCACTACATAGCCCTTCTAGGCATAAGGAGGAAGTTGAGATTTTTCTAAAATAGAGTAGTGGGTTTTCTAGGTTCCAACTAGCCTTAGCATTTTTGTAGAACTAGTTCTCCTCGCTTGAGGACAATGATGGTATGCAAGAATATATTACATGAATTTTCTTTGATGGAATGTAAGAGGTCTCACTAAAGTTTCCAGGAAGTATTCTATGTGGGATACTTTGTAGAACTGTCTTGGTATTGATGTGTTATGTCCTTAGGAAATCAAAATTTCTTCCTTCATTCTTTTTGTTGCATGTGAGGTTATCCAGCCAGCTAGCCTTGATTTTGCTTCAATCATGAGCCTAGTCATGGAGGGTTTGTTAGTCTTCTTAAATCATAGTGACATTCTTGCATTGTTGACCATGGGTCTAATCCAATTCATCAATTGGTATGGATCCTCATGTCAATCGAATTTTATTCTTTTGGCATCAATAATGTTTATGCTCCTAATGTTGTTGTTGAAATATATTGTGGACTCAATGCCCTTGCCACTTGGATTATGTGTAGGGATTTTAATATGGTTGAGGTGGCATCTAATAAAGAAGGCTTATTGCCTTTCCATTGGATAGATGGAAAATGAGAAGCATGGTTTTATATACATAATAAATTTGGGTTTATTGCTACCATGCTGAAAATATATGGCATACATGAAGCAATTTTCAAGTGGAAAATGATAGAGTCTTTAAATGGCTTGATCATGCCATGATTATGGCTTAATTTTTCTTTTCATTTGTGTCCTTACAAGCTCTTCTTGTTTTACCTCTTCTTGAGGTCACATTTTTAGGCCACAATCTCATCAAGTTTGACATTGAATGGCATGTGGGCTTGACACGTCCTTCCAAGACATTGTTTTCCTTTTAGACTTCTTTGTTGAGTCACAAACCCTAGTTGTCCCATATACAATGGGTTTGGAATCTTGAATGTTTTCTCACTCATTATTATAGGTGCATTGCATGGTGGAATAATGACGTTCAATGCACATCATGCTTCCTTCATATTTATGGGTGTCAACTTGCTATTTTTAATCAACATTCTTATGAGGCTACAACCTTGGATCTCTAACATACCATTGGATCTCTATCTGCCAATCCCTTCTTGCCAACTCTGCAAGTTTGGATGGCCCATTTGCATCAATAGAAGAAAATTATTGATTCTAGTTTATCCAAAGGTGCCCATTTTTTTCTCCACTAGTTAAAAGTTGGTGGCCAAACTTTGAAAGATATTTTTTGGGCTCCTTGATCTCATCACTCATCTCTAGGTTTTAAAAAATTAGAGAAGGGTAGATGGTGCTCTCTAAGCTATCAAACATTCTCCAAACATTTGTTCATGATTTTGAGATAGTTTTCACTTCTCAAGATGTTTCTCTAGAGTGAGATAGATCTCTCCAAGATTGTCTCAAAGTTGTGCCATATCATCTCCTTGAGGCCAAATTTAACTTTTGTGAGCAATTTCTCACCTTGGAAGACCTAAAGGAGGTTGTTATCTCCATGAAAAATGGCAAAACTCCTAGTTGTGATAGTTTGTCATGTGAGTTTTAAAAACACTTTTAGCCTTGTGTTGGTTCTATTGGCCATTTGGAGGAATTGATTATGTGTTGCATTGATGTTTTGTCATTGATGTCAACAGTAATTGTTTTGGCTCTTTACCAATATCATTCTGGTCCTGGTAAGATGTTTGGTTTTTGCTTGGATTTTATCCAACATGATCTGGTATGCTCTGGTATGTTTGGGTTATAGTATTAGCTTATTCATGCTACTCAAATTCATGTTCAGTTAATTGGTTTTGATCCAGTGATCAGATTCTATCCTGTTTTGCCAATAAGCTTGGGTTGTGGTTCCGGCGAGGGTTTCACTGACAGAGCTTTATTGAAGATCTTTGATGATATGCATAAGTGGTGTTCGTGCGACTTCTAGTGGAGATTCAGGATGCTAATGGTGATCATGTTTGAGACTTGGTGGATTGGGATCATTTCTTTAGTGTGTGTAGACCTATATTGGGTCCTGGTGTATCTAGGTTATGGACCGGCTTAATGTAACATGTGGATTGGACCTCTTGATGTGTTTCTGGGATGTCTTATGGGTTGGATATTATTTGTTTGGTCTTAGGCTGAAATTTTTTGTAATTATGTAATTGGTTTATTTTCTAGTGGTCAACCTTATTGTTTATAGTCGAGGGTTTGTATATGTCTAATGTAAGATCTCATTGTAGATTATCATACCATGGGAATGGGATATGGATATGTAATGAGTGAATAATGTAATATCATCTAGGTAGAGGATTTTGTTGATCATTAGAGATTGAGTTGGGTTTACGTAAGAGGATTTAGTCCTCCAGTAATAAGCTTAACCAAAACTATACTCAAGCATAGGAGATACTATTTTGGCAGTTCATTCCTTCTTTCAGACTATAATCTGGATTTCTATTTAGTCAGTGAGACTCCTTTTGTGATGAGAAGTGCGCTCTATATTGTTGACCTTCCTCCAAATGAAGGCCCCTTATTTGTAATTCACATACTTACTATAGAAGTATAATCTGACTGTGGGTAGGTTTCCCACCGTGGTTTTTCCCTTTATTGGGTTTTTCATGTACAAATCTCAGTGTCATGTGGATGGTATTTATTCTCTGATTATTGGTTATGCTTAATTGGTTTAACTACTGTATGCGGGAAAAGTGGGCTGATAAAACTAAATATGTGAAAATATTGTTAGAATACTAGTCCACACACACACACAGGACTTCTTGGTGCAAGCTATGGAGTAATAATGTATTACTCAGCTTCCCAAGGAGGGTCCCATGGTTCTCTATCTCACAATGTCCCTCCAACCAATGTTTTTCTCTCAGATCACTGAGCAAAATGGTTCAGGGATGGCAAATGTAAGAACGAGGGATGCTCTGATAGATTTTAGTATGAGATGCGTTATAAGCTAGGTATGATTTTAAAATGCAATAAACTAAATGATAAGATGAAAAGATTAGTATGAATACTATCCTAGCATACTATATTTAGTCTATAATTGAACTAAAATGATAAAGAGAGTATTCTAACATGCATATTTAGTCTACTTCCTAATTTAAAGAGAAGCTAAATGATGAGCATAAAATGATATATGAGAGCTTAAATGTATTTGAGCATAAGTGTGATACTACAAATTTGGAGGATGATTGTTTTAAAATGGAGGAATGATCGCTCTATTTATAGCATAAACAGGGCAATGGATGGTCAGGATTGAATGGTTTAATCAAGGGCTGAGTTTGAAAGTTGGGGATCCATGTGCACAATTGGCACCAATGAAATGGTGACAAGTGTCAATATAGGATTGGGTTGAGAGAAGGGGTTGGAGGCATTAAAGGCCTGAGAAGACCTCATGGTTATCTAAAGGCTAAGGGTCAAGTCTAAGTTAGGCTTACCCACTGGATTAAGAGTTAATCCAAGGATAAACCTTTGTGCAAATGATTAAGAGATAATCATGGTCAAAGCATTAAAGGTCTGATGAGACCTTTGGGTTGGGTAGAGGTTGAGTCAAAACAAATGTTTTAACCATGTAGGAGGGTTTGAGTTAACCATTAATGGTTATTGGAGACTTTGGGGATTAAGTGGTTGAAGGTTTAAAGCCTTCAATGGTTTTCAAAGACTTTGAGCCATTTAGTGGTTGAAGGTTGAAAGCCTTTAATGGTTATCAAAGACTTTGAGGGTTTGAGAAGTGACTTCCCTTTGCTTAGGGATGTGACAAAGTTTAGAAGAGGGGTTAGGTTAATTAGAAGTGATTAGAAGATTCTAGAAGGGATTAGAAAGGGGTTTGGGATTTTGCAAGTGGATGGAGGGATAATAGGATTTAATTGAAATAAATGATTTATTCATTTTAGTTGCAATTTGAGGAAATTGAATAAATTAGATTTATTCAATTTAGGATAACTATTTAATTAAATTTGAATTTAATTAAAAGTGGATAGAGGGGATTTAATTGAATAAAATGATTTATTCATTAAATGGGTATAGTGAATTTTATTTAAATAAATTGAGTAATTTACTTAATAAAATAGAAGAATGTGGATAATTTAATTAAATTGGATTTAATTAAATAGAGAAATGAACATAAAATATTCATTTAGGAATATGGTCATTTTTATACGTCTACATTTTGCCCCTCTTTGAAGTGACGTGTGTGCACATGTTATTTCAAAGAAAATGATGCCTTATCATGCTTTATGATCAAATGCAATTTTGTGTCGCTCTTTTGATTTGCAAGTCGTGCCCCGGATTTGATTTGATATGTGATGCCCCCTTGGGAGATGAATCAATATTTTAATTTAATTTGATGAGTTGCATATTATGTGTATGATTTCGTGCATGTGAAAAGTGTGCAAATTGATTCATCTCCCGATAAGTTACAAATGTTATGGTATAAGGGAGACCGCGACCATATTACAGGTCCATTTGGCTAACCCTAATTTCATTTTCCTCCTATAAAAGGGGAAAAGGGCTTGATGTAGACTCATTTGTGCTTTGTTGATTTTGGAGAAAGAGAATTTTCTCTGGAGAGAAAATGCCTATTCTGTATCATTGGTATATTCATATTTGCATATTTTCTTTTACCGGCAAATAGGTCTAGGGCTACACCGGCAGGTTTATCTTTTCCAAATCAGCATGGCACACTATGAAGATGATTTATTATTGTTGTAAATGCATTAAGTCGACATGTTTAATCAGTTATTGCATCGGATATTATATTGATTGTAAAATGATTTTATTGTAATATCTTGTAGAGCCAACCTACTAAAATTGGTCTTAGGTTATGGTATAAATGTAAGATCTTATTTGTAAGATCAAATGTGGAATGCGAAAAAGAATTGTGTGAAGGTATATGCGGGATTAAGTAGAGCTATACATGAAGACATCATTTGAAGGTGAAGCTAGGTTTTTGTGAAAGCATATCAGCATTACACCAGTATTGAATCCAGCATATGAAGATTTTTTTTGTGTAGTACATTCTTATAGGATTTAACCATCCAACTATAGTCAATGTGACTCCCATTTTGTGATTAAACAGTGAGCTCTGGGCTATTGGCCTTTCTACATGTGCAGACCCCATTTATGTACACTTACTATCTGTAGTAGTATCATCTGATTGTGGGTAAGGTTTCCCACCATGGTTTTTCCCCTTACAAGGTTTCCACGTACAAATATTGGTGTTATGTGTTGTGGATGACTTTGTAGTTATGTTTCATGCATTAATCTTTACTAGTATAGCAATTTACTATTAACACTATCTACCGGCATACTTAACTGGTTTACCGGTATTAAGCATTAAGTTGGTTAAGTGGTTTTTGGTTTGAATTTATTAGACAACTAATTCACCCCCCCCTTCTCAATTGTCTCCAGGACCTAACATTAAGACCTTGAGGAAGATCATATGGCAACTAATAGCACAAGTTCATCTAGTTCATATGGAGCTATCATTTGGAGAGTTATTCCTAGGCTTAATGGAACAAATTACAGAGTAAGATTCAGATGGAGACTCATCTGAGATGTCTCAACAAGGAGATTTGGGAATCATAGATAATGGTGTTACACCTCATAATCTAGCATCTGACAACCCTCCTCCAACAAACTTGGATAAGGAGCTCGAGAATGATTGTAGAGCAAGAGAAGCCCTCTTGTGTACACTTTCTGACTAGAAAATAATGAGACTAACTGACAAGTCATCTGCAAAGTCTATATGGGATAAGTTGGAGACTCTTAGTGAAGGCGACCCTACTATGAAGATTGCTAAACTTGATGATTACCCGGTGAGATATGAAAACTTGAAGATGGAATAAGATGAAAGAATTACTGCATTCATGGAAAGGGTAAATGGGATTGTTATGGGAATTGAATGTTGTGGTGGAACTCTGAGTGAAGATGAAATAGTTTCTAAAGTTCTGAAAGCTTTACCACCATCCTACAAGATGAAGGCTACTACAATTAATGAATTTGGAACAATGGCTAATACTTCTTTCAACAAAGATACATTGGTTGGGAAATTATCTTTTTTTGAGCTTGAATAATTTGGACCTTCTAGAGCTGTGAAGACTGAACCTGCTTTTCATGCATCTGCATCACTAACCCAAAAGCAAGATTGGAAAGATTTATATGCAAAGGAATTGGATGATATGAAGAGAGAAGATGAAGAATTTTAGAAACTTGAAGCACTATTTTCTAGAAGAGTACCTAAAGGACTGGTAGGAAGTAAGTATGAAGGAAAACTACCTTTTAAATATTTTGCATGTAATAGGATAAGTCATTTTGCATCTAGATGTCCTAAAAGGAATTCAAGATTTGATGAGAGGGCTAGAAGATCTTTTAAACCTAACCCTGGATATCAAAACAAGTATAAGTATAGGAAAAACAAAGATAAATAATGCTACATAACAGATGAGGAAGGTGTGAATGATTTTGATGATGAACTGACACCTAAATCTGCTAGTGGTTCTAGCAATGGAAAGGAATTAACTGATTATGATGATGAACTGACACCTGACTCTACTAGTGGTTATGGCAATGGAAGGGAATGGGTGTTCTTGGATATCAAGGAAAATGTTTTGGCACTAGAAGAGAATATACCTAAAGAGAAGGCACTTGCTGCTAAAATTGAAGATAAGGATGAATGGGTAATTGATAGTGGATGTTCACATTATATGACTGGAGATAAAAGGAGGTTTCTATCTTTGCAAGAATTTGATGGCAGTCTGGTTAGATTTGGAGATGACAAAGCATGTATGATCAAGGGAAAAGGAACTATATCATTGGATGGTAAGCACAATACTGATACTATTTATTTTGGTGAGGGTTTGAAGCATAATATTTTGAATGTAGGACAATTGGTGGATAAGGGATTTCAATTATAGTTCAAGGATGGAAAATGCAAAATTATTAATAGATCTGGTTTGGAGATTGCAACCGGTACTTAGACAAAAGGTAATATATTTTATTTGAATTCTAGTGAGAAGACATGTTTGATTGCACAATTTGATGAGAGTTGGCTATGACATAGAAGGATATGTCATATGAATTTTGATTGCATAGTTAAGATCAGTTCAATTAAGGCAATTAGAGATATACCTAAGATTGCGAAGCCCTATAATCTAGTATGTAAAGAATGTCAAAATGGAAAAATAGGTCAGAACCTCTTTTAAGAGTATACAAGATAAATCTACTGATGTTTATTCACACTGATTCATGTGGCCCTTCTAGAGTCAAAAGTTTTCAAAGTGATAGATATTTTATGCTAATCATTGATGATTGTTCTAGAATGTGGGTTACTTTTTTAAGGGAGAAATCTGAGGCTTTTGAAAAGTTTAAAATCTTTAAGGCTAAAGTGGAAACTTGGATAGGATTGAAGATTAAATATTTGAGGTCAGATCATGGTGGAGAATTAACATCTGGTGAGTTTAATAACTTTTGTGAGAAGCATGGTATTAGGAGACAATTTGCTGCTCCCTGGACACCTTAGAAAAATGGAGTTGTGCAAATGAAGAACAAAACTAGCTTGGATGTTGCTAGATCAATGATGATGGAAGCTAATCTACATCATATTTATTGGAGAGAAGAAGTGAGCACAACAATCTATACATTCAACATAGTACATATCAAAGGAGAAATTGGTAAGACACCTTATGAATTATGGTTTAGCAATATACCTACAGTTAAGTATTTCAGAATCTTTGGTAGTAAGTGTTATATCAAGAGAGATGATATCATTGGCAAATTTGATCCTAGATGTGATATAGGCATATTTATTGGTTATTCTAATGAAAGAAAAGCATATAGATGTTATAACAAGAGATTGCAGAGAATTATGGAGAGTGCTAATGTCAAGGTCGATGAGCTGAATAGAAGTCAAATCATAGTTTATGAGCAAGAATAGGCAATTGAAATGATCAGAACTAAACTGGTAACACCTTTACCAGAATAAAATGTTGAACCAATTACTTTGACGGGATCATAAAATTCAATAGTAACTGAAGAACCAAGAAGAGGAATAGAGAGTCAGAAGACTCCTAAGTATGTGAGATTGAATCATTCAGAAGATCAAATCATTGGGGATAAGAACAATGGAGTGATGCCAAGAAGGAGATTGGAATCTAATGAGGTATGTTTAATTTCTCAAGTTGAACCAGTATCAATAATTGAAGCATGTAAAGATGAATTTTGGTTGAAAGCTATGGAAGAAGAATTAGATTAGATAGAGAAGAATAACACATGGACTTTAGTTCCCCGACCTAAAAATAAGAATTTTATTGGAACTAAATATGTTTTTAGGAATAAATTGAATGAAGTTGGTCAAGTTGTAAGGAATAAGGCTAGATTGGTTTGTAAAGGATATTCTCAGAAGGAAGGAATTGATTATGGGGAGACTTTTGCACCTGTAGCTAGGATTGAAGATGTAAGATTATTTCTTGCCTATGCTGCACATAAGAACTACAAGGTTTGTCAGATGGATGCTAAGTATGCATTTTTGAATGGGGATCTTGATGAGGAAGTTTATATTGAGCAACTTGATGGTTTTTCACTTTTAGATGATAAAAACATGGTTTACAGGTTAAGGAAAGCTTTATATGGATTGAAACAGGCACCTAGAGCTTGGTATGCAAGGTTAGATAAATATCTTTTGAAGCTTGGTTTTACTAAAGGTAATGTTGATAGTAATCTATATTATAAGGTCATTGATGATGATATACTAATTATTGAGGTATTTGGCAATGACATAATTTTTGGAGGTGAAGATAAGTTGTGCATGGAATTTTCTAAGAATATGGAGAAAGAATTTGAAATGTCTATGACTGGGGAAATGAAATTTTTCTTAGGTTTATAGATTACTCAGACTTATAAAGGTGTTTTCATCTATCAAACTAAGTATGCTAGGGAATTGTTGAAGAAATTTGACATGGAAGACTCTAAACCAGTAGGTACTTCTATGGTTACAAGTGAGAAAATGACAAGGAAAGATGAATCTACACTGGTAAATCCTACAATATACAAATCTATGATTGAAGGTCTGTTATATTTGACTCAGACTAGGCCTGACACAATGAATGTTGTTTATATTACATCAAGATATTAGAGTGATCCTAGAGAAAATCATGAGAGTGCAGTGAAAAGGATTTTTAGATACTTTCACGGTACATCAAAATATGGTTTGTGGTACCCTAAGGATGATGACTTTACTTTATGTGCATATACAGATACTGATTGGGCTGGTGATGTTGATGATTGGAAAAATACTTCTGGTGGAGCTTTCTTTCTTGGAAAGAAGGTTTCATGGATCAGCAAGAAATGATCATGTACTTCTTTATCTACTACTAAAGCTAAGTATGTTGTTGCTGCTACTAACTGTACACAGGTTCTATGGATGAAGAAAATGTTGAAGGATATTAAAGTGCATTGCATTGGACCGGTAGTTATTCATTGTGATAACTCTGCTACTATTGATATATCAAAGAATCTAGTCTTTCACTCTAATAAAAAGCACATATCTATCAAGTATAACTTTTTGAAGGAGGTGGAAGAAAATAAGGTCAGATTGGTTTATGTGAACACTAAAGAGTAGATTGCAGACATTTTCACTAAACCTTTTCCTAAAGAATCATTTGAGTACCTCAGGGACATGTTAGGGGATTCTACCCCTCCAATAGAGAACTGATTGATGCTTTTTGGCATCAGTCTGGTATGCATTATTAGAGATATTATTCATTCCAGCATTGATGTGGGGATGCTACTACTCGGGGGGAGTAGTTAGCCTTGTGATTGAGTGATTTTTGGTTTTTTCTTTGATATTTTTGTCGCATTTATGGCATTGATGTCAAATAGGGAGAGATAAATGTGAAAAACAAATCTTTACAAAGATATCATTCATAGGGGGAGTTTGGTCTTTGTTTGAGAACTTCATTGATATATCTTTGAGTGGGAGATTGTTGGTTGTCTTCCATTGGGGGAGACTTGTTTGGCATTTCTTAGAACTTGGATGTTTTTCACATCTAGTGTTGCCATCAATGCCAAACGGGGATATTGTTGGCCATTTGGAGGAATTGATTTTGTGTTGCATTGATGTTTTGTCATTGATATCAACACTGGCTATTTTGGCTGCTTTACCGGTATCCTTATGGTCCTAGTAATATGTTTGGTTTCTAGTTGGATTTGATCCAGCATGATCCGGTATGCCTTGGCATGTTTGGGTTATGGTATTGGCTTATTCATGCTACTCAGATTCATGTTCATTCAGTTGGTTTTGATCTAGTGATCGGATGCTATCATGTTTTTCTAGTAAGCTTGGTTTGTGGTTCCAGTGAGGGTTTCACTGGCAGAGCTTTATTGAAGATCATTGATGATATGTATAAGTGGTGTTGGTGTGACTTCTAGTGGAGATTCAGGATGCTGATGGTGATCATGTTTGAGACTTGGCTAATAGGGATCATTGCTTTACCATGTGTGGACCTATATTGGGTCCCGATGTATCTAGGTTACGTTGGACACAATGGATCACTAAGAGGGGGGTGAATCAGTTATTTAAACTCTTTTTCTTTAATAGAGATACATCGATAAATTAGAGGACAAGATGAGTGCTAACTGGTATCTTAAACAATGCAAGTAGAGTGTCTGAAAGGACTAGCTAAAACATCAACATCACACATGAACAGGAATACATCACACAACACTAGATATATACGAGGAAAACCCAATGTGGGAAAAACCTCGATGAGAATAGTTGTTGGAGATCTTCTGCTCCAATCCAGCCTCACAATGAAACTCTAATTACAATATTTAGGGCATCAACCCAAGGAGCACCAACCCCTGCACAATTTATAGGCTACAACCTAAAGGAGCTACAACCCCTGCACTAAGCTACAACTTAGTGATAACAAAAAGAATCTCAGATATACAAATGAAATCGCTATTGCAAATGAAATTTTGCAACCTTACAATATTCTCCTTTGTTGGTTTCTCCCTTACCAGTCTGTATTCTCTCCACCCACTCTGGAACTTGACTTTGCTGGTAACTTTTCTAAATATCCTCTCACAATGTCTTTTCACCTTCAACTCACACTCGATCACTCTTAATCAGGCACAACCTCTGCCAGTTTGTCACCTCTATTGTCAATGCACACTCCATCGGTTGTTCCTTACACCGCTTTACTCTACTTCTCCTTATCAGTCATATCTTTTCTCATAAATACTTGAAGTGTTTATCTCTTTGGATCTCAGACAACAATGTTACACGTGTCTTCACTCTATAGTAGCAACTACAACAGGCTCAAGTCATCTGCCTCAGAGCGGTTAGGGTTTCCTTTACCGGACACAATCTGCATGAGATCTGATCCAGTCTATCTTGGATCGATCATCTGTACTCCATGAATGCATCTATACACATTTTCTGTTATCCAATGCATACTTGCTAAAGATAGAAATCACGTACATGATTTTCTACCTTGAAGTTTGTCAGCTCTTAAAAAGCTCAGTTGTTTCCTTCTCAAGATCTTCTTGCACTCTGATTTCTTTTGTTTGATCTAGGCACCAACTACTCCCTAATCTTCCTCTGTTATTCTTTATTCCTCGAGCTGCATCAATCAATTATGGTCCCATGATTTTTGGTTGTTTAATTAATATTGACTAGTTGTTTCAACAACCATGTCGATGGAGGATTCACCAACCTCTGCATGTTTGCCACCTCAGCTCCACATGGTATCATAATGGTGAATCAATTAGCTCACCAACACACAGTCAGTTCGTACTTGAACATTCAGCAAACTCATACCAATACATGCCTTTACCGATGAGACCTTCTCCTCCTGCTAACTGGTAGTTCACACTGCACTAGTAGCTCTATTATCACTGTTTTAAAAATAGATGTTCTCAGTTCATAATTGGCTAGGTTTTTGAAAATTTTGAGTCTGGTATGCCCTAGTTGCTTCAAAAATTGTTTTAAGTCATAAGGAGTTTAGTGTTTTGGGTTTCAAGTCACTTCAATTTTTGATAAAAACCTTTGGTTTCTAATCCTGTGTTACTTTATTCACTTAAGTGATGGGTCCTTTCGTCATGCAAATTGTTCCCCCCATTGCCATTTACGTAGACGGTCCCTTTAAATGTTTTAAATTTTATTCGCCTTTAAATCTTCCTTTTCTAATGTTCGTTGGGCCTTATAAAATTCGATCAACTCTCAGTCAATCGGACGGCCTGCATAGATTCGTGAACTCAACATGCCCGAAAGTTACCTATCGCGAAATAGTGAAAAGGTTAGGTAGGACCCAACAATGAGAACTTCTCCCTTGGCTAAAGGGCGATCAGTTTGCAAAGAGATCAACGGCTCGCGTTGATTCATAGCTAGGAGGTGCCTATGGTTTACAAGTTGTGAAATGGTGAAAAGATGGTGGGCCCAGGTGAAGTGGTTAGCAGAAAGAGTAATAGCAGTGCAAGTCTATGAGATCGGATGACCCGCGTTATTTCGCAAGATAAAGATGATCGAAGATTACCTATCACAAAGTAGCGAAAGGTTTTGGTGGGCTTGACATCCAAGCTTAGACTAAAGGTTTAAGATCGATCATATTCTATCTGATTGGATGGCCCTCATTATTTCATGAGATCAAAGTGCACGTGTTTTAACTATTACGAAATAGCGAAAGGTTGTGGTGAGTCCTAGAAGCCGTCGGGTTTTCTGATGAGTAAAGAGTGAGTGGTTCAAAGAATAATCAACAACCCATGTTAATTCGCAACCCAAAGATGCTCAAGAGTTAGTTTTTGCGAAATGGTGAAATGACATGGAATTCCAAGTAACTAGTCCATGAGGTAGGGATCACAAATCAAAAGGTTACACGTGTCCTCCATATCACGTAAATCAAAGAACAAACTTGGCGACCAAGTGGTAGGCCCAACAAACACAATGATGTAAACCGAAGACAAAGAGGATATATGTCAGGCACAGGTGGCAATGAAAGAAGTGGATCCCATTGAAGTCTTTCAATGAGTAAGAGGTTGACACGTCAGTCCAAAAGGGATTGGATGCCAAAGTCGAAGGCAATGATTTAGAGGGCCCACATCTACAGGTTCTAACAGTTTGATAAGGGATGAGCATCTCAAGAAAGATCTGATGGTAGGCGTTATTTCGCAACCCAAAGATGTGAGCTTGTTACCATTTGCAAAATGGTGAAGACAATTAGCGGTAGCCGATTTGAACATGGTTAGTAATATAAACCACCAGGTTATGATGGATTAAAGACCGATCAAGTTTTAGTTGATCGGATGGCTAGCACAATTTCATGAGGACAAGATGCAAGATGGTTACCTATTGCGAAATAGCGAAAAGGTTTTTCAGTCTGTTGCCAAATGAGGAAAAGTCAAAAGATAAAAGTTGATCAAGTTTTAGTTGATCGGACGGTCAGCGTGATTTTGTTAGATGAACCTGCAAGCACTTTACACTCTGCAAAGCAATGAAAGAGAAAAGTGAAAAATACTCAGAGCAGTTTGGATCCGTTGGAGCCAAATTTATGAATTCTTTTATGAATTCAATTCTGAAGGGATGGCTGAAGCATGTGGTGTTAATGTCGCAGTTAAGGAGCCAAATTGCTGTATATATCTCTGCATCAATTGAATGAGGGTATCATTTCATAGAAGACGTTGCAGAAGGAGCTGGTGTAGAGCAAAAGTTTGCGAACCAAAAATCAGGTTCTCTTGTTCTTTGTTTACCCTTTGCTTAAAGATTGTTGAATTGTGGTCTTGTGTTGTTAGAACATTGTTTTGATTGATAATTGGCTCAGTCGCAAACTTTTAAAATGGGACCCAGAAGAGAATTAACAGGGAAGGTAAATTACCAGGACCGAAATATTTGTGATGATTTTCTTGAGCAGTTAACCATGTTGACCAATGTCAGGGCTAGAGCTAAGGAATTAGTACTAAAGAACCCCCATCTAAAAATTGGGGATGGTTTATATGATAAAGGAAATTGGTTGGGGGACCCTGAAATAGGGATATCTAGTCTCAGTTAGTTTAAAGTGGATTTTCGTTAGAGACATGACTCTTCCCCTATGAATGGTATCTAGGATTTAGATGTGGGAAAACTTGTGGTCCCTGGTGTGTTCATGCACATTAATTTCTTGACCTTAATAGCATAAAGTTATGACCCTGCTGCCAGATGCATCAAAAACATAAAGGGATCAGCCCTTGTTGAAATCAAGGATGAAGAATTTAGAAATGTTTTCAAGCTTAGTGAAGCTTCGATCGATCTTGAGCCTATTGATTTTGAGGCATTAACCCAAGTTTACAGTGCCAAAAGAGATCATCTTAGGAGTGGCCCATTGAGAGAATTCTTTGTCAAAATAGGGGGGTTAACAGTTGTAGGCCCTAGCACAATGGAGCCATTTTCCTTGAATCTATTTAACTTGAGAGCTAAGGGTATGTACTAGACACTGAGTCAAATTTTTGGGGAAGATACTGAGAAAAACATGCGAGTCCATTATATGTTAATGATCACTCAAATTTTGAACCCTTCCTTGGCCATAACATTTGACTTCACTCCTTTCCTCACTGATGCTATCCATGCAGGCCTAGTAGGAATTAAAAATGGTAAGGTAGACAAGCCATTTGGATGGTATTCCTTGTTGATGCATATGTTTCTTTTCAAAGGGGTAGATTATTTTGCAAAAGAGATGGACCTGGTTAAGGTCAAGGATAAAGAGGAGATGCCAGTGCAATTATGGAGTACTATTCTATCTTGGGATAGAAAGGATGCATGTTATCTAAAGTTTGATAGATGCTTTGCATCTAAGATTAGAGTTCTGTTATGTGTAGAAAACCCTAGGATTCCCAAGGCTCTCTTGGAATTCCTTAGGCCCCAAGAGTTTGCAGAGGACATCAAGATTGCTCATAACTAGGGAGATATGTATTTGTATCCAGTCTCTACTATTTTGAGAGTATATGGTTTCAGAGGATCCCCCTAGTTACTACCTTATCAAGTTCCATTGAAGATAGGTATTGTAGAGGTGTTGAGATAGATTGGTGGAGTCTAATCTCTTAGGAGGAATTATAGTCAGGAGAGTCTAGGACACAGGGTTGGTGGAGGCAGCTAGTATTGTTTTGGAGACTACTAAGTTCAATATAGTAATAGAAAAGAAGGAAGCAAAAGAAAGGGCTGATCTTTAGATCAAATTGGAGACAGTTATAAAGGCTTATGATGAAGCAAAGAAGGAGGTAGCTAGCAAGGACACTATCATTGCTAAACTTCAAAGTTAGCTGATGGGACAATACCAAGGAGGTGAGTCCTCTACCTTGGCAATCTCTTCATCTCCAGCAAGACCTCCTCCTACTAGTCCCATCATAGAATTCACTCCTTCTCCTATGCTTTCTTGTTTTCAACTAGTTGAGACCTATCAACATGAATTGGAGAAGATGAAACAGGCTCAGGCCTTATTTGCAAGCAAATATGAGGAGAAGATAAAGGCTACAATCTTGAGTTTTCCTGATAAAATTGATGCTCCCACAGTACACATAAATATGAAGAGGATCTTGGACACTCTTGGTGAGTTAAATTGAGGACAAGGCTATTTTAGAGTCCATTCTGAATAAGTGGATCCCGAGGGAAGTAGATTTAGAATTCATGTTTGTATCTTATGATGAAGCCAGATCCGATGCCACTATCAAATCCACATGTGAATTGGTCAGAGGTTTGACAAATCTGGCAGAAGGAAAAACCAATGTGGAAAGAAAGACTAATTTATATAGAAAACTGAGCACAAATTTGAATTGTTTCCTGGAGGTTTTGTCAACCAAAATCAGATAAAGGACAAACATGTATGGCTGGATGAGTTAGGAGCAAATCTGTCTCTAAGGGTAAATGAAATAATCAATAAGGATAACACCTCACTGTTTGTTGAAACAATTGATGATATAGAAAAGATCAAATCACATTATGGTTTCTTGGAGTTAGAAGTGACGAAAATAAGGAACTCTTGGAAAAAGCTATTAAAGTTGAAGAAAAAGATTATTGGCTACTCATGGCCTACTGATGATGTTTTTCAAGAGTGGTCCAAAAAATATGCGGTGCAGGAAGAAGATGCTCCAAAATAGTTGGAAGATGCTCCAGGAAAGTTAGAGGATATTGCAGAAGAGTTACCAACTAAAAAGGTCATTGAGACAGAAAGAGACTTATAACTGCTTTTTGAAACAAAGTATAGTTGTAATAAATTTTCCTAGGGAAGTCCAAAGCTTTGTATGCATCCATGTTGTTATAAATGGATACCAGGACTGTAGGAAAAGGGGATAGCAAGAAATTGTAAGGGAACGCTGCTGAAATTTATCTGAGCTTTTTTCTAAGTCTTATGGAGAACATTCAAGTGTTTTTGTAATATTTTCTAAATTAATATCAATACACAGACCATCAACTTTGAGCCTAGAATCTGTGTTGTCTTCAAGTGTGCTTGCAAATATTTACTGTTTTCAATTTGGCTAATATAGGGTTATTCATTTGAGTATGGGTTGTAAGGTAATCTTAAATAGAAGTGTTTCTTAGCTTTTCTCTTCAGGAGGGGAATTAAATATGCAGGAATCATTTCTATCAATAAATTCCTCGTGGGAGACTTTGAATTTGATGAATGCTATCTAGTTTGATGAGGGTAAATTCTTATGTATGTCAGGCATATGTGGGGTTTATAAAAGCCAAGGTGATAGGATGTATGTAGACGTTTAATTGTGAGATTATTGTTTAAACTTAGATGACTCTATGGCTTGGATAAGGCACTGGTATCTCTTGTGGTTATCTTTTACATATCTTGTAGGTCGATACTAAACATGAGCATAAGCTTTCTTTCTTTGTTTCAGTTAGTTTTTAGGTGATAAGATTCATTGGTTTTTGGACTGGTTTACTATGGATCTGTCTTTTAAAAGTGTGAAGTCAATTCACATAAGGTATACCCACCTGAACTTTGGATAAGTTTGAAGTTTAGAAGGTTCATCAAACCTTGTCATATGTTGCTCTGAAGTTTCCTTCTCCTAAGTTTCCTTCTCCTTGATTTCCCTTTTGCAGATAGAGTTTATTATTTTATTATAAGGGATTTTAGCGAGAATCAGAATTTGAGAACAAGAAAAGTGGGGACTCAACTAGGGAGAGTCACAGTGTGAACCCAGGTCTAGATTGGTGCTTGGATTTAGTTCAGAATGATCATGGTGTGTCTATGTTATATATTGGTGTTTCAATAAAGTATCACTATTATCTGGATATCTTTATTTAGAAATTTTCACGATATATGATATGTGATTTTGGTATGAAGATTTACAATATTTTGTTCAAGCTTGTTTTCATATTTCCCATAGTTTTGTGGGTGGTGACTTTGTTAAGTATTAACCAGTCCTTTTGAAATAAGAAAATCCAAAAGGAAACAAGCACAATGCAAGGAGGAAAGAACACTAGGTCCTTCATGAAAAAGCATCCTCGTGAGATGTTGCAGGAGGGATTACCTAAACAATCACGAAGAGGTCAGAAAAGATTAGTACTACATGAGCCATCAAATGTTGCATGGGTGCAGAAAATTAACAATACTGGTAAGGTATCTGATAGACCTGTTTATGCAAAGTCTAATTCTTCTTCTCGAGAATCTGAACATGATGTTCTAGGTTTCCATTCTGGCTTATTTGGAAATATAGATGATTTTCATGCTTTAAATCAAGATATATCTCATGTTAGCTTTTCCGAAAGAGACATAAGTAGTTCTAATGTAGTCAGACATTCTGTGCCTAGAACAGTTGATGGAAACATCAACTTGATTGATATAGACCAAGTTAACCTATCTGACTCTGAGGAGATCTTCCCTGATGAAGATAAAGTGTCCCAAGAAATAGAGGACCTAAATAGAAAGGTTCATCACTTTATCTCTTTAAGATCCCAAAAGGAAGCAAATAGGGAGAAGGAAGCCAAAGCAAAACTGATGGAAAGAGATAGGCTTCTTAGGCAGATTGCTAACCTTGAATTATTGGCCCAAGAGAAGGAAAAGAGTGATGATGAAGGTCCTATGATCAGGGAGATTCTAGTTCCCAAAGCTAAACCAGCATATAAGTCAGTAATCCAACCAAATAAGGAGGTTTTTAGTGACCCACAACCTGTTAGAAATGAGGCTGATAAAGGGAAGAAAAAATGCATGGAAGGCGGGTCAGGATCAAAGACTACATGAGAGGGAGATGGAAAGAATGAGGAAAGAGAAAGAAGATCTACAAATGGAGTTAGAGAAAGCTGAGTTAGAGGCGGCTAACCAAGAAGTTAAAAGAAAAATTGGTTATCTAAAAGCTCCCCCTATCATCTTCCCATCAGAAGATCTCAATAAGCCTGTTACTCGGCAAGTTTCCCTCCCCCCTGTTAAAATTCATCTCACTTTGCCTGTCAATACAGCAATAGCTAGTCAAGCCCCTATAATTAACCAAAATAATCAAATCTCTCAGACTCAAATCCCTATTGTGAAAATGAACATGGGTAATAACAATATCGTTAATCCTTTCCAAAGGAGACCTATCAACTTAGAATAGTATAGACAGTTATTTTTTGATGGAATCCCAGGATATCCCAACCATGTTCCTACTAAGTTAAGAGATAGACTCCATAAATTTGTTGGAAATAATGCTATTAGTGCAGAGGAGCATTTAAAATCTTATGGTGATTTGATAAATGATTATGAGATAGTAGATGAGGATGTCATAATGAAATTATTTGTCCAGTCCCTAATAGATGATGCAAGAGATTGGTATAGGGGTCTCCCTGTTAATAGCATTGGGTCTTGGGAGGATTTCAAGAATTGCTTTCAAGAACAATACGGTGACAAAACAAATGTGAGTTTCATTTTAAATGAATTCAATAATATTAGAAAATCTGATAATGAAATGGTCACTGATTTCAATGTTAGATTTCAGAAAGCCATGCATAGGTTATATCAGGTGATGAGATTGGATGATAACATGTACCTAAACACTTATTACAATGCATTTGATTCCAAAATGGCTTATATTTTAAGGGATAAGAATCCACATAGCCTTGGAGATGCTTTCAGAATTGCTATCAATGTGGAAAGCAATAGGAAAGCATTTGGAAAATTAGGAAGAAGAACTAATGGTAGGCTATGGCAGGAAACAAAACAACAACCAAACAAAGTTGCTAAGGAGGAAGATAAGATAGAAAAGTTAGTCACTACTATGAAGGATCTAACTGCTAAGGTAAATAAAAAATTATAAGCCTCACTATAATTGGCAAGATAGACCTCCCAGATTGCATGATATGCCTTATAATACCAACTAGAAGGATGGTAAACCTCAGAATGAGAAGCCTAAGAATGTTCAGGGCCAAGACACCCCTGATCCCTTAAAAGGAAAAAACATTCACAACATGGAGAACATTCCTTGGTGTATTGCTTGTGACGGGCAACATTCTCCTCATCATTGTGCAGTTGCTAAAGCCCTAGAAGAGTCCATGAGACAAGAGGCTGAACCTGATATTAATATGTTTGAAACCATTGTAGAAAGTGATGAGGAATCTGTACAAAGTGAATTTAGTGATGTGTTGGACAGTAAAAGGTCCTTTCAAGGAGAACTAACACTTGATTGGCATCCTACTCTGAATGTGGTAACCATTGAAGATGAAGAAGTTCATCTTAGAAGGCCTAGTGAGGAAGAAGTGAAAAATCTCACCAAGGTTGCTATAGCTAAGGCAAAGCACAATTATAACCTAAGGAGCACCAAAAAGGATAGCGATCAGGGTGAACCTGGTTCTATGTTTATAAAAGAGGTTTTTCAAAAAAAGGCAACAAGTGTTGGCATTTTTTATGTTTATGTTGTGATTGTCATTGATGGACACACACTTGCATTGAGATCCTCTTTTATGTATGAGCTAGAGCTCAACCGGTACTTGTTCCAACCGGTATGTTGTATTCTAGTCTTTAGACTATTGGTGGTTTTGCAGAATGTGTTTCCCGGTCTGAAGCGGCATGTTGACCCCAAGTGGTTCGAAGATCTCAAGTGGTATGAGGGAGAAAAGCGACATAACACATTCTTACTAGTCTTCATTTTTGTCAAACCGGCAACCAGTATTTTGTATGAATCGATAATACTCTATTATGAGTTATCAACCGACATTTTATGATGAGTTACCAATCCACTGATTGTTTGACGGTGCCAACACACTGACAGTGCTTCTTGTGTCATGTTACTGAGTATGTCTAGATTCATTGAACCTAGGAAATTGTAATGTAATCCTATTGGACCGACATGAAATCAGATTCCTTTAAAAGGACATCATGTCTAGGGTTATAGGTTGTTGCTGAAAGGGTTTATGTTGTGCTAAGGTTTAAGGTGGTAGATGAGTTGTTGTAAGAGTGATCTTATCTGAGAAGATCAAGTTGTAACTGAGTGAGAGATAGAGAAGACTGAATTAATGCTAGAATGCATTAGCAGTGAGCTATACTGGATCTAACCAAGCAATTTGTTCTATTAGATAGATCAAACACTTGTTGATTACTCACATCTTTGACAAGTCTGTAGCCCTTAACTGGGTAGGCCCAAAAGCCTTTTGTAAAATCCTCTAACAAGGTGGTTCACCTCTATGAATCTAAAATCCTCTAGCAAGGTAGTCTTTAATCGAAATTATCTCCTAACAGAGATTGAGGTTCCTAACAAGATCTGTTCTAGTGAAGAACATTGTAAGATCTTAACCGGTCTGACCTTAACTAGTCTGGTTTCTATTCTATAGATAGTGACTTGTGAGTTCCATCTCACCATGGTTTTTCCCATTTGGGTTTCCACGTCAAATATCTTGTGTTATGGTTGTATTGCTTTTGTGGGTGAATGCTTTATTTGCATTTTGGTTTGCATGTGTGATAACCGGTCTGTCTGTTAAACTGTTTTACCGGTTTATCTTTAGACTATTTAAGTGTTTAAGTACAGAGATTTTTGGCATACTAATTCACCCCCCCTCTTAGTATTAATCAACAAGTAGTGCTACTACCCCTCAAATTGGTCAAGAAAGGAAAGATCAAATTAAAGATGTACCCAAGAGTACAGATGATAAAAATACAAATGATACACAAGGAGCTACCACAACAAAGAAGGCGAGTCAACCTAAGGCAAAAAGAGTTAAAGTTAATGCTAAGTTGAGCAGCAATTCCATATTTGACATGGCTCAGGCTCTTACACAAATGAAAGTTACTGTCCCATTAATAGAGTTACTGAAAATAAAAGAACATAGAGAAGTTGCCTTGTCTTTATTTTCTAATATATCTGACAGTAACACAGTCCTACCCACCAGTTCAGTTAAAAATGGAAAGGATCAGGAGTTCCAAACCCCAGAGGTTCATGTAGGAACAACTATTACTCAAGACCCTTCACAGGTAGATCCTTTTTATGTCACTTTGTTAGTGAATAACCAGTTGATAAAAAATTGTATGATAGATTTTGTTGCAGCTGCTAATGTAATGCCTTATGGCATTATGAAAGGATTAGGATTATCAGTGACTATAGTATATGGGAACTGCTATGCTATGGATAACAAGGAATTGTCTGTAATAGGTACAATGAGAGATGTTGAAGTAAAGATAGCAGCATTCCCTGAAGTGACCTATAAGATGGATGTTATTGTCACTGACACTAAGCCTCATTATGGCATGTTATTATCCAGGCAATGGGCAGTAGCAGTAGATGGAAATGTACAATTAGATTTATCTTATGCTACCATCCCAATCAATGGGAATCAAGTAAAGTTATACAGAGAACCACGTGCTCCTAGAGTAATTGAAAATGTAGATCCTAGCACGCTCAATTGTATGATTGATGTGGATCTTGACAACTCTAGAGTACAACCAATTTTACCTTAGTTAAAGAATACTGACTCCATTGTGATTGAATTAGAATCACAACAACATGGTCTATGGCAAATGCATTTTTATGGAGCTTTCTCCAAAGAAGGGTCTGGAGCAGGAGTTCTTTTTGTATCCCCATCGGGTATAACTTTTAAATATTCTTTTTTATTAGCCTTTTAGTGCACAAACAACACTACAGAATATGAAGCTCTGTTATTGGGGCTTGAAGTTGCAAAGAGGCATGGAATACAACTATTGAAAGTTTTAGGAGATTCAGAATTGGTTGTCTCTCAGGTAAGATCCAAATATTCATCAAAAAATGATAGATTGAAAAGATATAAGTATGCAGTTTGGGATGTCATTGAGTATTTTAGTGCTTTTTCTATTAATTGGATAGAGAGATCAAAGAATATCATGGCAGACTTTTTAGCCAATGTTGCATTGAAAAATAATGATGCAACACTAACTGACATATCCACTGTGGAAATAAAATCTAGGCCTGCCATCCTTGATAATATGTATAATTGGCAAGTTTTTGCCGATGATGAAGATATTCTTAAGTTCATACAATGCATTGATGATTATGGTGGATAAAAAATTGACTACAATGCATTAGTAGAGACGATTGACAACAAAGAGACAGTATTTGGCAATGACTTGGTTCAGTTGGAAACAAATGAGATACCAAAAGGGTTGGTAGAGCTTGAGGGCATGTTCATCTATAATGACAGTCACCTGCACCAGCAATCTACTACCAAATTATAAGAATTGGAGGAAGTAAACTTGGGGACAAAATTATCCCCTAAGTTGGTATACATTGGAAAAAACTTGCCTCCTCATGTCAGAACTAATCTTATTAATTTATTGAAAAGATATAAGCATGTGTTTTCTTGGCCCTATGAAGACCTAAAGGCATATAGACAAGACCTATTTTAGCATGAAGTTCCTTTACTTCCAGATGCTAAGCCTTTCAGATAAAAGCAGAGACCTATTAATCCCCTGCTAGAAACCAAGATGCAACAAGAATTGACTAAGATAAGAGAGGGGGGGATTATTAAACCTATAAGACATTCTTCATGGGTCTCCAATTTGGTCCCAGTTAGAAAGACAAATGGGGACATAATATTGTATGTTGATTTTAGAAATTTAAATGTTGCTTCCCTGAAGGATAATTATTCTTCCCACAATATGGAAGCCATGCTACAAAGAGTAACTGGTTGTGATCTTTTGTCAATGATGGATGGTTTCTCAGGGTATAATCAAGTGCTAGTGAAGGAATCCGAGCAATTCAAAACTGCTTTCACTACCCCTTGGGGAACATATGTTTATGTTAGAATGCCTTTTGGGTTAAAAAATGTTGGAGCTACATTTTAGAGAGCAATGGATGTAGCCTTCAAAGAATTCATCAACATCATCATGGTAGTGTACCAAGATGATTTAACTTGTTTCTCCAAAAGAACTAATGACCACTGTGGACATTTGGAGCAAGTGTTCAGTAAGGCTTTGGAATTTGGTGTGTCATTAAACCCAAGAAGTTTCATTTTGTTGTCACTAGAGGGAAGTTGCTGGGGCATATTGTCTCCATGGAAGGGGTAAGAATAGACCCTGAAAGAATTGAGGCAATAAATAATGTGCCTGAACTAAAGAGTGTTAAGGGTATCCAGTATTTTTTAGGAAAAGTTAATTTTGTTAGAAGATTTATTGCAAACTTTGCAGAGGTGGTAAAGCCTATAGTTAGACTACTCAAGAAGGATACCAATTTTTGCTGGGATCAAGAAGCTTCAAAGGCTTTTGTTGAGATTAAAATAGCTATTCAAGAAGCACTTGTGTTGAAATCCCTGGATTATAGTAAGCCCTTTTCTTTGTTCTCTTTTGCTTCATATCATACAGTAGTTGCAGTGTTGTTGCAAAAGGATAATGAGGGATTTGAACATCCCATAGCTTTCTATAGCAAGTCTTTACAGGAAGTAGAATTAAGGTATGAGATCATGGAAAAATAGGCATATGCTTTGGTTAAAGTTGTCAAGGATTTTAGGCTATATCTTGTAAATGCACAAGTAGTTGCTTATGTTCCACATGCTACAATCAAGGACATTTTATCCCAATCTGAGGTCACGGGCAAAAGGTGTAGATGGATTAACAGAATCAAAGAATTTGATTTGGAAATAAAGATCACCAAATTGGTGAGAGGCTTAGGCCTGGCCAAGCTTATGGCTGAATCCAATCTTCTTCATGTTGAAATAAACAATGTTGAAGTTGAAAACATTGTAATCACTAGCATTGAAAAGCAACCCTGGTATTCAAAAGTAGTACATTTCTTGAGAGATGCTACATTTTCAGAGGGGATGACCCAAAATCAGAAAAGGACATTAAAGCTTAAGTCACAAAAATATGTTCTCATTTAGGGTGACCTTTTTTGGAGAAATAGAGATGGGGCATTACTAATGTGTTTGGATGAATTCCAAGCCAAGAAAGTGTTGATTCAAATGCATGATGGAGTATGTAGAGGTCATTACTCTGCTAAGACAACTGCTAGAAAGATAGTCAAGGCTGGGTATTATTGGCCTACCTTATTTAAAGATTCTCATGAACATGTTAGGGAATGTGACCCATACCAAAGGTTTTCATCCAAGCTAAAATATGAAGGAGCTTTACCTTTAAATCCGGTCATAGTGGAAGCCCCTTTTGTCCAATGGGGCATTGATTTTATTGGAGAAATTGTTGAAAGATCAGGAAGAGGCCACAGGTGGATTATAGTAGCAATTGACTATTTTACTAAATGGATCAAAGCCATACCCACCAGGAGAGCTACAAGTAAAGTTGTCATCGATTTCCTGATAGATAATGTTATAACTAGATTTGGAGTCCCTACAAAATTAGTAATGGATAATGCTATGAGTTTTAGGTCTGAAGAGTTTGTTACATTTTGCACTAGTCATGGGATAATTATGTCCTCATCTTCACCCTATCATCCTCAAGGGAATGGACAAGTTGAATCCAGTAATAAAAGCCTCTTGAACATTATTAAAAAAATCTTAGAAGAGAACAAGAGGTCATGGGATCAAAAAGTTGAAATTAGCTTTGTGGGCTGACATAATTATTGTCAAAAAGGCCATTGGAATGTCACCTTTTGAACTGGTTTATGGTACACACACTAGAGTGTCAGTAAACAATCTTCTTCCAGTATATAAATTCCTGCAAGCCAAAGACATGGAGTTGTCTGATCCTATGGAGGATCGAATGATTCAGTTGGTGGAAGTGGAAGAAATCAGAACTTTAGCCCATAAGAGAAATTTGAAAATCTAATTGCAGTCTAAGTATCTAGACAAAAGGACATCATTGAGAAAGTTTCAAATCGGTGATGTTGTTCTTTACTGGAATGCAAAAGGATAGGAGAAGGGAAAGCATAAGAAGTTTGAGTCATTATGGGTTGGCCCTTCTCTGGTCTATGATGTGAATGGAAAAGACAGATACTTTCTAAAGAATATGAATGATGAAGTACAGGAATTTCCAGTGCATGGACAATTCCTGAAGCATTACTTTTCTTGATGTCCATACACACTAGGTCCTCTGTTTGTATATATTTGGGTTTGTTTTGGTTGTCTTCTATTCGGCTTGTTTTTGGTCTATTTCTCCAGAATTTTTGAGTTTCTTGTGTTGATCTTGCGATCAACCATCCCCAGTCAGAGCCATTGTTATCACTATTTTAAAAATGGATGTTCTCAGTCCATAATTGGCTAGGTTTTTGAAAATTTTGAGTCTGGTATGCCCTAGTTGCTTCAAAAATTGTTTTAAGTCCTAAGGAGTTCAGGGTTTTGGGTTTTAAGTCACTTCAATTTTTGAGAAAAAGCTTTGGTTTCTAATCCTGCGTTACTTTATTCACTTAAGTGATGGGTCCTTTTGTCGTGCAAAGTGTTTCCCCCATTGCTATTTACCTAGGTGGTCCCTTTAAATGTTTTAAATTTTATTCGCCTTTAAATCTACCTTTTCTAATGTTCATCAGACCTTATAAAAGTCAATCAAATCTCAGTCAATCAGATGGCCCACGTGGATTCACGAACTCAACATGCCCGAAGTTACCTATCATGAAATAGCGAAAAGGTTTGGCAGGACCCAGCCATGAGAATTTCTCCCTTGGACAAAGGGCGATCAGTTTGCAAAGAGATCAACAGCTCTCGTTGATTTGCAGTCGTGAGGTGCCCATGGTTTAGAAGTTGCAAAATGGTGAAAAGATGGTGGGCCCGGGTGAAGTGGTTAGCAAAAAGAGTAACAGCAGTACAAGTCTCTGAGATCGGACGACCCACGTTATTTCGTGAGATAAAGATGATCGAAGATTACCTATCGCGAAGTAGCGAAAGGTTTTGGTGGGCCCGATGTCCAAGCTTAGACTGAAGATTAAAGACCAATCATGTTCTATCTAATCGGATAGCCCTTGTTATTTCATGAGATCAAAGTGCACCTATTTTAACTATTGCGAAATAGTGAAAGGTTGTGGCGGGTCCTAGAAGCTGGCGGGTTTTCTGACAAGTAAAGAGTGAGTGGTTCAGAGAATAATCAATGGCCTACATTGATTTGCAACCCAAAGATGCTCAAGAGTTAGTTTTCACGAAATGGCGAAATGACATGGCATTCCAAGTAAGCAGTCCAGGAGGTAGGGATCATGAATCAAAAGGTTACACGTGTCGTCCAGATCACGTAAATCAAAGAACAAACTTGGCGACCAAGTGGTAGGCCCAACAAATAGAATGACGTAAACTGAAGACAAAGAGGATATATGTCAGGCACAGGTGGCAATGAAAGATGTGGATCCCGCTGAAGTATTTCAGTGAGTAAGAGGTCGACATGTCAGTCCAAAAGGGATCAGATGCCAAAGTGGAAGGTGCTGATTTAAAGGGCCCACATCTGCAGGTTCTAACAGTTTGATAAGGGATGAGCATCTCAAGAAAGATCTGACGACGGCCATTATTTCGCAACCCAAAGATGTGAGCTTGTTACCATTTGCAAAATGGTGAAGATGGTTAGCGGTAGCCGATTTCAACACATTTAGTAATATAAATTGCTAGGTTAAGGTGAAGTAAAGACCGGTCAAGTTTCAATTGATCGGATGGCTAGCACAGTTTTGCAAGGACAAGATGCAAGATGGTTACCTATTGCAAAATAGCGAAAAGGTTTTTCAGTTTGTTGCCAAATGAGGAAAAGTCAAAAGCTAAAAGTCGATCAAGTTTCAGTTGATCAGATGGTCGACCTGATTTCATTAGATGAACCTGCAAGCACTTTACACTCTTCAAAACAGCGAAAGAGCAAAGTGAAAAATACCCAAAGCAATTTGGATCCGTTGGAGCCAAATTTATGAATTCTTTTATGAATTCAATTTTGAAGGGATGATTGAAGCATGTGGTGTTAATGTCGCAGTTAAGGAGCCAAATTGCTATATATATCCCTGCATCAATTGAATGAGGATATCATTTCACAGAAGAAGTTATAGAGGGAGCTAGTGCAGAGCAAAAGTTTGCAAACCAAAAATCAGGTTCTCTTGTTCTTTGTTTACCCTTTTCTTAAAGATTACTGAATTGTGGTCTTGGGCTGTTAAAACAATGTTTTGATTAATAATTGGCTCAGTCACATACTTTTAAAATGGGACCGAGAAGAGAATTAATAGGGAAGGTAAATTACCAGGACCGAAATATTTGTGATGATTTTCTTGAGCAGTTAACCATGTCGACCAATGTCAGGGCTAGAGCTAAGGAATTAGTACCAAAGAACCCCCATCTGAAAATTGGGGATGGTTTATATGATAAAGGAAATTGGTTGAGGGACCTTGAAATAGGGATATCCAGTCTCAATTTGTTTAAAGTGGGTTTTGTTAAAAGACATGGCTCTTCACCTATGAATAGTATTTGGGATTTAGATGTGGGAAAACTTGTGGTCCCTAGTGTGTTCATGGATGTTGATTTGTTGACCTTAATAGCACAAAGTTATGACCCTACTGCCATATGCATCAGAAACATAAAGGGATCAGCCCTTGTTGAAATCAAGGATGAAGAATTTAGAAATGTTTTCAAGCTTAGTGAAGCTTCGATCGATCTTGAGCCTATTGATTTTGAGGCATTAACCGAAGTTTACAATACCCAAAGAGATCATCTTAGCAGTGGCCCATTGAGAGAATTTTTTGTCAAAATAGGGGGATTAACAGTTGTAGGCCCTAGCACAATGGAGCCATTTCCCTTGAATCTATTTACCTTAAGAGCTAAGGGTATGTACTGGACACTATGTCAAATTTGTGGGGAAGATGTTGAGAAAAACATGCCAGTCCATTATATGTTAATGATCACCCAAATTTTGAACCCTTCCCTAGCCATAACATTTGACTTCGCTCCTTTCATCACTGATGCTATCCATGCAGGCCTAGTAGGAATTAAAAATGGTAAGGTAGACAAACCATTTGGATGGTATTCCTTGTTGATGCATATGTTTCTTTTCAAAGGGGCAGATTATTTTGCAAAAGAGATGGACCTGGTTAAGGTCAAGGATAAAGAGGAAATGCCAGTGCAATTGTCGAGTACTATTCTATCTTGGGATAGAAATGATGCGAGTTATCTAAAGTTTGATAGATGCTTGACATCTAAGATTAGAGTGTTGTTATGTGCAGAAAAACCTAGGATTCCCAAGGCTCTCTTGGAATTCTTTAGGCCCAAAGAGCTTGTAGAGGACATCAAGATTGTTCATAACAAGGGAGATATGTATTTGTATCCAGTCTCTACTATTTTTAGAGTATATGGTTTCAGAGGAGCCCCCTACTTACTACCTTATCAAGTTCCATTGAAGATAGGGATGTTGAGACAGATTGGTGGAGTGTAGGAAGCCAAGTTGACCAATAGGGGTAAGGGGACAATTTTCCCAACCATCACAATGGCTCATCATTTTGTAATAACCAAAGGTGGATGGAATTACTTTGAAGAATTCTTTACACCATACATGTTATCAACTGCAGTATCAAGGTGTGTCGACCCTGAATATTTCTTCAAAGGCATGTTCAGAAAGAGGGCAGTATGTAAGATCAGGCCTCATCAATTTCAGTTTCTTGAAGATTCTATTAGGAATGAATTTAGTCTAGATGAGCAGGAGCTAAGGAAGTAGAGGTGGATTTCCTACAAGAGAGCCCTTGACTTCATCCACCAATTTGATTCTAGCTATGATCCTCTTTTCAGTTTTACCCCATTTGAGGAAAAGATTAAATTCTTGATTCTTTATTTTGAGGATTTAATGCAAACCCTGAAGGAGAAGAGAGAGGCCATAATACAAAATGATCCTGATAGGGCTAAATTGGTCCTAGCCAAGCCTGCCTTTGCTAAGGCTGTTCCACCAGGTAACTATATAATGCAAAAAAAATCTAAATACACTATGATGATGCCAGTGTCAGGTGAACCTTCTACTTCTAAAGGGAAGAGGGACATTGCAAATATTATAGAGATTCAAGATTCACCAAAAAAGCAGAGGGTAGGAAAAGAAATTGAATCTGATGACCCTCAGTACTCTCCCTCTCAATCCCCAATTCATATAGGAGATGAGCAAGTTGTCATGGAGCAATTATTACAATTAGGGAGTCTAGGTGAAATTGCATACACCTACAATGAGACTGAAGAAGGAATGCCAGAGGAGCCACCAAGTGCTGAAATGGACATAACTGATGGTGAGCTACAAGGAAAAGAGTTGGACATCACTGTCAAGCAAGCTAGTGAAGAATTCCTCGATGATAGCAATTTTGTTGCATCGGGTGCTTTCATGCAGTTTCTTTGGAAATAGAATATTGATCAGTTCAAGATCAGATGTGCAAAAAGAACAAGTGAACAACCTCATAAAGATACAAATTCAATAGAAGAAGAGGTCAAACAAGAAATGATGGCTGAATTCAAAGCCATCACTCCTAAGGCTGGAAGGAAAATGGTTTCAAAAGCCAGTGTGCTAATTCTCCTTGAATGGGATATAGCTAATGCATTGGTCTTGGAAGCAATCAGAAAGGAAACCAAGCCAATGAAAGGAGTGGTATTTAGTAAATATGATGCCTCTCTAGTAATGTGGTCCCTTAAAAGAGATGAGGGTAGAAGAAGGAAGGACACCTCAAAGCCTAATCTCTTAGGAGGAAGAGTCCAGGACACAAGGGTGGTGGAAGCAGCTAGTACTATTTTGGAGACTGTTAAGTTCAATATAGAAGTATTAGAGAAGAAAGTAAAAGAAAGGGCTGATCTTCAAATCAAATTGGAGACAGTTCTAAAGTCTTATGATGAAGCAAAGAAGGAGGTAGCCAGCAAGGACACTATCATTTCTATACTTCAAAATCAGTTGATGGAACAATACCAAGGAGGTGAGTCCTCTACCTTGGCAATCTCTTCATCTCCAGCAAGACCTACTCCTACTAGTCCCATCATAGAATTCCCTCCTTCTCCAATGCTTTCTGGTTTTCAACTAGTTGATACCTATCAACATGAATTTGAGAAGATGGAACAGGCTCAAGCCTTATTTGCAAGCAAATATGAGGAGAAGATAAAGGCTACAATCTTGAGTTTGGCTGATAAAATTGATGGTCCCATAGTACACATAAATATGAAGAGGATCTTGGACACTCTTAATGAGTTAAATGAGGACAAGGCTATTTTAGAGCCCATTCCGAATAAGTGGATCTCGAGGGAAGTAGATTTAGAATTCATGTGTGTATCTTATGATGAAGCTGGATCCGATGCTACTATCAAATCCACATGTGAATTAGCCAAAGGTTTGACAAAGGTGGTAGAAGGAAAAGCCAATCTAGAAAGAAAGGGTAATTTATATAGAAAAGAATATATTGAGCACAAATTTGAACCGTTTCCTGGAGGTTTTGTCAACCAAAAGTAGATAAAGGACAGACAGGTATGGCTGGATGAGTTAGGAGCAAATTTGTCTCTAAGGGTAAATGAAATAATCAATAAGGATAACACCTTACTATTTGTTAAAACAATTGAGGATATAGAAAAGATCAAATCACATTATGGTTTCTTGGAGTTAGAAGTGACGAAAATAAGGAACTCTTGGAAAAAGCTATTAAAGTTGAAGAAAAAGATTATTGGCTACTCATGGCCTACCGATGATGTTTTTCAAGAGTGGTCCAAAAAATATTCGGTGCAGGAAGAAGATGCTCCTGAATAGTTGGAAGATGCTCCAAGACAATTAGAGGATATTGCAGAAGAGTTACCAACTAAAAAGGCCGTTGAGACAGAAAGAGACTTGTAATTGCTTTTTGAAACAAAGTATAGTTGTAAAAAAATTTCCTAGGGAAGTCCGAAGCTTTGTATACATCCATGTTGTTATAAATGGATACCAGGACTGTAGGAAAAGGGGATCACAAGAAATTGTAAGGAAACGTTGCATAAATTTATCTGAGCTTTTTTCTAAGTCTTATGGAGAACATTCAAGTGTTTTTGTAATATTTTCTGAATTAATATCAATACATAGACCATCAACTTTGAGCCTAGAATCTATGTTGTCCTCAAGTGTGTTGCAAATATTTATTGTTTTCAATTTGAGTAATCTAGGGTTATTCATTTGAGTATGGGTTGCAAGGAAATCTTAAATAGAAGCGTTTCTTAGCTTTTCTCTTCAGGAGGGGAATTAAATATGCAGGAATCATTTCTATCAGTAAATTCCTTGTAGGAGACTTTGAATTTGATGAATGCTATATAATTTAATGAGGGTAAATTCTTATGTATGTCAGGAATATGTGGGGTTTATAAAAGTCGAGGTGATGGGATGTATGGAGATGTTTAATTGTGAGATTATTGTTTAAAATTATATTACTCTGTGGCCTGGATAAGGCATTGGTATCTATTGTGGTTATCTTTTACATATCTTGTAGGTCGATACTAAACATGAGCATAAGCTTTCTTTCTTCATTTCAGTTAGTTTTGAGGTGATAAGATTCATTGGTTTTCAGACTGGTTTACTGTGGATCTGTCTTTTAAAAGTGTGAAGTCAATTCACATAAGGTATACCCACCTGAACTTTGGATAAGTTCAAAGTGTAGAAGGTTCATCAAACCTTGTCATATGTTGCTCTGAAGTTTCCTTCTCCTTGATTTCTTTTTTGCAGACATAGTTTATTGTTTTATTATAAGGGATTTTAGGGGGAATCAGAATTTGAGAACAACAAGCACATCTTCACCTGCAGTGATTTTTGATTACTTTAACATTCTGCCTCTTCATCATAAACATGTAGCCAAACTCTAGACCAGTTTAAACTCTACATGCTCACACACACATGCATGTCACCTCATACCAGTGAAGTCACTGATAGTCTCAACAACTACTTGTCATTTCACCATACTGGTACACTCTTCTTCATACCGGATGACATAATGACAACTCAATACCAACAATTTCCCCCTTTGGCATTAATGTCAACATCTTCTTTTCCATTTTTTCTCTCCCTTTGACAATAATGGCAAAGGGAACCTTAGTCTGACACCAATAATATCTTCCTTGACTACATTCGATTAAGACACACTCTCCCCCTATGTCCATGCTTCAAGATTCAAGAGTCATAAGGTAGTAGCAATGGTTAACTTCCCATGAATCATGCAATCTCCTATTCATTCAAGTGCTTCCAGATGGTGGGAAAAATCCCATATTTTGTCTCAAATACTCAAATGGGCCCAAGGGAAGTGGCTTGGTAAATATGTCAGCAATCTGGTCATCAGTGGGCACATACTCTACCATGACCTCCTTGTCAGCTACCTTCTCTCTCAAGAAGTGATACTTGATTGTAATGTGTTTTGTTCTTGAGTGCATTACTAGATTCTTGGAGATGTTGATTGCACTTGAGTTATCACACCGGATTGGAATGGGTTCCGGTATCTCCACCTATATATCTTTCAGTGTCTTCTTCATCCATAAAACCTGTGAACAACATTTAGCAGCTACTATGTACTCTGCCTCAGCAGTAGATAGTGACACTGAATCTTGCTTCTTACTGTCCCATGATACTAACCGGTCTCCTAAGTAGAAATAACCTCCACTTGTGCTTTTCTAGTCATCAATACTTCCTAACCAATCTGCATTAGTATAAGCCTGCAAAGAGAAATCTCCTTTCTTTGGATACCATAAACCATAGCTGATAGTTCCTTGCAGATACCTAAAGATTCTTGTGACTGTATTTTAGTGAGACTATTTAGGAGCAGCTTGGAATCTTGCTACCATGATAACAACTTGTATAATATCTAGTCTAGATGTTGTTAAATACAACAGACTATCGATCATAGACCTATACATTTTTTTCTCAACTTCTGATGATTCATCTAGTTTGCTCAACTTACAACCGGTAACCATGGGATTACTTACCTGTTTGTTGTCCTCCATTTGAAATTTCTTCATAATGTCTTTCATATACTTGGTTTGGGAGATGAAAATTCCTTTTTCTTTCTGTGAGATCTGCAAACCAATAAAATAGGACAACTCACCCAGCATGGACATCTCAAACTTTGTCTTCATCTGATCTGCAAATTCTTTGTGCATGATGTCCTTGTCTCCACCAAAGATAATATCATCCACATATACAACAACTATAATCATGTGATCTCCATTTAACTTGGCATACAAGTTTTTGTCTACATTCCCTTTCTAGAATCCTTGCTCCTTAAAGTATTTGTCTAACCAGGAATGCCATGTTCTTGAAGCCCGCTTCAAACAATATAGGGCTTTCTTTAACTAGCATACAAAATTATTATCCTCATGCAACAAGTACCCTTCTGGTTGTTTCATATACTCCTCTTCTTCAAGATTGCCATTGAGAAAAGAAGATATCACATCCATCTGATATACTTTATATCCCTTGTAGGCTGAGAAAGCTAAAAAAATTATGATTGCCTCTAACCTAGCAACCGGTGCAAAGGTTTCCTCAAAATCAATACCTTCCACTTGAGCATACCCTTTGCAAACTTACCTTCTTCATTCATCTTGTTCTGATAGACCCATTTGGTACCTATGACATTCTTGTCTGCTGGTCTAGGAACAAGTTCCCAAGTCTAATTTTTCTCAATTTGTCTCAATAGTTCATCCATGGCATCTACCCACTTCTCACTTTTGCTAGCATCATCAAAATTTTTGGGCTCTACCTCAATCATGAGACATAAATTTACCTACTCACCTTCCCAGGCTAATCTCCTTCTACTCTACACCCCTTCATTTCTATCTACTATGATTTGTTCTTCCGGATGATTCTTTTACACATACTGGTTGGGAATCTCATTTGGTACATCTTCTACTGATCCATTGTCAGATTGTTCTTCATATTCCACATCTAACTCATCAATGTAGGGTGCAGGTGTAGATTTTCCTCTGTGTGAGTCTTCATCTATTCTCACATTTACACTCTCAACCACTCTTCTCAATCTCTTGTTATAACATTTGTATGCTTTACTATTGGTTGAGTATCCCAAGAAGATTCCTTCATCACTCCGGGAATCAACACTTCCCAAACCATCAACATCTTTCTTGATGAAGCACTTACTTCCAAACACTCTAAAGTGTTTGAGTGATGGTTTCCTTTCATTCCATAACTCATAAGGGGTCATTCTACTATTCACCCTTAACTAAACTTGGTTTAAAGTGTAGACAGCAGTATGAACTACTTCCTTCCAATATATATCTGGTATGTTGGCCTCATTTAACATTGTCCTGCCCATCTCCTTCACTATACTATTTTTCCTCTCTACCACCCCATTTTGTTGAGGTGTCCTTGTATCTGAATAATGTCTTTGAATTCCATGTTTCTCACAGTAGTCAACAAATTCATTTGAAGATAATTCTCCACCTTGGTCAGATCTTAAGCATTTTAACTAGTGTCTACTTTCATTTTCCACCATCTTCTTGAAACTTTTGAATCTCTCAAATGCTTGTGACTTGTCATGCAGGAAGGTTACCCAAGTCATTCTTGAGTAATCATCTATGAACAACATGAAATACCTGAAGAGGGGATAGATTATGAAGGTGGATTTGGATGGTTAGTATGCAAGCAAAACACTAAAAGATATTAAAATAGGAAACATGCATAAAACCACATAAAAACATGAAGATATACCTTGTAGACCTTTTCCTTCTCCCTCAGATTGAGCCTTTGGTGAAGTTGAATAGCACCTCTCTTCAACTTGATTGGATGGGCTCCTTCTTGATTAATGTGTAATGCTCTCCAAATGTTGAACAAGGTAAGTGGATTTGATGGGATTGGATTTGAGTGATGGATAAGATGATTTGGATTAGAAGAGGATGAGAGAAGAAATAGGCAGCATGACAATGCATGAGAAATGGATGATTTGTGAGGAGAATAGGCTCCAATTTATAGACTAGAGAAGGCCAATGGAGGGCCAAGATTTATTTGATTATGAAGGGTTGATATTGATTTTAGATAGAAGGCATGGATTAATGGTGCATTGGGAAAATAAATAGGAATATAAAATTCCTTTGAAAAAGGGGGGAGAAATTTGAATTTCAAACTTGAGGAATTAAGAATTCCAAAATAAGGATGCATTGAGGGATTCAAAGAAATTTGAATTTCTTTGAGAGGCTCAATGTTGATGTGACATGAGTGGGAATTAAAAATTGATGGATAATTATAAGCATGCTTATGAGAGATTCTAGAAGGATTAATTAGGCTAATGATATTATAAAAAGTGATTTGTAGGAATCACATGACTAGGTTAATTAATTAGAATTAATTATCTGAGTGGGGTTTAGAGGAAATAATTATTGAAGGGGACTTTAGAAGAATGGGAGAATAATTAATTTATTTGATAAATTAATTATTGGACGATAGTGATAGAATTAATTAAATTAGATTTAATTGATTCTAAGAGGAATGAGGACAACACAATTAAATTAACTAATTATGTTGATAGGCTTAAATTAATTAAATATTAATTTTAGGTGTCTACAATACCTTTCTTCGACCAATGCTCTTGTCCTTGTTGGAACACATAAGTCTGTATGTATCAACTCCTAAGGTCTTGAGGTGTTATATTATTTTGTTTTAAAGCTGACCTTTGCTTTCTTACCTCTCACACATTCATCACAGAATGTGCTTGCCGGTTTTATGATCTGAGGTATGTTTCTCACATACCAGTTCTTGCTTATCTTAACTAGATTGTCAAAATTCACAGGGCCGAGTCTTCAGTGCCACAACCAACTTTCATCAACATATCCCAGCATGCATTGAGACTCATAGAATTCCTTCATATTGTAGACATTACCCCCTGTTCTCTTTCCTTCTGCTACCACCTAACTGGTACTCTGCTTCCTTATTTGGCAACCGGTAGAGTCAAATGAGAACTTGTACCTTTGTCACACATATGACTTACACTCAGCAAGTTATGCTTCAAACCTTCCACATAGTACACATCATGAGCCTTGAGCTTTCCATCAATATTTAGTGTACCCAACCTTTGATCTTGATGGAGGACTTGTCATCAAATCGGACCGAACCATTACTCCAATCATCAAGCTTGATGAAATTTTTCTTATCTCTGGTCATGCGATTTGATCAAACACTATCAACTACCCATAAATTCCCCCTTTTAGCATGTAGAGCAATCTGCACAATTAAGCTTGAATCTGTCTTGTTTTTCTCCTTCTCCACCCAAACCAGTTTCTCTTCTTTCTTTTCCTCTTCTATCAGTTTGCGTTCTAGTTTTGATTCCAGCTTCTCATCCGGTATAATTCTCTTTTGCTTTTCATTTCTCAGCTGACAATACCTTTCTATGTGACCAAAATTCTAGCACTTATAGAATTTCACATTAGCACTATAAGATGTACTCAATGTGTTCTTGTAGGACATTTGCATATTACTCCTACATTCATAACTCTTGTGACCAAACTCATTGCAATTATAACATGTGACATTTGTACTTTGTAATGTAGCAAATGAGTTTCTACTCTCAAAACTAGGGTTGATACTCATTTTCCTACAATCTTCCATTCTATGACCAAACTTATTACACCAGTGACAATAACCATGAAAATTTGGAATATATTGGTTAGGTTGTCTTGAACCCACAAACTGCTGCCTCACATGGGGTCTTCTTTTCATGCTACTCACCCTTGTGATTCCTTCATGATCAATACTTGCATTTCTCCTTATATCTTCATGTCGGTGTATTGAGTACAGTCTCTGGTTCATTGATTGAGCATACTAGTTTGTGTGGCAGCTTCTAGTAGCATCTACATATGTCTTCTTGCTGGTATCCTTGCCTACCATGAATGTCTTCTTCTTTTCACCTTTATTTGAGGAGGTGAATTGTATCTCCTTATCGGATGTGTCTTTTTTTTTTGAGCTTTGACCTTCTTGAAAACCTAAACCACCGGTATCTTTGGATTGCTTCTATTTTCTCAACATCTTGTCCAAGGCTTTAGTGTTGCCTTCAAATTTGCTTCTCACTTTTATTTCTTCCTAACTTTTCTCGAAGTCCTTCTAGAGTTTTACTATTTTTGCTTCCAGATTCTGATGTTCCTTTTCCTTTCACTCAGACCAGTACTAGTGAATTAACACATCCTCTTGGCCTCTTCCAAGTGGAGTTTTAGATCCGCGATTGTCCTCTTGGACTCTTCAAGAGATTGCTCCAGCAAATCTTGTTCTTCAGCTACAACCCTTTTTTACCCTTTTTAAGTCTCTTCTTGTTTTCTTTAGCTCATCTAAGGCACTAATGAGTTCTAATTCAAGGTCTACTTCTCCTTCTTTCTCTTCCTCTTTTTCTTCTTCAGGTATCCGTACTTCTTGAGCCATAAAAAGGTTTGCTCTAACTTCATCTGCACTGCAGTAGCCATCTGAGGCACTTTCCTCATCTGTGGTATCATCTTCATGTGTGTAAAGACTGCTCTACTTTTGGTAGCTTCCCTACCATGCCGGTAGACATTTTTCTTCCTATCCTTACTAAATTATCTACTACCACTTGATTGATCATCTTCATTCTTATCACCATAAGGACATTTAGTAGCTAAATGCTCAATCTTTCCATAGTTGAAACATTTCAAAGGTAGCTTGCCTTTATATTTGCCTGAACCTGTCTTGAGTCTTCTGACAAAGTTTTCCATGATGTCATCAGAGTCTTCACCAGTTGTATCATGAGTGGATTCTTCTTTTACTTTTCTTGAAGTCTTGAAGGAAGCTTCTTTCTTCACAACATCAGTACCAGTAGTCCTCATCTCGTAAGCAATTAGGGAGCCATACAACTCATCCATTGTAAGGACTTTCATATATTTTTCTTCTTCTATTGTTGAGACCTTTGTATCATACTTAGATGTAAGAGATCTAACTACTTTCTTCTGATAACTCAATGATGAACGGATAGTACCAAACCAGTACTGAGAGAGGGGGTGGTGAATCAGTATAGACAAAAACACAATCCTAAACCGATTTGTTAGTAGACACTGTGCTTAGGCAGAGAAATAGTAACACCAGTCTTAAACAGAGTACAACAGGAAAAACCTAGAGTAACTGAGACAAGCATAAAATAGTGGACACTTATCTTCTCACACGATCTATTACTTCATTTCCATTTCACCCTAGTGCATGAACAGGTAATCTACCATCATAGATATATATATATATATAAACAACTAGGTCAACATGATTCACCGCTTGATAGAAAATAACATATCATCACATGAAAAAGATATCACATATGACACACATATTTTTCACATGGAAACCCAACTGGGAAAAACTATGGTGGGGATGAATACCAACAAGATTGTTTTTGATCTCTTTAGAAGTCCACTCTATTAGGAACCTCGTCTGGTTAAAGACTGATACAACAGGTTCTGTTAGGAACCGATCCTGTTAGGGATCACCCGATTAAGGAATGGCTAGAATACCCGGTTAAGGGTTAAACCTTGTTAAAGGTTACCTTGTTAGAGGATTTCAAGAACTCAATGTTTTTGAGTCACCTTGTTAAAGGATTTACAGTAAGCTGGTTAAAGCTACCCTGTTAAGGGATTTCCCAATTGTTGAAGTGGTTAGAGATCAACAAGTATTACAATGATCTGGTAGCAGCACTCAATGCTAATGTAGATCCACTTTAGCTACTCTTCACCTTCTACACTTACACTCTGTAGGTATCACTTCTCTCTTCTAGTTTGGTAAGAATCATGTATCTGTTCTCTTGGATACACACACACAACTTTTGCCAACAACCTCGGAAACAAACAGGTTGGTAGCATAAACCCTAAACCCTAAACCTGTTAGGTTAAGCAATTTAAACAGTTCAATCCCGACCGTTGAGCACATTGCATTAAATGTAATAGTGTTGAACCAATCTCAAGATGTTCTCCATCATTCATTTTCCACTGATTTCATGGCAGCTGATAACCCATCACACATTATCACCATTTACAAACTTTGCATATTCTTGAGGTAGATAGGAACAATCTCCTTCATGCAAGATCCCTCACACACACAAGGATGATGTGGCAACATGATATGTTCTTCGTTATACTACTAACTCATCACACAAAGTCACCAGTTGAGCCACACAGGCTTGAGACACTTCAATCGAAAACCCTGAAGTTGAGACTACCAACTGGTAGTCATACAAAGCTTCCATGTGTCGGTTCCCATAACCACATGCCGGTTCACCTTAAGAAAACACACTGCTTCACTTTGGCACAAATGCTGGTTCACAGTGTTATATCAGTTCACACATATACCGGTTCTCTCCTCTTCATCATATTGACATCAATGACAACATACAATGTCATCATGTCCACATACCGGTTCACATAATGCCAACAATCTCCTCCTTTCGCATTGATGGCAATATACAAGGATATCTCTCCGCTTCACATCTTCTCCCCCAGTTTCTATAGATATCTTCTCCCCCTTTGACAACAATGCCAAAGTGGAGGCACAAGCTTCCCTGTTCCATTATGCTGCTCCCCCTGAGGAGTAGCATCCTTCAACACATCAATCCAAAAAAAAATTGACTATGCAATACCTGACTGATGTGGAGCATATGCCTTTAGTTTACCTCCTGAAGGGGCAACACCCCTAATTCACCTCTTAAGTACATAAATGTAGCCTTTGGGAGAGGCTTGGTGAATATGTCTGCTAACTTCTCCTTACTAGAAACATGTTCCAGTGCAATCTCTTTGTTCTGAACCTTTTCCCTCAAGAAATTATATTTAAGGTCAAAGTGCTTGGTTCTAGAATGTAAAACCAGATTCTTGGAGATGTTAATTGCACTAGTATTGTCACAAAATATACTTACTAGTTCAGATACAGGAACTTTGAAGCCATTCAATACATGCTTCATCCAAATTGTCTAAGTGCAGTTCATGAAAGTTGCAACATACTCTGCTTTCGCTGTAGACTGAGAGATACAACTTTGCTTCTTACCCGTCCCTGAGACTAGTCTACCACTGAGAAAGAATGCACCACTGGTTGTGCTCTTCCGGTCACCTACATTACTTGCCCAATCAGCATCTGTGAATACTTTCAAGTTGAAATCCTTGCTATATGGATACTAAAATCCATAATCAATAGTTCCCTTTAGATACCTAAGAATCCGCTTGACTGCAACCAAGTGGGATTCTCTTGGGATTTTTTGGAACCTTGCAGTAATGCCAACTGCATGTGCAATATCTTGTCTACTATGCACTACATAATGCAACTTACCAATCATTGATCGGTATTCCTTCTCATCAACCAATGCTGAGTCATCCTCTTTGGATAGTTTACAACTGGTCACCATCGGTGTACCAACCGGTTTGCTATCTTCCATGCCAAAGGTCTTCAACACCTCTTTGACATACTTGGACTGAGTGATAAAGATTCCATCTTTCATCTGCTGGATCTGCAGTCCAATGAAGAACTTAATCTCCCCTATGAGTGACATCTCAAACTCTTTCTTCATCTCATCTGCAAACTCATGACTCATCTTGTCATCTCCACCAAAGATAATGTCATCAACAAATACCTCACAGATCAGGATCTGATCCCCTTCAGACTTCATGTAGATATTGTTATCTTTGCTTGTTCTCTCAAATCCAATATTCACAAGATGGGAGTGTAGGTGTTCATACCATGCTCTAGGTGCCTGCTTTAGACCATATAAGGCTTTATGTAGCCTACACACCATGTCACTATCTTCAGATAGGGAAAACCCATCTGGTTGCTCTATATACACTTCCTCTTCAAGTACACCATTTAGGAATGCAGATTTTACATCCATTTGATATACTTTGAATCTTTTAAAAGCTGCATGTGCAAGAAGAATACAAACTCCTTCCAATCTGGCTACAGGAGAAAAGGTTTCTCCATAGTCTTCTCCTTCTTCTTGGGCATATCCTTTGCACACCAGTCTTGCTTTGTTTCTAATCATTGTGCCATACTCATTCAACTTATTTCTGAAAACCCATTTGGTGCCAATGACATTTTTATGTGCCGGTCTAGGTACCAAAGACCATGTACCATTTTTCTCTATCTGGTCAAGTTCCTCTTCCATTGCCTTGATCCAGTCTTCATCTTTATGTGCCTCTTTGAATGATTTAGGCTCAAATTCAGAGATCATACATGAGTTTTCTCTGAGCTTTCTTCTTGTAAGGATTCCTACATCCTTATCTCCTATGATCTGCTTAGGATCATGATTCAGCTTGACATACCGAGGAATGGTCTTAATAGATTCCTCTTTCTTTTTTTCTTCATCCTCATCTCCATCAGTATCAGCATCTACATTTACCGGTGTAGGAACACTGTTACTGGTTCTTGGTTGACTAGCAACTGGTTCCCAGAAGGTTACAACCAGTTCATTTACCGCTTACTCACTATCAGTTTCCTCAATTTTCTCAGAGGTTTCATTAACTCTTACATTGATGCTTTCCATAATTCTCTGCGTCCTATTATTGAAACACTTGAGAGCTTTGCTCTTGGTGGAATACCCTAGGAATATTCCCTCATCACATTTTGCATCAAATTTTCTTTGTTTTTCACTCCTCTTGATGTAACATTTGCTACCAAACACTCTAAAGTAGCTAACCATAGGTGTCTTACTAGTCCAATACTCATAAGGAGTTTTATCCTTACCTTTCTTAATGAGTACCTGGTTCATTGTGTAGACTGCAGTGCTCACCGCTTCTCTCCAAAAGGTGTGAGCTACCTTTCCTTGAATCAACATAGTTCTAGCAACTTCAACCATAGTCCGGTTATTCCTCTCTGCTAGGTCATTCTACTGTGGAGTCCAGGGGCAGATAGTTGCCTCTTGATGCCTTGTTCTTCATAGTACTTGTTGAATTCACTGGAAGTGAATTCCCCTCCTTGATTAGTTCTCAAGCACTTGATCCTTTTACCACTTTCCTTCTCCACTAATGCTTTGAAATCTTTGAACTTTACAAAAGCTTTAGACTTATCTTTCAAGAATATGACCCACATCATTCTTGAGCAGTCATCAGTGAGAATCATGAAGTACCTATCACCCTACACACTCCTAGTTTTCATAGGACTACACAAATCAGTATGCACAAGATCAAGCAAATTGTCAGCACTGAAAGGTTTACCTTTAAAGGTTGAGGAAGACATTTTCTCCAATCGACACTCTCTACACAAGGTATTATCCAGTTTTCTTAGCACCGACAACCCTCTAACTACCTTGATCTTACTAGCCTTCACAATGTTATCAAAGTTTACATGGCAGAGTCTCCTATACCATATCCAGCTATCATCAAATTTAGCCATAAGACCTGTACTTATATTTGCATTCAGCTGAAATAGGTTACCTTTGTTCTGCATGCTGTTGGCCACCAATTCACCATTTTTTCCTTTAATTCTGCAAACTCCATTCTTAAATTCCATAGTGAGACCACTGCCATTTAGCTAGGCAACACTCAGAAGGTTGTGTCTGAGACCATCAACCCAATACACATTGTCAGCACTACTCTTTCCATTCAAAGAGATGGACCCTCTGCCTTTGACCATACATGGTGCATCATTACCAAAGCTAACCACACCACAATCATACTCTTCCAAGGATAGAAACTTACTCTGGTCACCAGTAATATGGTGAGAATAGCCACTGCCAATAATCCACTCATTGGAATTATCAAACTGGGAGACAAGAGCCTTCTTGTCTGACACATCTTCCTTGATAGCAAGAAACACAATATCTTCATTTTCTTCATCTTCTGATTCCTCATCTATGATACCTTCATCAACTGCCACAAAATAGTTTCTCTGGTTTCCTCCTTTGAATTTCTTGAACCTTTCCGGTTTGTCCTTGTTGTTGCCATAGGACAATTTATAGAAATATGTCCTATCTGGTTACAAGAAGATCATTTCAAAGGGAGCTTACCTCCGTATTTTCTGGTTCCTTTAGGAAGTTTCCTGGCAAGAAGAGCTTCAAATGCCATCAGAATCTCCTCATCATCCATTTCTCTTCTCTATCTTGGTTCACCACTAGTGCTAGCTTCCTTTCCCTTTTTGGATGGTACAACATAAGCTTTAAAGGCCGATTCAATCTTTTGAACACTATCATGAAAACTATTTAGCTCATAGGTTGTCAACTTTGCAATGATGGAGTCTAGGGATACCTTAGTCTTGTCTATTGATCTCAACTCCTGAATAGTAGCAACCCTTATTGCATAGACCGGTAATAAGGATCTTGGGACTTTGCTTACCACATTGGAATCTTCTATTTAACCACCTACACTCTTGATATCTCCAACAATATTTTTGATTCTTATTCCATACTGTTGAATGGTCTCACCTTCAACCATCCACATGTCTTCAAGCTTCCCTCTAAGGCTTTCTTCCTTAGCTTGTTTTACATGCTCATCACTGCCATAGATATTTTCAAGAGTATCCCATACCTCTTTGGGATTTACCTTATCTTGGACATCAATAAACTCAATGTTAGATAAACTACTAATTAGGGCTTCCATGACTTGCCCATTCTCCTGCATATCTCTCTTTTGGTCATCGGTGAGAGTACCGGTAGGAGCAACATAGGCATTCTCAACATAGCTCTAGTGTTAAGCACCCATGCTTCTGATGTATATCTTCATTTTGTCTTTCCATATACTAAAATTTTCTCTATTGATCTTTGGACCTTCCCTTTTCATCATTAGATTGGGATCTTTACCTCAAGCGGTTAAGCTTATAACACAAAGGACCTGGAGGATGCTCCAATACCAATTGATAACTCAATGATGAATGGATAGTACCAAACTAGTACTAAGAGGGGGGGGTGAATCAGTATAGACAAAAACACAATCCTAAACCGGTTTGTCAGTAGACACTATGCTTAGGCAGACAAATAGTAACACCAGTCTTAAACAGAGTAACTGAGACAAGCATAAACTGGTTGACACTTATTTTCTCACATGATCTAATACTTCGTTTTCATTTCACCCTAGTGCATGAACAGGTAATCTACCATCAAAGATATATATAAACAGCTAGGACAACATGATTCATCGCTTGACAAAAAACAACATATCATCACATGAAAAAGACATCACATATGACACACATATTTTTCACGTGGAAATCCAACTGGGAAAAACCACTATGGGGATGAATACCCACAAGCTTGTTTTTGAACTTTTTAGAAGTCCACTCTGTTAGGACCCTTGTCTTGTTAAAGACTGATACAATAGGTTCTGTTAAGAACCGATCCTGTTAGGGATCACCTGGTTAAGGAATGGCTAGAACACCCGGTTAAGGGTTAAACACTGTTAAAGGTTACCTTGTTAGAGGATTTCAAGAACTCAATGGTTTTGAGTCACCCTATTAAAGGATTTACAGTAAGCCAGTTAAAGCTACCCTATTAAGGGATTTCCCAACTGTTGAAGTGGTTAGAGATCAATAGGTATTACAATGATCTGGTAGCAGCACTCAATGTCAATGCAGATCTGCTTTAGCTCCTCTTCACCTTTTGCACTTACACTCTGTAGGTATCACTTCTCTCTTCTGGTTTGGCAAGAATCACGTATCTCTTCTCTTGGATACACACACACAACTTTTTCCAACAACCTCAGAAAGAAACACAACATCGACCTTATAGGAAATAGATAGGTCGGTAGCATAAACCCTAAACCCTAAACCTGTTAGGTTAAGCAATTCAAATGGTTCAATCTTGACCATTGAGCACATTGCATTAAATGCAATAGTCTTGAACCAATCTCAAGACATTCTCCATCATTCATTTTCCACCAATTTCATGGCGGCAGATAACCCATCACACGTTATCACCATTTATAAACTTCGCACATTCTCGAGGTAGATAAGAACAATCTCCTTCATGCAAGTTCCTTCACGCGCACAAGGCTAACATGGAAACATGATCTGTTCTTTGTTACACTGCTAACTCATCACACAAAGTCACCGATTGAGCCACACAGGCTTGAGACACTTCAATCGGAAACCCTGAAGTTTTGACTACCGACCGGTAGTCATACAAAGCTTCCATGTGTCAGTTCCCATAACCATGCCGGTTCACCTTAAACAAACACATTGCTTCACTTTGGCACAAATGTTGGTTCACAGTGTTATACCGGTTCTGACATATACCGGTTCTCTCCTCTTCAACATATTGACATCAATGACAACATACAATGTCATCATGTCCATATACCAGTTCACATAATGCCAACATCTTCACTATCACCTCATCCTTTATTTCTTCTCCAAGCCCTCTAATGGTATTCTGTGTTTCATCAACCCTTTGGAGATAGTCATCTATCTTCTCTTCATCTTTCATCTTCAAACCCTCAAGTTGTGCTCTCAATGTTTTCAACTTGGCTTCCTTGAATTTAGCATCGCCTTCAAATATCTTATACAATTTGTCCCAAGTTTCCTTGGCAGAAGACAAGTGCATGACTTTAACAAACTCATTATTAGACAACCCACTAAGAATGACATTCTTAGCTTTAGCATTGTTCTCATATTCCCTCTTGGCATATCAATCAGTAGGAGAATTATTAGGAACTATACATCCATTTACAACTGACATTCATACATCACAACCTAGAGAGGACAAATAGGTTTCCATTCCTCCACTACAAAAGGCATAGTTGACACCATCAAACATAGGAGGTTTTGAGGAGGCGGATTCATTTCTTGACATTGTGAACACTTGACATGATCTACCAACACTAGAGAATTCTTTTGATAGAAAATAGGGTACCTATGCTTTGATACCAATTGTAGAACACAATGGATCATTGAGAGGGGGGTGAATCAATAATTTAAACTATTTTCCTTTAATAGAGATACATCGGTAAAGTAGAGGACAAGCTAAGTGCTAATCGGTAACTTAAACAATGCAAGTAGAGTGTGTGAAAGCACTAGCTAAAACATCAACATATCACATGAACAAGAATAAATCACACAACACTAGATATATATGAGGAAAACCCCATGTGGGAAAAACCTCGGTGAGAATAGTTGATGGAGATATTCTGCTCCAATCCAACCTCACAATGAAACTCTGATTACAATATTTAGGGCACCAACCCAAGGAGAACCAGCCCCCGATTTATGAGCACCAACTCAAAGGAGCACCAACCCCTACACAATTTATAGGATACAACCTAAAGGAACTACAACCCCTACACTAAGCTACAACTTAGTGATAACAAAAAGAATCTTAGATATACAAATGAAATCACTGTTGTGAATGAAATTTTGCAACCTTACAATATTCTCCTCTGTCGGTTTCTCTGTTGCCAATCTGTATTCTCTCCACCCACTCTACAACTTGACTTTGTTGTTAAATTTTCTAAATCCCCTCTCACAATGTCTTTTCACCTTCAACTCATACTCAATCACTCTTAATTAGGCACAACCTTTGCTGATTTGTCACCTTTGTTGTCAATGCACACTCCACCGATTGTTTCTTACACTGGTTTACTCTACTTCTCCTTATTAGTTAGATCTTTTCTCATAAATAATTGAAGTGTTTATCTCTTTGGGTCTCAAACAACAATGTTACACTTGTCTTCACTCTGCAGCAACAACTACTACAGTCTCAAGTCATCATAATTAAACTTGAGCTTTCCCACCACAAAACAATTCAAACATGAAGTGGTTAGGGTTTCCTTTACTTAGCATAATCTACATGAGATCCAATCTAGTCTATCTTGGATCGATCACCTGTACTCCAGGAAAGCGTCTATACACATTTTCCATTATCCAATGCATACTTGCTAAAGATAGCAATCTTGTACATGATTTTATACCTTGAAGTCTTTTGGCTCTTAAGAAGCTCATTTGTTTCCTTCTTGAGATCTTCTTGCACTCTGATTTCTTTTCTTTGATCTAGGTGCCAAATACTCCCTGATCTTTTTCTGTTATTCTTTCTTCCTCGAGCCGCATTAGTCAGTTATGATCTTGTGATTTTTAGTTGTTTCATTAATGTCGACTAGTTGTTTCGACAACCATGTCGATGGAGGCTTCATCGACCTCTGCATGTTTGCCACATTAGCTCCACATGGAATCTCAATGGTGAATCAGTTATCTCACCAACACATAGTTGGTTCATACTTGAACATTCAGCAAACTCATATCGATACATGCCTTTACTGGTGAGACCTTCTCCTCCTACTAACTAGTAGTTCACACTACATTGGTAGCACATCTTCACCTCTATTTATTTGTGATTACTTTAACATTCTTCCTCTTCATCATTAACAGGTAGCCAAACTCTAGATCGATTTTAACTCTACATGCTCACACACATGTGCATCTCAATGACTTCTTATCATTTCACCATACCGGTACACTCTTCTTCATATCGGATGACATATATCTACTGGTATCTTCCCTCCAATACCGGTTGACATCAATGGCAACTGAATGCCAATAGGTTATGGACTGACTTAATGTAACATGTGGATTGGACCTCTCGATGTGTTTCTGTGATGTCTTACGGGTTGGATATTATTTGTTTGGTCTTAGGCTGAAATGTTTTGTAATTATGTAATTGGTTTATTGTCTGGTAGTCGACCTTATTGTTTATGGTCGGGGTTTGTATATATATGATGTAGGATCGCATTGTAGATCATCATACCATGGGAATGGGATATGGATATGTAATTAGCGAATGATGTAATATCATTCAAGCAGAGAATTTGGTCGATCATTGGAGATCATCTTGGGTTTATGTAAGAGGATTTAGTCCTCTGGTATTGAGCTTAACCAGAACTGTACTTAGGCATAGGAGATGCTTGTTAGGAATCCGACAGATACTGAGAGGGGGGGGTGAATTAGTATCTAACCGATAATTAGAATTTCTTAACTTAAAACATGCAGAACATATTATAACACTGTACTGGTATGCAAGAAATAATGTAATAAACAAAATTAAGAAAATCCACTTGAAAAGCACACCATAACACAAGGATTTAACGAGGAAACCCAGTGTGGGAAAAACCTTGGTGAGATTTGTGACCCACAATATTCACTCACTGGCCAATAAGAGAATATTACTTACAATAGGGGCTTACACATGCAGGAAGGCCAACTGCCTAGAGCTCACTGCTCAATGGGAAGTCTCACTGACTTACAATATGGATTATACAAATCCAATATCTTGTACTATTTTACAATAGCATCTATAATGCGAGATCCAGTACTGGTTGCTGCTCTACTTCTTACATAAACCCTTCAACCTATATTTCGCATAATAGGTCTGCCTTATATTTTTCTTTTTTCGCTCTCTCTTTTTCTACAAAATGTCTACAATGATCTCTTTTATATATAAGAGTCATTTTACAATTTGCCAAGTCAGCTGACAAAGTTTTTACAGTAATAAACAAAATGTAATATAACAAAATCTAGTTAGCCTTTGTGCCGATATACTTCCTTTTTTTGTGCCAGTGTCGATGTTAGAGTGCTGGTGAAGAGTATGATCTACTGATGCCAGTGCACTAACTTGTCGGTGTAGTGCCTTGTCAATATAATTGGCATATGCACACTCCAATGAGACATTGTATGTGATTGAAGATTTTTTCATTGATGGCAACCTTGCAATCCTATGGCACTGGCAAGACATTATACCGGCAAAACATTACACAAGAAACCTTGCAATCCTATGGCACCAGCAAGACATTATACTGGAAAAGCATTACACTGACAAGACAGTGCACTGGCATCAATAGATCACTCAGGACACTGGCACCGGCATAGAAGAAAACAAGTATACCGGCACAGAGGCCGACAAGATTTTTGTTATGTAATATTTTGTTTATTATTGTAAGCCGACTTGGCAAATTGTAAAATGACTCTTATATATAAAGGAGATCATTGTAGACATTTGGAGAAGTGATGTAGAAGCATAAAGAAAAATATTAGGCAGACCTAATGTGCGAAATATAGGTCAAGGGTATATGTAAAGAATAGAGAAAGAACCGGTACTGAATCTAGCATTGAAGATGCTATTGTAAAGCAGTACAAGTCATTGGATTAGTATAATCCCTATTGTAAGTTAGTGTGACTTCTCATTGAGCAGTGAGCTCTAGGCAGTTGGCCTTCCTGCATGTGTAGGCCCCTATTGTAAGTAATATTCTCTTATTGGCTAGTGAGTGAATATTGTGGGTCACAAATCCCATCGAGGTTTTTCCCACACCGAGTTTCCTCATTATACATCTTGTGTTATGGTGTACTTTTCATGTGGATATTCTTGATTCTGTTTATTGCAATACTTCTTGCATACCGATACACTGTTATATTATGTTCTGCATGTTTTAACTTAAGAAATTCTTATTACGGGTTAGATACTGATTCACCCCCCCTCATAGTATCTGTGGGACCCCCAACAATTGGTATCAGAACCTGGTCCTCTATTTTCAGAAGCCTAACAACTTGAGGAAAATCTTGACACTGGTAAAGATGGAAAATCTGATGAAGCAACTTGAAGGAGCTCTTACAGACTATGATGCAGAGAAATTGAAAAATATCAAATTAGAAGATGATTTAAGAGCAGCTCAGGATATCATTCAGGCACTTCAAGAAAATTTTACTGTTGCAAGAAATAAGAGAAGAGAACTTTGTGAAAAATTGCAAAATGAAAATGATGAAAAGGAATCACTTAATGATATGATAAGCAAGTTGAAACAAGAGATCATGACAACAAAAAATGAAATGCAGGATATGACTATGAGATTTTGCAAAGAGATTGAGGATAGGAAGAAGAATGAAGAAGAATTGACCAGAAGACTAAGTGATGCAGCAAATGAGAACACAAGACTTAGCTATGAAAATGACATGTTGAAGATAGATTTGATACATACTCAGAATGACTCAAATGAATTGATGAGACAAAAAGAAATCTTGGAAAGGGAATTGGAAATTGCAAATCAACACAAAGAAAAATTCAAGAAAAGCTCAGAGGAACTTGGTACCTTGCTGAAGAATCAAAAACCTAAAGGTGACACTTTTGGAATTGGCTTTGAATTTGGTGAAAGCTCTGGTACTGCAAATACTCAGGATCACAGCAAACCGGTAAGACAACCTAATGCTTATAAATTCAATGGAAAATGCTTTAACTATAATAAATATGGTCATAGAGCAAATGAATGTAGATCTAGGAATTATCAGAATATCAATACACCCACCAGTCAATGTTCAAAATGCAACAAAGTTGGTCACAACTCTAAAAACTATAGAATGAATGTGAGATGTTATGTTTGTGGAAGATTTGGACATTTATCAAATCAATGCAGAACACAAACCGGCATAGGTTATGGGAAAGTTATTCAAAAAAATAATGTAACTTGTTATGCATGTAACAAGATTGGGCATATTGCTAAATTTTGTAGAAGTAAAGGAACACCGGTAGACAACAAAAGTGCTAGCTTGAAAGGTAAAGAAAAAGTTGAACAGTTTAAGCAAGAATTCTCAAAGCAATGGATTAGAAAAGCTGATCTAAATATTGGGAATACTTCTCCACTAGTAGAATCAAGCAATGCTTCACCGATAAGACAAAGTGATGCTTCACTAGTAGGATAGAGTAGTGCTCCACCATCAGGAAGTTCTTCATCTAATTGAAGAAAATTTCCTTGAGGGTTTGGCGATCAAATGACACATGTGCTAATTATTCCCTTTGTTAGAGATAAGAAGTTGAAAATTACTTATTACCAGCAGACAATGTTAAGTAAATACTTAACTGGCATGCAATTAAAGTGGCAGATGGTGAAAAGACATTATAAAAATAAGGTTTTGACTCCATTCCATTTCACCGTGATTTCAAATTTTCAAAGAGTGCGAAGATTCCAAGCTAAGGCATTCTGAGCAAGAAGCAAGCACACTCCAAGCAATCATCCATCCAAGGCACAAAAAGGTATTTAATCATGGCATCCACCTCTACAATTGAATACATAGAAAACCCTACTATTGTTGAAGTAATTAAAAGACCTAGGCCCGTATTTCAATTAGTTCCCAAGATAGAAAAGAAGGATGATACCTTAGGTGCTTTTTCTCAAATCCCTAAAGGTGTTGTATATGTTGAAGACACTAGAATGTACATCCACTGCAACATTGAAGAGTTAGGAGATGAGGAAATCAAAACCATGTATAATACCATAATATGTGATGATACCGGCAATGTTAAAGATGAACACAAGGTTATTGAAACCCTGGGATTTACAGAAATCCTTAGCATTCCTAAATTTCCTAAGGATGTGATTAGGATAGTTTTAAGCAAAGTTCATGGAGAATTTTTTTGGTTAGATGCAATCCATAAGATCACCAAGGAAGCTGTGAAAGTTGTCACGGGGTTACTAACCACTGGTAAGAGACCAGATAAAACCAAGAAGGTTCCAAATGACCTAGTTACTAAACTAACTAGTGCAACATTTGACAAGAGATCTCTAAGGGTTAATGATGTAAAAGATATCAATGTGAGATTCATCAGTATGATATTAGGTTATAAAGCCACTCATGCTAACAGACTTAACTCAGTTTCAAGTTTATGCATTAAGAGTGCTTATGCTATGGTAACAGACAATGCAACATCTGTGAATGGTTAAAGGATGAACTAATAGACAACCTTGGAAAAATCAAGAAGGACAAGAAAGGAACTTTGAGATTTGGAAATCTGTTAGTATGCCTAATGCTACACATAATAAAATAGGTTCCTGGTATAGGTTATAAAGAACTTCGATATGACATACCAGTAGGAAAGCAATTGACAGAACTGTTCAATAACATGGGTGAGAACAAGGAGAGCAATATTCATGACTTTTTCCAAGCATTGAAAACCAAAATGAAGCAAAGAGTAAGGTTATCTCTGAAAATAGTAGACAAATACAAAGATGATATATGCTTTGTTATTAAGAAAGATGAAATCTGGATGGAAGCGGTTGTCCCAAGGACAATTTGGGTAACTGAGATGGGCTATGAGACAGATGACAACATAGTTGAAACATATGCCAAAGCACTTCTAGAAGCTCCAATGAACCTAAGGAAGAAGTATTTGGTAGTGCTGAGACTATAGAAAGCCAAATACAATCAAAGAAAAGAGTAAAGAAGGTTGAGGCATTTGTAAGGAAAGGATCCCAACAAGCAAAAGCCATTAAGGAAGATGTATTGAAGAAAACCGGCATAACAAGGATGAGTTGGCAGCTCCACAACCTGAAACTCACCTATCACCGGTAGGTACTTCTTCGGAAGGTGACATGCCAGCAACTTTTAAAAGAGTTGTTAGAAAAAGAGATCCCTCACCGGAAACCACTCCTTCACCTAGAAGAACAAGACAAAAGCAACAAGCAGTGAGATCTTCGGTTAGAAAGGCCACACCCAAGAAGAAACTAACACCAAAGAAAAAGAAAAGGACAAACAGTGACTTGACACCTCTTGATATACTGTTAAATGAAATCACAGAGGAAGGAAAACTGAAGAATATAGAAAAAATTTATGACACTCTAACTGCTGATGAGAAAGAACAAGTTGAGAACAATGTGATATTGCATATGGACATGTACAAGAAATTTTTGATGGAAGTAGCAAATGAAATTCCTGATGATTTATTCAAAAGACTTGAGGCCAAAAGGCAAGCAGTGATATAATTAGATAAGAAAATAAAAATAGAGAAGCTACTTGTTGTATATCCAGTAAAATCTCCAAAGGAAATTGATGATTTGATTGCTCAAGAAAACCGGCCAGTATTCTCTACTACACACCGACATATTTCATTAATGGCAGGAAGAGTCAATGAAGTAATAGAGGAAACATAAGATGGATGGGATATATTCCTGGTTGACAAAGAAAAATAAGAAGAGTATAGGAACCTTAAACCTATAAAGGTGTATCAAAAAGATAGGGACAAGGGGAAAGGCAAAGTTGGTGGACCACCAAGCATCAAAGTTAAAGACAACCTACCCCCACCGGTGAAAATAAAAACTACTGAAAATCAACTAGCAGCAGAAAGTATGGATGTAGAGGATAAGAATCCCAATTTTGAAGTCCTGTATACTGTAAATGTTGATACTCAGAAGATCAACATAATAGTAGATAAAGATACAACTAATAAGTCAGATATGGCAAATGAGCCTCCGGTAGCAGAGGAAACAAAGAAACCAGTAGAAGATACAGAAAAAAAATGTAGAAACTGAGGCACAGACAGAGACAACACAACATACAGAGAAACCAACAGAGCTAAAGGCTTCAGAATAGGTACACAAGGAAACAGTGCCACCAGTAGCTAGTGAAGTAGGAAAACCAGTGCTAAAAGAAATGCAGACACAAACTGACCTACCGGAGGTCAATACAAGCATGGTTACTTCCACCAGTACTCATATTGTTGGATCATCATCAACATTCAAGTCAACAAATGTGACTGAGGTATTACTTGATTCTATAAAGAAAATAACTGACTGCAGCTCATAGGCATATAAAGCAATTGATGATTCTATACCAATTTTGAAGGTAATAGCTCCCAACTGTAATATAGATAATAAATATTCTTTAGGACAATTGGATACATTGTGTAAATATATTTCAGAAAACATTGAGAAAAATAAAGGAAGAATTAGTAAAGGATAAGGTAGAGATTGAGAAATAGAAATTCTTTGATGAGGAAATAAAGAAGTGTAACAGAGATTTTGACACATTTCTACTGAAACTATGTAGTTTGTTAAAAGAATACAAAAATTTGTATCAAGATACATGTAAAACAAACTTTTTGACTATAGATATTGACAAGAAAATAAGCAAGGCATAGGATGAGATAAATAAGCTTGCAGACAATTTTGTCAACTCACCTGATTCATTCTCAGTTTTTGAAGAGAAGATAGAAAATTTTGAGGAAGAACTACTCAAACTGGAAAGAGAGAAAGAGAGAATAATAAATAAGGCAAAACATTTGAGATCTAAACTGAGTCCAAGATTGGACTATTTAGCATCTCTGCGGAAGGAAATTTTAGAGGCATTAACATAGGGAAGCAAAACACCAGTAGAGCATTTGCAACATCTCACCAGTACAGTAAAGAGAACTAAGACAACAATAAAAGATAGTAAGAAGTTTATGGATAGTATAAACTTAATTTTGGGAGAACTTTTTCAAATAATAACTACCCAGCTACAAGGTTGAGGATATGGATAGATAAACCTACAAACTCTACTGACATCTTGACAACCTTTGTCATTGATGCCAAAGGGGGAGTAGTGGGATGAGAAAATTCAAAACACAGGAATCATATACTCAGGGGGAGCTCTCACATTTTTGGTAAACATTTTTGGTAACATTTTTTAGACTACACATTTTTGGATACTTTTTGAAATTTCTCATGAGTGTTGCCATCAATGCCAAAGGGGGAGATTGTTGGCATATGCACACTCCAATGAGACATTGTATGTGATTGAAGGTTTTGTCATTGATGGAAACCTTGCAATTCTATGGCACCGGCAAGAGATTATATCAGCAAAGCATTACACAGGCAACCTTGTAATCCTATGGCACCAACAAGACATTATACCAGCAAAGAATTACACCGACAAGATAGTGCACCGACATCAATAGATCACTCAGAATACCGGCACCGACATAGAAGAAAACAAGTATACCGGCACAGAGGCCAACAGGGATTTTGTTATGTAATATTTTGTTTATTATTGTAAGCCGACTTGGAAAATTGTAAAATGACTCTTATATATAAAGGAGATCATTATAGACATTTGGAGAAGTGATGTAGAAGCATAAAGAAAAATATTAGGTAGACCTAATGTGCAAAATATAGGTCAACGGTATATGTAAAGAACAGAGCAAGAACGGGTACTAAATCTGGCATTGAAGATGCTATTGTAAAGCAGTACAAGTCATTGGATTAGTATAATCCTTATTGTAAGTCAGTATGACTTCTCATTGAGCAGTGAGCTCTAGGCAGTTGGCCTTCCTGCATGTGCAGGCCCCTATTGTAAGTAATATTCTCTTATTGGCCAGTGAGTGAATATTGTGGGTCACAAATCCCACCGAGGTTTTTCCCACACTAGGTTTCCTCGTTAAACATCTTGTGTTATGGTGTACTTTTCATGTGGATATTCTTGATTCTATTTATTGCATTACTTCTTGCATATCGGTACACTATTATATTATGTTCTGCATGTTTTAACTTAAGAAATTCTTATTACCAGTTAGATATCAATTCACTCCCCCTCTCAATATCTGTAGGACCCCCAACATTTTCGGTGCTATAGGATTGCAAGGTTGCCATCAATGACAAAACCTTCAATCACCTACAATGTCTCATTGGAGTGTGCATATGCCAACAATCTCCCCCTTTGGCATTGATGGCAACACTCATGAGAAATTTGAAAAATGTATCCAAAAATGTGAAGTCCAAAAAATGTTACAAAAAAGATGTGTGTGCTCCCCCTGAGCATATGATTCTTGTGATGTTGAATTTTCTCATCCCACTACTTCCCCTTTGGCATCAATGACAAAGGGTGTCAAGATGTCAGTAGAGTTTGTAGTTTCAACTTTGTAACTGGGTAGTTACAATTTTAAATAGATCCACCAAGATCAAGTTTATAGTCTCCATGAACTTTTTACTATCTCTTATTGTTGTCTCTGTTCTCTTAACTGTACTGGTGAGATGTTGTAAATGCTCTGTCAGTGTTTTCTGTCCCTGTATTAGTGCCTCAGATACTTCCTTCCGCAGTGATGCTAGATAGTCCAATCTTGGACTCAGTTTTAATCTTAGATGCTTTGCCTTATTCACTATTCTTTCTTTCTCTCTTTCAAATTTAAGTAAATCTTCCTCAAAATTTGTTATCTTCTATTAAAAAACTGATAGTGTATTAGGTGAGTTGACAAAATTATCTGCAAGTTTATTAATTTAAATAGTACCTTGTTCATCTTCTTGTTTATATCTATAGTCAAAAGGTTTGTCTTACAGGTGTCTTTGTATAGAGTTCTGTACTCTTTCAATAAATTACACAGTTCCAGGAGAAGTGTGTCAAAATCTCTGTTACACTTCTTTATTTGCTCATCAAAGAATTTCTATTTTTCAATTTCTACTTTATCCTTCAATGTCTCTTCCTTTATTTTCTCAATGTTTTATGTGATATATTTACACAAGGTATCAAGTTGTCCTAAAGAATCTTTATTGTCTATATTACAGTTAGGAGCAATTACCTTCAAAATTGGTATGGTATCATCTATTGCCTTATAAGCTTGTGAACTGCAGTTTGTTATCTTTTTTATTGAATCTAATAGTACCTCAATCACATTAGTTGTTTTGTAGCCTGATGATGAACCAACATTTTGAGTACCGCCAGTGGAAGTAACCAAGCTTGTATTGACCTCTAGTAGGTCTGTTTGTGTTTGCATTTCCCTAAGCAATGGTTTTTCTACTTCTCCAGATGCTGGTGGCACTATTTCCTTCTGTTCCTGTTCCTATTTGGGAGCCTTTTGCTCTGTTTGTTTCTCTGTTTGTTGCATTTTCTTAGTTAGAGTCTGAGTTTCTACCTTCTTCTCTTTGTCATCAGCCAGTTTCTCTTGTGTGTTGTCAGTTTGCTCAGCTACCAGAGGCTCACTAGCCATTTCAGTCTTATCAGTTGTATCTTTGTCTACCATAATGTTGATCTTTTGAGTATCAACATCCACAGTATATAAGATTTTAGGATTAGGATTACCATCCTCTACATCCATACTTTCAACTACCAGTTGATCTTTTGTAGTTGTTGTTTTTACCGGTGGAGTAATCAAAGGAGGTGGGGGTAAGTTGTCTTTAACCTTGATACTAGGTGGTCCACCAACTTTACCTTTACCCTTGTCTCTTTCTTTCTGATAAACTTTTATAGGTTTGGGGTTCCTGTATTCTTCCTATTTTTCTTTTTCAACTAGGAATATATCCCATCCATTTTCTGTCTCCTCAGTTAACTCTTCCAACCATTAAAGCAATGTGTTGGTGTGCAGTAGAAAATACTAACCGGTTGGCTTGAGCAATTAGGTCATCAATTTCTTTGGGTCAATTCACCGGATATACAGCAAGTAGCTTTTCAATATTTATTTTCTTGTCCAGTTCTATTAATGCTTGTCTTCTTGCTTCCAGTCTCTTAAATAGTTCATCTGGAATTTCATTTACTACTTCCATCAAAAATTTCTTATACATATCCATATGCAATATAACACTATTTTTAACTTGTTCTTTTTCATCAGCAGTTAAAGTGTCATATTTTTTCTCTATATTCTTCAATTTTTCTTCCTTTTTAATTTCATTTAACAGTATATCAAGAGGGGCCAAGTCCTTGTTTGTCCTCTTCTTCTTTTTGGGTGTCAGTTTCTTCTTCTTAGGTGTAGCCTTTCTTACCGGAGATCTCACTGCTTGTTGTTTTTGTCTTGTCCTCCTCAGTGAGGGTGTGGTTGCCAGTGAGGGATCTCTTTTTCTTACAACTCTCATGAAAGTTGCAACCATGTCACTCTCCAAAGAAGTACCTACAGGTGATAGGTGAGTTTCCAGTTGTGGAGCTGCTAACTCATCCTCTGTTATACCAATTTGTTTTAACACATCTTCTTTGATGGCCTTTGCTTGTCTGGAACCTTTTCTTACAACTGCCTCAACCTTTTTCACTCTTTTCTTAGATTGTATTTGGCTTTCAATAGTTTCTACACTACCAAATACTTATTCCTTAGGTTCTTTAGGGGCTTCCAGAAGTGCTTTAGCATCTGTTTCATAACCCATCTCTGTTACCCAAACTATCCTAGGGATGACTACTTCCATCCAGATCTCATCTTTCTTGATTACAAAGCATATTTCATCTTTATATTTGTCAACAATCTTGTGTGATAGCCTGATTCTTTTCTTCATTTTGGCCTTTAGTGCTTGAAAGAAATCATGGATATTGTTTTCCTTGTCTTCTCCCATGTTATTGAATAGTTTTGTTAGCTGTTTGCCTACCGGTATATCATATCCAAGTTCCTTGTAGCCTATACCAGGAACTTGCTTGGTTATATGTAGCATTAGACATACTAGCAGATTTCCAAACCTGAAAGTTCCTTTCTTTCCCTTCTTAATCTTTCCAAGGTTGTCAATTAATTCATCCTTTAACCACTCACATATATCAATCTTTGCATTATCTGTGACCATATCATAAGCATTCTTAATGCATAAACTTGAAACTGAATTAAGTCTATTTGCATGAGTAGCTTTATACCCTAATATCATGCTGATAAATCTCACATTAATGTCTGTTACGTCATTTACTCTTAAGGACCTTTTATCGGATGTGGCACCAGTTAGGTTTGTAACTAGGTCATTGGATACCTTCTTAGTTTTGTCTGGTCTTTTACCGGTGGTCGGTAACCCTGTGACAGCTTTCACAACTTCCTTAGTGATTTTGTGGATTGCATCTAGCCAGAAAAATTCACCATGTACCCTGCTTAAGACTATCCTAATCACATCCTTGGGGAATTCAGAAATGCTAAGGATCTCTGTAAATCCTAGGGTTTCAATGATCTTGTGTTCATCTTTTACATTGATGGATTCATCACATACCATAGTTTTAAACATGGTTTTAATCTCTTCATCTCCTAGTTCCTCAATGTTATAGTGAATGTAAATTCTGGGGTCTTCAGCATAAACAACTCCATTAGGAATTTGAGAAAAAGCACCTAAGGTATCATCTTTCTTTGCTACCTCGGGAACTAATTGAAATACGGGCCTAGGTCTTTTTATCACTTCGACAATAGTAGTGTTTGCTATATATTCAATTGCAGAGGTGGATGCCATGATAAAATACCTTTTACTGCCTTTAGGATGGATGATTTCTTGGAGTGTTCTTGCCTCTTTCTTGGAATGCCTTAGCTTAGAGTCTTCACACTCTTCGTAGGTTTGAAATCTCAATGAAATGGAATGGAGCCAAAACCTCAAATTTATAGTATCTTTTCGCCATCTACCACATTAAATACATGCCGGTTAAGTATTCACTTAACATTGTCTGTCGGTAACAAGTAATTTCCAACTTCTTATCTCTAATTGAGGGAATAATAGCACATGTGTCATTAGATTGCCAAACCCTCAAGGAAACTTTCTTCAATTAGATGAAGAACTTCTTGTCGGTGGAGCACTACTTTGTCCTATCAGTGAAGCATCACTTTATCCTACCGGTGAAGCATTGATTGGTTCTACTGGTGGAGGAGTATTCCCAATATTTAGATCAGCTTTTCTAATCCATTGTTTTGAGAATTCTTGCTTAACCTCTTCAACTTTTGTTGTCTACCGATGATCCTTTACTTCTATAGAATTTTGCAATATGCCCAATATTGTTACATGCATAACAAGTCACATTATTCTTCTGAATAGCTTTCCCATAACCTATGTCAGTTTGTGTTCTGCATTGATTAGATAGGTGTCCAAATCTTCCACAAACATAACATCTCACATTCATTCTGCAGTTTTCAGAGTTGTGACCAACTTTGTTGCATTTTGAACATTGACCAGTGGGTGTGTTGATATTCTGATAATTTCTAGATCTACATTCATTTTCTCTATGACCATACTTATTACAGTTAAAGCATTTTCCATTGAATTTATAAGCTTTAGGTTGTCTTACTGATTTGCTCCGAGTATTTGCAGTACTAGAGCTTTCACCAACTTCAAAGCCAATTCCAGAAGTGTCACCTTTAGGTTTTTGATTCTTTGGCAAGGTGCCAAATTCCTCTGAGCTTTTCTTGAATTTTTCTTTATGTTGATTTGCAATTTCTAGTTCTCTTTCTAAGACTTCTTTCTATCTCATCAGTTCATTGGAGTCATTCTGAGTGTGCATCAGATCTGTCTTCAACATGTCATTTTCATAGATAAGTCTTGTGTGTTCATTTGCTGCATCACTTAGTCTTTTGGTCAATTCTTCTTCATTCTTCTTCCTATCCTCAATCTCTTAGCAAAATCTCATAGTCATATCCTGCATCTCATTCTTTGTTGTCATGTTCTCTTATTTCAGCTTTCTTATCTGATCATTAAGTGATTCCTTTTCATCATTCTCATTTTGCAACTTTTCACAAAGTTCTCTTCTCTTATTTCTTGCAACAGTAAGATTCTCTTCAAGTGCCTGAATGATATCCTAAGCTGCCCTTAAATCATCTTCTAGTTTGATATTTTTCAACTTTTTTGCATCATAGTCTGAAAGAGCTCCTTCAAGTTGCTTCATCAAATTTTCCATCTTTACCGGTGTCAATATCTTCCTCAAGTTGTTAGACTTCTCAAAATAGAGGACCGGGCTCTGATACCATTTGTTAGGAATCCCACAGATACTGAAAAGGGGGGTTGAATTAGTATCTAACCGGTAATTAGAATTTCTTAACTTAAAACATGCAGAATATATTATAACAGTGTACCGGTATGCAAGAAATAATGTAATAAACAAAATTAAGAACATCCACATGAAAAGCACACCATAACACAAGGATTTAATGAGGAAACTCAGTGTGGGAAAAACCTCAGTGGAATTTGTGACCCACAATATTCACTCACTGGCCAATAAGAGAATATTACTTACAATAGGGGCTTGCACATGTAGGAAGGCTAACTGCCTATAGCTCACTGCTCAATGGGAAGTCTCACTGACTTACAATGTGGATTATACAAATCCAATATCTTGTACTATTTTACAGTAGCATCTATAATGCCAGATCTAGTACTGGTTGCTGCTCTACTTCTTAGATAAACCCTTCAACCTATATTTCACATAATAGGTCTTCCTTATATTTTTCTTTTTTCACTCTCTCTTTTTCTACAAAATGTCTACAATGATCTCTTTTATATATAAGAGTCATTTTACAATTTGCCAAGTCAGCTTACAAAGTTTTTACAGTAATAAACAAAATGTAATATAACAAAATCCTGTCAGCCTTTGTGCTAGTATACTTCCTTTCTTTGTGTCAATGCTGGTGTCCTGAGTGCTGGTGTAGAGTGTGATCTGCTAATGCCAGTGCACTAACTTATCGGTGTAATACCTTGTTGGTATAATGCCTTGCCAGTGCCATAGGATTGCAAGGCTGCCATAAATGACAAAACCTTCAATCACCTAGAATGTCTCATTCGAGTGTGCATATACCAACAATGCTATCTTTGTAGTTCATTCCTTCTTCTGGATTGTAGTCTAGATTTCTATGTAGTTAGTGAGACTCCTTTTGTGATGAGCAGTGGGCTCTAGGCTATTGGCCTTCCTCCAAGTATAGGTCCTTTAATTTTAATTCACATACTTACTGCAAAAGTATTATTTGATTGTGGGTAGGCTTCCCCCCGTGGTTTTTCCCTTTATCGGGTTTTCCACGTACAAATATTGGTGTCATGTGGATGGTATTTATTCTCTGATTATTGCTTATGTTTAATTGGTTTAACTGCTATTTTGGTATTTGGTTTAAGCATTCCGATATTAATGTTTTGGGTTTCGATATTAAAGTTTTAATTGTTTAATGTTCTAGTAATCTAAGACAACTAATTTCCCCCCGCCTCTCGCTCTTAGTTGTCTTCCAATTCCATAGTACTGAGCTAGTCCATGGAAGCTTCTCACCTCTATTGTTGTCTTAGGAGTAGGCCAATTTAAAATGGCTTCAACCTTTCTTGGATCCATCTTGAGGTTTCCTTAAGACAACACAAACCCAAGGTAAACCAACTCCTGCTTGACAAACTCACACTAATCCAAATTCATGGTTAGCTTTTCATCATACAATCTTTGTAATACATCTTGCAAATGGTTAATGTGATCTGCCCTATCTTTACTAAAAATGAGAATATCATCAAGATATACTACTACAAATTTACCTATGAAGTCCTTCATCACCTCATTCATGAATCTCATGAAGGTGATTGGAGCATTGGATAAGCCAAATGACATTACAAGCCACTCATAAAGACCCTCACTAGTCTTAAATGCAGTTTTCCATTCATCACCCTCCTTAATCCTAATTTGATGATAGCCACTCTTAAGGTCAATCTTGGTAAAGTACTTGTCTTCCCCTAATCAATCCATTAGGTCTTCTATTCTAGGAATAGGGAACCTATATTTGATGGTGATCCTATTTATAGCTCTAGAATCAGTACACAATCTCCAAGTACCACCTTTCTTTGGTGCTAACACAATAGGGACAACACAAGGGCTAATACTTTTCCTAATTACACCTTGGTCTAAGAGCTCTTGGATTTACTTGGCAATTTCAACGTTTTGTTGAGGAGTCATTTTCTAGGCTGCCTTATTGGGAAAGGATGCTTTGGGAATGAAGTCTATTTGATGGCTTATGGCTCTTTTAGGAGGTAAGGTGGCTGGATGTCCTTCACTTACTATGCCTTTGAATTTCTTCAACAAATCTTTCACCTCTAATGGAAAATCTTGCTGCTATTTCTTGTCTTCTTCTTTGGGCTTCATAACAAGTGCAAACCCTATTCCTTCACCTTCCTCAAGTGTCTTTAAGAACTATTTTTCACTCACCAAAAGAACATTGGGACCTGATGCCCTCTTTTCTCCTTCCTCAAGGATAGACTGAATCTTCAATGTGACTCCATCTTTCTTGAATGAGTAAGCATTCTTGGATCCATCATTGATAGTGTTGGCATTATGTGAACCGGCATGAAGACATAATGATATTGTATGTTGTCATTGATGTCAATATGAGACATAGTGTGAACTGGCACATGTGATAAGTGAAGAGAGAGGAACCGGCATATGTGTGAACTGGTTTATATGCCAAAGTGAAGCGGCATATTTGTTCAAAGTGAACCGGCATGTAGTTATGGAAACCGGGACATGGAAGCACTGCATGACTATCGGTTGGTAGGCAGCTTCCACTTCAGGGTTTCTGGTTGGAGTACCTCAAGTCTATGTGACTCAATCGGTGATCTTTGTGTGATGAGTTGGTAGTATAATGGAGGATAGATCGTGTTGCCACATAAGCTCTGTGTGCGTGAAGGATCTTGCATGAAGATGACTATTCCTATCTACCTCGGGAATGTGTGAAGTCTGTCAAACGGTGATAACATGTGATGGGTTATTAGTAGCCATGAAAATAGTGGATAATGGACAATGGAGAATGTCTTGAGATCAATTCAAGACTGGTGCATTTAATGTAGTATGATTTAAAGGTCAGGATCGAACTGTTTGAATTGCTCAACCTAACAGGTTTAGGGTTTAGGGTTTTTGCTACCGACCTATATGTTTCCTATAAGGTTGATGTTGGGTTTCTATCTGAGATTGTTGGAAAAAGTTGTGAGTGTGTATCCAAGGAAAGTGATACGTGATTCTTGCTAGACCAAAGGAGAGGATAGATACCTACAAAGTGAATGTGCAGAAGGAAAAGAGGAGCCTAAATGGATTTGCATTAGCATTGAGTGTTGTTAACAGATCATTGTAATACCTGTTGATCCCTAACCACTTCAACAGTTTTAAAATCACCTAACAGGGTAACCTTAACTGGCTTGACTCAAAATCCCTTAAATTGGGTGGTCTTAACCAGCTTGTTTCAAATCCCTTAACTGGGTAATTCAAGGCTAATGAGTTTTGAGAAGCTAGAGAAGCTTAGGAGATCCTTTCAGCTATTGAGTTCTTAAAATTCTCTAACAAGGTGACCCTACCGGGTTTAACCCTTAACTGGGTATCCCTTAACTGGGTATCCCTTAACCGAGTGATCCTTAACAAGATCAGTTCCTATCATAAGCTATTGTAATGTCCTTAACCGGACAAGGCTCCTAACAGAGCGGACTTCTAAAGAGTTCAAAAAGCAGCTTGTGGGTATTCATCCCCACCATGGTTTTTCCTAGTTGGGGTTTCCACATGAAAAATATGTGTGTCATGCGTAATGCTTTTGTCTTGTGATGCTCTATTTTATCTGTTAAGCACATGAAGGTTCTATGTTTTATTCCTGTCTGTAAAACATATTGAACTCACTATTGTGAAGATTTGATGGTTAAGTTTACTAGTTTATGCATGAGAATATAATGATAATGTGGTATTGAGCTAAGAGAAAATCTTATTGAGTGACCGGTTCATGACTGATTGAGCTATACTGGATGTTACCGGTTGCACTCTGTTTTACCGGTATCCCTATTTATCATTCATTTGGACTATTTGCTATCAAATTAGTTTTGGACTGTATTTGTGTTTGTACTGATTCACCCCCCCCCCTCTCAATACCGGTTTGGTACTAGTGGTTCATCATCGAGTTATCAATTGGTATCAAAGCGCTCCAGGTCCTCTGTGTTGTAAGCTTAACCACTTGAGGAAAAGATCCTAGCCAAATGATGAAGAGGGAAGGTCCAAAGTTCAACAGGGAAAACTTTGTTATATGGAAAGATAGGATGAAGATATTCATCAAAAGCATGGGTGTTCAACACTAGAGTTATGTTGAAAATGTATATGTTGTTCCTACCAGTACTCTCACCGATGACCAAAAGAGAGAGATACAATAAAATGGGCAAGTCATGGAAGCCCTCATCAGTAGTCTATCTATCATTGAGTTTATTGATGTTCAGGACAAGACAAATCCCAAAGAGGTATGGGATGCTCTTGAAAATATCTATGGTGGTGATGAGCATGTAAAATAGGCTAAGGAAGAGAGCTTGAGAGGAAAGTTTGAAGACATGCAGATGATTGAAGGAGAGACCATTCAGCAATATGGAATAAGAATCAAAATAGTTGTTGCAGAAATAAAGAGTGCAGGTGGCAAAATAGAAGATTCCACTGTGGTAAGTAAAGTCCTGAGATCCCTGTTGTCAGTCTATGCAATAAGGGTTGCTGCTATTTAGGAGCTGAGATCAATAAACAAGTCTAAGGCGTCCTTGGACTCCATCATTGCCAAGTTGACAGCCTATGAGCTAAATAGTTTTGATGGTAGTATTCAAAAGATAGAATCAACTTTTAAAGCTTTTGCTATACCGTACAAAAAAGGAAAAGAGGCTAGTACTAGTGGGGAACTTAATTAGAATAGAGAAATGAAGGATGAAGAGTTTTTGATGGAATTTGAAGCTCTTCTTGCCAGGAGATTTCCAAAAGGGACCGGTAAATACAAAGGCAAGCATCCTTTGAAATGTTTCTCCTATAACTGGATAGGACATATTGCTATGAACTGTCCTAATAGTGACAACAAGGATAAACCGAAAGGTTCAAGAAATTCAAAGGAGGAAACCAGAGAAATTGTTTTGTGGCAGTTGATGAAGGTGTCACAGATGAGGAATCAAAAGATGAAGAGAATGAAGACATTATGTTTGTTGCTGTAAAGGAAGATGTGGCAGACAAGAAGGCTCTTGTCTCTCAGTTTGATGATTCCAATGAGTGGATCATTGATAGTGGCTATTCTCACCATATGACTGGTGACCGGAGCAAGTTTCTATCCTTAGAGGAGTATGATGGTGGTGTGGTTCGCTTCAACAATGATGCACCATGCATGGTCAAAGGGAGAGGGTCCATCTCTTTGAATGGAAAGAGTAGTGTTGACAATGTGTACTGGGTTGATGGTCTCAGACACAACCTTCTAAATGTTGCCCAGCTAAATGACAGTGGTCTCACTCTGCAATTCAAGAATGGAGTTTGTAGAATCAAAGGTAAAGATGGCAAATTGGTAGCCACCGACATGCAAACTAAAGGTAATCTATTTCATCTTAATGCAAATATAAGTACATGTCTTATGGCTAAGATTGATGATAGCTGGATATGGCATAGGAGGTTCTGCCATGTGAAATTTGATAGCATTGTGAAGGCTAGTAAGATCAAGGTAGTTAGAGGGTTGTCGGTGTTGAGCAAACCGGATAATACCTTGTGTAGAGAATGTCAATTGGGGAAAATGTCTTCCTCAACCTTTAAAGGTAAATCTTTCACTGCTGACAACTTGCTTGATCTTGTGCATACTGATTTATGTGGTCCTATGAAAACTAGAAGTGTGCAGGGTGATAGGTACTACATGATTCTCACTGATGACTGCCCAAAAATGATGTGGGTCACATTCTTGAAAGACAAGTCTGAAGCTTTTGGGAAATTCAAAGCTTTCAGAGCATTAGTGGAGAAGGAAAGAGGTAAAAGGATCAAATGTCTCAGAACTGATCAAGGAGGGGAATTCACTTCTAGTGAATTCAACAAGTATTGTGAAGAATTTGGCATCAAGAGATAGCTGTCTACCCCCCAGACTCCACAGCAGAATGGTCTAGCAAAGAGGAATAACCAGGTTGTAGTTGAAGTGCTAGAACCATGTTGATCCAAGGAAAGGTTGCTCACACCTTTTGGAGAGAAGCGGTGAGCACTGCAATCTACACTATGAACCGGGTACTTATCAAAAAGGGTAAGGACAAAACTCCTTATGAGTATTGGACTGGTAAGACACCTGTGGTTAACTACTTTAAGGTATTTGGTAGCAAATGTTACATCAAGATGAGTGAACATCAGGGCAAATTTGAAGCTAAATGTGATGAAAGAATATTTCTAGGATATTCCACCAAGAGTAAAGCTTTTAAGTGCTACAACAATAGGACTCAGAGAATTATGGAAAGCATCAATGTAAGAGTTGATGAATCCTCTGCGAAGACTGAGGAAATTGGCAGTTAGCAAGCTGTAAATGAACCGGTTGCAACCCTCTAGGAACCGGTTGTTAGTCAACCTAGTACCAGTAATTGTGTTCCTGAACTAGTGAATGCTAATACTGATGAAGATGAGGATGAAGAAGAAAAGAAAGAAGAACCAGTTAAGACCATTCCTTGGTATGTCAAGTTGAATCATGATCCCAAGCAGATCATAGGTGATAAGGATGCAGGAATCCTTACTAGAAGAAAGATCAAAGAAAACTCATGTATGATCTCTGAATTTGAGCCTAAGTCATTCAAAGAGGCTCATAAAGATGAAGACTGGATCAAGGCAATGGAAGAAGAACTTGATCAGATAGAGAAAAATGGTACATGGTCCTTGGTACCTAGACCAAAGCATAAAAATGTCATTGGCACCAAATGGGTGCTCAGAAATAAGTTGAATGAGGATGGCACAGTGATTAGGAATAAAGCCAGACTGGTATGCAAAGGATATGCTCAAGAAAAAGGTGAAGACTATGGGGAAACCTTTGCTCCTATAACTAGATTGGAACGAGTTCGTATGCTTCTTGCATATGTAGCTTTTAAGAGGTTCAAGGTATATCAAATGGATGTAAAATCTGCATTCCTAAATGGTGTACTTGAAGAGGAGGTGTATATAGAGCAACCAGATGGGTTTGCCCTATCTGAAGATAGTGACATGGTATGTAGGCTACATAAAGAATTATATGGTCTAAAGCAAGCACCTAGGGCATGGTATGAGCACCTACATTCCCATCTTGTGAAGATTGGATTTGAGAGAACAAGTGAAGATAGCAATATCTACTTGAAGTCTAAAGGAGATTAGATTCCGATCTGTGAAGTTTTTGTTGATGACATCATCTTTGGTGGAGATGACAAGATGAGTCATGAGTTTGCTGATGAGATGAAGAAAGAGTTTGAGATGTCACTCATAGGGGAGATTAAGTTCTTCATTGGACTGTAGATCCAGTAGATGAAAGATGGAATCTTCATCACTCAGTCCAAATATGTCAAAGAAGTGTTGAAGACTTTTGGCATGGAAGATAGCAAACTAGTTGGTACACCGATGGTGACTGGTTGTAAATTGACAAAGGAGGATGATTCTGCACTGGTTGATGAGAAGGAATACCGATCAATGATTGGTAAGTTGCATTATGTAGTGCATAGCAGACCGGATATTGCACAAAGTTGGCCTCACTGCAAGGTTCTAGAAGAGTCCAACAGAATCTCACTTGAGTGCAGTCAAGTGGATTCTTAGGTATTTGAAGGGAACAGTTGACTATGGATTGTGGTACCCATACAGCAATAAATTCAATCTGAAAGTATTCATAGATGTTGATTGGGCCGGTAATGTGGATGACTGGAAGAGCACAATTGGTGGTGCATTCTTTCTCAGTGGTAGACTGGTCTCATGGATGAGTAAAAAGAAGAGTTGCATCTCTCAGTCTATAGCGGAAGTGGAGTATGTTGTAGCTTTCATGAACTGCACTCAGACAATCTGGATGAAGCATGTACTGGAAGGCTTCAAGTTCCTTGTATCAAAGAATCTAGTTTTACATTCTAGAACCAAGCATTTTTAACTTAAGTATCATTTCTTGAGGGAAAAGATTCAGAATAAAGAGATTGCACTGGAGCATGTGTCTAGTAAGGAGCAGTTAGCAGACATATTCACCAAGCCTCTCCCAAAGACAACATTTGTGCATTTGAGAGGTGAATTAGGGGCATTGCCCCTTTAGGAGGTGAACTAAAAGTGATTGTTCCACTTCAGTCAGGTACTAAAAAGACAAATCTTTGGTTGATTGGTGTGTTTATGGATGCTACTCCTCAGGGGGAGCAACATGATGAAACAGTGATGATTGTACCTCCACTTTGGTATTGTTGTCAAAGGGGGAGAAGGAATGAAGTGAGAGTGAGTGAAGCAAAAAGATATCTATAGCAAATGGGGAGAAGATGTGAAGCAGAGAAGATATCTTTTGTATATTGCCATCAATGCGAAAGGGGGAGATTGTTGGCATTATGTGAACCGGCATGAAGACATAATGATATTGTATGTTGTCATTGATGTCAATATGAGACATAGTGTCAACCGACACATGTGATGAGTGAAGAGAGAGGAACCGGCATATGTGTGAACCCGTTTATATGCCAAAGTGAAGTGGCATATTTTTTCAAAGTGAACCGGCATGTAGTTATGGGAACCAGCACATGGAAGCACTGTATGACTACCGGTTGGTAGGCAGCTTCCACTTCGGGGTTTCTAGTTGGAGTACCTCAAGTCTGTGTGACTCAATCAGTGATCTTTGTGTGATGAGTTAGTAGTATAATGGAGGATAGATTGTGTTGCCACATAAGCTCTGTGTACATGAAGGATCTTGCATGAAGATGACTATTCCTATCTACCTCGAGAATGTGCGAAGTTTGTCAAACAGTGATAACGCGTGATGGGTTATCAGCCGCCATGAAAATAGTGGATAATGGACAATGGAGAATGTCTTCAGATCGATTCAAGACTGGTGCATTTAATGCAGTATGATTCAATGGTCAAGATCTAACCATTTGAATTGCTCAACCTAACAGGTTTAGGGTTTACAGTTTTTGCTACCAACCTATATGTTTCCTATAAGGTCAATGTTGGGTTTCTGTCTAAGGTTGTTGGCAAAAGTTGTGAGTGTGTATCCAAGGAAAGTGATATGTGATTCTTGCCAAACCAAAGGAGAGGAGAGATACCTAAAAAGTGAATGTGCAGAAGGAAAAGAGGAGCCTAAACGGATCTACATTAGCATTGAGTGTTGTTAACAGATCATTGTAATACCTATTGATCCCTAACCACTTCAACAGTTGTAAAATCCTCTAACAGGGTAGCCTTAACTGGCTTGACTCAAAATCCCTTAAATCGGGTGGTCTTAACCGGCTTGTTTCAAATCCCTTAAGCAGGTAATTTGAGGCTAATGATTTCTGAGAAGCTAGAGAATCTTAGGAGATCCTTTCAGCTATTGAGTTCTTAAAATCCTCTAACAAGGTGACCCTACCGGGTTTAACCCTTAACCGGGTATCCCTTAATCGTGTGATCCTTAATAGGATTGTTTCCTACCAGAACCTATTGTAATGCCCTTAACCGGACAAGGCTCCTAACAGAGCGGACTTCTAAAGAGTTCAAAAAGTAGCTTGTGGGTATTCATCCCCACTGTGGTTTTTCCCAGTTGGGTTTCCACGTGAAAAATATGTGTGTCATGTGTAATGCTTTTGTCTTGTGATGCTTTGTTTTATCTATTAAGCACATGAAGGTTCTATGTTTTATGCCTATCTATAAAACATATTGAACTCACTATTGTGAAGATTTGATGGTTAAGTTTACTAGTTTATGCATGAGAATATAATGATAATGTGGTATTGACCTAAGAGAAAAGCTTATTGAGTGACCGGTTCATGACTGATTAAGCTATACTGGATGTTACCGGTTGCACTCTATTTTACTAGTATCCCTATTTATCAGTCATTTGGAGTATTTGTTGTCAAACTGGTTTTGGACTATATTTGTGTTTGTACTGATTCACCCCCCCTCTCAGTACCGGTTTGGTACTAGTGGTTCATCATTGAGTTATCAGATAGCTTGTCTATCAAATTTCCATGGTCTTCCCAATAGAATATGGCATGCATCCATGGGTAGGACATCACATAACACCTTGTCCTTATACCTTCCAATGGTTAAGTCCACCCATGCTTGCTCATTGAATAGGACATATTGGCCTTTGTTCAACCAAGTGACTCTGTAGGGATTGTTGTGAGGTATCCTTTGCAATTTGAGCTTGCTCACTGCCACTTCTGACACAATGTTGTCTGTAGACCCTAAATCAATGATCACTTTGCACACTTTGTCCATAATCTTGCATTTGATCCTAAATAAGGACCTTCTTTGGCTTGGCTCTTCTCTGACCGGTTCTTTGATCAATGTTCTCCTTATCATCAAGTTGTCACCTACCTCTGACTCTAAGGCAACTTATTAAGTCTTGCTGCTTGAAGACTCTTCTTGGAGATAACTCACTCTTCTTTCACCACCGTGTGATGATGATCCCTTCTCTAGACACCTATATGCTGGATGACCAAGTTGGTTACAATGGTAACACTTCATTGTTGCAAAATATGAGGAACCTCTACCTTGGCCACTAGATCTTCCTCTAAAACCACTATTGGATCGCCTTCCTCTATTGAATCCTCCTTTATTGCTGCCACTATCTTGTTGCTCAGTGAGTTTAGACTCTCCTTGTGTTCTTTGTTCAGAACTTCTTCCACCAAAGCCTTTTCTATGGCCTCTATTGTCTTTTCCTCTACCCCTGCCCCTATTGTTGCTTGAGTTGTGTCTTCTTTTTAGTTTTTCCTCCACCTTAAGGGAAAGTTGATAGGTTTCATGGACTCGCTTTGAGCTCATTAAACTGATTTCTTCTTGGATGTTCTACAGTAGACCATCTAGGTACCTAGCAACCTTGAGACTCTCTTCTTCCACTGCATGAGATCTAAGGCTAAGTTTGTGAAACTCCTCTGTATAGCTACTGACTTCAAGATCCTTTTGTCTTAAGTTTTGCCTCTTCCTATGAATTTTTACTTCATAGTCATTAGAGAAATAGACTTCTTTGATTTTGACTAACATCCCTTTCCAAGAAGAGATGGGTACTTTTCCCATTTTCTTCCTTTCATCTTGCACAAATTTCCACCATGTGAGAGAAGCTCCTCTCATCCTTGACTTGGCTACCTTGACTCTCTAGGATTTAGTTATGCCTTCACTTTCAAAATGGTTCTCCATGCCTTCTATCCATTCTAGGACCACTTATGCCTCCATCTTACCAGTAAACAATGACAATCCTTCCAGTGATTTGCCACTCAAGGCCTTAAATGCCTTCAAGAAAGGTTCTTGCTCTAGGATAGGATCAGGTTTAGGTATCTTGTCTATTTTTGCCACTTCTTTACCCTTCCCATCTGCTCCTTCCACCTTTACCAACACTTCATCTGCCTTGGTTTCTACCTCTCCAAGCTTACTCTCCAATTCTAGCAACTTCTCCTTTAGAAGTTTATTCTCTTCCTACTGGTCATCCACTTTCTTTTCCAACTCTACATTGGTCACCATTTTGTTGTCTCCTATAGATTCCACTGAGTACATCTACTCACGTAGTCTTGTAGGCTCTAATACCAATTTGATGGGGTTTACCTAGTTTTCTCAACACTTCACCTAGCTGGTGTTTCTCATTTGCACCAACTCACCAAGCCTTGTTACTCTCTAGACCTTCAAGGCCTTCTCAATTTCTTCTAGGGCTTGATTCTTTTTCTTTCTAAGGTGTTTTCTTCAAGTGTTTTGGCTAGGAACCCTACCAATTCACAGTGCTTCTCAGGTACTCATTTATGGCTTCTTGGCTTCAAGTTGTCAAAATGACCTCCTATCATTGTAAGATGTTGTAGAGGTGTGGAGGTGTCTAATAACATGTTTTTTATTCATTTTGGGTCCATTAGTGGCTTGCAATCATTAGGTTCCTTACCGATTTCAAAATCTTGCCTAGAAAAGGGCTACAAAGGATTAGCCCTAATTAGGCCTCCAAATCCAGTTTTCTAGGGCTTGGGTGAAAATGAATCAAAGGACCCCCAAATAAGTTTGCATTTTCTTCAAAGATAAACCTATCCCTAAAGTATTTTGGTGGTTTTGGCCCCTGGTTTCACCGTACAATGTATGAACCCCAAAATGAGGGTTTTTTGAAGGGTTTACAAGGCCTTTAACCATCAGTGAATGAACAAGTTGGGGTTTTGGTATCAAAAGGATTTTTCAAAGCTTCTCCCTACATGGAAAAGTCTTTTCCAACTCAATGAATCCCTCCAAACTCTGAATTGGTGTTTTGGCACACACCCCTGCACTTAGCACTTCATTTTCACCTCATTTCCTCTAGCTGGGTTGCTCCTGGACTCGCCTAGAATAAGGTGACAGTCATACTTAAACTTCTCTCTAGCATTTGAACCTACAAATATACACTATATAGAGGATTTCCCATCATGTCCCAACAAGCCATGATGGCAGCACGTGTGGAACTTGTGGGGCAACCATATTTACAAGAAAATTGCTATTTACAAGCCAAAACTGGCTGTTTCTAAACTTGAACAAGAAAACACCAATGAACAGTATTTAAAAGACTCTAAAATGAACCAAAAACTCAATAACACACAAGAGTAACTCAATCCATTTCTGGATCAATGGATTCAATCCCTATTCAATTGTAAAATAAGTAAAATCAAGCCAAAATGCTACCAACAAGACTGAAAATGAGTAGTTTCAGTTGTTGAGCTTACATCACACACTTCTCCAACCTTGGTAAACATGCAAGAGAGGGTATATATAGTTTTCCCATGTGTGGAGTCCTCCTAGGGCATTAAACAATCCCTAACTCCAACGCTAACCAATTCAGGACAAAAGTTGTCATGACAACTTTTTTTGCAACTTTGCAACTTTTGCACTTTTGGTCTTCGAAACCTACAAGACCTATTCCAAGTCATCACAAATGACTTTTAAAACTTTCCTAATACCTATTTAACCCTCCCTAATTCTTATACCAAGTTTAGACATTTTTGACCATCAAAAAGGTCAATTGGCTACTTAAAAAGGTCAATTGGCTACTCAAACTCACTATTTATACAAAAATCCAAACCTAAGAAGAATGAACTCAACCTAGGTGTACATTGACACAAAATACTAACTCTTGGACCCTCTTGGAGTCCTTATTTACTACTGACTTGGCTAGGGTCAGTACAAGCCAAAATTGTGAAAGCTAATTTGCCTAAGTCCTAGGTGCTCCTGCACCAGCAAGTGACATCATAGAAAACATCTTTGACAACTATCATTGTCTTGGCACACTATCTCACATAATGTATCTCCTTCAAGTTTGTTCACAAATTGAATTTCACACATTTGTAATATTAAATCTATTGGTACATCATTCAAATTTTCTACTCATATATTCAAACATAATCCCATACATAACTCACACATCCACACTTCTTAAATATAAGACAAATCACCAAAAACCTAATCAAGGATCATCTATAACTAGAATAAACATTATTGCATAAAATAAGGTACTTGGACTAAAAATATTCAAGGTGGCCCACTTAAGGAGAAAGAAGGGACCCATATGCATCACAATACATCCTTCCAAGATAAATCCATTGATCCACACATACTAACAAATCCTCCAAAGTTTCCACCAAACATAATGTGTAAATAGGCAATAAGGCTTGTCAATCAGTCGGGCAAAAGACATACTCCAATGCAAATTACACCACACAAATATCTACACACCATGGTGAGACCCATAAATATATTATAACTTGTTCTCCAATAAATAGCTAAACCAAAGAGCATGATCAAAACAATATAATCCAACCAAACACACTGAACCAAAACATAAATAAACATAACTCACTTGTGAAACACAAACACCACTAGAGAAACACACTGAAAAATACTACATGAACCACATAATCTTGTTCATAAATCTACAACATAATAGTCAACACACTTGGAGACCACTGACGACTTTCTTGACCAGTTTGTCAGACCCTTATTGCTAGAGAATAGTAAGAACTAACTTCTACAATCCACAAACCAAAAAACTAGTTGATGCAACATAGTATTTACCATCCAATAGAATATAAATCATTTTGACAATGAGATATTTAAAAAATATCTCCTACATACATTAAAAATCTTTCTTGCATATTGCCACAACCAACACCAAAACATTAAACTCAATTAAAACATTAAGCAAAAAACAAAATAAGAACATATCTAGACCAAAATCTTATGTGCAACAGTAATGAAGGAAAATTGAGATGGGGGGGGGGGGGGGGGGGGGTGAATCAGTTTTCATCGGATCTACAAACTTAACCACAAATACAAATCTGATAAACTCCAGCAATAACAAAGCTAAGCAAGTTGATAACACAACACACAACACCAATATTTTGACGTGGAAAACTTGGTTAAGGGAAAAACCACAGTGGGAACCTACCCACAATAAGATGATACTCTACAGTAGTAGGTGAAAATATTACAATGAAGAATGCAAATGCATTCAGGCACACTACCTAGAGCTCACTGCTCAAAAGATAATGACCTGGAAGACTACAACCCTTAGGGAAGTCTCATTGACTTACAACAAGCTTCGGACTACAATCTAGAAAGAAATGAAATAAAAGAATAGCATCTCCAAATGCCTGATTACAATTCTGGTTAAGTACAATTGTCTACTCTGCAACACCAATCTCTTCTTAATACACCACACTAAAAGATGAATCCTTTGTTCACACATACATCATTCTCTGATAATGCATACATGACAATATCACCTATTTATACAATTCATCAACCTTGACAATAAGGTCAGCTAAACCCTCAACTCACAATTACAAAATTACATCACATGATATAAAGATCGACCACTAGACCAATATAATAATTTACTTGACATAACATGGACCTAAATCAAATATCCAAATGCTCATCATCACTGGAAATCAAGCCAAGATCAACTGCAACATGCTACACCACCAATAAAACCACATAACATAAAGAACATCACCAGTTTAGCAAAATCACGAAGAACTTGCACAAAGATCAATGCAGATAATAAAAAAATATATGCCATACTTAGGGAATACCAACAAGCATGTTAGAATCATCCGAAATAGCTGCACCAACACCACTTATCAAATCTTCATCGATCAACATCTGAAACTCAAGAACACTCAAATGAAAACAACTGTCACAAAGAAAGATAACTTGTGGAGCACCAAATCATGAACCATATGAAATGAAGATACACCAGACCATCCCAAACACTATCCCAAAATATCAGATCTTGAGTTGATCACACCGAAATATACTAGAGGAAATACTAAACTCTACAAAGCACTAATTAGATAAACAAATTGCAAAACTAAATCATCTTATACAATCAATTATTCTTCTCGGATCACCAAAATCAATACAAAAGATTATAATGATACAAGAAATATTCCATACACCAAACCATGATACCAATAAACCAATTTACAATCATCGGAGCAGGAATATGTTCACATCAATGACAACAACATATCCTAGCAGCAACAATGTCCAACAATCTCCCCCTTTCGCATTGGTGGAAATATATGAATGTGAAAAAAATCAATGCAAAGAAAGAAAATAACTCCAACAATCTCCCCCTAAGATTAAGCAAATAAAATAGTTTTTCACATGCTTCTCTCCCTCTTTGACAGTAATGCCAAAGATCTCAAAATAGAAAACCAAACTCACCCCCTTAGATAAACAAATCATGAATCTCTCCCCCTAAAACACATAACCAGACTACTCCACCAAAGGAGCAACATCGACTCATTAATCTAGACAAAGAGATAAGACTGTGAAGTCCACCAGATTGATGTAACTCAATGCATCTAGTTCTCATAAGTAGGGGTGGATACCCCTAACTTATCTCTAAAATAGACAAATGTGTCTGCAGGCAAATGCTAGTGAAAATATCAGCAATCTGTTCCTTTGTAGACACATATTCTAGCTTCACTTCCTCTTTACTAACTTTCTCTTAAGTAATGATATTTGATTGACACATGTTTAGTTTTTGAATGTTGCACCAGATTATTTGACATGTTAATAGCACTGGAAATATCACAATAAATGACAGTAGGCTCATCATAGATAACTAATATCCTTCAACATTTGTTTCATCCAAACCACCTAAGTATATCTACCAGCAACAACAATGTAACTCTAATTGAATCCCATTTCTTAATAGCCCCTGAAACCAATTTCTTACCCAAAAATAAAGCACCACCAGATGTACTCTTCCAACCATCAACATCACCAGCCCAATCAACATCAGTGTAAGCACATAACATGAAATCATCATTCTTCGGATACCACAAACCATAATCCATAGTTCCCTTCTAGTATTTGAATATTCTCTAAACAATAGTGACATGACTCTCTTTTGGATTAGCTTGATATCGAGCAACCATGCACACAACATGCATAATATTTGTCCTAGTTTGAGTAAGATATAGAAGTCCACCAACAATAGATCTATATGAACTCTTATTATCTTTTAGAGATTCATCAGTTTTAGAAAATTTGCAACTAGATACCATAGGAGTTCCAACCAATTTGGAGTCATCTAACCCAAATTTCTTTAGCAATTCCTTCACATATTTAGTTTGAGATATAAATAACTTCTCCAATCTATGAAATCTGCAAACCTAAGAAAAATTTCATCCCTCCTATCATAGACATCTCAAATTATTTTTGTATATCATAGACAAAATTCATGCACAAGTGATCATCACCTCCAAATATAATATCATCAATAAAGAATTCAACAATCAAAATGTTATCTTTCTCATTCTTATAATACAGATTACTATAATCAGTAGTCCCTTTATTAAATCCCAATTTCAACAAGTACTTATCCAATCTAGCATACTAGGCTCTAGGGGCTTGTTTCAATCCATAAGGAGCTTTCTTCACTTTACATACCATGTCTCCATAATTTATTAATTAAAATCCATTAGTATGCTCAATGTACACTTCTTCCTCAAGATCACCATTCAAAAAGGTTGACTTGACATCTATCTGACATACATTGAAATCTTTATAGGTAGCATATGCAAGCAACAATCTAATAGCTTCAAGTCTAGCTACCAAAGAAAAATCCTCCTCATAATCAATTCATTATTTCTATGAATATTCTTTGCATACCAATCTTGCTTTATTTCTGACAGATTTACTAGCTTCATTCAATTTATTCCTAAATACCCATTTAGTACCAATAACATTCTTATCCTTAGGTCTAGGCACAAGTTCCTATGTCTTATTCTTTTCAATCTAATCTTATTCTTCTTCCATATCTCTCATCTAATTTTCATCTTTGCAAGCTTCAACAACATCTTTAGGTTCAATTTTAGAAATCAAACATACCTCTTCAGCAGCTAGCCTTCTTCTATTCATCACACCTTTATTGTTATCGCCAATAATCTGATTTTTTGAATGAACCAATCTTACATGCTTCAGAGTCTTCTGATTGTTCTGATTTTTAGGTTCCCGCACTTCTCCACTAATAGCAACAACATCTAGATTAACAGTCTCTATCAGATCAATCTATTCAGTCTAAATAGGCATTATAACAACATGTTGACCATCATCATATCCACAAACTCTGATCTCTTTTCTATAATCCTCATCAACCTTCACATTTGCACTTTATACTATCTTTCTTAGTCTCTAATTGTAGCATCAGTAGGCTTTCTCTTTGTTGAATATCCAAAGAAAATTCCTTGCTCACTTCTTGCATCGAACTTTCCTATGTCGTCATCTCTCTTGATATAACATTTGCTACCAAATATTCTGAAATATCTCATAGTAGGAACATGACCAAACCATAACTCATACAGATTCTTACCGGTATCACCTTTAATATGAACTCAGTTGAATGTGTAAACAATAGTGCTAATAGCTTCTCTCCAATATATCTTCAGAACATTCCCTTCAATCAACATAGTCCTTGCAACATCTAAGATAATCCTATTCTTCCTCTCAATAATTCCATTCTATTGAGGGGCTCTAGGAGCAGATAATTATCTTCTAATCTCATGATTCTCATAGAATGAATCAAACTCACCAGAACAAAATTCTCCACCTTTGTCAGATCTCAGACATTTCACCTTCAATCCTCACTCAGTCTCAACCTTTTCTTTAAATATCTTGAACTTGTCTAATGATTCAAATTTCTCCTTCAAAAAGACAACCCACATCATCCTAGAATAATCATCAATCAACAACATAAAATATCTATCACCTTGCACACTTCTAACATTTGTATGTCCACATAGGTCAATATGCACAAGATCTAGCAATCCATCAGATGTATACTATTTTCTCTTAAAAGAAATCCTTGTTTTCTTACCCAATTGACATTCCTTACATACTGAATTAGTTGGCTTAGCAATCTTAGGAAGACCTCTAACAACTTGTATAGAATTGATCTTAATCATTGACTCAAAATTAACATGACACATTCTCCTATGCCATAACCAACTTTCATCAATATGAGCAATCAAGAAATTTTTTTGATCAACTTTCAAATGAAATATATTACCTTCAGTCTTAGTTCTAGATGCAATCTCTATACCAAAGGCATTTAGGATTTTGCATTTACCATTCTTGAATTGAAAATCATGACCTTTGTTAACCATACATCCAACAATTTAAAGATTATGCTTCAAACCTTCAACATACAAGACATCATCAGTTTTATTCTTACTATCAAAGGAAAAAGAACCTCTACCATGTATCACCTAGGCTTTGTCATCTCCAAATCTCACTATTCCACCATCATACCTTTCCATATTCACAAATTTTCTTTTATCACTGGTCATATGATGTGAACAACCACTGTCAATCACCCATTCATCTTTCTCTTTAACTTTAGCAACTAAAGCTTTCTCCTCAACAGTGCAAGTTGTGGAATCAACAGGTACCAATCCATCTTCTTTGATAGCAATAAATACAACTTCATCCCCTTATGATTCTTCATCTATAACTCCTTCATCGGTAGCATAATAGAAGTTCTTCTAATTCTTATACCTCTGGTTAGACTTGTAAGGCTTACCATACTTCTCATGCTTCTCATATCTATCATTTCTATCATTCTTATCAAACTTATCATGCCTATCATACTTAGCCATTCTCTCTGAGAACCTAGAAGAAAAATGTCCTACCTTATTACAAGAGAAACATTTCAAGGATAATTTTCCATCATACTTACCATCTCCCTTAGGCAATCTTTGGGAAATCAATGCTTCAAGGTCATCCAGTTCTCTTTCTTTCTCTTTCATCTCTCTCCTTTCTCATTCATATCTGGATATTCTATATTCTTCAGGTTCAAACTCCTTCTTTCTGGATATAGATGCTCTTAATGTTGTCTCGGACTTTCCATGTGATTCACCAAATTTTTTCAACTCAAATGCAACAATCTTTCCAACCAACATATCTCTTATCAATATAGTCACACTCTGGATCTCAACTATAGCAACTACCTTGTGTTTATAAGCATGAGGTAAAGATCTTAACACCTTATCAACAATTTCTTCTTCTTCAAGGGTTCCACTAGCACATCTGATACCTAGGACAAGATCATTCACTTTAGCCATATAGGTATTTATATTCTCATCGTCTCCCATCTTCAACATCTCATACTTCCCTCTCAAACTCTACAACTTAGCAACTTTCACTTTTTTATCTCCTTCATACATGGTTTCAAGCTTGGCCCAAATCTCATGTGCAATTTGAAGTCCCATACATTTGTCATTTCTGAATCAGTCAAGGCACTCAACAATGCTTCCTTCGCTTTAATATTATGTTAAGTTGTCCTTGATCTGATCAATAGTAACCGGTCCATTTGGAGGAGTAGAATAGGCATTCTTTGTAATCTTCTCGAAGACATCTCAAGTGCACTTTAATCCGGCTCTTCCATATGGCATACTTACTACCATCAAATCCTAGAATCTCCTTCTTGAAGATAACACTTCCACTTCTAGTTTCCATCCCAGATCTCCTCAAGCAGTTAAGCTTTTTCTGAAGGATCTAGCTCCGATACTAGTTGTTGGCAACAACAATGAAGGAAAACTAAGAGGGGGGGGTGAATTAGTTTTCACCGGACCTACAAACTTAACCACAAATATAGATATGGTAAACTACAGCAATAACAATGATAAGCAAGTTGATAACACAACACACAACACCGAGATTTTGACGTGGAAAAAATGGTAAAGGGAAAAACCACGATGGGAATCTACCCACAATAAGATGATACTCTATCGTACTATATGAAAATATTACAATGGGGAATATACATTCATTCAGGCACACTACCTAGAGCTCACTTCTCAAAGGATAATGACCTAGAAGACTACAACCCTCAAGGAAGTCTCATTTACTTACAACAATATTCGGACTACAATCTGGAAAGAAATGAAGTAAAAGAATAGCATCTCGAAATGCTTGATTACAGTTCTAGATAAGTACAATTTTCTGCTCTGTAACACTAATTTCTGCTCAATACACCACACTGAAAGATGAATCCTTTGTTTGGACATACATCACTCTCTGATAATGTAGATACAACATTTCTCACCAAAATTATATGACAATATCACCTATTTATACAATTCATCAACCTTGATAACAAGGTCAGCTAAACCCCTCAGCTCACAATTACAAAATTACATCACACTATACAAATATCAACCACCGAACCAATATAATGATTTACATGACATAACATGGACCTAAATCAAATATCCAAATGCTCATCACCATCTGAAATCATGCCAAGATCAACCGCAACACGCTACACCACCTAGAAAACCGCATAACATGAAGAACATCATTGGTTCAACAAAATCACCAAGAACTCACACAACAGTCAATACGGATCATAAAAAAAATAGAAAATACTTAGGAAACACCAGTAAGAATGTTAGAATCATCAGAAACAACTGCACCAACATCACTTATCAAATCTTCATCGATCAACATCTGAAACTCAAGAATACTCAAACAAAAACAACTATCATTAAGAAAGATAACTTATGGAGCACTAAATCATGAACTATCTAAAAGGAAGATACACAAGACCATCCTAAACACTATCCCAAAATCTCAGATCTTGAGCTAATCACACCAGAATATACTGGAGGAAATATTGAACTCTACAAAGCATTGATCAGATAAACAAACTGCAAAACTGGATCATCTGATATGATCAATTATGCTTCCCGGATCACCAAAACCAATACAAGGTAATATAATGATACAAGAAATACTCCATACACCAAACCATGATCCCAATAAACCAATCTGAAATCATTGGAGCAAGAATATGTTGACATAAATGACAACAACATATCCTAGCAGTAGTAATATCCAACAAATCCATCCAGACAACCAAGTTTGATATCAATGATATCCATACAAACTTATATTTCCAACAATATATGCATTTTCATTGATGGCTACACTTGAACACATCAAATTATCTCTTCCCTTGCCCACAAGATCTCTCCCCCTTTGACATGAAAGAGAAGGGGCACATCGCAATATATTGATCATCCAATACATACTCCACTACTCCCCTAGAGAGAAACAACAACATCAATCTAGGAGGTAAATGATAAGATTTGAGTCCTCCCTTGGAAAGATGCATGTCTAATATGCATCTAGTTAGAGAAAGGAGGGGCAATGAACCCCTAGTTTTTTCCTGAGATACTCAAAAGTATCCTTCACCAATGACTTAGTGAAAATATTTGCAACCTTTCCTTTTGTATAATTATACTCTAGTCTGACTTCCTTCTCTACACCTTCTCCCTTAAAAATTGATACTAGATTAAGATATGTTTCATTCTTGAATGCATTACTAGATTCTTTAAAATGTTTATAGCACTGGTATTATCACACATAATGGGAATAGCTTCATCATATACAACTTTGATATCTTTAAGAGTTTGATTCATCCACATAAATTGAGTAGAACAAGATGATACTATAATGTATTCTACTTCTATAGTAGATAAAGATACTAAATATTTCATCTTGCATAGCCAAGAAACCAACTTGTCTCCCAAGAAAAATATACCACCAATAGTACTTTTTTTATCATCAATACTTCTATCCCAATTAGCATCTGTGTATTATTTTAGCATGAAATATCCACTCTTCTTATAGCAAAGACCAAAATATGAAGTCCCTTTCAAATACCTAAAACTCCTTTTTACTGCTTGCTTATGTGATTGTTTTGGATTAGCCTAAATTATTGTAATTAAATAGATGACTTGCATGATATCTAGTCTAGAGGAAGTTAAATATTGATGGTATGATGAATCAATAAGGATCCAAAAAACAACTGAGAGGTGGGGGTGAATTAGTAGATAGAAAATTAACTAAACTTTCACCAAACTCAAAAACAACCTCTCAAGTCAAACTCAGAACTGACTGGTTCAAAAACTGAAATACAAATTGCAATATCACTGTCAAGTATACTGGTTGACTATCATAATAGAATAATAGTATAACAACTCTGAAACTCTCAAAACCTTTTAACAAAAACATTTAAATACTTTACTAACAATAGTAAAATCACATTTCAGATTGTTGTCAGTCATCTCACCATATTTAAGTGGATTTAGCAGTTAAGAAAATTAACCATAGAAAACATAACCATAAAAACATTCATCACTTGACACAATGATTTTGACATGGAAACCCAAATGGGAAAACCCATGGTGGGGATGAATACCCACAAGTATTCTGAACTCTTCTGAAGTTCACCCTGTTAGGAGTCAATCCTGTTAAAGCTTTACAAAAAGTCTTGTTAAGAACAATTCCTTTTAAGGACCACCCAGTTAAGGGATTGACAATAATGCCCTATTAGAAGCAATACCCTGCTAGGAGTAACATCGATAGAGGATTTGAAATCCAATCTAATGGATCATCTGGTTAGAGGATTTAGATATCACTAATCCTGTTGGAGCTTACCCTGTTAAGGGATTTGACTATTGTAATTGTTGGAGAACAACAAGGGTTTGTCGATCTGGTGAATAGCACTAATCTGCTTGATCAGATCCTTTTCATGCTCCTATTTGCCTTTACACATACTATAGATACACCTTCTGGTTTGGCAACCAATCACACTTACACTTAACCAGAATTATCCACTACAACAAAACAACTCATCGACTTTATAAGAAAAATAATAGGTCAGAAACACAGCACAAACCTAAAATCTCATAGATATTACAAACAAATTGGTTCAAGTATGACCGTTAGATTATATAGAAATCATTGCACATAATTCAAGACAACCTTGATCGCTCCTTGATCACCACTTCATTGATCCCTGTAACTCATCACATGGTTTCTACTTTATGCAATGTACTCGTTCATTCCCAAGATAAAACCATTATCTCTACATGCCAAAAACCATTTGAAACTCTTCACATACAATATTCATATGTGATAGAAACATTACCGCTCACCATTTGATCATAAACCAATACAACTGATTCATCAAGCTCCATCGGTTAGGGTTTGGCACATCAACAGGTAGGGTTACCAGTTGATCTCACTGCTTCTCAAGTAATATCGGTTTCCTTCACTAGCTCACCTACTAGTTGCAAAACAACAACATAACAACATCATTACCGGTTATAATTGACATCAATGACAACATAATAGTTCATCAATGTAATCTTCGTGCAAATGCCAACAATGTCCCCCTTTGGAATCCTGGTTTACATTTTACCATGTACTCTCCTTCAATTGAGTCTCCATGTCTTTAGCTAGTAACTGGCTATAGATCTTTTCTCTGTCAATCATATAATTCTTCTCCCCATAATCATATAATTCTTCTCCCCCTTTGTCAACAATTCCAAAGTGAAAGTAAAACATGGAGTGTCATACTTCACTGTTCTACATCAACAATCAGGAACCTGATATGCCCCCTATGGAATAACTCCACTTTACACCAATCCTACTACAAGATTCTTCAATTAGCTCTAGGACTGATGTATTCAACATTTGCTCAATTGACCTCATGTAGGGGCACAACCCCTAGCTAACCTCTAAGATACTCAAAAGTACTCTTAGGTAGAGGTTTAGTAAATATATCTGCTAGCTGCTCCTTGGTAGATACATGCTCCAATAATACATCTTTACTCTGCACTTTCTCCCTTGAGAAATGACATTTCAGCTCAATATGCCTAGTTCGAGCATGCAACACTAGGTTTTTTGAAAGATTTATTGGAATGGTGTTGTCACATAAATCTTCACTGGTTCTATAATCTTCAGCTTGAATCCTTCTAGAATGTGTTTCATCTAGATTGCCTGGGTACAATTGATATATGCTATAACATATTTAGCTTCAGTAGTGGACTGTTATATACAACTCTTCTTCTTGCTGCTCCATGATACAAGTCTTCCTCCAAGAAAGAATGCACCACCGATTGTGCTCTTCATATCATCAATATTACCTACCCAGTATGCATCTGTATAAACCTTCAAATCAAAGTTACCTGCATATGGATACCATAATCCATAGTAAATAGCACCTTTCAAATATATGAATATTCTTTTGGTTGCTATCAAGTGTGTCTCCTTTAGATTCTTCTAAAATTTGGCAACTAAACCAACTGCATGAGCAATATCTAGTTTGCTATGAACAACACAATGCAATTTCCCTATCATTGATATGTACTCCTTTTCATCAACAGATGTGGATTCATCCTCCTTAGACAGGCTACAACCTGTAACCATTGGTGTCCCAACTAGTTTACAGTCACTCATTCCAAATGTCTTCAATACCTCTTTCACATATTTAGACTATGTAATAAAAATACCACTCTTCATCTGCTGAATTTGCAAACCTATGAAGATTTTTTATCTCTCCTACTAGAGACATTTCAAATTCACCTTTTATCTTATTTGCAAAGTCATCACTCATGTCATCATTGCCTCCAAATATGATATCATCTACTAACACTTCACTCACCAATATCTTATCTCTTTCAGATTTGAGATATATATTGTTGTCTTCACTAGTTCTCTGGAAACCTATCTTCATTGGGTGTGAATGTATCCTTTCATACCATTCTCTTGGTGCTTGCTTCAAACCATATAGTTCCTTGTGCATTTTACACACCATATCCTTTGCATCAATCAAAGCATAACCATCTGGCTGCTAAATGTATACTTCTTCTTCCAATATTCCATTTAGAAATGTTGAATTCACATCCATCTGATATACTTTGAATCCCTTATATGCTGCAAATGCAAGTAGAGTCCTAACACCTTCCAATATAGCAAATGGTGCAAATGTCTCACCATAGTCTTATCCTTCTTCCTGTGCATAACCTTTGTATATCAATCTAGCTTTGTTTCTGACTACTACTCGATTTTAATTTAGTTTATTCCTAAATACCCATTTAGTACCTATCACATTTTTATTCACTGGTCTAGGTACTAGAGTCCATGTATTGTTCTTCTGAATCTGGTTAAGCTCCTCTTCCATAGCTTTGATCTAGTGATCATCTCCAAATGCTTCCTTAGCAGTTCTAGGCTCAATAGTGGAGATCATACAAGAATTCTCTTTAATCCTTCTTTTGGTTAACACTCCAACATCTTTATCTCCAATAATATGGTCAAGATTATGATTGAGTCTCACATACCTTGGAATGACATGATCATTATCTTCAGGTTCTTCTTCCTCACTATCATCATCTTCTTCTAAATATACTTGTTCTAGTTGAATTGGTACTACATAATTCACTTCACTAGCTTTTGGCTTCACCGATTCTGGTTCCAAAATCAAAATGTAAGGTTTATCTTCCTTCTTTTCCTCATTGGTTTCTCCTGAAACTTCAAGACACCCATCCACTTGGACATCAACACTTTCAATGATTCTCTGTGTCCAATTGTTGTAACATTTGTAGGTCTTACTCTTGGTGGAGTAACCAAGAAAAATACCTTCATCACTCCTAGCCTCAAACTTACTAACATAGTCACCTCTCTTGATAAAACATTTATTGCCAAAAATATTAAAATAAATGACATTAGGTGATCTACTATACTAGTATTCATAAGGATTTTTATCCTTACCTCTCTTTACCAATATCTGGTTCATAGTGTAGACAGTTGTGCTAACAACTTCTCTCCATAAATTTTTTGCTACAACTCCTTGTATTAGCATCATTCTAGTAGCTTTAACAACTGACCGGTTGTTCCTCTCTACAATCCCATTCTACCGTGGTGTCCTTGGTGCAGAAAGTTGCCTCTTAATTCCATTGTCTTCACAATATCTAGTGAATTCCTCGAAAGTAAATTCACCTCCTTGATTAGTCCTTAGACACTTTGTCTTCTTACCACTTTCCTTTTTAGCTAAGGCCCTGAATGCCTTGAACTTACTAAAGGCTTCTATTTTGTCCTTCAAGAATGTGACCCACATCATTCTTGAGAAATCATCAGTGAATATCAAAAATATATGTCACCTTTAATACTTTTAGTTCTTATTGGTCCACAAAGATCTGTATGAACCAAATCTAACAAATGTTCTACTGAGAAGGATTTGCTTTGAAAAGTTGAGGATGTCATCTTTCCTAACTAGCATTCCTTACACAGAGCATTCACTGTTTTTTCCAACTAAGGCAAACCTCTTACCAATTTGGATTTACTTTCTTTGATAATGTTACCAAAATTTATATGACAAAATCTCCAATGCCAAAGCCAACTATCATCTACTTTAGCAATTAAATAGTTGTTGACTTTAGGATTTAGGTGAAACATGTTACCTTTTGTCTGCTTGCCGGTTACAATTAGTTCACCTTTTCTCCCATAGATTTTGCACATTTCATTCTTAAATTCCAATGGATAACCTCTGCCATTGAGTTGAGCTACACTCAAAAGATTGTGATTTAATCTGTCAACCCAATAGACATCATCTGCACTGCTCTTTCCATTAAGAGAAATGGTTCCCTTTCCTTTTACCATGCAGGGTGAGTCATTTCCAAATCTCACAACGCGTCCATCAAATTCCTTCAAAGTAATAAATTTACTCTGGTAACCGGTCATGTGGTGTGAACAACCACTATCTCTGATCCAATCATCAGAACTATCCATGCAAGAAACTAATGCCTTCTGATTAGATGCCTCCTCTTTAATGGCAACAAAGACAAATGTCTTCATTAGCATCTCCCTCAGATTCCTCATCAATGATACCACCATCAACTACAATGAGACAATCTCTTTTGCCTTTTCCTTTGTACTTCTTGTACTTCTCACGCTTATGCTCATTGTCACCATTAGGATAGTTAACTGCAATGTGTCCAATCTTGTTACATGCAAAACACTTCAAAGTTAATTTACCTTTGCACTTACCTGTACCTCTAGGTAACCGCTTGGCCAACAATGCTTCAAGATCAATCAGACTATCTTCATCATCAACTTCTCTACTAGATCTAGACTCATAACTATGACTAACATCTCTGCTTTTCCTTATAGGTGGGTTAGAAACTGAAGCTCTAAATGCATGTTCAAATTTCTGAGCACTGCCAACATAAACAATTAATTCAAATGTAGTAAGTTTACCAATGATGGAGTCAAGAGTTACCTTAGTTTTATAAATAGACTTTATCTCCTGAATTGCTACAACTCGGATAGCGTAGACCGATAGAAGGGTTCTCAACACCTTACTGACCACTATGGAATCCTCCACTTTACCACCAACACTCTTGATCTCGCCAACTATCTCCTTGATCCTCTAGCCATACTGTTGAATATTCTCACCTTCACCCATCCGCATGTCATCAAATTTACCTCTTAGACTCTCTTCTTTGGCAATCTTCACATGCTCATCATCATTATAGATTTCCTCAAGTTTCTTCCACACATCATAAGAAGTCTCCAAACCATGGACATGAACATACTCTGAATCAGACAAAGAACTGATAATGGCCTCCAATGCTTGATTATTTTCTAGTTTCTCTTTCTTTTTATCATAAGACATAGTCCCACTAGGTGCAACATATTAAGTAACAACATGTTCCCAGTATTGATTTCCTAGACTCTTGATATAAATTTTCATCCTATCACTCCATATTCTGTATTTTTCCCTATTAAACTCCAAACCTTCTTTCTTCATCATGTTCTTCAAGATCTTTACCTCAAGCTTGTTAGGCTTAGACACTAGAGGACATGAAATGCTCTGATACCAATTGATGGTATGATGAATCAATAAGGATCCAGACAACTACTAAGAGGGGGGGGGTGAATCAGTAGATAGAAAACTGATTATACTTTCACCAAACTCAAAAACAACCTCTCATGTCAAACTTAGAACTAACTAGTTCAAACACTGAACTACAAATTGCAATATCACTGTCAAGTATACCGATTGACTGTCATAACAGAATAATAGTATAACAGCTCTGAAACTCTCAAAACCTTTTAACAAAAGCATTCAAATACTTTACTAAAAATAGTAAAAGCAGATTTCAAATTACTACCAGTCATCTCACCATATTTAAGTGGATTTAGCAACTAAGCAAATTAACCATACCAAACACAACCACAAAAACATTCATCACTTGACACAATGATTTTGACATGGAAACCCAAATGGGAAAAACCACTGTGGGGATGAATACTCACACATATTTTGAACTCTTCTGAAGTTTGCCCTGTTAGTAGCCAAGCCTATTAAAGCTTTACAAAAAGTCATGTTAAGAATAGATCCTATTAGGGACCACTCAGTTAAGGGATTGACTATAATGCCCTATTAGAAGCAATACCCTATTAGGAGTAACCTCGGTAGAGGATTTAAAATCCAAGCTAAAGGATCACCTGGTTAGAGGATTTAGATAGCACTAAGCCTGTTAGAGCTTACCCTGTTAAGGGATTTGACTATTGTAATTGTTAGAGGACAATAGGGGTTTGCTAATCTGGTGAATAGCACTACTTTGCTTGATCAGATCCTTTTCATGCTCCTATATTCCTTAACACATACTACAGATACACCTTCTGGTTTGGCAACCAATCATACTTACAGCTAACCAAAATTTCCAACGCTACAACAAAACAACTCATCGACCTTATAAGCAAAACAATGGGTCGGTAACACAACACAAACCTAAGATCTCATAGAGATTACAAACAAATCAGTTCAAGTATGACCATTATATTACATAGAAATCATTGCACATGATTCAAGACAACCTCGATCAGTCCTTGATCATCGCTTCATCGATCCTTGTAACTCATCACGTGGTTTCTACTTCATGCAATGTACTTCCTCATTCCCAAGATAAAATTGTTATCTGTATGCACCAAAAACCATTTGAAACTCTTCACATACAATATGCATACGTGGCATAATCATTACCGCCCACCATTTGATCATAAACCAATACAACTAATTCACCAAACTCCATCAGTTAGGTTTTGGCACATCAACAGGTAGGGTTACTAGTTGATCTCACTGCTTCTCAAGTAATACTGGTTTCCTTCACTAGCTCACCTACCAGTTGCAAAACAACATCATAACAACATCATTAGTGGTTTGACATCAATGACAACATAATAGTTCATCAATGCAATCTTCATGCAAATGCCAACAAATATAAGATTCCTCCAATCATAGATCTAAAGTTCTTTTGATCAACTTTAGGAGATATATCATCTTTGCTCAATTTACAACTGTAGACACCTAAAATTGTCCAGTCTAATTAAATAAATATTTTATTTATTTAATTATCTAAGCCTAATTTTTTTATTAATTAAATAAATCCTTATTTATTTAATTAATTCATTTATCCTCTTCTAGCCTTATTTCTCATTTAAATAAATACATTTATTTATTTAAATTATCCTTTTCCTAAATTAAATAAATATCTTATTTATTTAGTTGATCCCACTTCTTCTATTAATTAAATAAATCTTTATTTATTTAATTAATTCATTAACCTTTTCTGCCCATGACACATGTCATTCATCTCTTAATTCATACACTACCTACCCCTTTCATTATTTTATTATTTCTTTTACCTACCCTCTAATCATAGCCGACCTCCTTTTACACCTCTCAATCTTATCCCTCCATTTCATATAGTGTCTTCTATATAAGGAGATGTTTCCTTCATTATCAAACCCTAATCATTCTATGCATTCTAATCAATCATCCTAATCACTGATCTTAAGGACTTGACTATACTACGATCCTACTTGCAACCACATTCCGTTCTTTGTTGAGCTCTTGTGCACATAAAATCTGAGAGCAAATATATCAAGCAAGATCAATGGAGATAGTAAGAATGGAGATCAAAACCCTATTGGACATGTAATGGTATAATCTTTGTGATTTCATTTGATTTTCATTGTCTTAGGTAATCTTCATATGTTATGGTGGATCTTTGTTGTTGTTAGGCTAGGGTTTGGTGGTTGAATTCATTTAGCCTTTCAATATTGTTATTATTGTTATCCATTTTCACCATACACATTTTGGCATGCCCAGTGGGACATGGATTTTTCTTAGATCTATGTTTTTTTGCAGATTTTTCTAACCCTATATTGCTATTTTGTAAAACAATTTGGAGAATAACCTTGTGCAGTTAGGGTTTTGGACACAAAATCAAGATCTTGGAGATATTCGATCATATCTCACAAATGGCTAGGAAATTTTGCACCAAATTTTTTTTGCAAGTTGAAGAAAGTATCAGGAGCTCTCAAGCCAAAATTCAAAATTTTTGGAGCACATTTTCATTTTCTATGAATTTTTTATGATTTTTCATAAAAAAATAATTTTGAGAGCAAATGAGAGAATTTTTCGAATTTTCTTATATTTTTGGAAATCTCTCATAATTATACATAGGATCTGTTCTTTGTGATTTTAATTTTGATGCAAAATATTTCCCTAAAAATCGGATCTTTAAAAATTAGGGTCAGGAAAAGTATCAGAAAGATTCAGTAAAAATTTCAGATTTTTTGGATCTATTTTGCATTTTGTATGATTTTTTTATGATTTTTCATAAAAAATTAATTTTGAGAGAAAATTAGCGAATGTTTTGGATTTTCTTACATTTTTGGAAATCTCTCAGAATTATACACAGGGTCTGTTCTTTGTGATTTTAAATTTGATGCAAAATCATTCCTCAAAAATCAGATCTTTGAAAATTAGGGTTTTGCATTATTTTACTCATATCTCACAAACTGCTTGGATTTGTTGTAGAAAATTTTTTGTTCAGGTTTGGAAGACCGTCAAGACTGTCCAGTAAAAATTTCAGATTTTTTAGATCGATTTTTCATTTTATATGAATTTTTTATGATTTTTCATAAAAAATTAATTTTTGGAGCAAATTAGCAAATTTTTTGGATTTTCTTACATTTTTGGAAATCCCTTGAAAGTTTACAGGTGGTCTTTTTTTATGATGAATCAGATCTTTGAATTGGTCAACAAAACGCATTGTTGAAAGCCCCTATTTCACAAAGTCTTTTGGATCTAAAATTTACCTAACTTGTGTGCTTGCAGGAAGGGGTGATTATTTCAAACAATCCAAACTACTAATAAATCTTTGTTGCAGGTCCTTGGCAAGGGTTTTTGGATTTTTATTGTGTGCCTTGTTTTCATAGACTAGCAAACACTTCAATTGGTGCACTAAAATTGAATCATTGTCTTTTGTGTCTTGAGCAATAGGCTCTTTTTGTTTAATCTTTAGAGGGCCTGTCTTCCCGTGTGGTCATTAGGACTACTAGTGAGAAGAGAACGACCCAAGTGGTAGTGAGGAAAACCCACCTCATCCGAACCACTATAATCAAATGTATTCATGGTGAAAACTATGAATAACGTGTGCTGATTAGTTCATACCGACACTATGTCTCCCCATAAACCCGTTTGATCAAATTTATTTGATCATTTGTAGGGCATAACGCCTACCGGCTGGGAGCCTTCTGTATTTACAGAGCTAAAAGTGCCACATGTATGGCCACATGAGTGGATGCCCTTACTAGCACCTTTTTGTTTTAGAAGCCCAAATCCTTCTAGTTGTTGAGGCAGGAGGTTGGACCTCTGGTAGCGGCCCACACACATACGGTTCTTAGTAGAGATACAAAGTTCACCACGGGGAGTTTTCGTGGGGACTAATGCTTGGCTGACCCGAGAAGTGAGTGCCGAGGGTGGAGCCAGTGAGGTCAAGCATCTAAGTATCCGCTCTGAATAGCGTAGCCTCGGGGGTAAAACCTCATGTGGGATCAACAACTATTGTCTTGGCCAGCCATAAGAATTGTGCTTGACTTATTTTAAACATTCAAAACATTCAAAACCAAACAACAAAACATTCTGTCTTTTGTGTTTTCAAGTGTATGCAAAACATTTTTACATCAAACAACACACTTTTCTTGGAGAGTCTAAACACTTGCAAACATTGAGTCCTCATCAACATTGTGTCCTCTTGTCACGAAAAGCAGTCAAACATTCAGATTTGGTCACAACTTCACAAATTGGAAAAATTTTACAGTCAAGCAAACAAGAGCAATCAGTTTCGGAATTCTTGAGCTTCCTAGGTTGTTTCTCCAAGTTTTCATCTTGCATTCAACTTGTCTTTGGGTCTCACAAAATCCATCATTGCTTTACACCTTACATTACATTCATATTTGTCTAAACTTGAGTCAAAAGGTCACTTGCTTGTCATCATCATACTTTGTCAACACACTACATACAACAACATTTTGCTAATTGGTCCCTCATCAAGGTTTCTTACCTTTGGGTCTCATTTGGTTTTACTTAGAGTCAAGGTCAACTTACCTCATCAAGAGAAACTATCCTCTCTTTGGAAGTCACACCTACTCTACTACATACTACTTGGTCTTACACTTTGGACATTACAAGTACACTTCAGACTCATTTACATTTCATCCAACTCTTGGTCTTCCATACTCTTTCCATTTTTCATCTAGTCTCACACATCTTGGTCAATACCTAGTTCATGGTTGAAACCCGTCTTCAAAAATCTAGGAGAGACACTAAAGAGGCTCAAGAGTCTGCAAACATGAGTTCTTATGAGTATGACAATGAGATCTTTTTCAATTCTGATCATACTACATTACCTGACATGGATGCCTATAGAAACAATCCAAATGTTGAGAACATGGACACTATAAACAACAATGCTACACAAAATGACAATGTGGACAACTTTTTAGTACATTCAGCAGATGTGGAAGAATCCATTATGAATCCCCATTTCAATCGATTGGTTGAGGAAATAATGAGGAGAGATAGACAATACTTCTTACACATGATGGCACAAAGTGGAGCCAAGATACCTCATGATTTTGACATGTCTCAAATAATGGAACATAGACCTTTGCAACAACCTCACTCCAATATGGATCAAAGGAGACCTAATAGTGGAGGAAATAGAGGACCACACATGGTACCTGAATCACCATCAGCTTTGCTTCAAAAACCAGAGGTCCCACATACACATGGTCAAACATATGATACTCACCTTCGTAGACCATTATGGAAGTCTTATGGAGAAAAATATGCTCAATCACATATCAATGCTAAGGATCAACCACCAAAGCAATGGGATATTCCAAGGCATGCTCAAAATTTGGACACAAGGAAACCTCATGTCAAATTTGGGGGCAATACAATAGAACATGACATGCCTGTAGAGTATGGTATACATGCACAAAATAGATATGGTGTTCCTCAACATGAATCTATACCAAGTGGTCCATATATGCAACATCATTACAGACCTCCTCCATATGAACATGTGTATGATCAATATCATCCATATATGCAACATGCACCTCCTCCAATGGGTACCTCAAACATAGGATATAGTCCAAGAAGTCGATATCCACCTAAGAGCAATTTGGAGCAACAAATCAGGGACTTACAAAAGAAAATGGAGGACATAAATACACCGAAGCCAACATACACAATGAGAGACATATGTCCTTATCCATTTGACAAGAGCATTCCAATGCCTCCTTTTCCTACACACTTTGTGACGCCTAAATTTGATAAGTATAGAGGAAAAGGGGATCCTAAGGCACACATAAGACAATTTTTCACAGCTTGCATTGAGGTAGCAGCAAAAGAGACATATTTGATGAGATTATTCCCACAAAGCTTAGGTGATCAAGCTATGGAATGGTTCTCCCAACTTCCACCTAGTATTAAGTCATGGGGTGACCTAGCAGAAGCATTTATTCAACATTTCTCCTACAATATAGAGACAAACATATCAGTCACTACTTTGTGCAACACCAAGCAAAAAGAGGGAGAATCTTTTGCATCATTTTTACAAAGATGGAGAAATCTAGCCAGCAGATGCTCTTGTGAGATTCCACAAAAACAAATGGTAGAGATGTTCACCCAAAATGTTAACAAAGAGATTGGTTATGACTTAAGGAAAGCTTGTTTGTCTACCTTCAAGGACGTTATCGAAAAAGGCTTAGCAATAAAAAAGGTCCTAATTGAATAAGGAGTCATTAAGATATTTAAGGAAAACAAAGATGACTTTAAAGGAAAAGACAAGCCAAGATTTTGGAATAAAAACAAGAATACAGTCAATGATGGTGTTGTTGATGCCAACACAGTGCGACCCAAATTCATCTTTTCAGGATCAAGTTCTACAAACAATCAAGTAAATACTCAAACAACTTCCAGATCACAAAGGAAGTACACTCCATTGGGAGAACCACTTGAGTCAGTTTTCAAGAAGTTTGTGGCAAACAAGGTAATCACAGTTCCAGATTTTCCTCCATATGAACCAAAGGTTAAGCCGAATTGGTGGAATGATGATGAGTATTGTGAATTTCATAAGAGCAAGGGTCATAAGATAGGAAATTGTCATCGACTGAAGAACATCATACAGGATCTCATTGATAGAGGTGACATTGAGATTGAGGGGCATTCATCTAATCAAGAACATGAGATGTTTAAGGAACCATTCCCAAAACATGACAAGGGAAAAGCTAAAGCCACAGATGACCAAGCCAACTATACTAGAGCACCTTACAACTATGATTCAACTATCAATAATATCTCGATGGACAATTACATCTCTACTATTATCATCAAGGACAAAGCATCTGAGAATTCTACTCAGAGACCCAAGATTGTCCTAAAAGGTGTTGGATTTTCTTTCGAACCTACCTCTCAATGTCACGTTACAACCCGTCGAGGTAAAATTACTTTGCAATGTGCTCCAGCTAAAAACACTTCCTCTTCATCAACCAAACTGGAGTATGACCTTGTAGAATAGTTAGGGAAGACACCCGCGCTCATTTCAATCCTTGAACTATTACGCATATCCCACGCACATAAAGCTATTCTTGACAAAATCTTGAGAGAAACTGTTGTTCCTACTGATCTGAACATGGACCAATTTCAAGCCATGGTGGGATACCTTTCCATTCCACACTCCCTTACATTCACAGAAGCCGATGATGCCTCCATAAGTCAGCCACATAATGCACCATTACACATTGAAGCCTTCATACACAAACATCAAATAAAACAAGTCCTGATAGATGGAGGAGCAGGTCTAAACATTTGTACATTGAGCACTATTAAACAATTGGGATATTCCGACAAAGCTGTGAATTCGACAAACAAAATCACCATCAAGGCATATGACGATGAAGAGCGTTCATCCAAGGGCACAGTCACCTTACCTCTCAGAGTTGGGCCAGTTACAAAGGATGTGGTTTGTCAAGTCCTAGACATCGATCTCACATATAATATATTGCTAGGACGTCCTTGGATTCATGAAATGAGCGCAGTCCCATCTACATATCATCGATGTATCAAGTTTCCACATAATGGAGTTGAAGTGACCATCAAAGTGGATCCAAATCCATTCATATATTGCAACAATCTGCAACCTCGATCAGAAATAACAATCCCAGTCAATCGCGAAGCTGTTCCTTCATCGGCATATGTGGATCCTAAATCCTTAAAAGCTTCTACATCCAAACAAGCAGAGCTAAAAGAAAGGTTCAAGATTAAAGACCTAGGATGTGGTGAATATATCTTTCATGTTGAGCAACTCCCACTATCTCCTCACACATTCAATCAACATGAACAATCTACAAACAATATGCAAGACCAAGGAATTGGGTGTGAACCACCTAGTGTTGTGGCTACTAAGTCTGAATGCAAATCTCCTCTAGTGGTGCAAGCAACTCTTGATATCAATAGTCCTAAGAGTGGTTCCAACAAAGAATCTATTGAGCATATCGCCAGCCCTCTTGAGAACTCACATAGCTTTACCATTTCATCCACTCATTCCATTTCCACTCCTCTCCTAGACTTGGATCAACAACAATTACAAAAGCCCTTACTCATTGGGGATCAAAAATCAAGCTTTGAAAAGAAAAATCTAAAAGTCAAAAATAAAGAAAAGTGCTTCAGTCCAAATCAAAATCAAAAGCTATTGGACTCTACAAAAATCAAAGTCAAGGATAAAACTCCTATGAAAGAAAAAGAACAAGAGATGATCTCCCCTAATACAAAAATAACTGGGGGCAAAAATTCTACAATTGCAAGTCAAAAAGATTACTTGTTGATCCTAAGTCTCCATCATGCTATCCTACTTTCACTTCTTTTCACAATCATAAGCCTTCATTCCTCATCCACTTGTTCCACACATCCATTCCCTTCTGGCGATACATCATGGACCTTTAATGGAGCTTCCTTGAAGGACTTTGTTATCAGGGATGCCCAAACTTTTTCAGGTGACACGCATACGGGCCTGTGTAGTCCACACACTAGTAATTCTATCTCAATTCCTTCATCAAGGAAGATAGACACTCAAGCTACACATCATTCAGTCAAGGAATAGTGCATCTACAATCATAAAGTCAATCCTCACACATTTGAGGTAGGGGACTTAGTTCTCAAAGAAAATCCCAAACATCAGCAAGACAGAGACAAGAAGGGCAAGTTCGAACCAAACTGGCTTGGTCCCTACATTATTACAGTAGCATATGGATCTGGGGCATATCAGCTCTCAACTACAAAAGGTGAACCTTTGGAGGATCCTATCAATATCATGCACCTTCATAGGTTCTACACATAGCTCTTCAAAGTATCCTAATTCAAAAATACAAAAAAAATCAAAAAATTCAAAAATACAAAAAAATCAAAAAATTTCAAAAATACAAAAAAAATTTATAAAACAAAAAAATCGCTACTTGGTGAAAACCTGGCAAATAGGCACCTTGTGACACAAAAAACATTGAAAAATTGAAAAAAGTAAAGAGAAATAATTTCATCCAATGGTGAAAACCACTTCGGTGGCGCCCTGGGCAAGTACCATGGTGAAAACTGGGTCACCAGTGCCATGCGTAGAGACATTGCTCCTCCCTCCTTCAGGATTCTCTTCATCATTTCACTTTGCACACACTCACAACCTATTCATCCATAATAACTTATCCATTCCCATCATGGCTTGTTATTGATCTACCTAAGATTGGTTAGCCATTCATAATAAACCTCCCTTTTCACCTCCCTTTCCATCCATAATAAATCAGATCCTATATGTGGCTAAGGCAAAATCCTACGTCTAGTGATGGGTGTGGAACTGAGAACATCACATGTTTCAAGGAGTACAGTTTCTTCTAGCTTTCTTCAGTCTATCTGCGCACAATCTGCAATAAAGCAACATCTGCATCATAGATCCGCAATAAAGTTTCATCTTCTCCGCAATAAAGTATCAGTTTCATGGATTCAGTCAGTTTTAGATGAGACACAACAGCAACAATGGGCTTCAACAAATCAAATCTTACAACAGACTCAGACAACATTATGGTTTAGTGCTATCTAATCCTTTCTGTGAAAGTAAACATTGTGACCACAATCAAATAAGACTTATACAAGTGACAAGAGACACTAAATTTGAGGACTATAGTGGGTGTTGGTGTCGAGTCTTGGTTTTCTTTTGATTTTATCTTTCTGGTGACATGTCTTTTAGCTTTTCCAAGATGTCTTTGACTAGAGATTCTATCTCCAGGATGTCTTTGACTAGAAAGGCGAGGATGGGGTATCGTCACCTATTTGTATTTGCTGTCTGTGGATTCTCTCTTAGTAATGCTATGACTTGTCCAAGGATATGAGGACACTGTGAGTCTAGTGTGAACTAGGGCATTCCTTGTTTGCAACTGTCTTATCTCCATGCAAATAGGTACAATGACTTTCTGGGTTGAACATATGCCTCGATTGTCATAACCTACTTGCCATAATAAAGCTCAATGATGATAACGCACAAGAAGCTCTTTCACTTTCATATCTTTTGTCTTTCATCCCCCCTTTCTTGATTGACTTCCATCATCCTTCTCGAGTCCGCGTAGCCTGCTATCACATGACTGAGTATAATGACACACCAAAAACATTTGCATTTCATGTAGCTGCACCTACATTACCACATATAAGCATTTCATACATACATATAGATATCACAACTGCATCACATCCTGCACACAACACCTGTTAGCACAATTTACATTTGCATTATCATATTCATCTGCATTACTTACATTCACATTTGCATCATGCATACACATATAAAACATAAACGAATAAAAAAATAAAAAATAAAAAATATTGCATTGCATCATATACATATTTGCATCCATATCATAAGCATCACATAAGAACATCTCATCACATAGGTACACATGCATATAGCTACCACAAAGATGAATCATCTCATATATATATATAAAGTGTCATGATACAATGATGTCAAAATCATATGGCTACAATCACCCGTAGGTGTCTACATCATTATACAAAATGGTACAAAACTGATACAGAGGAACTCACTGATCACTCCTGCCAACACTATTGGTAGTGCTAATCCTATCCATGTCATGGTATCCCATGCCACGTGTCCCACCCTCATCTCCAGTCTTGGATACTAGAACACTTGTATAAGGGAATCCCTATCTCCGTCTCAATCGTACAGAATCAGCTCCCCATCAATCAGTTTCCGCATAATCCTATATACATCCTCCAGGGTGACTATCATCTCACCCATCGGCAGATGAAATGTGCACGTCTCAGAGTGCCATATCTCAGCCAATGCAGTCAGCAAACCCATGTTTGCCCAAAACTCAGGCACGTACAACACATGTCTCAAACCCATCTCCTTGATGGCAGCTCTGTCCTTGAGTGACAACTCAGGTCGCAACCTCTGCATCGACGGGAATCTCTCTCGTGACTCTAGCATCGGCAAATACTCCTACAGTCAAACAACTCAATCATGTCAGTTATAGTGGCATTCACTATTTATCACAAAATGCTACTCGCTATCTAAATGCATATGGCTATTTACCCTAGTGACACTCACTGTTCATCACAAAGTGTTGCTATTTATCCTAGTGGTACTCCCTGTTCATCACAAAGTGTTACTCACATTCGCACCCCCTGTTCATCACAAAGTGCTGCTCATATTTCAGTACTCCCTGTTCATCACAAAGTACTCTATCTTGGTACTCACTGTTCATCATAAAGTGCCTTGATCTATCCTAGTCTTCCTAGAGGACCTGCTTGAGTGTATCCCCTTAGCAGCTTATCCAATCGATAGCATATGTTCATCACAGAACTGCCGATTTGACCTAGAAGATGCAAATTCATACTTTTCAAATGAAAATGTGCTTACATGACATAAACGTGCTCAAAGACTGCATAGACGCGCTTGAAAAAAATAGACGCACCTTCTTGACACAGACGTGCCTATGCTCTGCACAGACGCGCCTGGACATTTTTTGACACTTTTTGGACCCTAGTCTAAGTGCATTTATTACCCTAGTCGACATGCATTAATGACAATAAATGCATCAAAGTACAAGGAGGTTTTGTGGTACTTACTGGCTCTCCTGCCTCTGCTGGCCTCTGGAATCGGCGAACGCGATCGAAACTGTGAACAAAGGCCATCGCTGCTGACTGCTGCTGCTCTATTTTTGCTCTGCACTCTGCTCTTGTGGATGTATAGATGACAATGAGGATGTATTTTCCCCCATGGTCTATCTTATAGACTACCCCTAGCCTTCGTTTCCCGAGTCAGTCTTCATTATCCCGTGACTCTGTCACTTTATCTGGTCAGTCCATTCTAGCCTCTCTTTCTTATCGAGAGATTGTCTGCAATCTTTTCAGAGATTTTCATCCAATCTCTCAAGGGGGCATATCATTCCCATTCTGGGGCAACTCTATATCAGTTCATCTTATCTTCTTTGAAACAACGCGACAAGCCACATTGTCTCAAAGAGGGGCAAAATGTAGACACCTAAAATTGTCCATTCTAATTAAATAAATATTTTATTTATTTAATTATCTAAGCCTAATTCTTCTATTAATTAAATAAATCCTTATTTATTTAATTAATTCATTTATCCTCTTCTAGCCTTATTTCTCATTTAAATAAATACATTTATTTATTTAAATTATCCTTTTCCTAAATTAAATAAATATCTTATTTATTTAATTGATCCCACTTCTTCTATTAATTAAATAAATCTTTATTTATTTAATTAATTCATTAACCTTTTCTACCCATGACACATGTCATTCATCTCTTAATTCATACACTACCTACCCCTTTCAATATTTTATTATTTCTTTTACCTACCCTCTAATCATAGCCGACCTCCTTTTACACCTCTCAATCTTATCCCTCCATTTCATATAGTGTCTTCTATATAAGGAGATTCTTCCTTCATTATCAAACCCTAATCATTCTATGCATTCTAATCAATCATCCTAATCACTGATCTTAAGGACTTGACTATACTATGATCCTACTTGCAACCACATTCCGTTCTTTGTTGAGCTCTTGTGCACATAAAATCTGAGAGCAAATATATCAAGCAAGATCAATGGAGATAGGAAGAATGGAGATCAAAACCCTATTGGACATGTAATGCTATAATCTTTTGATTTCATTTGATTTGCATTGTCTTAGGTAATCTTCATATGTTATGGTGGATCTTTGTTGTTGTTAGGCTAGGGTTTGGTGGTTGAATTCATTTAGCCTTTCAATATTGTTATTATTGTTATCCATTTTCACCATACACAACAACCAATAACCAAAGGGGTTGCAACTAGTTTAAAATTATCCATTTCAAACTTCTTTAGCATTTCTTTGAGATTTTTATCTTGAGAGATAAATATTTCATCCTCTAACCCAATAACTTGTAGACCAAGAAATAATAACAACTCACCAATCATTGACATTTTGAACTCCTTCTACATCTCATTTGTAAACTTTTTACATAGACCATCACTTCATCCAAATATAATATCATCAACATATAAAACAATAATCAATATCTTGTGACCTTCAACTTTAAATTAAATATTTATATCATCTGTACCTTCTCCAAAATTATGTTGTAATAGATATCTATCTAATTGAGCATACCAAGCTATAGGTACTTGTTTGAGTCCATACAATGCCTTCTCCAATTTGCACACTATATCAAAATCTTTTGATAATTTGAATCCAAATGGCTATTCAATATATGCCTCTTCCTCAAGTTCTCCATTTAGAAAAGGTGACTTAACATCCATTTGATATACCTTAAAGTTCTTATAAGCAAAAAAAGAAAGAAACATTCTTATAGATTCTATCCTAGCTATTGGAGAAAACATTTCCTCAAATTCAATACCTTCAACTTGTGAGCAGCCTTTACCTATCAATCTTGCTTTGTTCCTTGTGACTTGCCCTTGTTAATTTAGCTTGTTCCAGAACACCCACTTAGTTCCTATCACAATTTTATCCATTGCTCTTCTTCCACTTCTTTTACCTAACTCTCTTCTCTACTTGCTTCCTTATAATATTTAGGTTCTACTATTGAAGGGAAATAGTATTTTTCCTTCTTATTTGCTTCTGCAACTCTTCTTCTTGTCCGAACTCCTTTATTTTTATCTCCAATTATCTGATCTTTCTAATGATTCTTTTGTACTTATTTGGTTGGGATTTTAGTAATTTTATTAGGTTCTTCTTCTTCTTCTTTATTTGTCTATTTCTCTCTATTGTCTTCCATATGATTCTTCTCTTCTTTCAATCTTCTAGACATATCATGTTCTTCTACTTTACAAAAAAAAACAAAGATTCTTCATTCAATTTATCACCATTTTCATCCTCAAATGAATGTGTCTTCATAGAACATAGGCTCCTTTTGCCTTTATCTCTATCATCTATCCTTTTCTTAAAGTCTTGTCTTCTATATGTACTTTTATTTTTATCATCATTCGATCTTTTTTAATCATCTTTATACATAAATTTAGAAGCATAATGATGAATTCTATCACAATTAAAGCATTTCAGCGGTAACTTACCTTTGTACTTTCTATTTCCTCTCTTAGATATTCTTACAAAGTTTTCTTAGATCTCATCTAAGATTTCACTTGCTTCTAGTTCATATTTTTCTATCTCTGAAACATAAAATCTGGCCTCTTTTGTTTCTCTTTTTGTATCTTCCATCTTTGAAATTTAATAGGCAAATAATTTTCCAAGGAGTCGATCAATTGTATACTTATCCAAATCATGACATTCTTCAATCACACACTTCTTAGGTTTGTAGGGCTTAGGCAGTGTCAAAAAGATCTTTCTTATAATATCACCTTCTTCTAAATTTCCACTAATGACTCTAATAGCATCTACAATATCATTCACCACATTTATGTAGTTCTCAACTCCATCATTAACCATCCTTAAACACTCATATTTATGTTCTAGATTCATTAACTTAGCTTTCTTTGTCTTTGGATAACCTTCATATCACTGACATAATTTGTTTCAAACTTACTTAGCTTCTTTCAATCCCTTAACCTTACCAAATAATGCATCGCTCAAGGAACTAAATATTACTTTTCTCAACTTTGTATTAGTCTCATGGTTCTTAAGTTCATCTGGAGTCTGAGGTCCATTTGGTGAAGATGCATTTAACTAGTCTTGACAATATCCCATATTCCATTATGCAATATTTCCAAATAAGATTCCATCATTTCCTTACAATAAGGAAAACTTATACCATGTCAAACAATGATTCTTTAAGATGAAGCTTGTATTCTATTCTAGATCTACCTCAAGTGGTTGAGCTTTCTAAAGTGGAACCTTGCTCTGATACCAATTATTGAACCCATGATAGGACTAAGAGGGGGGATGAATCAGTCTAGATCTTCAAAATAGATAGATTATAAATAATATTTAACCATTCTACAACAATACTAAAAAATGCATCATCCATCAACATATAAACACATAAACACCAGATTTACATGAAAAAATTGAACAAGAAAAAACCACGGTGAGAAAAAAACTCACAATATGAATAAAATGATTTAAATTTTTTAGGCTTATTGCTAAGGAGAACCATGCACCTTATGGACTTGCAAGACAAAGGCATATTACATTAGGGAAAGATACATGGACTAACACTTTAGAGGAACACAACTTCAGAGAAATATACAAAGAGTTGCCGAGGGACCCACTGTCAATTAGCAAAAGAGAAAATAGCATAGTTGAAATTAGAAGGATCTCCTAATCATGAAATTATCATCTAACATTTGTATCGAATGACAAACATCATGAAAAACATATCTAACTATCAATGTCTCAACACACTATCTCACATAATGTATCACCTTCAAAGCTATTCACAAACTAACTTTCACATATCTACAATCTCAAATCTGTTCGCACATCATTCAAATTCACTTCTCATCAATTCACACATAATAAGATGCATAATTCAAATGTCTGCACTCTGTAAATATAATATATATCATCATTAACCTAATCAAGGGTCAACCATAACCATAATAAACATTATATATGTAAAATAAGCCACCCAAACCAAAAATACTCAAGACAGTCCATTCCAAGTGAAAGAGGGGACCCAAATACATCACAACACATCCTTCCAAGATGATTCCAATGATCTGTACTTGATAGCACCTCCTCCAAAGTTTCCACCAAACTTAATGTATAGATAGGCAATAAGGCTTGTCAATCAATCAGTGAAAGATATCTTCCATTGCAAATTATACAGCATGGATCTCCACATTGGACACACCAAACCAAAACACAACTAAATATACTAAACATTGTTCGCATATGTGCAAAGTTTGATGACATGATGGGATTATATGTTGTCATTGATGTCAATATGCTGAAGTATGAACCAATATATTGAAGTAAGAAAACTGGCAAGTGAGCCGGTATGATGGTATGAACGAGTATACGCAAAAAGTGAACTGGTATGTTGGAGTGTGAACTAGTATATGCCAAGTTTATATCAGGGTTTCAATTGGTATGACTACCGGTTGGTAGTCTCAACTTCAGGGTTTCTGGTTGATGTATTCCAAGTCTATGTGATTCGACTGATGACATCTTGTGATGAGTTAGCATTGAAATGAAGATTAGATTGTGTTGCCACGTCAGCCTTGTGCGCATGAAGAATCTCCTTGAGGATCTTGCATGAAGAAGATTGATTCTATCTACCTTGCGAATTTGCAAAATCTTAGTAAATGATGGAGAGCGCGTGATGGGTTATCAGCTTCCAGAAGTGGTGAAGAATGGATGATGGAGAACGTCTTGAGATTTGTTCAAGATTGTTTTACCCTATGTAATGTGTTTAAATGGCCAGGATTGGACTGACTATATTGTTAATCTAGATGCTTAGGGTTTTAGGTTTTGGCCACCGACCTAATTGTTGTCTATAAGTTTGATGATGATTTTTATTTAAAGTTGTTGGCAAATGAATGTATGTGAGGTGATTCTTGCTAGACCTAAGGAGTAAGCAGAGATCTGTAGAGTGTGATTGCAGATGTAAAGAAACTAAAGTGAATTTGCCTTGGCATTAAGTGTTGTTATCAGATTAGTGTATTACCTGTTGACTTCTAACCATTTCAGCAGATGGAAAATCCCTTTACCGAGTAGCTTTAATAGGCTTTTTGTAAATCCTTTGACAGGGTGACTCAAAATCATTGAGTTATTCAAATCCTCTTACAAGGTAACCTTTAACAGGGTTTTAACCTTTAACCGGGTATTTAGCCATCCCTTAACCAGGTGATCCCTAGCAAGATCAATTCCTAGTAGAACCAGTTGTAAAGTCTTTAACTGGACTAGGCTCCTAACCAAAGTGAACTTCAAAAGATTTCAAGAACAACTTCTGGGTATTCATCCCCACTGTGGTTTTTCCCAGTTGGGTTTCCACATGAAAAATTAGTGTGTTATGTGTGATGCTTTTTCATGTGATGTTTTAGTGTTTTTTGTTAAGCGGCAATGCAAGTTGATCCAATGGTCATTGTATTTCTGATGTATTACTTGCTTAAGCATATGGGTGAAGTTGAGATGAGATATTAGGTTTTGAGAAGATCTAGATGTTACCGGTTTATGTCTTTTATAGTCATACTATGTTTTACCGGTAGTGCCTTGATTTAGATTGGTGATATTGTTTACCAGTTAGTGTAGTCTTTGTAGTTTAAGTTGTTGAAGAAGGTTTTGTCCATATTGATTCAGCCCCCCCCCTCTCAGTATCTGTTGGGTATTTATTGTTCATTATTATTCATCAATTGGTATCAAAGTGTCCTCCAGGTCCTCTGTGTTATAAGCTTAACCGCTTGAGGAAAAGATCCTATTCTAATGATGAAGAGGGAAGGTCCTAAGTTCAACAGAGATAACTTTAAGATATGGAAGGAGAAAATGAAGATCTACATTAAAAGCATGGGTGCTCAACACTGGAACTATGTTGAGAATACTTATGTTGTCCCTACTGGTACTCTCACCGATGATCAAAGAAGAGAAATTTGGGAGAATAGGCAAGTCATGGAAGCTCTTATCAACAGTCTATCTGATATTGAGTTTCTAGATGTTTAGGATAAAGACAGTCCCAAAGATGTATGGGATACTCTAAAGACTATCTATGGCAGTGATGAGCATGTGAAGCAAGATAAGGAAGAGAGCCTTAGGGGAAAATTTGAAGACATGTGGATGGTTGAAGGAGAGGCCATTCAACAATATGGGATAAGGATTAAAACTATTGTTGGAGACATCAAGAATGCAGGAGGTACAATAGATGATTCCAGCATTGTTAGCAAAGTTTTGAGATCCTTATTACCGGTCTATGCAATAAGGGTTGATGCTATTTAGGAGTTGAGATCTATTGACAAGACAAAGGTATCCCTTGAATCCCTCATTGCTAAGTTGATTGCATATGAGCTAAATATTTATGATGGAAGTGTTTAGAATACTGAATCGGCCTTTAGAGCATCTGCTGCACTATCTAGAAAGGGAAAAGAGGTTGGTACCAGCTATGAACCCAGACAAAGCAGGGATATGGATGATGAGGAGATCCTAATGGAGTTTGAAGCTCTTCTTGCCAAGAGACTTCCTAAGGGAAGTGCAAAATATAGAGGTAAGCTCCCTTTGAAATGTTTTTCTTGCAATAGGATAGGACACATTGCTGTCAACTGTCCTAATAGTGATAATAAGGACAAACCAGAGAAGTTTAAAAAGTTCAAAGGAGGAAATAGGAGAAACTGTCTTGTTGCAGTCGATGAAGGTGTCACTGATGATGAATCAGAAGATGAAGAAAGTGAAGACATAGTGTTTGTTGCCATTAAGGAAGATGTGTCAGACAAGAAGGCTCTTGTCTCCTACTTTGATAATTCTAATGAGTGGATTATTGATAGTGGATGTTCTCACCACATGACTAGTGACTGGAAAACTTTTTTGGATCTAGAAGAGTATGATGGAGGTGTAGTCCAATTTGGTAATGATGCACCATGTATGGTAAAAGGAAAAGGGTCCATCTCTCTATATGGAAAATGCAATGCTGATAATGTGTATTGGGTAGAAGGTCTTAGACGTAACCTTTTGAGTGTTGCCCAGCTGAATGATAAAGGACTCACTCTGGAATTCAAAGATGGAGTGTGCAAAATAAAAGGAAAGAGTAGTGAACTAATGGTCATCGGTATGCACTAGACCAAAGGTAACTTATTTTAGTTAAATACAAATATCAGTCAATGTCTAATGGCTAAGTTTGATGACAGTTGGATATGGCATAGGAGACTCTACCATAAATTTTGATAATATTGTGAAGGCCAGTAAGATCAAGGCAGTTAGAGGATTGCCTATGTTGAACAAACCAGAGAATCCTTTGTGCAGAGAATGTCAACTGGGGAAAATGTCTTCCTCAACTTTGAAAGGTAAATCTTTCACAACAAATAATTTACTTGATCTTGTGCACATTGATTTGTGTGGTCCTATGAAAACTAGGAGTGTTCAAGGAGATAGGTACTTTATGATTCTTACTAATGATTGCTCAAGAATGATGTGGGTCACAGTCTTGAAAGATAAGTTTGAAGCTTTTGGAAAGTTTAAAGCCTTCAGAGCACGAGTTGAAAAGGAAAGCGTTAAGAGGATTAAATGCCTTAGAACCAACCAAGGAGGCAAGTTCATTTCCGGTGAATTCAATAAGTACTGTGAAGAGAACAACATCAAGAGGCAACTATCTACCCCCCAGACTCCATAGTAGAATGGCCTAGTAGAAAAGAACAATCAGACTATAGTTGAAGCTACCAGAACGATGCTAATTCAAGGGAAGGTTGGTCACACTTTTTGGAGAGAAGCGCTGAGCACTGTAGTCTACACTATGAACCGGGTACTCATCAAGAAAGGTAAGGATAAAACTCCTTATTAGTATTAGACCGATAAGACTCTAGTAGTAAGCTACTTTAGAGTGTTTGGTAGCAAGTGTTATATCAAGAAAACTAAATACCAGAGCAAGTTTGATGCAAAATGTGATGAGGGAATATTCCTAGGGTATTCCACCAAGAGCAAAGCTCTCAAGTGTTTTAACAATAGGACTCAGAGAATTATTGAAAGTATAAATGTTAGAGTTGATGAAACCTTTGAGAAACCTGAGGAAACTAGTAGCGAGCGAGTGGTAGATGAATCGGATGTAGCCTTATAGGAACTGGTTGCAAAACAACCAAGTACAAGTAACAGTGCTCCTACACCAGTAGATGCTAATGTAGATGAAGATGAAGATAAGGATGAAGAGAAAAAGCAAGAGGAATCAGTTAAGATCATTCCTAGGTATGTAAAGTTGCATCATGATCCAAAGTAGATGATAGGGGATAAGGATGTAAGAATACTTACAAGAAGAAAGGTCAGAGAGAATTCTTGCATGATTTCTGAATTTGAGCCCAAAACATTTAAAGAGGCACACAAAGATGAAGATTGGATTAAGGCTATGGAAGAGGAACTTGACCAGATAGAAAAGAATGGTACATGGTCTTTGGTACCCAGACCTGAGCACAAAAATGTTATTGGCACCAAATGGGTTTTTAGAAACAAGCTAAATGAAGATGGCACAGTGGTAAGAAACAAAGCAAGATTGGTATGTAAGGGATATGCTCAAGAATAAGGAGAAGATTATGGAGAAACCTTTGCTCCAATAGCTAGATTGGAAGGAGTTCGAATGCAACTTGCATATGCAACCTTCAAGGGATTCAAAGTGTATTAGATGGATATGAAATCTGCATTCCTGAATGGAATACTTGAAGAGGAAGTGTATATAGAGCAACCAAATGGGTTTTCCCTATTAGAAGATAGTGATATGGTGTGTAGGCTACATAAAGCCTTGTATGGATTGAAGCAAGCACTGAGAGCATGGTATGAACGTTTACACTCCCATATTGTGAAGATTGGATTTGAAAGAACAAGTGAAGATAGTAATATCTATCTGAAGACAGCAGGAGATCAGATTCTGACCTATGAAGTGTCTGTTGATGACATAATTTTTGGTGGAGATGACAAGATGAGCCATGCGTTTGCAGATGAAATGAAGAAGGAATTCAAGATGTCACTAATCAGAGAGATTAAGCTCTTCATTGGACTACAAATTCAATAGATGAAAGGTGGTATCTTTATCACTCAGTCCAAGTATGTCAAAGAGGTGTTGAAGACCTTTGGCATGGAAGACAACAAACCGGTTGGTACACCAATGATGATCGGTTGTAAATTCTCAAAAGAAGATGACTCACCATTGGTGAATGAGAAGGAATACTAGTCAATGATTGGTAAGTTGCACTATGTATTACACAATAGACCGGACATTGCACGTGTAGTGGGCATTGCTATACATTTCCAGAAAAGTCCAAGAGAATCCCATTTGGTAGCAGTCAAGCGGACTCTTAGATATTTGAAGGGAACTATAGATTATGGATTGTGGTATCCATACAATAATGATTTCAATCTCAAAGTGTTTACTAATGCTGATTGGGCTTGTAATGTGGATGACTGGAAGAGCACAACCGGTGGTGCATTATTTCTTGGTGGTAGACTAGTCTCTTGGATGAGAAAGAAGAAGAGTTGTATCTCTCAGTCCACAGCATTTATGAACCGCACTCAAACGATTTGGATGAAGCATGTATTAAATGGTTTCAAAGTCCCTGTATCTGAACCAGTGAGTATATTTTGTGATAACACAAGTGCAATTAATATTTCCAAGAATCTAGTATTGCATGCTAGAACCAAGCACTTCGAGCTCAAGTATCATTTCTTGAGGGAGAAAGTTTAGAACAATGAGGTTGTATTGGAACATGTTTCCAGTAAAGAGTAGTTAGCAAATATATTCACCAAGCCTCTATTGAAGGCTACATTTACCTATTTAAGAGGTGAATTAGGGGTGTTGCCCCTTCAAGAGGCGAACTAAAGGTATGTGCTCCACATAACATAGGTATTGCATTGTAAAATATTTTCATGATTGAGGTGTTGAAGGATGCTACTCCTCAGGGGGAGCAGCATAGTAGATCATGGATGTTTGTGCCTCTACTTTGGCATTATTGTCAAAGGGGGAAAAGATGTGAAGAAGAGAAGATATCTGTAGTACTAAAGACATATAATATGGAAGAAGATGTAGAGATATCTTTGTGTATTGCCATCAATGCCAAAGGGGGAGATTGTTGGCATATGTGCAGAGTTTGATGACATGATGGGATTGTATGTTGCCATTGATGTCAATATGCTGAAGTATGAACTGGTATATTGAAGTAAGAAAACTAGCAAGTAAACCAGTATGATGGTATTAACCGGTATATGCAAAAAGTGAACCAGTATGTTGGAGTGTGAACCGGTATGTGCAAATTTTGTATCGGGGTTTCATTTGATATGACTACCAGTTGGTAGTCTCAGCTTCAGGGTTTCCGGTTGATGCATTCCATGTCTATGTGATTCAACCAATGACATCCTATGATGAGTTAGCATTAAAATGAATATTAGATAGCGTTGCCACATCAGCCTTGTGTGCATGAAGAATCTCCTTGAGGATCTTGCATGAAGAAGATTGATTCTATCTACCTCGGGAATGTGCAAAATCTTAGTAAACGGTGGAGAGTGCATGATGGGTTATCAACTTCCAGAAGCAGTGAAGAACAAACGATGGAGAACATCTTGCGATTTGTTCAAGATTGTTTTACCCTATGTAATGTGTTTAAACGGCCAAGATTGGACCAACTGTATTGTTAATCTAGATGCTTAGGGTTTTAGGTTTTGGGCACCGACCTAATTGTTGTCTATAAGGTCGATGATGCTTTTTATTTGAAGTTGTTGGCAAATGAATGTACGTGAGGTGATTCTTGCCAGAACTAAGGAGTAAGTAGAGATCTACAGAGTATGATTGTAGATGTAAAGAAACTAAAGCAGATCTGCCTCGGCATTAAGTGTTATTATCAGATCAGTGTATTACCTTTTGACTTCTAACCATTTCAGCAGATGGAAAATCCCTTTACTGTGTAGCTTTAATAGGCTTTTTGTAAATCCTTTAACAAGGTGACTCAAAATCATTGAGTTCTTCAAATCCTCTTACAAGGTAACCTTTAATAGGGTTTTAACCTTTAACTGGGTATTTAGCCATCCCTTAACCGGGTGATCCCTAGCAGGATCGGTTCTTAGCAGAACCAGTTGTAAAGTCTTTAACCGGACTAGGCTCCTAACAGAGAAAATGTTAGAAGAGTTCAAGAACAACTTGTGGGTATTCATCCCCACCGTGGTTTTTCTCAGTTGGGTTTCCACATGAAAAATCAGTGTGTTATGTGTGATGCTTTTTCATGTGATGTTTTAGTGTTTTTTGTTAAGCGGTAATGCAAGTTGATCCAATGGTCATTGTATTTCTGATGTATTACTTGATTAAGCATATGGGAGAAGTTGAGATGAGATATTAGGTTTTGAGAAGATCTAGATGTTACCGGTTTATATCTTTTACAGTCATACTATGTTTTACCGAAAGTGCCTTGATTTAGATTGGTGATATTGTTTACCAGTTAGTGCAGTCTTTGTAGTTTAAGTTGTTGAAGAAGTTTTTATCGATACTGATTCACCCCCCCCTCTCAGTATTTGTTGGGTATTTATTGTTCATCATTATTCATCAAACACCACCATAACTCACTTGCAAAATAGAAACACCCCCAAGGAAACACACTTAAAAATACCACACAAACCACATAATCATGTCCACAAATTGGCAACATAAGATTAAAAATATCCAAAGGCCACTGAGGACTTTTTGGACTAGTCTGATAGACACCCTTACTATTAGATAATAGTAACAATTTGTTGGGAGATTGTTAGAAGTATGCTGCAAATATATGCTTGAGAGATGTGTTGTCATTGATGTCAACATATTTCTAAGTTTGTGACAGTGATGCAATGAAGTTCAGTGAGTTAGTTTGTTCAACGTAGTCAGCATGTTTAAGATCAGATCTTGTGGATTAAAGGGTTTGTAGAGGGTTGTCTATAGTTGATTTAGTTCAAGTTTTAGAGGTCCGCATTAATATTTGATTGAGTTATGGGTATCTGAGTTGTGGTTGGTTTTTTATTTGTTCAGTGGTGACAGAGTGTTAGTATTTTGATCTGCATTTCTTTGCATTGTAATATCTTGATCTACAAATTTAGAGATATGTTTGGGACATTGATGTGTGTCCTCAATTCAAGTGGTTTGTGGTTTGAAGCTCTGCAAGTGATTTTTTTAGGTTGACAATCATTGCAATTAGTGTTCTGGAGTTTCGGTATGATGATGTTGATGATTCTAGTAATTTGTGTCTATGTGGATGTTGCGGTGGTAATTCTTGATGCTTGTGGATGCTTTTTGATCATGTACCTTTTGTGTTGGCAGTTCGCATTGATCATTGAGCTTGTAATTGATGTTTTTCTCTGGTGCATTGGTGCTCTTCATATTTTTGGCCAACTAAATGTTTGTAGTGTGTTTTTTATTCATGCTTGCATGTTTAATTATCATATCCAAGAATAAGTTTAAGTTGCATAAGCTTTTGAAACAATTGATTCAGCGCCCCCCCCTCTCAATTGTCTTCCCTATTTGTATCAAAACTATTTTCATTAGTTGGTATCAGAGAAAGTTCCTCCAAAGAAGCTTAACCACTTGAGGTGATCCAGGATGGTGACTTACAAGAAGGGCAGTTTGAGATTTGATGGTACTAACTACTCTCTTTGGAAGAATCGCATGGAATGTCATCTAAGATGCATTGGTGAACCTTACTAGGATATTACAATAGATAAATATATTGTTCTTGCAAATGGACCTCTAACTCTAGATGAGATCAAAAGTGTTGAATACAATATTAGGGCTAAGGAAGCATTGCTAAGTGCTCTGACTAATTTTGAGATGATAAATGTTATAGAATTGCCAACTTCTCATGAGATTTGGAAGAAGTTGGAAACCCTATATGAAGTAGATAGTTATGTGAATATTGACAAGTTGTAGAGCCTAAAAGGAAAGTGTAAAGGGGAAAAATTTTTGATTTGGTAATTTGCAACATGGAAGGAGAAATCACCAAATCAATTTCTGCTTTTAGGGAGATTTCCTTTACATTCAAAAGAGGGGGGGAAATCCACTAGATTCAGTCACAAATCAAATAAGGACTAGATACTAAGTGGATTGATAAATTATGGTGTGTTTTTTCCTCTTTTGTAAGTTGAAATGCTAATTTAGGGTAAAGTACTTGAATTGAAGGTAAAATTAAGAATATATTGAGCTATAAGTTTGGGATTTAGTCGTGCACCTAGATCTAAGAAATATAAGCTGATTCAGATTTGCCCCATGAAAATGGCCCAAAAAATCAGGAACCGTGGTACTGCCTCTTGGTACTCTGAACTTTTTGTGCATCAAAAAGGATCATTTTGTCTCTGTGTTTGAAGCTTAACTCTAGAAGTATAGTCACGCACCTATTTCCTACACATAGAAAGAAACAAAAAAAGGTTGGGAATGGGGGCTTTCCTTTGGTCAAACCTTGTTTTTAGAATTAACCATGAAATTGAGATAAATGTAATTGAAATGACTGAAAGGAAATGTTCTCCTTTTGAGGGAGATGCTGTATTATGGCTAAAATTGAATAATGATACCTCCTTGTTAATTTTTTCTTGCCTCCACATGGAATTAGAGCTTCATGAAATAGAATGTAGATCTCCACTTCAACTCTTGATCCTTGACTTTATTGCTACTCCAAGGATTGAAGGAAGAGTGAAAATGATCAATTTCTCTTAAATGCTTGAATGCTTGATCACTTCTGATTGTTAGATGCTTGATAGGTATATGTTAGATGATTGTAGACCCCCAAATGACAGGGGAAATCCTCTTTATATACCTACCTGTTGGGTTAATTCTTTGATTTTTCAACAAGAGTCGACACAAAGGGGAAACTATTACTCAAATCTAAATTGGAAAAAAAGGGATTAAAGAGGGTCCAAAATGAGGGTGACCAGGGTGTGGTGCTCTAGTCCTAGTGAGGACTAGGGCGCTATGCTTTTGTCCTACCTTATTTTGGGGCTAGGATCAAGTGCAGAACAAGTGAAAAGTTGAAAATCTTGATATTTGTGATGTGTATGAGCATAATCAAGTATTCAATCAGGCCAAGGGGTTCAAACACTATAGCAAAGACCCAAATCCGGTCAAAAATTGCAAGGGGTGCAATTTTAGGATGCTACATAAAGTATGAAATGTTGAGGATGGGAAAAGATGAGAACATCAATTCTTTTATGCATAAGGTGAATGAACTTGTGTGCAATATCAGATGTGCCCATGGAAATTTGGAATAATTAGAGATTGTTGCTAAAGTGCTTAGATCTTTACCTACATCCTACAAACATAAAGTTGCTACTATGCAGGAGATCAAAACTGTGATAGATGTAACCAGGGACACATTGATTGGTAAGCTTTCAACCTTTGAGTTAAGTGACTTTGGTGACTCTCTTCCTCAGGTAGAATCTACATTCAAAACCACTTTTTCTAGAAAGGACAAGCAAAGATATGATATGGGAGAATATTCTTCGAGGTGGATGTCCAGATATGAGAAGGAGAGGAAGGAAATTGAAGAAGAAGAGAGAGATCTTGAAAAACTTGAAGAACTTATTCCTAAAATATTACCCAAAGGAGCCGATAAGTATGAAGAAAATTTGTCTCAAATATTTTTCTTGCAATAAGATAGGTCATTTTGCCTCAAGATGTCCAAAAAGAGTTCCTAGAAAACCTTACAACTCTAGATTTCAAAAGATATGTTATTATATTGATAATGAAGGTGTTTCATATGATGAATCAGATAAAGGAAATACAAGTGATAATCAATGGGTGTTTATTTCTATCAAGGAAGATGATCCTATGCCTAGTGACTCTACTAGCTACATGTGTGGAAAGAGCTTTGGCTGCACAAGTTGAAGAGAAAGATGAATGGGTGATAGACAGTGGATGCTCTCACCATATGACAGGTGATAAGAGTAATTTTGTGAGTTTGGAAAAGTATGAAGGTGGAGCTGTGAAGTTTGGTGATGATAAATATGGTATAATCTGTGGTAGAGGATCTATTTCTCTTGATGGTAAGAACAATATTGATGATGTCTTGTATGTAAAAGGCCTAAAGCATAATCTTTTGAGTGTTGGATAGATGGTTGACAAGCTATATGATCTTCAATTCAATAATAGCAAGTGTAGAATCTTGGGTACCTTTGGAATAGAGATTGCAATAGGTAGAAAGACTAAAGGTAATATATTTCATTTAAATAGTGCTCGTAAAAGATGTTTGATTTCTCAGGTTGATGAAAGTTGGTTGTAGCATAGAAAAATGTGTCATGTGAATTTTGATAAAATTGTTAAGACAAGTTCCACTCAAGCTGTGAGAGATCTTCCTAAGTGGATGAAACTAGCTAACACTATGTGCGAGGAATGTCAGTTAGGGAAACAAAACAGAGTTACTTTCAAGAGTAAGAAGCATTTTTCAAGTGGATTATTGGATCTTGTGCATACTAATTTGTGTGGACCTTCTAGAGTTAAAATATTGCAAGGAGATAGATATTTCATGTTGTTGATTGATGACTATTCTAGGATGATGTGGGTTAATTTCTTGAGGGAGAATTTTGCAGCTCTAGAGAGGTTCAAGATTTTAAGGCTATGGTTGAGACTGCAACAGGTTTGAAGCTGAAGTGTCTGAGATCCGATAGAGGTGGTGAATTCAATTCTGACAATTTTAATGCATTTTGTGAAGAACATGGGACAAGAAGATAGTTTTTTGCTTCGAGAACCCCTTAGCAAAATAGAGTTGTGGAAAGGAAGAACATAACCATTCAAAAAACTACTAGGACAATGATGTTGGAAGGAAATGTTCTACATGTCTATTGGAGAAAATCTGTGAGTATTCCTATTTACACCCTTAACTAGGTGCATATCAAAGGTGATATCAGTAAGAATCCTTATGACTTATGGTTTGGTCATGCTCCTACTATTAAAAATTTCAGAATTTTAGGAAGTAAATGTTATATCAAGAAGGATGAAGTTCTAGGAAAGTTTTATACTAGATGTGATGAAAGAATATTTCTTGGTTATTCTACTAAAATAAAGGTCTATTGTAATACCCTAGAAATGGTCATCTAACCATGGGCCCCTAACCTTGACAACGTCACCAAGGTCCTAACCAAAGGCAACTAAATAAATCTTGAGCACACAATTAATTTCTAAAATCATCAAATGTCACATGGCAAATGAATCACCCAATATTAATTAAATATTTATTTAATTAATTCATTATTCCAAGTAAATAATTTTAAAACAATTATCCTATTTATTTTATGAAATATCCTATCATATTTAATTAAATAAATCAATTTGCCATAAATCTTCAAAAAAAGGAAACAAATCAAGAAAGAGGAATTGGAAATTATGAGCACAAATCTTCAAAAAAAGAGATAAATCAAAAAAGGAATTAATTGACCAAAAAATAATTAAAACTCGAGAAAAGAAATCAATTGGAGATAATATTGAAAAACAAACAAAAATTGATAAATAATCTAAGAGAAAGCAATTAAAACAATTAAATCTTAAAATTGAATGAAAGAGAGAATAAATCAATTTTTTCTAATTTTATCTTAATTTTAGTTCAATTTCCTTTAAAACTGAGAAAAGCATCCAATCACATCAATTCACCTAGATTGTGCTTCCTCTTGGAAAATATTGACCGCTCATCATCATTTGATCTCAACCTTTGGTTTCTTTCTACATTTTCTATAAGTTCAAGCTCTCATCTCTCATTCAAAAATCCTAGAGAATATATTGTTATTATGTCATTTTTTCTCTAGGTTCATTGAGAATTTGCATTGAGATATTGCATATTATTTATTTCATATTGTTTCAATCACTTAGCTCATTTATTGCTTAAATCATGTTAGATTAATCTTGCATTCATCTAGCTTAAATCCATGCTCATATAGATAAAAATCATTCGTTTAGGTGTTGTCTAGTCACTAGATAGCTTAGCAATCTGAGAGCAATCTAAACTCGCATCTACTAGAAGGCAATGGGTCACTTTGTTATGGTTTTATTGTTCATTGATTATTGATTTACTAACCATGCATTTAATGACTTAATTGAAGTGTTGTGTATTCCAGATAAAGATCCAGGTCCACTTTTCACAAACCCCATTTTTGGCGCCCACCATGGGGCTCGAACCCACAACTACAAGATTTCTAATGTTTCTTGAACAAATTTAATGTTTGGTTTTTATAACTAATAAACATGTGTTAAATTTGCAAATAAAAATCTTTCTTTTTGCTTGTTCTTCTATGACAGTCAAAAATGGTCTCGGTTTGGAGAGCATAATGTTTTATTGAACCATTGGATCTAAACCAATTTCTGATATGTTATGTAAAACCAAGTTTTCTACAGGTTCACTGAAGGGATTTTCCTAAAGATTTTGGGTTTGAAAGTTATTATTGACAGAGTGTAGGACTATCATTTTACTTATTCTTCTCTGACAGTCATAAATGGTCTCGGTTCGAAGGGATGCTTGTCAAAGAATCTATCATTCAAACATATGCCTGCCAAAGAATCAAGAAGAAAATGACTACTAACATATTGGTTTTACAGGTTGCCTAAGGAGAATCGACTAAACATTATGTATTCATTTAGTATTTTCTTAGGCACTTAAATTGCTATCTGGTTCAAGAACAAATCTGTCTTTCATGTTTTTAGAAAAATCTAAGAGGTAGGAGAGTATGCTCTTATCTTTTATAGACAATCAGAAATCTAGACCCTCGAAGCTTTTTTCTAAGTTTTGAGATTTGTGTACCTTTAGCGGGCCTGCCATAGTGGGAAAAAGTAGTCACACTATGAGAACAACCCAAGTGAGTATAGTTGGTCCTGAGCATTCCAACTCACAATAATAGATAGGCCTCTGATGATTAAAGTCTTAGAGGATGGGATTATTTGAGTTTTCTCTTTGAGATCTCTCATATCAAGTAGTTTGTAGGGCCTCGCGGTCTCAATCACATTTACGTGACTACAACTTGTTTTGGTACCTTATCAGGCTATAGGCCTCAATCATGCTTGTGTGACTTCAAGGGGTAAATTCAAATGGAATTCCTGACTAAGAACTATAAGATTAGAGTCTACCTGATTCACCTCTGAAAGGTTGATAATCTTTATGCAAGAGAGATAGTAACTCTCCCAAGACACTTGCCATATCGTGCCCCCATTAGCATTTGGAGTCAGCTAATACGATGTTGAGAATCCATTGCATGAGACTCAACGACTATATTCTGATTAGCTATTAGGTGTGTACCTAAGTCAGCAAGCAAAGGTTTTCTTCTCTAAGCCAACTTCCATAGGGTTAGCATGTTGTGATTGAATTGTTATTTATCTTGCGTGTTTTTTGTGTTTTCATCCCTGAAATTGAAAATGAACTACTGAAATTGGAGAAAACAAATCAAACAATATCAAATAATTTAGTGATAAACTTTGTTTGTGTCCAAACTTGTCTGTGTCAGTCATTGAAACATCAGTCCTATATCAAAAATTGGTCTTTGTAAGTCATTGAAACTCTGTCTGTCAGAATCTCGTCTCTGTCCAATCCTCTATTGTATGAATTCCTGATCTTGTCAATCAAAATAGTCAAAATTGCCCATATCAGTCTACAACAAGCACAAAACTGGTTATCATCCCCCGGAGCATAAACAACCTTGATAGTGTACCTCTGTCGTTGCGTTGCACAATTTTGTCAATCATCTCTCAGCTAGTTCAAACAAACATCTTATCAAACCTAAGCTAACTTAGATAACGTCTTATAGAGGATAGATCATTCCTGAAACTAGACCAGATCTTAGTAACTTCTCTCAATCACTACATTAAATAAACAACTAGCTACAATTTGATCTTGACTTCTGCAACACATCTAGCTCTCGGTCCTATCAATTGTAAATGCCTGTTCAAACCAGAAGCTCTTCTAATTTTTTTTTGGCAAAAGTAAGAATCTCATGGATACCTTAGCTCACATTCCCATGGATACCTTTGTTGAAATGCTTCAAGATATCAAGAAAGAAATATATGACATGGAAATCCAACAAAATAAATCAATGACTCCATTTGAAAAACAAATGCATGATATCAAGAGTGAGAAACTTCAAGGAATGCTAAAACAATTATATGATTTGACAATCAAATACCAACAAATAATTAACGATCAAAAGCCAAATCTCAAAAAGGATCACAAAACACCTTCATCAAGACAAAAAGACATCTATTTCCTAGATAGACAATTTACACCTTTGGGGCAATCTATGGAGTCGGCTTTGGAAGAGCTTCTTAAGAACAATCTTATCATATTGCCTAAAATGACCACATGGGGATGTGTAGTTTTGAGTAGTTTCTATGTATATCATAGGCATAACAAACATAAGACTTCAATGTGTATGGAATTAAAACATAAGATTCAATATCTCCTTGATGATGGTGTCATTGAAATTGAAGATCCTAATGACTCACCTAAAGAAAAAGAAGGAACTACTTCTAAGCATGATAAAACTCATGAACCTATGTCTAGCAAGGCTCCATATGTAGCCTTCATCCCTTCCATGATGCCTTCATCTCCTAAAACTTCTCAGCAACAATCCATACCATCTCCTTCAAACAATACAACTTCTCAAGTTTACCTTCAAGGGCTATCTCCTATGGAAATCCAAGTTAATGGAAATATTGATACAAGTTCCTATAAGATTTTAAAATCCCAGATCCTATGCCATCATGCACTCCAATTCCAAACGTACCCATTCTAGAGAGTCCCAATCAAAAAGATTCCCCATCATACCAAGATATGAACACCTTCCAAGAATCCTCCATGCATATAAAAAACACTTCTTCCTTAGAAATGGCTTCATGTCAAGAGGATAATTTGGAAAATGAAAAAATAAGTCCTATCATAAATCAATATCAAGACACTAAAACTCTCCAATCCCATCTAATGATTGAAAAAGATCCTATTTCACTAGATTCCCATAATGATCCCCATATACCTTTTCACTTCTTCTGAGATTACTCACTTCTATCTCAAGTGCAAAGCATCCTTCCAAATCTCATTCCTAATCCACTTCCTAAGCACGATCATGATGCCTCTTCCACCTTTTCAAATGATCATATTCAAAATGAAGAGTCAAACACCCTTCCTACTCTATCCAATGGTCCTCTTCCATGTCAAGATCAAAGTATCCCTTCATCTCCTTGTCATAATCCTCCATGTTCACCTCAAGAGTCTATCCTTCCTACAACTCCCCTTCATGATCCTATCATTTCTTGTATTCCACCTCCATCTCATAATGGACTTGCACCTTCTTTCCAAAGCAAAGTATATCCTACAAGTTAAAATATTTATAAAGGCAAAGGGGTAGATCTACACAAGCAAGAACCCCTCCATATTAAAGAAAATGTTAAAGGTCATGGCCTCAAGGACATTTCTCAAGGTGTTCGTATCCCTCATAAATCATGCATTTCTCTAGTTAAATCCAAATATACACTTTCCCCGTCATCATTTCCATCCATTCTAGGTCCCTATATCCCTCCATCCCTTATGTGAGATCAACAAAGGCACACGTCTACGAGTACCTTCCATCCATCTAAAATACCTCCATATCATTCCTATCTATCCACACATCTTCCTCCAAGCAATTTGGTTTCCAAGCATAAAAGTCATAAGTTAAGTAATCCACATGTCACATCTAATCAACATGTCAAAACAAAGCAAAATATGATCCCAAAAGAAAAAGAAAATACAAAATGCCACAAAGGCCCACAAAGAAAGAAGAAAAGTCAAAAGTTATATGGGTTCCTAAGGCACTTGTACAAGCAATGCGCTCTAAGGAACTATAAAAGCATGAAAAATCTAAAACCATGTGGATCCCTAAGCGGCTGCTTGAAGCACAACAGTCTAAAGAAAAATCAAAATTGGCATCCAAAATTGTTGTTCCTCCATCCAAACCTTCCTATTCTATTCCTCCATCACCTCCTTCATCCATTTTGGGTTCTTATTGTTAGTTAAGATGAGAGGGGGGGGTGAATCATAAAAACTCACAATACAATATATTCATCAGATTCAACCTCAATATCCTTTACTGATATGCAACTATGACTGTAAATCATTCAATACTCATAAACAGATACACTTTAAACATCATAACACATTTAACACAATATTTAACGTGGAAACCCAAATAGGGAAAAACCACTATGGGATTCAGGACCCACCAAGAAATATACCCTTCTAGAGTATGCTCGGTTAAAAACTAATACAGTTACATATTACAAAAACACATTGCTATATGTGACTCGGTTAAGGGATTTCCCTCAGACTTGTTAGAGTCTTTCACTTTGTTATAAGTGACCTTTTCAAAGGATTTCAAACACTCATTTAGAATGTTACCTTGCTAGAGGGTTTACAAATAAGACTGTTAAGTCCACTCGATTAAGAGATTTCTTGTCACTTACAAAATAAATAACAATAATAAAATATATCTGCAACTTCACATCTAAAATGCTAAAGTAGATTCTATGTGCTCAAAAAAATCTTGTCATAAGACTTATCTTGCTTCTTGTTAGGCTTCTCAATCTGTTCTTCAATCTTCTGTGCTCGGTGATCACTACTGTCGTGTCACTATTCTTCTATTTTGCCCACATGCATTTTTCATCAACAGTTTCTTATTTATGAACAATACCTAACCGCTTAATCTCCTTGATCACATTTCCCATGATCAATCTTAGCCATCAGATCTTAAAACGTGACTAGGTTCATTGTATCCTACGATCTGAAAACGTTTTACCTCACCTTGGAACTTGTGCTAGGTTATGATGGTTCAATTTGCGTTGTAGATCTTATCTCTTGTATTTTCAATGTTGTAGATCCTCAACAAATTTCTTGCACGACATACCAATCATCTGATCAACTCCAGCTCATTGGTATTCTACATTTAATAATGTATTTATCCATCCAATGTATTATGTTATTACTCAGTTGTTACTCGATAAATACTGAACTTCACTTGGTAGATATTCTGCCTTCTTTAACCGATAGTGATAACCTTAGGATGTACCGACTAGCATCTTGCTCGGTAACATAGAACAGTATCAAGCCTTAACTAATTCTATAGCTTGAAATCTTTTCTCCTTTTTGTTCAGTCTTTGAATACTCATATATGGGATATCAAAACAATCAAAACAACATAATCTCATCACTATCTAACTCGGTAATAGTTGCCCATTGAATAACTTATTATTCCCCTTTTATTTTCACATTCATTTTGTGTCTCTTACCGACATCTTTATACTTATCAAAACATACTCATTAAGATATGGCAACATCATACTGAATCAGAAAATCAATTGCTTGACATCAATGACAAAATAATATTATTAAGATAGCAATCATCCTCTCTCAATTATATCAGCAATCTCCAACAACCTTCTCAATATCCTCATACCAACAAACTTACTGAGATGCTAACAATCTCCTTTTGTGAAAATGCTAACAATCTCCCCCTTTGGCACTGATGGAAAAACCAACATGATTTATTTCAATTGATTTGGATTCAGATTGCTGTTTAAACTTCTCTAAAATTTTCTGGAATTCTCCCCCAGTCATTAGTCTTCTCCCAGCTTCTTTGGTTAGTTCCTTATAAATTAGTCTTCTCCCCCTTTGACAACAATGCCAAAAAGAAAAACTAATTCATGATTTCTTCCTTTGTGAAGTAATATCCTTCCAGTCTCATTCACGGTAAGAGCATCTTTGTCTTCAATCACTTTTTCCTGTACAACTTTAGGCAACCTCCTAAAGTGTGTAAAGAAACATCAACTCATAAATAGTTATCCTTTAGATTCATAGAATTGATGCTTTCACCGAACTTTGTCAGTGAGTAATAGATAGGGGTAGGACCCCTAACTGACTTCTAAGATACTCAAAAGTGTCCCTTGGCAATGGCTTTGTGAAAATATCTGCTATTTGTTCCTTTGAACTGATATATTCTAGCACAACTTTCTTCTCTTGAACTTCTTCTCTAAGATAATGATACTTTATAGAGATATGATGTGTCTTAGAGTGCATTACCAGATTCTTTGAAATGTTAATGGCACTAGTATTATCACAGAATATAGTTACTGGCTCGGTAACTTTCTCATTCATACCTTCCAATAGTTGTTTGATCCATGCTATATTGGTACAATTCAATGTTGCAGTGACATATTCAGCTTCAGCTGTTGATTGTGAAATGCATCCTTGTTTCTTCCTAAGCCAACTTACTAGTCTATCTCCCAAAAAGAAAGCTCCACCGCTTGTTCTTCTCCTATCATCAATGTTTCCTACCCAATCAGCATCAGTATAGACTTTTAAGTCAAAAACATTTCTCTTTTGATATACTAAGCCATAATCTTCAGTGCCTCTCAGGTATCTAAAAATTCTCTTGATTGCTGTCAAATGAGTTTCTTTGGGATCTGCAAAAAAACTTGCAACTATACCTACTGCATGTGATATATCTGGCCTATTGTGAACCACATACTACAACTTTCCAATCATAGATCAGTAAAGTGTCTCATCAACAGATGCAGATTCAACACTCTTTGATAGTTTACAATTGGTAGTCATAGGAGTACTTACAGGTTTAGAATCCCCCATTCCAAATTTCTTCAAGATTTCCTTTATATACTTGGATTGAGTAATGAAAATCTCATTTTTCATTTGTAGTATCTGTAAACCTATAAAATACATTATTTTACCAATTAATGACATCTCAAATTATTTGCACATTTCATTTCCAAAGTTCTTGCATAAGGATTCATTTCCACAAAAAATAATATCATCAACAAATATGGCTGAAAGCAATATACCATTGTTCTCATCATTTTTCATATACATGTTGTTTTCACTTGTCCTTATAAATCCAATCTTGATCAAATAAGAGTACAGTCTTTCATACCATGCTCTAGGTTCTTTCTTTAAACCATATAATGCTTTGTTCAGCTTACATACCTGATCTTCATTCTTGTCTTCAATAAATCCTTCAGGCTGTTCAATATAAACTTCATCTTCTAGTATACCATCAAAAGTGCAGATTTAACATCCATTTGATATACCTTGAAATTTTTATAAGAAGCATATGCCAACAATGTTCTCACTCCTTCAAGTCTTGCCACAGGTGCAAAAGTCTCACCATAATCAATTCCTTCTTCTTGAGCATATCCTTTGCAAACTAGTCTTGCTTTATTCTGAATGACCTCTCCTTTTTCATTTAGCTTGTTTCTGAAAATCCACTTTGTACCGATTACATTTTTCTCCTTTGGTCTTGGGATCAGTGTCCATGTTTCATTCTTCTTGATTTGTTCAATTTCTTCTATCATAGCATTTATCCAATCTTCATTACTGAATGCCTCTTTTACTATCCTCGGTTCAAATTCAGATATCAGACATGTCTTTTGTCTCAGTTTGTTCCTTGTCATTGCTAGATCATCCTTATCTCCTATAATATTACTTGATGCATGATTTGTTTTGACATACTTGGCTAATATGGGCTCAGTATGCTTTGTTTGATCTTCTTCATCACTTGATAGCTGAGTATTTTCTTCATTTTCTTCATCAACTTGCTCGGTAGGATTTCTCGGTTGAACATAAACAAATTCTTCATAATTTTCTGGTTCTTTGGAATTTCCTTCATCATTTGTTTCTGCAAATTCATCAATTTTCACATTTGCACTTTCCATTGTTTTGTTAGATGATTTGATCAGACATTTAAATGCTTTACTTCAAGAAGAATAGCCAAGAAATGTTCCTTCCTCGCTTTTCTGATCAAACTTTCCATTTCAGTCATCTTTGTGAACATAACATCTACTTCCAAATATTTTAAAATAACTTACATTAGGTTTCTTATCATACCAAATTTCATATGGTGTCTTCAAAGTTCCTTTCTTCAGTTGTACTCGGTTCAAGGTGTAAACTGCAGTGTTGATTACTTCTCTCCAAAATGTTTGAGGTACCCTCTTTTCTTTCATCAGGGTTCTGGCACAATCTACAATTGATCTATTTCGTCTTTTAGCTATCCCATTTTGCTGAGGTGTTCTCAGTGCAGACACTTGTGTCTTTATACCATGATCATTGCAAAATAGATTAAATTCATCAGAAATGAATTCTCCTCCTCTATTAGATCTTAGACATTTCAATCATTTTCCTATTTCTTTTTCAACTCTAGCCTTATACCATTTGAACATTTGAAAGGCTTCTGATTTTTCTTTTAAAAACATGACTGACATCATTCTTGAGTAATCATCCACAAATAATATGAAGTATTTATCTCCATAATAACTTTGAACTTTCATAGGACCACAAAGATTAGTGTGCACTAGATCTAAAATTCCTTTAGAAGTGTAGGACTTACTTGTAAAGCTTGACTTTGTCATCTTACCCATATGGCATCCTGGACATATTGCTTCTCAAGCTTTTCTAGGTTTGGTATACCTCTTACTCAGTGCTTCTTACTTATTTTGATTAGGTTATCAAAATTTACATGACAAAACCTTTTATTCTATAACCAGGTATCTTCTAGTTTAGCATACAGACAATTGTTTCAAGTTGAGTCAAGATGAAATGTATTACCTTTTGTTTGTGTCTCGATAGCAGCCAACTTTCCATGTTTGTCATGAACTTTGACACATCCCTTCTGGAATTCTATTCGGTATTTTGTATTGTTTAGCTGTGCTACACTCAACAAATTGTATTTCAAACCTTCAACCCAATATCCATCATTACATTTAGCATTGTCAAGAAGTGTTATAGATCCTTTACCTTTCACCAGACATGGTGCATCATTACCAAATCTTAAATATCCTCCATCATAGTCTTCTAATTTAACAAACTTGTGTTTATCACCTGTCATGTGATGTGAGCACCCACTATCTATGATCCAAGAACCATTTTTATTTATGTGAGATATTAGGGTTTTTTCTTCATACCTTTCTTCATCTGATCCATCTTTGATAGCCACATAAACAACTTCCTCTATATCAATCCCATCAGATTTATCATCGTTGGATTCCTCATCAGCTACTAGGCATGTCTTTCTATCTTTCCTTCTGAAGTCTCGGTGTCCTCTGTATTGGTTGTCTTTCCGTCTGCCATCTCGGTATTCTCTCTTTTCACTAGATTCTTCGTTAGGACAGTTAGAAGCCATATGTCCTATTCTATCACAGTTAAAACATTTTAAAGGTAACTTTCCTTTATACTTACCTTTGCCTTTTGGTAACCTTCTGGCTAATAATGCTTCAAACTCTTCTTGCTTTCTGATTTCTTCATATAGTTTGTGTACCTCTTCCATGTTTTTACGAAGTCTTTCACTTGCTCCACTATGATTTCCTTCAGTATACTTATACATTCTATCATTGTAATCATAAAATTCACCAATATAAAAAGAACTGAATGCAGATTCAACTTTATTTACTGAGGACCCACTATTATGAAAATTACTTAACTCAAATGCATGTAGCTTACTGACAGTAGCATCCAAAGAGACTAGCATGTTTGGCACAGACCTTAATTCATTGATTGCAGAGACTCAAATGGCATAAGAAGGTAGAAGTGTTTTAAGCAACTTACTTGTTACATCCTTTTCTTCAATAGTTCCTCTTGCTCTTTTGATTTGATTGATAGTTTCCTTTAACCTTGTACTGTATTGGGTTATGTTCTCACCTTCATTCATTCTTATGGATTCAAGTTGACCTCTTAGACTGTCTACTTTTTCTCTCTGAACATGTTCATCACCACCATACACAAATATAAGCTTGGTCCACATTGCTTTGGCATCATTGCAGCCTTCTAGATCATTAAACTTTAAGTAGGTTAATGTTGTTGTTATTTCAATCATAGCTTGAATATGTTCTTTCTTTGCCTTTATCTCTTCCATTGTCATCAGGTTGGTGCTAGGTGCTATGTAATCATTCTCCAGATAATATGTTGCATATTCTCTAATTCTTGATAAGTGCAGCTTCATCCTTTTCTGCAATGTGGAGAAACTTGACTTGTTCAGCTTTGGTGCATCCCTTTTATACATCTTTGGATCTTGCCTCAAGTACCTTTAAAATTTTCTTTCGGAATCCAAAGCTCTGATACCAATTGTTAGTTAAGATGAGAGGGGGGGGGTGAATCATAAAAAACTCACAATACAATATATTCACCAGATTCAACCTCGGTAGCCTTTACTGATATGCAACTATGACTGTAAATCATTCAATACTCATAAACAGATACACTTAAAACATCATAAATTATTTAACACCAGATTTAATGTGGAAACCCAAATAGGTAAAAACCACTATGGGATTTCAAACCCACTAAGAAATATACCCTTCTAGAGTATGCTCAGTTAAAAGCTAATCCAATTACAGATTACAAAAACACATTGCTAGATGTGACCCAGTTAAGGGATTTCCCTCAAACTTGTTAGAGTCTTGCACTTTGTTAGAAGTGACCTTGTCAAAGGATTTCAAACACTCATTTAGAATGTTACCTTTCTAGAGGGTTTACAAATAAGACTGTTAAGTCCACTCGGTTAAGAGATTTCCTGTCACTTACAAAATAAATAACAGTAATAAAATATATCTGCAACTTCACATCTGAAATGCTAAAGCAGATTCTATGTGCTCAAAACAATCTTGTCATAAGACTTATCTTGCTTCTTGTTGGGCTTCTCAATCTGTTGTTCAATCAGATATTCAATCTTCTGTGCTTGGTGATCACTACTGTCGTGTCACTATTCTTCTATTTCACCCACATGCATTGTTCATCAACAATTTCTTATTTATGAACAATACCTAACTGCTTAATCTCCTTGATCACATTTCCCATGATCAATCTTAGCCATCAGGTCTTAAAACGTGACTAGGTTCATTGTATCCTTCAATCTAAAAATGTTTTACCTTGCCTTGGAACTTATGCTAGGTTATGATTGTTCAATCTGTGTTGTAGATCTTATCTCTTGTATTCTTGATGGCATAGATCCTCAACAAACTTCTTGCACGACATACCAATCATCTGATCAACTCCAACTCATTGGTATTCTACATTTAATAATGTATTTATCCATCCAATGCATTCTGTTATTACTCGATTATTACTCAATAAATACTGAACTTCACTCGGTAGATATTCTGCCTTCTTTAACCGATAGTGATAACCTTAGGGTTTACCGACTAGCATCTTGCTTGATAACATAGAACAGTATCAAGCCTTAACTAATTCTATAGCTTGAAATCTTTTCTCCTTTTTGTTCAGTCTTTGAATACTCATATATGGGATATCAAAACAATCAAAGCAACATAATCTCATCACTGTCTAACTCGGTAATAGTTTCCCATTGAATAACTTATTATTCCCCTTTTATTTTCACATTCATTCTATGTCTCTTACCGACATCTTTATACTTATCAAAACATAGTCATTAAGATATGGCAATATCATACTGAATCAAAAAATCAATTGCTTGACATCAATGAAAAAATAATATTATTAAGATAGTAATCATCCTTTCTCAATTATATCAACAATCTCCAACAACCTTCTCAATATCCTCATACCAACAAACTTACTGAGATGCTAACAATCTCCTTTTGTGAAAATGCTAACACTTATGCCCCAAAATCTGTAACCTTTCCTCCACACAAATCTCAAAATTTGAGATTCACTTCTCCTCCATATGTCCACCATCCCTCAAGGCGTGTGCCAATGTTGATATTTCCATCATTTCCATCTATCCATACACAATTCTTCCAACATCCCATCCATTATCCAACACGTCTTTTTCACCCTTCCATCCCTCTTATCCAATCCTTTGCATAAATCCTTGCCCTAGTTTCATTTCATTATCTTCCCAACATTTTGAGAATACCTTCATAACCATGGTCTATTGCAACTCATATTCTAAGGGTACCATCCTAATAAGTGAGACGCCGAGGTCCTTCTTCCATCCCCTATCATGCCTCCAATATCTTTCAAAAAGAAGAAAAAAATGATAAAAAGGAAAAAAAAATTAGAAAAAAAAAGTAAAGAGAAATAAATTCGTCCTTATGTGAAAACCACTTCTTGTGGCGCCTTGGGCAAGTACCATGATGTAAACTTGGCAAACAGGCATCATGCGTAATCAATTATCCTTTTGCACTTTACACTGGGGGCAAGTTCCATCCATGTTTATCCATCTATTATCCTTCATCCTCCATTATCCCTCATTCGCTCTATCTAGATTCATATCCCTTTTCCACCTTTGATCTTCACAAGGTTAAGGATCTTTATAGGTTTTGCATGTGTCCTATCTATTACACTTGATCCAAACCCTTTAGCTCCTATATATTGCTTGCTTGCATTCTTCATTACCACCTTTGATCTTGATCAACACTATGGACAAAATACAAAAAAATGTTTTCCACAAAACTCTTGACATGCCCACTTCTTTGGATCATATGGATTTATTACGCTATATCCTCACTTCACTGCCCTATATCCTTGCTTCACTGTGTATATCCTTGCTTCGTTGTGCTAAAATCCTTGATTTACATTGCTAAAATCCTTGGCACATTGCTATATCTGGACCCCCTGCTTGGATTAATGTTGTGAGATAGTCCTTGAAAGCATCCACCATCATTTGCTTATCCATTCATGTACTCAAAATCCCTTTTGCCTTGCTAGACACTAGGGGCAAACATTAAAAATTCTAAAAATCATAAAAAGTCCTGAACAAAATCCTAAAAATCATAAAAATTCCTGAAGAAATCCTAAAAATTAGAAAAAGTCTTGAAGAAATCCTAAAAAATTTGCAAAAGCCCCATAAAAAAAAAATGAATCTCTGCCAAGCAGGTAAAAACTTGGTAAATAGGTGCCTCTTGTACTCAAGAACTCCATCTATCAATGCAACATTGGCATTCCCACTTTCATGCATCTTTGGTTTCGCTTGTACATATCTTTTAGTCACTTTTGTGACATCCTGGTGCTTTTGGAACCCTCATGGCTTGAAATTGATCAATGTCCTAGTCTTAGGTTAATCAACAGAGCACATTACATATCCTAAGAAGTGTCAAACAAGTCATCTTTCCATTAGTGAAACCTAGTCGTCCACTTCAAGTCAGTCACCTGTCTCCTGACTACTGAAGAGTTTTATCACTAAGTACACAAGCAAAACATTACTAAAAACAATCAATAAATTGTTTGAGATATGCATGGAAATTTTCTTTGTGTGTTGTCTTTTATATTGGTTTTCGATTAATATCCCTCTGAGTAACTCAAGGAAGTCTATTATGACTAAGAGGAGCAAGGATTGGGGGCATAATATTTTCTTTGTTTTTTGCTTGTAGGAATGATCCCAATGATCTGGAAACATTTAAATTAGTTGGGTGTCTATGATAAGAGCCTTCACATTAAGGTGAAATTGCCACACATACCTTGACTCTACTTATTTGTATGCTACAGGGAGGTTCCCATCATTTCTTTGTCTGTTTTGAGGGAGTTTCTTTATCATGCAATCCGAGTCCATGCATAATCTATCCAAGGATATGAACAAAAAAAAAGGGTCATTACAGAAAAGATAATTAATATTGCACATGCAAAGAAAGGAACTCTACTATGCCTACTATAATTATAAAACGCTCAATGATGAAAATTAAGCTTTTCAAATCCACTGACTAGGTTTTAGTTGCATCTCATCTTGCATTTCATTCCGCATCTCATGAATTTCAAGTGATTTTGGTATAATAACAATGCTCTCTTTATCTTTTGAATGAGAGTTGGAAGCTTCATCATTTCTTAGCTAAGTGGTCTCTTTTTCATCATCATTTCTCTGATTGAGTACTTGTGTATTGAGACGTTAGCTGCATACATGATCATCTTCTATAGATTCATACATTCATTATCACTTATTTTCATTCATATTATTGCATGAAGAAAAATAAACATTTTCATTACTAGTTACTCATTCTCCTCATTTATTTGCATCCTCATTTATTTGCATAAAAAGAAACAAAAATAAACACCCATATTCCATTTATATTCATTCATCTATACTAAAAAGAAATGCATACATATAGAATAAAGCATATAGAACAACATCTCATAATCAATCAACACAAGTACGATGAAATCAAATAAAGAGCTTGTAAAGCGGCTGTCCTGAGTCCATTTTTGGGATCAAAATCGAAATCTGATGTCAACTTCATCATCGAAATTTCACAAAATTTGGACCACTTAGCACTTTTCATCAAAAGCTCATTCTCTCTTCTAATTGCACTCAATTTCTCATTAATCAACGCTGAATCTCAATTTAATTTCTACAAATCAACTTTACACTCAATTTCTTGCTAAAATTTCAAAAATTCCTCTGAATCAATTTGTGCTCAAACAACTTATCATTACTAATAATTGCCTATCATCATGTACCCTCGCTATCTTTCGATTCCACTCCCGAGGAGGCATACTTGTCACCTTATGATCTCACATCTTCAAATGTCGAGAAAATTTTCAAATCTTCATCAAAAGTCGACCAAAAATCTTTTTCAACTGAAGAAAATCAAACAAGACCTCATCGCTAGGGGCATATCAGTTTCATCGCTTCATATCAAGCTGATATTTGTCTTTTATCTTAATCAATCTCTTAATGTTAATCAATTTCATCACTTTTCATCAAGGTGATTATTCATTTAAACTCAATCAAGGGTTTAAAGATTTTCTTTGATCATGTTCAATCTAAGAAGGTGTTAAGTTTCATCGCATCGAATCAAGCCGGACAATTTATCTACGCTCATCATGTCTTGATCAATCAAGTTCAAGGTCAATTTTTATCATCACTCACTGTATCTAGGTTCAATCAAGTTCTAGATCAGTAAGATCTGCTTCTTGATCAATCAAGTTCAAGTTCGGTATCTTTTGTTTTCTATCGTTCCTAAGTTCAATCAAGTTCAGGAACAGTATCACTTTAATCAGACTTCATTTAGCTTCGTCGCTTCGAAACAAGATAAACACCTCGCTTTCATCTAGCTCATGATCAATCAAGTTCAAAACTGTTATCTCCTAGACATCAAATTTTCTTTGAACCAACGCGCTGCTCTCACATTCATTCAAAGAGGGGCAAATGTAATACCCTAAAATGATCATCTAAACCATGGGCCCCCTAATCTTGACAATGTCACCAGGGTCCTAACCAAAGGCAATTAAATAAATCTTGAGCACACAATTAATTTCTAAAATCATCAAATGTCACATGGCAAATGAATCACCTAATATTAATTAAATATTTATTTAATTAATTGATCATTCCAAGTAAATCATTTTAAAACAATTATCCTATTTATTTTATTAAATATCCTAGCATATTTAATTAAATAAATCAATTTTCTATAAATCTTCAAAAAAGGAAACAAATCAAGAAAGAGGAATTGGAAATTATGAGCACAAATCTTCAAAAAAAGAAATAAATCAAAAAAGGAATTAATTGACCAAGAAAGAATTAAAAATTGAGAAAAGAAATCAATTGGAGATAATCATGAAAAACAAATCAAAAATTGATAAATAATCTCAAAGAAAGCAATTAAAACAATTAAATCTTAAAATTGAATGAAAGAGAGAATAAATCAGTTTTTTCTGATTTTATCTTAATTTTAGTTCAATTTCCTTTAAAACTGAGAAAAACATCCAATCACATCAATTCACCTGGATTGTGCTTCCTCTTGGAAAATCTAGACCACTCATCATCATTTGATCTCAGCCTTTGGTTGCTTTCTGAATTTTCTATAAATTCAGGCTCTCATCTCTCATTCAAAAATCTTGGAGAATATATTGTTATTATGTCATGTTTGCTCTAGGTTCATTGAGAATTTGCATTGAGATATTGCATATTATTTATTTCATATTGTTTAAATCACTTAGCTCATTTATTGCATAAATCATGTTAGATTAATCTTGCATTCATCTAGCTTAAATCCATGCTCATATAGATAAAAATCCTTCGTTTAGGTGTTGTCTAGTCACTGGATAGCTTAGCAATCTGAGAGCAATCTAAACTCGCATCTACTAGAAGGAAATGGGTTGCTTTGTTATGGTTTTATTCTTCATTGATTATTGATTTACTAACCATGCATTTAATGACTTAATTGAAGTGTTGTGTATTCTAGATACAGATCCAGGTCCACTTTTCACACACACACCTATCTGTGTTATAATAAGCGATTGAGGAAGATAGTTGAGAGTGAAAATGTCAAGGTTGATGAAAGCAATAAGAGGTAGTACAGATCTTGCAGACATGATTCAGATGATTAGAATGATAGTGCAAACAAAGGAAAGCAACCTTAGACCCAAAATCAAATTCAGATCATTCTGATGAATCTAGTAACTCAAGTAGAAGGAACTAGTGCAAGTGCCAAAGAAAGAACATAAGAGTCAGAAATTCAAGAAAATCTTAAAACTCCTAGGTATATAAGATTGAATCATTCTAAAAATCAGATTATAGGAGATAGAAACAAAGGTGTCCAAACAAGAAGAAAAATTGTTGAAGATTAAGTTGAGTATTGTTTGATTTTAAATATTGAACCTAAAGATGTGAATGAAGTGTGTAAAGATGAACATTGGGTAAAAGCAATGGAAGAAGAATTGATGAAGATTGAAAAGAATAATATATGGATTCTTGTTCCCAAACCTAAGGACAAAAATGTAATTGGAACCAAATGGGTCTTCTGGAACAAACTGAATGAGCAAGGTGAAGTTGCTAGAAACAAAGATAGACTTGTTTGTAAAGGATATTCTCAAATGGAAGGAATTGATTTTGAAGAAAATTTTGATTTGGTGGCAAGAATTAAAGTTGTAAGATTATTTATTTCTTTTGTTGCTTACAAGGATTTCAAAGTCTATTAGATGGATGTCAAGTTAGCATTCATAAATGGTGAATTAGAAGAAGAGGTGTACATAGTACAACTAGATGGATTTCAAATAAATAATCAAGGAGATATGGTTTGTCAGTTGAAGAAAGAATTGTATGGATTGATGCAAGTCCCAAGAGCATGGTATGATAGATTGGATAAGTATATGTTGAAGATAGGATTTAATAAAGGTACTACTGATAGTAATCTGTACTTCAAGATCGATCACAATAACATTCTGATTGTTGAATTTTTTGTTGATGATATTATATCTGGAGGGAATGATAGTTTGTGCAAAGTATTTTCTAATGAAATGCAGAATGAATTTGAAATGTCTATGATTGGAGAGATGAAATTCTTTTTGGGTTTGCAAATGACTCAGTCAGAAAAAGGAATCTTTATATCTTAGTCCAAGTATGTAAAAGAGTTGTTGAAGAAGTTTGGTTTGGAAGATACAAAGATATTTGCAACTCCTATGGTGACTAGATGTTAGTTGACTAAGGATGATGATTCTCCTAAAGAAAATAAAACTAGATACAAATCTATGATTGGTGGATTACTTTATTTGACTCAGACTACACCTGATATCATGAATTCCATTTGTCTTGTTGCTAGATTTCAAGTTTATACTAAGGAATCTCATGTTGTAGTTGTTTAGATATTTGAAAGGAACTATTGATTTTCATCTATGGTATCCTAAGGATGATGATTTTACTTTGAGTGCTTTTACTGATTTTGATTGGGAAAGAGATGTGGATGACAAAAAGAGTACTAGTCATGGTGTATTTTTTTGGGGAAAAAGATTGGTTTCATGGTTCAGCCAAAAATATAACTCTATTTCTATATCTACTAGACAGGCAGAATATATTGTTGCTACTAATAATTGTACTCAGGTGGTATAGATGAATCAAGTGTTGAAAGATATTAGAGTAGTGTATGATGAACCTAACTGTGACAATTCAAGTGCAATTAACATTTCTAAGAATCTGGTGTTGCATTCAAAGACTAAGCATATATCAATCAAGTTTGACTTTTTGAGAGATAAGGTAAATGAGAAGGAAGTTGGATTGGCATATGTTCCTACTAAGGAAGAGATTGTAGACATATTCACAAATCCTTTGCCTAAGGATACTTTTGAGTATCTCAGAGGAAAGTTAGGGGTGATTTCCCCTCGTGATCAGAACTAAGATGCATTGGTATGCACCAGTCCGGTGTATTTCACAGATATATCTTTTGATCCAGATTGATTAGTGGTGGCTGCTACTCAGGGGGGGTAGTCAATAAGTCACTTTGTGAGTCAGTTTTGAGTTTTCATTACAAATATGTTCCTTTACCATTGATGTCAAAGGGGGAGATAGAGTCAAGTGAAAAATCATGAAAAGATGTAAAAAGGGGAAGAGAGTTGTATGCAAGCTCTAAGAAAGAGAGTTGTTGAACTTCTTTGTCATTGATTTTTTTCACATCACATGTTGCCATGAATGCCAAAGGGGGAGATTGTTGGAAGTATGCTACAAATATGTGCTTGAGAGATATTTGAGAGATGTATTGTCATTTATGTCAACATATTTATTTGTATGTGACAGTGATGCAGTGAAGTTCAGTGAGTTAGTTTGTTCAACGTAGTCAACATGTTGAAGAACAAAGTTTGTGAATTAAAGGGCTTGTAGATGATTGTCTATAGTTGATTCAGTTCAAGTTTCAAAGGTTCGCATGAATATTTGATTGATTTATGGGTATCTGAGTTGTGGCTAGTTTTTCAGTTGTTTAGTGCTGATAGAGTGTCGGTATTTTGATTTGCATTTCTCTGCATTGTAATATCTTGATCCACGAATTTGGAGATATGTTTGGGATGTTGATGCATGTCCTCAATTCAAGTGGTTCATGGTTTGGATCTCCACAGGTGATTTTTCTATGTTGATAGTCATTGCAATTAGTGTTCCTGAGGTTCGGTATGATGATGCTGATGATTCTACTAATTTGTGTTTGTGTGGATGTTGCGGTGATAATTCTTGATGGTTGTGGATGTTTCTAGATTGTGTTCCTTTTGTGTTGGTGGTCCACATTTATCATTGATCTCATAATTGATGTTTTTCTCCAGTGTTTTGGTGCTCTTCATGTTTTTGGCTAATTAGATGCTTGTGGTGTGTTGTCGATCTATGCTTTAATGTTTAATTATCAGATCTGAGAATAATTTTAAGTTACATAATTTTTTGATGAAATTGATTCACCCTTCCCCCTCAATTGTCTTCCCTATTGGTATCAAAGCTATTTTCATCACAACTAACTTCTGCAATCCACAAACTATTGTTGGCAATTAACACTCATTGGAATCATATATTGTCATTGATGGCAACAAGATTCTATTGAAGGCATATACCGACATATATCAGCACTTGGAGGCATACATCGGTGGATATCAACATTGAGTATTTAGGGTCATCACCGACACCAACACCAACATCCAGCATTTCAGTGAAGCCGACATCAGTTTGGATCCGAAAGGTTTTATTGTAAAATCATTTTGTAATTATTGTATTGGGTCGACATTGTATATCTTTTGTATTGTAAGCCAACATAAGGCATATTGTTTGTAAGGGTATATAAGTCAGTCTGTTAGGTCATTTTGATGATGTGACATAGGAGAATAATAGCAGAACTATGTGATGCGAAGGATACGTATGTAGATCATTTGTATGTGAATGTAATATCATACTATGATTAGTAGATGGTTGTAAAGAATTCTTGGAGGAAGAGGAGATACCAGTAGAAGGTTCAGGGTTTATGAACTGGTACTAAATAGAGCTTTAACTAAAACTCTTTTTGGTATTGCAGATGCATTTTGTGAGTTCACCAGGACTATTTTATTTCAACAAAAGCTTGTAGTCAGTGAGACTCTTTTGTGTTGAGCAGTGTGCCTTCCTGCATGTACAGGCCCCCATGCTATGTATTATATTTAATATGGCCAATGAATTGATATTGTGGGTCACAAATCCCATCGTGGTTTTTCCTCTTTGAGCTTTTCCACGTATAAATTCTGCGTGTTATGGTGTTCATTCGTGTGGCTGATTTATTTGGTTCATGTTATATGTTTCTTCATTTACTGGTTTATATGTGTATGTTATAAAAGGTTAAAATCTTGTGTTACCGGCAAAACACTGATTCACCCCCCCCCCCCCCCCCCCCTCTTAGTGTTCTTGGGTTCATTGTATTCCAACAACTAGAAAACTAGTTGATGTAACATAATATTTACCATCTAATGGAATCCAAACCATTATGCCAATGAGATATTAAATATTGTTTCTTGCATACATTATAAATTATATCTTGCATATTGCCATAGCCAACACCAAAACATCAAAATCAATTGCATCACCAAACACAAGATGAAATATGAACATATCTAGACTAGAATCCATCCAAACAACCAAGTTTAACATCAATGAAAACCTACAAGCTCATATTTCCTATAGAATATTTGTATTTGATAAGATTTGAGAGTCTAGTACCACCTCATAGGGCCAAATCAACATACATTTGATGTGGTTATCTCATCTCTACCTTTGAATTAGCTACATAAGCTTGACATTCATTCTATCAAGCCCTAGTGGAAGGATTGGCTTTGGAATCCCAACTCAATTTTTTTATAATTACAAGTCATAGTTGGGCTACCATTGGCTTTTTCCTCACCTTTATATGGTCCTCACTCTTAATTTGTGGTGGAATTTTCACTTTCCTTCGCACATGTGTGGCAGAGGCATTTTCACACTATCTGGTTGATAGTCACTAAACCCAAGCTTGCCCATTTTGCTTGGTGTATTCTTTTCCAAGGCTTGTTTGTGGGCTCTCATCTTAGACATATGGGTGTTTTGAATCCACGATGCCTATTTTGTGGCCAACTAGAGACATTCAAACATATTTTTTAGTTTTGTTGTCATGCCCAATAATTGTGGAGCTAGATTCATTATTTTTTCCACCTCTTCCATCCACAACCCTTTTCTTAGCATATAGTGTTGGCATTTTGATGATGTTTTGATTGTCATTGATGGACACACACTTTCTTGATGTATGAGTTATGCTCAACCAGTAATTGTTCCAACCGGTATTGTGTATTATTGAATGTATAGTCTTTAGACTATTGGTATTTTGTAGAAGATGGTTTACCAGCCATAGATTAACTACAGATCCCAAGTGGTATGAAGACCCCAAGCGGTTTGAGGATATCAAGTGGTACGAAGGACCCAAGTGGTAGTTAACTTTTTATCGGAACACTACGATTTTCCAGTCTTCATTTTTGACAACCGGTAATTGGTATATTGTATTAACCGGTATATATCTGTGATGAGTTACCAACCAGTATTACTATAATGTGTGATGAGTTATCATCCACCGATACTTTGGCGGTGTATTTGTGTCGTGTTACCAAATGTGTCTAGATGCACTGTACCTAGGAACTTGTAGTGTAATTTTATTGGACCGACATGAAACCAGATTCCTTTATAAGGACATCATGTCTAGGGTTTGCATGTGTGAGATAGAGAATAGAAAAGGTTATGTGCGATCATCAAAGAGAAGATTAGGTATGTGTGAAGAGGTAGAGTGTGGAGATATTAAAGACTGAAGTAATGCTAAAATGCATTAACAATGAGTTGTCAAGGATCTAATTAAGCATGACATGCTAGTATCTAGATCATTGACTTGTTGATTACTAATATCTTCGACAAGTCTAAAACCCTTAACCGAGTAGGCCTAGCAAAGCCTTTGTAAATCCTCTAGCAAGGTGGTTCACAACTGTGGATCTGAAATCCTTTAACAAGGTAGTCTTTAACAAGACTTATCTCCTAACATAGATCTATTCTAGTGAAGAACATTGTATGACCTTAACCGGTCTGGTTACTATTCTGCAGATAGTTACTTGTGAGTTTCTTCTCACCATGGTTTTTCCCATTTGGGTTTCCACATCAAATTTCTTGTGTTATGGTGATTTTTCTTTTGTGGGTGAATGCTTTGTTTTCTATTTGGTTTGCACTTATCTCAACCGGTTTATTAGTGATTCTATTGCACCAGTTATCTACTAAACTATTTAAAAGATTGATTACAGTATTTTTTGGTATACTTATTCACCCCCCCCTTCTTAGTATTCATCAATTGGTATCAGAGCCAACCTTTCTTTAAGTTTAACCACTTCGAAGGAGATATGGGGGAATACAGTGTGAGGGAACTTACACATCATCTCACTCAGACTGAGAGAGCCTGTGATGAACTCAAAGTCAAGTATAAAGCCTCTCTAGCCAAGAGAAGAGAGCATGCTAAGAAACTGATGGAACTCACTGAAAATGGCTCTTCTGATGAAGCTGACATGGATTCCCTAGTTGAAGAAGTTGAAAAACTAAATGAATCTAAAGCCAACCTGAGAAGAGAGTTGGAAGGACTGACTATCAAAATGTGTCAAGAGCTTGAGAATAGAAGGAAAGCTGAAGATCTGGTAAAAGACAAAGATCATGAGATCTCCAAGATGAAGCAAGAAATCAGTACCCTTACCACTCATCTCTAGGAGAGTAAAGTGGAAAAAGAAGAAATGCAAGGTGAACTAAACATGGCTATTTCTAAGAATGCAACCTTGATTGAATCCATTGCTTCTATTTCCAAGGAACTTACTGAGTCAAAGGAGATACTTGCCAAATTCAATCAGAGTACTACTAAGCTAGAGCAAAAGCTAGAATCAGCAAAGCTAGTAAAGAATACAACTAGACTTGGTTTCTCTAGATATGAGGAAGGTGAGACCTCTGGAACAAAAGCTGAAACATCAAAGAGGCAACCAACTTCCAAGGATAAAGGTAAGAAAAACTTTAAACTTATTTGCTTTAATTGTCTCAAAGAAGGACATACTGCCAATATGTGTAGAAGCAAGGCCTACAACAATTTTCCTTATTTTTAAAACAATGTGCCTAGATCCAATAGATTCAATGAAAACTGTTATGCATGCAACAAGTTTGGGCATAGAGCATTTGAATGCAGGTCGGTTTTGTACAACACTGAGAGATATCCTTCAAGGACTCAAGGAGTTATTCTGGAACTTTCTATGAACTAGAATCCCAACTGGTACAATACCTATGACCATCGGTCAGTCGTTTATCAAGTGGCAACTAGCTGGAGAGCAACTTGTTTGATCTATCATGGTAGCAGTCACACTGCTGCAACATGCAAAATGAAGAATGGAAGTATGAATAATGGACCATGGAGAACACCTGGAATGGTATGCTATCATTGCAACAAACTGGGACACACTTCCAGAACTTGCAAACTGAGAAAGAACCTATCGGGTGATATAGAAATCACTCCAGAAGGGAAGATTGATGTTGAAACTGTTCAGGTGGAAATGAATAAAACTTGGAGAAAGAAATCAGAAGAAGAGTCACAGGATGAACCGACTTCTACACCTAGTGTGGAAGTCTCTGAACTGGCAAACTGAGCTTCAAAAAAGCTTAGGGGAAACATATCGGTGAAATATTTCAAACACCCGGTTTATATCGGTAAAGACCTTTACCGGTATATGTTACATGTCAGTTGGTAGAAGATCTAAAGTGGTAAAAGGCAAAATTAGGGTTTGTACCCTAGCAGTGATGCATTTATTATGGTCGGTGAGAGTTTGTTTTAAAGGGGTTTTCCTTGTCATTTTCACTTATCTATTTTTGAAGGAAGAATTTTCAAGAGCAGAGCAACCGGAGCAATTTATTTAGTATTTGGATAAATCATGTGCAAAATTTGTCGATCATCTTCAAGAAATCAGTGAAGAACACTAAGCGATGAACTAGCAACCAAAGTGGTGAACTGTGCGCGATATTGGAAAACCTAAATTTCAGTTTGAGAAGGTATTTTCCAAAATTATTTCTTATCATTTGGTTATGGCTTTTGCATCACATTTTAGTTCTAGTGCACCTGAAGATACACCTGATTTTCTTCAAAATAAAATGAGATACAATGCCCTATCTCAAATTCCTACTAAATTTATTATGGAGGAAGATATTTTAGGGTATATAGACTGTAAGTTGGAAGACCTAGGATCCCTAGTAATTCACTCCTAGCTAAGTCTGTTATGTGGAGATGACAAGAAGATCAAATCAAAGTATAGCATCCTCGAGAAGATGAATCTACATAATGCAGTATACTTTATGGAAGAATTTATAGAAGAACATATTCATATTATCCTCAGCAAAGTGCATGGTGACAAAATATATCTCGAGTGGACCCATGACATCACACTAGAAGCGGTTCATGCCATCACTAGATTCTGCAATGTTGGAGAAGTACCATCTCTACGGAAGGTCACCAAAACTAAAATGATAGAGCTCACCGATTCTGTGAGTGCCCAATGGGCAATGACCATCAACACCATTAAAGATGATCTAGTAAAATATGCTTGCATGGTGATTGGTTACAGGATATTTTATGCTAGCAGAATGAATTTTTTCCCTGTTGCTGCAGTGAATGTTGCTTATAGGATGATCAAGAAAGATACTAAATTTGACCTATGTACCTATTTATAGAAGCAATTGTTGGTGAATCTGAAATCCATCAAACAGGATAAATCACTGAGGTTCAAGTTTGGCCAGCTTTTGGTCGGTGTATTCTTCTATTTTCAAGGTTATTTTCCTAGAGTAGGTGATGTTCAATGGTCTACTGACCTACCAGTTTCCAGATAGATTAAAGAGAGTCTACAAGTAGTAGGAACTGCATATCCTGAGGTTCTAGGTAAGTATTTTGATGAATTCAAACCAAAGATGAGCCAAAGAATAAGAATATCTGGTGATGTAGTGAAGAAGTATGAAGATGACATTTGCTTCACAATAAGGACATATGACTGCATAATGGAAGCTGTGGAACCAAGAAAGGAAGTAGTTGGCCCTATGGGGTATGAAGTGGTGAATGACTTATTGATCGGATATGTCTCTACCCTACTTGCCTCACCACTAGATGCAAAGAAGAAAAGAACTGGTACCTACTTAGAGAGGCTCACACCAATTGAGGAACCGAAGTAGAAAAAGGGCAAAGCAGTGCCATCGGTATCTGCACCGGTTACATCTGCCAGTCCAAAAGTGACCAAGCGGTCACTAGCCAAAAAGAAACCTAAGATTATTCTGACAAAAGTATTCGAGAGGAAGCGGAAAACTAGGAATCACTCACCAGAGTCAAAGGACACTAAACTAGAGATTCAAATAAAGAAGACAAGGCAATCGAGCAAAAAGTCGAAGTCTACCGGTAATGCACCAGTAACTTCTACATTGGTAAATATACATAATACCTCTTATAAACCAATGACACATTGTCAGAGGACAATAAAGAATATTAGGAGGAAAGTGCTTTATGATTTAAAGGACTATTTTGATGACTTTAGTGATAGTGAGAAAGAGGAGGTAGAATAGGAGGTCATTAAATATTTATGTATTAATGATCAGTCACCTTCTAAGATTAAATCTATTAATCCAAATTCTTTGTATAATTCTTTGGATAATAAATGGCACAATGCCATTGAGAGAGAACAAGAGATCAGGGAGAAAAATTTTGTACAGTACTTTCCTGATGCTTCAAATTTTGAGTTATTTGAAATTATGGATAAGAACAAAGGCATCTTCTTTATGAGAAGGAGGCGACTCAGGTTACTAGAAGGTAAAACTTATGAAGTAGAAAAGGATACACACATACATGTTAAAGCTATTGTCAAAATACACCAAGTATCTGAAGCCACTAGGAAGGCTAATCAAGAACCTGACCTATCGTCAGGCGAACCGGATGAGGTATTTGATAGTCAAGGTGAAAGAGTGACATAACAAATTGACCCTATTAATGTTGATACATTAGCTAATGAGGATGTCACTCCTGACAAAGAAAAAGCTAAGAAAGAGAAACATGACAAAGAGAAAGCAGAGAAAGAACAAGAAGAAAAAGCAAGGCAAGAAGAAAACAAGAGAAAAAAGGAAAAGAAAAAGCAAGAAGAAGATAAGAGAAAAGAAGAAGATAAGAATAGAGAAGAAGATAAGAGAAAATAAGAAGAGAAGAAGAGAGAAGAAGATAAGAGAAAGGAAGAAGAGAAGAAGAAAGAAGAAGAGAAGAGGAAGGAAGAAGAAAGGAAGAAGGAGGAAGAGAAGAAAAAGTAGGAAGAGGATAAGAAGAAGGAAGAAATGGAGAAGAAACAAGATGAGGAGAAAAAGAAAGAATTAGAGAAGAAGAAAGAAGAAGGAAAGAAAAGAATGGAAGAGGAGAAGGAAGCAGAGAAGAGAAAACAAGCAGAGATCAAGACCAAAGAAGGAGGGCAGACTCCTAAGGCAACCAGTGATCAAACCCAGCAGGTTGATTCCACCAGTCCTATTGATCTAACTCTTGCATGTCTGACTCAATCGGTAGATATGTCTCAGTTACTTCAAGGCATAAAACTTGCATAGGAGAGACTGGAAGAATTGTGGATGAAGAAAGAACAGGACCCCAAAGGCAATATTTCTGATTCTCTTCTTCTTTCCTTTCTTCTTCCTTCTTCTTCTTCTTTGCTTCCTATTTCTTCTCTTCTTCCTATTTCTTCTCTTCTCCCTTCTTCTTGTTTTCCGCTTCCTTCTTCTTCTCTTCTTCCTTCTCAAACCGGTATTGCATTATAGTCTATAGGCTATCGGTGTTTTGCAGAAAGTGTTTTACCGATCTCAAGCAGTATGGAGACCTCAAGCAGTTTGAGGATCTCAAGCAGAGAAAAGAAACTGAAGCGATAGTTATCATTTTCCTAGTATTCATTTTTGAACAACCGGTAAGCGGTTTAATGTTTGAACCGGTATTACTCTGTGATGAGGTAGCAACTGGTAATTGATAAAGTTGTATGAACCAGTAATAGTCTGTGATGAGTTACCAACTAGTAATACTCTGTGATGAGTTAACAACCAATATTTATATGATTAGTTACCATCCACCGACACTTTGATAGTAATTTGTGTCATGTTATCAAATGTGTCTAGATGCAATGAACCTAGGAACTTTCAATGTAATCCTATTGGACTGACATGAAATTAGATTCTTTTTTAAGGGCATCATTTCTAGGGTTTTGGAGGTGTGTAGTTGTTAGGATTTTTGATGGTTGATGAGTTTTTTGTATGTGCAATCTTAGAAGAGAAGATCAAGTCTAAGTGTTGTAACAGAGTGTGGATTTACTGAAGACTGAAGTAATGCTGGAATGCATTAGCAATGAGCTATCATGGATCTAGACAAGCAGACTGTGCTATTTGCTAGATCATTCACTTGTTGATTACTCACATCTTCAACAAGTCTAAAACCCTTAACCAGGTAGGCCCAGAAAAGCCTTTCTAAATCCTCTAACAAGGTGGTTCACATCTATGGATCTGAAATCCTCTCACAAGGTAGTCTTTAATCAGACTTATCTCCTAATAGAGATTGAGATTCCTAACAAGATCTATTCTGGTAAAGAACATTGTATGACCTTAACCGGTCTGGTTACTATTCTGTAGATAGTTACTTGTGAGTTTCATCTCATCATGGTTTTTCCCATTTGGGTTTTCATGTCAAAATCTCTTGTGTTATGGTGATTGTGCTTCTGTAGGTGAATGCCTTATTTTCTGTTTGGTTTGCATTTGTGTTAATTAGTTTGTTAGTTAAACTGTTATACCGGTTTACTGCTAAATTGTTAGTGTTTAAATTCAGTATTTTCTGGTATACTAATTCACCCCCCCCCCCCCTCTTAATATTCATCAAATGGTATCAGAGCCAACCTTTCTATAAGTTTAACTACTTGGAAAGAGATATGGGGGAATACACTATGAGGGAACTTACTCATCAGCTCACTCAATCTGAGAAAGTCTATGATGAACTCAAAGTCAAGTATAAGGCCTCTCTGGCAAAAAGGAGAGAGCATGCTGAGAAATTGATGGAGCTAATTGAAAACAACTCCTTTGATGAAGCGGATATGGATGCCCTAGTTGGAGAAGTTGAAATATTGAATGAGTCTAATGCCAACCTAAGAAGGGAATTGGAAGGACTAACTATCAGGATGTGTCAAGAGCTTGAGAACTGGAGGAAAGCTGAAGATCTGGTAAAAGACAAAGATCATGAGATCTCCAAGCTGAAGCAAGAAATCAGTGCACTTACCACTCATCTCTAAGAAAGAAAAGTGGAAAAAGAAGAAATGCAAGGTGAACTAAACTTGGCTATTTTTGAGAATGCAACCTTAAAGGATTCCAATACTGCTATTACCAAAGAACTCACTGAGTTAAAGGAAATACTTGCCAAATTCAATAAGAGCACTATTAAGTTAGAACAAAAGCTTGAATCAGCAAAACCAGTAAAGAATACCACTAGACTTGGTTTCTCTCAGTATGAAGAAGGTGAGACCTCTAGAGAAAAAGATGTAGCATCAAAGAAGCAATTGCCATCAAAGGATAAAGGTAAGAAAAAGTTCAAACCTATTTTCTTTAATTGCCTCAAGGAAGGACACACTGCCAATGTATGTAGAAACAAGGCTTACAATACTACAAAAATATGTCATAATCTCAGACATATTTTTGTTGTAAAACACTCTTGATCAAGCTTAATGCTTTGTAGTAGCTCCGTTTCATTTGCAGACTAGAGGTCAATGGGACTGGTGATGTCAGCCAGTTTGGCTTTACCACCGATTGCTTTTGGGGTCTCTGAATGTACACTTTTTGCTGCTTCCTCCTTTTCCTTGTCTTTTTGCTTATCTTCTTCTGCCTTCTTGTACTCCTCAACTTCTTTCTTTCTTTTTCCTTCTTCCTTCTTTCTTTCTTCTTCTTTCCACTTCTCTTCTTCTATCCTTTCTGCTTCCTTCTTCTTCTTCGCTTCCTGTTTCTTCTCTTCTTCCTATTTCTTCTCTTCTTCCCATTTCTTCTCTTCTTCCTTCTTCTTCTTCTTTTCTTCCTATTTCTTCTCTTCTTCCTTCTTCTTCTCTTCTTCCTTCTTCTTCTCTTCTTCATTTTGCTTATCTTCTTCCTTTTGCTTCTTTTCATCTTCTGCCTATTTCCTCTTCTCTTCCTCCTTTCTCTTCTCCTCGTCCTGTTTCTCCTATCCTGCCAATTATGATGGTGTATCAGGGGTAATATCTTCACCATTCAAGGCATCAACATCAATGGGGTCCATTTTCTCAGTGACTTGTTCTCCCTCACTATTATACACTTCATACGGTTTTGCAATTTTCGGTTCTTGTTCAGCGTTTTTGTTGGCTTCAGACACTTGATGCAATCTCAGAGCAGCTTGAGCATGAGAGTGGGTATCTTTTACCACCTAAGGGACTTTCCATTCTAGCAACAAGAGTCTCCTTCTTTGCATAAAGAAGAACCCTTTATATTTTTCCATAACTTCATAGAGTTTAGAATTGGACACATCAGGAAAATATTGTGCAAATATTTCCTCTCTTATTTCCTGTTCTTTTTCTATGACAATGTGCCATTTATTGTCCAAAGAATTATATAAAGAATCTGGTGTCACAGATTTAATTTTTGATGGCGACCAGTCATTAATACATAAATACTGAATGACTGCCTATTCTACTTCCTCCTCATTATCATTGAAATCATCAAAATAATCTACTAAGTTACTCAACACTTTCCTCTTAATATTCTTAATGGTTCTTTGACAATGTGTCAAAGGTTTGTAAGAGGAGATATCAATATTTACCGGTGTTGATGATGTCGGTTCACTACTAGTTGCCTTTGTCTTCTTCCTCATTTGCCTAGTCTTCTTAGGCAGTTCTTTAGATACAGTGTCTTCTGAGTCTAGTGTGTTGCTTTTTGTTTTCCACTTTATCTCAAAGACTTTGGCAGGAGCAACTTCTAGTTTCTTCTTTGTCGGTGACCACTTGGTCACTTTAGGAGTCGCTAGGGTAACCGGTACCGATACAGATGGCACTTCCTTTCCTTTCTTCACTGAGGGCTCCTCAACCGGTGTAACCCTTTCCAAATAAGTGTTGGTTCTCTTCTTTTTAGGATCAAGTGGTGAGACAAGTAGGGTAGAAGCATACCTATCCATCATGTCGTACATTACCTCATAACCCATAGGCTCCACTTCTTCCTTTTTGGGCTCAACAACCTCCATTATGCACTCATCTACTTTGATGATAAAGCAGATGTCCTCTTCATATTTCTTGACAATATCATTGGATATTCTCACCCTTTGGCTCATCTTGTGTCTGAACTCATCAAAGTATTTGTTCAGAACTTTAGGGTAATCAGTTCCAACCGCTTCTAGACTTTCCCTGATTTGCTTTGAAATCGGTTGGTCAGCAGACCACTAAATATCACCGAGTCCTGGAAAGTAGCCTTGGAAGTAGAAGAAAAATCCGACCAATAGTTGTCTGAATTTAAATCTCAAGGCATTGTCCTATTTTATTGACTTTAGGTTCACCAGGAGTTGCCTTTGCATACAGGTGCATAAATCAAATGAGGCATCTTCCATAATCATCCTGTACTCAGCATTTACCATTGCAGCAGAGATAGAGTTGATCCTACTAGCATAGAATGTCTGGTAACCTATCACCATGTAGGCATATTTGACCAGATCATCCTTGATGGTATTGATGGTCATTCCTCATTGGTTGCTCACATAACTAGTGAGCTTGGTCATATCGGTCTTGTTGATCTTCCTTAGGGCTAGCACTTCTCCAACGTTACAAAAACTGGTGACGACATGAACTGCTTCCGATGTGATATCATGTGTCCACTCCAAATACATTTTGTCACCATGCACTCTACTTAGAATGATGCATACATGATCATCTATGAATTCTTCAAGAAAATAGACCACATTGTGAAGCTTCTTCTTTTCCAAGATGCTAAATTCTGGTTTGATCTTCTTGTCCTTCCCGCAAAACACTCAACTAAGAATGGATCACTAGAGATCCTAGGTCTTCAATTTTACTATCAATGTAATATGAAATACCTTCCTCCACTATAACACCAACGGGTATTTGGGATAGGGCATTATATTTTCCCTTTCGTTGTATGAAATCAATTGAATCAATGGGTGCACTAGAACTAGAGTGTGATGTTGAAGCCATGATAAACAGAGAAACTCAAAGAATACCTTTGAAAGTCAAGATTTAGGGCTTGCAAATTCTGCTTCTTCACTCACTACTTCAGTTGCTGGATTACCGCTTTGAGTTCCACACTTGACCAATTGATGAAATCTTCAGATTCTTCTTCAAGGTTTTGAAATCTCTTCGAATTGCAAGACAAATCGCCTTTTGTCACTCTGCACTTGAAAACTTCTTCACTCAAAAACTGATAAGTGAAAAAGACTTGAAAATCCCTTTTTAAATGAATTCTTCACCTACCATAATAAATGCTCCACTATTAGGGTGTAAACCCTAATTTGCCTTTTACCATTTCCGGTCTTCTACCAACTGATAGGTATCACATACCGGTTAAGGTCTTTTATCAGTGTAAATCAGGGGTTCAAAACATTTCACTGATTTGTTGCCCCTAAACCTTTTTGTAGCTTAGTTTGCCAGTTCAACGACTTCCACACTAGGTGCAGAAACTGGTTCTTCTTGAGACATTTCTTCTGGCTTCTTCTTCCAAGTTTTCTTCATATCTATTTGAACAGTTTCAACATCAATCTTTCCTTCCAGAGTGGCCGATATATCATCCAATATATTCTTTTTTGTTTTGCAGAATCTTGTTGTATGACCCGGTTTGTTGCAATGATAGAAAATCATTCCAGGTGCTCTCCAAGGTCCATTATTCATGTTTCCATTCTTCCCGCTGCATGTTGTAGCAATGTGACCACTACCATGACAAATCAAACAGGTTTCTCTCCATCTGGTTGCCGCTTGATAGCCACTGCTTCCTGACTGATAATTGTAGATAATAAACCGGTTAGGATTCCGGTTCCCAGAGGGTTCAGGAAAAAATCCTTGATTCGTTTGAGGATACCTTCCGGTGTTGTGCATGATAGACCTGCATTCAGATGCTCTATGCCCAAACTTGTTGTATGCATAACAATTTCCATTGAATCTATTGGATCTAGGCTTATTGTTTAAAAAGTAAGGAAAATTATTGTACGCCTTATTTCTACATGCATTGGCAGTGTGTTCTTCTTTGAGGCAATTAAAGCAAACAGGTTTGAACTTTTTCTTACCTTTATCCTTTGATGTTGGTTGCTTCTTTGATGCTACATCTTTTGCTCCAGAGGTCTCACCTTCTTCATACTTAGAGAAACCAAGTCCAGTGGTATTCTTTACTGGTTTTGCTGATTCAAGCTTTTGTTCTAACTTAACAGTGCTCTTATTGAATTTGGCAAGTATTTCCTTTGACTTAGTGAGTTCATACTTGTTGAAGATGTGAGTAATCAACAAGTGAATGATCTAGAAAATAGCACAGTCTGCTTGGTTAGATCCATGATAGCTCATTGCAAATTCATTTCAACATTACTTTAGTCTTCAGTAAATCCACACTCTGTTACAACACTCAGACTTGATCTTCTCTTCTAAGATCGCACATACAAAACTCATCAACCACCAAAAACCCTAACAGCTACACACCTCCAAAACCCTAGACATGATGTCCTTAAAAAAGAATCTGATTTCATGTCAATCCAATAGGATTAAATTGCAAGTTCCTAGGTTCATTGCATCGAGACACATTTGATAACACGACATAAATCACCATCAAAGTGTCGGTGGATGGTAACTCATCACATAAATACCGGTTGGTAACTCATCATAGAGTATTACCGATTGGTAACTCATCACAGACTATTACCGGTTCATACAACTTTACCGATTGTCGGTTGGTACCTCATCACAGATTAATACCAGTTCAAACATTAAACCAATTACCGGTTGTCCAAAAATGAAGATTGGGAAAATGATAACTGCCGCTTCAGTTTCTTCACTCCGCTTGAGATCCTCGAACCACTTGAGGTCTCCATACCGCTTGAGATCAGTAAAACACTTTCTGCAAAACACCGATAGCCTATAGACTATAATGCAATACCGGTTTGGAACAAATACTGGTTCAGCATAACTCATACATACAAAAAGTGATCTCAAAGCAAGTGTGTGTCCATCAATGACAATCACAATATAAACATAAAAAAAATGCCAACAGATTCCACCAATCCTATTGATCTAACTCTTGTATGTCTAAGTCAATCAGTAGATGAGTCTGAGCTACTTCGAGGCATGAAATTTGTACAGGAGAGACTGGAAGAATTGTGGATGAAGAAAGAACAAGATGTCATACAAATTGTAGTTGATACCCTTACCAGTCTAACTCCCGGTACTAACCTCCCCAGTCTCGACTCCTCTCTATCCAAGCTCAAGCTTCTTTGTACCGTAGTAGAGGACCAGGTACAATGCTTGGAAGATGTTGCTCATGAAACTGCAAGAAAGAACCATGAAAAGTCACTCAATATTGTCTTAGTCAAGCAAATGAATGAAATCAGGACACAACTACTGAAGCAGTAGAAAGATATCAATGTTGCTATGGGTGAGGGTAAATTACTTTTGAGTAAAATCTGCCAACCCCATCTATTTTGTGAAGATGTGCTCAACCAGAAAGTTAAAATCCAATCGGAGTTACAGGAATATATCAGCAACTTCAAGATGCCCTATGATTTATTCACTGCCTATGGACAATTTGTTCATCATTTTCAGCATCAGATTGCCAAGATGGACTTAGAGATCAGCAATCGGACTTAAGATTTGTAGGAGTTTCAACTGCTCGTATTGCCAAAACTGCAGGTTCTTTAGAGACGCTTTCTCAACTTGGAAGCCATCATGGTAACTCAAGAGATGAGTACCATTGATGCAATGGAAGAACTAACATTCCAAATGAAGACTGAAAGTGTGGTTGCTACCTCATTACTTGATTCATGGACATTGGACATGAAGATTTTTGTGCAGAACTTTAAATCTATTTTTGAGAAATTTCATTCCTTATTGTCATGAACATCTACTGTATGTTATTTTATAAAAAGGTTACTTTGCATTACTTTGTCATTGTTGGCAAAGGGGGAGTAGTGTACAAACATTAAAATTTTGGTGAATGTTTATGCACTTACTTGTAATTTTTGCAAAGGGGGTAGTGTATATGCTTAGGGGGAGTAATTTTGATTGTAGCATCTTTTGTGTTATTTTTGTAAAAACACTTAGATGTCAAAATTTTCCTAAGTGTTTCCATCAATGCCAAACGGGGAGATTGTTGGCATTTTGATGATGTTTTGATTGTCATTGATGGACACACACTTTATTGATGTATGAGTTATGCTCAATCGGTAATTGTTCCAACTGGTATTGTGTATTATTGAATGTATAGTCTTTAGACTATCGACATTTTGCAAAAGATGGTTTACCAGTCACATATTAACTGAAGATCCCAAGCTGTATGAGGATCTCAAGCGGTACGAAGGACCCAAGCAGTAGTTAACTTTTGATCGGAACACTACGATTTTCCAGTCTTCATTTTTACCAGTCGGTAATTGATATATTGTATTAACCGATATCTGTCTATGATGAGTTACCAACCGGTATTACTGTAATGTGTGATGAGTTATCATCCACCGACACTTTGGCGGTGTGTTTGTGTTGCATTACCAAATGTGTCTAGATGCACTATACCTAGGAACTTGTAGTCTAATTCTGTTGGACTGACATGAAACCAGATTCCTTTATAAGGACATCATGTCTAGGGTTTTCATGTGTGAGATAGAGAATAGAAAAGGTTATGTGCAATCATCAAAGAGAAGATTAGGTCTGTGTGAAGAGATAGAGTGTGGAGATATTGAAGATTGAATTAATGCTGAAATGCATTAACAATGAGCTGTGAAGGATCTAATTAAGCATACTATGCTATTATCTAGATCATTCACTTGTTGATTACTAATATCTTCGATAAGTCTGAAACCTTAACCGGGTAGGCCCAGCAAAGCCTTTGTAAATCCTCTAACAAGGTGGTTCACAATTGTGGATCTGAAATCCTTTAACAAGGTAGTCTTTAACAGGACTTATCTCCTAACAGATATGTAGATTCCTAATAGGATCTGTTCTGGTGAAGAACATTGTATGACCTTAACCGGTCTGGTTACTATTCTATAGATAGTTACTTGTGAGTTTCTGCTCACCGTGGTTTTTCCCATTTGGGTTTCCACATCAAATATCTTGTGTTATGGTGATTGTGCTTTTGTGAGTGAATGCTTTGTTTGCTATTTGGTTTGCACTTATCTTAACTGGTTTATTACTGAATTTGTTGCATCGGTTATTTGCTAAACTATTTAAAAGATTGATTACAATATTTTTTGGTATACTAATTCACCCCCGCTCTTAGTATTCATCATATGGTTCTTTTGGGGGATTGGCCTCACATTCCTTTCAAATATACTCATATTTTGCATGCTTTTAGGGTAAACATCCTCTTTTCTTTATACTAATGCCACTATTTGTAAAAGTCTCATGATACGTACCCAAGTTCATCTAAACAAAGTGTCTTTGAAGTTTCTCACCTTCAAGAGCTACTTGAACATTGAGGAAATGGTCCATGCATTATGGTCAATGTGCACCTAGATAGTTTCACCTCCCAGGGTTAGTCTCCATCTTTTGGTCATCCACATTGAAGTTTCTCTACTTGACGCTCTCACTCACCAATATCTCAAGCCCCTCATTGCCAGTTTGGTGGAAAGGGTGGCTCGAATCACCAACACTCCACTTCTCCTCTGCATAGAGGTTCTTCCTCTAGGTGGCCTTTGGGTGGTACATGGTTGTCTACTAGTGGTAGCAATGGGTGGCCTTTGGGTAGTGGTGGTGGTGGATGGACTGAGTCCTTTAAGTGGTTACCCTAGTTGGATTTGACAATCTCATTGAATTAGACTAAAGATAAAGAAGAGGGAGAGACAAATGTTAATGAGGTATGGTTCTTACTTGATGGACCACATCAAACCTCACTAATGTATGGAGTAAATCAAATGATAGGAATCCTCCTCTGCCATGCTTTGGGATTGCTCTTTTTGCATAGTTGGTTATGGTTTTATTCTATCTAGGCTTAACCCATGTGAATGTTATTGTTTCTCATTGTTACTTTTTTTTTTCCAGGTTCTACTTGTTTGACTAGGAGGGGTGACTATGTGTCTCCCTATCTTTCTTGTTCATATGTTTAAAATATTTTTAATCTAATAGATACTGACCCACGTATTCATAAAAAATGTAGGTCTAGTTGTTATAGGTGTTACACAATAAAAATTAGGTGAAAAATGTTGATTTTAATATCAAACTTTGGTCAAAATGTGAGACACATTGTTGTAGGTTGATCCCAACTTATGTTATGGGATAGTTTGATAGCTAGTCTTGAATAAAATTTAAAGATGTGTGTTTTCACATATAATTTCAATTACAACAATAAAAAAAAAACACACAAGACAACCACCATTATCATATTCTTTCACACTAATTATATATGAATAATTAGCCTTGATTCACTTTTAATAAAAAATAGTATAAGAAAACTTGAGAAAGAACACAGTTAACATTTGTGGTTATCCTTTGTAGAAACTCTTTGATATAAATCCAAAATTTTCCATATTTTTCATGAACAATTTTTTTAAGAAAAATAAAATTACAAAAATATTTATAAATTAAAAGTTAGGGAAGTTAGATTCAAATTCTTTGGAATAGCAATAATTTTATGCATTTCAAGTTTATGATTGTAAATCATCTTTAAATACCACATATTCCTTTAATGTGACATATCATTCGCTCACATGCACACACACGCACACACACACGCGCGCACACACACACACATACACACACACATACACACACACATGCCACTTCTTTCTACTAAATACATTATGTATTTGAATGAATATGAAGTAAATTATATTATTTATTGAAAAAATATTTTTATGATTTAGACAAAAAAAAATGATGGGAAATAAACATTTTAAATGTCACATCTTGAGATAATTTAAACCTAGGTATGTTAAATGCCTATAAATGTTAATACATCACTCTTGTGACACCTATCTAGCCTATGTGACAATACTGATATAAGTATTTTAGAATTGACATTTCTTGACACCTCTTGACATCTTTTAAATTAATATGTATTATATATCTATATTAATTTTAAAAAATACTAATTAGATAAATTGAAAATAAAAGTATAGCTAAATTGTTAAGTGCAAAAAATTAATGTTTTATGTAATAATACAAGGATTCATAAATAATGTACATCATTAAGATAATTTTATTAATTGTTAAAGACCTTTAAGAAGAAAATGATGGCTCCTACTTTGATGCAAGAATAATATTAATGTCAATTTTTTGTTTATTTATATAATATGTTTATCATGTTTATCAAAAGATAATGAAAATCTGATATTATCAATTTTAAAATCAATTTCTCAAATATATAAGATAATTATATATTAAAATTATTTAATATAATTATATAATTCTTATACAACTGAAATTATTATTCTACATGTATATAATTCAAATAACCTTAAATAGTCATATGCCTAATCATTAAAAATTAATATCTACAATCAATTATATTTATATATTAACAATATTAAAAAACCAAATTATGTACACATAAAAGTTATGTTCAGAAAATGATTGCATAAAGATTTTTTATTTTTTTATATATATATATATATACAACCTAAATTTAATCAACTATATATAATGATGAATTAAATATTTGAACTCTAAAAAAAAATATTTCAAAATTTGTTGACTATTTATAAGTCATTTGAATTCTTTAAATTATTTGAAGATAAGACTTTCTCAATTATCAAAACAATTATATGTTCAAGACTCTAATGTAGTTATAAACATTATTTTTTTACTTCGGTCTAATGTACAACACACTAATTGATTAAATATATACAATTTATTATTATCTTAGTAAAAGTTAGACCTTTTCTTTACATATAATCACTTTTCAAGTAGGAGATTTTATATACATTTATAAGTATCATAAGGACAATAAATTACAATGACAATATATTAATTATTAATTACTTAATTTATGCAAAGTTGACTTTATAATGTCTCCTTTGGATGAAAAATAAATGTAATAACAAATTAAACATTTTTTAGAGAATGGATAATGATGGTATCGTCAATTTATTTATTTAATTTTTGTAAGGCCAATTTAATATGGCACGACAATTGATTTTTCTATTAACAATGGGGAAATAGTATATTATATTAAAAAAATAGAGGTTTAATGTAGTTTGATAAATCCCACGAAACGCTAGCCATATATATAGTTGCAAAATTATTTGTGTCTCTCTTTTTAATAACATTTTTATTTTCGGTGAAAATTTCAATAAAACAAATGGAAAATCATAGATCATAGATAGTGTTTTGTTCGATGACATTTTCAATGCATTTAAATGGAACATTATTTATAGTGTTTTAGCGTAACAAATTTTTTTTAATGACAAATTGGTTTTGTGTGGTGGGTTAAGGTCTAATATTATATATCACCAACATTATTATTTAAGAAAGGGGTTTTGTACTGCTGCTTATGGCGCTTGTTGGACGAGATTGGTTTCGATTTCAAGTTATCCAATAGCGGTAGGCAGTTTTTGTTTTTGAAAACTAAAGTTGGGATTGGCTGACTGCTGCTAGGCAACTGTGTGTGCGCTGGTAGTGCTTTTTTCTGTTTCCTTCGGGTTAGGCCCCGGTTTTGGCTGCTTTATAATAAAAAACAAAGGGGTTTTGTATGGTGGGTTTTGGGAGGGGTGAAGGAAAAATAACAAAATTATTATATTTTTAATATATATCAAAATATATTGGTATTATTTATATAATATACAAAGTTCTTAAAATATTTGAGTAAGAAAGTAATTGTGAGAGATTTTTTTTATGAAAAAGGTTTGAAATTCAATTGATGGATATAGATGAGGATGGAGATGAATGGAATAGGGTGTTAGATGACGAAGGAGAAAAATGTTTACTTGTTCTATGGTTCAAGACGTATAGTAAACTTTCTGAGGGGCATTAGTGGCTTATGTTCCTTCCTCTCTTGCCAAGGGTTCTCACAAGGTTGTGATAGGCAAATGGACCCATGAGATTATTTATTCATCTATAGTTACCCTGAATAATTGCGTGGTGGATCTAGTTATTGTTGGGTAGTAAAAATATACTCTTTTTGGATAAAAGTAAGGGTTAAAGTTTGATTTGCTCGTGAAGTCGTCATTTTTTATATTGATAGTGGGAAAATAGACATGTTTAACAGAGTAGCATATGATCTCTATAGATAGTATTATGATGAATCTACCCTACTCTATTAGGCACCTATAGATAATGGTGGAAGTGATTGTCATCCCACTGTTCCACCAAGTTTTGTATGTGGAAAAATTGGTGCATTGGATGAACTAAAGTTAATTAGACAAGTGGTGGTGAGGTTATATTGTTATTTTATCTCTAGTGATTAGTGTTTGGATGTAGATAAGATTGATCTTATCATGTTTCTCTTGGCTTCTCTAGATCTGGTTAATGTTGTTAGTTCTAATAGTAGATTGCCTTTAAGGAATTTTTAGATTGATGACACTAAAGCTAAATATTGCTCCATCTCTAAGTTTGGTCTATTTCATTGGAACCACTAGGTATAGTAAGGGAATTGAGGTTATAGTTCATGATTCTATTACAATTAGAAAGGTATTCTTCAAATACAAGGAATTTTCTTATTGGGAAGTGTATAGGAGAAAGGCTGCATATTGATGATTTTAGAAAATAAGCTCAAGGAAAATGAGGATTATGGAGACATGTAGAGACCTTAGCTATAATGAATACAATCCTTTTCATCATCAATGGAGATAGTTTATGGACCTTCTTGGATGGTTTGCGGTTTCTTGGTAAGATAGCAATCATCCTTACAAGATAGTGATTGGGTTTTGATCTAGAAAAGAAATGCAAATTAATATGGTCCTTAGTTGCACTAAAATTTTGAGTTTTTTTATTTGTATAATAAAGGTGTGATGCAAAAAATGTGGTATATAGAAGGCATACACATATAATGAGACAATAAAATGTAATTGAAAAACTTAATTTAAAACTAGATTAGAAATGCAAACCATAAGCCTTCCTTGAAATGTCCCATTTTCCTGTATTCTTGAGGACCTTGAAGGTGTTGGATTGATTGGCTCTCAGTGGAGCAATGACCTCCAAAGTGGCAACTCAAGAGTTGAGTAGCTATTTGATCATGATTGACTATGGAGATGATATGAAATGCATGATTTAAGAAACTAGATTAACATGCTATGATTAATCCAAAAGCTAAATTACTAGATGATTGAAATGAAAATTGCCTATAGTAATGATGCTAAAGCTATGAATGCAAGGGATGGATATGCGTATAGTAACAATTCCTAAATTGATATGAGATGGGATCCTTATTGCTCCAAAATGGGGGATATTTATAGGAATTCCAAGGCCAAAGCTGAGGTGGCAGGAATCGACGGTCCAGATTTGATCTGAAGATGTCAAGGGCCAAGATTGAGGAAGTTGGAGAAGAGGTTGGAGGAAGGGACACTTGTCATCTCTGTGGTGACAAGTGTCAAGGAGCCTTGCTCATGAGAGGGCAAGTGTCCAAGGGAGAAGACATGTGAAAAAAGTGCCATGTGTCTCAAGGAGAGAATATCCACACCATGGGAGGTTAGGATAAGGAAGTTAGAATGTGCAAGATAGGATAGGGTTAGTTAGACCCAGGATTAGATGGAATGGGTTAGGTTAGGGGATGGTTAGGTTAGGTGGTTAAAAGTTAGGATCCATGTGCTCATTTGAATTTATAAATTCAAATAATTGGAAAATGGTAATTAATCTCAACAAACTTGAGTTTGTTAATCTTAATTAGGGATTAGAAGAATTGATTTATATGGGGGGACATTAATTAATTTAAAAGTAATTAATCAAAGGGGGCATGAAATGAACTATATAAATAAATCATGTAGATTGATTTACTTAGTAGATGAATAGAGAAATTAATTAAATTGCTTGTGAATTCAATTAATTGGGAAGGGGAATTAATCAAATAACTACGTATTTAATTAACTATCTTCAGAACATTTTTAGGTGTATACAAAAGGTATGTAATTTTGATAGCTATTGCTAACTCGTTTGGTCAACTTATTACTAATGTGAATACAGTTCTTATTCAATCAACTTGTCTTCTAAATTGAGAGAATATGTCAAAAAAAAAGTATGAGGATTCTTCAGTTATGTAACAAAAGTGCTCAAAATATGGACAATTGTTGCAATATTCTTTAAAAATAAGATGAACTAAAGTTAAATGGACAAGTGTTGGCTAGGTTTTATTGTTATTTTATCTCTAGTGATTAGTGTTTGGAGGTAGATAAGATTGATCTTATCAGGTTTCCCTTGGCTTCTCTAGATTTGGTTAATATTGTTGGTTCTAATAGCAGAATGCCTTTAAGGAATGTTTAGATTGATGTCACTAAAACTAAATATTGCTTCATCTCTAAGTTTAGTCTATTTCATTGGAACCACTAGGTATAGTAAGGGAATTGAGGTTATAGCTCTTGATTCTATTACAAGTAGAAATGTATGTTGGAAACACGGTTGTCGTTGCACCAAAAGATTGACTTGTTAATGCTCGATACAACCATGTGACACATAGAATCCATGAGAGGCGATTAAGCCATGTCGCAAACCTATCGCTTGCATTGCACAGCACAATGAGACCAAGGGCGCACACCTTGCAACAATCCCCCCTAGCTCAAGCGGGGGGTTTGAACATGTGACCAAGTTGTTGGAATCAATGAACACTGAGAGGGGGGATGAATCAATGTTGTGTAATTTGTAAACTTATTAATCTGGTTCTTAAACCACCAGACACATAAGAAAGAAAGTAAAATGCAGAAACTCAAAGAAAACAACCAAGCACCCATAGCATCATAATTTTTATGTGGAAACCCAGAAAGGGAAAAACCATGGTGTGATTTAAACTCATAATATTATTATACTATGGCCAGAAGTGTGATAATATTTCACGAGGGGAATGCACTTTCATTCAAGCACATTACCAAGAGCTCACTGCTCAATTACAAAGAGGACTACAAATCGGAGGAAGGATCACTACCTTACAGGCTATTACAAATGATTACAATATTGAATGAATTGAAGTATAGCATCTACATATGCCAAAATGTAGTTATGTTTAGGCTCAGATTGTCTCATGCACCTGATTTGCCACTCTGCTCTATTTGCCTACTCTGTCACTCACCAGACCACCAAAGCCTTCAATCACATTCACCAAACTTGCAAATTCGCTCACACAAACTCTCTCCACTCATAACATACATCAAAATAATCAATCAAATCAATCTTATATATCTGCACCAACATAAAGAATCATTTACCATGTCAGCTTCTTAAAACTGCATAACTCACAACCTGATACGTGTATCACCAAGTCGGCTCAATCTGTCCACAAATCCAAATGAAGACCAAAACAATATAATAATAATAAGCTTCCCATAAGTCTTCCCAATCACCTCAAACATGAAACTGATCACCGAAATCAACCCTAAGATTTCACAACACACGTTACACCAAAATAGCTCTGCTCAAACTGAATTACCGGATACTGGACTTCTAAACTTGCTCATGAATCTATTGGCTTGATGATGATTGTAATGTATTCGTCACTTGTTGTCATTGATGAAACATATGATTACATTGACTACCGGTGTAACTTCAATTGGTTTACACTATCAACCGGTATGTTTAAGGTTTATCTCTAACTAGTACTTTGTGTCAACTGGTATGTGCATAAGAGACAACCTGTGGCTACACTAAGTTGGCATCAAAATAAAGATGAAGATGAAGATGGAGATCAAGTGAAAGATTCCAGGACAATGATTCACATGTTTTGTTCCAACGGGTATTGACTGTTCTAACCAGTATTTGATTTTGTGATGAGTTACCAACACCGATTTCTTGGCGGTCATTTTTGTGATGAGTTTTGATCACTTGTCTAGATACACTGCACCTAGGAAATTGTGTTTTGATTTCCTTAGGCTGACATAAGATTTGAGTGTCTATTTTAAGACATCTTAGTGAGTCATTTGGAATAGATATATAAAATGAGTATGGTTATGATGTAATGTGAATACTGATATGCATCAAGAGTGAAAGATTTTGTTGAAGAGCGATAAGTGTTAAGATGAAGAGCAGTGTTGAATGTACTTAGAAGGATCTGATCAAGCAAGTATTGTGCTAATCAGAATAGATCAAACCATTCTTTTTTTTTTCTAATCATTACAACATAATCAATTCCCCTAACCGGGTAATATCTAACAAGCTTCGTTGTACAAATCCTCTAATAAGGTGATCCATTAGTTTGGATTCTCAAATCCTCCAACGAGGTTACTCCTAACAGGGTAGTACTCTTAATAGGGAATAAGATTCTAATCAAGCTTTGGGATTTCTAACAAGATTCGCTCCTAGCAGAGCACCTTTTAGACCTTAACCAGTCAGTTATCTATTACTGCAGATAGTTAACTTGTGAGTCCCATCTCATCGTGGTTTTTACCTATTTGGGTTTTCCACGTATAAAAACTTGTGTTATGGCGGATGCTTTACTTTTGTGGATGTTGTTATATCATTTTGGATAACATGTTTTTTGTTTAAATGCTTGGTTAAGTTCATCTACCAGTTAGTGTTTGAAGTAGTGTTGTATTTGGTGTAACTGATTCACCCCCCCCTTCTCAATGCTTTTCAAGTCCATCAGGATCAACACCAGATACTGGAATCATGAGATAATCTATCTTGAACCTTTAATCAAATGCCTCTATCACCACAACCAAAATTGCACCACCAAAATCAAGATATGCATAATGATCTCATGCTCTACCGGTTACTTTGTTTTAGCATCCAAACTTATGCCTCATGAATAACATATGTTCCGATAAACCAAATATATGTACGCCAGATGTAATTTCTGAAGTGAGTTTCCATCAATGCCAACCCCTAAGCGTCTTCCATGCATCAGCCTTCACTGGAACAATATCTCTTATTAAAAATCTCCCCCTTTTGCATTGATGGAAACGCTATAAAAAATGAACTGTACACTCAAGACTGCAAAACTTCAAAATTCTTCAAACTCACTAAGAATCTACAAGCTCCCCTTGAGAATTAGCACCATTTTTCACCCTAGAACTATACACTCAAGACTACAAAAATTCAAAATTCTTCAAAGTCACCAAGAATCTATAAGCCCCCCCTGATAATTAGCACCATTTTTCACCCTTCTCTCTCTCCCTTTGACATCAATGCCAAAGATAGGAATCGGCCAAAAACTTATATACAAGGATATGTATAGATGCTCACAAAAACTTGAAGATATTTGCAAAAATTGTTCTAAGGGACAACAAGTGTTTATTGCATGCTTTCTTCAAACTCTCCAAAATTCTTATCATCCCACTAAAAAGATAAGCAAGTGTTTCAGCTCCTCTTCTATCCATTGGAACATTGGAATCCAAAGCATCCTTAGAATCCTATATACTGCTCATCAAATAATCTATCCGAGGAGTAATAAGATTCCTCACTTATTCTACTCTAGCCAAAACTCTTTCCTTTTCATGATTTAAACTCGTGATCTTATCTAATATACTCAAAACTTGAGGTTCAAAACTGCTAGTGGAACTGATTGAGGTACATATAGCTATGATATGCTAGCTAGTTGGCCTTCATATTCTCTATTTTTCTTGTCAATTTCCATGGTGAACTTCAACAAAATCAGACATTACTTATATATCCAACCACCTTCATCCAAAGCATCTTGAATACTCTTCATAGCAATAACTAAGGTTACCCTATCATGCTCAATCATCTTCAAAAATGTCTTTAACCTCATAGCATTAAACTGATTCAAAACTTTAACATATGTTTCTTTCTCCAAAGATTCAAAATGAGAACCTACATCATTCAACAAACCCTTAATCTTACCGGAGGGATGAGATGCATCTGGTATGAAAGATGGCATAATTTTCTCCAACATATCTCTTGCCAATGTTATCAGTTCCTTGTTTGTTGAATGAGACTTAAGAAAATCCTCACTTGCTTTAGCTTGTGTGAAAGTTGTCAATTTTAGTGCTTGGATTGGAGATAAAGAGCTTAAATCAATAGGCCCTTGGCCAAAGCCATCTGAATCTGTAGCAATTTATTTCCCTTTATCATCAACGATGTCTCTTTCCACTATTATCCAAGCTTGATATTCCTTCTCTTCTCCTTTTTCCTTTCTCCTTTCCTACTACCTCTACACTAGCATCATTACCATCATCCTCACCCTATTCCGTATAAACTTTCTCCTCAGTTGCTTTCTCTGACACAAATTTAATAACTAGAGGATCTCGTTTAGCTTCACCAAAGATATCATTAACAACATCAACATCATCTACTGTGGTTTGGTCATTTGATTGTCCTTCTAGAGTGACCTTCTTAGATGCATGATCTTTTTATTTTTCAAGAATGACTGCATGCACTTCCAAAACAAATGTATCATGAGGTTGCTTTGCCGGATGAGGCTCATCATGCACCAGATTCACATAATATCTCTGATCTATCAAAAACATTCTCAAAATTGTCTATGTTTCTTTAGTCACCTCATCTATTTTTCTGAGCATAAGCTTATTAATGTTAGGATAACCGGTGAACAACTGAGAGGGGGGGGGGGTGGGGGTAAATCAGTTGTTAATAGATTATGTCAATCAAACCACTTAATAACCTTTAACTGAAGCACATAAACATTAAATACCATAATAGCAAAAATAGATACCGGTAAGCAATAAAACTTAAGAATGAAACATAGAATTAACACAATGCAACCATACCACATAACACCATGATTTGTACATGGAAAACCCAAAAAGGGAAAAACCATGGTGGGAAGCCTACCAACAATTAGATGATACTTCTACCAAAAGTATGTGATACAATAAGGGGCCTAAACATGCAGGAAGGAACACTACCTAGAGCATACTGATCATTACAAAATAGTCTAACTGACTACAAAGAGGTTATAACCACCTAAAGATAAATGGACAAGAATCCAAAATAATGAACTACCAGAGATAACATCTACTATGCATGATTATAGTCCCGATTAAGCTTAATAACAGAGGCCTTTGACCTCTTCCTTAAACCCAATTAGATCACTTATGATTGACCAAATCTCCTTCGCATATGATATTGCATTTCATGACCACGAACATTACATTTTAATTCCCATACCATACTTATCTACAATGAGATCTTACATCATATATACAAACCCTAAGGCCTAAACCAGTTAGGTTGGCCACCTAAAGATATTAAAATAAGATAATTACATACATCCATATTACAATGATATGCCATGTCATCTTAAGACCAAAACAACAGTAACGAATCCATAAATTTTCCTGGTAACGTGTAGAGAACATGTTAACATGATACCGGTCCATAACCTAGATAGGCACTAGACCTAATCTGGGTCCACCATGCCAATGCAATGTATTCAAACAGTTGAGGAACGATCAAGGATCACCTTCTGCATCCTGAATTCCATCTAGAAGCCGCACCAACACCACTTATGCATTCTATCAAGGTTTCTCAGTGAAAGATCTGTCGGTTAAACCTTAAACCCATGTTGATAAGGGTTTACAAGAGTGTATGATCGAATCCGATTACCAATTCAATACCAACTGACCAAAACATGCTCCAAAATCATGTAACACATAGAACCAAGCATACTCCATTGATCCAAACATGCCAGAAGTGTCTAGCAGATAGTCCCTTCTATCGGTAATACTAGATCTTCTACCGGTGATCAAAACCTGTTTGCCAATAACCAACCATAAAAACTAGTATTGACATTAATGAAAAAACATCAATGGAACACATAATCAATTCATCCATATTGCCAACATCTAACTCTCTTCTTGCTTCAGAATTTATCCTTTGCAAGCTTTAACAGTCTAATAACTTTATCTTTGGATATGATAGAGGATAGATTTACTTATTCATACTCTTTTATCCTTTCATCCTTTAGACTTGTTGTATGCCTTCGTGCATCCAAAATGTCATACAGGCTCTTGGGAATCATGGATGATAGTTCTATTAATGTCTTGCTATAAATATCCATATACTTAACAACTGCTTCCTCAATTTCTCTCTGATCTTTATCATCAAAATTTTCATAATATATAGGCATATTCTTCAAATTACCATCTTTAAGAACTTCATCAATTAATTCCTTTAAAATCATTGGGTGCACAAATTCATAAGTACCTTCTATTTTACCAGATTTTAGAGCTTCATCTAGCTCACACTTCTACTTCTTGCTTACTGTGGCTCTTCGAAATGGTATCTGTGTAACTATTCATGATCTTCTGCAACCTTCCACTATTGATTACAACTCTCTGAAATGGAGTCTTGAAGATTTTTCATGAAAAAATCCCCCTAAGGTAAAAATGCCCTAGTTACCGGATGAGGTTCCAACACCAAAATTAGGTGTGGAGTCATTCTGCGCATTTGAATCTTCCTTCTTAACCCACATCTTCTTATGCTAACCTCTGATCTCTTCCACTTTAGCTTTTCCCTTTTCATCTGATTTACTCTTGTCTACCAGAGCATTGTTGCTTCTGCACTTTCTTGCAATGTGACTAGGTTTGTTGCATGCATGACATACAACATTTCTTTGCACATGCCTAAAGTTCATCTGATTTGGTCTCATCTTGCATTGGTTAGCAATGTGCCCAAACATTTCACGAGCATAACATCTCTTATTCTGAAAATTATTCATCACCGTTCTACACACATTTGACTTATGATCAAAGTTGTTGCATATGAAACATTGACCTATAAAGGTAGGACCATTATTCATCATATTTTTTATCATCCCATTTTTCATCTTACTTCTGCATTGACTTGCCATATGACCAAATTCGCCACAAACAAAACATTTACCATTGAATTTATAGGCATTAGGTTGTCTTAGTGGAGGTTTCTTGTCTTTTAATGATTTCTTTGTCCAAAACCGAAGGATTCTCCTTTTTTCAAATCCAAGTCCTTGCATATAATTCTCATGTCTTTGACTTTCCAACTATAGACACCTAAAAGTTGCACAACAAATTAAGTGAATTTTATTCATTTAATTATACCTATTTCTTAAATCCTACAAATGCAAGTTGTGACCAAAATTAAAATAAATTAATTTTATTTTAATTAAATTCTTTTTTCCCTCACCCACTTGCAAAATCCTACATCTCCCACTTGCCTCCTAAACCTCTTCTAGAGTCTTCTAGATTCTTCTAAACCCTTTTTAATTAGCCTAATCAACTTCTAATCACATCCTTTCCCTAAATTTCAGGAGGTCACTTCTCAAATTTGGAGGAAAGTCTTCTAAAATAAATAAAGGCTTTATCTAGTTAACAAGCTAACTTGTTGAGTTCCCCAAATTGGAAGGACTCTTACAAATTTGTCCCCAAAGTCTTCCTAACCATTAATGATTAACTCAACCTTCCCACATGGTTAGAGACTTTCTCTCTAACTTAACCCTTAGCTAACCCAAGGGTCTCATCAAGCACTCATGGCATTGATCCTAGTTATCCTACTAACCCTTTCACAAGAGTTTACCCCTTGGATAAAAGCTTTATCCAATGGATAACTCTAACCTAACCTTAACTCTTACCTCCTAAGATAACCTTCATGTCTCCTCAAGCATTTAATGCCTCTTACATCTCCTCTCAAACCCTCTCAAGGTGTCATTTGTCAACTTGAGATTGGATTGAATCCCTCACATGGATTTATAACTTTCAATCCTATCCCTTGTTGAGATTATATAATCTCAACCATCCATTGCCCTAATTTCCCTATAAATAGAGCTCACATTCTTCATTCTCAATCATCAAGTTTCTATGCATCTACATTATAGTCTCATAACATTAAGCATCTTGTCTCTTTTTGATATAATAGCATTTTTGATCATTTTGATAGCATTATAATCTTAGATATATCATGTTAGCTTCATCTTAGTATCATTTTCATACTAGTTTAAGCTTCATATCAATATCTTGCACCACATCATTATCAAGTTTCCTATCTAGATCATTCACTAGGATCATAGTTGCATACATTTTGATCTCTAACATAATGTCCCATTTGTGTGTTTGTGTTATTTTCCTCTCATGTAGGTACTACAATCTGAGCATACATTTCTAGCACCCACCGTGGGGCTCAAATCCCGTGTTCAGACATTTCTAATTTTTATTTTGCACGATTCATGCCTATAGATATCAAGCATAGAATAGTGCATACATCAGTTCTTTTTGTGCATACAACCTCTATTATCATGCATTTGACTGCTCTTTTTGCACATATGAAATAGTGGATATGATCTTTGTTTTCATATATATGAGACAGAGGATGAAATTTGTAATGAAATCTTGAAATTAAGCTTGTGGAAGAACAATATATATGGAATATATCATTTATAAGTGACATTTCCTCTTCTCTTTTCCCTTTTCTCTTTCTTATACTTTTTTGTTATATTCCATATATATTGTCAAGATGTTTGAGAGGGGTTTCGAACCTCTAGGAGTTATAATGCAGAATCTAGTTTTTGGAAGATCCTCCAAATTTCAAACTTAGTCAAATTTTAGGGCATTTCAAGATCAAGAGTGAAAAGTTTGTAACGAAGATTTGAAATTAGACTTGTGTAAGCTCATATAAAGTTTTGATTTTTCACTAGCTTCTTTTTATTGCAAGTTACTAATAATTTCTTGTAGGTTGGAGGAGTTAGATTTAGGAATTTTGATTTGTTTCTATCTTTTCAAGTTGGATTAAAAAGAACTCCTTTCCCTTTGGTTTAAAAACAATCTCATTTTTATTTTGGGCTTAAAACGAATAAAATTTTCTTTTGGGCTTAAAAAGAACCTCATTCCAAGGTAAAAAGAATAACAAAATAACACTTTGCTTTCTTGCAAGTTAAAGAAAACACTTCTTTTTGGGCTCTAAAAAGAACCAACAAATTTTAATTTTCTTACAAAGGGATAATAAGAACAATCCACTTTTTTATTGCAAGTTTAAAGGAACAAGCCACAATTTTCAATTTGCCAAGCAATTTACTTTCAAGAAAAACGTTCTTTCATTTTTGTTGACCAGGATTTCCATTTTCCTAGTTACAAAATCATTGCTATGAAGGATTAAAAAGAACATCATATTTGGTTGGAGAAACATCTCCAATTAGGATTTAACAAATATTTTCTTTGGAAGGATAAGAAGAACATTGTTTTCCTTGTCTCGAAAGTGGTAGGTATATTCTCTCCTCTTAATTCGGTGATAAAAAAGCCAAACCCGCTCTTTTAAGCTTTCTTTTACTTCAAGTAGATAAATCCTTTAGAGGGCCTTCCTTCTTGAAGCCTTGAGGGGTCTAGTGAGAAGGGTATGACCCAAGTGAGCACAACTAAATCCAAGCAATCCATCTCACTATAAATAAATAGCCTTTAAGATGAAAATCTCAAGGACGAAGCATATTTGAGTTATCTCTTTGAGATCTCTCATGTCGTGCACTTTGTAGGGCCTTGTAGTCTCAATCATGCTTGCACGAATACATCTTGTTAGATACTTTGTTGGGCTATAGGCATCAATCATGCTTGCGTGACTTCCAGGAATATCTTCAAACAAAATCCTTACTACAATCCATAGGAATAGAAACTTTGAGCCAAGTTAGTTGCCAAATATTGGAAATATCATAGTGCAAGGGTGGGAAGAATCTTCCCCCAAGATTACTCACCATATATCTCCCAAGATAACTACCCAACTGTGAAGCAATTCACTTTCGGTTAATTTATGGGAAAAGGCAAAAAAATGGGCACCCTCTAGGGGGTGACAAGGTTGTTTGAGCTGACAGAGTATCAAGACTAGTGGGCTATGATATTGTTAATGATCTTTGAATAAAATGTCTATCTAATGTGTCTTTTATTCTAAATCAAACTAGTGATATTGTTGGGGATTTGAAAACATCCTCACAAGAAGATATACTCAATGTTTAGTATAGGGATGGCCATTGTTTTCATGTGTTCTATGTCTTCTTGTCATTGAAACATCTTGCAAGTTACAAATCAACCAATACAACAATCAAGTTTCAAAACAAAAGAGCAAAGGGAAACCTTAGAGAGAAGAGATTTTCAAATCCAACAAATCACCCTTTAAAGAGGTTATCAACATTTCAACTATCTTTAGGCAAGATTTTCATCCAACAAGATTAGGGGAGTACCAAAGCAAGTGATCAAGAATTTATCATCCAACTATCTCCATGACAACAATACCTAGCTAGGTATTCAAGTTAGTCAAATCAATTTTTCATATCGAGAGAATTTATCCATATCATATGATGTGCTTTGTCATAGGGGCCTATCGAACAAACCCTCTATTTGACCTGGTAATCTTGAGTATCTAAAACAAAGTATCCATTAATTCAACAACATCAACCTATCCAAACTAAAACTTTGATCACTCATGTGACCATCCCCTATCACTTGAAAAAGAATAAGCTTATTCAAAGGAAATGAGTTCTAGCCTAAATCAAGATCAAGATATCATGGCTCTCCAATCTAATCCCATTTTTTATCAAGATCCCACCTATCAAGAATCTTATGATGATCCCCTAATATTTTGGTATTCCATCCACGATCATCCCCTTTTATATCAAGAGCAGAGTCCCATTCAACATCCACCTCCTAAGAAAGAGCATGATATCCCTTCCATCTCCTTGACTAATCTAATTCAAAATCATAAGAAAAGCATAAACTCACATGATCCTACTCCAAATCAAGATCAAGATCAAGGAATCCTTTCATCCTCCAAATCCATTTTAGGTCCTTTCATTCCAAACTGAAACTCTTCATCATCCAAATCTATTTTAGGTCCTTTCATTCCAAAGTCAAACTCTTCATCCTGCAAATCCATTTTAGGGCCTATCATTCCAAAGTCAAACTCTCCATCCCTTCCATCCATATTGGGTCCTTACCTCCATCCATCCACCAATCCATCACCTCAAATGATTCATAAGAAAGATCAACAAAGACACCATCTTTTAACTTCTTTCAACCATCTATCTAAACATCTTTCCGAAACTATTCTTCCATCATTTCCTTTATCTATTTTGGGTCCTTATGTCCCAAAATTCATTTTTCCTCCATCTCTTCATCACTTCTTAAGTTGTGTACCAACACTCATCTTCAATAAATTTCTATCAATCCTCGCACAAATCTTCAAACATTCTATCTATTATCCAACACCTCTTTTCCATTCCTTTAATCCCTATCATTCAATCCTTTGCATAAATTAATCATCTGTGAGATAGGTGTTTGTGTCATTTTGACACATGATTTCTCATGCTCAAATCTCATGTTCAGTCCTTATCCTAGATATCTATTCATGAAACACTTCATAATCTGAGGTTGTTCCTCTTTAACATTTTCTTTTGGTTGGGATACACACTCAATATAGAAAAGAACCCCTTGTCGTATCTTGCTACCAACATCTTTTGATTACTACATCTCATACACTTAATAATTTGGTCTAAATCATTCTGATCTCTTAGTCGAAGACATGGCTAGTGAAAAATCTAAGATCTTACTTCAACGCCACTATAATTATCAGACCCATGTAAGTTTTATTACTTATAAGCCAATCCAGGAAAAATAAGAAAAGAAAAAGACAAAATCAAAAGATCAAAAGCATGATCAAGAAAAGGAAAAAAAATGCAGTATCAAAATGATTGGCTATGGGAACATGTGAGTAAGTCCATCGGGGCTATGGATGCCTAGCTAGCAATGGATCAATATTTGTCATATTATAGTGATAACCCCATTGGAGCTATGGTCACTTGCTGGCAGTGAGGCTCTATCCAGGATGCTTTTGAAGTCAGGGTAACTCATGTAGCTAGCCACGTTGGGTTCTGAAGATTACAATGATCATATGAGCTAGAATGAACCCAATTGCACACACATGGGTAATCAAAGACTAAGTACCTTGATCCATTATGGGATTCTTCTTCCCTTTTGAGTCTACTTCCTAGTTGCTAGATATTTTGGTTGAATTTTTTTGGAGGTTCTAAGTGTGGGTTGGGTCTCTGTCTTTGAATAATTTAGGAACACTTATTTGGGTGGTGCTAGATGTTGTGACAATCTTACATATTGCCTTTTTGCAAATGGAAAGCTCTATGCTTGGGGGAAAAGTTCATCTACTCTATTCTTCCTACCATATCTCTCATTATCCTTCCTCCAATATCCATTACCCTATCTAAATTCATTCAGTTCTATCTATGATCTTGCTTGACTTTATCCATACCATCTATCCTATCTATTCATTGCTTTCATCATCCAATACTATCTGTGATCTTTCTTGACTATCTATGATCTTGTTTCTCCTATCCATATCCATATCCCTTATCCTATCTATTCATTACTTCCATCATCCCTCACTATCTATGATCTTGTTCCTCCTATCCATATCCTATCTCTATCCATATCCCCTTTTCCATCATTGATCTTGATCAAAATTAAGGACAAAAACATGATTTCAAAAATTTCTTGGTGTGTCTCCTCATAACCTATTTTCATCTTTCTCCTATCCATTTCCACCTCAATGATTCAATCATCCATTCATAATATTCCTTATCTTGCTATACATTGGGGAAACTAGATACATCTTTCTTCTAATCCAAAAAACTCCAAAAGTTAAAAATGTCTTAAAAAAAATCAAGAACAAAATTAAAAATCAAAGCATGAATGCATGACCCATCCATCAAATCAACAACATGAACCATATCAAAACCAAGCTTCATATCAAGACTCCATCAATTAGTTCCATATCACAAACCAAAACAAGACCCTTATTGAAACCAAGCATCATATCGAGAATCAATCAACAACATCATATCAGGACTCATGTTGAAAATCAAGTGCCATACCAATCAACCAGAGTCCCATATCGAAATCAAGAAACATATCGAAGTTCAATATCATATCACAAACCAAAATGAGACCCATATTGATTTATAGACCTATATCAACAATCAGTTTGATCCATATCGACCTTTGAAACATATCGACACTTGACCCATATCAACAATTATTATTCATGCCAACGTGACCTCAGTGGAGGTGTGGGGCATGTATGCGCTATGCACCACATTAGTCTTACTCACTTCTTCAATATTTATTTTTCATAAAAACTCTCGAAGTCTGCAATCAAATTGATCACATGTCTTGTTAATCAATTCATCACTCGAAATCTACCAACATCAACATGCCTTATATGAGGATAGGTACACTCAAAACCAGACAAATCGGTCTTATACAGCCTACGCACTCTTTGAAACTAGACATTCCTATCAATCTGTTGGAATTTCGCATAGCTGGTACACATAAGGTGCTGAAGTTGAAGATGGATGACTGCATTGGTAAAGGATAGAAGTCTATTTGTGATGAAGAGATTGAGATTATATGAATAGATGACATGATCAATTATTTGCATTGTCATTGATGGCAACTGATGTTAATTGATGTTATTGATGTTTTTTGATGATTGGTTTTTCATCTAAGTGATTTAGTTTACTAGAGACAGGGTTTACCAGCAGAGACCCAAAGTTTGTGAAATAGGATTTTAACCGGTAAAACAAAGTTGTTCTGATTGGATTGGTCGATCGGTGATGTTTGGTGATTTGTGGTTTGGATGGTGAACTTGTATCATGCAAAGATGTATATGACCAGAACCGAAACTTGTGAAGATTACCAGAAGGTGTGTTAAAAATTTCCGATGTAGTTTTGTTAAGGTTTTAGTAAGGTTTAAGGACCAGTGAAAAAATCATCAAATGGTAATTATTTTTGTTATGACGGTGATTGATGGAAAGTCTACATGAAGTTAGTAACATGACACAACCTGCATGAAAGATTTAATTATTGTTTTGGTTCTATTCAAGGAAGATTTTTGTGGGAATCAGTGAAATGCTTAGTAGAGTGTTTTGAGGATACAAATCGGATTTCTGTGATGGGTTATGATTAACCAACGGTTGATATTACATTCTAATTTGTTGTAATGATCTATATAGTGATCTAGGATGATCTCTTGTGATCTAATTTTAAATGCACAACATAATTAGTTTTGTGGCAAACCTAGTTGAGATAGCTATTTAGGATGACATAGTTGATGTTTTTTGTGTCAGTGGTCTTAGAGAATGTGTTAAGCCATCCAAGTGAAGTGAGAGATCTACCTCAAAGTTGCAGAGTGTTGAGTATAACTAGATCTGATCAAGCAAGAAGATAAGTGCAAGTAACAAATCATTGTTTCACTATTGTTCCCTAACAGTTGCAATAGGTTAAATCCCTTAATCGAGTAGGTCCTAATAGGCCTTAAACATTTAAGTCCCCTAACTGGGTAGCTCTCAAAAGAGTGTTAAATCCTCTCACGAGGTTGACCCCAATAGATCATCAAGCACCTAAATAGGCTACAAGGCAAATCCCCTAACCCGGTGACTCTTAAAAGGGTATGCTCTTAACCGAGTGTATTCTAAACTCCTAACAGGGATAAGTTGTTGGCATTATTGGTATTAAGTTCTCATTGATGTCAACTAGTTTGGCATGGTCACCGATGTGTAAGAAATGGTGACTGATTTATGAAAAGTAAGACATATTATGTCAATCCATGTGTGAGTAAGCAGATAGAAGGAAGGTTACTGATACACATGAATTGTGTCATCTGTCGGTAAAGAAGGCTTACCGGGAAGGCATAAACTGGTATGAAGGCTGGATGTTTGTTTGTGATGAAGAGGCAGAATGTTATATGAATCACAAAAACACTCAATGAGAAGAAAAAAAGAATGGCATGAAGACATACAGGAAGGCAAGATGAATTGTTAGGAGGATGTGTTGTTGGTAAGAGTGATTGTTCAGTTTGTTGGTTATACTGGTAAGGTGAATTGAACTGGTAGTCAATCTTGGTCAATGAAGAATGTCAAACTGACATAGAAAACCAAGGAGAGGTGGATGTTGACAAAAATGATAGCTGGAAGCGAGGTGGTGATAAAGAACAGGTTGGTGAAGTGTGCATCGATGTAATAGTCAGCAAGCAAGTTGACTTTTATCAAGAACCCGCAAGTCATGGAGGATGCCAAAAGATTGCAACTAGCATGCGTTTGAACTTATCCTGCAAGAAGATTTGATCTTCATACTAGTTTGCTGAAGGAAACAGTCAAGCCATTAATGGCGTATGACAAAGAAATGCAGAAAAGCATGTTGCAGACCTCCAGTTTTGGAAAATGCACATTGGAATGCACAGTGTTGGTGGTGCTGATCAATGAAATGAAGATCATCTCCCTAGAAAAGAAGATTGAATCAAATCCAATATGGATCGAGTTTGTGAAGGCAAAACCTAACACAACATTGTTTGAATGCGGTTTTTGGCAGGAACCTTAGATGATAAATATGTGAGCTTGAGATAGAAATCATGATGCTTGATGTGAAGAACGAGATAGAAGAGAGCATGAGCAAGGAGAAAGATCAGCTTCCTTAGAATTGATTCTAATAAAGTTGTAGAGTGTGTTAGCAAGTGAACCGATGAGAGGGTTTATTCAGTAAAATGTTGCAGTTTTAATATTTAAGCTAACCAGTGAGGTGTGATTGATCAAAAAGGCATCTGAGTATGACATAGTGTGTTGTGAGGCCGAGAGAGAAATAAGAGAGGCTAAGAGTAACCAGTGAGTGCTTAGAGAGAGTAATCCGATAACCGGTAGTGTGAGAACCAGTGAAGAAGAGAAGGTTCTTAACCGATAGAAATCTACTGATCAGGTGTTGCAGAACTCATTTGTAACCCGATACTATAACTGTATAAAAATTATATTTTATTATACATCACTGAGTTGGAGCTCGGTGTAGGGGTTGGTGCCCTAAATCATCGCAATTTATTGTTTCACTTGTGAGGCTGGATTGGAGCGGTAGACTAATAGCATTTCTCATCGAGGTTTTTCCCATATTAGGTTTTTCTTGTACATCTCATGTTGTGGGTTGCATTTGTGTGTTTTCCTCTTTTAATATCCACATTTTTCTTACCGGTTTGATTGTTTAGTCCTTAGGGTGATAACTGATATTCTTAGGTTGTTTTAAAAAGGAAAGGAATTTAGGAACCACTAATTCACCCCCCTCTCAGTGGTACATTGTGTTAAATAATTGGTATCAGAGCCTAGGTTCCTGGTTGATTAAAGCTTGGATAGATTATGGTCTTAGAACACAATGGAAAGAAATGAGTTTGCCTCCCCAAAAGCCCCCATGTTTGATGGATCTAACTATGCCTTCTAGAGAAGAAGAATGGAGACCTATATTTCCTCCCTTGGTTTTGATGTGTGGATGTTTGTTAAGAATGGGTATATTGTCCCTAGTGTTTCTCTCACTAATCCGGATGCCAAGAAGGAGTATCAAAATAATGTAAAGGCTAAACATGCTATCTTAAGCAGGTTGTCTGATAATGAGTTTGTCAAGGTCATGCACTATGCATCAGCCAAGGAGACTTGGGATAAAATGTGGAGGTTATTTGAAGGAGATGCAAAAGTCAAAGAGGCCAAGATGCAAGCACTAAGGGGTAAACTTGAAGGCATTAAGATGAAGGATGAATAAAATATTGCAGACTACCTTCACAGAATAGATGAAACTGTGAACACCATTAGAAGACTTGGAGAAGAATTTGCAGATGAGATTCTTGTGAAGAAGGTACTTAGATCTCTCACACCTAAGCATGATACTAATGTGGATGAACTATTTGGCTCTGTAACACCCTATGAAATGAGAACAATCGGTGATGCATCCTCAAGGAAAGAGGCAGCGTTCAACTCCACCAAGAAGGGCAAGGAAGAGGTGTTGGTATTTGCATGAAGATTGCATTAATGATATGTTTTGTTATCATTGATGTCAATTGAACCGGTAATGATATTGTTGATATTTTTGTAATATTGTTACTGTAACTGGTAGGAAGAATTTGTTAGGAAAACCAGTAACTAATGTAAAGGTGTAAGTATTATCTATTATTGTAACTGGTAAACCCTACCAGTTGTTTTTGATAAACCCTAATTGATTAAGTTTAATGAATTGGTTATATTGGTTTATGATCTTATGATGAGCAGTAATGATGGTGACACACATGATTATTGTATAAAGACAATTCCAAGAGATTTTGGTGAGTTGTTGTAATGGTTTTTGTCTAGGGAATGAGCAAATGTATTTCATCTAATGCAAAGCATGTGATGAGTTACTGAGTTCAATGAAGTGGTGATCAAGGAGCGATCAAGGTTTTCTTGATTGATGTACAAAGATTTATATGTAATCCAATGGTCATACTTGAACAAAATTTATTTGTAATATCGATGGGAGTTAGGTATTTGTTGTGTTATCGACCTAATTGATTTGTATTTAAGGTCGATGAAGTTGTTTAGTTTTAAGAGAGTTGGCAAAGAGATAGACACAATTCAGTTGACTGTGTGGTTTCCTAACTAGATGATGTATCTAAAGTTTGAGTAAAGGCAGATAGGAGCATGAAATGGATCTGATCAAGCAAGTGTAGTGCTATTTAGATAGATCAACAAACTCATGTTGTTTTCTAACAATTACATAAGAATTGAAATCCCCTCACCGGGTAGGCTCTAACAAGCTCTAACAACTTGCATATATTTTTACTAAACCTCTACCTAAGACTACTTTTGAATGTCTTAGATATCAGTTAGGGGTTGTCCCTCTTCATGAAGTCAGTTAAGTATGATGTAGATTACATCAGTCTTGGAGCTACTTGTAGAATATTTTAGGAGGATTTGTGTAGAAGTGGATGTATTCCATAGGGGGAGCATCAAGTTGCAGAAAGTTGATGATGCATAGTGAAATTTGACATTGCATGTTTTACTTTCAATTTGACATTGTTGTCAAAGGGGGAGAAGAATTATGTGATTATAGGAAGCAGAACCAATGACAATTTGAAGACACAATGAGCATGGTGAATACTTGGTACTGTAAACCAGGATTCCTATTTATAATCATGCAGCAATCAATGGTGTTGATATATGTATTGCCATCAATGGCAAAGGGGGAGATTATTGGCATTTTCATGAAGATTGAATTAATGATATGTTTTGTTGTCATTGATGTCAATTGCACTGGTAATGATATTATTGTAATATTGTTACTATAACCGGTAGGAAGAATTTGTTAGGAGAACTGATAACCGATGTAAAGGTGTAAACCTTATCTATTTTTGTAACTGATAAACCCTACCAGTTTTTTTAAATAAACCCTAACCGATTAAGTTTGGTGAATTGGTTATATTGGTTTATGATCTGATGATGAGCGGTAATAATGGTGGCACGCATGATTATTGTATGAAGACAATTCCAAGATATTTTGGTGAGTTGTAACAGTTTTTGTCTAGGGAATGAGAAAATGTATTGCATCTAATGCAAAGTAGGTGATGAGTTACTATGTTCAATGAAGCGGTGATCAAGGAGCGATCAAGGTTTTCTTGATTGATGTGTAGATATTTCTATGTAATCCAATGGCCATACTTGAACCAAATTTGTTTGTAATCTCTATGAGAGTTAGGTTTATGTTATGTTACTGACTTGATTGATTTGTATTTAAGGTTGATGGAGTTGTTTAGTTTTAAGAGAGTTGGCAAAGGGATAGACACAGTTCAGTTGACTGTGTGGTTGCCTAGCCGGATGATGTATCTGCAGTTTGAGTAAAGGCAGATAGGAGCATGAAATGGATCAAATCAAGAAAGTATAGTTCTATTCAGATAGATCAGCAAACTCCTATTGTTTTCTAACAATTACAGTAGAATTGAAATCCCCTAATCGGGTAAGCTCTAACAAGCTTGGTGTTATTCAAATCCTCTAACAAGGTAGTCCATTAGATTGGATTTTGAAATCCTCTACTGAGATTACTCCTTATAGGGTATTGTTTCTAACAAGGCATTTGTAGTCCATCCCTTAACTAGGTGATTCCTAATAGGATCAGTTCTTAATAGGACTTTTTGTAAAGCTTTAACAGGCTAGGCTCCTAACAGGGCAAACTTCAGAAGAGTTCAAATATTATCTTGTGAGTGTTATCTCATTATGGTTTTTACCTATTTGGGTTTCCACGTCAAAAATATTTGTGTCAAGTGGTGAATGTTTTTGTAGTTATGTTTTCATGGTTGATTTACTTGACTACTTAACTATTTCTGATAAGTCATGATAACTAGTAGTATTGAAGATATGAAGAAGTTGTTTACTAATAATTTGTTGTAACATAAAACTGGTTTTATCTTATGAGTTTTTATCTTGACAGAGTTATTCTATGTTTACTTTGAGATATTGATTGGTGAAGTTTATTATTAGTTTTTCTATCTACTGATTCACCCCCCCCTCTCAGTAGTTGACCAAATACTTATTCTTTCATCATACCATCAATTGGTATTAGAGCATTTTGGTTCCTCTAAGGTCTAAGCCTAATAGCTTGAGGTAAAGATTTGTTGACCATGATGAAGAGGGAAGGTCCAAAGTTTAATAAAGAGAACTACAAGATATGGAGTGACAAAATGAAAATTTATATCAAGAGTCTGAGAAGTCAGTATTTAGAACATGTCAATTCTAAGTATGTTTCACCTACTGGGATGTTGACTGATGATCAGAAGAAACAGAAACAATAAAATCATCAAGCATTGGAGGCTATTATCAGTTGTTTGTCTGATGCAGAATATGTAGATGTTCATGGTCTTGAAACTGTATATGAGGTATGGAAAAAACTTGAAGAGATTTATAGCAGTGATGAACATGTTAAGATTACTAAAGAGGAGAGTCTAAGAGGAAAATTTGATGACATGCGGATGGTTGAAGGTGAGAATATCCAGTAGTATGGTCAAAGGATAAAAGAGATAGTTAGTGAAATTAAGAGTGTAGGAGGTAAAGTGGAAGACTCCATAGTGATCAGTAAGGTACTAAGAACACTACTACCGGTCTACATTATCAGAGTTGTAGCTATTCAGGAGCTAAAGTCTATTGACAAAACTAAGGTAACTCTTCACTCCATCATTGGAAAGCTTACTGCTTTTGAATTAAATGCTTATGATGGTAGTGTACGGAAATATGAGTCTTCATTTAGAGCTTATGTTTCTAACCCATCTATGAGGAAAAGTAGAGATGTGAGTCATAGTTATGAATCTAGATCCAACAAAGAAGCTGATGATGAAGACAATTTAGTTGAGCTTGAAGCATTGTTGGCCAAGTGGTTGCCTAGAGGTACAGGTAAATATAGAGGCAAATTACCTTTAAAATGTTTTGCATGCAACAAGATTGGACACATTGCTGCTAACTGTCCTAATGGTGATAATCAACACAAACAAGATAAATTCAAGAAGTATAAGGGTAAAGACAAAAGAGATTGTCTTATTGTTGTAGATGGTGGTATCACCGATGAAAAATCTGATGGTGATGCTAATGAAGACATTGTGTTTGTAGCCATTAAAGAACAGATGTCAGACCAGAAGGCATTAGTATCCAGGATGGATAACTCTAATGATTGGATCATTGATAGTGGTTGTTTACATCACATTACCGGTGATTAGAGAAAATTTCTTTCTCTGAAGGAATTTGATGGAGGAGTTGTAAGATTTGGTAATGACTCACCCTGCATGGTTAAAGGTAAGGGAACTATTTCTCTTAATGGAAAGAGTAGTGAAGATGATGTCTACTAGGTTGAAGGTCTAAAGCATAATCTTTTGAGTGTGGCATAACTCAATGATAGAGGATACCCATTGAAATTTAAAAATGACATGTGCAAGATCTATGACAATAAAGGTGAACTAATTGCAACCGAGAAGAAAACTAAAGGTAACTTATTTCATCTTAATCCTAAAGTCAACAACTATTTAATTGCAAAGATAGATGATAGTTGGCTTTGGCATGGGAGATTTTGTCATATAAACTTTGATATCATTGTTAAAGTGAGTAAGTCCAAGACAGTGAGAGGTTTGCCTCAGTTAGACAAACCGGTTAATGCTCTGTGCAAAGAATGTCAGTTGGGAAAGATGACATCCTCAACTTTCAAGAGAAAATATTTTTCAGCAGAACATTTGTTAGATTTGGTTCATACAGATCTTTGTGGACCAATAAGAACAAAAAGTATTCAAGGTGATAGATATTTCATGATCTTCGCTGATGATTACTCAAATATGATGTGGGTCACATTCTTGAAGGATAAGACTGAATCTTTTGGTAAGTTCAAGGCATTCAGGGCCTTAACTGAGAAAGAGAGAAGTAAGAAGATAAAGTTTCTAAGGACAGATCAGGGTGGTGAATTTACTTCTGAGGAATTCACTAGGTATTGTGAAGGAAATGGTATCAAGTGGCAGTTTTCTACACCAAGGACACCACAACAAAATGGTATCGTAGAGAGAAACAACCAGTCAGTTGTTGAAGTTTCTAGGACGATGTTGATACAAGGAGGTGTAGTGAAAACTTTCTAGAGAGAAGTTGTTAGCACAACTATCCATATTATGAACCAGATCCTGGTGAAGAGAGGTAAGGACAAAACTCCTTATGAATATTGGTATGGTAAATCACCTGATGTTAGTTATTTCATAATATTTGGAAGCAACTGTTTTATTAAGAGAGGTGATTATATTAGCAAATTTGAGGCTAAAAGTGATGAAGGTATATTTCTTGGCTATTCCACCAAGAGTAAGGCCTAAAAGTGTTTTAACAACCGGACAAAGAGAATTGTTGAGAGTGTTGATGTTCAAGTGGATGAATTTCCTGAAGTCTCAGAGAAAACTAGTTCTAAGAAAAAGGATGAAGATCCTTGCATTTTGATTTTGGAACTAGAAAATGTTAAATCTAAAACCGGCAAAGAAAATATTGATATACCAATCCAACCGGAACAAATAAATTCAGAAGATGATGATGATAATGAATAAGTTGAACCTGAAGATAGTGATCATGTTATTCCAAGATATGTGAGACTGAGTCACAATCCCGAATAGATTATTGGGGATAAGGATACTAGAGTACTAACTAGGAGAAGAATCAGAGAAAATTATTGCATGATCTCCACTATTGAACCAAGAACTACTAAGGAAGCATTTGGTGATGATCATTGGGTTAAAGATATGGAGGAGGAATTAGATCAAATTGAGAAGAAGAACACATGGACCCTAGTACCCGACCAGTAAATAAAAATGTGATAGGAACTAAGTGGGTTTTCGGGAACAAATTTAATGAAGATGGTGTTGTGATTCACAATAAAGATAGGTTGGTTTGCAAAGGTTATGCACAAGAAGAAGGAGAAGACTATGGTGAAAATTTTGCACTAGTGGCAAGACTGGAAGGTGTCAGAACTTTACTTGCATTTGCTACACACAAGAAATTCAAGGTATACTAGATGCATGTTAAGTCAACATTTTTGAATGGGATACTTGAAGAAGAAGTATAAATTGAGCAGCTAGATGGTTATGCTCTGACTGATAAGGAAGACATGGTATGTAGATTGCATAAATATTTATATGGATTAAAGGAGGCACCTAGAGCATGGTATGAAAGGCTTCATACACATCTGATGAAGATATGATTTCTAAGAACCAGTGATGATAGTAACATATATCTCAAATCTGAAGGAGATCAAATACTAGTCAGTGAAGTATTTGTTGATGATATCATATTTGGAGTTAATGATGACATGAGCAATAGTTTTGCAGATGAAATGAAAAATGAGTTTGAAATGTCTTTAGTGGTGGAAATAAAATATTTCATAGGCTTGCAAATACAACAAATGAAGAATGGTTTTTTCATCACACAATCTAAGTATGTAAAAAAGGTCTTGAAGATATTTGGCATGAGTGACTATAAACCAGTTGGCACACCTATGGTTACAGGTTATAAGTTGTCTAAGGAAGATGAGTCCAAATCTATTGATGAGTCCAAATCTATTGATGAGAAGGAATACAGGTCAATGATTGGAAAATTGCACTATGTTGATCACACTAGACTGGACATAGCTCATGCAGTTGGCATAGTTGCTAGGTACTGTTGATTATGGGTTATGGTATCCATATGGAGGAAATTTTGACTTGAAGGTGTACACAGATGTAGACTAGGTAGGAAATGTTGATTATCGGAAAAGCACAACCAGTGGACCATTTTTTCTTGGAGGAAGGCTTGTTTCATGGAGTAGTAAGAAGCAGAGTTGTACTTCACAATCTACTATTGAAGTTAAGTATGTTGCAGCTTACATGAATTGCACATAGGCTATATGGATGAGGCACATTTTGGAAGGTTTTAAGAGGAAGATTTTAGAACCTATAAAGATTTTATGTGATAACACAAGTACCATAAATGTTTCCAAGAACCCTTCTTTGCATGCACAAACCAAGCATATTTAATTGAAGTATCATTTCTTGAGGGAAAAAGTTCAATGTAAAGATGTTATATTGGATCATGTTTCTACCAAGGAACAACTTGCATATAGTTTTACTAAACCTCTACCTAAGACTACTTTTGAATGTCTTAGATATCAGTTAGCGGTTGTCCCTCTTCATGAAGTCAGTTAAGTATGATGTTAATTACATTAGTCTTGGAGCTACTTGTAGAATATTTTAGGAGGATTGGTGTAGAAGTGGATGTATTCCACAGGGGGAGCATCAAGTTGCAGAAAGTTGATGATGCATAGTGAAATTTGACATTGCATCTTTTACTTTCAATTTGACATTGTTGTCAAAGGGGGAGAAGAATTATGTTATTATGGGAAGCAGAACCAATGACAATTTGAAGATACAATGAGCATGGTGAATACTTGGTACTGTAAACCAGGATTCCTATTCATAATCATGCAGTAATCAATGTTGTTGATATATGTATTGCCATCAATGGCAAAGGGGGAGATTGTTGGCATCTACATGAAGATTGCATTAATGATATGTTTTGTTGTCATTGATGTCAATTGAACCGGTAATGATATTGTTGTAATATTGTTACTGTAATTGGTAGGAATAATTTGTTAGGAGAACCGATAATCGATGTAAAGGTGTAAACCTTATCTATTGTTGTAACCGATAAACCCTACCAGTTTTTTTTGATAAACCCTAACTGATTAAGTTTGGTGAATTGGTTATATTGGTTTATGATTTGATGAGTGGTAATAATGGTGGCATGCATGATTATTGTATGAAGACAATTCCCAGAGATTTTGGTGAGTTGTAACAGTTTTTGTCTAGAGAATGAGAAAATGTATTGCATCTAATGCAAAGTAGGTGATGAGTTACTAAGTTCAATGAAGCGGTGATCAAGGAGCGATCAAGGTTTTCTTGATTGATGTGTAGATATTTCTATGTAATCCAATGGCCATACTTGAATAAAATTTGTTTGTAATATCTATGAGAGTTAGGTTTATGTTTTGTTATCGACTTGATTGATTTGTATTTAAAGTCAATGGAGTTGTTTAGTTTTAAGAGAGTTGGCAAAGAGATAGACATAGTTTAGTTGACTATGTGGTTGCCTAGCCGGATGATGTATCTACAGTTTGAGTAAAGGCAGATGGGAGCATGAAATGGATCTAATCAAGAAAGTATAGTTCTATTTAGACAAATCAACAAACTCCTATTGTTTTCTAACAATTACAGTAGAATTGAAATCCCCTAACGAGGTAAACTCTAACAAGCTTGGTGCTATTCAAATCCTCTAACAAGGTAGTCCATTATATTGGATTTTCAAATCCTCTACTGAGGTTACTCTTTACAGGGTTTTGCTTCTGACAAGGCATTTGTAGTCAATCCCTTAACTGGGTGATTCCTAACAGGATCAGTTCTTAACATGAATTTTTGTAAAGCTTAAATAGGCTAGGCTCCTAACAAGGAAAACTTTAGAAGAGTTCAGATATTATCTTGCGAGTCTCATCTCACCATGGTTTTTACCTATTTGGGTTTCCACATCAAGAATATTTGTGTCAAGTGGTGAATTCTTTTTGTACTTATGTTTTCATGGTTGATTTACTTAACTACTTAACTATTTCTAATAAGTCATGATAATTGATAGTATTGAAGATATGAAGAAGTTGTTTACTATTAATTTGTTGTAACAGACAACCGATTTTATCTTATCAGTTTTTATCTTGATGGAGTTATTCTAAGTTTACTTTGAGAGATTGATTGGTGAAATTTATTATCAGTTTTTCTATCTATTGATTCACACCCCCCCTCTTAGTAGTTGACCGGATACGTATTCTTTCATCATAGCATCAAGAGGTTTCTCATAAAGGATCAAGTGAAGACTCGGATGTAGAGGTAGAAAAAATTGTCAGAAATCTCAAGAGAGGATCCGACAAGTATAAAGGAAAGTTACCACTCAAATGTTTCAACTGTGGTAAAGTTGAACACTTTGCTGCAAAATATCCTTATAATGAAACTGATGGAGACAAGTCAAGAAGTTTTAGCAGATCTGCTAGTAAAGACAAAGAAAGAAATGTCTACTAGCAAGGAAGAAGAGGCTACCAAAAGCATAACAACTTATACACTATTGAGAATGATGCCATAGATGAAGAAATTTCATTAGGAGATTACTACCATGAGAATGACAAAGAAGTTAATCTCTTTATGGCACTTGATGAACTAATTGGTGAAGATGAGGAAGAAGAAGACATTGAGGTCGAAGTGGATCTAGAAGGTGATCTTATAAGTGCTCTTAAGGAGCTACGTAAAATAAGAAGATAATTCAAGATGTTCAAGCTTGGTGCAGTAGATGAACAAGGTCTCTTGAAGAAATCCCTAGATGAATCCAATCAAGTTATATCTAACTTGAAACTCTGGTTGGAAGAATCTAAGAGGATATGCGAAGTTACATCCTTTGATCTGATGAAGAAGGAAAAGGAGCATCAAGATCTAGAAGCAGAAATAGTGAAGTTCAGAAAGGAGCTTGAAAAAGGTAAGGAAGAAATGAAAGTGAGAAGCAAATATGAAGGAAAAACTAAAGCCTTAGACAAGGTGTTGAGAAAATAGAAGCCATCTAAAAATACTGGTGGCTTAGGATTTGAAGAAGGACAAAGTTCAAACATCAGAGACATATCTGGTAAGCAAATACAATTAACTTCTTCAAATGAAGGTGAAGAGAAGAAGACATTAACAGTAAGAAAGGATATCGGTAAAAAGACATATGTAAATGTTGTTAGAAACTGCCACACAAACTAGTATACACAATGAATGAACTAGAGGCCACACTCAATGTACCAACATACAGATCTAAGGAAAAATGAAAGATTTGATCATTAAGGATTCACCAGAGTCAGCAGCATGAAAGGAAGACCCCCAGTGAGGCAATCATTTGCAGGACCAAGGCAACCTAACTAGTATGTTCCAAAATTTCATGTTTATTGTTACCGATGTAATGAATTTGGATATAGAATAGCCGACTGTAGGTTAACCAATAAGCCCACTATGAGTTAGGAAAGTAGAAATCCATTTAATGCACTATGGGATATAAATGTTTGTTATCAATGCAATGGGTCTTTTCATAGGAGTTTTTAATGTAGGAAGAATAAACTGGTGTCCTACAATAGTTTTGAAGATTCATCTTTAAATGAAAATGTGAAATGCTATAACTGACAAGAGTTTAGACATATAGAAAAGTTTTGTAAAAATAGGAAAATCAAGAAGAAGAGGACAAATCCTGATCAAGAACCAGTAGTTAAATCGGAGCACAAAATAGCAGCTGACAAGAAGGAAACCAAACTAGTATGGGTTGAGAAAGAAAATGACAAGGCAGAATCAAGTCTGATAGTGTAGACTTCCTTACGTGCTGAAAGGAAAAATCTATGGATTGTAGATAGTGGTTGTTCCAACTACATGACCGGTGATAAAAAGAAATTTATCAAGCTTGAAGATTGTGTTGGCATTATAGCAAACAAGGAGAGATTGTTGGTATTTCAATAAGGATATTGAGAAGGTCATTGATGATTATGGATATAACTGATTAAGGATGTTTACTGTCTTAATATTATTATTTTGTCATTGATGTCAAGAAATTGATTTTCTAATTCAGTATGATGTTGCCATATCTTAAAAAGTATGATTTGATGAGTATAAAGATGTTGGTAAAAGACACAGAAAGAATGTGATGAATAGGGGGAGAAATAAGTTATTCAATGGGCAACTATTACCAAGTTAGACAATGATGAGATCATGATGTTTAGATTGTTTTGATATCCTACATATGTTATTAATTGTAAGGTTAATACTATACCATGTTACTGAGCAAAGAACCTAGTCGGTAAACCCCAAGGAACCTAGTCGGTAAACCCTAAGGTTATCGCTATTGGTTAATGAAGGCATAATGTCTACCGAGTGAAGTTTAGTATTTACCGAGTTACAACCGAGTAGTAACAGAATACATTGAATGAATAAAAGTATTATTTAATGAAGGAAGCTGATGAGCTAGCTATGATTGAATGATTGGTATGTCATGCATGAAGTTTGTTAAAGAATCTATGGCAAAGGAAAATCGGTAGGAAGATCTACAGCTCAGATTGAACCGCAATACCCTAGTACAAGTTCCAAGAAATGTATGCAAGTTCCAAGGCGGGGTAAAACATTTTCAGATCGAAGGATACATTGAACCTAGTCAAAGTTTGAATATCTTATGGCTATGATTGATCATGGGAAATGTGATCAAGGAGATTAAGTAGTTGGCAAATTGTTTATAAATAAGGAACTGTTGATAAACAATGTATGCAGGCAAATGTATGCACAGGGATGCTACATAGTGATTACCAAGCACAGAAGCTTGAAGAGCTATTTGAATAACAGAGTATAGAGCCTAGCAGATGGACAAGATAAGTCCTATTGTATTGAGAAAATAAGAATCTACTTTAGCATTTTAGATGTGAAGTTGCAGATAGATTTTTTATTACTGTTATTTTGTAAATGGATAGAAAATCTCTTAACCGAGTGGACTTAACAGTCTTATTTGTAAAACCCTCTAGCAAGGTGACATTCTGATTAAGTGTTTGAAATCCTTTAATAAGGTCACTTCTAACAAGGTGAAGATCCTAATAGATATGAGGGAAATCCCTTAACCGGGTCACATCTAGCAATGTGTTTGTAATCTTTAACAGGATTTTCTTTTAACTGAGCATACTCTAGAAGAGTATATTTCTTAGTGGGTCTGAAATCCCACAGTGGTTTTTCCCTATCTGGGTTTCCACGTTAAATTTGGTGTTATGAGTGTTATGATGTTTATATGCTTTTGAGTTTGCATGTTTAGCAGTTTTGGTTATATTACTGAAGCATATGTTACCGAGGTTGAATCTATTGTTTTTATGGAAGATTAAGTTTGTATGATTCACCCCTCCTCTCATCTTATTAGCTATTGGATCTGTACTTACATTAAGTATCAGAACTATCAGATTGGAATGGTGGTTCAATAAGATTTGGAGACTGTAGACACCTAAAAATGATCAACGCTTGCGTGATCATACTTTAACATTTGCGCATTGCCTCATTTTAGGTTTTTGCGTCGCATTAACATTTGATTCGCACTTGGTCTTTATCATTTGCGAGTATCGAGTCTTTCTTTTGCATTCTTCCTTCATCTCACCTTCGAATTTGGTCTTGTCGACAACAATCTTCAATCATGATTTTGGTCGATCTTATCCTATCGCATCAATGTGCATGCTCATTTGTCATCATTTTGGACATTGTCAATCCTAATTAGGGTTTTGTCCTCTTATCAATCTTGTCATCTTGTGATCGATTTGTCATCGATCATTGTCATCTTGTCATCTTGCAATCTATTGTGTCATCGATCGTTGTCATGTCAATCTTGTCATTTTGCGATCGATTCATCATCGATCGTGGTCATTTTCAATCTTGTCATCTTGCAATTTATTTTGTCATCGATTCTTGTCCTCTTGTCAATGTTATCATTTTGTGATCGATTTTTCATCGATCATTGTTTGTCTCAATTATGTCAATTTGGATCAATTTGTCATTGTTCCTCGTCAATTGGCACATTTTCTCAATCAAATCATTTATCACATTGGTCATTTATCAATTCGAAATCATGATCGAGTCAATTATCTTTCATCAAGGTCTAATTCATTTTCTAAGGTTTCGTGATTTAATCATTTAACCTTGTTTGTCATTTCTACCTTTAGGATCAAAAAATTATTTATTTATCCTAAGTTTTCTTGTCACAATTAAATGTTCATTTAATTGGCTAATTATTCCTCTTTGTGAATTAATTAATAAATGATAAATTATTAATTAATTTACCTAATTTCTAATTTCCATCAATTTCTTAATTCCTAAATTCTTAATTCTCTAATTTCCTAATTTTCTAATTCCTAATTTCAATTTCCTCCTATTTCTCTCCTAAATTCATGGAAATGACATAGAAATTTGTCATAATTTGTCATAATTGACAATCAATCAATTTTTGACATAGAAATTTGTCATAATTTGTCATAATTGACAATCAATCAATTTTTGACATAGAAGTTTGTCATAATTTGTCATAAATCATCAATCAACAAATTTTGCATAGAAAGTGCATAATTTGTCATAATTTGTCATAATTGACATAATTGATTTGCAATTTCCATTTGAATTGAATCATGCTAATCTTTTCATCTCTCCAATTTTTCTATAAATTGGATGAATTTCTTCAATCAAACCCCTTGATTCTTGACCCCTAATCAGATTATCGAATTTCTAATCAATCATGCTTCGAGTACTTTTGAGCAATTTTCTTACCTATTTGCTTTCAATCATGTATGTGCACTTGTAGGTGAGATCCACAACCAAACTATTTGAAAAGGAAAGAAGAACAATGGAGCCGCATGAAGGAAGCATTCAAATCTGCATATGGTTTGCATAGTATTTACTTTTGAATGTTTTATCTTTATGTCTTTATTGGATGTAATTAGGATAGATCATTGCAATTTTGCTTTTGTGATTGAGCTAATGGTTAATGTTTATATTGCTTGTGATGATTTCCGATTTCCTAACGTACATTAATTGGTGAACCCGACGTGAACACTAACCATCTAACCCCTTTACTATGTCTCTTGAGTGCTTTTGAGTTGATTTGCAGGCCAAAAAACCCAAAAATAGGGTAATGCAGGGCTTTCTGGGGACTTCTGCGCCTGTGTGAGACAACCTGCGCCTATGTCAAGCAACTTGCGACTGTTTTGAAGACATTCTACACCTGTGTCATGACTTCTGTGCCTGTGTCATGACTTCTGCGCCTATGTAAAGTCCAGAACAGAGGTAAAAATGCAATGTTTTAGTTCAAAATTGTCTTGATTTTGCATTCTGTTTTCTGTGTTTTGGTTTTTGGTACTAATTATCTGTGTAGCATCTTGGCATACGCATGGAAAAGACAAAAAATGAAACTACTAACATGTTTTATGCAGAATCGATAGTCAAAGAATAAACACCTCAAACTTCTAACTTGGGTTTTGCAGGTTGCCTTGGAGAAACAACTAAACTTGGTGTTTGTCATTACTGTTTTAGGCACCTAGTGATTTTTTTAAATAGGTTGGAATGAACATGTTTCTACTTTGATTGTTGAGTGTGACATTGGAGTAGGAGAGTATGCTCTCATCCTTCTTAGGGTGATCAGAAATCCAGATCTTCGATACCATGCTCGTGTCTTTGATTGTGTGTCTCCTTTAGAGGGCCTGCCTTCCCGACCATTTGCTTTTGCAAGCAAGTGATAATCATGAGAAGGGAATTACCCAAAGTGAGTATGGCTAGAATACCTTGGCATTCTAACTCACTATAAACAAATACCTGATGAGTGAAAGCTTTGAAGGAAGGGTTACGTAGGAATTGCAGTTACTCAGGAAGTGATGACCCTTGAACTCTATCTCATATCAACATCTAAGTAGGGCCTCTTGGTCTAAATCATGCTTGCGTGACTACATTTGTTTGGTATCTTGATGGGCTTAATATCTCAATCACGCTTGCGTGACATCAAGGAGTAACGCTTAATAGAAATCCTTACTACACACCTTGTTTTAGAGGCCAAAAACCCTTCTAGCTGCTTGAGAAGGACAAGTTCGGATACTTGGAAGAGATACTAAGTTTGCCATGGGGAGATTTCCATGGGGACTGATGCTTGGCTGCCCTGAGAAGTGAGTGTCATGGAGGGGAGCCCGTGGGGTCAAGCATCTATGTATTCTCCTTGAATCCCATAATGAGTCTACCTCTCAAGTACCTAATGTCCTTGCCTACCATAAGAAATGTGGGAATGAGCATGATTGTCTTGAGTCTAAGTTGCAATATCTTGTATTCTTTGCTTGTCAAAAGTTGAATTGTATCTCATTTCAAAAACAAGGCAAATTGATTCAAAACAAGGCTAAACATAAGAGCATTTCATCCAACAAACTTCAAAACACTTTCAAACATGGTTGTCAAATATTGTTCAAAATCTTGTCTCAACATTCATGTCACTTACATTTAGGTTCATCCTAGGTTGCATTTTGCAAAATTCATTGTCAAGTACCAAGGTTAGGTTTCACCTAAGTCATACTCCTTTGCATATCAATAAGGGTCATTCATTTGCGTGTGTCCTCTTGCATTAAAGTCATACCATTGTCATACATTCATATTTGCATACCCTAGGTCTCTTCATCAAGCTTAGGTCATTATCATATCATATTAAGGTCACTTGCATCGTAATTGTCCTTTTGCATATAGTCTCAAAACTAGGTTTTGTCATACTTGAGTAATCCAAATCTTTGATAAACCCTAAGTCATTGTTAGGAAGTCTAGACCTTATCAAACCTTTTGTCCTTTTTCATCAATATCATTTCATCAAACCTAGCTTAGTATCCATGCATATAGGGGAGACATTGTCATCTTGTCCTTTGTCACTTAAATCCTTTTGTCCTTTGAGGTCTAGACATCATTCCAATTTCCCAAGGGTCTCTTTTAGATTTGCATTCATAAGTTTGTCAAAAGTCTTCAAAAACAACCAAAAACATAGGTTGCATTCTTGTCATAGATTGTATTTTCATCCATTTAAGTTTGCACTTAGTTGCATATCATACATTATCTTTGAAAATTCCAAAAAATATTGTATTTGCATAAGGGACATGCCTGTTGAGACAAGATCAAAATCTAAAAAGATGGGCGAACCAATGTATCAACCCATGGACAACATAGCAAATTCACAGTTTCAAACTAGTCAAACAATACAAATTGAAGGTTCATCAAACACATCTCTACCACCATATGGAACGGTTCAATTTGGACCACCTCCATTATATGAACCAATGTTTGTACCTATGAAACCAAGACATGGGAGTGTTCCACCAACTCCAAGAGGAAGTGCACCTTTCAATTGGAATCAACCACACCTGCAACATGACATTCAAACTCAAACATTATATGAAGAACAAACCCTCTCACAAGGATTTGGTTCAGATCAAGGCATTCAACAAGAAATGAATCCAAATGTCCAACCAGATTCTTCATCCGATTCCAATGCTTTTGATGATGTTGACATGTTCCTTCAAGATCCAAAGATAACAAAAAAGATGGATAAGTTCTTGAACAAGGTCTTTAAGATGTTTCCACAAAAGTATCTTAACATGATGAGTAATGTGACCTCTTCAAGTGACCAAATCAATGTGCAAGAACAACAAAGCGGTGAGTTGTTAAGTTTCTCTCCGCATCCAAATGAAGAAAATGCACAACAAGCAACTCAACCTACATTGATGAGTAAACGTGCTTCAAAGGCATTGACAGTGACTATTCCTCAGAAGTCACCATTTGAGACAATAAATAATCCATTATTCAACACAACACCTGTAACACAAGATCAAATGAAGACCACACCAATATTGACAGTTGTCCCTCAACAAGAAGTGGTTCCTTACATGCATAAAATTGGATCAAAATCTAAGATGCAGGAAAGCTTCACAACTGGAATGCCTGATATCACCAATGTCCAAAACAATTCCACAATGCAATAAAGTTCTTATGTCCCGTTAAGTTCAATATCTTTGCCAAACACTATTGCGACAGATCCTTCAATAATGGCAACACAAAGAGCTACGGATAGTGTTTTGCACCAACAACAATTGTTGCAACAATTGAGTAATACACAAAAGGTATAATCGAATGTGCAAACTGGCAATGTGCAACAACAATAGTTTCACATTTGACAACAAATTGCAGCACCTTCGCCACCATTACAAGTTAATGCAAACTTGCAACCATCACAATGGATTGGACAAAAAACATAGCAAGTTAATGCAAGTGCTATACCCCATCTTAAGGAGAAGCAACGAAAACCACCTAAACAAAGTTTTTTACAAATGATGGGATATACACCACGACAACAATTGGCACAAAGTCAACAAATTCCGATCCATCAGCCTCAACACCAACATGTGCCACAATATGTGCCAAGGTAAACAAGCTATCCTACTTCACAACCGCAATTGGCACCTATGCAATATCAACAACATACTCAATTGTAATATCAACCTAGGCTACAAGAAGCACAACAACAAGGTCGATATCAAGGCATAGCACAACCACAACAACAAGAGATGTACCAAGAGCATTACATGCCAGAGACACCAAAAATAGCCATTTCAGAGTATCAACAACTGATCGGAAATGCGATGTATCGACAAAGAATACCAACCGGGATTAATGATGGACCACCAAAATCTGATACAATTGCGTAACAACTTGAGAAGTTGCAATGAAAAGTTGATGCATTAGAAACTAAAGGAACAAAGAAGTTGTATACAGATCAAGATTTATGTCCTAATCCGTTTGACAAGAGTGTATACATGCCTCCATTCCCTAAGCATTTTGAGGCACCTAATTTTGAGAAATATAAAGGGAATGGCAATCCAAAAGATCACATTCGAGCATTTTTCGTAGCATGTACTGAAGTAAGCTATGAGGAGACATATTTAATGTGCTTATTTGCACAAACTCTCACGGGACAAGCCATGGATTGGTATTCACATCTGTCAGGAAATATAAAGACTTGGTCGGAATTGGCTCAAAAGTTTTTATCTCATTTCGCGTTCAACATCGACAGTGACGTGACCATGTCAGATTTATGCAACACCAAGAAAAAGCAAGGTGAATCATTAGTGACTTTCTTGCAATGATGGCGAAGCTTGTATAGTCGTTCTTCTCTCAATATACCTGAAGAACAACAAGTGAATCTGTTTATCCAGAATTTGGTCCCAGAAATGATGTATGAGCTAAAATTGAAAAGTCCCAGTACTATAGAGAAACTCATTAAGAAAGGAATGAGCATTGAAATGGCTCTTGTAGCTAAAGGAATTATCAAGCTCAATAAAGACAGTGACAACACCAATTATTCGGGAGATAGAAATAGATTTTGGTATAAGAACAGGAATGTCACTAATGATGGAGTTGTTGATGCAAGAGCGGTGAATGCAAATCAACCCCCATTCACGATTAAGAAATTGAGTGTTCCTAATATGTCAACTATGGAACAAAATCAAGCACCAATGAGCAATGTTACTCAACAGCCGCAATACCAACAACATGCTCAACAACAACATACTCAACAATATAATCAACAACAAGGCCAACAACAAAACCAGCAATGCAAACCTTTCCGATCAAGGGATGGGCCTCCTCAACAATTTACACCATTGGGAGAGCCTATTGAATCAGTAATGAAGCAATTAATACAAGCAAAATTTATTAAGCTACCAGATATCAAGGCAGAACCAGTGGTAAAACCGCATTGGTGGAATGATAATGCATACTGTGAGTATCATCGATCTAAAGGACATAAAACCGCGTCATGTTTTCAATTGAAACATATGATTCAAGATTTATTAGAGCAAGTAGTAATTGAGGTAGATCCACCCCATGCAACTTCTAACATAGATCATACTATTTTCAAAACTCCTTTGCTTGATCATGACAAGGGTAAAGCGTCTTCTTCCAACTCTGCCCAAATAGCAAATTATGCAAATACTAGTTATAACAATGTCATTAATTGTTTTCATGTGTCAAATGAGTATGTTTCCACCCTGAGAATAAAGGGACAAGATCCTTCTTGCGCAGTCACCATCGTTGATCCAAAATAGTCTTGAAAGGAGCTCCTGTAGCTCCTCCCAAGCCAACTCCTGCAAGTCAATATAATCTTTTGGATCATCTAGGAAAGACCCCTGCACAAATATCAATCCTTGAGTTATTAAAAATGTCCCCCATGCATCGTGCAGTCCTGGATAAAGCTTTAATTGAGTCCACTATCCCGACAGATATTGATGTCGACCAGTTTCAAGCCCGGATTGGACATCTAGCTATTTCCCAAAATGTCGCATTTTCTGATAATGATATCTCACCTGATAAGCTCCCTCACAATGATCCTTTACACCTTGAAGTCTTTGTTCATAACTACAAAATCTGATGAGTCTTGATAGATGGCAGAGTGGGTCTTAATATTTGTACCTTGAGAGTGGTCATTGGCCTTGGATATACAGAAAATGATATTGATGCTTCCAGAAGAATAACAATAAAAGCATATGATGATGCTGAGCGCCCATCCAAAGGGATAATTACATTGCCTATCAGAGTCGGTCCAGTGACAGAAAACACTTTCTTGCAGGTCTTGGACCTCGATCTCCCTTACAATATGATTCTTGGTCGTCCATGGATCCATGCAATGAAAGCAGTTCCATCCACTTATCATCAATGTTTAAAATATCCTTACAATGGAACTGAGATAACAATTCTGGGAGATCCTAATCCATTTCAATTTTGTGCTACTCTAAAGGATACCCCTCAGCAGCAAGTCCCAGTCAATAGAGAGGCCAAATCACATAGCTATGTGGATCCTAATCAATTGTTAGATGTTGTCAAAGGAAAATTGAAGATACAAGACCAAGGGTGTGGAGAATATTCAATGGATCAAACATTCCTCATCGGGAATTTACCAATATCTCCAAAATCATATGGCAAACCACATTTATTGCAAAAGGAACCTAAGGTCATTATTCAATATCAACCTCCCACTACATTTACAAGATGGGGTGAACTTGACAAAGAAACTGGAGATGATGATGTCATAGATTGGTTTTATAAAGATCCAACTGAGACCCCACCTGTCAGATTGCCAGTGGAACGATATGGCAAAGGATTTACTATGCTGCAAAAGAAAGGATATGATGGTTGTAGTGGCTTAGGCCTGAACAACAATGGAAGGCTAGAACCTGTCATACCCAAGAGGTGACCTCCAACTTTAGGGTTAGGTTTTGTACCATTGCGAATTGGATCTACATCTACCAAAGTGCCCATGTGTAGAAAAGGGCATGATTCTGACGATGAAATAACACCTGAGGATACCCGACCCGAAACTGATTCCAATGAATGGGAGTGGAGTTCTTTTTCTTCTAGCTCCTATGCCCTTGACAATATTTTCATTGACCTTGATAATTTGCCTATGGAAGACAAACATGAAATAACTCCTCTTCCTAAAACATGTCCCCATGCTTGGATAGAGTCATTTTGGGATCCAAGCTCCAAATCCGATACAAGTAGTTCGGATAGTGATACCACAAATGTTCATATCTTTACCATATTAGCCCTCTCTCTCCTTACAACCGATGATGACATGCCCCTCATCTATCCCCAGCTTATCCAACATGACCAACAAGAACCGCTCACATTGGACTATTTTCAAAATGACGAAGCAATTGCAAAATTCCTTGGACTACGGGAAGGCATACCATAAGGTGATCATAAGGCAGGATTTGCTATTGACCTAGATTCCACAGCATATTTTGGGGAGTCAACTCCCTCTTCCAATCATCAAAATGAAAAAAGAAAAGAAATAGTAAAAAATCAAAAGAATAGATCTCTGAGTGAAAACCGTAAGGCACTCTCTGATCATACAAAAGTCAAAATAAAAGATGTACCTGCGGGTGAAAACCTCTCTGAGGCGCCCAAAGGTGGAAGAGTGGACATACCCCTATCAAGTTAGGACAAATCAACATTGCTTGTGGAAATGACCGAGGAAATCAATTTGGGTACACCTAACAACCCTAAGGTCATTCATTTTGCTGCTTCTCTATCACAACAAGAAAAAAAAGATTTTGTCAATTTCTTTCTTGAGAAGAAGATCAGCTTTACATGGTCCTATGCAGATATGCCTGGCCTCGATCCAGAATTGGTTCTTCATCATTTGTCACTAAGAGCCGATGCCAAGCCTGTCAAACAGAAACTTAGAAAGATGCATCCCCAGGTGGCTCTTTTGGTCAAGGTGGAACTAAAAAAATTACTAGATGTGGGCTTCATTAGACCCATTGATTATGCGGACTGGATTTCAAATTTATTACCAGTTAGCAAAGTAACTAGGGGCATTAGAATCTACACAGATTTCAAGGATCTCAATAAAGCATGCCCTAAGGATGATTTTCCATTGCCAAACATAGACAGCATAGTGGACATGACTGCTGGATATGAGATGCTCTCATTGATGGATGGTTTCTCCGACTATAACCAAATTCGCATTGCTCCTGAAGATCAGCATAAGACAACATTCACCTGTGCTTGGGGTACCTACTATTGGAATGTGATGCCCTTCGGTCTTAAAAATGCAGGCGCGACATATCAAAGAGCAATGATGACAATTTTTCATGATTTCATGCACACTTTGATGGAGGACTATGTTGATGACTTGTTATGCAAATCTGTCACCAGAGATAGTCATCTAGCCATCCTGGGCCTGATCTTTGACTGAATGGAGACTTAGAAGCTCAGACTCAATCCAAAGAAGAGTGTCTTTGGTGTCACAGCTGGCAAATTACTAGGGTACATTGTTTCTCATAGAGGCATTGAGGTCGACCCTGCCAAGGTTAAAGCAATAATGGATATGCCTCCACCTTCAAACCTCTGGCAATTAAGAAGTCTGCAAGGAAAGCTCCAGTCAATCCGCTGCTTCATAGCTCAATTGGCCGACAAATGTCATCCATTCCAACATCTACTGCACAAAGGTGTCACTTTCAAATGGACTGAGCAATGTCAATCAGCCTTTCAAGCTCTCAAAGACTATTTGTTGTCGCCGCCTATTCTAATACCTCCAATAGATGGAAAGCCATTCATATTGTATATTTCTGCAACTGAAACAACATTAGGAGTTCTCTTGGCCCAACAGGATGAGAACGGCAAAGAGCGAGCTATTTACTATATCAGCCGAACACTGGTAGGCTATGAGTTAAATTATTCAACTATTGAAAGGGCATGCTTAGCGGTGGTATTTGCAACACAAAATCTCTGACATTATATGTTAAGCCACCAAACATTGTTGGTTGCAAAAATTGATCCCCTAAAATACTTGCTTAGCCAAGTAGCCTTGATGGGTCGCCTAGCAAAGTGGGTCATGATTCTTAGTGAATTTGACATTGAATATATGGAGCAAAAGGTGATAAAAGGACAAGTCATAGCAGATCAACTTGCAGAGGCTCCTATTTATGATGATCATCCCATGTTGCCCGATTTACCAGATGAATCAATCTTTGCTTTCACATCCTTTAAAGAATGGAAGTTATACTTTGATGGGTCCCATACCAAGTTCGGGTCTGGAGTAGGCATCTTGTTTGTCACCCCTCAAGGTGATGCTATTCCAAAGTCCTACAGAATAACTTTTCATTGTAACAATAACATTGTAGAGCATGAAGCACTGGTTACAGGACTTCGAGTAGCAGTCCACTGGAACATCACGCATTTGCAAGTCTATGGAGATTCTTAATTAGTCATCCGACAAGTGAATGATGACTATGAAATAAAAGATGAAAAACTTATTCCCTATAAGCATATGGTAGATTTCTTCAAAACCAAATTCATGGCTATCCATTTCAGTTAAGTTCCAAGAATGCAAAACAAGTCGGCAGATGCGATGGCTACGATTGCTTCCTTGTTGAATATGCCCCACAATATGGACAAATGTGAATTTTTAGTTGAACAATTGCTAGTTCCTTCTTTTGACATTCCGACAGCAGATGTGATGTGCGTTCTTGTTGGTCCCAACTCCCCATGGTACAATGATGTCTATCAATATTTAAAATCCCAAACCTTACCACCTAACCTTTCCGCTAACCAACGCCGAGCCTTTATCCGACAGATAGTCAAATATGTCATCATCGCCGACACCCTTTACCGATGTTCCTTTGATCATACCCTCCTTAGGTGTTTGGATTCTGATGAAGCACAAATGGCTTTACATGAGGTTCATGATGGTATATGTGGCGGCCATTTCAATGGTCCGAGCTTAGCCAAAAAGTTGATTCATGCTGGGTATTATTGGCCCACTTTGGAAAAAGATGTTCATGATTTTGTTAAGAAGTGCTACAAATGCTAGATTCATGGAAACTACATTCATGCACCAGCCCAAGAACTTCATTTTGTCATATCTCCGTGGCCCTTTTCCCAATGGGGATTGGATCTTATTGGCAAGATTCACCCGACATCTGCAAATGGACACAAGTTCATCATTACAGCCATAGAGTATTTTACAAAATGGATCGAGGCTATCCCCATGACTTATATCACTGGTGTCCAAATTTCAAAAGTCTTGCTGAATTATATCATATGTCGTTATGGGGTTCCCCTTGCCATAGTCACAGATAATGGTCGTCCTTTCAAGAATAAAGATGTCAAGGAACTCTGTGAAAAGTTTCATATCCAACACCGCTTCTCCAGTCCATACTATCCACAGGGGAATGGTCAAGCCGAAGCATCAAATAAAACCATTATCAAGATCCTGAAGAAGGTTGTTAATGACGCTGGTCGAGATTGGCATGTACAGTTGAATCCAACACTATGGGCTTATCGCACTTCTATCTGCACACCTACTAGCGCAACACCTTATTCCTTGGTGTATGGTGCAGAAGCTATTTTACCCTTGGAAGTGGAGATTCCTTCCTTGCGTGTTTCCTTGCAACATCTGATTGATGATGAGACACACAGAGTCTCTCGGTTGCACTAGCTTGAGATGTTAGATGAGAAACATCAAACAGCTCTGACACATTTGCAAGCATATCAAAACCGTCTCCGTCACTCTTATAATAAGAAGGTCAAAGGGCAACACTTCGAAGTGGGAGATCTAGTTTTAAAGGCAAACCCTAAGAATGCACAGTCTACTGACACCATCAAAGGCAAGTTTGAACCTAATTGGGTTGGGCCTTTCATAGTAATTGCAGCATGTGGCTCAGGGGCATATCAGCTTGCTACCGCAGAAGGTGAACCTCTGTCTGATCCTATAAACAACATGCATCTTCCTAAGTACTAGGCATAATTTTCTATCAACACTTCTTCAAATATGATCCTAAAAAAAATACAAAAAAATGGAAAAAGAAAAAAAATACAAAAAAATGGAAAAAAGCAAAAAAGTGAAAAAAGAGCAAAAAAGTAAAGAAAAAATGATTCGCCCTCTAGTGAAAACCTGGCAAACAGGCGCTTGGGGCAAGTACCTTGGTGAAAACCTGGCAAACAGGCACCATGTGTAACATGAGATTGTTGCTCCATCATCTATCATGACCTCTAAGCTATGCTTTCTCTCGGCCGCTTTCTCACGCATATCTTTGTCTTGACCCAATGTCCTATTCCAGGCCTGTTATCGGTCAACATCATTGTCTTACATATTCTGGTTGCTTGTCCATATGTTTTGGTCCCGATCTATGTATGTCTTTCAGATGCGCATTGGGTGTGTTCCCCTTGTCATGATCGATCACTGGAACTTTAACATTTAAAAATGTCATGAAAAAATCTCAAAAACATTTAAAAAAATAAAAAAAAAAGTTCAAAAAAAAATTTGAATAACGTCTTGAAAAAAATCATAAAAAATCAAATAAGGTCCTGAAAAAAAATCAAAAAAAAAAATTGAATAACATCCTGAAATAATCCAAAAAAATCAAATAAAGTCCTGAAAAAATGAACAAATTTTTTTTCAAAACATTAAAATCCACAAAAACAAACATTTTGTCAATAAAGGATCCCTTTTTGTGCATAAGACAAATCACTGAGCATCCCTCCAATGACATGCAATCACACATTGTGCTTTAATGAAATCATGTGCTTAAGCAGATGAACTTTTCAATCAAACCCGACATTCAAACTGATCAGAATTGTCATATCAATCAACATCAAAATCATTCGTCCTTGTCTCTACTATCATGAGTCTTATACAGGGTGTGGTATACTCAAAACCAGACTGTGTCCTGTCTTAGATGGGGTACCACATGTCCTGAAACTAGACAGCATGATCATCCTATCAGCACTTTCAACTTTTGACAATGCAGATCAAGATGTTTGTTTGACTTGTTGGAATTTGTGCATCTTATCTTTTTATTGATTTATCTTTGATCATGTTCCTATGTTGCTCGATGATGTCACTGAGTGATTTAGAGTGACCAGGATGGTTCATGGTTCCTTTCTTTTTTGTTGTGATTGTTGTTTGTTTGCAATGTGTCTGTCTTTTGTAAAAAGGGTTGCATTTCAGCTCTAGCCTTCAATGCCATGATGCTAAGCATCCGTTTTGCTACATAAAAATAAAGGTTCTCACCTGCAAAGTGCATTACTGAAAGCAAGTTTTTCTTCGTCTCTAATTGTCCTCTGTCTCATTTTCTTCTTACTAACACTTCTTCCATCAGTTCGGATAGTCAATTCGGTTTAGTGCTCCAATTTCCCCAAACATACATGTTGCATCCTGCATTCATTGGTTAGTACATTTGCATTACATTAAGCATCATATCAAGTCTTTTATCCATTTCATATTATCGATGTATCAAAAACACATAAAAATGCATCCATACATGTTCCCCAATAAATAGTGCATAAGTCATCCATACATAGAAAATCACATAAGTCATAACACATTGCATCCCATCATCTCGATGCATATCATATCATATGTCAAAATAATATCGGAGTACAAAATTGGACTGTCTATCCTAAGTATGGCCCGTAGGCTGACTACAAAAATGTCAAACTACATAATGTCCACTGTCTAAGGAGCACATGCCTCTATCACTGGGTGCTCCCTCTGTCCTCCTCATCCCTGCCATGTCTTGTGGATGATGTCCCTCCTGGTCCTGGTTGTGGTGGTCTCATAGGTCCACTCACCCCCATGCTGCTCAATGACCTTCGAGAGCGTGCCCTGCTCTCTGTCCTCGATCGTACCCGATATGAAGGTGCTCTCTGCTCTAGTGGAACATCACCCTCATTTAGTGTCCTCCAGTGGTGTATCTCCTCTTCGATCTCTACCAGCATCTGTGCCATCTCCCATGCACTAGCATCCCGAATCGACCCAATATACTCAGTGACTCTCTGTTCCTCTCATTGTGCCTGAGTCATTGCTGTATCTTGAGCCACTGTAAGTCTGGCTATCTCCACTTTGAACTGATCATGCTCTCTCTCTAAAGTCGCAATGTGATCCTGCTGACTCACTTTGGTAGCCCTACACATCTCCATCTCTTCTGTCCTAGCTGTCTCCGGCTCTATGGGTATATCCTGCAATGCCTCCTGCTCGCCTGAATCTAGCTCATCCTCATCTCTGTCCTCATCATCCCCACCATCCTCATCTCCATCCTCATCATCCCCATCCTCATCACCATCCTCCTCCTCCTCGTCCTCATCATCTCCCTCCTCCTCTCCTGTGAGTGGGGAGTCCTCCTGTTGCCTCGGTACTGGAATATTCGGATCTGTCAATGGCACTAGTTGCCGTCGTGCAAACCATCTCTCATACTCCTCTGTCATCCCAGCATCTGCCACATCTGATCCCCAATCCCACTATCTCTGCTGCAACTGTGTAAAGTCTGCATATGCTATGTGTGGCTGAATCATACTCCCCCACTGACTTGTCTCTCTGTGAGATCGGGCAAAGTGTGCAGTCCTCCTAGGTACATCCTACCTCTCTCCAAACTGTCGTTTGACTCTCTCTGGCAAGTACAACTCAATCACTCTCTGGCGATTCACTGGTCACCCAATCAGGTACCTCTCCTATCTACAATAAGGTAGCTCCTCACTGTCATCTGACCATCCCGGACAATCATGATATGGCCTCCATGTGAACTCTCAGTCTGTCTAGCTCATGTCGCCAATATAATATGTATCCAAAAGGACCCTGTCTCAGTGCTCCCCCATAGCAATACACATATGGTCGATGTGGTACTACCTGTCTCTCTGTAATTGGTCGACATATGGCAATGTGCTCAAATGCCCATACCTGTAACAATGTGACTCCACAGCTCAATGTCTGAACTCCCTGATATGTTATCTGACGCAGCTAAAAATACAACATCGCCAGTACACATGGTCCCCATGCATAGACCATCCCCTCTGTCGCCATCCGCTCTAGCACTCTTCCCCATCCAATAGGGAATCCATGTCCTTGTCTGTCTCCTGCTAGTAGGCATGCTATCACCATGGCTATCACCACATATCGTCGATCATACTCTGATGCCATGGTCTCCCAGCCAATCTCCCTCTCGATGATATCCAGATCATCTACGTCGCACTCAAATAATCTGCACAATGCATCTCTCCCTGTCACTAGGTCATACTCTATCATCTCTCCATGAATCGGAATGTGGAGGATACGCCATACATCCTCCAGTGTCACCGTCGCCTCTCCAGTCGCCATATGGAAAGAGGAAGTCTTCGAATGCCATCGCTCTGCCAATGTGGTAAGCAGTCCTGTGTTTGCCCTAATCTCGGGCATGAATGTGACATAGTATATCCCTAGTCGTGCTAAGGTATCTCTGTTTGTACTCCTGAGTCTATGTCATAGCATGAAGCAGTCAGGTCGGTTCTCTCGTGTGATCAACGGATACTGTCGACTCTGCATCACAAATTGGGGCACATTTTGTCAGTCTTAGGGTTTTCTCCTACGGGTTGCATTTCCTCATCATCATGTCCAAATCAGGGTGTTTTTCATCTAATATGACCTATCCTACCCTTATCCCCCCTTTTTCGGATCATTTGCATGCAGTTTTGAACCAAAATTGAGTTTCCAATGCACAATTGTGCCTGTGTCAAGGAACCTGCACCTGTGTCATGTAACTTGCACCTGTGTCTCCCTACACAAGTGCAAAAGACCCTACACAAGTGTAGGATTCGCCCTACACAAGCGCAAGACTCCTTTTCTGCATCCTCTATGGGCCCTGCAATGTCCCGCAAGCAATCAAAATTCATGAAATTGAAAATATGGGTTTTTGAGATACATACCGCTGCTCCTGCATCGACTGGTCATCTGAATGTGTGTACATGTTCCCCAAGGTGATCCGCCATTGGAATGTTCGCCATCTATCTACAAGTGTCCTTGTCCAGAGCAACGAATCCTCCTCTTTGTCTAGTGCAAATGAGCAATTTTCCCTCTCTTGGTCTCATTTATAGATCTTTGTTAGTGCATAGATGGATGTGCACCCTCTCCATCTTATGTTGGTCACGGTCTTGTGCACCTTAAATTGCTTGTCCTTCATGCATCCGATCTCCGATTGTCAGTCCGTTCGATCCTATCATTTTTATCGATCAATTGGCCTCTTTTCTACATGTTTTTGGCCAATTCCTCGAGGGGGCATGCATATGTCATTGTCATTGTCTGGGGCATTTTCATTATTGTTCTTTGAAACAATGCTAAAAATTGTATTGTCTCAAAGAGGGGCAAAATGTAGACACCTAAAAATGGTCAACGCTTGCGGGATCATACTTTAACATTTGTGCATTGCCTCATTTTAGGTTTTTGCGTCACATTAACATTTCTCCTATGATTCGCACTTGGTCTTTATCATTTGTGAGTATCGAGTCTTTCTTCTGCATTATTCCTTCATCTCGCCTTCGAATTTGGTCTTGTTGACAACAATCTTCAATCATGATTTTGGTCAATCTTATCCTATCGTATCAATGTGCGTGCTCATTTGTCATCATTTTGGACATCGTCAATCCTAATTAGGGTTTTGTCCTCTTACCAATCTTGTCATCTTGCGATCGATTTGTCATCGATCATTGTCATCTTGTCATCTTGCAATCTATTTTGTCATCGATCGTTGTCATGTCAATCTTGTCATTTTGCGATCGATTCATCATCGATCCTAGTCATTTTCAATCTTGTCATCTTGCAATTTATTTTGTCATCGATTCTTGTCCTCTTGTCAATGTTATCATTTTGCGATCGATTTGTCATCGATCATTGTTTGTCTCAATTATGTCAATTTGGATCAATTTGTCATTGTTCCTCGTCAATTGGCGCATTTTCTCAATCAAATCATTTATCACATTGGTCATTTATCAATTCAAAATCATGATTGAGTCAATTATCTTTCATCAAGGTCTAATTCATTTTCTGAGGTTTCGTGATTTAATCATTTAACCTTGTTTGTCATTTCTCCCTTTAGGATTAATAAATTATTTATTTATCCTAAGTTTTCTTGTCACAATTAAATGTTCATTTAATTGGCTAATTATTCCTCTTTGTGAATTAATTAATAAATGATAAATTATTAATTAATTTACCTAATTTCTAATTTCCATCAATTTCTTAATTCCTAAATTCTTAATTCCTAAATTCTTAATTCTCTAATTTCCTAATTTTCTAATTCCTAATTTCAATTTCCTCCTATTTCTCTCCTAAATTCATGGAAATGACATAGAAATTTGTCATAATTTGTCATAATTGACAATCAATCAATTTTTGACATAGAAATTTGTCATAATTTGTCATAATTGACAATCAATCAATTTTTGATATAAAAGTTTGTCATAATTTGTCATAAATCATCAATCAACAAATTTTGCATAGAAAGTGCATAATTTGTCATAATTTGTCATAATTGACATAATTGATTTGCAATTTCCATTTGAATTGAATCATGCTAATATTGTCATCTCTCCAATTTTTCTATAAATTGGATGAATTTCTTCAATCAAACCCCTTGATTCTTGACCCCTAATCAGATTATCGAATTTCTAATCAATCATGCTTCGAGTACTTTTGAGCAATTTTCTTACCTACTTTCTTTCAATCATGTATGTGCACTTGTAGGTGAGATCCACAACCAAACTATTTGAAAAGGAAAGAAGAACAATGGAGCCGCATGAAGGAAGCATTCAGATCTACATATGGTTTGCATAGTATTTACTTTTGAATGTTTTATCTTTATGTCTTTATTGGATGTAATTAGGATAGATCATTGCAATTTTGCTTTCGTGATTGAGCTAATGGTTAATTTTTATATTGCTTGTGATGATTTCCGATTTCCTAACTTACATTAATTGGTGAACCCGACATGAACACTAACCATCTAACCCCTTTACTATGTCTTTGAGTGCTTTTGAGTTGATTTGCAGGGTAAAAAACCCAAAAACAGGGTAATGTAGGGCTTTCTGGGGACTTCTGCGCCTGTGTGAGACAACTTGCACCTATCTCAAGCAACTTGCACCTGTGTTGAAGACATTTTGTGCCTATGTCATGAATTTTGTGCCTATGTCATGACTTCTGCGCACAGAGGTAAAAATGCAGTGTTTTACTTGAAAATTGTCTTGATTTTGCATTCTGTTTTCTGTGTTTTGGTTTTTGGTACTAATTATCTGTGTAGCATCTTGGCATATGCATGTCAAAGACAAAAAATGAAACTACTAACATGTTTTATGTAGAATCGACAGTCAAAGAATAAACACCTCAAACTTCTAACTTGGGTTTTGTAGGTTGCCTTGGAGAAACAACTAAACTTGGTGTTTGTCATTAATGTTTTAGGCACCTAGTGATTTTTTTAAATAGGTTGGAATGAACATGTTTCTACTTTGATTGTTGAGTGTGACATTGGAGTAGGAGAGTATGCTCTCATCCTTCTGAGGGTGATCAGAAATCTAGATCTTTGATACCATGCTCGTGTCTTTGATTGTGTGTCTCCTTTAGAGGGCCTGCCTTCCTGACCATTTGCTTTTGCAAGCAAGTGATAATCGTGAGAAGGGAACAACCCAAAGTGAGTACGGCTAGAATACCTTGGCATTCTAACTCACTATAAATAGATACCTGATGAGCGAAAGCTTTGAAGGAAGGGTTACGTGGGAATTGCAGTTACTTGGGAAGTGATGACCCTTGAACTCTTTCTCATATCAACATCTAAGTTGGGCCTCTTGGTCTAAATCATGCTTGCGTGACTACATTTGTTTGGTATCTTGATGGGCTTAATGTCTCAAACACGCTTGTGTGACATCAAGGAGTAACGCTTAACAGAAATCCTTACTACACACCTTGTTTTAGAGGCCAAAAACCCTTCTAGTTGCTTCAGAAGGACAAGTTCAGATACTTGGAAGGGATACTAAGTTCACCATGGGGAGATTTCCATGGGGACTGATGCTTGGCTGCCTTCAGAAGTGAGTGTCGTGGAGGGGAGCCCGTGGGGTCAAGCATCTATGTATTCTCCTTGAATCCCATAATGAGTCTACCTCTCAAGTACCTAATGTCCTTGCCTACCATAAGAAATGTGGGAATGAGCATGATTGTCTTGAGTCTAAGTTGCAATATCTTGTATTCTTTGCTTGTCAAAAGTTGAATTGTATCTCATTTCAAGAACAAGGCAAATTGATTCAAAACAAGGCTAAACATAAGAGCATTTCATCCAACAAACTTCAAAACACTTTCAAACATGGTTGTCAAATATTGTTCAAAATCTTGTCTCAACATTCATGTCACTTACATTTAGGTTCATCCTAGGTTGCATTTTGCAAAATTCATTGTCAAGTACCAAGGTTAGGTTTCACCTAAGTCATACTCCTTTGCATATCAATAAGGGTCATTCATTTGCATGTGTCCTCTTGCATTAAAGTCATACCATTTTCATACATTCATATTTGCATACCCTAGGTCTCTTCATCAAGCTTAGGTCATTATCATATCATATTAAGGTCACTTGCATAGTAATTGTCGTTTTGCATATAGTCTCAAAACTAGGTTTTGTCATACTTGAGTAATCCAAATCTTTGATAAACCCTCAGTCATTGTTAGGAAGTCTAGACCTTATCAAACCTTTTGTCCTTTTGTCATCAATATCATTTTGTCAAACCTAGCTTAGTATCCAAGCATATAGGGGAGACATTGTCAAGAACCATGTTAAATAAGGCCAGTCTACCAGATATATACTGGAAGGAAGCAGTTCATATTGTTTCATATACCTTAAATTTGCAGCGTGTGGAGGGTATAGAAGAGCGCATAAAGGGTCTTAGCGCATAGGGTTTTTTAGAAGGCACATTCGAAGAAAAGGATAGCGCGTAGGGTTTGTTTAGCATATAGGGTTGGTTGAGTGGCGCATAGACAAAACTATCAATTAAGTTGCATGATCCATTAAGTGAATTTTATTCAAACTACTCCTAAAATTCTTCTAATTAATTAAATTAAGATTTAATTAATATACCCTTCTTCTATCTAAGCCATTTAATTAAATTTACATTTAATTAAAATTCCCCTTCTAGCCCATTTAATTAAATTTACATTTAATTAAAAAGTGTTCCCCCCCAACAAAATTGAATAAATCTAATTTATTCAATTTCCTATTTTGCAACCAAATTGAATAAATCTAATTTATTCAATTTCCTATTTTACAACCAAATTGAAATAAATTAACTTTATTTTAATTAAATCATATTATTCCTCACCCACTTGCATTTTCCTACATCTCCCACTTGCATCCTAATCCCCTTCCTAAATTCTTCTCGATTCTTCTAAACCTAATCAATCATCCTAAACCCATCCATCATTCCTTTTCCCTAAATTTGAGGTTGTCACTTCTCAAATTTGGAGGAAAGTCTTCCAAATGCATTAAAGCCTTTATCCATTCAACAAAATAACTTGTTCAATGTGCCCAAATTTGGAAGGACTCTTACAAACTTGTCCCCAAAGTATTCAAACCATTAATGGTTAACTAACCCTTAGTGGCATGATTAGAGACTTTTTGCCTAACTTAACCTCCATCTAAATCAAGGGTCTGATCAAGCATTTATTGCTTTGACCATGGTTATCCCTTTAACCTTTGCACAAGAGTTTATCCTTTGGGTAAAAGCTTTATCCAATGGATAACATTAACCTAACCTTAACCCTTACCCCCTAAGGTAACCATGAGGTCTTTTCAAGCATTTAATGCTTCTTACATCTCCTCTCAACTAACCTTATGTTGCCAATTGTCACCATTTCATTGGTGAAAATTGTGAACATGGATTGAGCAACTTTCAAACTCAACCCTTGATTAACTCTTTCAATCCTAGCCATCCATTGCCCTATTTTTGCTATAAATAGAGCTCTCATTCCTCCATTTTGATATATGCAAGCTCTTAGTATTACACTTATGCTCAATTTTTAGCACGTATAGTCTCTCTTTGCAATAAGAATTAATTTAATAATTTTAGACTACTTCTTTCATCAATAGCTTAATCATATAACTATTATATCATGTTAAGATAGTACCACTACTAATCTTGTCATCTTATAATCTAGTTCATTGCATTTGTAGGATCATGCATAGATAGGTTGCATTTTCATGTAAAAAATCAATCAAAAGCATCCCTTGTTCTTGCATTTGTCATCCCTAAACCACTTTGCTCAGCGATCTGAGAGAAAAGGCATTGGTTTGAGGGACCTTGTGAGATAGAGAACCATGGAACCAACCTTGGGAAGTTGAGTCATCCTTCATGACTCCATAGCTTGCACCAAGAAGTCCTATGGGTGTGTGGATAAGTCTCTTTGGGCTTCACTTTTCACATTTTAAGTTTCATTGACCTGCTTTTCTTGCATACATTTCTGGCACCCACTGTCAACAAGAAATTATCTCATTACCAGCAATCAACAACTATGAACCACAAATCAAACCACCTTGGTGGAATGACTCACACTTTTGCTATTTTCATCGAAACAAAGGTCATCAAAGAAATGATTGCATGAGACTGAAAAACATTGTCCAAGACATGATTGATAGAGGTGATCTAACAGTTGATGGTCTCAAGACAATGGTGACCATGAAGCCTTTAAGAATCCTCTTCCAAACTACAACAAGGATGGAGTTTCGACCTCAAACGATACATGTGGGGCTCGTACCAATCACATTTACAATAACACTATAAATCACATATTAGCTATAGACAATCAAGTAAACGTCATCACCATTCAAGACCAAAACAAACATAAATCCGTCAACATAACAACCAGAGTTCAAAAATATGTCTTGAAGGGACATATGTCAACAACAAATGCAATACCGAAAATTCAATTTGATCTAGTTAGCCAATTGCGCAAAACTCCTGTTCAAATATCTATTCTGGAGTTGCTAAAACTTTCGCCAAAACACAAAGACATATTGGAACAAGCATTATTAGAAACGAATGTACCTCAAGATCTAGATGCTAACAAATTCCAAACCATGGGGACTCATATGACAAGACCTCATAACCTCACTTTTTCTGAGCATGATAATATCTCATTGAGCCATTACCGAGTAAAATGAGTATTAATAGATGGAGGATCTGGACTTAATATTTGTACATTAAAACTTATCTGTGCATTAGGCTTTACTGAAGATTCTATTGATTCGTGCGAGAGGATCACCATAAAAGCATATGATTATGAAGAAAGATCATCTAAAGGAACTGTGATGTTGCCTATTCAGGTAGGACCGATACAAAAAGATACTATGTGCCAGGTCTTAGACATAGACCTCACATACAATAACTTATTAGGTCAACCCTGGATACATGAAATGCAAGTAGTGCCTTCTACGTATCACTAGTGTGTCAAATTTCCCTATAATGGGCAAGAGGTTTCTATATCTACTAATCACAATCCATTTCAACATTGTAATGCAATGGAGGCAGCCCAAGATAGCTTGGTCCCGCATAATAGAGAAAAGCAAAATTCCTTAGCACCAGATCTTCAATAGGAAAAATCTAGAAATTTCAAGCAAAAACTAACAATCAAAGAGAAAGGCATGGGGGAATACTCTTCGAAACCCATGTGTTTGGCTAACTTACTAACATCACCTAAATCTCATGGATTACCTACAACATCAACACATCAAGAAAATCGGCCCATCACAAAGTTTGATGGTACATTCATCCAGCTCAGCACTCTAGCACATGAATCAGAGGAAAAGGACATCCTTGGCTAGTTATACAAAGATGAAGAAGAAGATAGAGCAACTACTGTGGAAGTAACTATACCAACACACTTGTATGGAAAAGGCTACTTAATCATGCAACAAATGGGATACAATAGAAAAGGACCTATTGGTAAGCGTCAAGAAGGTGTCACAGAACCATTGGATATTCCTTCACAATTCAGTAAATACAAAAAGGGATTGGGCTTTGAACCCACTCTGTTACCAAGAAGGATACCACGCAAATATCAAAAACCTCAGTGGAAAACAAAGTAGAAGTACAAAGAAGACTCTTGGCAGGAAGCACTATTTGAGTCAGCAGAGAAAATCCATAAGGAACATGAACATCAAGAAAGGAAGCAACATCAAGGGAAGCCCATCATTCACAAAAGGACAACATCTATAGAAGTAGATCATATTCAAGAACCAATATCCAATAAAGAAAAATCATCTCCTGATAACATCATTCCTCCCCAAGGAGGGACAGTATATGAACAAATACAAAAGGTATAAGCAGGATCCGACATAGAATCAGAGAAAACTATCAGACTTGTATCCATCATTAAAAACCTATTCTCACCATACAACATACCAGTTTGCAGCATTAATAGAATATGGGATGATACCTCTAAGATGAATTCCAATGAATATGAATGGGGCAGCTACTCTAATGCTACTGAAGATGTTGCTGATAATAATAGTCATACACCCATTTCTCAAGAAGCATGCAACACAGAATATAGAACACTTGAATTTGGTCCATAAAATATCTATGACACCACGGAAAACGAGCAACAACATTATGAGCAAGTCTATACAAAAAATGATACTATCGAAGACCTTGATCAAAGCCTTGAATTTTTTAACACCAAAGCCAATCACGATGAAACCTCCATCCTGACACTTATAGTAATAGAACTTGATCCGCCAAATGACTCCTTATCACTTGTCTTTCCCGACCTCATAGACTACGATGAACCCGAAATACAGGATATACTGATTTTTCCAAACGATGCATTTTTTAACCACTACCTATGTACCATTAACCCAGAATCAGACTCTACTAGTAAACAAAGTAATGATGTCTACAATCCAGGGAGTGCAAAGTCTCTCAGTCACAAAAATGAATCAGATAAAGGATCTATGGCTGAAAACCAGTCAATGGCAGCAATAGATCACAAAAAAGTAAAAATAAAGGACGCATCTGAGGGTGAAAACCTTTTTAAGGCACTCAAAGATGGGAGACTTGACACTCTTCCAGAGCATTACTATGAGCGATCACCCATATTGATTGAGCCCACTCAATCCATCAACATTGGTACTACAGAAGCATCCAAAAACATACATATGGTAGAATCTCTAATAGAGGAAGAAAAATCAGAATTTATAAAAAATTTCAAAGAAAAGCAAATCAACTTTGCTTGGTCATACACTGAAATGCCCGAAATCGACCCCCAATTAATGATGCATCACTTGTCCATTACTCCAGGAGCTAAACCAGTTAAGCAAAAACTACGAAAGATGAATCCACATGTGGCACTCATGGTCAAAGCTGAACAAAAGAAACTATTAGATGTAGGATTCATTCGACCCATTGACTATGCAGAATGGATTTCCAACATAGTACCAATATCAAAACTAGATGGCAGTATCAGAATATGCATGGATTTTTGAGATGTCAACAAAGCTTGTCCAAACGATGAATTTCCTTTACCCAGTATCGACATAATTGTAGACCTCACAGCAGGGCATGCAATGCTATCCCTAATGGATGGTTTTTTAGGCTATAATCAAATCAAGATAGCCCTAGAAGATCAAGATTGAACAACGTTTACCTATCCTTGGGGAACATATTGTTGGAATGTTATGCCCTTTGGCTTAAAGAATGCAGGAGCTACTTATCAACAAGCAATGACAACAATCTTTCATGACATGATGCATACCTTCATGGGAGACCATGTGGATGATTTACTAGCTAAATCCTTCACCAGAGTACAACACCTAAGCATCTTAGAAAATATTTTTGATCGATTGGAGAAATTCCAAGTCAAGCTCAACCCTAAGAAGTGTGTCTTCAGGGTTACATCAGACAAGTTACTAGGCTACATGGTCTTGGCTAAGGGTATTGAAGTAGATCTAGCAAAGGTACAAGCCATTATGGAGATGCCACCACCAAAGAATATCAGTCAACTCAGATCTCTACAAGGATGACTTCAATCAATCAGGTGATTCATCGCTTAGCTAGTTGATAAGAGTCTCCCATTCGATCACTTGCTACATAAGAATATACCATTCAGATGGGAAACCAAATGTGTTGAATCTTTCTATCAAATCAAACAATACCTAATGAACCCACCAGTTCTAGTACCACCAATAGCAGGAAAGCCACTTATTTTATACATTTCAACAATAGAAGATCAGTAGGAAATTGAACAGATATGAACTCAGTAGGAAATTGAACAGATATGAACTCAACTATACATTCATTAAGAAGGCTTGCCTAACAGTAGTATTCACATCTCAAAAGTTCTGACATTATATGCTAGCACACACCATTAAGCTAGTGGTGAAAATTGATTCTCTCAAATATCTACTTAGCAAGGTAGCTCTCACAGGCAGATTGGCTAAATGGGTCATGATTCTCAGTGAATTTGATATCCACTACAGAGAATGAAGGGCTATCAAAGGACAAGCAATTGCGAATCAACTGGCTAAAGCATCACTACTGGGAAAACAAACTATGGAGATTGAATTTTTGGATAGGGATGTTCTTGTTGTTTCTACCAAACAATGGACCCTGTACTTTGATAGATCCTACACACAACATGGCTCAGGCGCTGGCATTCTCTTCATCACTCCTGAAGGGCACACTATACCAAGATCATATAGACTTATGTTTCCTTGCATAAATAAAGTGGCTGAATATGAGGCATTAGTTATAGCCATCAAAATGGCCGTAGAATGGAAAATCACAGAGTTAAAGGTCTACGGAGACTCCCAACTAGTCATCAATCAAATCAACAATGACTATCAGACAAAGGATGACAAGCTGGTACCCTACAAGCAAATGGTGGATGACTTCAAGCAATATTTTGTACACATCACCTTCAAGCAAATACCAAGGTTGAACAACAAAGTAGCTAATGCAATGGCTACTATTGCTTCATTACTACAAATTCCAAAGCAACAAAGTTGTTATGAGTTTCTGGTAGAGCAACTATTCTCCCCAGCCTATGACCACTCTGAATCCCATGTTATCTATGCCTTGACTGGTTCGTATTCTCCTCTATATGGACCAATATATGACTATCTTAAGAACAACATCTTACCCATTGACCTATCCTGAAACCAAAAGTGTAACTTTATCCGGCAAGCTGCCCATTATACCCTTACTGCTGATACTTTGTACTGTCGAGGTCTAGATGGTACTCTTCTTCATTGCCTTGATCGTCATGAATCTGACTCCGCTTTACACAAGCTTCATGAAGGTATTTGTGGCACACATTCAAGTGGGACTACTCTTGCTAAAAAGCTTCTCAGAATGGGATATTACTGGCCGACAATGGAAAAAGACTCTTATCACTTTGCAAAAAAGTGTCGTAAATGCCAGATCCATGGCAATCTTATACATGCACCAGCACAAGAACTACAACCATTCATAACATCCTAGCCCTTTTGTTAGTGGGGACTCGACTTGGTCAGAAAAATCCATCCTTCATCTTCAAATGCACACAAGTTCATTATAACTGCAGCAAAATACTTTACCAAGTGGATAGAAGTAGTCCCCATGACCATAGTGACTGGGAAACAAATTGCCTCTTTTATCCTTAATTATCTGATCTATAAATATGGTATTCCAAGTTCCATCATCATAGATAATGGATGACCTTTTAAGAACCAAGATGTACAAGAACTATGTGAAAAATTCAAAATCCAACATCATTTCTCTACACCTTACTACCCACAGGGGAATGGCCAAGTAGAGGCATCCAACAAGACAATATTGAAAATCCTAAAGAAAATAGTAAATGATGCAGGCAAAGATTGGCATGTACAGCTTAATCCAACACTTTGGGCATACAGAACAAGCATCTATACACCTACAAGAGCTACACCATATTCATTGGTATATGGATCAGAAGCTATTTTACCCTTAGAGGTAGAAATTCCATCTCTTAGAGTCTCTCTGAAAGGTTTAATTCCCGATGAAGAGTATCGAGTTAACTGACTGCAAGAACTTGAATTGCTAGATGAAAGACGCCAATGTTCCTACACTCATCTCAAAGCATATCAGCAATGCATGTGCAGAAGCTACAACCACAAGGTCATTCCCATAAATTTTAAAGTTGGTGACCTAGTACTCAAGGAAAATCCTAAAAATCAGCAAGATCGGGAAAAGAAAGGTAAATTTGAGCCTAACTGGTTAGGTCCCTATGTCATCATATTAGCCTATGGATTAGGTGCTTATCAACTAACAACTTTAGAAGGACATGTGCTCAATGAACCAAGTAACAACATCCATCTAAAGAAATACTATACTTGAAGAGTCTAATGCATGAAAAAATTAAAAAATCAAAAAAATCAAGAAAAAAGCAAGTAAAAAGGGTACAATAAAAGCAACTAGTGAAAACCTAGCAACAAATGCTATTGTGAGAGGACAACTCCTCTATCTATATACATATAATTATATCCACAATAAAGCACTATCAGCCATCACCCGACATTTTCATCCAAAAATCCATTCGGGACATACTTAGCGTAGTCACTATCCTGGTTTATCCATATATTCCTCCACCATATCTCACCATAGCTTGGTAATCACCGTACATATCCACATCAAAAGGTACACTTAGCTAGGGGCAATAGAGCATCAAACACTTGCAACATGTTCAAACCATCAAGACTAGTTGCAAACTCAGAACATCATATCCCACAACCAAAAGCTCACACAAATAAAAAAGGATTCACAAAATATGATGGATGATTTTCTTAAGTATCAAATGTTGCATTTTGCATAAAGTTTTGACTATTTTTGCACTTGAACTTTTTGAATTGTTGGATTCTCTAAATTTTCTCCATGATGCTTCAAAGCTAGAGAACATCGGGAAACTCCAATATTTTCTTGGTCTTCTGTCTGTGAGGCGATCATTTGTACTATGTAAATGCTTGCCTTGAGACATGATTCACATTACTGAAGACATGATTCCACTTTACGCATACAAATGGTTTAATCTTGTCTATTTATATGCAATCCGTACTCAAGTCATCTTGGTTCAATTATACCTTGACAGTTGTGCTATCTTGCAAAATCAAACATCATGTAAATTTTTCTCAAGTCATCATGGTTCAATTATACCATTATGCTTGTATAAATTTTCAACATATCCCAAAACAAATCAATGCTCAATGATGATACATATATAGAAAGCAAATAACATGTGGCTATACCAGGATAACAAATGCAAAATGAGGATGCTCAAAAACAATTAGTTGCATATAATTTTACAATTAGTTGCACATCATTATCATATCTTGAATTTAGTTGCACAACATATCATATCATACATCTCATTTTCAAGATACATCTCACAGCATATCATATCATACATCTCATTTTCAAGATACATCTCTCAACATCATATAATCATCACATATCACAACATATGCATCTATATAAGCATTACATCATCATAGAATAAAGAAAAGCATATAGAAAGTATAATCCATAACACATCACATGAGGATCAAAGAAAATGGTGTCATATATATATCTCAAAAAAGATCAATGTACAAATTATGTCATGGTTGTGCCAAAACTAAAACAATGATCAAAATACAATAGAGAAAACATCTCTCAAGTATGACTATTTCTTGAAGGACATGGTCTCACGACAGATGTCCCAGCATCTGGATCTCTAGGTGGATCATGTCTAGAAGGCCCTGTCATGCTTCTGCTCTCTGACCGCGACCCAGTCTCTCAAGATCAACTAGATGTTGACTATGTGAAACTCTGCACTCGGTGCTCCCTGGGCACCGCATCCTCATAATTTCTCCTATAATATTCCACCTCCCTGATGCTCAAGGCCAACTCCCTCAACGTGTCTCTCATCAGACCACCTGCAGTTGCTCTCTCCACCGCCTCTACTTAAGCCTCGGCTCGGCCCAACCACTCCAAAGCAGTATCCTGCTCTATGGTCAGCTGTGTAATTTGGCGTTGCTACACCAACATCTGTGCCTGCAAATGCTACACTGATAACTACAATGATCTGATTTGTGCATCCTCTGCATGCGTAGGAATCCGCATCTACAAGGGTACATGTGATAGGGTACTCCCTGTCCCCCTACCTTTCCTTGGTACTGGTGGAGGTAATCCATCTGACCTCCTCCCCTGGGCTGGTCATCGCACATCCTCATAACCTCCCACTACTACTATCACCTCCCCTACATGCTCCTCTCCTCCAGCTCTGATTTCCAACCCTCCTCTCCCTCTATCTATGGCTACTCGCCGCTCAGCTCTATCTCCCCGTACCCCCCTATCTCCTCTCCTCCCCACCTCCAATCTCCCTCTCACTCCTTGCTGACCTTGGCCACCTCTATCATCTCCTCCATCCCCTCCTCCTCCATCACCACCTCCCTCATCTATCTCCTCGTCATCATCAAAAGCTGGAATCATCTCAAATGGATTCGATATCCTAGCCATTGCACGTGCTGCGAATAGTGTTGCAAACTTGTTAGTCAACCCTGCATCCATGATCTCTAGGGCATAATCCCAAATCTTCCTCACTAATTCAAAGAACTCCTCTACCACCGTCGTGCTGTCAATAGTAGGCCCCCAATCTAGGATGTCCTGTCTCCATCGAGCATAAAAGCATGCTCCTTGTCGTATCCCCTACTGACGATGATACTACCGCAGCACCCGACCATGCAAAAATCTCTCTATAACAAAGGGAATCCGCCCTATCAGATACCTCAAATTGAAGACATGCAGCATCTCCATCCCATCCTCAACCCATAACTCACACCCTGTATATGGTCGCCAGACGACCGTATCAATGTCATCCAACACTCTCCTCCAATGCTCTAGTTTTCCCAGCTTATGCTGGACAACTATCCCCCTATATCCATACGCATACGCACCTCCAACAGGCCTATCTTAATCTACCAGTGGCCTAGCCATGAGGATATGCTCCCATGCCCACACCTATAGCAGTGTCACTCCAGCTGATAAACTAATGTATCCCAAGTACACTACCTCATGCAAATCCCTATATAAATGAGCCAGCATCACTGACCCCCATGCAAACCATCGACCCTACATCACCATGTCCTCCAACACCAGTCCCCATCCCACAGACAGTCCCTTCGACCTACGGTCAGGACATAGAAAACCACTAATGAAACCTACTAGAACTGATGGCAGAGGCATGTAATCCAAATCCAAAAACTCCTGCCATGGGATCTCATACCCACAAATAGTGTCATCATGGAATATCCGGTGCAGAGCCTCAGTCCCACCCTCCTTTGTCTGCTCATATGGTAGTAGTGCACCTACTATGGGAATCCATAGAATCCGATAGCAATCCTCTAGGGTCACTGTCATCTCCCCTATAGCCAAGGGAAAGGTGTTCGTGTCACTATGCCACCTCTCTGCCAATGCTGTTAGTAAGTCCCAATTTATGATAAACCGAGGCATGTCTAGCAAAGAGGTCAAACCACATCTGTCAATAATATCCCTAGCTCCCTGTGTCAATCATGGTATCAATGACCACGGTTTCAAAAATTGCTCACGTGACTGCAATACTCCAAGACGCTCCTGCCAAAAGACAATGCAAGTCCAATATCAGTTCCCTCATCAACACATGGATATCAAAATCAAAATCATCTCAAAAACTTGAAAACTTTGAACAAATCTAAATCAAGTTTCACATCATATCAAACCATCAAATCATATCAAATTGTAATACAACTCAAGTTTCACAAATATTTCAACTTGTAACACAACTCAAGTTCCATATTAGCTTGTAACACAACTCAACTTCCATATCAGCTTGTAACACAACTCAAGCTCCACAAATTCATATCAATCATATTCATATCCAAAACTTGAAAAAATTTGAACAAATTTAAATCAAGTTCCACAACATATCCAAAATCACATAAACATCACTATCAACTTGAAACATCACAAAACAAATTAAGTAATATCAGAACTCATATTTGACACACTTATCACATCACTAATAGACAACACAAAGACTGGCGAAAATTCAGTTATACCAGCAAATCTAGCTTCAACCCACAAACTTTTCTCATTCACAAAATCCCACTTTCCCATCAAAATTTTTCTATATGCGCTAACCTATCCTATCTAGGTGCCAAATTGCATCTCACACGCTACCCTATTTTGTCTATCCTCCACTTGACCAACCCTATGCGCTATCCTTTTCTTCGAATGTGCCTTCTAAAAAACCCTATGCGCTAAGACCCTCTATGTGCTCTTCTATGCCCTCCACGCGCTACGAATTTAACCCTATGCGCTAGGTTGTGATAACTCAATGATGAACCACTAGTAACAAACTGGTACTGAGAGGAGGGGGTGAATCAGTACAAACACAAATATAGTCCAAAATTGGTTTGACAACAAATACTCCAAACAATTGGCAAACAGGAATACCTATTCAACACAGACTGCAACAAGTAAAGCCAAGAGTGTCTAAAACAAGCATTGATCGGTTGAACACTTAGCTTTTCATTTAACTCAAAACAACACTACCATTTCACCCTCATGCATGAGCAGGTAAACTATCCTCTGATCATCACAATAGTTAGTTTAGTATTCTTTATAGACATACATAAAACATAGAACCATCATATTCTCAACAGGTAATAACAAAGAATCACAAGATAAAAGCATCACACATGACACACATATTTTTCACGTGGAAACCCAACTGGGAAAAACCACGGTAGGGATGAATACCCACAAGTTGCTTTTGAACTCTTTTGAAGTCTTCTCTGTTAGGAGCCTTGTCCAGTTAAAGACATTACAATAGGTTCTGCTAGGAACCGATCCTGTTAGGGATCACCTGGTTAAGGGATAGCTATAATACCAAGTTAAGTGTTAAATCCGGTAGGGTCACCTTGTTAGAGGATTTCAAGAACTCAATAGCTAAAGGATCTTCAGAGCTCTATAGCTTCTCAGAACTCATTAACCTTGAGTTACCCGGTTAAGGGATTTGAATCAAGCCTACTAAGACCACCCTATTAGGGGATTTTGTATCAAGCCAGTTAAGGCCACCCTGTTAGGGGATTTTACAACTGTTGAAGGGGTTAGAGATCAACAGGAATTACAATGATCTATTAACAACACTCAATGCCAATGCAGATCCATTTAGGCTCCTCTTCTCCTTCTGCACATTCACTTTGTAGGTATCTCTTCTCTCCTTTGGTCTGGAAAGAATCACGTATCACTTCCCTTGGATACACATTCACAAATTTTGTCAACAACCCTAGAAAGAAACACAACATCAACCTTATAGGAAACAAACAGGTCAATAGAAAAAATGCTAAACCCTAAACCTATTAGGTTAAACAATTCAAGTGGTTCAACCCTGACCGTTGAATCATACTGCATTAAATGCAATAGTCTTGAATCGATCTCAAGACATTCTCTATCATCCATTATCCACCGATTTCATGGCGGCTGATAACCCATCATGCGTTATCACCGTTTGACAGACTTTGCACATTCCCGAGGTAGATAGGAATAGTCTTCTTTATGCAAGATCCTTCATGTGCACAGCGCAACATGATCTATCCTCCATTATACTGCTAACTCATCACACGAAGATCATCGATTGAGTCACATAGACTTGAGGTACTCCAACTGAAAATCCTAAAGTGGAAGCTACCTACCAACTGGTAGTCATATAATGCTTCCATGTGTCGGTTCCCATAACTACATGCCGGTTCACCTTGACATGCCGGTTCACCTTGAGCAAATATACTGCTTCACTTTGGCATATAAATCGGTTCATACATATGCCGGTTCACTTCATGACACATATTGACATCAATGACAACATACAATGTCATTATGTCTTCATGCCGATTCACATAATGCCAACAATCTCCCCCTTTGGCATTGATGGCAATATACAAAGACATCTTCTCCGCTTCACATCTTCTCCCCATTTGCTGCAAATATCTTTTCACTTCACTCCTTCTCCCCCTTTGACAACAATGCCAAAGTGGAGGTATAAGCATCTCTATTTCATCATGCTGCTCCCCCTGAGGAGTAGCATCCTTCAACACATCAATCAACCAAAAATTTGTCTTTCCAATACCTAACTGATGTGGAACAATTACTTTTAGTTGACCTCTTGAAGGGGCAATAACCCTAATTCACATCTCAAATTTACAAATGTTGTCTTTGGGAGAGGCTTGGTGAATATGTCTGCTAATTGCTCCTTACTGGAAACATGTTCGAGTGCAATCTCCTTATTATGAACCTTTTCCCTCAAGAAATGATACTTAAGCTCAAAATGCTTTGTTCTAGAATGTAAAACCAGATTCTTTGATATATTTATAGCACTTGTGTTATCACAAAATATGCTTACCGATTCAGATACAAGGATCTTGAAGCCTTCCAGTACATGCTTCATCCAGATTGTCTGAGTGCAGTTCATGAAAGATGAAACATACTCTGCTTCTGCTGTAGACTGAGAGATACAACTCTGCTTTTTACTCATCCATGAGACTAGTCTACCACCGAGAAAGAATGCACCACCGGTTGTACTTTTCCAGTCATCCACATTACCTGCCCGATCAGCATCTGTGAACACTTTCAGATTGAAATCATTGTTGTATGGGTACCATAATCCATATTCAACTTTTCCCTTTAGATACCTAAGAATCCGCTTGATTGCAATAAATTGGGATTCTCTTGGACTCTTTTGGAACCTTGCAGTAATGCCAATTGCATGTGCAATATCTGGTCTGCTATGCACTACATAATGCAACTTACCAATCATTGATTAGTATTCCTTCTCATCAACCAGTGCGGAATCATCCTCTTTTGTCAATTTGCAACCGGTCACCATTAGTGTACCAACCGGTTTGCTATCTTCCATGCCAAAGGTTTTCAGTACCTCTTTGACATATTTGGACTAAGTGATAAAGATTCCATCTTCCATCTACTGGATCTGTAGTCCAATGAAGAACTTAATCTCCCCTATGAGTGACATCTCAAACTCTTTCTTCATCTCATCAGCAAACTCATGACTCATCTTATCATCTCCTCCAAACATAATGTCATCAACAAAAACCTCACAGATCAGGATCTGATCTCCTTCAGACTTCAAGTAGATATTGCTATCTTCACTTGTTCTCTCAAATCCAATCTTCACAAGATGAGAATGTAGGCGCTCATACCATGCCCTAGGTGCTTGCTTTAGACCATATAATTCTTTATGTAGCCTGCACACCATATCACTATCTTCAGATAGGGAAAACCCATCTGGTTGCTCTATATATACCTCCTCTTCAAGTACACCATTTAGGAATGTAGATTTTACATCCATTTGATATACTTTGAACCTCTTAAAAGCTGCATATGCAAGAAGCATACGAACTCCTTCCAATCTAGCTACAGGAGAAAAGGTTTCTCCATAGTCTTCTCCTTCTTCTTGAGCATATCCTTTGCATACCAATCTGGCTTTATTCCTAATCACTATGCCATCCTCATTCAACTTATTTCTGAACACCCATTTGGTGCCAATGACATTTTTATGCTCAGGTCTGGGTACCAAGGACCATGTACCATTTTTCTCTATCTGATCAAGTTCTTCTTCCATTGCCTTGATCCAGTCTTCATCTTTATGAGCCTCTTTGAATGATTTAGGCTCAAATTCAGAGATCATACATGAGTTTTCTCTGATATTTCTTCTTGTAAGGATTCCTGCATCCTTATCACCTATGATCTGCTTAGGATCATGATTCAACTTGACATACCAAGGAATGGTCTTAACTGGTTCTTCTTGCTTTTCTTCTTCATCCTCATCTTCATCAGTATCAACATTCACCAGTTCAGGGACACTGTTACTGGTACTTGGTTGGCTAACAACCAGTTCATTTATAGCTTACTCACTGCCAGTTTCCTCAGTCTTCTCAGAGGATTCATCAACTCTTACATTGATGCTTTCCATGATTCTTTGAGTCCTATTGTTGTAGCACTTGAAAGCTTTACTCTTGGTGGAATATCCTAGAAATATTCCCTCATCACTTTTAGCTTCAAATTTTCCCTGATGTTCACTCCTCTTGATGTAACATTTGCTACCAAATACCTTAAAGTAGCTAACCACAGGTGTCTTATCGGTCCAATACTCATAAGGAGTTTTGTCCTTACCCTTTTTGATGAGTACTCGGTTCATAGTGTAGACTGCAGTGCTCACTGCTTCCCTCCAAAAGGTGTGAGCTACCTTTCCTTGAATCAACATGGTTCTAGCTGCTTCAACCATAGTCCAGTTATTCCTCTCTACTAGGCCATTCTACTGTGGAGTCTGGGGGGTAGATAGTTGTCTCTTGATACCAAATTCTTCACAATACTTATTGAATTCACTGGAAGTGAATTCCCCTCCTTGATCAGTTCTGAGACACTTGGTCCTTTTACCGCTTTCCTTTTCCACTAATGCCCTGAAAGCTTTGAATTTCCCAAAAGTTTCAGACTTTTCTTTCAAGAATGTGACCCACATTATTCTTGAGCAGTCAACAATGAGGATCATGAAGTACCTATCACCCTGTACACTTCTAGTTTTCATAGGACCACACAAATTAGTATGTACAAGATCAAGCAAGTTGTCAACAGTGAAAGATTTACCTTTAAAAATTGAGGAAGACATTTTCCCCCATTGCCATTCTCTACACAAGGTATTATCCACTTTGTTTAGCACTGACAACCCTCTAACTACCTTGATCTTACTAGCCTTTACAATGTTATCAAAGTTTATATGATAGAGTCTCCTATGCCATATCCAACTATCATCAAGCTTAGCCAAAAGACAGGTACTTACATTTGCATTCAACTAAAATAAGTTACCTTTGGTCTACATGTCGGTGGCCACCAATTTACCATCTTTTCCTTTGATTCTGCAAACTTCATTCTTGAATTGCAGAGTGAGGCCACTATCATTTAGCTGGGCAACACTTAGAACGTTGTGTCTGAGACCATCAACCCAGTACACATTGTCCACACTAGTCTTTCCATTCAAAGAGATGGACCCTCTACCTTTGACCATGCATGGTGCATCATTGCCAAAGTGAACCACACCACCATCATACTCCTCTAAGGATAGAAACTTGCTCCGGTCACCAGTCATATGGTGAGAACAGCCACTGTCAATGATCCACTCATTTGAATTATCAAACTGAGAGACAAGAGCCTTCTTTTCTACCACATCTTCCTTTACAACAACAAACACAATGTCTTCATTCTCTTCATCTTCTGATTCCTCATCTATGACACCTTCATCAACTACCACAAAATAGTTTCTCCGGTTTCCTCCTTTGAATTTCTTGAACCTTTCCGGTTTATCCTTGTTGTCGCTATTAGGACAGTTCAAAGCAATATGTCCTATCTGATTATAGGAAAAGCATTTCAGAGGGAGCTTACCTTTGAATTTACCAGTTCCTTTTGGAAATTTCCTGGCAAGAAGAGCTTCAAATTCCATCAGAAACTCCTCATCATTCATTTCTCTGTTCTGACTAGGTTCCCTACTAGTGCTATCCTCTTTTCCTTTTCTGGATGGTATAGCAGAGGCTTTAAAAGTTGTTTCTATCTTTTGAACACTGCCATCAAAACTATTCAACTCATAGGCTGTCAACTTGGCTATGATGGAGTCTAAGGACACCTTAGACTTGTCTATTGATCTCAGCTCCTGAATAGCAGCAACCCTTATTGCATAGACTGGCAACAGGGATCTTAGGACTTTACTTACCACGGTGGAATCTTCTATTTTGCCACCTGCACTCTTGATTTCTCCAACAACCATTTTGATTCTTATTCCATACTGCTGAATGGTCTCTCCTTCAACCATCCGCATGTCATCAAACTTCCCTCTCAGGCTTTCTTCCTTAGCCTGTTTTACATGCTCATCACCACCATAGATATTTTCAAGAGCATCCCATACCTCTTTGGGATTTGCCTTGTCCTGAACATCAATAAATTCAATGTCAGATAAACTACTGATGAGGGCTTCCATGACATGCCCATTTTCTTGTATTTCTCTCTTTTGGTCATAGGTGAGAGTATCGATAGGAACAACGTATACATTTTCAACATAACTCTAGTGTTGAACACCCATGCTTTTGATGAATATCTTCATCCTGTCTTTCCATATTCCAAAATTTTCCCTGTTAAAATTTGGACCTTCCCTCTTCATCATTTGACTAGGATCTTTTCCTCAAGCGGTTAAGCTTACAACACAGAGGACCTGGAGGTGCTCTGATACCAATTGATAACTCAATGATGAACCACTACTACCAAACCAATACTGAGAGGGGGGGGGTGAATCAGTACAAACACAAATACAGTGTAAAACCAATTTGACAGCAAATGCTCCAAATGACTGGCAAACTTGAATACCTATTCAACACAGACTACAACCGGTAAAGCCAAGAGTGTCTAAAACAAGCATTGACCGGTTGAACACTTAGCTTTTCATTTAACTCAAAAAAAAACTACCATTTCACCCTCATGCATGAGCAGGTAAACTATCCTCTGATCGTCACAACAGTTAGTTCAGTATGCTTTATAGACAGGCATAAAACACAGAACCATCATATGCTCAACAGGTAATAACAAGCATCACAAGATAAAAGCATCACACATGACACACATATTTTTCACATGGAAACCCAACTGGGAAAAACCATGGTGGGGATGAATACCCACAAGTTGCTTTTAAACTCTTTTGAAGTCTACTCTGTTAGGAGCCTTGTCCGATTAAAGACATTACAATAGGTTCTGCTAGGAACCGATCCTGTTAGGGATCACCTGGTTAAGGGATAGCTATAATACCCGATTAAGGGTTAAACCTGGTAGGGTCACCTTGTTAGAGGATTTCAAGAACTCAATAGCTAAAGGATCTCTAGAGCTCTATAGCTTCTCAGAACTCATTAACCTCGAGTTACCCGGTTAAGGGATTTGAATCAAGCCTGTTAAGACTGCCCTGTTAGGGGATTTTGTATCAAGCCAGTTAAGGACACCTTGTTAGGGGATTTAACAACTATTGAAGTGGTTAGAGATCAACAAGAATTACAATGATCTGTTAACAACATTCAATGCCAATGCAGATCCGTTTAGGCTCCTCTTCTCCTTCTGCACATTCACTTTGCAGGTATCTCTTCTCTCCTTTGGTCTGGCAAGAATCACATATCACTTCCCTTGGATAAACATTCAAAAAAATTTCCAACAACCCTAGAAAGAAACACAACATTGACCTTATAGGAAACAAATAGGTCGATAGCAAAAACGCTAAACCCTAAACCTGTTAGGTTAAGCAATTCAAGTGGTTCAATCCTGACCGTTGAATCATACTGTATTAAATGCAATAGTCTTGAATTGATCTCAAGACATTCTCCATCATCCATTATCCACCAATTTCATGGTGGCTGATAACCCATCATGCATTATCACCGTTTGACAGACTTCGCACATTCCCGAGGTACATAGGAATAGTCTTCTTTATGCAAGATCCTTCATGCGCATAGAGCTTACGTGGCAACACGATCTGTCCTCCATTATACTACTAACTCATCACATGAAGATCATCAATTGAGTCACACAGACTTGAGGTACTCCAACCAAAAATCCTGAAGTGGAAGCTACCTACCAACCGGTAGTCATACAATGCTTCCATGTGTCAGTTCCCATAACTACATGTCAGTTCACCTTGACATGCTGGTTCACCTTGAGCAAATATACTGCTTCACTTTGGCATATAAACTAGTTCATACATATGCCAGTTCCCTCTTCTCACATATCACATATGCCGATTCACTTCATGACACATATTGACATCAATGACAACATACAATGTCATTATGTCTTCATGTCAGTTCACACAATGCCAACAAGTTGGACCTACACGTTATCTATCCTTACCCATGCGACTTCCTACAAGCCCTATGCGGTAGGTTTACCCGATGCGCTACCCATGTAAACCCCTACGCTAGCCTATCTGCCCAGTGTGCTAACCTAACCCGATGCACTACCCTAACCTAATTGTGCGCTAGCCTTCAATTTTCGGATGCTACCCTATTCAACCAATTCCACGTGCTACAAAATTTTTTCGTATGTGCTACCCTTTCGATGCAACGCACAAAAATGTAAAATCCATATAAAAAGTTCAAAAAATTACCAAAAACAACAAAACCAAAAATCAAATAGGGGTCAAAAAGGTTGACTTACAAGTGGTCCATATGCAGCAAGCCTCCGATACCTCCTAACGTGCTCGAATCGGTGAGAAGAATATGGAATTGGCATGCTGACTTCTCTCCAAGTGTCACTATCTCCAAAGTCAACAAGCACAAATGAGACAAAAGGAATTACCTTTTCCCCTTTTATAGGGTAAATCAAAATTAGGGTTACACGGAGGAACGCAACAATTGCTTGTAGGGCCTCATACCAACCCGCCCAACATCATTATCGGGAGATGAATCAATATATACATTTAACATAGATCAAAATTTACAATGCTATCAAAATTATCCAAATCAAATCAAATTTTCACAATTTTTGATTCATCTCCTGAGGGGGCATCATCAACATCATTTTATCCAATCTGGGCATCGATTATCAAAACTGGGGCATGACATAATTAAAATGACATAAAAATTGATCATAATCAAGACGACACATCATTTTCTTTGAATCAACATGTGCACACACATCACTTCAAAGAGGGGCAAAATGTAGACACCTAAAAGTTGCATAATCAATTAAGTGAATTTTATTCATTTAATTACTCTTAAAATTCTTCTAATGAATTAAATTAAGATTTAATTCATATACCCTTCTTCTATCTAAGCCATTTAATTAAATTTACATTAATTAAAATTCCCCTTCTAGCCCATTTAATTAAATTTACAGTTAATTAAAAAGTGTCCCCCCCCCAAAAAAAATTGATTAAATCTAATTTATTCAATTTGCAACCAAATTGAATAAATCTAATTTATTCAATTTCTTATTTTACAACCAAATTGAAATAAATTAACTTTATTTTAATTAAATCCTATTATTCCTCACCCACTTGCATTTTCCTACATATCCCACTTTCATCTTAATCCCCTTCCTAAACTCTTCTAGATTCTTCTAAACCTAATCAATCAGCCTAAACCCATCCATCATTCCTATTCCCTAAATTTGAGGATGTCACTTCTCAAATTTGGAGGAAAGTCTTCCAAATGCATTAAAGCCTTTATCCATTCAACAAAATAACTTGTTGAATGCGCCCAAATTTGGAAGGACTCTTACAAATTTGTCCCCAAAGTCTTCAAACCATTAATGGTTAACTAACCCTTAGTGGCATGATTAGAGACTTTTTGCCTAACTTAACCTCCATCTTACCCAAGGGTCTCATCAAGCATTTATTGCTTTGACCATGGTTATCCCTTTAACCTTTGTACAAGCATTTATCCTTTGGGTAAAAGCTTTATCTAATGGATAACCTTAACCTAACCTTAACCCTTACCCCCTAAGTTAACCATGAGGTCTTCTCAAGCATTTAATGCTTCTTACATCTCCTCTCAACCAACCTTATGTTGCCAATTATCACTATTTCATTGGTGAAATTTGTGAACATGGATTGAGCAACTTTGAAACTCAACCCTTGATTAACTCTTTCAATCCTAGCCATCCATTACCTTATTTTTGCTATAAATAGAGCTCTCATTCCTCCATTTTGATATATGCAAGCTCTTAGAATTACACTTATGCTCAATTTTTAGCACATCTAGTCTCTCTTTGCAATAAGAATTAATTTAATAATCATTTTAGTCTACTTCTTTCATCAATAGCTTAATCATATAACTAATATATCATGTTAAGATAGTACCACTACTAATCTTGTCATCTTATGTCATGCCCAAACTTTTGGGCAGGAACGGGGTAATTTTTTTTTTTTTAAATTGCAACTTAAAACATTAATTTTGCTAACATGTAACGCACTAGCAAGTTTGTCTTTACTATGTGTGGGTTAACCCTAACCACTAACTCAAGTAAGCGAAAATAATAATTAACTTAAATGCGGAAAACTAAAATAATTATTTATTATCTCACCAACCTTTAATCATTAAATTAATTTGATAAATTAAATGGCGTAGATAAAATTAATCTAAAATAATCGTTAATTGTTTTTAGGAAATAAATAAATTTAGTCCTATCACTTAGTTTATAAATGTCTAAAATTCATTTTAATCCATAATTAAAAAGTGCTTAAATTAAATCGACTAAAGGGTCGAGTAAATTCATAATGAAAATTATCCAATAAATTTCAATCTTAAAAACCTAATTCTAGGTTAAACTCCAAATTAATAATAAAGTCCAAACATTTTCTTTTTAAACATACCCATATGTTTATTAAACCACATATATAAATATAAAAGCCTAATAAAATAAATAACTCTACAATTTGTCCTATACATTATATTTAAATGTTTATTTAACATTTATAAAAGATGAATGTTTTAAATATACAATTACATTATAGTCAATTGTACATTCATGTTTCAAACTATATATTTCCTTTTTTTTTTTTTTTTCTCAAAACACATATATATGAAAATATTATTTATTTTCTAAATATGAATGTCCCAATAACTTAACTAAAATAAATTAAATATTCACTGAAACCCTAATTTCTTTATTTTAAAACTACTCCCCTTTATTTCTTTTCTTTCCTATTTTAAATTTCACCCTAAACTTATTTTTATAAGAATAAATTCTTTTTTTTTTCATTTCTTAATTCGTACTATTATGTTTTCGAATACCCTAACCCAAACTAGGTTAGGGTTTCGAATTTACTTCTTTTTGTGCAGGGGCCAAGTAAGCAACAGTGGAGAGGTGGTCGAAGTTTTTTTTTTTGTATTGAGAGAAGGAGGAGGCGACGGCCATGAAGGGGGGGCTCCCCGTAGGGGTAGCCTCTGTCGAGCCTGCGGGTCGCGGCCCACAGAGGCGGCCTAGGCCATCGTTGTGGGACGCGGCCCGTAGCCCCAGCAGTGTCACCATTGTGAGGCACCGCCCATAGGGGGGGCCGAAGCCTCCCCACTATGGGTTGTGGCTGCAGTCGTCACTAGGGTCGTTGCCCATAGTGCGGAGGGGTGGCCGCCTTGAGGGGACATCCGCAGGGGCCGAGTCCCCTTCCCAAGGTCAAATATATATATATATATATATATATATATATATATATATATATATTTGATTACTTTTTTTTTGAATATAATTTTGTATATATATATATATATATTTATATTTATATATATAATTATATTATATATAGAAATTTATTTTAATATGAATATAAATAAATGTAAATATATGTATATATATTTATTTATTTATATATATATATATGTGTGTGTGTGTGTGTGTGTGTGTGTATTCTGGATACTCATTCGATTTAGGGCTAAATTTTCTTTTAAGCAACCATAGAGTATTTTTGTTTTTGTTTTAAATCTCGAGTTGCTAAAATCTAAAATAATTTATTTAGCCTTATTAGATTAATAGCAGAAATCAGAATTTTAACAACATTTAAATAAAAAGATATTAATCAAACTAGATAGGCTATTTAAATTTAGATTTTATATTCTGCAATAAGTAATTAACAGAGTTTTATAATTTTAACAACAGCTATATAAATATGTGATTATTTAAAACTAGATAGACCATTTAATTTCTAGATTTAAATTTCTACAAATAAATATGTGATTTTATTTTCAGCAACTTTATTTATCTAGAATCATTTGAATCTATCCTTGGAGATATGCAAATAGGAAGTAAACTAAATATTTATTTTCAAAGTAACATGCATGCAATCATTTAAAATTTTAGGAACAATACAAAATGTAAACTCAACATAAATAATTCATTTTGCAAACAAATAATAATTTAATAAAAACACCGTATTTCCTTAAGGTATATTTACAATACATTATAGTCAACCTTACAAATGGATCTCTCATTTTTTTTTAAACGAGGATCTTAAAACATTAGATACATTCCCTTTCAAAAATAAATACAACATAGTTTCCCTTTACATTGCTGCAACTTAAAACACATAATTTTCCATTTCCAAATCTTTTTTTTGTAAACAAATAAAACCATCAACTTCTACTTTTTCGTTTCCTTTCTTCCAACAACCTGCAAATAAATCATAGGCTATGACCATGGAGTGCTCACCTCCCAACCTAGGCTAACTAGTAGCCAACCCCGAGCTTGGAGAACCGAGCCCTAGACAGGATACACACATGCAAATGCAACAAGCAGGGGAAAACAATCACAAACATATTCCCAACCAAGGTTACACTGCACCACACAATGTGATGATTTTACACGGGTGGTAGTGGACCAAATACCCTGAGGAGACTGCAAGTATGGTAAAACACAAAGCCACCTCATGGCAAACAATAATATATATCATAAGTATAACAACTCCACATCCTTATGCCCCCCAAGGCATTCATGCCTTATTTCCCTCCTTATGACCCTCAAAATGCATAAACAAGCCATGTAGCAAGGGTCACACAATATATCCCTTGAGATCACTCTCATAACAAGAGCCTCTCACTCAAGGGTTGTCATACTTCTACCACTCACAAGAACATCCTCTCTCCCAAAAGTAGGAGGTCTTGCTTACTCCCAAAACATAGAATGCATACAAGAAAACAAAGAGATAACGCGTAATAATTTTCACAAACTAAAAATGTGAGAGAACAACTTTTTCCACACAAACAACCTTTCCAAAATAACATGCAACATGAAGGAAAATAATACAAAGGGAAGTTTAACCAACCCTCAATTGCCCAAATTTATGCTAGTCTAGTTGAGGATGAGCAGCCCAATTCCACAAATCCTTCCTTCTCTACCCTTAGCGAAATTCCTATTCCAAAGCTCTTCTTTTCAAAATTCCTTGTCTCCAAAAATGGAGAGTGGGTGATTGCCCGCAAAATCTCACATTCTTGCCTAAGAAGACCTCAATGAGAGTTCTCACAGGTTTCTAAAATTGAAAAAGGAAAAAGTCCGAAAAAGCTCAAAAGAGATCTCTCATCAAAAAGGAAAGTTAACTAACCTAGATGATGCCTTCCAAATTCAATTTTCGCACATCTTAGAAAAATCACTTTTTAGGGTGACTAAACAGTCACATGGGAGTTGTCACATGCTTAAAATTACTCCTAACCCTTAGGTATACCTTATGAGCTTTAGGAAACAATTTTAAACTACCCCTAGGTGTCCATTTAACCCCTTTTAAACCCATCTAAAGTTAACTTTCGGGTCAAACCTAAGTTGACCACCCCCAAAGATTTTCTACCCAAGGTAAATATAGAACCACATTAAATTATTTGAAAAATATATGGTTAAAACAACTCCCTCCAAGAGACAATTCAAAAATCAAGACATAAATCAACACATGTGTCAAGTGACACAGTAAAAATACTTTTACAAAATTACACATGAAATTTTGTCTCTTGTTGGATTTACACAATTTAATAAATTCAATTTAACACACATGCCACATTCACTTTCACAAATAAAATACGATACAAATGGGGTATTGTCTCTCCAAATAGACAAACCTTGGTTTTACGAATGTACGTAGGTCTAGGTTTGGTTCTCCATAATATTTCCATGGTCACATGGATAATTTTTATGTGCATCTCAATTACACATTAGTACTTCCAAATAACCTCATATAACATTTAAACACATTAATAAGAATACACGTCAAACACTCTGCATACCATATACATTTAAACAAACCAATACATCTTACATCCAAATAAATCCACATACGTAGTTATCATAATCCTCATAATTTTAATCCATACATAAAACATACATCCTATTTCTATCATCATAGTGAAGTCGTACAAATCCAATAATGACATATATCTCCTCAAAGTAGTCCTATTCTTGAATTATATAGAGTTCTATGTCATAACACATATAAATGAAGCATCAACATACATCAATGTTATCCAAATCCTGGAATCTTATAAGCTCTAAATCCATAATGCATAAAAATGTACACCTCAAGGTGAAATGATTCTGAAACCTGGTTCAATTACTTTTCTCACCAATCTATCAGTCTAACATAGCCCATCATATTGAGTTATAGAATTTATTAGTAGGGTCAAACATGGTCAATTAAGTTAATCAAAGCTTGGTTGGGGTGGGCCTTACAACCTCCTCCCCTAGAGTTTGACTTACTCCTGGAAGTCGCATGAGTAGAATTACAAAGTAGGGACATAACATTTCCCACAATTTTGATAAGTTTCATAGGGTACATTATTAAAAATTTCCAAACATTAAGGTACATAACAATCCCATTCTAAGGGAGTGATGGAAATTATTAATACTTGTTTTAGATATCATCCACACAATCATCTCCATACACATGCCAAATTTACTAGTCGACAAACCTCACTTTCGCGATTCATTAGGTCTAGGTCACACTATTTTTATAAATTTTTCTCTTTCAAATTACTCGCAACTAATTTTACTTAGGATGATATTCCTTCCTTTATCTTAATTTAATAAAATATATTCTTTGTTAATTCTTTGTGCCTAATTTCACTCCTTGCGGTATTCTCCCTTGACACACTATCAGTGGTTCAACAAACATGATAGACATTACACAAATCACATCACTAGGGCTAGCTATATCATCCATCAAAATGACCACTTGACACTTTAAAAGGTCAAAATAAAAATTACTTTTACCAAGTCCCTTCAAAAGAAGAAAAATGCCGCCAATTGAAAGATATTAAAACTAGAAACATGGCAAGTGCCATAGTTCCAATAAAAAGAAACATAAATTTAGTGGTCCTCTCTTCATAAAATAAATAAATAAATAAAGGAAAGTACTAGCCCCTAGGTCACAATATACTTTTCAAAGAAAGTTGAAAATACTAACGAATCAAAACTCGAAACAAGATGACCATACTGGTCATACCCTAGGGAGTAACCACAACACCTCACCCAAGATCACATGTCTTGAGCGTGTAAGGAAGTGATTGTTAGACTCTTAAGGTTCTTAGATTTTTTTTTATAATCCTTTATTGATTTATGAAATAAATTCTTATACACAAGAGATCGCATTCATTTTTATAAATCGTGTTCCATTTTAACCTTCACGTGCTTACTATTTCAAGCCACACTTTCTGATATAATCCACTATCTATTTAGGGTTATTAACATCCTTAATTATATTCTAACAGGTGCTTTCACTAGCTCTACCATTCTCCGCCCATTCCTCTTGCACTAATCTTTTTTGAACACTTAATTATACACAATCTATGCTTAATTAGAGGTTAAAGCTTAACAAGCTGATCCAATGAAACCTTAGGTCTCAATAGAACTCCTAGGCGATAAGATTAAGAAAATTACTAACATAACAATTACAATAACTCCTATTATCAAGCGGATCGAATAAATTTTATAAGGGAAATAATAATTTCACTCAAAAGTCCCTTTCATTTCAGTTGCATTTAGTAGTACTTAATTAGATCATCTTCTACTAAATAGACATTTATATGGTTACTTGGTTCAATATCAATTATTTAATAAAATCCAGTTTCCTTTGTCTTGTTAATACATCCCTCCTTAATAACTTAATTTAATATGGCTTCTATTAATTATCTTAATATGCTAAACCTTGATTCAATGTTACATGGTAGCTTGAGTATCGACACTTCCATGTCTTACACACACGGTTGATAGTTTGGTACAAAATTGACACTTGTTTACTTAGAACCACTAGGATTTGTATAATGTAATCATATAATTTTAATAGGGACATCATTTATTTTCTTAGCACCGTATGCTAGCTCCTTATATTTTCACCCCTAACATTCACTTGCCTTCATTAGGTAGGAGCTTCTTGTCAAATTACTAACACATTTGGGGTGGAATTATTGTCAAGTAAGATCGATGATGGTTGACAACAATTCCTACCCACACATTTCATGACATATTTTAAACAACTCGGAGAGTGGACTTATTTTCTCCTACTTCACTTATGCTACTATGAAATCAAGGGGGTGTGCTCTCGAAAAGTGACCAACACCCATCCTTTTAATTAAAATTTAGTAAAAGGGAAGTTATCTCGTTCCATATTACTTATTTATATTTACTCACTAACCCATTTCCGGCATATCACAACCTTCAATTTTCTTCAATCCACAAAAAGCCACCTTATCATCATAATATCTTGTTACCTACTTATGGTATAACTTAAAGGTTTCTGATAATTACCAATGTCTTAAGACTCCCATAACTTTCCAAGTTCTCCCTTGGCTAACCACAAAATTTGGCTCCTTATCAATGTTCTCATAAAATCTTTTATACTGCCAACTATTTCCCATGAAAACTTTGGTATGATATTGTTGTTATACTATTTTTCCATAAGCCATTTCCATCCGCATGTTGCCTCATCCATACTTAATGTTTTTGCATACTTCTACATTTGAGTGCCATAATTTGCAAAACTTCTTCGATTGTGCCTAGTAGTTAAATTGTGTTAGATACTATCTTGTACCTAGCGACTAACCATGATTGGGTTGCACTTTTCTTCCTAGTTTTCTGAACAAGTATTATTTGCTTATTCCTAATAATAAGATCCTAATACTTTTACACCCCTTGCACTTCAATGGGGATTTTTGTACAATTCCCAATTCAACTCTACTCTCTCTTCCATTATTTAATTTCTCCAAGATTATCTTCCCATAAAGGAACTAGTTGAGGTTTTATTTGCGTGTTTCCCCAATTATATAATCACGGATGAACTTAGGATTTATTTTAATTACGTGTTTTAACCCAAGAAGTTCATGCCTCCTTTCTCCTTATTTAACTCATCTATAGTATTACTAGGGTTTTCTGATCACGGAGTTTGCCATTCATCATTTTAGTTCTAATCTTCAGGGTTATCCAACTCTAGCTTCACTGCATTACTACAAAAATTGTCTAACAAATGCTCTTAATAAGAAATCTAGCATGACCACATTCTTAAGGTACCTAGTCATTAGGATAGGTTAATGCTTCTATCTGAGATTCGCAAGAGTTCCTTTTAACTCTTCTTCATTTATGTCTCCAATGGCAGCCTTGATCTTTCTAACCATCATAATTTCACATAGCTTAAAAACTTAACTTGAACTGTCTCGATCTTATTTATCTTGTTTATTGTTGCTTTATCTTAGGTCTAATTATCTTGCTTGACTTGGCATGTCAAGAACATATCTCGATGGAAGGCATTCTCTTAGTTACCATCAAGAGTATTTTATTGAAGAATTAACTCCTCATGCTTGATTTGATTAGGGCAATTATTGTGTTTAGGTTCAAACTGAATGGTACCCCATAAGTACTAAAGAGCTAAATTCCATGATTAAACACCGAAAATACTTTATATAAATTAATAATTGAAAATTCTGTGCCCTTTGGGTTTTTATTTAAGCCATAAATATTATGACTAATAAGTTTCAAATTTTTCAGGTCTTACAGTGATCCTTGGAATCCCCTTGAATTTATATATGTTGATCTGTTGATTTAAAAGAATTTTCACTTATGTTTCTCCTTGTTATTTCACAAGTTTCCACCTAGGTGTTATACTTCAAGCCATAGTTTGGTTTCAACTAAGTTTTCACCAATGTTTGAACCTAGGGCTCTAATACCAAGATGTCATGCCCAAACTTTTGGGCACGAATGGGGTAATTTTTTTTTTTTTAAAATTGCAACTTAAAACATTAATTTTGCTAACATAAAACACACTGGCAAGTTTGTCTTTACTATGTGTGGGTTAACCCTAACCACTAACTCAAGTAAGCAAAAATAATAATTAACTTAAATGCGGAAAACTAAAATGATTATTTATTATCTCACCAAACTTTAATCATTAAATTAATTTAATAAATTAAATGGCGTAGATAAAATTAATCTCCAATAACCGTTAATTGTTTTTAGGAACTAAATAAATTTAGTCTTAGCACTTAGTTTATAAATGTCTAAAATTCATTTTAATCCATAATTAAAAAGTGCTTAAATTAAATCGACTAAAGGGTCGAGTAAATTCATAATGAAAATTATCCAATAAATGTTAATCTTAAAAACCTAATTCTAGGTTAAACTCCAAATTAATAATAAAGTCTAAACATTTTCTTTTTAAACATATCCATATGTTTATTAAACCACATATATAAATATAAAAGCCTAATAAAATAAATAACTCTACAATTTATCCTATACATTATATTTAAATGTTTATTTAACATTTATAAAAGATGAATGTTTTAAATATACAATTACATTATAGTCAATTGTACATTCATGTTTCAAACTATATATTTCCTTTTTTTTTTTTTTTTTCAAAACACATATATATGAAAATATTATTTATTTTCTAAATATGAATGTCCCAATAACTTAACTAAAATAAATTAAATATTCACTGAAGCCCTAATTTCTTTATTTAAAAACTAGTCCCCTTTATTTCATTTCTTTCCTATTTTAAATTTCACCCTAACTTTATTTTTATAAGAATAAACCCTTTTTTTTTTTTCATTTCATAAGTCCTACTATTATGTTTTTGAATACCCTAACCCAAACTGGGTTAGGGTTTGGAATTTACTTCTTTTTGTGTAAGGGCCAAGTGAGCAATAGTGCAGAGGCGGCTGAAGTTTATTTTTTGTATTGAGAGAAGGAGGAGGCGACGGCCATGAAGGGGGGGCTCCCCACAGGGGCAGCCTCTACCAAGCCTGCGGGCCACGACCCACAAAGGTGGCCTAGGCCACCATTGTGGAAGGTGGCCTGTAGCCCCGACAGCGTCGCCACTGTGAGGCACCACCCACAAGGGGGGTCGAAGCCTCCCCACTGTGGGTTGCAACCCACAATGGCGGCTGCGGCCGTCGTTGGGGTCGCTGCCCATAGTGCAGAGGGGGGGCCATGCTAAATTTTCTTTTAAGCAACCATATAGTATTTTTTTTTGTTTTAAATCTCGAGTTGCTAAAAACTGAAATAATTTATTTAGCCTTAGATTAATGGCAGAAATCAGAATTTTAACAACATTTAAATAAAAAGATATTAATCAAACTACATAGGCTATTTAACTTTAGATTTTATATTCTGCAATAAGTAATTAATAGAGTTTAATAATTTTAACAACAACTATATAAATATGTGATTATTTAAAACTAGATAGACCATTTAATTTCTAGATTTAAATTTCTGCAAATAAATATGTGATTTTATTTTCAACAACTTTATTTATCTAGAATCATTTGAATCTATCCTTAGATATATGCAAATAGGAAGTAAACTAAATATTTATTTTCAAAATAACATGCATGCAATCATTTAAAATTTCAGGAACAATACAAAATGTAAACTCAACATAAATAATTCATTTTGCAGCCAAATAATACTTTAATAAAAATACTATATTTCCTTAAGGTATCTTTACAATACATTATAGTCAACCTTACAAATGGATCTCTCATTTTTTTTTAAACGAGGATCTTAAAACATTAGATACATTCCCTTTCGAAAATAAATACAACATAGTTTCCCTTTACATTGTTGTAACTTAAAACACATAATTTTCCATTTCCAAATCTTTTTTTTGTAAACAAATAAAACCAGCAACTTCTACTTGGTCATTTCCTTTCTTCCAACAACCTGCAAATAAATCATAGGCTATGACCATGGAGTGCTCACCTCCCAGCTTAGACTAACTAGTAGCCACCCCCGAGCTTGGAGAACCAAGCCCTAGACAGGATACACACATGCAAACATAACAAGCAGGGGAAAACAATCACAAACATATCCCCAACCAAGGATACACTGCACGACACAATGTGATGATTTTACATGGGTGGTAGTGGACCAAATACCCTGAGGAGACTACAAGTATGGTAAAACACAAAGTCACCTCATGGCAAACAATAATATATCATAAGTATAGCAACCCCACATCCTTAAGCCCCCCAAGGCATTCATGCCTTATTTCTCTCCTTATGACCCCCAAAATGCATAAACAAGCCATGCAGCAAGGGTCACACAAAATATCCCTTGAGATCACTCTCATAACAAGAACCCTTCACTCGAGGGCTGTCATACTTCTACCACCCACAAGAACATCCTCTCTCCCAAGAGTAGGAGGTCTTGGTTACTCCCAAAACACAGAATTCATACAAGAAAACAAAGACATAACGCGTAATAATTTTCATAAACTAAAAATGTGAGAGAACAACTTTTTCCACACAAACAACTTTTCCAAAATAACATGCAACATGAAGGAAAACAATACAAGGGGAAGTTTAACCAACCTTGAACTTCCCAAAGGTATGCTAGTCTAGTTGAGAATGAGCAGCCCAATTCCACAAATCCTTCCTTCTCTACCCTTAGCCAAATTCCTATACGAAATCTCTTCTTTTCAAAATTTCTTGTCTCTAAAAATGGAGAGTGGGTGATTGCTCGCAAAATCTCACATTCTTGCCTAAGAAGACCTCAGAGAGAGTTCTCAAAGGTTTCTAAAATTGAAAAAGGAAAAAGTCCGAAAAAGCTCAAAAGAGATCTCTCATCAAAAGGAAAGTTAACTAACCTAGATGATGCCTTCCAAATTCAATTTTCGCACATCTTAGAAAAATCACTTTTTAGGGTGACTAAACAGTCACATGGGAGTTGTCACATGCCTAAAATTACTCCTAACCCTTAGCTATACCTTATGGGTTTTAGGAAACACTTTTAGACTACCCCTAGGTGTCCATTTAACCCCTTTTAAACCCATCTAAAGTTAACTTTTGGGTCAAACCTAAGTTGACCACCCCCAAAGATTTTCTACCCAAGGAAAATATAGAACCACATTAAATTATTTGAAAAAGCTATGGTTAAAACAACTCCCTCCAAGAGACAATTCAAAAATCAAGACATAAATGAACACGTGTCAAGTGACACAGTAAAAATACTTTTACAAAATTACACATGAAATTTTGTCTGTTGTTGGATTTACACAATTTAATAAATTCAATTTAACACACATGCCACATTCACTTTCACAAATAAAATACGATACAAATGGGGTATTGTCTCTCCAAATAGACAAACCCTAGCTTTACGAATGTACATAGGTCTAGGTTTGGTTCTCCGTAATATTTCCATGGTCACATGGATAATTTTCTTGCACATCTCAATTACACATTAGTACTTCCAGATAACCTCATATAACATTTAAACACATTAATGAGAATACACGTCAAACACTTTGCATACCATATACATTTAAACAAATCAATACATCTTACATCCAAATAAATCCACATACGCAGTTATCATAATCCTCATAATTTTAATCCATACATAAAACATACATCCTATTTCTATCATTATAGTGAAGTCCTGCAAATCCAATAATGACATATATCACCTCAAAGTAATCCTATTCTGGAATCATATAGAGTTCTATATCATAATGCATAAAAGTGAAGCATCAACATACATCAATGTTATCCAAATCTTGTAATCTTATAAGTTCTAAATCCATAATGCATAAAAATGTACACCTTGTTGGTATATGCACACTCCAATGAGACATTGTATGTGATTGAAGGTTTTTTCATTGATGGCAACCTTGCAATTCCATGGCACCGACAAAGTCATTATATCGGCAGCAACAAATCACACTCAACACTGGCACTCAGGACACCGACACTGGCACAGAAGAAAAGAAGTATATCGGCACAAAGGCCAACAAGATTTTTGTTATATAATATTTTGTTTATTATTGTAAGCTGACTTGGCAAATTGTAAAATGACTCTTATATATAAAGGAGATCATTGTAAACATTTGTAGAAGTGATGTAGGAGTATAAAGGAAAATATTAGGCAGACCTAATGTGCGAAATATAGATCAATAGGTATATGTAAAGAATAGAGCAGGAACCGGTACTGAATCTAGCATTGAAGATGCTATTGTAAAGCAGTACAAGTTATTGGATTAGTATAATCCTTATTTGTAAGTCAATGTGACTTCTCATTAAGCAGTGAGCTCTAGACAGTTGGCCTTCCTGCATGTGTAGGCCCCTATTGTAAGTAATATTCTCTTATTGGCTAGTGAGTGAATATTGTGGGTCACAAATCCCACTGAGGTTTTTGCCACACCGGGTTTCCTCGTTAAAATCTTGTGTTATGGTGTGCTTTTCATGTGGATGTTCTTGATTTTGTTTATTGTATTATTTCTTGCATACCGGTACACTGTTATATTATGTTTTGCATGTTTTAAGTTAAGAAATTCTAATTACCGGTTAGATACTGATTCAACCCCCCCCCCCTCTCAATATCTGTGGGACCCCTAACAATTGGTATCAGATCCTGGTCCTCTATTTTTAGAAGCCTAACAACTTGAGGAAGATCTTGACACTAGTAAAGATGGAAAATCTGATGAAGCAACTTGAAGGAGCTCTTACAGACTATGATGCAAAGAAATTGAAAAATATAAAACTAGAAGATGATTTAAGGGCAGCTCAGGATATTATTCAGGCACTTCAAGAAAATTTTACTGTTGTAAGAAATAAGAGAAGAGAACTTTGTGAAAAATTGCAAAAAGAGAATGATGAAGAATGAATCACTTAATGATATGATAAGCAAGTTGAAACAAGAGATCATGACAACAAAAAATGAAATGTAGGATATGACTATGAGATTTTGCAAAGAGATTGAGGACAGGAAGAAGAATGAAGAAGAATTGACCAGAAGACTAAGTGATGCAGCAAATGAGAATATGAGACTTAGCTATGAAAATGACATGTTGAAGACAGATCTAATGCATACTCAGAATGACTCAAACGAACTGATGAGACAAAAAGAAATCTTAGGAAGAGAACTAGAAACTGCAAATCAGCACAAAGAAAAATTCAAGAAAAGCTTAGAGGAACTTGGCACCTTGCTAAAGAATCAAAAACCTAAAGGTGACACTTCTGGAATTGGCTTTGAAGTTGGTGAAAGCTTCGGTACTGCAAACACTCAGGATCACAACAAACTGTTAAGACAACCTAATGCTTATAAATTCAATGGTAAATGCTTTAACTGTAATAAGTATGGTCATAGAGAAAATGAATGTAGATCTAGAAATTATCAGAATATCAACACACCCATTGGTCAATGTTCTAAATGCAACAAAGTTGGTCACAACTCTGAAAACTGCAGAATGAATGTGAGATGTTATGTTTGTGGAAGATTTGGACATTTATCAAATCAATGGAGAACACAAACCAGCATAGGTTATGGGAAAGCTATTCAGAAGAATAATGTAACTTGTTATGCATGTAACAAGATTGGGCATATTGCTAAATTCTGTAGAAGTAAAGGAACATCAGTAGACAACAAAAGTTCTAGCTTGAAAGGTAAAGAAAAAGTTGAAGAGGTTAAGCAAGAATTCTCAAAGCAATGGATTAGAAAAGCTGATCTAAATATTGGGAATACTCCTCCACTAGTAGAATGAATCAATGCTTCACCGGCAGGATAGAGTGATGCTTCACCAGAAGGACAGAGCAGTGCTCCATCGACAGGAAGTTCTTCATCTAATTGAAGAAAATTTCCTTGAGGGTTTGGCAATCCATTGATACATGTGCTAATTATTCCCTCGGTTAGAGATAAGAAGTTGAAAATTACTTATTACCGGCAAACAATGTTAAGTGAATACTTAACTGGCATGCAATTAATGTGGTAGATGGTGAAAAGACACTATAAAGTTAAGGTTTTGGCTCCATTTCATTTCATCGAGATTTCAAATTTTTGAAGAGCACAAAGACTCCAAGCTAAGGCATTTCAAGAAAGAAGCAAGCACACTCCAAGCAATCATCCATCCAAGGCAGTAAAAGGTATTTAATCATGGCATCCACCTCTGCAATTGAATACATAGAAAACCCTACTATTGTTGAAGTAATAAAAAGACCTAGGCCCGTATTTCAGTTAGTTCCCGAGATAGCAAAGAAGGATGATACCTTAGGTGCTTTTTCTCAAATTCCTAAGGGAGTTGTATATGCTGAAGACCCCAGAATGTACATCCACTACAACATTGAAGAGTTAGGAGATGAGGAAATTAAAACCATGTATAAAATCATGATATGTGATAATACCGGCAATGTAAAGGATGAACACAAAATCATTGAGACCCTAGGATTTACAGAGATCCTTAGCATTCCTGAATTTCTAAAGGATGTGATTAGGATAGTTTTGAGCAGGGTACATGGAGAGTTTTTCTAGTTAGATGAAATCCATAAGATCACCAAGGAAGCTGTGAAAGTTGTCACAGGGTTACCGACCACCGATAAGAGACCAAATAAAACCAAGAAGGTTTCCAATGACCTAGTTATAAACCTAACTGGTGCAACATTTGACAAAAGGTCTCTAAGGGTTAATGATGTAACAAATATCAATGTGAGATTCATCAATATGATATTAGGTTATAAAGCTACTCATGCTAATAGACTTAATTTAGTTTCAAGTTTATGCATTAAGAGTGCTTATGATATGGTCACAGATAATGCAAAAATTGACATATGTGAGTGGTTAAAGGATGAACTAATTGACAACCTTGGAAAGATCAAGAAGGACAAGAAAGGAACTTTCAGATTTGGAAATCTGTTAGTATGCCTAATGCTACACATAACAAAATAGGTTCCTGGTATAGGTTACAAAGAACCTGGGTATTACATACCGGTAGGAAAAAAATTGACTAAACTATTCATTACCATGGGTGAGAACAAGGAAAACAATATTAATGACTTCTTTCAAGCATTAAAAGCTAAAATAAAGAAAAGAGTAAGGTTATCTTAGAAAATTGTAGAAAAATACAAAGATGATATATGCTTTGTCATCAAGAAAGATGAAATCTGGATGGAAGCGGTCATCCCAAGGACAATTTGGGTAACCGAGATGGGATATGAAATAGATGATCACATAGTTGAAACATATGCCAAAGCACTTCTGGAAGCCCCCAAAGAGCCAAAGGAAGAAGTATTTGGTATTGCAGAGAATATTGAAAGACAAATTCAATCAAAGAAAAGGGTGAAAAAGGTTGAGGCAGTTGTAAGGAAAGGGTCCAGACAAGCAAAAGCCATTAAAGAAGATGTATTGAAGAAAACCAACATAACAAAGGATGAGTTAGCAGCTCCATAGCCTGAAACTTACCTATCACCGATAGGTACTTCTTCAGGAAGTGACATGCCTACAACTTTTAAAAGAGTTGTAAGAAAAAGAGATCCCTCACAGGCAACCACACCTTCACCTAGGAGGACAAGGCAAAAGCAACAAGCAGTGAGATCTCTGGTAAGAAAGGCCACACCAAAGAAGAAACTGACACCCAAGAAGAAGAAGAGGACAAATAGAGACTTGGCCCCTCTTGATATATTACTGAATGAAATCACAAAGGAAGGTAAACTAAAGAACATAGAGAAAATTTATGACACTCTAACATCTGATGAAAAAGAGCAAGTTGAAAATAGTGTTATATTACACATGGATATGTACAAGAAATTTTTGATGGAAGTAGTCAATGAAATTCCTGATGAATTATTCAAAAGACTTGAGGCAAGAAGACAAGCAGTGATAGAATTGGATAAGAAAATAAAAATTGAGAAGCTACTTGTTGTATATCCGGTAAACTCTCCACAAGAAATTGATGATTTAATTGCTCAAGGAAACCGGTCAGTATTCTCCACTGCACACTGGCATATTTCACTAATGGTAGGAAGAGTTAATGAGGTGACAGAGGAAATAGAAGATGGATGGGATATATTCCTAGTTGAGAAAGAAAAACAAGAAGAGTACAGGAATCCCAAACCTATAAAGGTTTATCAGAAAGATAGAGACAAGGGGAAAGGTAAAGTTGGTGGACCACCAAGCATCAAAGTTAAAGACAACTTACCCCCACCTTCTTTAAATACTCCACCGGTAAAAACAACTACTACTGAAGATCAACCAACAGCTAAGAGTATGGATGTAGAGGATAATAATCCTAATTCTAAAGTCCTATACACTATGGATGTTGATACTCGGAAGATTAACACAGTAGTAGACAAAGATACAACTGATAAGTCAGATATGGCTAATGAGCCTTTGATAGCAGGGGAAACAGAGAAACCGACAGAAGATAAAGAGAAAAAGGTAGAGACTGAGTCACAGACTGAGGCAATACAACATACAGAGAAACAAACAAAGCTAAAGGCTCCGAAACAACATCAACAGGTACATAAGGAAACAGTGCCACCAGTAACTATTGAAGTAGGAAAACTAGTGCTTAAAGAAATGCAGACACAAACTGACCTACCAGAGGTCAATACAAGCTTGGTTACTTCCACCGATACTCAGGTTGTTGGATCATCACCAGCATATAAATCAACAAATGTGACTGAGGTGTTACTAGATTCTATCAAGAAAATAACCGACTGCAGCTCACAAGCTTACAAAGCAATTGATGATTCCATACCAATTTTGAAGGAAGGTAATAGCTCCCACCTATAATATAGATAACAAAGATTCTTTAGGAGAATTGGATACATTGTGTAAATATATCTCAGAAAACATTGAGAAAATAAAGGAGGAGTCAGTGAAGGATAAGGTAGAAATTGAAAAATAGAAATTCTTTGATGAGGAAATAAAGAAGTGTAATAGAGATTTTGACACACTTCTACTGGAACTATGTAATTTGTTGAAAGAATATAAAAATCTGCATAAAGATACCTGTAAAACAAACTTTTTGACTGTAGATATTGACAAGAAAATAAGCAAGGTATAGGATGAGATAAATAAACTTGCAAACATCTTTGTCAACTCACCTGATACACTATCAGTTTTTGAAGAGAAGATAACAAATTTTGAGGAAGAACTACTCAAATTGGAAAAAGAGAAAGAAAGAATAATAAATAAGGCAAAACATTTGAGATCTAAACTAAGTCCAAGATTGGACTATCTAGCATCTCTACGGAAGGAAATTTCTGAGGCATTAACACAGGGAAGCAAAACACCGACAGAGCATTTGCAGCATCTCACCGGTACAGTGAAGAGAATTGAGACAACAATAAAGGATAGTAAGAAGTTTATGGATAGTATAAACTTGATTTCGGGAGATCTTTTTCAGATTATAACTACCCAGCTACAAGGTTGAGGTTATGGATAGTTGAAACCACAAACTCTACTGACATCTTGACAACCTTTGTCATTGATGCCAAAGGGGGAGTAGTGGGATGAGAAAATTCAAATCACAGGAATCATATGCTCAGGGGGAGCACACACATTTTTGGTAACATTTTTGGACTTCACATTTTTGGATAGTTTTTTGAAATTTCTCATGAGTGTTTCCATAAATACCAAAGGGGGAGATTGTTGGCACATGCACACTCCAATGAGACATTGTATGTGATTGAAGGTTTTGTCATTGATGGCAACCTTGTAATTCCATGGCACCGGCAAAGACATTATACCAGTATCAATAGATCACACTCAACACCGGCACTCAAGACACTAGCACCAGCACAGAAGAAAAGAAGTATACCGACACAAAGGTCGACAGGATTTTTGTTATATAATATTTTGTTTATTATTGTAAGCCGACTTGGCAAATTGTAGAATGACTCTTATATATAAAGGAGATCATTTTAGACATTTGTAGAAGTGATGTAGGAGTATAAAGGAAAATATTAGGCAGACCTAATGTGCGAAATATAGGTCAAAGGGTATATGTAAAGAACAGAGCAGGAACCAGTACTGAATCTGGCATTGAAGATGATATTGTAAAGAAGTACAAGTTATTGGATCAGTATAATCCTTATTTGTAAGTTAGTGTGACTTCCCATTGAGCAGTGAGCTCTAGGTAGTTGGCCTTCCTACATGTGCAGGCCCCTATTGTAAGTAATATTCTCGTATTGGCCAGTGAGTGAATATTGTGGGTCACAAATCCCACCAAGGTTTTTCCCACACCAGGTTTCCTCATTAAAATCCTGTGTTATGGTGTGCTTTTCATGTGGATGTTCTTGATTCTATTTATTGCATTATTTCTTGCATACCGGTACACTATTATATTATGTTCTGCATGTTTTAAGTTAAGAAATTCTAATTACTGGTTAGATACTGATTTACCCCCCCCTCTCAGTATCGGTGGTACCCATAACACACCTCAAGGTGAAATGATTTTGAAACCTGGTTCAATTACTTTTCTCACCAATCTATCTATCTAACATAGCCCATCCTATTGAATTATAGCATTTATTAGTAGGGTCAAACATGGTCAAATAAGTTAATCAAAGCTTGGTTGGGGTGGGCCTTACATCTTATAATCTAGTTCATTGCATTTGTAGGATCATGCATAGATAGGTTGCATTTTCATGTTAAAAATGAATCAAAAGCATCCCTCGTTCTTGCATTTGTCATCCCTAAACCACTTTTCTCAGTGATTTGAGAGCAGAGGCATTGGCTTGAGGGACCTTGTGAGATAGAGAACCATGGAACCAACCTTGGGAAGCTGAGTCATCCTTCATGACTATATAGCTTGCACCAAGAAGTCCTGTGGGTGTGTGGATAAGTCTCTTTGGGCTTCACTTTTCACATTTAAAGTTTCATTGACCCGCTTTTCTTGCATACAGGTTCAACTAAGAACAAACAACAAAATGACACCTTATGAGTTGTGGTAGGGCCGGAAAGCATCAATCAAATACTTCAAGGTATTTTGAAGCAAGTGCTTTATCAAGAGAGATAGAGATGGTCTAGGTAGTTTTGATTCCAAGAGTGATGAAGGAATCTTCCTTGGTTACTCATCTAACAATAAGGCCTATAAATGATACAATAAAAGACTGAGAAGAGTCATTGAGAGTGTGCATGTAAGAGTTGATGAGGATATACATAAAGGAATTCAATCATAGGTAAAATAGTATGATGATTCAAGTGATGACGGTGAGGAAGCTTCATCAGACAATGAACTGAAAGAAGCATCCAAAAAGGCTCCTAACCAATATGTGTAGATTAACCACCTGAAAGAGAAGATTCTAAGAAATAAGAGTGATGGTATGCAAACTAGGAGAAGATTTTCCCAGAATGATGAACAAGTAAACTTTTTCCCCATGACTAAAGTAGAACCTAAAACATTCAATGAGACTAGCAAAAGGCAAGAATGGATGGATGCCATGGAAGAAGAACTGCAATAGATTAAGAAGAATAGGACTTGGGAATTAGTCACTATATCGGAAGACAAGAATATCATTGGAACCAAATGGGTTTACCAGAATAAGATGAATGAAGAATGGAAAATTGTTAGGCATAAAGCTAGACTTGTGTGCAAAGGCTACTCTCAAGTAGAGGGCATTGATTTTGAGGATACATTTGCATCGGTAGCTAGATTAGAAGAAATTAGAATGTTTCTAGTGATTTTTACCTACAATGGTTATAAAGTATATCAAATGGATGTATAATTTGTCTTCCTAAATGGAAATTTGGAAGAAGTGTACATGGAGAAACTGGAAGGGTTTATGCTACATGATGATGAAACCTTTGTGTGCCAGTTGAAGAAAGCCCTGCATGGTTTAAAGCAAGCTCCTAGAGCATGGTATTCAAGGCTACATTAGTACCTGAAGGAGAAAGGATTCAAAAAGGGGAGTGCTGATAGAAAATTATACATAAAGAAAGATGGAAACCACATGATCATTGTGGTTGTGTATGTAGATGACATTATTTTTGGAGGCAATAAGGACACCCTTTGCAAAGAATTTGTTGATTAGATGAAGTCAAAATTTGAGATGCCAATGCTTGGAGAATTGACATACTTCCTTGTTTGCAAACATCACAACAAGATAAGGGAATCTTTATCTCACAAAACAAGTAGGCAAAGGATATGTTGAAGAAATTTGAAATGGAGGACTGCAATTCGGTAAGTACCCCCATGGTGACCAGAAGAAAATTAAGAAAGAATGATGAATCACCAGTGGTTGATCAAACATTGTATAGATCCATTATAGATAGCCTATTGTATCTTATTGCTTCTAGACTGGATATAGTGCAGGCAGTGTGCATGGTGGCTAGATTTAAAGTTGCACCTAAACAGTCACATATGAATGTCATAACCAAAATTTTTAGGTACTTGCAAGGAACACTCAGTTATGGTTTGTGGTACCCTAAACAAGGGGAATTCATCTTGGAAGCATACACTGATTCTAATTGGGCAGGTTACATTGATGATCAGAATAGAAAAAGTGGTGGTGCAATCTTCCTCGGTGACCGGTTGGTCTCATGGCATAGAAAGAAGAAGGATTTGGTCTCCCTATCAACTACTAAAGTAGAATACATTGCTACTACTACATGCTGCTCTTAGGTACTATGGATGAAGCAAACCCTCAAGGACATATAGGTGGACATCACTAATCCTATTCTCATCCGGTGTGATAATTCAAGTGCCATCAAAATATTAAATAATCCGATGATGCATTCCAGGAAAAAGAATATAGCCATCAAGTATCATTTTCTCAGAGAGAAGGTTGAAGGACAAGAAGTAAAGATGGATTGTGTCCCTATAAGAGAACAAGTGGCAGACATTTTCACCAAACAATTACCGGTAAGCACTTTTGAGTACTTAAGACACAAGTTGGGAGTTGTGTCACCTACCTTATGCACTTCAGTTAGTAAGGAATTGTATGGTTTAGGGGGAGTTCATAGTAGCATCTATAACTCTTGAACCACACGCTAATCATAGGGAAAGTTCAAGGTTGTATGTCTCAGTACCGATTGTAATCACTAGTATCAGACTAAGGGGGAGACAGGTATGAATCAAAGGGGGAGTATATAGTACCCTTTGTCATTGTGTCAAAGGGGAAGAAACCTGCCGGTATGAAGTCTTGCAATAAGTTGACATCAATACCATAGGGGGAAATTGTTGGCATTATTGGCATTAAGTTGTCATTGATGTCAACTAGTTCGGCATAGTCACTAGTGTGTAAGAAGTGCTAACTGGTATAAGAAAAGTAATACATATGATGTCAATCCATGTGTGAGTAACCAGACAAAAGGAAGGTTATCGATACACATGAATTGTGTCATCTGTCGGTAAAGAAGGCTTACCGATAAGGCATAAACCAGTATGATGGTTGGTTGTTTGTTTGTGATGAAGAGGAAGAATGTTATATGAATCACAACAACACTTAGTGAGAAGAACATAAATAATGACATGAAGACATACCGAAAGGAAAGATGAATTGTCTGGAGGATGTGTTGTCGGTAAGAGTGATTGTTTAGTTTGTTGGTTATACCGGTAAGGTGAATTGAACTCATAGTCAATTTTGGTCAATGAAGAATGTCAAACCAACATAGAAAACCAAGCAGAGGTGGATGTTGAAAAAAATGATAACAGGAAGCCAGGTGGTGATAAAGCATAGGTTGGTGAAGTGTACATAAATGTAACAGTAAGCAAGTAGGTTGAATTTTATGAAGAACCCGTAAGTCATGGAGGATGCCATAAGATTGCAGCTTGAGGAAGACAAGTTGGCATGCAATTGAACCTATCTTGCAAGAAGATTTGATCTTTGTACCCGTTTGCTGAAGAAAACAACCAAGCCATTAATGGCATATGACAGAGAAATGCAGAAATACATGATGAAAACCTTCAGTTTTAGAAAATGCACATTGGAATGCGAGGCATTGGTTGTGCTGATCGATGACATGAAGATCACCTCCTTGGAAAAGTAGATCCAATCAAATCCAATATGGATCGAGTTGGTGAAGGCAAAACCTAACATGACACTATTTGAATGTGGTTTTTGGCGGGAACCTTAAATGAAAAATATGTGAGCTCAAGATAGAAATCATGATGCTTGATGTGAAGAATGAGACATAAGAGAGCTTGAGCAAGGAGAAAGATCATCTTTCCTAAAATTTATTCTAAGAAAGTTGCAGAGTGAGTTAGTAGGCAAACCGATGAGAAGGTTTAATTGACAGAGACAGAGTACCAATAAACTGTTGTAGGTCTAACAATTAAGCTAACTAGTGAGGTGTGATTGATCAAGAAGGCATTCGAGTGTGACATAGTGTGTTTTGAGGTTGAGAGAGAAAGAAGAGAGGCTAAGAGTAACAAGTGATTGATCAGAGAGAGTAATTTGATAACCGATAGTGTGAGAACTAGCATAGAAGAAAAGGTTGTTAGCCACCAGAAATCTATTGATCAGGTGTTGCAGAAATCATTTGCAACCAGATGTTATAACTGTATTAAAATTGTATTTTATTATACATCACTAAGTTGGAGCTTGGTGTAGGGGTTGGTTCCCTAAATCAATAGGGATTGGTGCTCCTTGGGTTGGTACCCTAAATCATTTTAATTCATTGTTTCACTTGTGAGGCTAGATTGGATTGTGCCCAAACTTTTGGGCAAAAATGGAACAACAATTTTTTTTTTGAACACCCTAATAAAACTAATTAAGCTATAATAAAAATTTCAATAATAAGTCTTGTCTTAACTATGTTTAAATTCTAGAAATTTAAAAGAGCTCGCTACTAAGTTAATCTAATTAACTAAATCAAGCATACGAGATTTAATTAAATGCGAAATATAACTCTCCAAAAGAATCGTTATTATTTCACTAATTTTAATAAATTAATTGAAACGACAATCTCTAACTAAATTGACAACATATATTATTAATCTCAAATAATCTTTGAATTGCTCTAGGAATTAATTAAAATTAATTTTAACATTTAGATTATTAAAAATTAATAATCAAATGAGCAACAAATAAAATGTCTCAAATCTGACTAAAGGAGCTAAATTAATTCTTAATAAAATTTTTCCTATAACCTTAATTAATGATGCCCAAATAAATAGACCCCTAAGGCCTAATTATTAATTAAGTGTTTATTAATATTTATTAATAAAATAAAATCAAATAGGTTTCAACTTAACCCTATTAGATATATATATATATATATATATTTTATTTATATGGGGTTAGGGTTTTCCCCTCCCCATACCTTAACTAATTTTACCTAAACTATCCCCCTTCTTTAAAAAAAATTTCTTGTTACTCATGTTTTGCCATAATATTTTATTCTTACCAAATGCTAACCCTGACCCGAATATGGGCTAGGGTTGCATTTATCATCTTCTCTCTTTTTTATTTTTATATATGCTAACACTAAATTTTATAGATATAATTTAACATAATCCAAACTATTTATTTTTTAACTTCTTACCTACCCTAACCCAAACCGAGTTAGGGTTTGGTGTACTATGCAGGTTTGAGGAGGGCATGGTGGAGGGCGGATTGGAGTGACATAGGGGCCACGATGGATTTTATTTTGCACGCTATGCGTAGGGGTTGGGAGGTTAGAGAGGACTACGGAGGTGTGACCCACGGTGCCAATGCGGGTCCGGCGTCCCTTTGGGACACGATCCGTAGTGGCGGCCATAGACGCCCCTGTGGGTTGCAGCCCATAGCAGTGCCATGATGCCCCTATGGACCTCGGCCCATAGGGGTGCCTTGACACCTCTGTGGGTCGTGGCCCACAGGGAGCCCACGGGAGCCCTCAGCTCCGGGGTAACCCTCGGGGAGGCTGTGTGGGTTTTATTTTTTTGTTTTAATTTTTTTTTGTTTAATATATATATATATATATATATCAGTCTCTAAGGTTAGATTTTTTTAGATTTCTCTCTATATATATATATTTTATATATGTAGTTTTTCTTATTTTTTTAAAAGCATGCAGGAATTTGTTGGCAAATGCACACTCCAATGAGAAATTGTAGGTGATTGAAGGTTTTGTCATTGATGACAACCTTGCAATCATATGATAACGGCAAGACAATATACCAACATCAGCAATGACAAACTCTACACCGGCACACATAACACTGGCAAAGGAAGGATATCGGCACCCTGGCCAACAAGAATTTTGTTTATAATGCATTTTGTAATTAATTGTAAAATCATTGTAAGCCGACATGGTGAGGTTTAATATGACTCATATATGTATGAGATCATTGTAGAATGTTTTATAATAATGTGATAGGTGAAATAAGGTAGACCTGAAATGCGAATTATAGGTTAAGGGTTTATGTATGAAGCAGAGCTAAAACCGGTACTGGATTTGGCATAGCAGATGCTAATTTGAAGCAGTACAAGACATTAGATTTGTATAATCCATTTTGTAAGTCAGTGTGACTTCTTATTTTGTAATTGAGCAGTGAGCTCTAGGCACTTGGCCTTCCTGCATGTGCAGGCCCCTATTGTAAGAGTAATATTCACTTATTGGCCAGTAAGCGAATATTGTGGGTCACAAATCCCACCGAGGTTTTTTTCACACCGGGTTTCCTTGTTAAACTACTGTGTTATGGTGTGGTTTTCATGTGGTTGTTGTTATTCTTGTTTAATACATTATTCTTGGTTTATGGGTATATAGTATTGATAAGCCTTACATGTTTTAAATCAAGTAAATTCAATAACCGGTTAGATATTGATTCACCCCCCCCTCAGTATCTTTGGGAATCCTAACAATTGGTATCAAAGCTTGGTCCTCTATTTTGAGAAGCCTAACAGCTTGAGGAAGATCTTGAAACTAGTAGAGATGGATAACTTGAAGAAATAATTGGAAAAAACTCTTTCAGACTATGATGCAAAAAAATTAAAAAATATCAAACTTGAAGATGATCTAAAAGCTGCTCGAGATATTATTCAAGCACTTCAAGAAAATCTTACCATTGCAAGAAATAAGAGAAGAGAACTTTGTGAAAAGATGTAGAATGAGAATGATGAAAAGGAAACTCTTAATTATCTGGTAAATAAACTAAGACAATAAAGTAGTACTACAAAGAATGAAATGCAGGATATGACTATGAGATTTTGCAAAGAAATTGAAGATAGGAAGAAAAATGAAGAAGATCTGACTAGAAGACTCAATGATGTTGCAAATGAAAACACAAGACTTAGTTATGAAAATGATATTTTGAAGATATATCTGATGCATACACAAAATGACTCAAATGAACTTATGAGATAGAAAAGAATCTTGGAAAGAGAACTGGATACCGCAAATCAAGACAAAGAAAAAGTCAAGAAAAGCTCAGAAGAACTTGGTGACATGCTGAAGAATTGAAAACCTAATTTTGACACTAATGGCCTTGGCTTTGAAGTTGGTGAAAGCTCTGGTACTGTAAACACATATGATCATAGAAAACCGGTAAGGCAACCAAATGCTTATAAATTTAATGGAAAATGCTTTAACTATAACAAGTATGGTTATAGAGCAAATCAATGTAGATCTAGAAATTATCAGAACACCAATACACCCACCGGTCAATGTTCTAAATGCAACAAAGTTGGTCATAATTGAGAGAATTGCATAATGAATGTAAGATGTTATGTTTGTGGGAGATTTGGACACTTATCTAATCAATGTAAAACACAAAATGACATAGGTTATGGGAAAGCTATTCAGAAAAATAATGTGACTTGTTATGATTGTAACAAGATTGGACATATTGCAAAATTCTGTAGAAGTAAGGCACCACCGACAAATAATAATGGTGCTAGTTTGAAAGGTAAAGAAAAGGTTGAAGAGGTAAAACAAGAATTCTCAAAATAATGGATCAGAAAGTCAGAATAGAATGTTGATGGAAATACTCCTCCACCGACAGAATAGAGTAACACTCCATCGACAGGAGACTCTTCATCTAACTGAAGAAAATTCCTTTGGGGCTTTAGAAACTAAATGAAAAACATGCTATTATTCCATTGGTTGATGGTGAGAAGTTGAGATTACTTCTTTACCGATAGATAAGTTAAGTTGTGACTTAACTGGCAAGCATTAAATGTGGTAGGTGAAGAAAATAACATTATAAAATAAGTGTTTTGGCTCCATTTTCATTTCATCGAGCATTCAAATCTTCAAGAGCGCGAAAATCCTGAACAAAGGCATTCCAAGAAAAGAAGCAAAGAAATCTATCAAATCTTTCATCCCTAAGGTAGATTAAGGTATTTATAGCTATCACATCTTCATGTACTCTTGAATTTTTTGCAAACCCTACTATTGTTGAAGTTATTAAACACCCTAGACCTGTATTCCAGCTAGTTCCTAAAATTGCGAAGAAAGATGATAGCTTAGGTGCATTTTCTAAAATACCTAAAGGGGTAGTATATGCTTAAGACCCTAGAATGTATATACACTGTCATATTGATGAGCTAGGTGATGAGGAAATTAAGAATATGTTTGAATCTATGATTTGTGATGAATCAAGAAATGTCAAACCTGAACATAAGATAATAGAAACCCTAGGTTTCACTAAAATTCTCAGTATCCTGGATTTCCTCAAGGATATCATAAGGATAGTATTAAGCAAAGTACATGGTGAATTTTTCTGGTTGGACTCAATTCATAAAATCACAAAAGAAGTAGTAAAGGTTGTGATAGGGTTACCCTCCACCGGCAATAGACCTGACAAAACTAAGAAGGTCTCAAATGATCTAGTGACAAACCTAACCAGTGTAACATTTGATAAGATATCACTAAGGGTAAACGAGTAAAGGATACAAATATTAGATTTATCAGTATGATCTTAGGTTACAAGACTACACATGCAAATAGGTTAAACTCAGTTTCTAGCCTATGTATTAAGAGTGCCTATGATATGGTAAATGGTAATGCAAGGATAGACATATGTGAATAGCTTAAAGATGAACTAATAGACAATTTAGCAAAGATCAAAAGGGAAAATAAAGGAACATTCAGATTTGGAAACCTAATTATTTGTCTGATTTTATATATAACCAAACAAGTACCCGGTATTGGTACCAAAGATTTTGGACTTGATATACCGGTAGGAAAACAACTATCAGAATTGCTAAACAAGATGGGAGAGAACAGGGAGAAAACCATAAATGAGCACTTTCAAGCACTAAAAGCTCGAATGAAAACAAGAGTAAGGTTATCACAAGCTATTGTGGATAAGTACCAAAAGGAAATCTGTTTTGTAATAAAGAAAGATGAAATTTGGATGGAGGCAGTTGTTCCTAGAACCATCTAGGTTACTGAAATGGGGTATGAGACTGATGACAACATATTAGAAACCTATGCAAAAGCCCTCCTAGAAGCTCCTAAGGAACCTGAAGAAGAAGTATTTGGTAATGTTGAAACTATAGAAAGTCAAATTCAATCAAGGAAAAGAGTTAAAGGGGTTGAGGCAACTATTAGAAAAGGAGCCCAATAGGCAAAAGCTATTAAATAAGATGTGCTAAAGCAAACCGGTATAACTAAAAGTGAATTGGAAGCAATCCAACCAGAAACACACCTTTCACCGATTGGAACTTCTTCAGAAAGTGACATACCTGTAGTATTCAAGAGAGTTGAGAGGAAAATAAAACCTTCACCGACACCTTCTCCTACACCAAAAAGATAGAAGCAACAGGCAGTAAGGCCCCCAGCAAAGAAATTAACTCCAAAGAAAAATAAGTTGACTCCTAAGAAGAAGTCAAAACAAACTATAGCTCCTATTGATAAATTACTAAATGAAATTACTGAGGATGGCAAGTTGAAGAATATTAGCAAACTATATAACACAGTATCCACTGATGACAAAGAAAGAGTAGAGAACAATGTAATATTACACAAATATTTTCAAGAAATTTTTGATGCAAGTTGTTGATGAAATACCGACAGATCTATATAACAAATTAGAAGCTAGAAGAGTAGCTATTATTGAGCTAGATAAGAAAATAAAGATTGAAAAACTACTTGCAGTGCACCCTGTTAACTCACCTAATGAAATAGATCAATTAATCTTTGAAGCTAACCGGTCAGTATTCTCAATTGCTCACCGACATGTAGCACTGTAGGCAGGAAGATTGAATCAGATAACAGAGGAAACAACAGATGCATGGGATATATATTCCTGGTAGAAAAGGAGAAACAAGAAGAGTATCAAAAACCTAAAAAATTCAAGGTATATCAAAAGGATAGGGACAAAGGAAAAGGCAAGGTTGGTGGACCTCTCAGTATAAAGATAACAGACAAATTACCCCCACTTCCTGTAGATACTCCATCAGTAGACACTACTGAAAATCAACCAGCAACAGAGAGTATGAAGACAACACATGAGGACACAAATCCTGATTCTGACGTGTTGTACACAATGAATATCGATACTTAGGAAGTCAACATTATGGTTGATAAGGAAACTAGTGAGAAAAGATATGTGGAAACTGAGCTACTGGTAGAAGACACAACAGTTGAGACAAATGTTGAAGATACAATTGGAGACGGTGAAATTGGGAGTGAGCAACAAACTGAATAGACAATGGATATAGGAAAAGTTGATAGAATTGGTGTACATGATGTATCTATTGAGCAACCGATAACTGATAAAAATGAAAAATCTACTAAGATACCGATTGTAGACATTTCAGGAGCAAGAACAGAGAAATAGGTAGAACAATAGGTTCATTCACAAGTACATTCAGAGACAGTGCCACCGGCTACAACTGAAAGACCTAAACCTTTGGTAGTTGAAATGCAGACACAAATTGATCCTCCAGTGAAAGAGGAAAACAATGCTATCATAACCACTAGTGGATTACAAATTGTGAAGACAGTTGGACACACATCCAGAACCTCCATGTCTAAATTTAGACCAACAAATGTGACAGAGGTATTGCTAGATTCAATTAAGAAAATAACAGATTGTAATGCACTAGCATATAAGGCTATTGATTACACCATACCAATTTTGAACATGATTGCACCCAAGTGTAAAATAGAGAATAAAGATTCTTTAGAACAATTAGACACATTGTCTAAATTCATCACCGGTAACCTAATCACTATTGATCAAATAAATGAGGATACTTTTAAGGAAAGGATGATAAAAGAAAAAGAGAAATTCTTTATGGAAATTGTGAATAAGAACAAAGAGGAGATGGATACACTTTTACCAAAACTCAATGAAATCATTTTTGACTTCAAGAAATTGTACAGGGATACATGCAAAATAGATGTATTAACAAAAGATCTTGACAATGAAATCAGAAAGACACAGGATAAGATTAACAATATTGCTAACAATCTAATTGGAACATCAGATTCATTTTTGGAATTAGAGAAGAAAATTGCAGAGCAGGAAGAGAAAATCAGGAAATTGGAAAATGAAAAACAAAGAATAAAGGAAAAAGAAAAGGACTTAAAATGTAGACTTGGTCTAAGACTAGAGTATCTTATTTCTTTGAGAAAATAAATATTTGAGGCTCTGGTTCTCGGACTAATGACACCAGAACAGAAAATGCACATACTCACTGATACAGTGCAGAGAACCCATGAGGCTATAAAAGATAGTAAAACATTCAACAATGACATAAATTTAATTTTGACAAATATCTTTTAGAGTGCAACCCACCAGTTACAAGAAACCAGACAGGACTCCACTGACAGTGAATGACAACCTTTGTCATTGATGTCAAAGGGGGATTAGAGGCTATGAGAAAATTGATTAGCAAATGGCTCGTCAACTTAGGGGGAGCTCATACTTTTTTTTGGTAAGACAATTCTGGCAGACTCATTTTTGGATGACACTTTTTTAATTTTTCTCATGAGTGTTTCCATCAATGCCAAAGGGGGAGATTGTTGACAAATGCACACTCCAATGAGAAATTATAGGTTATTGAAGGTTTTGTCATTAATGGCAACCTTGCAATCATATGATACCGACAAGACAATATACCGGCACTACCAAAGACAAACTCTACACCGACACATAGAACATCGACAAAGGAAGGATACCGACACCCTGGCTGACATGAATTTTGTTTATAATGCATTTTGTAATTAATTCTAAAATCATTGTAAGCCAACATGGCGAGTTGTAACATGACTCATATATGTATGAGATCATTGTAGAACATTTTTTAATAATGTAATAGGCGAAATAAGGTAGACCTAATATGCGAATTATAGGCTAATGGTTTATGTATGAAGCAGAGCTAAAACTGGTACTGGATCTCGCATAGTAGATGCTAATTTGAAGCAGTACAAGACATTGGATTTGTATAATCCATTTTGTAAGTCAGTGTGACTTCTTATTTTGTAATTAAGTAGTGAGCTCTAGGCACTTGGCATTCCTACATGTGCAGGCCCCTATTGTAAGAGTAATATTCACTTATTGGCTAGTAAGCGAATATTGTGGGTCACAAATCCCACCGAGGTTTTTCCCACATCGGGTTTCCTTGTTAAACTATTGTGTTATGGTGTGCTTTTCATGTGGTTGTTGTTATTCTTGTTTACTACATTATTCTTGGTTTACCAGTATACAGTATTGATAAGCTTTACATATTTTAAATCAAGTAAATTCAATAACCGGTTAGATACTGATTCACCCCCCCCCCCCTCTCAGTATCTTTCGGAATCCTAATAGAATTAATAAAATATAGACAACATATAAATAGATATGCATTTCCTTTTTTAAGTATGATATATTTTAATATGTGTACATTAACCTTATTTGAATCTTAATGTAAGGCATGTAAACTAACTATTTTCTTTTCAATAGCTTTAAAGTATAAGTCATGCAACTATGTAAAAAAAAAGTGATAAATAATGACTATTAGAAATGATAAAACAAAACATAGCTTTCTCTTTTATGTTTATAGCTATCTTTTCTAAATGTAGAAGGCAGATTTCTAAAACTAAAAGAGCTAAATAACTGCATTCTTGTTTATTTTAAATTTTTAGCAGTTAACTATAGGAAAATATTATTTTATCTACTTTTATCTTCTGTATTTTTTTTGAATAAATGACAGAAGTAAATAAAATTAACAGCAGCATTAAAATAGTCTAGAAAACACTTTAAAAACATTATCATTATGTACAATGCAAAAATTGTTATACTTCTAATGACTATTTAACCCTATTTGCATTTGGAAAATAAATAGAACTAAACAATTACTTTTCTCATACTAACATTCATGCCTTACTATTTTATTTATTTCCATTATACTTCCTGCATTTTTTTTTTTGAATAAATGACAAAGATAAATAAAGCTACAACAACCTAATAATAGTCTAGAAATCATTTAAAAACTTTAAGAATGCTAACCTATTATTCCTCTAATATCTTTTTAACCATCATTTGCAATTTCAACTTAAAAAGATGCATTTCTTATAAATAATTTGAATACAGTTTGTCAACTTTTACAATGGGTGAAATACCCAACTAGTCTCTCATTCCTAATAAATGAGGACTTAAATAAATAAATATATTTCTTTTTTCAAAATAAATACAACACAAGACTCTTCTCTTTCACTTCTGCAACTAAAATACAATAGTATATTCCCTATTCTTTTTCTGCAACTAAGATAAAATCAACAAGGCCATTTCCAAGCTTTTCCTTCAATCCCTTCACAAAGCAACCTGCAATACAAAATCTTAAGGCTCTTACCATGGAGTGCTCACCTCCCAGCCTAGGCTTACTAGAAGCCACCCCTGAGCTACGAGAACCAAGACCTAGATGGATTACACTCAAACAAAATTAAAAAAAGTAAGGAAAAGCTCACAGTAGACACATTCCCATCCCAAGGTTGAACTTCATCACATAATGTGATGTTTACATGGGTGGAAGTTGACCAAGTACCTTGAGGAGAAGTGCAAGATAATAGATCACAACCAACTCATGCAAACCAAGAACACAACACAAGTCCATCTTAACCCAACATCCTTATGACCCCCAAGACATACATGTCATACTTTCTCCCCTTATGACCCCTGAATGCATAAACAAAACTATGCAGCAAGGGTCACATAAACAAACTCTTGAGATCACTCCCTTGAAGAGAGCCTCTCACTCTAAGGTTGTCAAACACCTTCCACCCCCAAGACCATTCTACCCTCCCACGGGTAAGATGGCCTTGGATACTCCCAAAACACAAGAAAATGCATAACAAAATGGAAGAAGAATCACATAATATTTTCACAAATAAAATACAAGGGAAGGAACATCGACATTCAAGCAATCTTTTACAAACAAGTTTTCAACATACAAGAAAGAAAATGAACCAACCTTGAATCTGCGAAGGGTTTACTAGGGATAGCTTGGAGAGTGGTTGATTAACTTCCTAAGTCTCAATCTCTTGCCTAAGAAGGCTTCTCTTACTTTTTCCAACCTCTTGGATAGAGTGAGAGGGTCCCATTGGTTGGTCTTCCCTAGGTCTTACACACTCCCTAACCAAGGCACCTCAAGAAGAGGAATGAAATGGGGAAGAGGAATGACACATACCAAGAAGGTTATCTAACCAAGGATGGTACTCCTAAAGATGAAATTCGGCCATCTAGGAAAATCCACTTTTTTGGGAGGTTAAACAAGTCCTAGGGGGTGGACACATGGCCAAATTTGGCCTTCACCCATAGGTACCCCATGAGGCCCAATAAAAAATGCTCCAAAACTGACTCTAGGAGTTGGTTTAACCCTTTGAAAGTCCACCTAAAGTTTACCTATAGGTCAACTCTAAGTTGACCCTCCTAATTGCTCACTATCCTAGATTTCTTGGAACCTTCAAGGATAATTTGGAAATATATCATTTAAATAAAAATACATCTCTCAAAAGGTGACATGACAATGCCAACACAACATAAAAACATATGTGTCAAGTGACACTAGAAAAGAATTCCACATCACTAATACACACATGGCAATTGTCTCTTGTAGGATTTACACAAATAAATAATTATAATTTAACACACATGCAAAAATTTATATTTACGAATAAAATACGATAGATACGGGGTGTTGTCTCTCCAAATAGACAATCCCTGGTTTTGTGAATGTACATAGGTCTAGGCTTGATTCTCCATAATGTTTCCATGGTCACATGGATAATTTTCCTGCGCATCTCAATTACACATTAGTACTTCCCAATAGCCTCATATATGTTAAACACATAAATAAGAGTACAAATCCATCATGTTGTATAGAATTGACATCATACAAATCAATTTTCCATATATCAAAGCAAATCCACATAAGCAATTGTCATAATCCTCATAAATTTAATCCATTCATTAGATATAAATCATATTTCTAGCATCATAATAAAGTCTTGCAAATCAAATAATGACATACACCATCTCAATGTTATCCTATTATAGAATCATATAAAATTCTATATCCATAATGCATAGAAATGAAGCATCAATATATCAATATTATCCAATCCTGGGATCATATAAAGTTCTATAGCCATAATGCATAAAAATAAAGCACCCATAATAGTTCCAACATGAAAAGAATTGAAATACTAGGATGGGTTAGGGTAGGGCCTCACACCCTCCCCCTCTAGGCATGAAATTACTCTTGGAGTTCATAAAAAATATGAGGGTACTGAGATCTCATACGTGTTGCATCCTCCCATGAAGCTGTAACCTCATTATAGCAATCCCACTGGACCCTAACCTAGTCCAGCTCTCAACCTCAAAGGGCCAATGTCCGGTGAGCCAAAATGCGAATGGGCTCCAAAGCTAGCTGCCCGTTCGACTTCACCTGCAAGGCATCCCAATCTAAAATATGAGACTCATCATAGATATACTTCCTCAAAAATGATACATGAAACACATCGTGGATGCGTGATAGGCTAGGTGGCAAAGCTAGGCGATAAGAAACTGGTCCTATCCTCTCAAGGATCTCAAATGGTCTGACAAAGTGAGGTGCGAGCTTAGAACCCTTTCCGTAATGGATTTGACTCTTATGCGGTCACACTCTCAAGAAAACTTTGTCCCCAACCATGAAACTCTGGTCTATCCTCTTTGCATCTTCATACTTCTTCTGCCTATCCTGTGCCTCTCTAAGGCACTGTCTAATCAAAATTTCCTGCTGCTCCATATCACAAACCATCTCAGGACCTATGGCCACTCTATCCTCAATACAGTCCCAACTCAAACGTGTCCTGCAAGGTCTGCCATACAAAGCCTGAAAAGGTGGCATCCCCAAAGAAGTGTGATACCCATTATTATAGGAAAACTCTACTAAAGTAAGGTACTCCTCCCATTTGGTCTGATGATCCATGATGTACATGTGGAGTATATCCTCTAATACCTGGTTAACCCTCTCTATCTATCCATCCATTTCTGGATGATAGGTTGTGTTGAAATTGAGCTTGGTGTGCATTGCTGCCTGTAATACCTTCCAAAAGGAAGAAGTGAAGAGGGAATTCCTACCCAAAATAATCTTGCATGGAATGCCATGAAGCCTGACAATGTCTCGCAAGAACACCTATGCCACTGCTGGTATTGTGAAGGTAGTCCAAACGGGGGAGAAATGGGCTACTTTGGTCAACTTGTTAACTATCACCAAGATGGCATCATCGCGACAAGATGACATTAGAAGACCAATGATGAAATCCATGGATATAGTATCCCACTTCCACTCTGGTATAGCATGGGACTAGAGCAACCCACCAGGATGTTGGTACTCCCCCTTGACTCTCTGACACTCAAGACATCGGGCTACTAACTCAGCAATAAGTTGTCGCATACCTGGCCAATGATATAATTGTCTCAAGTCTACATGCATCTTCTTAACCCCAGGATGCACTGCATAAGGAGCCCTATGAGTCTCCATGACAATTAACTCTCACAATCCCCTGGGAGAAGGTACATAGATGCACCCTCTATGGCGTAATAGTCCATTGGACTCTAATGAATAATCAACATACTTCCCTTCCAGGGTCTCCTATGATCGAATCACCTGACAAACCTCTAGATACCATCTATCCTCTGGTAACCGCTATAATATATGATCTCTCAAATATGTGTTCATAGATGTGGAGTATACCTCATGATGTCTCCTACTCAGGGTATCTACAACTATGTTCTCTTTCCCCTTGATGTAGTGGACATCAAAATCATACTTGCATAGAAACTCCATCCATCTCCTCTGATGGACATTAAGATTAGGCTGGGTAAAGATGTACTGCAAACTCTGATGGTTTGATTGAAGCTCAATAATGATGACCCAAAAGGAAGTGTCTCCACCTCACAAGTACATGCACTACTGCTATAAGCTCAAGGTCATGCATAGGGTAGTTAAGCTTGTGAGCCTTAAGTTTCCTAGACTCATAAGCTATAACTTGATCCTCCTGCATAAGGATTGCTCCTAATCCATCTAAAGGAGCATCTATGCATACCATGAAATCAGTCATGGGGTCTGGCACAATAAGAATAGGTGCACTAGTGAGTTCCCTTTTCAGATCCTGAAAAGGCCTCTCACACCTTTCTATCCACTCGAATTTATTTCCCTTTCACTGAAGGAATGTAATGGGGTGTGCAACTCTAGAAAATCCCTCAACGAAGCATCTGTAGTACCCTGCTAGACCCATGAAGCTCTTGACCTTTGTCACACTAGTTGGCTCTAGCCACCCCATAATAGCTTTGATCTTTGATGGGTCAACTGAGACACCATCACCAGATATAACATGCCCAAGGTACTTGACCTCTAATCTAAAGAAAACATACTTCAACAAACTGTCGTACAACTGGTTGTCCCTAAAACACTACAAAACCCTCCTCAAATGCTCCTCATGCTCCTTCTCATTCTGAGAATATATCAATATGTCAACGAGGAACATAATCACAAACCAGTCAAGGAAAGTGCAGAATACCCCATTCATGAGACTCATGAATATATCTAGAGCATTCATAAGACCAAATGGGACCATAGTAAACTCATAGTGGCCATATCTGGTATGAAACGCGGTCTTGTGGATATCACACTCCACTATCCTCAATTGATGGTACCCTGACTTCATATCTATTTTGGAAAACACTTTAGCACCCCGAAGTTGATCAAACAAATCATCAATCCTAGGCAAGGGATAGCGGTTCTTGATGGTCACTTTGTTCAGCTGCCTGTAATCCATGTATAACCAAAGGGATCCATCCTTCTTCTTCATGAAGATGATTGGTGTGCCCCAAGGGGAGACACTAGGATGAATGTGACCCTTCTCTAAGAGTTCCTCAAGCTGCATCTTGAGCTCATTAAGCTCATTTATGGTCATCCTATAAGGTGCTCCTGAAATTGGCTCGGCTCTTAGTACAAGGTATATGTGGAAGTCAATCTCTCTGCTAGGTGGCATACCAAGTAGCTCAGCTAGAAACACATCTGCAAACTCCTCAAGGATGGGATGATTATCTAGGGAAGGCTCCTTCTCATTTTCTTCCTCTCTATCACTGATGGTGATAGCAAATAGTTGGCATTACTTTCATATGTTCCACTTAAGCTGTATAGTATAAATGATACAAAGAGACATGAGCCTCTGAATCCCAGTGATTACTATGGGAGCACCATGATCATCCTCACACTCAATCCTTTTTAGGTGACAATCCATGTTGGCTCTATGGGCGTAAAGCCAATCCATGCCAAGTACGATGCCATAAGATCCGAGTGGTGTAACTCTAAGGTCTACTAAGGTGGTGGTATTACTAATTAGAAGCTGACATCCCCTAACCTTTGAATCCACTAACACTCTAGCCCCTAAAGCTAACTCCACTTCCCAACTGACACCTTGCCTAATTGCCACTAGCTCGCAATACTCCACAACCAATGGAGATATAAAGGAGTCAGTAGCTCTCGAGTCAAACAATATAGAAATATTGATACCTCTAATCATACCTGCAACCTCAATAACTGTGGCCTGGTGCTCTGCCTGGCGGTTGTCAACCACTGCAAAGACTCTATGGGACTTGCCCATATCCCCAACTATAGGCTCTAATGCTGCCATCCTTTGACTACCTATCATCTGACCCAGCGGACACTCTCTCGCCATGTGCCCAATGGCCCCACATGTGAAACAAGCACTGCATGCCTAAAACTATGCACCCTGAGGCCTAGAGAAAGACTGTCCACCCATCCTACTTGAACCACTGTACCCACCTTTGGAGGACTGCTGAGTCCATATCGGAGGTGTGTAAGTACCCTATGCTCTTTTGTCGCACCTAGGACCTTGTGAATGCCACTGATTGGGCTTAAAGCCCTACTATCCCTAAGGATGCCTCTGGCTCTGATTCTGCTATGACTACTGTGGAGGAGGGGGTTTAAAGGACCCCAATGTATTCCTATGGTTGCCTTTCCAGTGGGGTTTCTGCAACCCAAAAGACTGGGGTGCAGAGTTTCGGTTTTGAAATTGATCCCATGTGTCCTGAGGCCTGACCTAAATTTCTTCGGCTATCAAGGCCTTCTCCATAGCAACCTGAAGGCTTTCTAGAGTGGCCATCCTCACCAGTCCTGCTATCCTGGCATTCAATCTCCTAATAAAATGGTTGATGAGAAGCTTCTCGTCCTTCAGGTAATCCACATATGGTAGAAGCTCGTTGAACTTACTCTCATACTAGGTCACTAAGAGACCCTTCTGTTGGAGATCATGGAACTCATCTATCTTATGTTGTCTGAAGTGCTCCAATAGGTATCTCTCCCTAAACCTCTATGTAAAGATCTCCCATGTGAGGATGTTTGTAACTAGGCCACACTTGTATTCCTCCTATATGCACCATGTGGAGGTTGTGCCTCTCAAAAGGTGAACTGCTAATCATACCTTCAGATTTCTTTCAAAGGAATGTAATGCAAAGCACCAATCTAGGCTCAAAAGCCAAGCCTCAACCTCTACCCCATCGGGAGATCCCCCAAAAGATGGTGGCTTGAGGCGCAAAACCTCTCTGATCAGATCCCCTAGATCATGATGAGCTCTCTCAAAATATACAGGTGCCACTACTGGAGGTGGTCCGGGTAGATGAATGGACTCAGGCTCATTCTTAGCCTAGCCCTCTAAGATATTAGGAGGTGGACTCCTACTCTGTTCCCTAACTACTGATCTATGGCACACTGAGTTCGGGTTTTCTGCATGATGGTCAACTGCTGGAAGCCTATCCTATACTAGCCCAATCACATTCTGAAGTGCTAATAAGATGTCTCAGTTTGGGTCAACCGGTCGTTCGGGAGGGGCCTCTGGGTTCCCTTCCAGAATCGGTTCCTCCCTATCAATGTCTTTGCATGCCATACGTGCACGCCTAGGACCCCTTCTGCGCTTACGAGCTTGTCGCCTAGTCGGAGGCATCCTTATGAGAAAATCAAATAAAATAAATAATTTTGGAGAAAAAATTAATTAATTAAATAATTAAAGCGAAACGTAATGGAGAAAGGTTCCTAGTGTTGAAAACCTTGCTCTGATACCAAAATGTCGTGCCCAAAATTCTGGGCAAAAATGGAACAACAATTTTTTTTTTTTGAACACCCTAATAAAACTAATTAAGCTATAATAAAAATTTCAATAATAAGTCTTGTCTTAACTATGTTTAAATTCTGGAAATTTAAAAGAGCTCGCTACTAAGTTAATCTAATTAACTAAATCAAGCATACGAGATTTAATTAAATGCGGAATATAACTCTCCAAAAGAATCATTATTATTTCATTAATTTTAATAAATTAATTTAAACGACAATCTCTAACTAAATCGACAAGAGATATTATTAATCTCAAATAATCTTTAAATTTCTCTAGGAATTAATTAAAATTAATTCTAACATTTAGATTATTAAAAATTAATAATCAAATGAGCAATAAATATAACGTCTCAAATCTGACTAAAGGAGCTAAGTTAATTCTTAATAAAATTTGCCCTATAACCTTAATTAATGATGGCCAAATAAATAGACCCCTAAGGTCTAATTATTAATTAAGCGTTTATTAATAAATATAGCATATATATAATATATATATAAATAATTGGAAGAATAAATCTAAATTTATACCTACACCTCCAAATATATATATACATATTGTAGACACTTAAAAATAATTATTTTAATTATTTTTAATTCCTCACATAATTAATTAATTAATTATGTTAATTCAAATTCTCCTCAATATTAATTAAATATAATAAATATTGTCACTATAGTATGTGACTGATTTATTTAATAAATCAATCCCTTTCTTTATTCTTCTAAACACTTAAATCCTCACAAATCTTGCTCTTAGCTAATTAATCTCAATTAATTAGTTAACCTACATGATTCCTACAAATCATCTTCTTAATTCATCATTAACCTAATAAAGTCTTCTAGAAACTCCCTAAACTCACTTAACCTTATTCTTCTAATTTTTTATTCCCTCCACTCATTCTCTCTCCTAGTTAAATCCTAGTACAAATCCTATCTTACCTAACCTCTCCTCTAATCTCCCTCCTAATGAGTTGCTAGTGACTAATCATCATGATTAGTCACAAAGTCAACCCCTTGTCCCTTCCATCCAACCACTAGCTTTAAATGCTCTTTTCCTAGGTGAATGTGAGATTTTCCTTTAGGCATCTCCTCTCCCAAGGAATTTTTAATTCCTTCTTATTCCTCCAATCCCCATGATCATCCCTTTTTGGATAATTTTAAATTCCTCCTCCCCATTCTTCAAGGAATGTCCCATCCCTTGCACTTCTCAAGGCACATTGAGAAGTCTTCCCAATGTACCTTAAGGAGTGTGGAGACAAGAAATGCCTTTAAGGCATATCTCTTGGTCTCCACACCCTCTCTTGGGCCTTGTGTGAGCTCACAAGCAATCCTAGCCCTTCATCTTGAATCCATCCTAGCCATCCATTTTTCCTCTCCTCTTCCTATAAATTGAGGACTCCATCTTTTCATTCTTTATCTCCAAGCTTAGTAATCTTATGCTACCCTTTTGAGCCTAGCAAATCATCTTAGCAATCTTACCATGTCAAAATCATCTCTCATTCACACTTAATCATCTCATCCCCATCATCCTTCAAGGTCCATCTCATTTGTGCACAACATAGGAGAGCCATCCACATAAAGTGCTGCATCATCCAAGGGTGCCTTCACTTCATCAAGCTCTATCAAAAGGAGAAGGTAAGATAGCAAGGTATAAGCATCATCTTCATGTTATTTTTATGTGATTTGGTTTATGCTTCATCTTCTTATGTTTTTAGTGTATGGTTTGCATATTAACAATCCTATCCACCTTGCTTTATTTTCCCCTCTTCATTTTGGCACGCTCGGTGGGACCCACGTCCCTGAATTTAACCTCTTTTTGCAAGTTTTTGTGATTTTTTGGTGCAAGTTCCACTTCAACGCGAAAGCTCCTACGAGTTTCTATCTAACATAAAATGACTCTGTTTATTTTGTCGTATGGACTACTGAGAAAATGCGTACGCGTTTATGTATATATGTTGTGTTCATTCTTTTCTTTCTTCTTTCTGTCCTCTGTACTGAAACTCGTATGAATTTCTGACTTAAATAGTACGAGTTTCTGTGTTATGTCATATGGTTATCTGGGATTTGTCATATGAGCTTGTAGAATAACTCGTACAAGTTTCTGTTTTTGTTTACTTGTATAAAAAACAAAGAGTTTTTTTAGTAGTTTTATATATGGAATATAACATTTAAGTATAAGTGACATTTTCCTCTTTTCTTTTCTCTTTCTTATACTTTAAGTTATATTCCATATATATTGTCAGGATGTTTGAGAGGGGTTTCAGACTTCTAGGAGTTATAATGCAAAATCTAGTTTTTGGAGGTTTTTCCAAATTTCAGACTTAGTCAGATTTTAGGGCTTTTTCAAGATCAGGAGTTTTTGGATGTTTTGACAGTCTAACAAGTGTTTGCAGATCTCATTTGTCAAAGGATTCATCAATCAAATCTACGTTTGTCAAAAACTTCATTTTGAAACTACTAACCAAGTGGTTTTGTAGGTTGCCTTGGAGATTCAACTAAACCATGTGTTTTCGATTTTTAGGCACTTAGGCTTAATTAGGGGGTAAATCAATCATTGTCTTTTGTGTTTGTGGAAAGTGTAAAAGTAGGAGAGTATGCTCTTGTCTATCTAGACGATCAGAAATCCAGACCTTTGGCACTTTTCTAGTTTGTTTGTGTTGACCTTTAGCGGGCTTGCCCTCCCAACTTGCTCTTTAAGAAGGTAAGAGGGGAATGACCCAAGTGAGTAAACCCGGACTTGGGGTTCCCAACTCACTATAATAAATAGGCCATTGACTACAAAAGGGTTAATGGTTGGGGCTATATAATGTTGGTATTTTGGTATGGTTTTGTCATTGATGTCAACACCTACTAAAACTCTAGCACCTTGGAGATCCAGTAACATTCAACGGTAAGCAAGTGACTTTTGCACAGTCACTGTATATGGTACACCGGCAGGAAATAATGATCACCAACACTTGGAATGACTTGGAAAACACTTGGTAATATTGAAGACATTGTTTGGACATCTTATCTTGGAGAATTGTTTATTGGCATATTCGTATTTGCATATTTGCTATTACCGGCAAATAGGTCCAGGGTTACACCGTTAGGATTATCTTTTCCAGATCAGCATGACACACTATAGAAATGATTAATTATTGTTGTAAATGCATTAAGCTAACATGTTGAATCGGTTATTGCATTGGATATTGTAATATTTGTAAAATGATTTTATTGTAATATCTTGTAGAGATGACCTACTAAAATTGGTCTTAGGTTATGGTATAAATGTAAGGTCTTAATTGTAAGATCAAGTGTGGAGTGCGAAAAAGGATTTGTGCAAAGATATATGCGAGATTAAGCAGAGCTATACATGCAAACATCATTTGAAGGTGAAGCTAGGTTTTTGTGAAAGCATATTAGAACTACACTAGTACTGAATCTAGCATATGAAGATGCTATTTTGAGCAGTACATTCTTATTGGATTTAACCATCCAAATGTAGTCAGTGTGACTCCCATTTGTGTTTGAGTAGTGAGCTCTAGGCGCTTGGCCTTTCTGCATGTGCAGACCCCATTTATGTACACTTACTATCAGTAGTAGTATCATCTGATTGTGGGTAAGGTTTCCCACCGTGGTTTTTCCCCTTACAGGGTTTCCATGTACAAATATAGGTGTTATGTATTGTGGATGACTTTGTCTTTTAGTTTCATGCATTAATCTTTACTGGTATTGCATTTATCTATTAAATCTGTCCACTGGTATAACAGTCTGTTTCACTAGTATTAAGCAGTCATTTGATTAATTTGTTTTGGGTTTAATATTATTAAACAACTGATTCACCCCCCCCCCTCTCAGTTGTCTCCAGGACCTAACAATTGGTATCAGAGCCTAGTCCTCTTTTTGCAAAAGTTTAACAGCTTGAGGAGATCCAATGTCTACTAACTATTTCAGGAAAGACAGTCCTAAACTTGATGGAACCAACTATGGCATATGGAAGATCAGAATGGAGACACATCTGAATTGCATTAGAAAGGACATCTGGGATGTTACAAAGAATGGTTATACTGCTGCCACTTCCAGTCAGCCTAATCAACCTAACTTGACTAAAGATGAGGAAAATGATTGCAAAGCAAGAGAAGCACTTTTAAGCACATTAACAGATCAACAAATTATGGGATTATCAGATAGATCAACTGCTAAAGCTATTTGGGATCATTTGGAAACACTAAATGAAGGAGACTCCATAGTCAAATTTGCAAAACTTGAAAGCTTTTGGGTCAGGTATGAAAATTTGAAAATGGAAGAAGATGAAAGAATTTCTGCTTTTATGGAAAGGGTTAATGAAATTGTTTTGGGTATAAAATATTGTGGAGGAACCTTAAGTGAAGATGAAATTATTTCAAAAGTTTTAAGAGGATTGCCATCGGCATATAAAATGAAGGTTACTACTCTAAATAAGTTAAGAACAATGCCTAATACATCAGTAACTAGGGATACATTGATTGGAAAACTTTCAGCCTTTGAAATTGAGGAATTTGGTCCTATTGCTACTATAAAGATGGATTTAGCCTTCAAAGCATCAACATCATCCACATCATCATTTGACAAATCTAATTGGAAAGCCTTTTATGCAAGAGAACTTGAGGAAAGCAGGAAAGAAAATGAAGAACTTGAAGAGTTTGAAGCACTATTTGCAAGAAAAATGCCTAAAGGTCCAGTTGGAAGTAAGTATGAAGGTAAAGCACCCTTTAAATGTTTTAACTACAACAAGATTGGTAATATGGCTTCAAGATGCCCTGATGGACATGCTAGACTAAGAGAAGAAGCTAGAAGGACATACAAGCCTAATCCTGAATATCAAAGATACAGATTCAAGAAGAATAAGGACAAATCTTGTTATATTGCTGATGAAGGAGTGACTAATGATTTTGATGAAGCTCCAGCAGACAATGGATGGGTTTTTGTTGCTATAACAGAAGATCAACCGGCACCTACAATACAATCGGTAGAATAGGCCTTGGCAGCTAAAATTGAAGTAAAGGATGAATGGATCATTGATTCTAGATGCTCACATCATATGACAGGAGATAAAGGTAAATTCTTGAGCTTTCAAGAATATAATGGCAGCTTAGTAAGATTTGGAGATGACAAAGCTTGTCAAATCAAAGGTAAGGGTTCAATATCTTTTGATGGTAAGCATAACACTGACAATGTTTACTATGTTGAAGGTTTAAAGCATAATCTTTTGAGTGTTGGTCAATTAGTTGAGAAAGGATTTCAGTTACAATGTAAGAATGGAAAATGCAAAATCTTGAATAGAACTGGTTTAGAAATTGCAACCAATAATCAGACTAGAGGTAATATCTTTCATTTGAATAATAGTGAAAAGACATGCTTGATTGCACACATTGATGAAAGTTGGCTATGGAATAAGAGACTTTGTCATGTAAACTTTGATTTCATGGTAAAAGTCAGTACTACTAAGGTAGTTAGAGATTTATCTAAAATTGTCAAACCTCACAATACAATATGTAAGTAATGTCAATTTGGAAAACAGGTTAGAGCTAGTTTCAAAAATATTCTAGAAAAATCCAATAATGCTCTTGATTTAATTCATACTAATTTATGTGGACCAGCTAGAACTAAAAGCTTACAAGGTGATAGATATTTCATGCTAATCATTGATGACTATTCTAGAATGTGTTGGGTTACTTTTCTCAGAGAGAAATCAGAAGCACTTGGAAAGTTTAAATTATTCAAAGCAATGGTTGAAAATAAAACCAGTAAGAAAATCTAAGGAATTTACATCTAAGGAATTTAATAGATTCTATGAAGTGAATGGAATTAGAAGACAACTATCAGCACCTCGGACACCACAGCAGAATGGAGTTGTTGAAAGGAAAAACAGAACTATCCTAGATGCAGCCGGAAGTATGTTATCACAAGCAAACTTGCCACATGTATATTGGAGAGAGGCAGTAAGTACATCGGTCTATACATTCAACAAAGTTCACATCAAAGGTGAAACTGGTAAGACCCCTCATGAACTATGGTTTGGTATTACTCCTACTCTTAAATATTTTAGAATATTTGAAAGCAAATGTTACATTAGAAGAGATGAGTACATTGGGAAATTTGATCCTACAAGTGGTGAAGAAATATTTTTAGGTTATTCATCTAAGAGTAAAGCATATAGATGTGTTAACAAGAGATTGCAGAAAATTGTTGAGAGTACAAATGTAAAGATTGATGAACAATTCAGAGAAACTTCAAGGTATATAGATTCTAAACTGGCAACAAAAATTCTAACAAATGAACCTACATCAAATCCACTGGTACAGAGTGAAGATCCAGTTACACCGGTATAATATGAAAGTTCCACTATAACTGAAGAACAACAACAAGCAAAGACACCCCAGTATGTAAGATTGAATAATTCTGAAGATCAGATAATTGGAAACAAATACAAAGGAGTTATGACAAGAGGAAGATTGGAAAATGAAGAGGTATGTCTTATTTCTCAAATTGAACCATCATCAATTAATGAGGCATGTGGAGATAAATATTGGACTAAAGCTATGCAAGAAGAATTACAGCAAATTGAGAAAAATAACACTTGGACATTAGTTCCCTAGCCTAAAGATAAAAATGTAATTGGAACAAAATGGGTATTCAGAAACAAACTTAATGAATATGGTAAGGTTATCAAAAATAAAGCAAGACTAGTGTGTAAGGGATATTCTCAAAAAGGAGTTGACTATAATGAAACCTTTGCACTTGTAGCTATAATTGAGGCAGTTAGATTGTTTTTGGCCTTTTCAGCACATAAGAACTACAAAGTATATCAAATGGATATTAAATGTGCATTTTTGAATGGAGATCTTGAGGAGGAAGTTTACATTGAACAACCTGATGGATTTTCTTTGACAAATGACAAAGATATGGTTTGCAGGTTAAAGAAAGCTTTGTATGGATTGAAGCAAGCTCCAAGAGCATGGTATGCAAGATTGGATAAGTATCTTTTAAAAATTGATTTTTCTAAAGGTAATGATGATAGTAACTTATACTATAAAATGATTAATGATGACATCTTGGCTATAGAAGTTTTTGTTGATGATATAGTATTTGGAGGAGAAGATGGATTGTGTAAAGACTTTTCTACTAAAATGCAACAAGAATTTGAAATGTCTATGATTGGTGAAATAAGATTCTTTTTACGATTGCAGATTTCACAAACTAACAAATGTATATTCTTGAGTCAATCAAAATACTTAAAAGAGTTACTTAAGAAATTTGGGATGGAGAACTCTAAACCGGTAAGCACACCCATGACTACAAATGACAAACTATCTTTAAGAGATGAATCTACTCCTGTTAATCCAACAAGGTACAAATATATGATAGGAGGTTTACTGTACTTGACATAAACCAGACCTAATATCATGAATGCAATATGTATTGTTTCAAGATTTCAGAGTAATCCTAGAGAAAATCATGAATCAGCTGTAAAAAGGATTTTCTGGCACTTACAAGGCACTACAAATCTTGGATTATGGTATCCTAGAGATGAAAACTTTGACCTATGTGCATACACAGATGCAAATTGGGTAGGAGATATTGATGATAGGAAAAGCACCACCGGTGGAGCATTTTTTCTTGGAAGCAGATTAGTTTCTTGGTTGAGTAAGAAATAGAGTTGTACATCTTTATCAACAACAAAATCATAATATGTTGCAACAGCAACTAACTGTACACAGGTACTTTGGCTTAAACAAATATTGAAATATTTAAAGGTAAAATGCAAGGAACCTATAACTATCTATTGTGATAACACAACAACAATTGATATATCTAAGAATCTGGTACCACATTCTAAAACAAAACATGTTTCCATCAAACTGAATTTTCTAAGGGAAAAAGTTGAAGCAAAAGAAATAAAACTGGTTTATGTGAATACTAAAGAACAACTTGCAGATATTTTCACTAAACCTTTGCCTTAGGAGACTTTTGAATATCTTAGAGAATAGCTTGGATTCATACCCCCACCGATAGGTACTTAGAAAGTTGATGTCTGTCATCAACCAACAGAATTAAAAGAGATATATTCTTATTCCGACTTTGATGAGGAAGCTACTTCTTAGGGGGAGCAGTTGGTATATTGTAATTGGTTGGTATTTTGTATATGGACCTGTTTTTGTTGTAACTTTGGCATTTGATGTCAAAGGGGGAGAGATATCTATGGAAAAACATATTATCTTTTGGGAAGAGATTGGTACAGAAAAAAATAAGGAAACTCATATTACTCTTAGGGGGAGAGATTGTTACTCTAGGGAGATTATTGGTTTTTATACTTGGCATTTCTATTTTGGTACTTTGATGGTTTTTCCATCTTGTGTTGCTATCAATGCCAAAGGGGGAGATTATTGGTATTTTGGTATGGTTTTGTCATTGATGTCAACACCTACTAAAACTCTATCACCTTGGAGATCCAACAACATTTACCGGTAAGCAAGTGACTTTTGCACAGTCACTGTATATTGTACACTGACAGGAAATAATGATCACCGACACTTGGAATGACTTGGAAAACACTTGGTAATATCAAAGACATTGTTTGGAAATCTTATCTTGGAGAATTGTTTATTGGCATATTCGTATTTGCATATTTGCTATTACCAGCAAATAGGTCCAGGGTTACACCGGTAGGATTATCGTTTGTAGATCAACATGGCACGCTATGGAAATGATTAATTATTGTTGTAAATGTATTAAGCCGACATGTTGAATCAATTATTGCATCAGATATTGTATTATTTGTAAAATGATTTTATTGTAATATCTTGTAGAGTCGACCTGCTAAAATTGGTCTTATGTTATGGTATAAATGTAAGGTCTTAATTGTAAGATCAAGTGTGGAGTATGAAAAAGGATTTGTGTGAAGATATATGCGAGATTAAGCAGAGCTATACACGCATACATCATTTGAAGGTGAAGCTAGGTTTTTGTGAAAGCATATCAGAACTACACCGATATTGAATCCAACATATGAAGATGTTATTTTGAGCAGTACATTCTTATTGGATTTAACCATCCAATTGTAATCAGTGTGACTCCCATTTGTGTTTGAGTAGTGAGCTCTAGGAGCTTGGCCTTTCTGCATGTGCAGACCCCATTTATGTACACTTACTATCTACAGTAATATGATCTGTGGGTAAGGTTTCCCACCATGGTTTTTCCCCTTATAGGGTTTCGACATACAAATATTGGTGTTATGTGTTGTGGATGACTTTGTCTTTTAGTTTCATGCATTAATCTTTACCGGTATTGCATTTATCTGTTAAATCTGTCCACCGGTATAACAGACTATTTCACCTATATTAAGGAGTTATTTGATTAAGTTGTTTTTGGTTTAATATTATTAGACAACTAATTCACCCCCCCTCTCAGTTGTCTCCGAGACCTAACATATAAGAGTTCACTCTCACATTGGGTGCTTAGTAGGATCCTAGAGATCTCAATCATGCTTGCGTGACTACTAAGTTCTTGGTGCTTCGTTGGGCTGTAGGCCTCAATTGCGCTTGCACAACTATGAAGGGTAGCTCCTAATAGGAAGCCATACTAAACACCTTGTGCATAGTGGCCAAAAACCTTCTAGTCATTGGTGTAGGAGGGCGGACCTTTGAAGCCACCCATATTTTTACGGCCCTTAGTAGAGACACAAATTTCACCATGAGGAGTTTTCATGGGAATTGATGCTTGGCTGCCCCAGAGAAGTGAGTGTCGTGGAGGGGAGCCAGTGGGGTCAAGCATCAAAGTGTCCGCTCTGGGTAGGCATAGCAGGAAAACCAATTGGGATCTAATGACTATTGTCCGTGCTAGCCTTAAGAATGTTGTGTATGAGCATGAGTGTCTTTGAGATAATATGCATTTGATCATTGTGCTTGCTTTGTTTGGTACATACTTGCCAAGAGTAGACTAAAGACAAATCACTATCCCCAAACACTTTGCAAAAAAACACTTGTCAAGACACAAACAATTGTCCAGGTCATTACCCACACAAAGTCCAAAATTGCATCAAAGCTCTGTCTGTCCCATATTTCATAAGCTTAAGAGAGAAGCTAAGAGTCCATCCTCTCCATAAACATTCAAGTTTGTCCTTTGAAACACCAACTATCATCCAAATCAGGGTGGTCATGTCCCTTCATATAACTTGCCATTTGAATCGATCCTCCATTGAGTCATGTTCATTGCAAGAACAACCTAGTCATCAAGTTTCTTCTAAGCCATCACTATCATACCTCCTCCATCAATCATCCTCAAATTTCCTAAGGACTTAGCACATCAAATCAATCTCCCACCATTATCAAATCAATTATCAAAATCCAAATCCAATCATCCTCTAATCCAATTTAACCTCACGTTAAGGTTACATGCCTTGTGAAGTTTCATTTAGACCTCATCATTAATCAATTGGCTCTCGTGCTTGAAGAAGAATTCTCTCCAAGTACCTTTTGCCTTATCCTTTTTGAGTCGATCAAGACTCTTAACTCTCATCTTTACTTTGCTTAGGGTCATTAGTCAACCCTTGGTGTAAGAGAGGCTTTTTAATCATCATTCCCAGGTCTAAATTCTACCCAACTTGGTCATTACCTTGCTTGTGGTTTCATCCACCACCTAGAATCCTCATCCAAGGACTAAGGTGTCAAATCCTAATCAAATCCAAGCTCTAATCCAAGAACCCCACCAATCAACAAAATCCAAAATTCCACAAATATCTTGCTAAGTCCTTTCATCACAAATTTCCTCCTCCAAGATTTTCTAAGGTTATTCGTGTATGGTCACAACTCAATCCCAAAAGAAAAAGATGGCTGAACAACAATATGGCATGCCAGACATTAGTGTCCTATATGAAGATCCCATGCAAGATCCTACACAAAGTGGGCAACCTAGCAATCAAGATCAAATCCAAAATCCTAACATGGTTAGCCAAGATGAACTCTCCCTGGAAGTGCAAACTTTTCTAGAAGACTCTTATAACCAATAGATGATTGAAAAGTTCATCCAACACAATCCTACTACACTTCTAAAGACTCTCCTTGAAAATGGAGCTCAAATTCCACCTGAATTTGATAAATCCACCCTCGAACAACAACCACAAGGAGACCTTTCTCCCTCACAAAGTGTTGCACTTATTATCCAAACTCATTCAATTGCAGCCCCACCAATCAGCCAAGCTCAATCAATGCCACCCACGATGCCTCCCACCATGGTCTCCATCCTGCCTCCTTCCTCTTTACCATCTATACCACTATCAAATCTGATCACATCTATTCTCCAACACGCTTCTATGCCACATCCTTCCATTCAACCACATATTTCTATTCCACAAACTTCTCTTCCTACCAACAACGTCTCAAATTTTATCCGGGCTGTACTCAATCTCATCACAATAGTTTGCGAACCACAACCAACTTGTTGGGTCTCAAATCAACAGATTGGATGGGTTCTAAGGCAATGCCAACCCCTATGATCAAACCCTCCAATTGACTTGGCCAACTTATAGAGTGAACCTATTAGTTACTAACTCTCTCTCTTTAGGCTCTGCAGGACCTAGGCGGGTATACCTATTCACTGAATGTCTCCAATAAACAGTGCTTTTTATAGCAGATATGTTATCCTATTCTGATATCCCCTGATCTTGAAATGGCATGAGTTCCTTGAATGGAGATATTGCAGACGAGTTCAAGATTGTTATTTTGTTTTGTGTTTCTTAATTACTCCTGTAGCTGTCAAAATAATTAATTGTGAAAATAAACGATGAGTATAACTTGAGATTTAAGCCAGTGCCTTCTTTATTGCATGGGTTACAGAGTCATTACAATTTTCTTCAGGGCTTATAGTGCGAATCTGTGAGACAGTTTTTTAACTCATCCCTTATGAACCTGTCAGTTACTATTTCTTTCAAAACCAAATGAATGCTTATATTATGTGCTGATTGAATGAATTTAACCCTACCCTTAAGGGACCAGTCAATTAAGCTTTGCAGGGAACAATTACAATCCGCAAGCAGAACTTTTGTTACAACATTATAACATAAAGCATAGATTTGATCTTAAGAATATGAATAACCCAATCTTTATCAGATAATATCACAGACGATTGCCAAAAGAAAATGAAATAATCCACAACACATATGCAGGGAAACAATTGATCAAAATTTGTATTCTACTGAAGTTCGTACATGAAGACTTACAGGCTGTTGTTCTTTTTGCTCATAATCCTAATATAATCACATCTCCCTTACATTACAAAAAACATTCTCATATATATATGAGGACGCAAGCTTTTCATGAAGAGACACGACTTTTCAAAATATTAGTCGTCAACTCGAGTGTTTCTAAACTTAAGCAAAAAGAGATTCAAAAGTCCCAAATGATGAATGTAATCATCGTCTTTGAAAGTTCTGATTCAAGGCGTTTGCTTTTTCAATTCATCCCCTAGCGTCAGGTACTTGAATATCATCTGGTTGACGGTAGGGGCCATATCCTTACTCCGATCAATTTCTGACAAGGCCCAATCCTTGACGCTGACAAGCTCCTTTCGCAAATCCTCCAAGGTTATTACCTCTCCTTCCTTGTAGACGGAAGGCATTCCAATGGGTCTTTCATCATCTAATTCTTTTAGATCTCTTCTCAGCATATCTTCGAGTTTGGCATGATTATCCATATACGCGTTACCCTCAGCCTTTTCTTCTGGCGTCATGGAATCGTCATTGCTTAGCACCCCCTGCAATCGTGCTCTTAACCGCTCATGCTCTGTTAGCGCTTTTATGGTTCCATTGTAGACTATCCAATATGGTTCGACCTGTAAGAGCATGGTGTTAAACTGATGTCCTATGACGTCATTGACCAATTTGTCCATTTTTTGCTGGATATTGTCTGTGCGTTTATTGGCCTTCTCTGCCTGATATTTCCAATACAGGGCATCAGAGACGTCATCCAAGCTGCGTCCTGCAGGGTATGAGGTGTATTCGCTGATAGGAGTCCCCATTTCTAATTGCAATACCTTTGCCTGCAGCTTCTGGTTTTCCTCCTTGGATTTTTCATATAATCCCTTGTATGTAATGTTTTCTCTTACCAGAAACTCTGTCTGGTCCAAGTTTAATCTTGCAACATCTAGGTTGAGCTTCGCAGTGACCCTAGGATCGGTCTTTCCAACCTGATGAACCATGAGATGCCCAAAGGTTTCTTCTATATCCACGATGATTGGCCTCTTCCCTTTTGGATATAGTGCCCACTGTAGGAGAGCCTCTTTGTCTGGATCATATCCAGAGCCTAGGAACAGTTTATCTACCTCCTGGGGCAGTACCTGCTGATTCAAATCTTGCTTCTTCAAAAAGCCATCAAATAAGAGTGCTGAGTTGATATCCCAACCAGAGAAGATGATCACACTGGCCTCTTTTAATAATTTCCTCCCCTTTTCAGGAGTCATATCTTTCATGAGGACATCAATTTCATCCTGTAATCTCTTCATCTGTTCTTCCTCTGGTTTTCCAGCCATGCTTCGTTTGACATGAGCCCCTTTGTATTGATATAGAAATGAGAGGAATTCCCTAGAGGAGGCGAATCCATCATCAGCAATGAAGTCCTCATGCTCAGTCATTCTTATGTCGACAACATCTTTGATGTTTATTTCTCCTGTGTCCATGTTCATTTCTGTTTCGAAACCAGGAGGATAATCCTCTCGAGGAGAATCAGGTGGGATACTACTGGCGGTTGATTTTGGTGACATGTGAGCTAGGGGCTGACTGTCTCTTTCAGTATTAATGAAGCGAAGGAATTGTGAAGGAACTCTGTGCATAATTTCAGCTTCATGTTGAAGCAGCCTTTTAGCTACCTCCAGAGGATCTTGGAGATTTCCAATTAGGTCTCCATCTATCATTCCCCTTGCCCTTTTCCATTTGTAGGCCTCCCATACTAACTCACTCTTTCCTTTCAAAACTTTGGCCTCCTCTCGCTCAAGGTTCTTAATTAGGTCATCTGGCATTTTGGCCATATGTATCCCAGCTTTGAGTTTCTGTGAGGCTCTGGCAGCTTTTATATATCCTTCGGGATCAAAATTCTCCCTGGGCTCACCCAGAGTCATGCCATAGTAGTTTAATTTATTCTGTAATAAATGATAACTCTTTGAACTTTTGACAATGAAATCAGAGAAAACTAATAGACCTGGAACAATAGATTGTTTACCAAAATCAGTTAAATGCTTAGCACTGGCAATAGACAATTGCCTTATAATCTCCAAGCTAGCCACCCTGTCTGGCACCGTAATTGGAAGCATATGTGGTTGCCCTTCATATCCAAATACCCTTATCTCCATGTGATTATCATGGCAATACCAATCACCCCAATTGTGTTCAATCTGTGATTCTGGAGAGAAATCCTTTGGCCTAAGGAACCTCTTAATTTCAGGGGACAAAGTATAATCCCTGCGTTGTCCAAAAGCTGCACTGAGAGGTTTCACAAAGTATTCTTGAAAATGCCAATATTGGTTGTTCATAAACCTCTGGTCCCATGCTGATACCCACAACTGAACTGGCTTCTTCAGACCATTCTTATCATAGGACCTGATGCTGAACTCATCTGGCCAGAAGTTAATTTCTTGTCCACAATAAAGAAGAATATGCATTAACATGGAGTATAATGAAAAGTGAACATTCACAAGGTCTCCTTTCATTTTCTCCAGCCCATGATTCAAGGTATCCGCAACATAAGTAGCAAAATCAAATGACCTAGGGTCTTTTGATTGAATATCAGCACACAAAACCATAATCCCAACATCCATGAGTGGATGAGCCTCAATGCCTAGTACTTGGGCTGCAGTATAATACGTATATTTGAAATATGGATGGAAATGGTTGACATCAAATGGCACCTTGTCACTTTTGCCAAACTGAACAAATGACCCACCCACCTTTGGCCTATGAACAGGTAGCCTCCAAGTCCTGTAGATATTTTCCAAACTAAAGAATTCCTGTGAGAGTTTCTTCATATCGATGCTTTCCTCGACTTCCCAGTCTAGATCAAAAACCATATCAATAGTCTGCTTGTTGATTACTACTAATGTATTCCCTCTGTAATCACATATGGTTTTAGTTCTCGGGTTGTAGCAATTTACCAGAGCTTTCATTAATTCTACGTCTACAAATACATTTGGAACTACTAACTTGCCTAAGTTCCTCTTCCACAGATTACTAATGGGTTCGGGTGCATCCCTTCTTTTGTAACCAAACAAAAATAACTCATGCCCTCTTATCTCAGTCCAGATGTCTCCTAGATTTTCAAATTTGTCCTCTAATCCTTCTTCTTCACTTTTAATCTTCTTGGACCTTACACTAGACGATGGACACTGGTCTAATAAGTCCTGAGTCAAAGCTCTCCCTTCTTTCTTCTGTCTCTTGGGCTTTTCTTCAGGGTTTAATTCTTTTCCTTTCCTACTTTTTTTAGAAGAAGAAGACGAAGGTTCCATAGTTACAGTAAATAAGAGAGACAATACTTACTTGGTAAAATGCTCAACTCTTCTGGTTATTGTTTGCAAATCTCTGCAAGTTCTTCACAGCTTTCAATCTCTTAGCATCGATCTGATTCTTACGGAAATTCACTCAGCTTAACTGTAATTGAATGGGCAACTTGCGTATAGTTAATGTTCTGCATCTGTAACGGCTACTCAAGTGTTTTAAATTTAATTGCAGATGTGACACTTTTCAACTGGGCCTTTAATTCCTTCGCGGGAAGTACAGTCCGCTCAAAGTGCGCGCGTTTCAAATTATCGATGAAACCCTTGCCTTCGGCCGAGTGTTTGAATCTTCCATCGAAAGCTCATTTTCTTCGATAATACTGTTTCGGTGAAAAACTTACGTCGAGAAGCCGCTTTCAAGACTCATTGAAATTACTTTTTCATCGATAGTCTCCCTTTTCGACAAGTTGCTCGCAAGTTTCATCGATGCCATACTTTCGATGAGTTTCTTTCTTCGATGAAGGCTTATGAGTGTTCATCGATATCCCCTTTTTCATCGATATCCTTTTTATCGATGAAATAGCTTTTCTTTTGTTTGACGCCACGTTCATCGATGAAACTTGCATTTCGATGAATGTCTCTTGAGTTTCCTCGGTAACGACATTTCTTCGAAATCACCTTTTGCCTTTTCGCCTTTTCGATGAAACATGGGGTATCGATGAGCGGTTTCTTGCGTTCATCGAAGGTAACTTCTTGCCGAAACACCTTTGCTTAGCGCTTTATATGCCCTGTGTCGATGAAAACGCTCTTTCGATGAAACCTCTCCTGCAGTGCTCGACACAGCTTACTGGCCGAAATATCCATTAGTCTTCATGCTTATGGAAACATATAGTATTATTTTTTCATTTTTATTATATTTTTTCTTCTTTTTTTTTTTTAAAAATAGTGTTCAACAGCGGCTCTGACTGAGGATGAAGGCATTCTGAACTATGCCTTCAAGAATCCAGAATCTCTGGTTTCGCAGATATGATGGTATGTACAATGGAAACGGATCCTACCCTACTGTACAGGTGATGCGGAGTGCTTCAGGAGAAGAATTTCTTCAAGAACTGCCCATGTACTGGCAATTCTTGGACCTCCCCTGTCGCGTTTTGGAGCAAATAAGAATCCTCCCCCCCTTTGTCTATGATCACATATGGGCCGATCCATAAGGCTTCAAATTTACCATGCTTGCCTTTGTCTTGACTCCTGGCATTCCACATTAAAACCCAGTCTCCTACACAGAATTTCCTGTGAGATGTCCTCTTGTCATACAACCTCTTCATTTGATTTTGAATCCTGATATTTTGCCTTTGAGCTTCTGCCCTGACTTCATCAAGTTCTACTAGCTACATTATTCTTTCTTGTGATGGATCTTCAACATCTATTTCCTCTTGAATCATAAATCTATGTACAGGTAGAAGATTATCCAAAGGTAGTCTGGCCCTTTTGCCATAAACCAATTCAAATGGGGATTTTCCTGTGGATCTTTTCACAGTTATCCTATCTGCCCATAATGCAAGATTCAACTTTGAGTCCCATGCTTTTTTGTTCTGCCCCAGCATCTTTTTAATGATCTTCAGGATGTTCTTGTTGCTTGATTCAGCTTGCCCATTCCCCTGGGGGTGATAAGGAGAAGAATGTGATATCTTAATGCCATATTCATCACAGAAATTGTTGAATTCCTCTGATCTAAAAGACATGCCATTATCTGAGATGATTCTTGCAGGAACACCAAACCTAGTAATAATGTTCTCCATTAAGAATCTTATCACCACCTTGCTAGTGGCCTGTTTGGTAGGTATTGCCTCCACCCATTTGGTAAAATAATCTGTAGCAACCAATATCCATCTGTGTCCTCCACTGGATTTTTCTGATATCTCCCCTATAAAGTCAATTCCCCACTATTGGAATGGTTCCTCAGTCAACATTGGTCTCAACGGGAGTGATCCTTGATACTTTGTTTTGCTTGAGAACTTTTGACAAGCTTCGCATTTTCTGACATATCTATAGGAATCATTGAAGACACATGGCCAATAATATCTGGCTCTCAATATTTTATGTGCTGTAGTCTTAGCTGAGAAATGGCCACCACAAACCCCATCATGCATTTCATGAAGAACCTTGTCTGCCTGGTAGTTGTCCAGACACAATAACAATATCCCATCTCTATTTTTCCAGTATAAGTCCCCATTTATAATCACATACCTTGCTGATTTTAACTTCAAAGCTCTCTTCTGACTATCGGTCATAGTATCTGGACACTTTAGGTGCTTAAGGTAATACATGATATCAGTGTACCATGATGTTTTCTCAATACTGAAATTAGCTTCTTCCCATCCAACCTGATTCACATCAGACTCTTCAATTTCAGTTCCTGTCATGAGTTTGGCCAGTCCTTGTCCTTTGATAACCTGTGAAATTTTAAGCTCAATGTTAAATTCTTGTATCTGATTGATCCATTTGCATCTTTTGCCCGTGACCTCAGTTTGTCTGAAGATATCTTTTACTGCTGCATTGGGAACATAAGCAATAACTTCGGCCCCTACTAGGTATGGCCTGAATTGTTTTACTGCTTTGACCAGAGCATAGGCCTGTTTTTCATTTATCTCATATTTTACTTCTGAAGGGCTTAAAGACTTGCTAAAGTATGCAATGGGCTGCTCATATCCCTCTGAATTTTTCTGTAACAACACTGCTGCTATAGTATGACAAGAGGCAAATGAAAATATCATAAATGGTTTGCCAAAATCTGGGGAAATTAGTACTGGTGCCTCAGAAATTGCTCTTTTAATAGCCACAAAGGAATCAATTGCATCTTCAGTCCAGTCAATTTTTGCCTCTTTCTTCAACATCCTTACTATAGGTTTCACTATGTCTGCGAAATTCAAAATGAACCTTCTCACAAAATTAATTTGTCCCAAAAATGACTGAATGGCTTTGATAGTTCGGGGGATGGGAACCTCATTAATAGCTGCTACCCTTTCAGGGTCAATTCTCACCCCCTCCTTGGATACTATGTGTCCAAGTAGTTTTCCCTCTTCAACACCAAAGTGACATTTCTTGGGATTCAAGGAAATTCCATATTCTAAGGCTCTTTTAAATATCTTCTCAAGGTGTTCACAGTGATCATCAGCTTTCTTCGAGTACGCAGTCAGATCATCTTGGTATACTACCATGATTATGTCAATCAATTCTGCAAAGGCCACATCCATTGCCCTTTGAAAAGTAGCTCCAGCATTGGTCAATCCAAATGGCATTCGTGCATAGACATAAGTGCCCCATGGAGTTGTGAAGGCTGTTTTATATTTTTCAGTTTCTCTAACTTTCACCTGATTGTAACCCGAAAATCCATCCATCATGGACAGCAACTCACACCCTGTTACCTTCTGCAGCATATTATCCATGTTTGGCAATGGATAGTTATCCTTTAAAGATGATATGTTTAAATTTCTAAAATCTACACATAATCTAATATCCCCATTTTTCTTCCTGACTGGTACCAAGTTAGAAACCCAAGTGGAATATCTGCATGGTTCTATTATTCCTGCATCTTTCATCTTTATAATTTCTTCTCTCATTTTTGGTAGCAATGTAGGATTAATTGGTCTCTGTTTTTGCCTAAATGGCTTAGCTTCTGGCTTAAGTGGTATCTCATGTTGAAAGAGATCTTCCCTGTAAGCTTTGAGATCCTCATAAGACCATGCAAACACATGTTTATATCTTTTCAACAAGATTATCAGTTGTTGCCTTATAGTGGGAGTCAATTTTTTTCCAATAAAAACATTCTTGGGGGCTTCTTCATTTCCTAGATTGATTTGTTCAACATCACTTTCTTTAACAGCTGACCCTTTGGTCTCAATTACATCTTGAGCATTAAAAGTTCTCTCTAATGCTACCAGGCCTCTTGGTAATTTATTTGACTTCAGTTGTATAATTTCATGTCCAAATAAGGTTTCCTTACCTTCAGTTTGTTCCACAAAGTCATTAAAATTTATAGCTTGAGCCTGATAATGATCAGCACACTGTAAAAAGTTTAGCAGATCTGCATCATCTTGAAACACTTGCCAATTATACAAGTTGTCAGGAACAGATGGTCTCACTTTCATCTCCACTTCAGATATCCCAGTTAGCGTTATATCATTACCTTTTAGTGCAATATTTGCTAGAAAATCTGCCATGATGTTCTTTGATCTATCTATCCAGGTTATCTGAAAAGCATCAAAAAGCTCCATGGTATCCCATACAGCATTCCTGTATTGTTTCAGTCTTAAATGCTTCGAGGCATATCTCTCCTTTACTTGTGAGACTATTAGTTCTGAATCACCAAAGACACTTATCAACTTGATTCCATGTTTGACTGCTATGTTAAGACCAGTGAGTAGGGCTTCATATTCAACAATGTTGTTTGTACATTCAAATAACAACTTGAAAGAATATTTGTAAGTTTCTCCTGTAGGTGAAATAAAAAGGATTCTAGCCCCACTCCCTTCTTTGCTACAAGACCCATCAAAGAACATCTTCCATATCTGACCATCATTTTCAGTTAGACATGACTCAATGGGGATCCATTCTTTAAATTTAGGTTTTGTCAACTGTACCTGGAAGTTGTCCATATCAGTTTGTAAAAAACATACTTGGTTCACTGTTCCTTCCATGTCTTCTATGATATATGTGGACCGAGGCTCCCTGTCAATTTTTATTTCCTGTCCATTTATTGGAATCGTAGCATAAGACAAATCCAGCTGCACATATCCACCAATCATATTCGACCATTGTCTAGACAACAACATTCCATAGTTTGGTGGAACATCTACCACCGTGATATCTGTTTTATATGATGCTTCTGGACAGGCTGCTAATCTGAACTCTACATTCTTCATGATACCAACCACTGGGACTGATCTATTGTCCATGGCATAGCATTTTCCAAAGGTAGTATCAACTTCCAATCCTAGTTCTTTCATCACCCCAACAGGCATGACATTTATGGCTGCTCCTGAATCAATCATACAATTCTTTACCCTTCTGTTGTTTATCACCAAAGTGAGGTAAAATGGGTCTACTTGTGTTGGATTTTTAGTTATAGTGGACCCTAAGTATATAACTGGAGCCATTTGTTCATTACTGCCACCTGTTGGGACTTCTCATTTCTGTTCATTAACCTTCCCTTCTTGGACACCTGAAATCATTTCCAAAGTTTTTTCCCTATATTCAGGAAACCTCATGATTTCCATTAATGGGATAGAAACTTTTAATTGTGTTAGTGCAGCTGAGATATCAAACGAGGTAGATTGTTGTGATGAAAGAGTTTTTACCGTTTCTTTCTTTTGAACATCAGGACCCTGATTATCATCTTGCTTAGTCTTAGTTGCCTTATTTATTCGCTTAAGTGCTTCATTGTTTTCTTTCATGAAAAGACTAGCAGGTTTACCTTGTTCTGGATTCACCATCCTGTTTCTTAAGTCATAAGTCCTTTTTGCTTGTGCAACAACATAAGCTGTAATTTTTCTTTTCTCTTCTTCAGTAGGGACTCTGAGTTTGACACTTTCATTTTTGCTGGTGGTCACAGGTAAAATAGAGCACTGATCAATATTTATAGAGTCCGACCTTCCTTCCTGACTAAATGACATCATATTAATAGTTGAATCATCCACATGATCTTCATAGCCATCCTCCTCCTCTTGCAACCCTTTTGCTACTGCACACAAAGAGGAAGCGTGTGGCATATTGCAAGCATAGCACCACATGTCATCGTCTTGAGTATAATTTACTGCTCTTTTTAAAGGATCTGGAATTTGTTGATTGTCTCTGTGGTTCCTTTCTACCGGTTTTCCATCCTTCCATGTAGTGTTATAAGGCATGTCATGTAGTCTAGGTCTCTCAGGACGGTAGTATTGCTGCTTCTCTGTTTTGTTTACTCTTACAGATAGATCTTTCAGGGCATTTAAAACTTTGTCAAGCTTATCTTCATCCCTATTGGCCTTAGGTGCTTTAGGATTGTACAATCTTGCATCCTCTCTTTTTCCAATCTTACCAGCAGCCTTTCTATTGTTCTCTATAACAATGGCATCTTTCATAACATCTCGGAGATCTCTTGGGTTTCTGGTTCTCAACTCATAGTTTGTTTTGCTGTCATAAGCATTGATATAGTACAGAATGCTCACTTCAGGTACTGGTTTCATCCTATTAGGAATTTTGTTCAAAACCCTATTGAATCTTTTGTTAAAGTCAATTACTGATTCATTTTGCTCTTTCTTAATGCTGATGATTTCATGTAAAGCAAACTCAGGACTATTATGGTCTCCATATTGTTCCAGGAACATTTCTTTGAATTCTGCAAGATTTCTAATGGATGCATCAGGCAACGTTCTAAACCAATCTCTCGCATCTTCTATTAATGACTGCATAAACAACCTGATCTTGACATCCTCATATGGCAAACCAAAATCCTCAATTACTGCATCAAATGCTTTGCAATGAGCCTCTCCTGAAACTGCATTACTTCCTGTGAACTTTGGTATTGCTGTCCTGATCTCATTTGGGATGGGATATGGATACACCATCATTCCTGAAAAATCAAACTGCCTCATTTGTTCCATATTTATTAGTCCATGCCCTCCATGAGGATTCACAAAGTTCTGGTTCATATTACCATACAAGGGCATTTGGTTTTGATAAGGAGGAGGGTATTGATTCTGGTGTTGATACTGAAACTGATTAGGGGGTGGATGTTGGTTATAAAATTGACCAGGAGGTGGATACTGATTGTGAGTGATGAAGCCTGTATGTGAGTTTTGCTGGACTGGTGGTGCACTTGATTGCACATGATCATCCCTTTTGTTACCAAACAGAGGGTTCTCATAAGCTTTGAAATCATTACTCTTTGTTTTACCCACTCCCTGAGCATATGTTTTCTTGTAGTTGTTTACATCTTTATTAAAGTCATCCTCACCAACATTTATACCCAGCTTGGCACACAGTTCCAAAGATTCCTGAGTCCTTCCTGAATCTCTCATTTCAGCAGCTGCCTCCATCATTTGTCTGGTTAAATCTGTAAATCTATCTGTAGGATCTGCCATACCTGATCCTGATGGAGGTGGTGTATATTGTCTGGACCGTGCTTCATGATTTTCAAAACCAGGGGGAATTTGGCATCGCCCCTTTTGAGCTTTATATGCCGCAACCAAATCTTCGTTCATCGGGCTTGAAGTTGTTGTTCTATCTTGTTCCTTTAAGGGCGAGTGTTGGCTACTTTCATGTTTATACTGGTTGTATCTTTCTCTCATGGAATCATTCATGGGTTCTTTATTTTTGTTCCTTCGTTGAGGGAAATCTAATTGGGATAAAGATTGTCCTTTCGCAACCGATCTTGTCCCGTGCATTGAAATTCTTATTTCAGAGTCGCCACCTCTTGTCTAGAGGACATGAATTGTTTTTATTTCTTCTGAGCCCTTTCCCACAGCAGAGTTCTTATAATTTCCCCAACAGAGTCACCAATCTGTTGGGTCTCAAATCAACAGATTGGATGGGTTCTAAGGCAATGCCAACTCCTATGATCAAACCCTCCAATTGACTTGGCCAACTTATAGAGTGAACCTATTAGTTACTAACTCTCTCTCTTTAGGCTCTGCAGGACCTAGGCAGGTATACCTATTCACTGAATGTCTCCAATAAACAGTGCTTTTTATAGCAGATATGTTATCCTATTCTGATATCCCCTGATCTTGAAATGGCATGAGTTCCTTGAATGGAGATATTGCAGACGAGTTCAAGATTGTTATTTTGTTTTGTGTTTCTTAATTACTCCTGTAGCTGTCAAAATAATTAATTGTGAAAATAAACGATGAGTATAACTTGAGATTTAAGCCAGTGCCTTCTTTATTGCATGGGTTACAGAGTCATTACAATTTTCTTCAGGGCTTATAGTGCGAATCTGTGAGACAGTTTTTTAACTCATCCCTTATGAACCTGTCAGTTACTATTTCTTTCAAAACCAAATGAATGCTTATATTATGTGCTGATTGAATGAATTTAACCCTACCCTTAAGGGACCAGTCAATTAAGCTTTGCAGGGAACAATTACAATCCGCAAGCAGAACTTTTGTTACAACATTATAACATAAAGCATAGATTTGATCTTAAGAATATGAATAACCCTATCTTTATCAGATAATATCACAGACGATTGCCAAAAGAAAATGAAATAATCCACAACACATATGTAGGGAAACAATTGATCAAAATTTGTATTCTACTGAAGTTCGTACATGAAGACTTACAGGCTGTTGTTCTTTTTGCTCATAATCCTAATATAATCACATCTCCCTTACATTACAAAAAACATTCTCATATATATATGAGGATGCAAGCTTTTCATGAAGAGACACGACTTTTCAAAATATTAGTCGTCAACTCGAGTGTTTCTAAACTTAAGCAAAAAGAGATTCAAAAGTCCCAAATGATGAATGTAATCATCGTCTTTGAAAGTTCTGATTCAAGGCGTTTGCTTTTTCAATTCATCCCCTAGCGTCAGGTACTTGAATATCATCTGGTTGACGGTAGGGGCCATATCCTTACTCCGATCAATTTCTGACAAGGCCCAATCCTTGACGCTGACAAGCTCCTTTCGCAAATCCTCCAAGGTTATTACCTCTCCTTCCTTGTAGACGGAAGGCATTCCAATGGGTCTTTCATCATCTAATTCTTTTAGATCTCTTCTTAGCATATCTTCGAGTTTGGCATGATTATCCATATACGCGTTACCCTCAGCCTTTTCTTCTGGCGTCATGGAATCGTCATTGCTTAGCACCCCCTGCAATCGTGCTCTTAACCGCTCATGCTCTGTTAGCGCTTTTATGGTTCCATTGTAGACTATCCAATATGGTTCGACCTGTAAGAGCATGGTGTTAAACCGATGTCCTATGACGTCATTGACCAATTTGTCCATTTTTTGCTGGATATTGTCTGTGCGTTTATTGGCCTTCTCTGCCTGATATTTCTAGTACAGGGCATCAGAGACGTCATCCAAGCTGCGTCCTGCAGGGTATGAGGTGTATTCGCTGATAGGAGTCCCCATTTCTAATTGCAATACCTTTGCCTGCAGCTTCTGGTTTTCCTCGGATTTTTCATATAATCCCTTGTATGTAATGTTTTCTCTTACCAGAAACTCTGTCTGGTCCAAGTTTAATCTTGCAACATCCAGGTTGAGCTTCGCAGTGACCCTAGGATCGGTCTTTCCAACCTGATGAACCATGAGATGCCCAAAGGTTTCTTCTATATCCACGATGATTGCCCTCTTCCCTTTTGGATATAGTGCCCACTGTAGGAGAGCCTTTTTGTCTGGATCATAGCCAGAGCCTAGGAACAGTTTATCTACCTCCTGGGGCAGTACCTGCTGATTCAAATCTTGCTTCTTCAAAAAGCCATCAAATAAGAGTGCTGAGTTGATATCCCAACCAGAGAAGATGATCACACCGGCCTCTTTTAATAATTTCCTCCCCTTTTCAGGAGTCATATCTTTCATGAGGACATCAATTTCATCCTGTAATCTCTTCATCTGTTCTTCCTCTGGTTTTCCAGCCATGCTTCGTTTGACATGAGCCCCTTTGTATTGATATAGAAATGAGAGGAATTCCCTAGAGGAGGCGAATCCATCATCAGCAATGAAGTCCTCATGCTCAGTCATTCTTATGTCGACAACATCTTTGATGTTTATTTCCCCTGTGTCCATGTTCATTTCTGTTTCGAAACCAGGAGGATAATCCTCTCGAGGAGAATCAGGTGGGATACTACTGGCGGTTGATTTTGGTGACATGTGAGCTAGGGGCTGACTGTCTCTTTCAGTATTAATGAAGCGAAGGAATTGTGAAGGAACTCTGTGCATAATTTCAGCTTCATGTTGAAGCAGCCTTTTAGCTACCTCCAGAGGATCTTGGAGATTTCCAATTAGGTCTCCATCTATCATTCCCCTTGCCCTTTTCCATTTGTAGGCCTCCCATACTAACTCACTCTTTCCTTTCAAAACTTTGGCCTCCTCTCGCTCAAGGTTCTTAATTAGGTCATCTGGCATTTTGGCCATATGTATCCCAGCTTTGAGTTTCTGTGAGGCTCTGGCAGCTTTTATATATCCTTCGGGATCAAAATTCTCCCTGGGCTCACCCAGAGTCATGCCATAGTAGTTTAATTTATTCTGTAATAAATGATAACTCTTTGAACTTTTGACAATGAAATCAGAGAAAACTAATAGACCTGGAACAATAGATTGTTTACCAAAATCAGTTAAATGCTTAGCACTGGCAATAGACAATTGCCTTATAATCTCCAAGCTAGCCACCCTGTCTGGCACCGTAATTGGAAGCATATGTGGTTGCCCTTCATATCCAAATACCCTTATCTCCATGTGATTATCATGGCAATACCAATCACCCCAATTGTGTTCAATCTGTGATTCTGGAGAGAAATCCTTTGGCCTAAGGAACCTCTTAATTTCAGGGGACAAAGTATAATCCCTGCGTTGTCCAAAAGCTGCACTGAGAGGTTTCACAAAGTATTCTTGAAAATGCCAATATTGGTTGTTCATAAACCTCTGGTCCCATGCTGATACCCACAACTGAACTGGCTTCTTCAGACCATTCTTATCATAGGACCTGATGCTGAACTCATCTGGCCAGAAGTTAATTTCTTGTCCACAATAAAGAAGAATATGCATTAACATGGAGTATAATGAAAAGTGAACATTCACAAGGTCTCCTTTCATTTTCTCCAGCCCATGATTCAAGGTATCCGCAACATAAGTAGCAAAATCAAATGACCTAGGGTCTTTTGATTGAATATCAGCACACAAAACCATAATCCCAACATCCATGAGTGGATGAGCCTCAATGCCTAGTACTTGGGCTGCAGTATAATACGTATATTTGAAATATGGATGGAAATGGTTGACATCAAATGGCACCTTGTCACTTTTGCCAAACTGAACAAATGACCCACCCACCTTTGGCCTATGAACAGGTAGCCTCCAAGTCCTGTAGATATTTTCCAAACTAAAGAATTCCTGTGAGAGTTTCTTCATATCGATGCTTTCCTCGACTTCCCAGTCTAGATCAAAAACCATATCAATAGTCTGCTTGTTGATTACTACTAATGTATTCCCTCTGTAATCACATATGGTTTTAGTTCTCGGGTTGTAGCAATTTACCAGAGCTTTCATTAATTCTACGTCTACAAATACATTTGGAACTACTAACTTGCCTAAGTTCCTCTTCCACAGATTACTAATGGGTTCGGGTGCATCCCTTCTTTTGTAACCAAACAAAAATAACTCATGCCCTCTTATCTCAGTCCAGATGTCTCCTAGATTTTCAAATTTGTCCTCTAATCCTTCTTCTTCACTTTTAATCTTCTTGGACCTTACACTAGACGATGGACACTGGTCTAATAAGTCCTGAGTCAAAGCTCTCCCTTCTTTCTTCTGTCTCTTGGGCTTTTCTTCAGGGTTTAATTCTTTTCCTTTCCTACTTTTTTTAGAAGAAGAAGACGAAGGTTCCATAGTTACAGTAAATAAGAGAGACAATACTTACTTGGTAAAATGCTCAACTCTTCTGGTTATTGTTTGCAAATCTCTGCAAGTTCTTCACAGCTTTCAATCTCTTAGCATCGATCTGATTCTTACGGAAATTCACTCAGCTTAACTGTAATTGAATGGGCAACTTGCGTATAGTTAATGTTCTGCATCTGTAACGGCTACTCAAGTGTTTTAAATTTAATTGCAGATGTGACACTTTTCAACTGGGCCTTTAATTCCTTCGCGGGAAGTACAGTCCGCTCAAAGTGCGCGCGTTTCAAATTATCGATGAAACCCTTGCCTTCGGCCGAGTGTTTGAATCTTCCATCGAAAGCTCATTTTCTTCGATAATACTGTTTCGGTGAAAAACTTACGTCGAGAAGCCGCTTTCAAGACTCATTGAAATTACTTTTTCATCGATAGTCTCCCTTTTCGACAAGTTGCTCGCAAGTTTCATCGATGCCATACTTTCGATGAGTTTCTTTCTTCGATGAAGGCTTATGAGTGTTCATCGATATCCCCTTTTTCATCGATATCCTTTTTATCGATGAAATAGCTTTTCTTTTGTTTGACGCCACGTTCATCGATGAAACTTGCATTTCGATGAATGTCTCTTGAGTTTCCTCGGTAACGACATTTCTTCGAAATCACCTTTTGCCTTTTCGCCTTTTCGATGAAACATGGGGTATCGATGAGCGGTTTCTTGCGTTCATCGAAGGTAACTTCTTGCCGAAACACCTTTGCTTAGCGCTTTATATGCCCTGTGTCGATGAAAACGCTCTTTCGATGAAACCTCTCCTGCAGTGCTCGACACAGCTTACTGGCCGAAATATCCATTAGTCTTCATGCTTATGGAAGCATATAGTATTATTTTTTCATTTTTATTATATTTTTTCTTTTTTTTTTTTTAAAAAAAATAGTGTTCAACACAACTATCACACAAATGCCCACGACATCAGTCCTCACATCCCACGTTCCCACCTCCTCCTCATATCAATACATTGGTGGTGGTGCAACTTCCTTGACTCATCTGATTCTTGGGGCAAATACAATTCATCATTATCAAAGTCCACAACAAGATCTCATCAAAGAAATTCAAGACATGAAAAATATCATCAAGGACATGAAAGAAGGGACTAACAAGAGAAAAACTTACTCATTTGAGGAATTTTGTCCTTGTCCTTACGACCCATCCATATCAGTTGTACCTTACCCTCCAGGATTTGAGATCCCTAAATTCACCAAGTATGAGGGCAAAGGAGACCCCCACGACCATGTCTGGGAGTTTCACATCTTATGTCAAGAAGTCTCCAATAGTGACCTATATCTTCACAGGCTCTTTCCCAAGAGTCTCACACGAGATGCCCTGGCATGGTACTCATCTCTACCACGAGGCTCCATTGTCCCCTTTCCAGGCTTGGCAGAAAAATTTGTGGCCCACTATGCTGACATCATGGCTAATGACATTTCTATGATGGACCTATGTAACACAAAACAAAGGCCCGTAGAGACTTTCGCCAACTTCCTACAAAGATGGTGACATCTTATCAAGAAATTCCAGTGGGACATGCCAAAACAACATCAAATTGAATTATTTCAAAAGAACTTGGTACCTGAACTTTCAAGACCCTTGACATCCCAATGTATCAAATCCTTCCAAAAATTGACTGATAAGGGCCTCGCTCTTGAATGTGTCTTGTTGGAGGAAGGAACCTTGAAACATTACCAGAAATCGACACAAATTTCTTCCTCTTATCATAAAGACAAGCCAAAATTTTGGTCTAAAAACAAAAACGTGGTCAATGATGGTGTAATTGATGCAAAGCGGGTCCAAATAGTGGCTGCTCCCCAAAAATACACCACCAATAATCATCAATTCAACAATCAAAAAAACCAAAATCAATCACAAAAGCCTCACAACAATGTTTCAATCCAGGGACAACCACCCCGATCAAATAATAGGACTCCAAGAGATTTCACTCCTCTTACTGAGCTTATTGAAATGGTGTTTCAAAAACTTGTCCAAGCAGGCGCAGTGGTCTTTCCAATCACTCACCCATTTGACCCCAATCAATCCAAACCTAGATGGTATAATGCGAATGAGTATTGTGAGTATCATCGTATCAAGGGACATGACACACAAAAGTGCATGAAGCTCAAAATCTACATACAAGATCTCATTGATAGGGGTGAGATTGAAGTAGCAAATGCAAAACCTGGTAATAACAATGACAAACTTAAAATGTACTAGTAACCATTCCCGAAGCATGATAAAGGAAAAGGCTCATCATCTAACACAGTGGGTTATGACTACACCAATCACATAACTGACTTTGACTCTTTAGTGGGTCGCATCAAGCCCATAGACAACCATGTTAATGTTAGGGATCCCACAGATACTGAGAGGGGGGGTGAATCAGTATCTAACTAGTAATAAGAATTTCTTAACTTAAAACATGCAGAACATAATATAACAGTGTACCGGTATGCAAGAAATAATGCAATAAACCGAATCAAGAACATCCACATGAAAAGCACACCATACACAAGATTTTAACGAGGAAACCCGATGTGGGAAAAACCTCAGTGGGATTTGTGACCCACAATATTCACTCACTGGCCAATAAGAGAATATTACTTACAATAGGGGCCTGCACATGCAGGAAGGCCAACTGCCTAGAGCTCAGTGGGAAGTCTCACTGACTTACAATAAGGATTATACAAATCCAATATCTTGTACTGCTTTACAATAGCATCTTCAATGCCTGATTCAGTACTGGTTCCTACTCTGTTCTTTACATATACCCCTTAACCTATATTTCACACAATAGGTCTGCCTAATATTTTCTTTTATGCTTCTACATATCATCACAAATGTCTACAATGATCTATTTTGTATATAAGAGTCATTTTACAATTTGCCAAGTTGGCTTACACATTTTTACAATAATAAACAAAATATAATATAACAAAATCTTGTCGGCCTCTGTGCCGGTATACTTCCTTTCTTCTGTGCCAGTGTCAATGTCCTGAGTACCGGTGTAGAGTGTGATCTGCTGATGCCAGTATAATTCTTTTTCCAGTGCCATAAGATTTCAAGGTTGCCATCAATGACAAAACCTTCAATCACATATAATGTCTCATTAGAGTGTGCATATGCCAATAGTTAACGTCATAACCATCCAAGGAGTTAATCCTCCCCCTCCCCAAAGCACACCAAACCCTACTAGGATAGTCATTCAAGGCGCCATGCCTTCCACCTCCTATCCCTAAAATGATTGTAATGTAACCACATGTCAAGGAAAAGTCACCATCCAAGGAGTTCCTCCCCCACCAAACCCCCCACCCATGTCTTCCACCCGTCGATATGACCTCCTAGACCAACTTGGGAAGACCCCTGCACAAATTTCCATTCTAGAACTTCTCAAGACTTCCCCTGTGCATAAGGAAATTTTGGAACAAGCCCTCCTTGAGTCCCACATTCCTGATACATTAATGCTACTCAATTCCAAGCTCTCATTGGAAACCTTGCTACCCAACAGCACCTTGTATTTACCTCCAAAGATGCTCCTACAAATGAAGATCACAACAAACCTTTGCACATTGAAGCCCTTATCTAAAAACACAAGGTCAAACATGTTTTGATTGACGGTGGATCCAAACTTAATCTATGTACATATAAGTTAATAAAACAATTGGGACTTTCTGAGGATTTGGTAGACACATCAGGAAGGATCACCATAAAAGAATATGATGATGTAGAGAGAGTTTAGAAGTGCATGATCACCTTACCTCTTCAAGTGGGACCTATTACAATTGAAACCCCTTGCCAAGTACTAGATCTTGATCTCCCCTACAATATTCTCTTCAGACAGCCATGGATTCACTCCTTGCAGGTTGTACCCTCCACCTATCACCAATGCATCAAATTCCTCTATAATGGAAGATAGATCACTATCAAAGGTGATCCCCAACCTTTTCAATATTGCAAACTATTAGAGGGGAAGCATTGGTATCATTGCCCACTAAATAGACCCTCGCCAATGCCTCCATCTGACACATCAAATGTTGCCTCCACTTCATTCCAACTAGATAATCAAATCAAGAGCTTTGAAAATGGCAATGGAAAATACAAATTGGAGGACGTCTTATTAACAGGCAACTTCCCTCTCTCTCCTAAGTCATTTGGCAAACTGAAAGAGCTCAAAAAGGACCCAAAACTAGTCATGCAATGCCAAAACACCACCTTCCAACAATGGGGCCCACTTGATGAAGAGAGCCTCGAAGTAGATATCTCTTCATGGCTGTACCGGGAAGAGGATGAAGATCCAACAAGAATATCCAAAAAAATGTATCCAAAAGCATCAGTCATAGTTGAAAAATGGGTTACAAAGGACATAGCCTCAGACTAGAGGAAAAAGGAAGAAAAGAACCCATATATCCTATCTCCTACAAATACAACAGAGGATTGGGGTACACCCCAGTGCCTAAGATTACTATTGTTGGGGCCCCTTCTAGTCCTTTTTTGGATATTGAAAGCACTAATGAAGAGGAGTTCCATGAAATGCCTTATGAATATGAAAACGATATCTTCTTTGACACTCACGTCAATATGCCTTATGAATATGAAAATGATATCTTCTTTGAGACTCACATCAATACCATTTCCACCATACCCCCTTCCACCTCACATGAGCTATATCTTGTCCATCTTGAACTCATAGACTGGGGCCAACAAGACAAACCCACGTGAGACATTTATGCCGATGATAATGCTCTTATTACTCTCCTGACAATGCAAAATCTCAAAAATTTTAACAAAGACGAGGGCATTCAACTACATGAAAAGGGATACTTTGGTAGTCAAGTCAATGCCCTTAGCCACATAAAAGATAATCAAAGCAAAAAACATGATTCCCTAGGTGAAAACCCCTCTGAGGCACCTTTGGATGAGCAAAAAATAAAAACAAAGGGCGTATCCGAAAGTGAAAACCTAGAAATGGTACTTGACGATGAGGGAGTTGACCTCCCTATCATTGGTTACCTTCCACAAGATAGATCAAATTTACTGATAGAAGAAATAGACAACATCAACATGGGCACTGAAGTCATCCCACAAAATGTTCTCATTGCTAAGTCCCTCACGGAAAAAGAGAAACAAGATTTCATCAACTTCCTTATAGAGGTAAAAATCAATTTTGCATGGTCCTATGTCGATATGCTAGGGTTGGATCCTACCTTGGTGGTTCACAATCTTGCTGTCTGCCTAGATGCAAAACCTGTAAAACAAAAATTGTGCAAAATGCACCCACATATTGCACTCCTGGTCAAGGTGGAACTCTAAAAGATGTTAGATGAAGATTTTATGAAACCAGTAGACTATGCTGAATGGGTTTCCAACATTTTACCTATCGGAAAACTAGCTGGGGGCATCCACATCTGCATAGATTTCTGAGATCTAAATAGAGCTTGTCCTAAAGATGATTTCCCACTCCCCAATATAGATATGATTGTGGACCTTATAGAAGAACATGAGATGCTATCACTTATGGATGGATTTTCTAGATACAACCAAATCAAGATTGTAGATGAGGATCAACATAAAACTACATTCACAACACCATGGGGTACCTTTTGTTATCGAGTCATGCCTTTTGGTCTCAAAAATGCTGGAGCTACATATCAACGTGCCATGACAACAATTTTTCATGACCTCTTACAAAAAATTATGGAGGACTATGTGGATGATATGCTAGGCAAATCTAAGACAAGGTAAGAACACATCCCCACTCTAAAGCAGATCTTTGAAAGATTAGAAAAGTACAAACTATGTCTAAATCCCAAAAAGTGTGTATTTGGAGTCACGTCAGGAAAATTATTAGGATTCATTGTTTCCCGCAGAGGCATCGAGGTTGATCCAGCAAAAGTAAAAGCTATCATGGAAATGCCTCCACCAAAAACTCTCAGATAACTACGTAGTCTCCAAGGAAAACTACAATCTGTTAGATGTTTTTTTTCACAACTAGTAGATAAGTGCCATCCATTTGTACACCTCCTACGCAAGGACATGAAATTCAAATGGGACTGCTTATGCCAAAAGGCCTTTGAGAAACTAAAAGAATATTTAGCATCACCTCTAGTATTGATGCCTCCTACTCCTGGAAAACCCCTTATTTTGTATATATGTGCTACTGCAGTAGCATTGGGTGCATTATTGGCATAGACAGATGACCAAGGAAAGGAACATGCCATTTACTACATCAGTCGGACACTGGTAGGGTATGAACTCAATTATACCCCCATTGAAAGAGCATGCTTGGCATTGGTGTTTAGCACACAAAAACTCTGGCACTATATACTAAACAACAAAACAAAACTAATTGCTAAAATTGATCCACTCAAATATCTCTTGTCAAAAGCTACTGTCACTGGCAGAAGTGCTAAATGGGTCATACTCTTCAGCAATTTTGATATTGAATACGTGGATAGAAAAGCAATCAAGGGACAGGTAATTACAGATCATTTGGCTGAAGCTCCACTTCCAAGTGACCATCCTCTTCTCACAGAATTACCAGATGAGTTCATCATGGTTGTAACCACATCCTCCACATGATGATTGTACTTTGATGGCTCCTACACCCAAAATGGACCGGGCACAGGAATATTATTAGTCACCCCTCAAGGAGATGGCATCATGAAATCATACAAGATAGCCTTTACATGTACCAACAACATAGCAGAATACGAGGCTCTCATCACAGGTTTGTGCTTGGCTATCCACTAGAAAATAAAGGAGTTACAAGTCTATGGGGATTCCTAGCTCGTCATAAAACAAGTCAATGATGAGTACCAGACAAAATATGATAAACTCCTTCCCTACCGTACCATGGTTGAAGATTTTAAGAAAAATTTCATGACAATCAAGTTTGATCAAATCCCACGAACAAACAACAGGGCTGCAGATGCAATAGCCACCATTGGCTCCCTCCTTCAAATGTTTGCACACAGTCAAAAGTATGAGTTCTTGGTCAAGCAATTGTTTATATAGGCATATGACCTACCAGAGTCTAAAATGGTGTGTGTTCTCGTTGGTCCTGAGTCCCCTTGGTACCAAGAAACCTTCATTTTCCTCAAAGACAACACCATTCCCCCACATCTCACCAAAATCCAACAACAAACATTCATTTGCTGATGTGCTCATTACACCATCCTTGTAGACACCTTGTTTAGAAGGCAATTTTATGGTTCCCTCCTAAGGTGTTTAGATAAACAAGAAGTGGAATGGGCATTACACGAAGTACATGAGGGCTTCTATGGGGCACACTCAAGTGGGCTCACATTGGCTAAATTTTTTTTGAGAATAGGATACTATTGGCCTAAAATGGAAGTAGATGCATACAACTATGTGAAGAAATGCATCCCTTGCTAGCAACATGGCAACAAGATTCATGCACCATCATAAGAATTGCAGCCATTTATTAAACCATGACCCTTCTCATAGTGGGGGCTCGATCTCATTGGGAAAACTCACCCTCCATCTTCCAACAAACATAAATTCATTATCACTACCACCGAGTATTTCACCAAATGGGTAGATGCTATCCCTCTTACTTTTACCACTGGCAAACAAATATCCAAATTCATCCTGAACTACCTAATCTGTCGATATGGCATCCCAAAATTTATTATGACAGATAATGGCAGACAATTTAAAAATTAGGATGTCAAAGAACTCTGCAAAAAATTCAACATCCAACATCGCTTTTCCACTCCATATTACCCCCAAGGCAATGGCCAAGTTGAGGCTTCTAATAAAACCCTGATAAAAATCCTCAAAAAGACAATCAATGAAGTTGGCCATGATTGGCACCTTCAACTCCATCCTTCTTTGTGGGCCTACCGCACCTCCATCTGCACCCCCACAGGCACCACCCCTTATTCTGGTCTTTGGCTCTAAAGCCATCCTTCCCCTTGAGATTGAGATCCCCTCTCTAAGGGTATCACTGCAAAATATCTTACCAGATAAGGAATACAGAATTGCCCGCTTACAAGAGCTATAATTGTTAGATGAAATGCGCCTCAAGGCCTTGAATCATCTTTGGGTATATCAAAACCATTTGCACATGAGTTATCATGAAAAATTCAAAACCCAAGAATTCTAGATTGGTGATCTTGTCCTTATGGAGAATCAGAAAAATCTACAAGAAAGAGAAAAGAAAGGCAAGTTCGAGCCTGATTGGCTTGGACCATATGTAATCATAGCAAAATATGGATTAGGAGCTTATCAGTTGGCTACTATTGAAGGTGATCCTTTGGATGATCCAATGAATATCATGCACCTCAATTTTTAAAAAAAACAAAAAAAAAACAAATTCATCCACTAGTGAAAACCACTTTGTGGCACTATGGACAAGTACCTTGGTGAAAACCTCCATGCAGGCGCCAAGGTAAATAACCAGATCCACTATCTACAAATCACCCACTATCTAGTCCATCCATTCACAACATTCCTTCTCTTCCGCCTCCCAATAAAACATGTGTATGATGATGAGTCTTCACCTAAGTCATGAACAAGGAATGTCCCATTAAACTGAGCTTTTATACCTCTCTATAAGCTCCAAGAAGTCTTGAGAAACAATCCCAAGTCCGCAGGTCACTTTCCAAAACCATAAAATCACTTGCCTAAATCCACAAGTCCACTTTGCCTTAGGGATGATTCCTTCCCTCGCTTGGCAACCTAATCCTCCATCCTAGTCCTACTCTTGGCAAGAGATATCATTTGGTCATATAATAATTGACTTGTTAGATTTTGTCGGATCTTTTCATTTAGACTTGCATCTTGCCCTACAACTGCAACTATCTATGACTGCCTGGCTTTGCCATATCCAAGTATGTTACAATAGGTGCATACTAGGGCATATTTTCATAGCATGGCATGTTTGGATCTCTCTTGTATAAACCGACGATTTGGTATTAGTGTTTGTCAACACCTACCCTTTCGTTTACAAGAGTTATCGGTGTGTTTGAGGGTCTCCTTGCACGTACCCACAACTTTGTATCAGTGTTTCTTAACATTTGCAGAGCTGTGTGTAAGGAATTCCTATTTATTTGAGAGTCAGTCCACACCTTGGGTTTCTCATGGCATCCTGATTTCTATAATCAGTGGTGCAAGTCACCTAGGGCAATATCAAACTAGGCTAGCTCTCCACATTTGTTGCGCACAAAATCTCACCATCATTCCATAAAATCCTAAACTCAATAATCCCATGGAGTTCTCAATTTCCCCATTTCCCATCTATTTCATATTCTTCTATCTCAGATCATTGCGAGTGCCTCGCCTAATCTTGACCCCTATTTGTAGCCCTAAAATTTACCTAAAATCAAAAATTTCAAATGAGAGACAGACCTACTCACTAGTGGTCCATAACTGGTCAGTCGGTCAAAATGTCAGATCCTCTCGACGCGATGATCACGAACTAGAATGTGGTCCATCTCTCCTTCTCTTCTTTTTCGCTCTGAGTAGCTCCAAGGCTTATGTGTGTAACAATGACCCCTCATTAGGCCCGTCGTGGCTTATATGGGCCCCCATGAGGGCCCATTTTCCTCCGCAGTCTCGCATCTCCTATTCTTCTTTCCAAATTCTTCACGAATGCTTCATATTTCTTCCTCATTTATCCCTTCCACCCTAATTCTTCTTCCTCTATTTTCGAGATTTTTTCATCTTTTTCTGAAAAAATTCTTGAGGGGGCATACACCTCCCATTCTTTACACTGGGGCATCTTTTTCTTCTTCAATCTTCTACACATCACCAAATTTGTTGCTGCGTAAAAGAGGGGAAAAATGTAGACACTCAAAAATAACTATTTTAATTATTTTTAATTCCTCACATAATTAATTAATTAATTATGTTAATTCAAATTCTCTTCAATATTAATTAAATATAATTAATATTGTCACTATAGTATGTGACTGATTTATTTAATAAATCAATCCCTTTCTTTATTCTTCTAAAAAATTAAATCCCCACAAATCTTCCTGTTAGCTAATTAATCTCAATTAATTAGTTAACCTACATGATTCCTACAAATCATCTTCTTAATTCATCATTAACCTAATAAAGTCTTCAAGAAACTCCCTAAACTCACTTAACCTTATTCTTCTAATTTTTTTTCCCTCCACTCATTCTCTCTCCTAATCAAATCCTCCTACAAATCCTATCTCACCTAACCTTTCCTCTAATCCCCCTCCTAATGAGTTGCTAGTGACTAATCATCAAAATTAGTCACAAAGTTAACCCCTTGTCCCTCCATCCAACCACTAGCTTTAAATGCTCTTTTCCTAGGTGAATGTGAGATTTTCCTCTAGGCATCTCCTCTCCCAAGGAATTTTTAATTCCTTCTTATTCCTCCAATCCCCATGATCATCCCTATTTGGATAATTTTAAATTCCTCCTCCCCATTCTTCAAGGAATGTCCCATCCCTTGCTCTTCTCAAGGCACATTGGGAAGTCTTCCCAATGTACCTTGAGGAGTGTGGAGACAAGAAATACCTTTAAGGCATATCTCTTGGTCTCCACACCCTCTCTTGGGCCTTGTGTGAGCTCACAAGAAATCCTAGCCCTTCATCTTGAATCCATCCTAGCCATCCATTTTTCCTCTCCTCTTCCTATAAATTGAGGACTCCATCCCTTCATTCTTCATCTCTAAGCCTAGTAATCTTATGCTGCCCTTTTGAGCCTAGGAAAATCATCTTAGCAATCTTACCATGTCAAAATCATCTCTCATTCACACTTAATTATCTCATCCCCATCATCCTTCAAGATCCATCTCATTTGTGCACAACATAGGAGATCCATCCACATCAAGCAAGCAAGAGGAGCACATCAAGTGGAGCATCATCCAAGGGCGCCTTCACTTCATCAAGCTCCATAGGAAGGAGAAGGTAAGATAGCAAGGTATAAGCATCATCTTCATGTTATTTTTATGTGATTTGGTTTATGTTTCATCTTCTTATGTTTTTAGTGTTTGATTTGCATATTAACAATCCTGTCCACCTTGCTTTATTTTCCCCTCTTCACATATATATATTTAAAATATGTATATATATATAAATATGGTGTCAATAAAATAAATCAACTATACCAAATAAATATTGGGTTAGGGTTTTCTTCTCCCCATACCTTAATTAATTTAACCCTAACTATCCCCCTCCTTTTTTTTAAAATTCTTATTACTCATGTTTTACCCTAATATTTTATTATTACCAAATGCTAAACCCTAACCCAAATATGGGCTAGGGTTGCATTTCTCATCTTCTCTCTTTTTAATTTTTATATATGCTAACCCTAAATTTTATAGATATAATTTAACACAATCCAAACTATTTTTTTTTTTTTTTATGTGTTATGCAGGTTTGAGGAGGGCATGTCAGAGGGTGGATTGGATTGACACATGGGCCATGGTAGATTTTCTTTTGCACACTATGCACAGGGGTTGGGAGGTTAGAGAGGACTATGGAGGTGTGGCACCACCCACAGCGGCACCATTGGCACCATCGTGGTTCACGGCCCATAGTGACGTCGCGACGTCCCTACAGGACGCGGCCTGGACTGGCGGCCACAGTCGCCCTTGTGGGTTGCAGCCCACAACGGCGCCGCGACGCCCCTATGGACCTCGGCCCCATAGCAGTGCCTCTGTGGGTCACGACCCACAAGGAGCCCGCGCCGCCGCGCGAGCCCTCGGGGAGGCTGCGTGAGTTTTATTTTATTTTTTTAAAATATATATATATATCAGTCTCTAGGCTTATAATTTTTTTAATTTCTATATATATATATATATATATTATATATACTTTTTAAAATTTTTTTAAAAGCATGCAGAAATTAATAAAATATAGACATCATATAAATAGATATGCATTTCCTTTCTTAAGTATGATTTATTTTAATATGTGTACATTAACCTTGTTTGAATCTTACTGTAAGGCATGTAAACTAACTATTTTCTTTTCAATAGCTTCAAAGTACAAGTCATGCAACTATGTAAAAAAAAAAGTGATATATAATGACTGTTAGAAATGATAAAATAAAACATAGCTTTCTCTTTCATGTTTATAGCTATCTTTTCTAAATGTAGAAGGAAGATATCTAAAACTAATAGAGTTAAATAACTGCATTCCTGCTCATTTTAAATTTCTAACAGTTAACTATAGGAAAATATTATTTTATCTGCTTTTATCTTCTGTATTTTTTTTGAATAAATGATAGAAGTAAATAAAATTTACAACATTAAAATAGTCTAGAAAACACTTTAAAAATATTATCATTATGTACAATGCAAAAATTTCTATACTTCTAATGTCTATTTAACCCTATTTGCATTTGGAAAATAAATAGAACTAAACAATTACTTTTCTCATACTAACATTCACGCCTTACTGTTTTATTTATTTCCATGATACTTTCTGCATTTTTTTTTGAATAAATGACAGTGATAAATAAAGCTACAACAACCTAATAATAGTCTAGAAATCATTTAAAAACTTTAAGAATGCTAACCTATTATTCCTCTAATATCTTTTTAACCATCATTTGCAATATCAACTTAAAAAGATGCATTTCTTATAAGAATAATTTGAATAAAATTTGTCAACTTTTACAATGGGTGAAATACCCAACTAGTCTCTCATTCCTAATAAATGAGGACTTAAATAAATAAATATATTTCTTTTTTCAAAATAAATACAACACAAGACTCTTCTCTTTCACTTCTGTAACTGAAATACAATAGTATATTCCCTATTCTTTTTCTACACCTAAGATAAAATCAGCAAGGCCATTTCCAAGCTTTTCCTTCAATCCCTTCTCAAAGCAACCCACAATACAAAATCTTAAGGCTGTGACCATGGAGATCTCACCTCCCAGCCTAGGCTTACTAGAAGCCACCCCCGATCTTGGAGAACCAAGACCTAGACAGGTTACACTCAAACAAAATAAAAACAAGCAAGGAAAAGCTCACAACAAGCACATTCCCATCCCAAGGTTGAACTTCAACACATAATGTGATGTTTACATGGGTGGAAGTGGACCAAGTACCTTGAGGAGAACTGCAAGATAGTAGATCATAGCCAACTCATGGAAACCAAGAACACAACATAAGTCCATCTTAACCCAACATCCTTATGACCCCCAAGGCATACATGCCATACTTTCTCCCCTTATGACCCTCGAATGCATAAACAAAACTATGCAACAAGGGTCACATAAACAAACCCTTGAGATCACTCTCTTGAAGAGAGTCTCACTCTAAGGCTATCAAACACCTTCCACCCTCAAGACCATTCTACCCTCCCAAGGGTAAGATGGACTTGGATACTCCAAAAACACAAGAAAATGCATAACAAAATGGAAGAAGAATCACATAATATTTTCACAAATAAAATACAAGGGGAGGAACATCCACATTCAAGCAATCTTTTACAAACAAGTTTTCAACATACAAGAAAGAAAATGAACCAACCTTGAATCTGCCAAGGGTTTACTAGGGATAGCTTGGAGAAGAGCAGCCCAAATCCACACTTCTTTTCTTCAACACTTAGCCAAAATTCTATTCTAAACTGGTTTCAAAACTGCAAGATCTCATCTCCAAAGATGGAGAGTCGGTGATCAACTTCTTAAGTCTCAATCTCTTGCCTAAGAAGGCTTCTCTCACTCTTTCCAACCTCTTGGATAGAGTGAGAGGCTCCCATTGGTTGGTCTTCCCTAGGTCTTACACACTCCCTAACCAAGGCACCTCAAGAAGAGGAATGGAATGGGGAAGAGGAATGACACATACCAAGAAGGTTATCTAACCAAGGATGGCATTCCTAAAGATAAAATTCAGCCATCTAGGAAAATCCACTATTTTGGGAGGTTAAACAAGTCCTAGGGGGTGGACACATGGCCAAATTTGGCCCTCACCCATAGGTACCCCATGAGGCCCAATAAAAAATGCTCCAAAAATGACTCTAGGAGTTGATTTAACCCTTTGAAAGTCCACCTAAAGTTTACCTACAGGTCAACTCTACGTTGACCCTCCTAATGGCTCACTATCCTAGTTTTCTTAGAACCTTCAAGGATAATTTGGAAATATATCATTTAAACAAAAATAAATCTCTCAAAAGGTGACACAACAATGCCAACACAACATACAACATATGTGTCAAGTGACACTACAAGAATTCCACATCACTAATACACACGTAGCAATTTTCTCTTGTAGGATTTACACAAATAAATAATTACAATTTAACACACATGCAAACATTCATGTTTACAAAAAAAATATGATACATACGGGGTGTTGTCTCTCAAAATAGACAACCGCTGGTTTTATGAACGTACATAGGTCTAGGCTTGATTCTCCATAATGTTTCCATGGTAACATGGATAATTTTCCTATGCATCTCAATTACACATTAGTACTTCCCAATAGCCTCATATATATTAAACACGTAAATAAGAATACAAATCCATCACTCTATATACAATTGACATCATACAAATCAATTTTCCATATATCAAATCAAATCCACATAAGCAATTGTCATAATCCTCATAAATTTAATCCATTCATAAGATATGCATCATATTTCTAGCATCATAATAAAGTCCTGTAAATCAAATAATGACATACACCATCTCAATGTTATCCTATTCTAGAATCATATAAAATTCTATATCCATAATGCATAGAAATGAAGCATCGATATATCAATGTAATCCAATCTTGGGATCATATAAAGTTCTATACCCATAATGCATAAAAATAAAGCACCCATAATAGTTCCAACATAAAAATCATTGAAATGCTAGTATGGGTTGGGGTAGGGCCTCACAAGTATACTCCAGCAACATTTCTCACCGAGGTTTTTCCCATATTGGATTTTCCTTGTACATTTGGTGTTGTGGGTTGCATTTGTGTGTTTGCCTCTTTTGATAGCCATATTTTTCTTACTGGTTTGATTGTTTAGTGCTTAGGGTGATAACCGGTATTCTTAGGTTGTTTTAAAAAGGAAAGGAATATAGGAACCAATGATTCACCCCCCTCTCAGTGGTACATTGTGTTCAACATAAGCTCCTAACAGGGCATACTTAAAAAAGGTACAAATATTTGTGGGTACCAACTCCCACTATGGTTTTTCCCTATTTGGATTTCCACGTCAAAAATATATGGTGTTCATGTGTGGAATATTTTTCATGTGATGTTCTTGTTTATATTTCATTTCATGCATTATTTCTGAAATACCGGTTATGATGTTTTGTTATTATTTTTTTTAAGAGGTTATTGGTACTAATAAGAAGTTGTTTGAGAAACCATTTGATCTTATTGATAAGGTTAATGAGTTGGTAAATGATAAATTTTATATTATTGCGTTGGTGGTGAAAGTATTGGTCTTGATTTGACTAATGCACTAAGAAAATTTGACAAAGAGGTTATTAGATCTGATTATAGAATTTGAGTTATTTCTTAAATGGTTTCAAATCTGAGATAAGTTTTTTTTTTAGTTAAATTTTCAATCGGTCTTAATATTGATTCACCTCCCCCCCTCTCAGTATTAACTGGATCATCATAGAATTGACAACTGGTATCAGAGCATTGGTCCTCTATGTACAAAAAGCTTAACAGCTTGAGGAAAAGATTCTGAGGAATTTAAGATGATGAAGAAAGAGGGTCCCAAGTTCAAAAAGGATAACTACAAGATTTGGAAAGACAGAATGAAGATCTACATCAAAGGTCTTGTTCCACAATATTGGAAGCAAGTTGAAACAACATATGTTGCTCTTACCACTACTCCCTTGAAACCGGATGAACTCAAATAACACCAAGATAACATGCAAGCCATAGAATCTATTGTAAGTACTTTATTTGATTCATAATATATTGATGTTCAAGGATTGGAAACTACAAGTGACATTTGGGAAAAGTTAGAGACAATCTATGGAGGAGATGAGTATGTTCAAAGAGCCAAAGAGAAAAGTTTGATGACATGAGAATGCTTGAAGGAGAGAATATTGGATAGTATGGTCAGAGAATCAAAGAAGTTGTTAGTGGCATAAAAAGTGCTGGAGGCAAAATAGAAGATGATACAATAGTAAGTAAAATTCTCAGAACTCTTCAACCTTAGTATGCTATAAGAGCATCGGCAATCCAAGAACTTAGATCCATTTAAGAGGATAAGGTAATTGTTGATTCATTGATTGGTAAGCTTACAACTTTTGAGTTAAATAGTTTTGACAATGGTGTGACTAAATATACCGAATCTACCTTTAAAGCTTCTATTACCGGCTCATCTACTAGAAAAGGAAAAGATATATGTCAAAATCATTAGTGCGGGACAAGTCATGGAAATAACCAGGGAAATGAAGACAATGAAGATCAAGTGATGGAACTTGAGAAATTGTTAGCAAATACATTTCCAAGAGGCACTGGTAAGTATAAATTAAAGCTACCTTTGAAGTGTTTCTCTTGTAATAAAATTGGTCATATTGCTTCTAACTACCCTAACACTGATAAGAAAGAAAAGTTAAGAAGATTCAAAGTAAAGGGAAAGAAACATTGTTGTGTTGGCATTCTACACTCATATGAGAATGGTTGATGTTGTCATTGATGGCAACCAACTGGTATTAGGTCTCTACACATACACAAGCAATAAGGTCCACACCGATACCATCTACCGACACCAATAGGTATATTCACCGACAATGAAGTATACCGGCAATCTGGACGACATAAGACAAGTTTTGTTTATATGAATTGTTTTGTAAATGTAATTAATTATTTGTAAGCTGACTTGGTATATTGTAAAGACTCATATATGTATGAGATCTCATAGGTAATTTTGTAAATAGAAGATTATTGTATGAGGTGATATAGTGGACAATGAAAGGTTTTTTGTTAAGGTATCTAACTAAGCTTAAACCAGTACTGAACCAGGCATTAAAGATGCTATTTTGAGTAGCACATTATATTAGATTTAATTATCCATTTTGTAGTTAGTGATACTCTTCTATTGAGAAGTGAGCTCCTGGCTATTGGCCTTCCTACATGTGCAGACCCATATTGTAAGTAGTATTTATTCATATTGGCCAATGAGTAAATATTGTGAGTCACAAATCCCACAGAGGTTTTTCCCACACCAGGTTTCCTCGATAAAATATCTTGTGTTATGGTGTGCATTTATGCTATCTCTATTATTTTTGTTTACTGCATTATTTCTTTCTTAATGGTACATTAATTTGGGTTGCAAAGTTATTAATAAGTTCAAATATAACACTAACCGGTTAGACACTGATTCACCCCCCCCCCCCCCCCATCTCAATGTCTTTGGGAGTGTCATTGAATCTAACAAGCTATGTTGCAGTAGATGAAGGTGTGACCGATGAGGAGTGAGAAGAAGAAGATGACAATGAAGAAATTGTATTTGTAGCTTTGAAGGAGGATCTGTCTGATAAAAAGGCACTAGTATCTCATATGGAGAATAGTGATGAATGGATTATAGACAGTGGCTTCTCACACCACATGACCAGAGACAAAATTAAGTTCATAACCCTTAATGAATTTTATGGAGGTGTTGTTAGATTTGGAAACAACTCTCCTTGCATGGTGTAAGGTAAAGGTTCAATCTCTCTAAATGGAAAGAATAATGTTGATGATGTATTTTGGGTTGATGGTCTTAAGCATAAGATTTTAAGTGTTGGTCAGCTCAATGAAAAAGGTTATTTGATTGAATGTAGGAGTGAATTTTGTATAATTATTGTAGGTAATGGTGAATTGATTGCTACTGGGAAGAAAACTAGAGGTAATTTAATCCATTTGAATAGTAATATTAATAATTATCTAGTTGAAAGAATGGAAGATAGTCAGTTATGGCACAAAAGATGTTGTCATGTTAATTTTGATCATTTGGTTAAGATAAGCAAGTCAAGTGTTGTAAGAGGATTACCCCAACTTGTCAAAACAGATAATGTGATGTGCAAAGATTGTCAAATCAGTAAGATGACCTCTATTTCTTTCACAAGCAAGAATGATATTTCTAAGAATGTTTTAGATTTGGTACATACTAATCTCTATGGCCCTATGAGAATAAAGAGTTATTATGGTGATAGCAATTTCATGATCTTCACCAATGACTATTCTAAAATGACGTGGCTAAAATTTTTGAGAGAGAAATCATAAGAATTTAATAAATTTAGATCATTTAAAGATTTGGTTGAGAAGGAAACTGATAAGAACTTGAAGTGTTTATGATCAGACAGGGGAGATGAATTCACGCCTGATAAATTTGTTAAGTATTGTGATGAACAGGGAATAAAGAGACAGATGTCTTCTCTGAGGACACCGCAACAAAATGGCATAGAAGAAAGGATGAACAAAACAACAGTTGAAGTTGTAAGAACCATGTTATTATAGGGTAATATATCTAAAAAAATTTGGAGAGAAGCCATCAATACTACTGTATACACTCTTAACCCGGTACTGGTAAAAATAGGTAACAATAAGACACCCTATGAGCTATGGTATGGAAAAAATCCCTGTGTTAGGTATTTTAAAATATTTGGAAGTCAATGTTTTATTAAGAGAGATAACTACACTGAGAAGTTTCATACAAAATCTATTGAGGGAATTTTTCTTCGTTACTCTTTTAAGAATAAGGCATATAAATATTACAATAAGAGAACTAAGAAAATTGTTCGAAGTGCTAATGTAAAAATTGATGATTTATTTGATAAGTCTGAAGGTACAAGCAGATCTCAACCTGAAAAGGATGATAATGAGGAAAAGTTTTTGATCATTGAACCAGAAACAAAGAAAAACAAAGAACCGACAAATGTAGAACTAGGTGCTCAACCTGTTGGCTCTTTTTTATGTTGAACAACAAAAATCAACAACCAGTATAATCTACAAACAAATTTTGAAAGGTAGCCAACCTCAACTATGATTTCAAAGGACTAACTAGACCAACTTAACAAGGATATTTAATCCTTCTTCTCTTTAGGCTCTATAAGGCCTAGGCGGGTTTACCTATGATGCACTTCAAATATAGTCTAAACTCACACACAACATCACAATTAAAGCATAAATCTCAAGTATAGCTCAACAATAAGGAAAGTACTGCAAACTAGCTACATTCACATTGACTCTCAACTACATTGGAGCTTGAGATAGGTGGGACATTACCACAAAATAGAAAGAAAAGATACTAAATTCTGATTTGATTTTTAAAATGATGCAAATGACCTCTAGCTATAACAGACCAGTCTCTCATCCTGGGCATAGAGTCAATACAAATAACTACAGATGGAATCCAAGCTGCATATCAAATTTATTGAAAAGATTTCCCTATATTAATGCCTGACATTAACACATTCTAAATTCATCAAAGGATCATACATAATCCAAACATTAACCCAAATCCTTAATTTCTACTCATAGAATTTAAATCCCTTTTGTAAATGATGCCTAAGAACAGGAATTAAACTCACTTTGAGAAGATAAACCCAAACTTCCTTGAAGACTGAATTTATTGAATTTGAAGAAATGTCTGAAGATAGTCTACTACACTGCATATATGCCTTACATATATGTAACCTAACTAAGATACAACCTGCAAAATATATCTACTCCATGACAACAAAATAGGAACATCAACCATTACAACTAAGAAAATCAAAATGCATAAAACTGGAACCCGCAATTTTAGATTTCTCCCTTGGAGAAAAATTCCAAAAACTGGGAACCCTTACAATTGAGGAGAAATGGGAATAAGAAGAGGGGGAAAAAGATTAGATTTGCCTAACACACTGTCAAGTGTCCCTTTTCCATAACTACAAGAATATCTCCTCTTCTTCCCATAGAAACTGCTCTCAAAATATCCCATATTTGTTAAAACAAACTTCATAACTACATTCCTCATTCTGAGGGCTTTCTGAAGATATATATTACTTCTACATTTGGCCAAGAATTAAACCCTGGGTTTGAACTATATATTTAACTTTGATTTTTACCAAATTTTGGCTCCTGATGCCCTTCCACATGGAAGTCTTTGATTTGCCGATAGGTTCTACTGGGCGCCACCTCAGATGACACCTCATCAATCTGCCACGTGTTTGCCTAATCACTACCATTGGGCTGCTTGCTCATCACCATGTCATTGCCACCTCAGCACCACTGGATGGGACCCACGAGCTGGACCTCCACCTGTACCTGTTACCTATGCACCATGTGTCTTTTGCCATTTCACAATGCTTAACTGACGTGCACCTTCATCTCATGAAACAACACCAACCGTCAGATCATCTCCAAGATGCATTATCTTTACCATTTTGCCATTTCACGAAGCTTATATGGCATGCACATCCATCTCCCAAAATCATGTGCGTCATTGATCTTCTTCGAACATGCTCACTCATTAATCTTTCGCCATTTTGCAAAGCTTATCCGGAAAGCATGTTTCCTTTGCGAAACCACACGCACCGTCAATCATCTATGAACCTGCATGATCTTTAACCCATCCGTTCTCTGCAAAACTTGCCTACCTCAGGATCCGTGCCTACATGGGGTCCATCTGGTCACCACTTGTTGGCCTCCTTGGTCACCTAAGGAAGCACTCCCACGTGCATGGGGTCCACCTTGGTACCCAACCGACACCTTGTGTCAAAAGCCCCTTGTCGCTTTGACATTATATGTGGGTGGAGTTTTAGTTATAAATTTCACAAATGTTCATTTCCCAGTGAATGTGGGACTAATACTTTTTGCCTGGGAATGCACTTTGAAGAGTTTTTTGAGACTTTTAATGGCACCTTTGTATCTGCTTGGAAGTTTTAATACCCATCACCACACAGGAAGAGAGGAGGTCGAAGGCACTACACCTGCCAAATGCATTTTGTAATTTTAATGCCTCCAAATGTCCATGCACAACATGGAGGAAATGATGTCATTTGCTTTGAAATTTTTAACTTTATTAATGCCCTCATAATACTACTATTTACATTTGGTCTGATACTTCAATGCAGCCTAATACTATTGTTTGCATTTGGTGTGAGACTTCATTTGCTGAAGTTTAAATGCTGCCCTCCAAACACCCACCATTCCACGCAGGGGAGAGTTGATTGCATTATCGATTTCATTGTGTGTCCAACGTGGGAGGGGGAAAACAACTACCACATTTAATTGGCTTGGAAGTTTAAACACTTCCCAAACTCCACTCCACCTTCAACGCCTTTCCTCCACCACACTGTCGTACCTTGAGTTTTATTTATTGAAGGTTTTCTATTGTTTGCATTTGCTGAAACTATTAAACCTCCCTTTACTTCTCCCACGCTATACATCTGCAAGGAGGATAGGTAAAAATTGTAAAGTTTGGGTTTTACACTTGCAAATGGCATTTTCTTGAAGCCTCTGCTGCCCATGTGCATTTGTTTGCAAATTTTTATTATGCAAGATGCTCGAGATTGGAATTTATTTGCTGATTTTCCAATTTGCTTTAAAGTTTTTAAATGCCCCAACTCCACCACACATTAGAGAGAATTTGATAAAGGTTAAGGAATTTGATTTTAAGCCCGACAATCACATTTTCTAATACTTCTAAACTCTTATCCATTCAATGCCATCTGCCAGGGAGAATGCTACCAAAATCCAAAACTTTGGTTTTACGCCCTTTCAACTATCAAATAGCTAGGCATCTGCTTCAATGTACCATTAATATCCATATTGCTCTTATAATATTCTCTATCTTCTTCTATATCTCTTAAATCAATAAAACACATGATTTCAAAAAGAACAATTAAAACTTTGCCTGAAAATATGCATGAAGCGGCAAGCCAGGTCAGGCCCCAAAGTGGGTTTGGCTAAAAATGTTGGTATTTTGGTATGGTTATGTCATTGATGTCAACACCTACTAAATACACCTACTTTGGAGATCCAGCAACATTCACCGGCAAATAGTAAACTGTGCAACAGTTACCGGTATATGATTAACCGACAGGATATAATGTTCATCGGTACCTGGAATGACATGGAAGACACTTGGTAATGTCAAAGACATCATGTGGACACTTTATTTTGAATTAATAATCACTGGTATATTCTTATTTGCATATTTGCTTTTATCGGCAAATAGGTCCAGATTATCTAGGGTTACACCGACAGGTTTATCTTTTCCAGATCAGCATGGCACACTATGGAGATGATTTATTATTATTGTAAATGCATTAAGTCGACATATTCATTCGGTTATTGCATCGGATATTGTATTATTTGTAAAATGTTTTTATTGTAATATCTTGTAGAGCCGACCTACTAAAATTGGTCTTAGGGTATGGTATAAATGTAAGATCTTATTTGTAAGATCAAGTGTGAAATGCGAAAAAGATTCAAGTGAAAGTATATGTGAGATAAAGTAGAGGCATACATGAAGACATCATTTGAAGGTGAAGTTAGGTTTTTGTAGAAGCATACCAGCATTACACTAGTACTGAATTCAACATATGAAGATGCAATTTTGTGCAGTACATTCTTATTGGATTTAACCATCCAACTGTAGTCAGTGTGACTCCCATTTGTGATTGAGCAGTGAGCTCTAGACTGTTGGCCTTTCTACATGTGTAGACCCCTCTTGTACACTTACTATCTATAGTAGTATCATCTGATTGTGGGTAAGGTTTCCCATTGTGGTTTTTCCCTTACAGGGTTTCCACGTACAAATATTGGTGTCATGTGTTGTGGATGACTTTGTGCTTATGTTTCATACATTAATTCTTACCGATATAACAATTTACTATTAACACTGTCTACTAGCATACTTAACTAATTTACCGGTATTAAGCATTAAGTTGGTTAATAAGTTTTTGGTTTGAATTTATTAGACAACTGATTCACCCCCCCCTCTCAGTTGGCTTTGGGACCTACAATTGGTATCAGAGCCTAGTCCTCTTTTTGCAAAAGTTTAACAACTTGAGGAGATCCAATGTCTACTAATTATTTCAGAAAGGATAGTCCTAAACTTGATGGAACCAACTATGGGATATGGAAAATCAGAATGGAGACACATCTGAATTGCATTGGTAAAGACATCTAGGAAGTTACTAAGAATGGTTATACTGCTACTGTAGCTGGTCAGACTGCTCCCACAACTTTAGCTAAAGATGAAGAAAATGATTGCAAAGCAAGAGAAGCACTCTTGAGCGCATTATCAGATCAACAAATCATGGGATTATCATATAGGTCTACTGCAAAAGCTATTTGGAATCATTTGGAAACACTGAATGAAGGGGATTCCACAATCAAAATTGCAAAACTTGAAAGCTTCCGAGTCAAGTATGAACATCTGAAAATGGAAGAAGATGAAAGGATTTCTGCCTTTATGGAAAGAGTAAATGAAATTGTTTTGGGTATCAAATGTTGTGGAGGAACCTTGAGTGAAGATGAGATTGTTTCAAAAATCTTAAGAGGTTTTCCACCAACATATAAAATGAAGGTTACTGCTATAAATGAGTTGAGAACAATGCCTAATACATCAGTAACTAGGGATACATTGATTGGAAAACTTTCAGCTTTTGAAATTGAGGAATTTGGTCCTATTACTACTATAAAAACTGATTTGGCCTTCAAAGAATCAACATCATCTGCTCCATCCTTTGACAAATCAGACTGGAGAGCCTTTTATGCAAGAGAACTTGAAGAAACCAGGAAGGAGAATGAAGAGCTTGAGGAACTTGAAGCACTATTTGCAAGAAAAATGCCAAAAGGTCCAATTGGAAGTAAGTATGAAGGTAAAGCACCCTTTAAATGTTTTAACTGCAATAAGATTGGTCATATGGCTTCAAGATGCCCTGATAGACATGCTAGACTAAGAGAAGAAGCTAGAAGAACATACAAACCTATTCCTGAATATTAGAGATACAAATTTAAGAAAAATAAAGATAAATCTTGTTACATTGCTGATGAAGGCGTGACTAATGATTCTGATGAGGATCCAGTAGACAATGGATAGGTCTTTGTTGCTATAACAGAAGATCAACCAGTACCTATTGCTCAACCAGTAGAACAAGCCCTAGCAGCTAAAGTTGAATCAAAGGATGAATGGATTATTGACTCGGGATGCTCACATCACATGACTGGAGACAAAGGTAAATTCTTGAACTTTCAAGAATACAATGGAGGTTTAGTAAGATTCAGAGATGACAAAGCCTGTTCAATCAAAGGTAAGGGTTCAATATCTCTTGATGGTAAACATAACACTGACAATGTCTACTATGTTGAAGGATTAAAACATAATCTTTTAAGTGTTGGTCAATTAGTTGAGAAAGGTTTTTAGTTACAATTTAAAAATGGAAAATGCAAAATCATGAATAGAACTGGTTTGGAAATTGCAACCGGTAATCAGACTAGAGGTAATATCTTTCATTTGAATAACAGTGAAAAGGCATGCTTAATTGCACATATAGATGAAAGTTGGCTATGGCATAAAAGACTATGTCATGTAAATTTTGATTGCATGGTAAAAATGAATACTTCTAAGTTAGCTAGAGATCTACCTAAAATTGTGAAACCTCAGAATACAATTTGCAAGGAATGTCAATTTGGAAAACAAGTTAGAGCTAGTTTCAAAAGTATTCCAGAAAAATCCAATAATGCCCTTGATTTAATTCACACTGATTTATGTGGTCCAGCTAGAACTAAAAGCTTACAAGGTAATAGATATTTCATGCTAATTATTGATGATTATTCTAGAATGTGTTGGGTTACTTTTCTCGGAGAAAAATCAGAAGCACTTGGGAAGTTCAAACTATTCAAAGAAATGGTTGAAAATGAAACCGGTAAGAAAATTAAATGTTTAAGATTAGATCAAGGAGGAGAATTCACATCTAAAGATTTTAATACATTCTGTGAAGTAAATGGAATCAAAAGATAGTTATCAGCACCTCGGACACCACAACAGAATGGAGTTGTTGAAAGAAAAAATAGAACTATTTTGGATGCAACAAGAAGTATGTTATCAGAAGCAAATCTACCACATGTGTACTGGAGAGAGGCAGTAAGCACTGCTGTCTATACATTCAACAAAGTTCACATCAAAGGTGAAACCGGTAAGACCCCTCATGAACTATGGTTTGGTAATACTCCTACTCTTAAGTATTTCAGAATTTTTGCAAGTAAATGTTATATTAGAAGAGATGAGTATATTGGCAAGTTTGATCCTAGAAGTGATGAAGGAATATTTCTTGGTTATTCATCTAAGAGTAAAGCATATAGATGTTTTAATAAAAGATTACAAAAAATTGTTGAGAGTACAAATGTAAAGATTGATGAACAATTCAGAGGAACTTCGAGGTATATAGACTCTAAACTAGAAACATAAATTATGACAAATAGACCTACAATAAATCCACCGGTACAGAATGATGATCCAGTTACTCCGGTATCATTAGAGGATTCCACAGTAATTGAAGAACAACAACAGACTAAGACACCCCAGTATGTAAGACTAAATCATTCTGAAGATCAGATAATTGGAAGCAAACTTAAAGGAGTCATGACAAGAGGAAGATTGGCAAATGAAGAGGTATGTCTTATTTCTCAAATTGAACCATTATCTATCAATGAGGCATGTGAAGATAAATTTTGGATTAAAGCTATGGAAGAAGAATTAGGACAAATTGAGAAAAATAATACTTGGACATTAGTTCCCCAGCCTAAAAATAAAAATGTAATTGGAACCAAATGGGTATTTAGAAACAAACTCAATGAAGATGGTAAGGTTGTCAGAAATAAAGCAGGACTAGTGTGTAAGGGATATTCTCAGAAAGAAGGAGTTGATTACAATGAAACCTTTGCACCAGTAGCCAGAATTGAGACATTTAGACTATTCTTGGCTTTTGTAACTCACAAGGATTACAAAGTTTATCAAATGGATATTAAATGTGCATTTTTGAATGGAGATCTTGAAGAGGAAGTCTATATTGAACAACCTGATGGATTTTCCTTGATAGATGACAATGATATGGTTTCCAGATTAAGAAAAGCTCTGTATGGATTAAAACAAGCTCCAAGAGCTTGGTATGCAAGATTGGATAAGTATCTTTTAAAGATTGGTTTTACTATAGGAAATGCAGATAGCAATTTATATTACAAAGTAACTAATGATGACATCTTGATTATTGAAGTATTTGTTGATGATATAATCTTTGGAGGAGAAGATGAAATATGCAAAGAATTTTCTCTTAAAATGCAGCAAGAATTTGAAATGTCTATGATCGAAGAAATAAAATTCTTTTTAGGATTGCAGATTTTATAGACTGATAAAAGCATATTTTTGAGTCAATCTAAGCACTTGAAAGAACTACTTAAGAAATTTGGGATGGAGAACTCTAAACCGGTAAGCACACCTATGACTACAAATGACAAATTATCTCAAAGGGATGAATCTACACCTGTTAATCCAACTAGATACAAATCTATGATAGGAGGTTTACTATATTTGACACAAACCAGACCTGATATTATGAATGCAGTATGTATAGTTTCTAGATTTCAGAGTAATCCTAGAGAAAATCATGAATCAACAGTAAAAAGGATTTTCCGGTACTTACAAGGCACAACAAATCTTGGATTATGGTATCCTAAAGATGAAAATTTTGATCTATATGCATACAAAGATGTAAATTGGGCAGGAGATGTGGATGATAGAAAAAGCACCACTAGAGGAGCATTCTTTCTTGGAAAGAGATTAGTTTCTTGGTTAAGTAAGAAATAGAGTTGTACATCTTTATCAACCAGAGAATTAGAATATGTTGTAGTAGCAACAAATTGTACATAGGTACTTTGGCTTAAGCAGATGTTGAAAGACATAAAGGTAAAATGCAAGGAACCTATTACTATATATTGTGATAACACTGCAACAATTGATATATCTAAGAATCCAGTATTACATTCTAAAACAAAACATGTTTCTATGAAACTGAATTTTCTAAGGGAAAAAGTTGAAGAAAAGGAGATAAAACCGGTTTATGTGAATACTAAAGAACAACTTGTAGATATTTTCACAAAACTTTTGCCTAAGGAAACTTTTGAGTATCTCAGAGATCAGCTCGGAGTCATACCTCCACCGATAGAGACTTATATGTTGATGACTATCATCAATTGACAGAATTAAATGGACAAATCTTTTATTATGGTATTTGATGAGGAAGCTACTTCTCAGGGGGAGTAGTTGGTATTTTTGTATGGACTTAAATTTTGTAGCTTTGGCATTTGATGTCAAAGGGGGAGAGATATATGGAAAAACACATTTTCAATTAAGGAGAGATATCTATGGTGAAAATTGGTATAGGATAACATAAAATAACTCATGTTGCTTCCAGGGGGAGAGATTGTCACCTTGAGGAGATTGTTGGTTTTACACTTGGCATTTTTGTTTTGGCACTTTGATGGTTTTTCCATCTTGTGTTGCCATCAATGCCAAAGGGGGAGATTGTTGGTATTTTGGTATGGTTTTGTCATTGATGTCAACACCTACTAAATACACCTACTTTGGAGATCCAGCAACATTCACCAGCAAATAGTAAACTGTGCAACAATTACTGGTATATGATTAACCGGTAGGATATAATGTTCACCAGTACCTGGAATGACATGGAAGACACTTGGTAATGTCGAAGACATCATGTTGACACTTTATTTTGAAGTAATAATCACTGGTATATTCTTATTTGCATATTTGCTTTTACCGGCAAATAGGTCCAGGTTATCTAGGGTTACACCGACAGGTTTATCTTTTCCAGATCAGCATGACACACTATGGAGATGATTTATTATTGTTGTAAATGAATTAAGCCAACATATTCATTCAGTTATTGCATTAGATATTGTATTATTTGTAAAATGTTTTTATTGTAATATCTTTTAGAGCCGAGCTACTAAAATTTGTCTTAGGGTATTGTAGCGTCCTAAAATTGTGACACTTACAATTTCGACCGCATTTGGGTCTTCACGATGGCGATGCAACATGGAACCTGAATGGAGACCCCAAAACTTGCTCATGACACCAAAAACTGCATTTTTCCAGCACCCGGGCCTGATCCTCCTTGCACCCTGCTGTCCCGGGAGGTGGGACCAGAGTGCCCAGCACCCTGGTCCTCCAGGACCAGGGCGCCGAGCACCCTGGTCCCCCAGGACCATGGTGCCCAGCGCCCTGGTCCCTGGCCCTATTTTGGGCCCGGTCTCCTATGGGGCTTCGGGTCTTTATGTTTGCAATTTGGAAAATAATCTTTCCTGGTCGGCCTAAGGTCGGGAAAATCAGTCTTTTAACCCTAATTGACAAGTATATAAACTACATTTTCCTCTTTCATTCGATATGAGGGAAAAGGCGTGGAAACTATACTCAAGCATTCAAGCATTCAAGCATTCTTTCAAGCAATTGATCATTCTAAGTCTCCATTCAAGGCTAAGTGTTGCATTCAAGACAAGGATTCAACCATTGAAGAGGAGATCACATACCACATACTACATGCTACATACAACATACAACAATACAACAAACAACAACATCTATACCTTCGCACATAAGGATACAAACATCCTTACAACAAGGTATTAGTACTTGTTTTACATTACAGACATTTACATTTACAGCATTTCTCATTTCTTGGTTAATTCCAAAACTGGGGTTTGACCTAAAGGCAAACCCCTAATCCCTACGCGGCTGAAATTGAAGATCTGGAATCCTTGTGCAGAGACGAACAGATCCCCCTTCATTTCGCGGATTTTTCGGAGGACCGTGTGCACGCCGGGCGCCATCGTCCCGTCAACTTTTGCTCAAATTTGCAGGACAGCGTCGTCTTGACATTTTACTGCTAATTCCAGGTCTGCAGCTTCATCCTATATCCCTAACTCAATTTATAAGCGAATCTTTCTCACTTTCTATGCATTCCTAGTTCAATCTTTCCATCTACATTCTTTACAAAAGAGGGTATCCTTGCTATCACAACCCTTGAAACTCATATAGAATCCAATCTTGCATTGCATGGGATTGGATCTTGTGGGTTTCAACCCCTCTTTTGAATGTAAAGTCCCTCCTAAGTGAAAACCATCAACCCTAGTGACTCTCCCTTCTTCCTCCTCAGAGTTGGGGAGGGGAGAACGACTAGGGTTCAATTTTTCCGCTTTACATTTTGGTGAACCCGACGTGAACATCCTTTCTAATTATTCATAGTTAGATCTGAAAATTGGATTCCTTGATTACATTTCCATGTTTGATCTTTGGCAAAATTTTAGAGGTTAATTGCATAAAAACCCTAAATTTTCTTTTTAAGTAATTAAACTTGTGAAATGTTTAATTGTTGATCCTTGTTTCAGATCTGCCCTTCTATTACAAATTATCAATTCATATTTGTGCTTTGATTTTGAAAATTAAGTGGTTAAGTGTCAAAACCCTAATTTTGGAAACCCTCTTGATTCAACCTTTGACTGATAATTTTACTTATCAAAACATCTCCAAATCGGCTGTAACTTTGGATTCCGCAATAAAATCACAATATCTTTCATCCTTGAAAATTTGGAAAAAAGTTGTGAGGACCGTGTGCACTCCGAGCACCATCGTCCCCGACATTTTTTCCGAAATTTCAGGAGCGAGATCTTATTGTATTTTCCTGCTAAAATCCAGAATTTTGGCTGATTTTATCAATTTTAACACCTTCAAAATTACAGTCAAAGTTGGTCTAGCAATTGCTTGGATTGAGGCTTCTAATCATTCAAAAATTGTTGAAATTGAAATTTGTGTCAAAATTGTGTTTCTTACAGTCCTAAATCTGAAAAGTGTGTTAGCATTCATTCGAAATTTCAGTGATTTATTCAAATTTTTGCAATTTGTGACTTTTGAAATTAAGTGCTTGATTACAACAACTTTGATTTCCGCTTTCAAAATTGAATTTTGTGTGAAATTGAGTCAACTTTCAAATTTCAAAACTTGCATTGCTTTTGGTATTCCCTCTAAAATCATAAAATTCAAAATTTCAGTTTCCCTCTCTTTTTCAAAATTCAAATTTTGCATTTTTCGACAATCTTGGTAGGGTTCAATTTTGAGATTGCAACTTTAATTTGGCCTATCTACGGATCGTAAAATCACTCAATTTTTTCAAGTTAGTTGTAAAATCATCATAACTTTCATCCCTGCAAATTTCGAAAAAAGTTGCGAGGACCGTGTGCGCCCCGAGCGCCACGGTCCCGGACATTTTTTCCGAAATTTCGGGAGATTGTCCTGATTGTATTTAACAACTTAAATCTAGAAGATTGGTTGGTTTTACTGAAATTTGCTACCTCTAAAAATTCAAAATCTTCTCTCTCTCTTTAGTGCATGAGTTTTACAACAATAAGCCCTACCTACACTATTCCCGTTAGACGAAGCCTTAGAATTAAGTCTCTCCAAGGTTTAATTACTGAGGAGATGGAACCTAATTTGAATGGTCTTTTTAACGAGGACATGGGTAATTCCTCTAATCCTCTTAATGATGAAGAAGCTCTCCATGAGGTTTCTGTAGAACAACTTTCAAAATTGGATAACCAATTTGACGATTTTCGACAATGGATGTCTCAAGAATACCCTGATAGTCAAGCTCTTCCTTTAATTGAGGGTCTAAAATGTATGCTTCAAAGTGATAAGAATGGAACTGATATTTTGCGTGGTATTGCACACATTGTGGATTCAAATGTGATGCCTATGAAAAGTTGTGCCGAAACCTTAGGTTATACACAACCTCCTACTCAAGACAATCATTCTATTCCTTTGATGACTCCTATTGCTAGTATACCTACTTTTACATCAAACATAATGAGTACTTCAACACAAGACATTCCTCCTATGATCACCAGTCATGGGGGCAATCCCTCTTCTTCAATTAACCCTCTTCCTTCATTCAATCCAACTTCTTCATTCATTCCTTCAATGAGTGTTCCTATTATATCACCACAAATGAACATGACACAAGGGGGCAATTCGTTTTCCATTCCTCCTTGTAGTGTTCCTCTTGTCCAATCATCTCCTATGACTAACTATCATAGTGTCCCACCACCTTACTCTCTACCTTCTTTCAATAACATAACACCTCCATCACAATCTAACACATCTAATATGAACTCTTCGACTGAAGCGACCATTAACAATCTTGCACAAACTGTCTCTTCTTTACAGCAACAAATTGCCTCTATGAATCAATCTAAGTTTAGTGTGCCCACATTTGATGTTGCGAGCCCACTTTCTCTTGACATTGTTCGAGCTATTCCCCCTAAACATGTTGAAATTCCACATTTGGAGCTTTATAATGGTAAGGGTGATCCTCTAACACATGTTAAGACCTTTCAAACAATATGTACTGATTTTGCTTATGACCAAAGGTTTCTTGCAAAATTGTTTACTAGAACATTAAGAGACAAAGCCCTACAATGGTATTGCTCGTTGCCTTCCTATTCTATTACTTCTTTCGAACAACTTGCAAATGCTTTCATTCAACAATTTCAAAACAATATAAGTCCTAAAGTTACTTTGATTGATTTAATGCATTGTAAACAAGGTGTTAAAGAAAAAGTGACTAATTTCATTGGTAGATATAAGCATTTGTATTCTCAAATTTCTTTTCCAGTGCCTGACAATGATATTCAAAGAATCTTTATTTCTAATTTACAAAAAGACATTAGAGAAAAACTCCTGTTTTCTGAGTTTACTTCTTTCCAATAGTTGTGCACAACTCTTCACAATTATCAACTGACTGTGACTCAAATGGAACAATCACATCCTATGACTCCGAGTGATAAGGGTGATAGTAGTCAACAACCATTTGGGAAGTTTAAACCGAACAGAGAGTCCATTAAATTCAATGAAAACATCATCAACAACAATGTGAATGCAACATCAAGTGTGTCTCCTATTTCTAAGTTTTTCAAGAAAGAAAGAAAGTTTACTCCTTTGAATGAATCATTGCATAGTATTATGAATAAGTTATTGGAACAAAATTTTCTTACTCTTCCTCCTATAAGGCAAATTGATCCTGCAAAGATTACTTCACCTTATTTTGATAACAAAGCTTTTTGTCAATTTCATCGTCAACCTGGGCATGATACTGAAAAATGTTTTGCTTTAAAGGGTAAAATTCAAGATTTGATTGATAATAATACTATCTCTGTTTTTGGTGTGAATGATAAAGGCAACACATGTATAGCTCCTCCTAACCAAAATCTTCAGATTTTTACTGATCCATTACCTTCTCATACCTCTAATGCGATTGATACTACTAATTCCTCTGTCTCACCTGATGATCTTGTCTCCATGACTCTGAATGTGATTAACTTTGTGGAGCAGTAGAAAATCCCTAAAGAACCTTCCATCACCTTTGATTCTAGTGAAACTATCAGGGCACCTGATGGTCCTTTATATATAGTTGCAAAAGTCAAGAACACACCTTGCCGTGGAGTGCTTATTGATCCTTCTTGTATGGTTAATGTCATTACTAAAGAATTTCTTTTTACTTTGCAATTGAATCAAGTTATCTATGAAAAAACAGATGTGGTTGTGAAACTATTTGATGCATTTTCTTCTCCTGCAATTGGTTCTATTACATTACCTATTGAGGTCCGTAACAAATCCCTTGATGTGAACTTTGCTATTATTCCATCTTCCGAACAATTTCGTGTGAAGCTTAGCTATCCTTGGCTATCTTCCATGAAAGCTATCGCTTCTCCTATTCACAAGTGTTTGAAATTTCCCCATCATGGTGAAGTTGTTACTATCAATCATAGTCTCTTTAAACCAGCTGAAAGAACTTCTAGCGTTCCTCTTGATTACTTTTGGCCTAAACAATTCCAATCTCTTCCTCCGCGAAGTGATCATCTTTTCAAATCTTATCAAAAGTGGAAAACAAATATGATCCTATCTCTAAGTGAACCTAGAACACCCAAACTTGACATTCCTATCATTCTTGAGAAGGAAGTTCTTCCTTTGAAAGATAAAACTAATGTCTTTCCTCAAGAAGATTCCCAACCCATCCCTATGGATGTGACTATGTCTATGATTAATAAACTTCCTAAAAGTAGACCTATCCCTCCTCGTCATGATGGACTTGGTCTCCTTCCAAAACCAAATATTCCTCCTTTATATGGAGCAGATCCTCCTCCTTCCTCTTATGGAGAGAAGAGACCTTCCTCTTCTCCTATTGTTCAGCCTAAGAGACCACAACCTAAACACCCAAGTGATAAGGATGAGAACATTCCTCCTCCTCAATCTTCTCAACTTCCTACTAAGACTAGACGAAATCTTTCTGCACATGAACGCCGGCGAAAGCGTCGTCTTAGAGCTCAAACTTTGCAATCCCCAAAAATACCTTCAACAAGCATTATTCCATTTTCTCCTCAGCCGACGATTGAGCCAAAATCTCCTAAACATAAGATGCATGATGGTCTTGATCCTGTGCGAGTTAAAGATCCTATTTTTATAAATCTTGATGATGATATAGATGAAAATGTTATTCATGATGAAAATGTTACTTCTCTTGCTTCTGATAGTGAATATGAACTTGTTGATATTGATAACCATCTATCTAACGAATTTTCTAAAGCACTTATCCTAGCTCCTAGACAAGAACACCGTGGCTTGGGATATGAACATAGCCCTTGTTTGGATCTTGTGATAGCTCCATCTGCTGTGTTGGATGTTCCTCCTCTAGCGTGTTCCCTGCCTTCCCGAAACATTGATCAGCAAGATCGGGGGGTAGATGATGTGCTAGACTAGTTTCATTAGCATAGCAGATTCTCTCCCCCTCTCTTTTGTTACTTCTTCTATGTGTTATTCTCATTCTTCTATTTGTTGTCCTTAGTGTTGTCTACTTGAGGACGATGCAAAACATTGAGATCTCTTTTGGTCTCTCTCATGTTGACTCAAAAGACACATGTGTTCCCTTCTTCTAGGTGACCTTCCTTGATTGGGGAATGAAGAACAATTATGCATACATACATATGATATACATGAATTATCATACAGCATACTGACCCCGAGGAAAGTGAAGTCACCTTGTGCTTTGTGTTTTATGTCTATTATCCTTGGGCTTATCTCACACTTGGGGGCTAAATCCTTGTGATAACGTGCTCCTTTCCTTTCTCATTTCTTATATGTATCACTACCTTAAAGCAATCACCCCCGATGAGGCGTGTGCGATCGCTTTAACGTAGGGGGGCATACATCCCGTCCATATCTTTTCAAGATACTTGAAAATTTCTTGACAAATTTAGCTTTGCCTTGAAAATTTTTATATCTTTCTTGCATGACTCATAGTGAGGGAACCTTACTACTGACAGTCATGGTTCTCCCTTGTGATCTTCCCTTTTACCTTGTCAATAGAAGTCGTAAGATCCTTAGTCCACTGGGGGCTTGGTGTATCTTGCCTCCTTGATGTGGTGAAAGTTTTTCAATGTTGTTTCCTTGTACTTTACCGGAAGTATGAGCCTACGCTTATACTCCTGCTAAAGTGGGGGCTAAATGTAGCATCCTAAAATTGTGACACTTGCAATTTCGACCGCATTTGGGTCATCACGATGGCGATGCAACATGGAACCTGAATGGAGACCCCGAAACTTGCTCATGACACCAAAAACTGCATTTTTCCAGCACCCTGCTGTCCCGGGAGGTGGGACCAGAGCGCCCAGCGCCCTGGTCCCTGGCCCTATTTTGGGCCCGATCTCCTATGGGGCTTCGGGTCTTTATGTTTGCAATTTGGAAAATAATCTTTCCTGGTCGGCCTAAGGTCGGGAAAATCAGTCTTTTAACCCTAATTGACAAGTATATAAACTACATTTTCCTCTTTCATTCGATATGAGGGAAAAGGCATGGAAACTATACTCAAGCATTCAAGCATTCAAGCATTCTTTCAAGCAATTGATCATTCTAAGTCTCCATTCAAGGCTAAGTGTTGCATTCAAGACAAGGATTCAACCATTGAAGAGGAGATCACATACCACATACTACATGCTACATACAACATACAACAATACAACAAACAACAACATCTATACCTTCGCACATAAGGATACAAACATCCTTACAACAAGGTATTAGTACTTGTTTTACATTACAGACATTTACATTTACAACATTTCTCATTTCTTGGTTAATTCCAAAACTTGGGTTTGACCTAAAGGCAAACCCCTAATCCCTAACCCCCCAATCATCTTCGCTTTTCTGTGTGTAGGTTGCAGGTACATGGCTGAAATTGAAGATCTGGAATCCTTGTGCAGAGACGAACAGATCCCCCTTCGTTTCGCGGATTTTTCGGAGGACCGTGTGCACGCCGGGCACCATCGTCCCATCAACTTTTGCTCAAATTTGCAGGACAGCACCGTCTCGACATTTTACTGCTAATTCCAGGTCCGCAGCTTCATCCTATATCCCTAACTCAGTTTATAAGCGAATCTTTCTCACTTTCTATGCATTCCTAGTTCAATCTTTCCATCTACATTCTTTACAAAAGAGGGTATCCTTGCTATCACAACCCTTGAAACTCATATAGAATCTAATCTTGCATTGCGTGGGATTGGATCTTGTGGGTTTCAACCCCTCTTTTGAATGTAAATTCCCTCCTAAGTGAAAACCATCAACCCTAGTGACTCTCCCTTCTTCCTCCTCGGAGTTGGGGAGGGGAGAACGACTAGGGTTCGATTTTTCCACTTTACAGGTATGGTATAAATGTAAGATCTTATTTGTAAGATCAAGTGTGAAATGTGAAAAAGATTCAAGTGAAAGTATATGCAAGATAAAGTAGAGGCATACACGAAGACATCATTTGAAGGTGAAGTTAGGTTTTTGTAGAAGCATATCAGCATTACACCAGTACTGAATTTAGCATATGAAGATGCAATTTTGTGCAGTACATTCTTATTGGATTTAACCATCCAACTGTAGTCAATGTGACTCCCATTTGTGATTGAGTAGTGAGCTCTAGGCTATTGGCCTTTTTGCATGTGCAGACCCCTCTTGTACACTTACTATCTGTAGTAGTATCATCTGATTGTGGGTAAGGTTTCCCACTGTAGTTTTTCCCTTATAGGGTTTCCACGTACAAATATTGGTGTCATGTGTTGTGGATGACTTTGTGCTTATGTTTCATTCATTAATTCTTATTGGTATAACAATTTACTATTAACACTGTCTACCGGCATACTTAACTGATTTACCGGTATTAAGCATTAAGTTGGTTAATAAGTTTTTGGTTTGAATTTATTAGACAACTGATTCATCCCCCCCCCCCCCTCTCAGTTGTCTCTGGGACCTACAAAAAAAAAATTTGTTTTCATGCAACTGACCTCTGAAATACCTCATGAACCTTAAACATACCTTTGGAATTGATCGGCACCATTTTCAAATCATTAAACGGAGTTTTGCAACTTTCAGGCGCCTATGCCATATTTTTGAATTTAATTGCGAAGACGTAATTTTCAAACTAGTCAAAACACCTTTCTAGACCTTGCAAACTAATAGGCGTGTACTCTGATATACAAGCATGAAATCTACCAAACTATTTTTCAAGACGAATCCCAAGTGAAGAGATATTAATTGTCAAAAATGACCAACTAGCTTTGTCGACACTATGGACCTGATGAAGTCAATGCTCAGGAAACTCATGATACCTTTCTTAAAAATATCTAATGACCTATGTAGACCCTCAAATCTAAGACATAGGTACCTTGAAGTACATATCATAACTTAGAATACTCAGTTCGACCAAAAGGTTGACTATGTGCAAATGGTGCTCTCATGAAAATGACTGCTTTAATTGATGCGGCAATGAAAGTACGGATCATTGAAATAGATGACTCAAGAAACCCTTTTGAAAACCAATCAAACGGATTGGCAGGAGCTTGAAATTTTAAACATAGCTTTCCATTTATACCAAAAATAGCCCGAAACAAACATTCTGACATAACACTCACTGAGGCAACTTTTACATTTATGCAAAAATAGGGCTCTGACTAGTTGCTGAAACAGGGACTCGTCAAACAACACAAACTGCAAATGGATTGAACATGCAAACTGAGAAAATGGATTCACAAAGACTTGAAATTTTGCATGGAGGCTCAAATTTATGCATAGAATTCAATCCATTTTAAATTTCAATATAGCAATCAACAGGGCAAAAGATATAGGACCTCAAAGTAGGCTACTTTATAAAATCTGGATATGTGCCTAAAATGTACTTTCCGCTCACCCCTTGAAATGGGTACCTGATAAACTAATCCAAACTGAAAGTTGCAACATACTTCATAGGCCAAATGAAAGGTCTAGGACATATTTCCCAAGCCTTACCCTTTGAAAATTAACTGGCGCCATTTTACCCTCTCTCTAACTAGGCCATTCAAACTGACTCATTTTATAATCATTTGGAAATGCAAAGCAAAATTTTGAAATGGGCCTCTCAATTTCGCTCAAATTTAATGAGTCCCAATAGTGGCTCTGATTGGGATGGTTGATTGCAAGATCAACACAAGAATTTAGAATCTATGGTTAAGCAGACCACCCAAAAACGGAAAACTTCTCCTCTCTTCTCAACTCAAATACAAAGGTTCCTTATTCAACCCAAACAATAGGGCACTTTATTGAAAACCACACAACTGAAGCAAAGCAACTGTACAAAATATACAACTTATAAATGGTCCCGGGCCATCAAAACTGAAATCAATTCTTACCTCTGTCAAACACATAACTTTCATTTCCACAAACTGGAGGTAAACTGGAATCATCATTCACATCTGCCTGATCAAAAACACTTCCACTCCTAATTAGTTGATCACATAAAACATAATCAGTAGCATATTCATACTCATAAAATCTTTGAAAACCAAACAAATGTTGAAAGGGTTGATCACTAGGTGACATAAGAGTGTCATACTCTTCACCATTACTTCCCGACTAAAAAGAGAAGTAAACCAACTTAATCTGAACACTTGGAATATTAGGCATATCTCTATTGATAGTTTTCTCAAATGATAAACACTCTTCCACAATGATGGCTTGCAAACTAGAGAGGAAAACTTCCTCATAAATTGACTGCACCTCATCTTGCTCATCACAATTTCTATCAGCCTCTTGCACAAGTAAAAACACATGATCATCACTTATCAATGGTTCATTTCCCACTTGCAAATCAGGGAAATTTTTTTCAGATTTGTCATGCCTTTTAAAAGAAAGATCCACAAAATGCATACCAAAATTTGAGTTCATATCAACATATGAATCTATATTATCACACATATCAAGCATATATGCATCTTCATCTTGTCTGTCACTCAAATCAAAAATAGGGAAAGAATCAATACCATAAGTATCATACTTCACACCCTCAAAAACATCATCAGTATCTAAATAGGTACTAGTTGGGTGTGAGAGATTGGGCACATTTTTGGATGCATACCTCTGAAAATCAGCAGCTAAGAGTTCTGAAATTTGTTCACTACTTAGTGAACCTTCTTCTTCATTTTCATTTTCCTTGGCTTCATCCTCTAAGCTGTAAACACTGTCCCAATCTGATAAAGATATTAAATCAGCAATGCCCATGTATCTATGCACATTTATTTCATCATTACAACAACTTGCATCCGCATCATAGCCTTTATCATGCTGCTCATAAAGTGCTGCTATATGTTGCAACATAGTTTCATAACTTTGATTGCAAATATTTTGTGGATTGAACTTAACAACAAGATGATCCATATCATTAAAATCTTAAACCTCAACGGGCTCATGATTATTTGAACAATTACTTATGTTCTCACAAGTTTCTTCTTACTCTGAATACACATCTAAACTATCATGCTGAGAATAAAAATCACCTTCAGCATCATAGGAGGCATATCCACTCACGGATTCATCTCCCTCACTGTCCTCAATCTTGTGTACATTTTCAGATTTAGTTACTTCAATTTCATCTATCCATTCTTTGATACATGCAACACTCTCTTCTCTCAAGGTAGTAGACCAATTAATTAAGTTAGGCTCATCAAGCTCTAAGAATAACTCAATCCGAACTGACTCATGGGGTCTAGCATCAACTGAAAACTCATTTAATGCAACTATGAATCTTTCATAAAAAATATATGATGACTCTTCCTCTTTTCTTTTCCCTACTTTCTTTCTTAAAAACTAGATGAATTTCTCTTGGATATTTTGAAGACATACTGCAATCTCTTTATCAATCTCTTTCAGATTTGACAAAGGATTTGGAGATCTAAGAACCACATCTAGATCCATCAATTTTAAAACATTTACTGAACCATTAACTTTACCATGCATCTTATTGTTTCATAAATTCTTTTCAAAGCATGTGCAGTCTCTAATTTTCAGAACTATACACACTTCTCCCATCACTTATGACTTAAATTTTCAAAACATGAAGTATGTAAAGTGTAGATTCCTTTTCCTTTTAATGATGACTGTTTCACCTTATAAGGAACAAAATTATTTCATGAATACCTTGAGGAATACTTGGTAAATTTTTTGTTGCTGTTCACTTCACCTCTGACTGAAAATTTGAAGAACTCGTCCAAATCTCAGGTTCTTTCTTATAGAGTCGCCACCTCCTTGAAGAGGAATAAATTTTAAAACTACTGATCTTCACTCTGAAACACTTTTAGATTTCTGGGTCTCACTACACACAACAAAGTCACATAATATTTTCAAATTTCTTAGCAACAAATTTTCCAAGACACACTTCCAAATCTGAAAATGACTCTCAGATTTGTAAACTTCTAAGACTCTTCCCCAAATGAATTTTGGCCAGACTCATGGGTTTGACTGCAATCAACAAGGTGACTACAACTTTTCTCAACCTTACTGAATAATGTAATTACTAAACACTATTACATCCCCAGCAGAGTCGCCATTTTTATTGCCTCTTTTTTATGCTGAACAACAAAAATAAACAACCAGTATAATCTACAAACAAATTTTGAAAGGTAGCCAACCTCAACTATGATTTCAAAGGACTAACTGGACCAACTTAACAAGGATATTTAATCCTTCTTCTCTTCAAGCTTTGCAAGGCCTAGGCAAGTTGACCTATGATGCACTTCAAATATAGTCTAAACTCACACACAACATCACCATTAAAGCATAAATATCAGATATATCTCAACAATAAGGAAAGTACTGCAAACTAGCTACATTCACATTGACTCTCAACTACATTGGAGCTTGAGATAGGTGGGACATTACCACAAAATAGAAAGAAAAGATATTAAATTCTGATTTGATTTTTAAAATGATGCAAATGACCTCTAGTTGTAACAGATCAATGCCTCATCCTGGGCATAGAGTCAATACAAATAACTACAGATGGAATCCAAGCTACATATCAAATTTATTAAAAAGGTTTCCCTGTATTAATGACTGACATTAACACATTCTAAATTCATCAAAGGATCATACATAATCCAAACATTAACCCAAATCCCCAATTTCTACTCATAGAATTTAAATCCCTTCTATAAAGGATGCCTAAGAACAAGAATTACACTCTCACTTTGAGAAGATAAACCCAAACTTCTTTGAAGACTAAATTTATTGAATTTGAAGAAATGTTTGAATACAATCTACTACACTACATATATGCCTTACATGTATGTGACCTGAAACTAAGATACAACCTGTGAAATATATCTACTCCATGACAACAAAATAGGAACATCAACCATTACAACCAAGAAAATCAAAATGCATAAAACTAGAACCTGTAATTTTGGATTTCTCCCTTGGAGAAAAATTCCAAAAACTAGGAACCCTTACAATTGAGGAGAAATGGGAATAAGAAGAGGGGGAAAAAGATTAGATTTGCCTAACACACTGCCAAGTATCCCTTTTCCATAACTACAAGAATATCTCCTCTTCTTCCCATAGAAACTACTCTCAAAATATCCCATATTTGTTAAAACAAACTTCATAACTGCATTCCTCATTCCAAGGGCTTTTCGGCAATATTTAATACTTCTACATTTGGCCAAAAATTAAACCCTGGGCAAATTAATCTTGAACAACAGGCCATCAGTTAATTTTTTTGAATTTTTTCTATAGTTTCAACTATATATTTAACTTTGATTTTTACCAAATTTTGGCTCCTGACGCCCTTCCGCATGGAAGTCTCTGATTTGATGATAGGTTCCACTGGGTGCCACCTCGGATGACACCTCATCAATCCACCATGTGTCTGCCTTGTCACTGCCACTAGGTTGCTTGCTCATCACCATGTCATCACCACCTCAGCGCCACTCGATGGGACCCGTGAGCTGGACCTCCACCTGGACCTGCCACCTATGCACCATGTTTCTTTCACCATTTTGCGATGCTTAACTGACGTGTACCTTCATCTCACAAGACAATGCTGACCGTCAGATGATCTCCAAGATGCATGATCTTTACCATTTTTCCATTTTGCGAAGCTTATCCGATGTGCATCTCGTGAAATCACGCATGCCATTGATCTTCTTCAAACCTTCTCGCTCATTAATCCTTCGCCATTTCGCTAACCTTATCCGGCAAGCATAATTCCTTCATGAATCCACGCGCACCGTCGATCATCTCTGAACCTGCATGATCTTTAACTCATCTGTTCTCTGCAAAACTCACCCACCTCGGGATCCATGCCTACGTGGGGTCCATCTGGTCACCACTTGTCAGCTTCCTTGGTCACCTCAGAAAGTGTGCCCACATGCGTTGGGTCCACCTTGGCATGCAATAGATACCTTGTGTCAAAAGCCCCTTGAGGCTTTGATATTATATGTGGGTGGAGTTTTAGTTATAAATACCACAAATGTGGGACTAATACTTTTTGCCTAGGAATGCACTTTGAAGAGTTTTTTGAGACTTTTAATGGCACCTTTGCATTCGCCTGAAAGTTTTAATACCCATCGCCATGCAGGAAGAGAGGAGGTTGAAGGCACTACACATGCCAAATGCAATTTGTAATTTTAATGCCTCCAAATGTCCACACACATCAGGGAGGAAATGATGTCATTTGCTTTAAAATTTTTAACTTTATTCATGCCCATATAATACTACTATTTACATTTAGTCTGAGACTTCAACGCAGCCTAATATTGTTGTTTGCATTTGGTCTAAGACTTCATTTGCTGAAGTTTAAATGCTGCCCTCCAAACACCCACAATTCCATGTAGAGGAGAGTTGATTGCATTGCAGATTTCACTATGTGTCCAATGTGGGAGGGGGAAACAACTACCACATTTCATCAGCTTGGAAGTTTAAACATTTCGCAAACTCCACTCTACATTCAACACCTTTCCTCCACCACACTGTCTATTGTACCTTGTGTTTTATTTACTGAAGGTTTTCTGTTGTTTGCATTTGCTGAAACTACTAAACCTCCCTTTACTTCTCTAACTCTATACATCTGCAAAGAGGATGGGTAAAGATTGTAAAGTTTGGGTTTTACACTTGCAAATGGCACTTGCTTGAAGCTTCTGCTGCCCATGTGCATTTGTTTGCAAATTTTTATTATGCAAGATGCCGAAGGTTGTCATTTATTTGTTGATTTGCCAATTTGCTTTAAAGTTTTTGAATGCCCCAACTCCACCACATAGCAAAGAGAATTTGATAAAGGTTAAGGAATTTGATTTTAAGCCTAGCAATCACATTTGCTGATACTTCTAAACTCTTATCCATTCCATGCCATCTGCCAGGGAGAATGCTACCAAAATCCAAAACTTTGGTTTTACGCCCTTTCAGCTATCAAATAGCCAGACATCTGCTTCAATGTACCATTAATGTCCATATTGCTCTTATAATATTCTCTATCTTCTTCTATATCTCTTAAATCAATAAAACACATGATTTAAAAAATAACAATTAAAACTTTGCCTGAAAAGATGCATGAAGCGGGAAGCTAGGTTGGGCCCCAAAGTGGGTCCGGCTAAAAAAAATTTGTTTTCATGCAATTGACCCCTGAAATGATTCAAAAGCCTTAAACATACCTCTGGAATCGATCGGCACCATTTTCGGATCATTAAACTGAGTTTTGCAGCTTTCACGCGCCTGCGCCACATTTTCACATTTAATCGCTAAGACGTAATTTTCAAACTAGTCAAAACACCTGTCTGGACATTGCTAACTGGTTTGTCAAGACGAATCCCGAGTGAAAAGATATTAATTGTCAAAAATGACCAACTGGCTTTGTCGACACTACGGACCTGATGAAGTCAATGCTTAGGCAACTCATGATGCCTTTCTTAAAAATACCAAATGACCTCTGTAGACCCTCAAATTTGAGACATAGGTAACTTGAAGTACATATCATAACTTAGAATACTCAGTTCAACCAAAAGGTTGACTGGGTGCAAATGGTGCGCTCATGAAAATGGCTACTTTAATTGATGCAACAATGAAAGTATAGATCACTGAAATAGATGACTCAAGAAACCCTTTTGAAAACCGATCAAACGGATTGGGAGGAGCTTGAAATTTGAAACATAGCTTTCCATTTATACAAATAACTGACCAGAACAAACATTCTGACATAACACTCACTAAGGCAACTTTTACATTTATGCAAAAATAGGGCTCCAACTAGCTGCTAAAACAAGGACTTATCAAACAACACAAACTGCAAACGGATTGAACTTGCAAACTGAGAAAATGGATTCACAAAGACTTTAAATTTTGAATGGAGTCTCACATTTATGCATATAATTCAATCCATTTTTAATTTCAATATAAATATCAAGAGGGAAAAAGATATAGGAGCTCAAAGTAGGCTACTTAATAAAATCTGCATATGTGCCTAAAATGCACTTTTAGCTCACCCCTTGAAATGGGTACCTGATAAACTAATCCAAATTGAAAACTAAAATTTGCAACACACTTCATAGGCCAAATGAAAGGTGTAGGACACATTTTCCAAGCCTTACCATTTGAAAATCAACTGGCTCCATTTTACCCCCTCTCTAACTAGGCCATTCAAACTGACTCATTTTATAATCATTCGGAAATGCAGAGCAAAATTTTGAAATGGCTCTCTCAAATTCACTCAAATTTAATGAGTCCCAACACAACTGGTAAGTGATGATAGTGAGGAAGAAGATGAAGAATCTAATTGTTGGACACAATGGATCACTGAGAGGGGGGTGAATCAGTGATTTAAACACTTCTTTCTTAATCAAGGATATACCAGTACTATATAAAATAAACAAAGTGTTGATTGGTAAACAAAACAATGGAAAATAAGTGGGTGAAAGGATTTTCTATAAATTCAATATACTACATACATAAGAATGCATCACATAATACCAAATATATGAGGAAAATCCAAAGTGGGAAAAACTTCGGTGAGAATAGCTGTTGGAGATCTTTTGTTGCAATCCAGCCTCACATTGAAAAATATCTGATTACAATTTTAGGGCACCAACCCTTGATTTATGAGCACTGACTCAAAGGAGCACCAACCCCTGATCAATTTATAGGATACAACCTAAAGTAGCTAAACCCCTGCACTAAGCACCTACTTAGTGAAGACAATATGAAAATTCAAATACATAAATAAAATTCCCTGTTGCAAATGAAGTTTTACAACCCTTAAATACTCTACACTACCGGTTTCAATCTTACCAATCTATGAAAACTCTGCACATCCTACAATAATGCCTTTATGCAAAGTCTTACTTTCCTAAACATTCTCTCCCTCTGACTGTTGGATTCACTTTACACTTGACCACACTTTTCCAAATTCAACCTCTATCAGTTTTGACCCCTCTGTGTTCTACGCTTTCTCTGTTGGGTTATCCTTTTCTGATGAATAATGATGAACAATAGATACCCCAACCGGTACTAAGAGGGGGGGTGAATCAGTACAAGCAAAAACTTTCTCAACAACTTATCTAGTTAAAGCAATACCAAATGATTATCTCCATTACTCAACTTAACCACAACAATACCGGTTAAACATAGTAAGACACTAGACACCATAAACTGATAAGTTTGAACGCTTCAAATACGATCAATTCTTGACATCAACTTCACCCATAAACATATGCATGTGGTATACTAGAAATACTATAACCTATTAACTTTGCATGCATAATCTTCTAACCAAATACTTCATAAGTATCACATGAAAAATGCATAACACATAACACAAATTTTTCACATGGAAACCCAAATGGGAAAAACCACGGTGGGAATGAATACCCACAAGCTTGTTTTGAACTCTTTTGAAGCTCTCCTTGTTAGGAGCCTAGTCTGGTTAAAGAATTTACAATAAGGTTCTGCTAGGAACCGATCATGTTAGAGATCACCCAGTTAAGGGATGGCTATATACCCTATTAAAGGTTGAAACCCTATTAAAGGTTACCTCACTAGAGGATTTGAAGAACTCAATGATCTTGAGTCACCTAGTTACAGGTTTTACAATAAGGCTGTTAAAGCTACTCAGTAAAGGGATTTCCAATTGTTGAAATGATTAGAAGACAACATGTAAAACTTTGATTTGATAACAACACTACATGCCAAGGAAGATCCTTTTCATATCCTCTACTCTATAATCACACTCTATAGTTTCCCTCTTATTGGTCAGGCAAGTATCAAGTATCTCATCACTCGGATACACACACATAATATTTTCCAACAAATTTACAATAACAAACATCATCAACCTTATAGGAAATAGTTAGGTCGGTAACATAAACCCTAAACTCTAAGCATTTTAGGTTTACAACATAGGCGGTCCAATCCTGACCGTCCAAACACTTTGTATAGAGCATTACAATTTCAAATAGATCACAAGACAATCTACATCATTCATTCTTCACTGCACATGGGAATTAGTAACTCATCACACTCTCTTCTCATTCCACTAAGAAGAATGATCATTCCCGAGGTAGAATTCAAACATGATTGATCTTCTCATGCAAGATCCTCAAGAAAACCCTTCATGTGCACAAGACTGACGTAGCACCTCGATCTCATTCACATCTCTTAGCACCGATAGTCACACTAAGTGAAACCCTGACACCGGTTCACTTGAACCTATTGACATCAATGACAACATATATTATCATCATATCAACATGTCGGTTCTGTTGGTATTTTGGTATGGTTTTGTCATTTATGTCAACACCTACTAACACTTATCAACTCTGGCACTTTGGAGAATCAACAACATTCACTGGCAAGCAAATGACTGATGCACAGTCATTGGTATCTAGTTACCGGCAGGATATAATGATCACCGACACTTGGAATGGCATGGAAAACACTTGGTTTTGTCGAAGAGATTGTTTGGACACTTTTTCTTAGAGATTTTTTTATTGGCATATTCATATTTGCATATTTGTTGTTACTGGCAAATAGGTCCAAGTTATACACTAGCAGTATTATCTTTTCTAGATCAGCATGACATGCTATGGAGATGATTTATTATTGTTGTAAATACATCAAGCCGACATGTTGAATCGGTTATTGCATCGGATATTATTTTAATTATAAATTGATTTTATTGTAATATCTTTTAGAGATGACCTACTAAAATTGGTCCTATGTTATGATATAAATGTAAGATCTTATTTGTAAGATCGGGTGTGGAATGTGAAGAAGAATTGTGAGAAGGTATATGTGAGAATAAGCAGAGCTATACACATAGACATCATTTGAAGGTGAAGCAAGGTTTTTGTGAAAGTATATCAAAACTACACTAGTACTGAATCCAGCATATGAATATGCTATTTTGAGCAGTACATTCTTATTGAATTTAACCATCCAATTGTAGTCAGTGTAACTCCTATTTTGTGTTTGAGCAGTGAGCTCTAGGTGCTTACCTTTCTGCATGTGCAGACCCCATTTGTATACACTTAATATCTACAGTAGTATCATCTGATTGTGGGTAAGGTTTCCCACCATGGTTTTTCCCCTTACACAGTTTCCATGTACAAATATTGGTGTTATGTGTTGTGGATGACTTTGTCTTTTTGTTTCATGCATTAATCTTTACCGGTATTTCAATTATCTGATAAAACTGTCCACCGATATAAAAGATTGGTTTACCAGTATTAAGCAATAAGTTGGTTAAGTTGTTTTGGTTTGAAATTATTTGACAACTGATTCACCCGCCCCCCTCTCAGTTGTCTTCGAGACCTAACAGGTTCATCATATACTACTGATATCCAACAATCTCCTCCTTTGGCATTGATGTCAATACTCAGTGTAGCATTGCATATTGAAAACATTATAAACCAATGCATCTTGCATAAACCAGTGTATATGCATCATCAAATATCTTCTCCCCATTCATCATATATCTTCTCCCTCTTTGACAACAATGCCAAAGTGGAGGCATAAGCTTCCAAAATCTACTATGCTACTCCCCCTAAGGAGTAGCATCCTTCAACACATCAATCCTGAAATATTTGTCACTGTAGTACTTTAACTGATGCAGAGCACACAACTTTAGTTGACTTCATGAAGGGGCAAAACCCCTAATTCACCTCTCAAATAGGTAAATGTGTTCTTTGGTAAGGGCTTAGTGAATATATCTGCTAGCTGCTCCTTACTAGAAACATGTTATAGTACAACCTCCTTATTCTAAACTTTCTCTCTCAAAAAGTGATATTTAAGCTCAATATGCTTAGTTCTAGCATGCAATACCGGATTCTTGGAAATATTTATTGCACTTGTGTTATGACAAAATATGTTCACCGGTTCAGATATAAGTACCTTCAAACCCTCCAATACATGCTTCAACCAAATTGCTTGAGTATAGTTCATAAATGCTGCCACATATCCTGCTTCAGCTGTAGATTGAGAAGTACAACTCTTCTTCTTACTTGTCCACGATACTAATCTTCCACCAAGAAAGAACGCTCCACTGGTTGTTCTTTTCTGGTCATCCACATTACCTGCCCAATCGACATCGGTATATACTTTGAGATTATATTCACCATTATATGTATACCACAATCCATAATCAACTATTCCTTTCTGATATCTAAGAATCCTTTTAACAACTACCAAGTGGGATTCTCTTGAGCATTTTTGAAAATGAGCTACTATGCCTACTGCATGAGCAATATCTGGTTTGCTATGTACCACATAGTGTAGTTTACTGGTCATTGACCGGTACTCTTTTTCATTCACCGATGCTGAGTCATCTTCCTTGGTCATTTTATAGCCAGTCACCATCAGTGTACCAACCGGTTTGATTTCCTCTATGCCAAAAGTCTTCAATACCTCTTTGACATACTTGGACTGGGTAATAAAGATACCTTCTTTCATATGTTGAATCTGTAAACCAATGAAGAACTTTATTTCTCCTATCAAAGACATCTCAAACTCTTTCTTCATTTTATCTGCAAACGCATGACTCATTTTATCATCTCCTCCAAAGATTATGTCATCCACAAACACTTCACAGATCAAAACCTGATCACCTTCTGATTTCAAGTAGATGTTGTTATCTTCACTTGTTCTCTAAAATCCAATCTTCACAAGATGAGAGTGTAGTCTTTCATACCATGCCCTAGGTGCTTGTTTCAGTCCATATAGGGCTTTGTGTAACCTACACACCATGTTACTATTTTCTGATAAGGCAAACCCTTCTAGTTTCTCTATATACACTTCTTATTCTAGGATTCCATTCAGAAAAGAAGACTTCACATCCATTTGATAAACCTTCAATCCCTTAAATGTTGCAAATGCAAGTAGCATTCAAACACCTTCTAGTCTAGCCACAAGAGCAAAATTTTCTCCATAGTCTTCTCCCTCCTCCTGAGTGTTTCCCTTGCATACAAGCCTAGCCTTGTTTCTTACAACTATGCTTTCTTCATTTAGCTTATTCCTAAAGACCCATTTGGTACCTATGACATTTTTATGTTCCGGTCTAGGTACCAAAGACCATTTTGCATTCTTTTCTATCTGATCTAGCTCTTCTTCCATTTTTTTAATCCAGTCTTCATCTATAAGAGCTTCTTTGGAGGTCTTGGGTTCAAGTTTAGAAATCATGCAAGAGTTCTCCTTCACTTTTCTTCTAATGAGTATCCCTGCATCTATATCTCCTATGATTTGGTTTGGATCATGATGCAGTTTCACATATCTGGGAATGACTTTAACTTGATCTGCTAGATTTGCTTCTCCTCTTACTACAACTTCTACCGGTACAAGAATACTAAGATCTTTACAAGTTTCTTTCTTAACTGGTTCCCTAAAGGCTATACCCAATTCATTTTCTAGTTCTTCACTGCATGTTTCCTTAGGTTCTTCAAGGGATTCATCAACCCTAACATTGATACTTTCAACAATCTTTTGTGTTATATTGTTGTAGCACTTGGGAGCTTTTCTCTTAGTGGAATATCCCAGAAACATTCCTTCATCACATTTAGTATCAAATTTGCTCAAATGCTCACCTCTCTTGATATAACACTTACTACCAAACACTTTAAAGTAACTCACAATGGGCATTTTCCTAGTCCAATATTCATAAGGGGTTTTATCTTTGTCTTTCTTGATGAGAATGCAGTTCATAGTGTATATTGTAGTGCTCACCGCTCGTTTCCAAAAAGTGTGAGCAACCTTTCCTTGGATCAACATTGTTCTGTCTGCTTCAACTATAGTCATATTATTTCTTTCTTCTATGCCATTCTATTGTGGTGTCCTTGGGGCAGACAACTACCTCTTGATACCATTATCTTCATAGTACTTATTGAATTCATCAGAAGTGAATTCTCCTTCTTGATCAGTTCTTAGGCATTTTATCTTTTTACCACTTTGTTTCTCTACTAATGCTCTGAAAGCTTTGAACTTTCCAAATTCTTTAGAATTATCTTTCAAGAATGTGACCCACATCATTCTTGAGCAATCATCAGTAAGAATCATAAAATACCTATCTCCTTGAATACTTCTAGTTTTCATAGGACCACATAAGTCAGTATGCACAAGATCAAGTAAATTTTTTGCTGAGAAAGACTTACATTTAAAAGTTGAGGAAGACATATTCCCAAGTTGACATTATCTGCACAAAGAATTCTCAAGTTTGTTTAGCAAAGGTAATCCTCTTACCGCCTTGATCTTACTAGCTTTAACAATGTTGTCAAACTTGATATGACAGAGTCTCCTATGCCATATCCAACTATCATCAAACTTAGCCATTAGACACTGACTTATCTTGGCATTCAACTGAAATAGGTTACCTCTGGTTTGCTTACCGGTGGCAACAAGTTCACCACTCTTCCGAATTATATTGTAGATTTTGCCTTTGAATTCCAAAACTAGTCCTTTGTCATTCAACTGAGCAACACTCAATAGGTTATGCTTAAGACCTTCTACTAATAGTAGACATCATCTCCACTACTCTGTCCATTCAGTGGGATGGATCCTTTACCTTTCACCAAGCACAGTGCATCATTTCCAAATCTGACAACACCTCTATCATATTCCTCCAGAGATAGAAACTTTCTTCAATCACCAGTCATGTGGTGAGAAGAACTACTATCAATTATCCACTCATTGGAATTGTCAATGTGGGAGACAAGAGCTTTCTTGTCTGACACTTCTTCCTTTACTGCTACAAACACTATGTCTTCATTTTCTTCATCAGTGACACCCTCATCCATAGCAACTAGACAATTTCTTTTGTTTCCTCCTTTATATTTTCTAAACCCCTCTGGTTTATCCTTATTGTCATTGTTAGGACAATTAATAGCTATATGTCCTATCTTGTTGTAGGAAAAACATTTCAAAGGAAGTTTACCTCTATATTTTCTAGTTCCCTTCAGAAGTCTTTTAGTAAGAAGAGCTTAAAACTCCATTATAATCTCTTCATCATCCACATCTCTGCATTGTCTGGACTCATAACTAGTACAAGTTTCTTTTCCTTTTCTGAATGGTACAGTAGATGCTTTAAAGGCTGATTCAGTCTTCTGAACACTACCATCATAGCTATTCAACTCATATGAAGTTAACTTTGCAATGATAGAATCTAAGGATACCTTGGTTTTATCAATAGACCTTAGTTCCTGGATAACATCAACTCTAATTGCATAGATTGGTAACAATGATCTAAGAACTTTACTAACAATAGTGGTATCATCAATAGTTCCACCAATGCTTTTGATATCTCCAACCATAGTCTTAATCCTAATGCCATACTAATGAATGGTTTCACCTTCAACCATCCTCATATCCTCAAATTTACCTCTAAGGCTTTCTTCCTTAGCTTGGTTCACATGCTCATTATCACCATAGATGCTTTCCAGTGCATCCCATACATCCTTTCCAATGCATCTCATACATCCTTAGGTGTGTCCTTTTCTTGTACATCAATAAACTCAATATCTAATAGACTATTGATAAGGGCTTCCATGACTTGCCCATTTTATCGAATCTCTCTCTTCCGATCATTAGTCAGAGTGCCAATGGGAGTAACATAGGAATTCTCAACATAGCTCCAACGTTGAGCACCCATACTTTGGATATAAATCTTCATTCTGTCCTTCAATATCTTAAAGTTATCTCTATTGAACTTAGGACCTTCCCTCTTCATCATTACAATAGGATCTTTTACCCCAAGCAGTTAAGCTTATATCACTGAGGACCTAGAGTTGCTTTGATACCAATTGATAAATAATGATGAACAACAAATACCCCAATTGGTATTGAGAGGGGGGGTGAATTAGTACAGGCAAAAACTTTCTCAACAACTTATCTAGTTAAAGAAATGCCAACTGGTTATCTCCATTACTAAACTTAATCACAAGAATACCGGTTAAACACAGTAAGACACCAAACACCATAAACTGATAAGTCTGAACACTTCAAATATGATCAATTCTTGACATCAACTTCAGCCATAAACATATGCATGTGGTATACTAGAAATCCCATAACCTATTAACTCTGCATGCATAATCTTCCAACCAAATACTTCATAAGCATCACATGAAAAATGCATAACACATAACACATAGATTTTTCACATGGAAACCCAAATGGGAAAAACCACGATGGGAATGAATACCCACAAGCTTGTTTTGAACTCTTTTGAAGCTCACTCTGTTAGGAGCATAGTTCGGTTAAAGACTTTACAATAAGGTTCTACTAGGAACTGATCCTGTTAGAGATCACCTAGTTAAGGGATGGCTATATACCCTATTAAAGGTTACCTCGCTAGAGGATTTGAAGAACTCAATGATCTTGAGTCACTTGGTTATAGGTTTTATAATAAGCTTGTTAAAGCTACCCAGTAAAGGGATTTCCAATTGTTGAAATGATTAGAAGACAATAGGTAAAACTTTGATTTGATAACAACACTACATGCCAAGGCAGATCTTTTTCATATCCTCTACTCTCCAATCACACTTTGTAGTTTCCCTCTTACTGGTATGGCAAGTATCAAGTATCTCATCACTCGGATACACACACACACAACATTTGCCAACAAATTTACAGTAACAAACTGTAAAGCGGAAAAATTGAACCCTAGTTGTTCTCCCCTCCCCAACTCCAAGGAGAGAGAAGGGGGAGTCACTAGGGTTGATGGTTTTCACTTAGGAGAGACTTTACATTCAAAAGAGGGGTTGAAACCCACAAGATCCAATCCCACGCAATGCAAGATTGGATTCTATATGAGTTTCAAGGGTTGTGATAGCAAGGATACCCTCTTTTGTAAAGAAATGTGGAAAGAATGATTGAACTAGGAATGCATGTAAAATAGGAAAGATTCACTTGTAAACAGAGATAGGGATATGGGATGAAGCTAAAAACCTAGAATTAGTAGTAAAATGTCGAGACGGTTCTATTCTGCAAATTTGAGCAAAAGTTGACGGGACGATGGCGCCTGCCGTGCACACGGTCCTCCGAAAAATTCGTGAAACGAAGGTGGATCTATTCGTCTCTGCACAAGGATTCCAGATCTTCAATTACAGCCGCGTACCTACAACCTACACATAGAAAAGAGAGGACAATTGGGGGGTTGGGGATGAGGGGTTTGCCTTTAGGTCAAACCCCTATTTTGGAATTAACCAAGAAATGAGAATGCTATAAATGTAAATGTTTGTAATGTAAACAAGTACTGATACCTTGTTGTAAGAATGTTTGTATTCTTACATGCGAAGGTGTAATGTATGTTGTATGTGATCTCCTCTTCAATGGTTGAATCCTTGTCTTGAATGCAACACTTAGCCTTGAATGGAGACTTAGAATGCTCAATTGCTTGAAGCAATGCTTGAATGCTTGAATGCTTGAATGTTTGAATGTTTGAATGTTTGAATATCGTTTCCGCCTTTTTTCCTTTCTCTCAAAATGAGAGAGGAAATGCAGTTTTTATGCTTGTCAATTAGGGTTGAAAGACTGATTTTCCCGACCTTAGGCCGACTAGGAAATATTATTTTCCAATTTGCAAACTTAAAGACCCGAAGCCCCAAAAGAGACCGGGCCCAAAATAGGGCCAGGGACCAGGGCGCTGGGTGCCATGGTCCTGGGGGACCAGGGCGCTGGGTGCCCTAGTCCTGAAGGACTAGGGCACTGGGCGCCATGGTCCCACCTCCAGGGACAGCGGGGTGCAAGGAGGATCAGGCCAGGGTGCTGAAAAATGCAGTTTTTGGTGTCATGAACAAGTTTCCATGTTGCATCGCCATCTTGAAGACCCAAAATGCAGTCGAAATTGCAAGTGTCTCCATTTAGGTTCCATGTTGCATCGCCATCGTGAAGACCCAAATGCAGTCGAAATTGCAAGTGTCGCAATTTTAGGATGCTACACAAACATCGTCAACCTTATAGGAAACAGTTAGGTCAGTAGCATAAACCCTAAACCCTAAGCAGCTTAGGTTTACAACACAGACAGTCCAATCCTAACCATCCAAACACTTTGCAGAGAGCATTACAATTTCAAATAGATCACAAGGTAATTTGCATTGTTCATTCTTCACCGCACATGGGAATTAGTAACCCATCATGCTCTCTTCTCATTCCACTAAGAAGAATGATCATTCCCGAGGTAGACTTCAAACGTGGTCAATCTTCTCATGCAAGATCCTCAAGAAAATTCTTCATGTGCACAAGGCTGACGTAGCAGCTCAATCTCATTCACATATCTTAGCTAACTCATCACAAAGTATCATCAGTTGCATTGCACAAGATGGATCACCAAACCAATAACCATAGAACTGAGACTATCATCCGGTAGTCACACTAAGTGAAACCCTGACATCGGTTTACTTGAACTTATTGACATCAATGACAACATACATTATCATCATATCAACATGTCAGTTCATCATATGCTACTAATATCCAACATTTTCACTCTTTTACTTGCTCCTTATTACCGGTACACAAGCACTTTAGATTTTTTCTTATTTATTACTCAAATAGACTTTGTACACACACTTTCATTCCCAACATCAACACTTATCAGTCTCAGGTTAGTATCTTTTAAACTTAAGGCTTCCCACCAGAAACTAATTCAAACTTAGGACGGTTAGGATTTCCCTCCGTCAATCAAATCAGTACCCAATCTGTTTCGATCTACCTTGGATCACTCACCTGCTTTGGGGAGATAAATCATCACGCATTTTTAATCTGTCTAAAGCATGTTTTCCAAAAATAGAAAACCTAACCCTATTTTACGGCCTTGAAATATGTTGACACATTTATGATTCAGCTGTTTCATTCTTGAGGTCAATCTACAATTGAATTTCATGCTTTGAACACAATCCCTCAACTATTTGATCATTCTTTGCCATCCATTCTCCCTCAAGCTGCATCAGTCAGATATCAACTCGTGATTTGTGGTTTTATCATTTAATGACCACCTACTACACAGACAACCTTGTCAATGAAAAATTCACTGACCTCTGCATATTTTCCACCTTATCTCCACAGGGAACACATCAACATACATTCAACTCACTGACAAAGAGTCAATTCAAACTAGAACATCTCTACCAGTACAAACCTTTACTGGTATGTTTAACACACTAAACAATCACTCTTACTAGAAACACATCATCTTGATAGTTGATCTTTCTTTCTGGTATGTCTTCATTCAATTCTTTTTGTTATGCTCACTAGGTGTTGTTGTGATTCATCTAATATTCTGTCTCTTCATCACAAACAAACAACCAGCCTTCATACCAGTTTATGCCTTACCGATTATTACTCAAGCATGCCAACACACTCCTGCATCTCACCTCACACCAATGATAGCATGTGTCAACTCAGAGCATACTTATCTTCTTTATGTCGGTTCAATCTTCTTCATATCAGTTGAGACACTTTACTGATAACCTGTGATACCGATTGACATCAATGAAAACTCAATGCCAACAATCTCCCCCTTTGGCATTGATGTCAACACCTTCTGTACCGGTTTCTCTCCCTCTTGGACAACAATGACAAAGGGATCCTTAGTCTGACACCAATCATACTACTAGACTCCAACCTTATTCTCTCCCTTTAGAGTTGACTTAGAACTCATTCCTTCAACTGGTAGGACACATTCCCCCCCTATGTCCATGCTTCATTATTCAAGAGTCATAAGATAATAACAATTATTGATTCCCCTTGAACCATACATCTCCCTACACATTTAAGTGTTTCCTGATGTTGTAACAACTCCCATATTTTTTCTCAAGTACTCAAATGTGTCCAAAGGAAGTGGCTTAGTAAATATGTCAACAATTTGCTCACCGGTTGGAACATACTCTACTATGACCTCCTTGTTTGCTACCTTCTCCCTCAAGAAATGATACTTGATTGCAATATGTTTTGTTCTTTAGTGCATTACTAGATTATTGGAGATGTTGATTGCACTTGAGTTATCACAACATATTGGAGTAGATTCTGGTATCTCCTCCTATATGTCCTTTAGTATCTACTTTATCCACAATACCTGTGAACAACATGTAGCAACTGTTATATACTCGGTCTCAGTAGTAGATAATGACATTGAATATTGCATCTTGTTGTGACATGATACTAACCGGTCTCTTAAGTAGAAAGCACCTCCACTTGTACTCTTCTAGTCATCAATATATCATGCCCAATGTGCATTAGTATAAGCTTTCAAAGTGAATTGTCCTTTCTTTAGATACCACGGGCCATAACTGATTGTTCCTTGCAAGTACTTGAAGATTCTCCTAACTGCATTTAAGTGAGACTGTTTAGGAGAAGCTTGGAATCTTGCAACCATGCAAACCTCTTGTACAATATCTGGTCTAGATGCTATTAGATATAACAAATTACCAATCATAGACCTATAGAGTGTCTTCTCTACTTCCAATGACTCATCTAGTTTGCTCAATTTACAATCAGTAACCATGAGAGTACTTACCAGTTTGTTGTCCTCCATTTAAAAAAATTTCAGCATGTCTTTAACATACTTGGTTTGTGAGACAAAAATTACTTTCTCCTACTATGAGATCTGCAAACCAAGAAAATAAGACAACTCACCCAGCATGGACATCTCAAATTATGTCTTCATCAGATCTCCAAATTATTTGCACATGATGTCCTTGTCTCCACCAAAGATAATGTCATCCACATATAAAACAACTATAATCATATGATCTCCATTTACCTTGATATACAAGTTGATGTCAACATTCCCTTTTCGGAATCCTTTCTCTTTCAAGTATTTGTCTAACCTAGAATACCATGCTCTAGGTGCCTACTTAAAACCATACAAGGCTTTCTTGAACTGACATACAAAAATCTCATGATCATGTAATAGATATCATTCTGGTTGTTTCATATACACCTCTTCTTCAAGATTACCATTCAAAAATGCAGATTTGACATCCATTTGGTAAACCTTGTATCCTTTATAGGCAAAGAAAGCTAAAAAAATCCTTATTGCCTATAACCTAGTGTAGCTAGGAATTTGGAATTCATCAAAGCAATAGATATTAAACTAGCTCAATCACAAAAACTAGATTGCAATGATAAGAAATCCTAATTACAATCAATAAAGGCATGAAGATGAAATATTACAATAAAAAAAAGCAAACCAAAGCCTATATCTCCTTCATTATTCCTCCATTGTCCCGCTTTCTCCTTCAAATTACTTTGTTTGTGGATCTCACCTACAAGTGCAAAAGCATAGTATGAAAGCAAGATTGACAAGATGAAATGGCAGCGTAAGGATACTAGAAGCATGATTGATTCTGAAAATCTGATTGATGATCTAATTTATAGACAAATTGGAGAGAGGACAAAATTAGCATGAAGAGATTTGAAAGGAAATTTCAAATCAAGAATGACAAACATGACAAAATTGACATGCAAGATTGATTGATTGACAAATTATGACAAATTATGACAAGGTTAAAATGCCATTCCCATGACAAAAGGGAAGAGAGAAAATAGCCTCCATGATTGCAAAAATTGGAAGCATAAACATAGGAGAGAATTAGGGAATGAATTTAGAGGAAATATTAGAAAAATTGAAGAAAATAGGAGAAATAGAAATTAGGAATTAGGAGAAATTAGCAAATTAGAAAATTGAGGAAAAAGATGAAATAGAAATTAGGTGAATTAATTAATAGGTTTTCATCCATTAATTAATTCATGAAAAGAGACCTAGGACTAAATAAATAGATTTATTTAACCCACAAAGAAGAAGAAAAGGATTAAATGAACAAATCATAAAACCCTAGAAATAAGAGGACAAGGAATTAGGTCAAGACAACAAGAAATTAGTGTAGGTTCGATCATGATTCTGATTGACAAAGGACCAATGTTAATAAATGATTGAGATTGGTTGACAAAAATTGATGACAAATTGACCAAGATTGACAAGGAGATCAAATTGATAGGCACCAATTGACGAGGAACAATGACTAATTGATCCAAATTGACATGATTGAAAAGGACAAGGATCGATGATGAATCAATCGCAAAATGACAAGATTGACAAGGACAAGGATCGATGACGAATCGATCACAAAATGATGAGATTAAAAAGAGGACAAAACCCTAATTATATCATCGATTAAGATTGATGATGTACAAAATGATGATAAATGAGCACGCACCATGATGCGACAAGATAAGATCGACCAAAATCATGATTGAAGATTGTTATCGACAAGACCTAATTCGAAAGCGATAAAAATGAGGAATGCAGAAGAAGGACTCGATGCTCGCAAATGATAAAGACCAAGTGCGCAACATAGAAGAAATGTTAATGTGATGCAAGAACCCTAAAATAAGGCAATGTGCAAATGTTAAAGTATGACTCCGCAAGCGTTGACCATTTTTAGATGTCTACATTTTGCCCCTCTTTGAGACAATGCGATTTTAAGCATTGTTTCAAAGAACAATAATGAAAATGCCACAGACAATAACAATGACATATGCATGCCCCCTCAAGGAATTGGCCAAAAAATCTAGAAAAGAGGCCAAGTGATTGATAAGAATGACAGAAGACAATAGGTTCGAATGGACTGCCAAGACTGACAAAAGAAATGTTAGTAAAAAGAAATTAGACAGAGGACAGTTAGAGATGAAGGAAAACTTGCTTTCACAAATGCACATAAGTAGGTGATAACCTTTATTTATTGTAGCAAAGCGGATGTAGAGCATCGTGGCATTGAAGGCCAGAGCTGGAACGCAACCCTTTTGGCAAAAGACAGACACATTGCACACAAGGAATGAGTGAAGCATCCTAGGGTGCATACATCAAGGGTCGAGGTATGTGCAGCATTCATAAAGTGAATGTACTTATCACAGACACCCAATGATATAGTTGCCCCAGTTTGTGACAAACATTCCACAAACAGAAAACAACAAAAGAGACCATGAACCATCTCGATCACTGTAAATCACTCAGTGACATCATCGAGAAACATAGGAACATGATCAAAGCCAAAGATAAATCAGTAAAAAGATAAGACACATAAATTCAACCAAGTCAAACAAACATTCTGATCGTCATTGTCAAAAGTGGAGAACAAGAAGGATCATGCTATCTAGTTTCAGGGAATGCATTACCCCATCTAAGACAAGACACTGTTTGGTTTCGAGTATACCACACCTTGTATAAGACCCATGATAATAGTGGCAAGGATGAATGGTAATGTTGATGCTATTTTAATTGATGTGACAACTGTGATCAGGTTGAATGCTTGCTTGGTGGAATAGTTTATTTGTTAATGTGTGATTTCATTAAAGCACAATGTTTGATTGATTGTCATGATGTATGCTCAACGATCTATCTATGCACAAAGGGGACCATTTATTGACAAAATGCAAAATACCAAAGAAATTTTTTTGTTCATTTTTCAGGACTTTATTTGACTTTTTAGGGATTTTTTTTTCAGGACATTATTTGATTTTTAGGGATTTTTTCAGGACATTATTTGATTTTTAGGGATTTTTTCAGGACATTATATGATTTTTAGGGATTTTTTTAGGACATTATATGATTTTTAGGAATATTTTCAAGACATTATTTGATTTTTAGGGATTTTGTCAGGACATTATATTGATTTTTTGGAGATTTTTTCAGGACATTTTTGAATGTTTTTGGATTATTTGGGGACATTATTTGATTTTTTTTGGATTATTTCATGATTTTGCCCCCAGTGTCTAGAAAGGCAAGGAATATGATAGGTGAATAAATAGGCTTGCTGAAATGATGGTGGATAGAGGAAAGACAAAGGCCTTTTATTATGGAGACAATGGGACAAAAGATTGGATATGGCAATGTAAAGCAATGACCAGGCATGAGGGACATGTCAAGAGGTTTTTGAAACCATGTTTAAATTTTGTGTCCTTATGTCAGATCAAGATCAAGGGACAGAAAGAGTGTATGGATAGTGATAAGATATGGATAGGATAAGAAAGACCAAGAATGGATAAGGGACATGGACTGAAGGTTGGGATAGGATATGGGATAGTGGCAGAAAGTTGCAATAAGCCAGGGAATATGGATGAAAGGTTATAATAAGCAAATGGATAAAGACCAAAACCTATGATGGACTAAAAGCTATAAATAGGATGAATGACACTCATGAAGATCCTTAGTCTTGTCAAGATCAAAGGTGGAAAGGGAAATTGGACATGAGGGACAATAGGATATGAAGGGTAATGACAGGGATTCGATAGGATGATGGAACAATGAAGGACAAAAGGATATGATAGGATAAAACCTGTCCCCAAGTATGGTATGCAAGAAGTTCATATATTACGCATGATGCCTTTTTGCCAGGTTTTCATCATGGTACTTGCCCAAGGTGCCTATTTGCCAGGTTTTCACCAGTGGACGAATTATTTTTGCTTTACTTTTTTTTTTTGTTTCTTTTTTTCCTTTTTTTTTCACCTTTTTTTTTTTTTTTGACTTTTTCAATAGAAGATGGACACATGATAGGGGATGGAAGAAGGACTCAAACATCTTTTTGTTTGGATAGTAGCCTTGAAAAAAATGGACCATGACCTTTAAAAACATGCTCAAAGACATTGGTAGGATAAGGACATGGAAAAAGAGATGAAATTAAGGCAAGGATTTATGCAAAGGATGGGATCAAAGGGATCGAAGGATGGAAAATATGCATTGGATAATGGATAGGGTATTGGAAGAATTGGGCTTCATTGGATGGAAATGTGGGCAAGATCAACATTGGCACACACCTTGAGGGGTGATGGACTGATGGAGGAAAAATGGATCTCAGATTGTGAGATTTGGATGGAGGAATAGCATGGGATTTTGGGACATAAGGGCCCAAAATGGATGAAGAAGGTGATGAAGGAATAGACTTGGAAGGTTTGGATGGAGGAATAGCAATTGTAGATGCCAATTTTGATGTTTCTTTAGGATTTTGTGCTTCAAGGAGCCTCTTAGGGATCCACATGGTTTTTGATTTTTCATGCTTTTGTGGTCCCTTGGAGTGCATTGCTTGCATAAGGGATTTAGGAACCCATATATATTTTGACTTTGCTTTATTTTGCTCAGTGGGCCTTTGTGGCCTTTTGGATATTTCTTTTTCTTTATAGATCATATTGTTCTTTGTTTTGACATGTCGATTATATTGGACATGTTGATCCTTGAATACATGTGGATTGCTAGACTTATGACTTTTATACTTGGCATCCAAATTGCTTGGAGGGGGAAAGGAATGTGGATGGATATAAATGAAATGGACTTCTTTTGGATTGATGAAATTTACTCAAGGATGTGTGTCTTTGCTGACCTTGCATAGAGGATGAAGGAGTATAAGGACCTAAGATGGATTGAAAGTATGATGGGGAAGGTGTATGTTTTGATTGTGATGGACGGATACCAATGTCTTGAGGAATTTCACTGAGGCCATGACCCTTAATATTTTCTTTAACATGAAGGGATTCTTGCTTATGGAGGTCTACTCCTTTTCCTTTATGAATATCTTGACTTGTAAGATACTCTTTTCTTTGGGAAGAAGACACGAGTCCATTATGAGGTGGATATGATATGATAGAAATAATGAGATCTTGAAGTGGATTGGATTGCACCAAAGTGGAAGAACCCATTATGCGTGTTGAGGGTTCATGAACATCTTGCACCAACACATTAGAATCATGAGGGGGATTAGGATCATGAGGGCGACTAGGATTGTGTAGTGGACATGGTTCAATGACAAGCTCTTCAAGAGATGGAATGGGAGAAATAATGGGATCATCAAAAGAAATGAGACCTTGGAGTGGATATGCTGGATTAGGACAAGGAGATGGAGGAACAAAAGGATCTTGTGGAGGATTTAAAGGAATAATTTGATCTTGACAAGGAGGAAGATCATGGGAATCCTCTTTAAAGTTTCTTTGCTCATGACTTACAATGGGATCATCGGAAAGGATGGAAGGGATATCTTGATCTTTCTTTGGAAGTGGAATGTCAATGGGATTTGAAAGGACATTGTGTTCTTGGATAGAATTGATAAGAATAAGTGAATCATCATGAGTGTCTGGGAACATGGGGTCCTGGTCAACAATTGGATGGGATGATAAGGTTTTAAGATCTTGATCTTGATTTTCTTTAGGACTCATTTCTTCATGCTCTAAATTATCCTCTTGACATGAGGTTGGACTTTGGATATGCATGGGGGATTCTGACAAGGGATCAATGTTTTGGCATGAAGGAAATGCACTTTGAACATTTGTGATGGATTCTGGTAAGGAATCAATGCTTGAACATGATGAATAGGGACTTTGAATGGGGTCCTCTAAAATAGGTAATGGCAATAAAGTGCATGGTGGCATTGGGTCTTGTATTTCTGAAACATGACAAGGATGTGCATCATAAATTGGATTATCTTGGCAATCAATTATGGATAGCCCTTGGATAATTTCATCCTTGGGTGTATTATTTGATGAGGACAATATGGAAGGTTCTTGTGAAACTTCTAAAGGTGTAGGGATAGATGCCACTGGAGAGTCAATTTGTTTGTGGGGAGATGAGGCATTGCTAGACATAATTGTATTATCTTGATCTTCCTCAAAGAACTCACTTGGTAATTTCCTTAAGATCCTTGCAATAAGGCCACCTTTCTTTCAAGGTTTTGACATGGTTGTATTTGGAATTTGAACTTGTTTGGAAAGGAGTTGGTTCTGGTCTGATGTCATGTTTTGATTTCGAACTAGATGTTGATCAAATTGGTTTGACATGTTCAAAATTTGGCTTGGTGCATGTTGCAAGTTTTGTTTTTGAATTTGTGATTGTGGTTGTTGACATTGATATGTTGATTGAACTTATTGATATTCCACCATTGGTTGAACTATTTGTCGACATTGTATAGTTGGTTGGACATATTGTTGAAATTGGACCATTGGTTGTGTTGGTTGTATATGTTGGACCATTGGTTGTGTCTGTTGGAAATGTTGGAGCTGTTGAACAATTGGTTGTGATGGTTGAAAATCTAATTGATAGTAAACACATTCTTGTTCTTGTTGTGAAGGCACGTAATGTTGTTGTCTCTTTTCTTGAAATTGTTTCATCATCTCTATTTGTGAGAGGAGAGCTGGTATGTCTGATCATTCAATAAGAGATCTTACATCAATTGGCTCAATTTTTGGATTTCAACCTGGAAATTTTAAAAATATTTTGGACATTTGTGATCTATTCTTCTCAATGTTTTTCACTTTTTGTTCCAAAATCTCCTTTTCTTGAGCTAGTTTCTCCTCTAAGTTTTGTATTTGGACATTTACATCATCATGATAAGTTTGATCCAAGTTCTGAGACATGTAGAGATTGGATTGACATGATTGATTTCTCAATTGTGATGACATGGCTTTGTAAGAAGGTTGAGACCTCATTTCAACAAACATGTCACTATGCAATGCAACTAATGGGATTGACAAATGCAACCTAAAAGGATGACAATGCAACTTAATGTTTTTGTTGTTTTTCAAGATTTTGACAAACTTTTTGGAATGCAAACCTAAAGACTCAACCTTGGGAAGTTGAAATGAAGCAAAGACCTTAAAGGACAAAAGACCAAATGACAATAGGACAAATTGACAATTTCTCACCTATATGCTTGGATACTAAGCTAGGTTTGACAAAAATGATATTAATGAAAGGACAAATTTTAGACAAGGTCAAGACTCCTTAACAACAACTTAGGGTATCATCCAAAGTTTTGATTTTTCAAGTTTGACAAACCAAATTTTTGAGACTAAATGCAAGAAGGCAATGATTATAGCAATGACTTAGGATATGACATGAAAATGATCTAAGGATATGATATGACATGAAAATGATCTAAGGATATGATATGACAAGATGAAGCTAGGACAAGATGACAATACAATGATATGGATATGCGAAGACCAATGACTTGGAATATGCAAAATGAAACCTAGGCAAGACCTAATCTTAGCATGACAAGGATAATGCACAAATTTCACCTAAATGGAAATCTAGCTTGGATATGACAATGAAATGCAAACTTAGGGAAATGATTTTGAACCTAAGTGCAAAATGAGGATGCTTGCAATGAAAAGGACTAAAATGAAGGGAGATGACAATATGCCCTAGGACCTAAGTTGGACTATGCAAAACCTAGCCTAAAGTGACATGAATTTTGAAACAAAGATATTCAATGGTTTGACAAGCCATGTTCAAATGTTGGATGAATACTTGGACAAATTTGGACTTTTGTTTGGATTTTGTTTTGAATTGAAGGTTGTTGATTTTGAAAACCCAAGTTGATTATGAGCACTTTTGAAAGTTTGTTTTTGATTTAACTTTTGACAATCATGGAAGACAAAATGTTTGTTTAACTTTGACTCAAGACAATCAAGCACATTCACAACAAATCCTATGGCTGGCAAGGGCAATATCTGTTGAATCCTCTAACCATAAAATACAACACTTAGCTAGATAGCTAGATGCTTGGTAGCACTGGCTCCCCCTTACAGTGCACTCACTTCTTGGGCATACAAAGCTTTGAGTTCAAGGGGCATCACTTCCAAAGAACTTTCTATCTGTAACTGAGGAGTACATGAGAGGTGTCTTCGGCATGCATGTATCACAACACCTGAGCCAATAGATAGAAGGATTTTGGCATCTAGAAACAAGAGATTCTAGTAAGGGCATCCATTTGGGTGGGTATTGATCCGGTGAATAAATCATTGCAATACCATTCTAGCACCCGTTGTCTACAACTTTCATTGCATCCACAGTTATTTAGAGTGGTTCGAAGAGCTTGGTTTTAGCCCGTCACCACTTTGGGTCATTCCCTCTCACCAATGCCTATGCGAAGTGCCAGGAAAATCGGGAGGTAGGCCCAATTCTAAGGGTTAAAACATGCAATCAAACTAAAAGAAAACAAAGCATGCATGGTGTTCATTAACCTTTAAGAAATTAAATGTGCAACTACTTTAAAAATCACATGCAAGATGTTTTAATAAAAGTCTTTGACTGCGTCCTGCATAAGATTTGTCAGTAGTTTCATTTTTATCCTTCGTCACACATAATGCCAAGGTGCTACACAGAGGATCAGTACCAAAGAAAAACCAGAATAGAAGAAACAAAATGAAAAACAAAGTAATTTGCAAGTAAAAACACTAGTTTTACCTCTGTTTCTGGTCTTACACAGGTGCAGAATGCCTCAACACAGGCACAGAATGTATCGACACAAGCGTAGATCTCTTTGACACAGGTGTAGGATGCCTTGACACAAGCACAAAATGATTTGACATAGGCACAAAAGTGTCCAGAAAGCTCTGAGTCGCTCTGTTTCTTGAGTTTTTCACCTACAAATCAGCTCAAAAGCACTCAAGACATGGTTAAGGGGTTAGTTCACGTTGGGTTCACCAAAAAATGTAGATCAGGAATTTGGGAACCATCAAAGCAATAGATATTAAACTAGCTCAATCACAAAAACTAGATTGCAATGATAAGAAATCCTAATTACAATCAATAAAGGCATGAAGATGAAATACTACAATAAAAAAAAGCAAACCAAAGCCTGTATCTCCTTCATTATTCCTCCATTCTCCTTCTATCTCCTTCAAATTACTTTGTTTGTGGATCTCACCTACAAGTGCAAAAGCATAGTATGAAAGCAAGATTGACAAGATGAAATGGTAGCGTAAGGATACTAGAAGCGTGATTGATTCTGAAAATGTGATTGATCATCTAACTTATAGACAAATTGGAGAGAGGACAAAATTAGTATGAAGAGATTTGAAAGGAAATTTCAAATCAAGAATGACAAATATGACAAAATTGACATGCAAGATTGATTGATTGACAAATAATGATAAATTATGACAAGATTAAAATGCCATTCCCATGACAAAAGGGAAGAGAGAAAATAGCCTCCATGATTGCAACAAATGGAAGCATAAACATAGGAGAGAATTAGGGAATGAATTTAGAGGAAATATTAGAAAAATTGAAGAAAATAGGAGAAATAGAAATTAGGAATTAGGAGAAATTAGCAAATTAGAAAATTGAGGAAAAAGATGAAATAGAAATTAGGTGAATTAATTAATAGGTTTTCATCCATTAATTAATTCATGAAAAGAGACCTAGGACTAAATAAATAGATTTATTTAACCCACAAAGAAGAAGAAAAGGATTAAATGAACAAATCATAAAACCCTAGAAATAAGAGGACAAGGAATTAGGTCAAGACAACAAGAAATTAATGTAGGTTCGATCATGATTCTGATTGACAAAGGACCAATGTTAATAAATGATTGAGATTGGTTGACAAAAATTGATGACAAATTGACCAAGATTGACAAGGAGATCAAATTGATAGGCACCAATTGACGAGGAACAATGACTAATTGATCCAAATTGACATGATTGAAAAGGACAAGGATCGATGATGAATCAATCGCAAAATGACAAGATTGACAAGGACAAGGATCGATGATGAATCGATCACAAAATGATGAGATTAACAAGAGGACAAAACCCTAATTCTATCATTGATTAAGATTGACAATGTCCAAAATGATGATAAATGAGCATGCACCATGATGCAACAAGATAAGATCGACCAAAATCATGACTAAAGATTGTTATCGACAACACCTAATTTGAAAGCGATAAAAATGAGGAATGTAAAAGAAGGACTCGATGCTCGCAAATGATAAAGACCAAGTGCGCAACATAGAAGAAATGTTAATGCGACACAAGAACCCTAAAATAAGGCAATGCGCAAATGTTAAAGTAGGACTTCGCAAGCGTTGACCATTTTTAGATGTCTACAGCTAGCAACCCGTACAAAGGTTTCTTCAAAGTCAATACCTTACACTTGAGCACACCCTTTGTAAACTAACCTTTCTTTATGCTAGATTATGGTGCATTCTTCAATCATCTTGTTCTAGTAGACACACTTGGTACCTATGACATTCTTGTCTACTAGTCTAGGAACAAGTTCCCAAGTTTGATTTTTCTCATTTTGTTTCATCTCTTCATCCATGGTATGTACCCATTTCTCACTCTTGCTAGCTTCATCAAAATTGTTGGGCTCAGGATCTATCATGAGGCAGAAATTTACCTGCTCATCATTCTAGGAAAGTCTCCTTCTAGTCTGCACACCTTCATTTTTATCTCCTATGATCTATTCTTCCGGATGGTTTTTCTGCACATACCAATTGGGGTTATATCTGTTGGCCATTTGTATGAATTGATTATGTGTTTCATTGATGTTTTGTCATCGATGTCAACACAAGCTATTTTGGATGCTTTACCAGCACCCTTCTGGTCCCGGTAGGTTGTGTGGTTTCTAGTTGGATTGGATCTAGCATGATTCAATATGCTCTGATATGTTTGGGTTATGAAATTGGCTTATTCATACTACCCAGATTCGTGTTTAGTCAGTTGGTTTTGTTATGGTGATTAAAATCTATCCTGTTTGTTAGCAAGTTTGGTTTGTGGTTCTGGCAAGGGTTTCTCTGACAGAGCTTTGATGAAGATTTTTTATGATATGCATAAGTGGTGTCAGTGTGGCTTCTGGTATGGATTCAGGATACTAATGGTGATCATCTGTGTCTTGGCGGTTTGAGATAATTTCTTTAGTGTGTGTGGACCTATATTGGGTCCTGGTGTATCTAGGTTATGGACTGGCTTAATGTAACATGTGGATTGGACCTCTCGATGTGTTTCTAGGATGTCTTATGGGTTGGATATTATTTGCTTGTTCTTAGGCCAACATGTTTTGTAATTATGTAATTGGTTTATTGTTTAGTGGCTGATTGGATTGTTTATGGTTGAGGGTTTGTATATATGTGATGTAAGATCTCATTGTAGATCATCATGGTCATGGCAATGGATATGTAATGAGCGAATAATGTAATATCATTCAAGTAGAGGATTTGGTCGATCATTGGAGATCGAGCTAGTTTTATGTAAGAGGATTTAGTCCTCTGGTATTGAGCTTAACCAGAATTGTATTTAGCCATAGGAGATGCTATCTTTACAGTTCATTCATTCTTCTGTATTGTAGTCTGGATTTCTAAGTAGATAGTGAGACTCCTTTTGTGATGAGCAGTGTGCTCTAGGTTATTGGCCTTCCTGCAAGTGCAGGCCCCACAATTGTAATTCACATACTTACTATAGAAGTATTATCTGACTGTGGGTAGGGTTTCCACCGTGGTTTTTCCTTTTATTGGGTTTTCCATGTATAAATATTAGTGTCATGTGGATGGTATTTATTATCTGATTGTTATTTATGCTTAATTGGTTTAACTGCTATTTTGGTAATTGGTTTAAGTATTTTGGTATTAATGTTTTGGGTTCTGGTATTAAAGTTTTAATTGCTTAAGGCTCCAGTAATCTATGACAATTGATTTACTCCCCATCTCAGTCATCTTCCAGTTATTTGAACTATCTAACAATCAGTATCAGAGCTTTGGTCCTCTCTATAGAAAGCTTAACTACTTGAGGAAGATCCTATGGTGACTAACAGTTTAAGTTTATCTAATTCATCTGGAGCTATATTTTAGAGAGATATTTCTAGGCTTGATGGAACAAATTACAAAGTATGGAAGATTCAGATGGAGACTCATCCGAGATGTCTTGGCAAGGAGATTTGGGAGATCACAGAGAATGGTGTTACACCTCATAATCTGACATCTAGCAACCATCCTCCAACAAACTTGGATAAGGAGCTTGAGAATGATTTTAGAGCAAGAGAATCCCTCTTGTGTGCACTTTTTCATCAGCAAATAATGGGATTAACCTTTCAAATCTTCTGCAAAGGTTATATGGGATAATTTGGAGTCTCTTAATGAAGGTGAACCTACTATGAAGATTTCTAAACTTGATGGTTACCGAGTAAGATATGAAAACTTGAAGATGGAAGAAGATGAAAGGATTATTGCATTTATGGAAAGGGTGAATGATATTGTTATTGAAATTCAATGTTGTGGTGGAGCTCTGAGTGAAGATAAAATAATTTCTAAATTTCTAGGATCTTTACCACCGACTTAAAAGATGAAGGCTACTACAATTAATGAATTGAGAACAATGGCTAATACTTATGTCAACAGAGATACCTTGGTTGGGAAATTATTTGCTTTTGAGCTTGAAGAATTTGGACCTTCTAGAGCTGTGAAGTCTGAACCTTCTTTTCATGCATCTGCATCATCAACTAATAAGCAAGATTGGAAAGCTTTATATGAAAATGAATTGGATGATATGAAGAGAGAAGATGAAGAATTTGAGCAATTTGAAGCCTTATTTTCTAGAAGAGTACCTAAAGGACCAGTAGGAAGTAAGTATGAAGGAAAAACACCTTTTAAATGTTTTGCATGTAATAACATATGTTATTTTGCATCTAGATATCTTGAAAAGGAATTCAAGATTTGAAGAGAGAGTTAGAATATCTTTTAAGCCTAACCCTAGATATCAGAACAAGTATAAGTACAAGAAAAACAAAGATAAATCATGTGTTACATAGCGGATGAGGAAGGTGTGACTGATCCTGATGATAAATTGACAGAAGACTCTTCTAGTGGTTCCGACAATGGGAAGGAATGGGTGTTCCTAGCTATCAAGGAATATGTCTTGGCACTAGAAGAGAATGTACCTGAAGAGAAGGCACTTGCTGCTAAAATTGAAGATAAAGATAAATATGTAATTGACAGTGGATGTTCACATCATATGAATGGAGATAAAAGGAAGTTTCTATCTTTGCAAGAATTTGATGGTGATTTGATTAGATTTCAAGATGACAAAGCATGTATGATCAAGGGAAAAGGAACTATATCATTGGATGGTAACCACAATACTAATAATGTGTATTTTGTTGAATGTCTAAAGAAATATATTTTGAGTGTAGGACAATTGGTGGATAAGGAATTTTAATTACAGTTCAAGGATGGAAAATGCAAAATCATTAATAGTTCTAGTTTGGAGATTGTAATTGGTACATAGATTAAAGGTAATATATTTCATTTATTTTCTGGTGAGAAGACATGTTTGATTGCATATACATGTTATAACAAGATATTGCAGAGAATTGTGGAGAGTGCTAATGTCAAGGTGGATGAGCTGAATAAAGGTCAAATCAGAGTTTATGAGCAAGAGCCCATGATGGAAATGATTATAACTGAACTAGTAATACCTTTATTAGATTAGAGTGTTGAACTAGTTACTCCAACAGTATCAAAAAATTCAACAGTAACTAAAGAACCGATAAGAGGAATATAGAGTCAAAAGACTCCTAGGTATATGAGATTGAATCATTCAGAAGATCTGATCATTGGGGATAAGAACAATGAAGTGATGACAGGAAGAAGAATGCCAAGTAATAAGGTATGTTTAATTTATCAAGTTGAAGCGGTATCATTAATTGAAGCATGTAAAGATGAATGTTGGTTGAAAGCTATGGAAGAAGAATTAGATCAGATTGAGAAGAATAACACATGGAATTTAGTTCCCCGGCCTAAAAATAAGAATGTTATTGGAACTAAATGGGTTTTTAGGAATAAATTAAATGAAGATGGACAAGTTGTAAGAAATAAGGATAGATTGGTTTGTAAAGGATTTTCTTAGAAGGAAGGAACTGATTATGGACAAACTTTTGCACTTATAGCTAGGATTGAAGTTGTAAGATTATTTCTTGCCTATGTTGCCCATAAAAACTACAAGGTTTATTAGATGGATGTCAAGTGTGCATTTCTGAATGGGGATGAAGAAGTTTATATTGAGAAACCTGATGGTTTTTCACTTTTAGATGATAAAAGCATGGTTTGCATGTTAAGGAAAGCTTTATATGGATTGAAACAGGCACCAAGAGCTTGGTATGCAAGGTTAGATAAATATCTTTTGAAGCTTGGTTTTACTAAGGGTAATGCTGACAATAATCTATATTATAAGGTCACTGATGATGATATACTAATTATTGAAGTTTTTGTTAATGACATAATTTTTGGAGGTGAAGATAAGTTGTGCATGGAATTTTCTAAAAATATGGAGAAAGAATTTGAAATGTCTATGATTAGGGAAATGAAATATTTCTAAGGTTTGCAGATTACTCAAACTGATAAAGTTATTTTCATCTGTCAAACGAAGTATGATAGGGAATTGTTGAATAAATTTGGTATGGGAGATTCTAAACCGGTAAGTACTCCTATGGTTACCAGTAAAAAATTGACAAGGAAAGATGTTTCTACACTATTAAATCCTACAAGATACACATATATGGTTGGAGGTCTTCTTTATTTGACTCAGACTAGGATTGACATAATGAATGTTGTTTTTATTGCATCAATATATCAGAGTGATCCTAGAGAAAACCATGAGAGTGTGATGAAAAGGATTTTTAGATACTTGCAAGGTACATCAAAATATTGTTTATGGTACCCTAAGGATGATGACTTTACTTTATGTGCATATATAGATGTCGATTGGGTAGGAGATGTTGATGACCAAAAAATTACTTCTGGTGGAGCTATATTTCTTGGAAATAAGTTGGTTTCATGGATCAGGAAGAAATAATCATGTACTTCATTATCTACTATTGAAGATGAGTATGTTGCTGCTACTACTAACTATACACAGACTTTATGGATGAAGCGAATGTTGAAGGATATCAAAGTGCATTGCACTAGACTGGTAGTTATTCACTATGTTAACTCTGTTGCTATTGACATATCAAAGAATCCAGTATTTCATTCTAAGACAAAACACATTTCTATCAAGTATAACTTTCTGAAGGAGAAGGTGGAAGAAAATGGAGTTAGATTGGTTTATGTGAACACTAAAGAATAGATTGCAGATATTTTCACTAAACCTTTTTCTAAAGAATCATTTGAATACCTGAGAGATAGGTTAGGGGTTTCTGCCCCTCTAACAGAGAACTGATTGATGTTATTTGGCATGAGTCCGATATGCATTATTAGATATATCATTCATTTCGACACTGATGCGGGGATGCTACTGCTTAGGGGGAGTAGCTAGCCTTGTGATTCAGTGTTTTATGTTTTTGCTTTGATGATCTCCATCTAAATCTTCCATACTCTGTAATTTGTTCCATCAAGCCTAGAAATTTCTCCCTGGAAAATAACAACAGATGAACTAGATGAACTTGAACTACTAGATGCGATAGGACCTTCCACAAGCAGTTAAGCTTCTGCAAAGATGATCAAGCTCTGATACCAATTGTTAGATAAATCGGTAAATGAAGAAACATATAATATGAAGTAAATAAACCAGCCACATGAATGAACTGATATTTCTGATACTTAATATAAGTACAGATCCAATAACCAACAAGATGAGAGGAGGGGTGAATCATACAAACTTAATCTTCCATAAAAACATCAGATTCAACCTTGGTAACATATACTTTAGTAAAATAACCCAAAACTGTCAAACATGCAAACTCAAAAGCATATAAACATCATAAACCTCATAACACCATATTTAACATGGAAACCCAAATAGGGAAAAACCACTGTGGGATTTTGGACCCACTAAGAAATATACTCTTCTAGAGTATGCTCGATTAAAAACAAATCTTGTTAAAGATTACAAACACATTGCTAGATGTGACCCAGTTAAGGGATTTCCCTCAGATCTGTTAGGATCTTCACCTTGTTAAAAGTGACCTTGTTAAAGGATTTCAAACACTCAATCAAAATGTCACCTTGCTAGAGGGTTTTACAAATAAGACTGTTAAGTCCACTCGGTTAAGATATTTTCTGTCACTTTCATAAAATAACAGTAATAAAAATCTATCTGCAACTTCACATCTAAAATGCTAAAGTAGATTCTTATTTGTTCAATACAATCTAGACATAGAACTAATCTTGTCCATCTGATGGGCTTCTATACTCTGTTATTCAAACAGGTCTTCAAGCTTTTGTGCTCGGTAATCACTATGTAGCATCCATGTGCATACACTTGCCCGCATGCATTGTTTATCAATAGTCTCCTATTTATAAACAATTAGCTAACCCCTTAATCTCCTTGATCACATTTCCCATGATCAATCATAGCCATCAAATCTTCAATCTTGTCCAGGTTCAATGCATCTTTCGATCTAGAAATGTTTCACCCCGCCTAGGAACTTACATATATTTCTTGGAACTTGTGCTAGGGTATTGCAGTTCAATCTGAACTGTAGATCTTCATGCCGACTTTCCTTTGCCATAGAATCATTAACAAACTTCATGCACAACATACCAATCATTTAATCAGCTCCAGCTCATCAGCTTCCTTCATTAAATAATGCATGTAAACATTTAATGCATTCTATTACAACTCGGTAAATACTAAACTTTACTCGGTAGACATTCCGCCTTCATTAACCAATAGTGATAACCTTAGGGTTTATCGAATAGGTTCCTTAGGGTTTACCGACTAGGTTCTTTGCTTGATAACATAGTATAGTATTAACCTTTACAATTTACAACATATGTATGATGTTAAAACAATCTAAACATCATGATCTCATCATTGTCTGACTTGGTAATAGTTGCCCATTGAATACCTTATTCATCCCCTTATTCATCATAATCTTTCCTATGCCTTTTACCGATATCTTTATATTCTTCAAATCATACTTCTCAAGATATGGCAACATCATACTAAATTAGAAAATCAATTTCTTGACATCAATGACAAAATAATAATATCAAGACAGTAAACATCCTTAATCAGTTATATCCATAATCATCAACAACCTTCTCAATATCCTTATTGAAATGCCAACAATCTTTCATTATTTGTTATAATGCTATATTGCCAACAATCTCCCCCTTTGGCAATAATGGCAAAACCAATTGATTTGACCTTAAATGATTCAGATTGCTGTGATTTTGAAATGTTGAAATGCTCTCCCCCATACATTAGACTTCTCCTCTTTTCTTCAGTCTTCTCAATTTTCTCCCCCTTAAATTATTCTTCTCCCCCTTTGACAACAATGCCAAAAAGTAAAGAACTAAAACATAATTTCTACCTGTATGAAGTGAATTCCTACTGTAATGTGTCAGTTCAGTCTCGATCAGAGCATTTGTCTTCAATTCCTGTTCCCTGTATTGTTTCTTGTAATATTCATGTACACCTCTAGAAAAACATCCTAAAGTGTATAATACAACATCAACTCCTAAAAGATATTCGATAGAGTCATCAGATTGATGCTTTCACTGAACTCGGTCAGTGAGTAGAAGATAGGGGAAGGACCCCTAACTTACTTTTGAGATATTCAAAAGTGTCCCTGGGTAGTGGCTTGGTGAAGATATCTTCTATTTGTTCCTTTGTGCTAACATACTCCAACACCACTTTCTTCTCTTGAGCTTCTTCTCTAAGATAATGATATTTGATAGAGATGTGCTTTGTCTTAGAGTGCATAATAGGATTCTTTGAAATATTAATAGCACTAGTATTGTCACATAATATAGTTACTAGCTTGGTAACTTTCGCATTTATACCTTCCAATAGTTGTTTGATCCATGTAATGTTGGTACAATTCAATGTTGCAGCAACGTATTCAGCTTCTATTGTTGACTGTGAAACACATCCTTGTTTTTTGCTAAGCCAACTCACTAGTCTTTCTCCTAAAAAGAAAGCTCCTCCACTTGTGCTTTTTCTGTCATCAATGTTGCCTGCCCAATCAGCTTCAGTATAAACTTTTAAATCAAAATCATTTCCATTCTGATATACTAAGCCATAATCCTTAGTACCTTTCAAGTATCTAAAAATTCTTTTGATTGATGTCATGTGTGTTTCCTTAGGATCTGCAGAGAATCTTGCAACTATACCTACTGCATGTGTTATGTCTGGTCTACTATGAACAATATATTGTAGCTTTCCAATCATGGATCGGTAAAGTGTCTCATCAACAGATGCAGATTCATCATTCTTTGATAATTTACAGTTGGTAGTCATAGGAGTACTTACTGGTTTTGAATCCTCCATTCCAAATTTCTTCAAGATTTCCTTTATGTACTTGGATTGAGTAATGAAAATCTCATTTTTCATTTGTAGTATCTATAAACCTATAAAATACTTTATCTCACTGATTAATGACATCTCAAATTCTTTGCTCATCTCATTTCCAAATTTCTTGCATAAAGAGTCATTTCCACAAAATATAATATCATCAACAAACATGGCTGAGATCAGTATTCCATTTTCATCATTCTTCATGTACATATTGTTGTTCTCACTTGTCCTTATAAAACCAATCTTAATCAAATAAGGGTGCAATCTTTCATACCATGCTCTAGGTGCTTGTTTCAAACCATATAAAGCTTTGTTCAATTTACATACCTGATCTTTATTATTGTCTTCAACAAATCCTTTAGGTTGTTCAATAAAAACTTCTTCTTCTAATATTCCATTCAGAAATGCAAATTTGACATCCATTTGATATACCTTGAAGTTTTTGAAAGAAGCATATGCCAAAAATGTTCTTACTCCTTCAAGTCTAGCAACAGGTGCAAAAGTTTCACCATAATCAATTCTTTCTTCTTGAGCATAACCTTTGCAAAATAGTCTTGCTTTGTTTCAAATGACCTCTCCTTTTTCATTTAGTTTGTTTCTGAAAATCCACTTTGTACTTATTACATTTTTTTCCTTCAGTCTTGGGATTAGTGTCCATGTGTCATTCTTCTTGATTTGATTAATATCTTCTGTCATAGAATTTATCCAATCTTCATCTTTAAATGCTTCTTTCACTATTCTCAGTTCAAATTCAGATATCAAACATGTGTTCTGTCTTAGTTTGTTCCTTGTCATCACTGGATCATCCTTATCTCTTATAATCTGACTTGGTGCATGATGTCTTCTGACATACTTGACTAATATAGGCTCGGTAGGCTCTATATGATCTTCTTCATCACTCGGTAACTAGATATTCTCTTCATTTTCCTCAACAGTCTCATCAGTAAGACTTCTCGATTGAACATAGACAAATTCATCATAGTCTTCTGGTTCCTTGGAATTTCCTTCATCATTTCTTTTTGCAAATTCATCAATTTTCACATTTGCACTTTCTACTATTTTATTAGATGATTTGATCAGACATTTAAATGCTTTGCTTCTAGAAGAATAATATAGAAATGTTCCTTCTTCAATCTTCTGATCAAACTTGCCATTTCTTTCATCTTTGTGTACATAGCATCTACTTCCAAATATTTTAAAATAACTTACATTAGGTTTCTTATCATACCAGATTTCATATGGTGTCTTCAAAGTACCTTTCTTCAATTGTACTCGGTTCAAGGTGTAAACTATTGTGCTTATTGCTTCTCTCCAAAATGTTTGTGGCACCTTCTTTTCAATCATCAGTGTTCTAGCACAATCCACAATAGATCTGTTTCTTCTCTCAGCTAGTCCATTCTGTTGTGGAGTTCTCGGTGCAAAGATTTGTCTTTTAATACCATGATCATTGCAAAATAAGTTGAACTCATCAGATGTGAACTCTCCTCCTCTATTTGATCTAAGACATTTCAGTTGTCTTCCTATTTCATTTTCAACTCTTGCCTTGTACCATTTAAACATTTGAAAAGCTTCTGATTTATCTTTTAAAAACATTACTGACATCATCCTTGAATAGTCATCCACAAATAATATGAAATATTTATCACCATAATAACTGTGAACTTTCATAGGACCACAAAGATCAATGTGCACTAGATCTAAAATTCCCTTAGAAGTGTAAGACTTACTTGTAAAGCTTGATCTTGTCATCTTACCTATCTGGCATCCTCGGCACATAGCATTCTCAGGTTTTTCAAGACTTGGTAGACCTCTTACTCGGTGCTTCTTGCTTATTTTGATCAGATTATAAATCAAAATTTACATGACAAAACCTTTTATACCATAACCAGGTATCATCTATCTTTGCATACAAACACTTGTTAAGAGTTGAGTCAAGGTGAAATGTGTTACCTTTTGTTTGTGTCCCAGTAGTAGCTAACTTTCCATTCTTGTCATGAACTTTGACAATTCCTTTTTGAAATTCTATTCGGTAGCCTGTGTTGTTTAGCTGTGCTACACTCAACAAATTGTATTTCAAACCTTCAACCCAATAAACATCATTTCATCTTGCATTGTCAAGAAGTGTTATAGATCCTTTACCTTTCACCGAACATGGTGCATCATTACCAAATCTAACATAGCCTCCATCATAATCTTTTAATATAAAAAACTTGTGTTTATCTCCTGTCATATGATGTGAGCATCCACTATCTATGATCCAAGAATCATTAGTGTTTATGTGAGATATTAGGGCTTTTTCTTCATACCTTTCTTCATCTAATCCATCTTTGATAACCACATTAACTACTTCCTCTGTATCAATTTCATCTGATTTGTCATCATTGGATTCCTCATCAGCTATTAAACATTGCTTTCTATCTCTTCTTCTGAAGTCTTGGTGTCCTCTGTAATGATTATCTTTCTGTCTATCATCTCGGTAATCTCTCTTTTCAGTAGAATCTTTGTCAGGACAGTTAGAAGCTATATGTCCTATCTTATCACAATTGAAACATTTCAAAGGTAGGTTTCCTTTATACTTACCTTTGCCTCTCGGTAACCTTCTAGCTAATAGTGCTTCAAACTCTTCCTGCTTTCTGATTTCCTCATACAGTTTGTGTACTTCTTCCATGTTCTTACGAAATATTTCACTTGCTCCACTGTGATCTCCTTTAGAGTACTTATACTTTCTTTCATTGTAATCATTAGATTCATCAAGATGAAAAGAACTAAATGCAGATTCAACTTTATTTACTGAAGATCCACTGTTATCAAAGTTACTTAATTCAAATGCATGTAGCTTACCAATAGTAGCATCTAAAGAAACTGGCATATTAGGTACATACCTCAATTCATTGATTGCAGAGACTCGAATTGCATAAGTTGGTAAAAGGGTTCTTAACAACTTACTTGTTATATCCTTTTCTTCAATAGTTCCACCTGCTCCTTTGATTTGATTGACAATCTCCTTTAGTCTTGTACTGTACTGAGTTATGTTCTCACCTTCATTAATCCTCATAGATTCAAGTTGTCCTCTTAGACTATCTACTTTTTCTCTTTGAACATGTTCATATCCTCCATACACTGATATGAGCTTATCCCACATTGCCTTTGCATCATTGCAACCTTCTAGATCATTAAACTCTGAATCGGTCAATGCAGATGTTATTTCAATCATTGCTTGAATATGTTCTTTCTTTTCCTTTATCTCTTCCATAGTCAATGGATAGGAGCTCGGTGTAACAAAATCATTCTCTAGATAGTATACAACATATTCTCCAGCTCCTGATAGATGCAGCTTCACCACTTTTTGCCATGTAGAGAAACTTGACTTGTTCAGCTTCGGTGCATCCCTCTTATACATCTTTGGATCTTTAACTCAAGTGCCTTTAAAATTTTCTTCTGGAGTCCAAAGCTCTGATACCAATTGATAGTTTTGATACTTAATATAAGTATAGATCCAATAACCAACAAGATGAGAGGGGGGGTGAATCATACAAACTTAATCTTCCATAAAAACATCAGATTCAACCTTGGTAACATATACTTTAGTAATATAACCCAAAACTGTCAAACATGCAAACTCAAAAGCATATAAACATCATAAACCTCATAACACCAGATTTAATGTGAAAATCCAAATAGGCAAAAACCATTGTGGGATTTCAGACCCACTAAGAAATATACTCTTCTATAGTATGCTCAGTTAAAAGAAAATACTATTAAAGATTACAAACACATTGCTAGATGTGACCCGATTAAGGGATTTCCCTCAGATCTGTTAGGATCTTCACCTTGTTAGAAGTGAACTTGTTAAAGGATTTCAAACACTCAATCAGAATGTCACCTTGCTAGAGGGTTTTACAAATAAGACTGTTAAGTCCACTCGGTTAAGAGATTTTCTGTCACTTTCACAAAATAATAGTAATAAAAATCTATCTGCAACTTCACATCTAAAATGCTAAAGCAGATTCTTATTTGTTCAATACAATATAGACATAGAACTAATCTTGTCCATCTACTGGGCTTCTATACTCTATTATTCAAACAGGTCTTCAAGCTTCTATGCTTGGTAATCACTATGTAGCATCCCTGTGCATACACTTGCCTACATGCATTATTTATCAACAGTCTCCTATTTATAAACAATTAGCTAACCGCTTAATCTCCTTGATCATATTTCCCATGATCAATCATAGCCATCAGATCTCCAATCTTGTCTAGGTTCAATGCATCTTTCAATCTAAAAACATTTTACCCCGCCTAGGAACTCACATATATTTCTTGGAACTTGTGCTAAGGTATTGCGGTTCAATCTGAACTGTAGATCTTCATGCCGACTTTCCTTTGCCATAGATTCATTAACAAAGTTCATGCACAACATACCAATCATTTAATCAGTTCTAGCTCATCAACTTCCTTCATTAAATAACGCATGTAAACATTTAATGCATTCTGTTACAGCTCGGTTACAACTCGGTAAATACTAAACTTTACTGGGTAGACATTCTGCCTTCATTAACCGATAGCAATAACCTTAGGGTTTACCAACTAGATTCTTTGCTTGATAACATAGTATAGTATTAACCTTTACAATTTACAACATATGTATGATGTTAAAACAATCTAAACATCATGATCTCATCATTGTCTGACTCAGTAATAGTTGCCCATTGAATACCTTATTCATCCCCTTATTCATTATAATCTTTCCTGTTGCTTTTACCGACGTCTTTATATTCTTCAAATCATACTTCTCAAGATATGGCAACATCATACTGAATTAGAAAATCAATTTCTCGACATCAATGAAAAAATAATAATATCAAGACAGTAAACATCCTTAATCAGTTATATCCATAATCATCAACAACCTTCTCAATATCCTTATTGAAATGCCAACAATCTTTCATTGTCTGTTATAATGCTATATTGGCAACATGAACATCATAACACACTAAATTTATATGTCGAAAACCTCAAAGAGGAAAAACCATGGTGGGATTTGTGACCCACAATATCAATTCACTGGCCATATGAAAGATATTACATAGCATGGGGGCCTGCACATGTAGGAAGGCACACTTCCTAGATCACACTACTCAACACAAAAGAGTCTCACTGACTACAGGGTACTGCTAAGATAAAATAGTGCTAATGAACTCACAAAATGCATCTATAATGCCAAAAAGAGTTTTGGTTAAGGCTCTGTTCTGTACTGGTTTGTAAACCCCAAATCCTTCTACCAGTATCTCCTTTCCTCCAAGAATGCTTTACAAACCATTTGCTAATCATAGTATGATATTACATTTTTATACAAATGACCTTCATACATATCCTTTGCATTAATTAGTTCTACTACCTTGTCATATATCATGTCCTATATCAAAATGACCTAACAGTCTGACTTATATATCCTTTACAAACAATATGCCTTATGTCGGATTACAATATAAAAGATATTCAATGTCAACCCTTACAATAATTACAAAATAATTTTACAAATAAAACCTATCGAATCCAAACTGATGTCGTCTTCACTGAAGTGCTGGATGTCGATGTCGGTGTCGTTGATGACCCTAAATACTCAATGCTAGTATCCATCAGTGTATGCTTCCAAATGTCATTATATGCCTTCAATAGAATCTTGTTGCCATCAATGACAAAATATGATTCCAATGAGTGTTAATTGCCAATAATCTCCCCCTTTGGCATTGATGGGAACACTCATGTGAAAAATTGATTCCCTGTTAGTTCAATTAAAACATGAACATGCTCCCCCTGAGCTTATTTTTCCTGTCAGCAATATATTCTACCTAATATCCTCCCCTTAGGATTACATACATATTTTTCACATAATATACTCCCTCTTTGGCATCAATGCCAAAGACCAATGAAATAATTGAAAGAATAATTACAGATTAATTTATCGGAGCTTGACCAATCTCAAAATTTCTGGGTCAGCTTTTTCTAGCAACTGTACATAGGTATCCCTGTCAGTTTTGAGTGTTCCATATATGGATACAAGTCCACTTAGTAAATGTGCAAGTGTTTCTTTCTTACTGACTTCTGTCAGTGTGGGCTTCACAAGCATATCCATACATTCCTTCTTATGTACACCAAGTGAATCCAATCTTGGACTCACCAAACCTCTAAGACTCCTTGCTCTCTGAATGATCTTGTCTCTTTCTTTTTCAAAAGAAAAAACTTGGTTCTCGAAGGTCAAAATTTGTCCATCAATGGAAGTTGTGAGTGAAGTTATTCCATCATAAGAATTGGCAATGTTAGTAATCTTTTCATGTAATTCATTTAACATCTGATCTACATTTGCTGTAAGAATCTCTATATTACAACATACACTGTAGATGTTAGTACACTGTTTCAAAGAATATTCAATGAGTACAAGTTTCTCTTCAACCTTCCTCTTCTCTATCTCAATAATCTGGTCAAAAGCGGGTTTCTTGGCCAGAGTAAATCTTTCAAGTGCCTTCTTGTCAGAAATCTGCTGCAATGACTGAAAGTTTTTAGATATATGCTTTGTTAGTGCCTTAAGCTTTCCAGAAGGGATTGCTTCATTTTAAATCATACATTCAAGAATCAATCTATGCAAAATTGTTATTGATTGATCTATTATTCCTTTGTTTGTAGATCCTCTCTTTATTAGCTTTTGAGTAGCCATCATCATTAGATTTGTAGGACTCATCTTTGTAATTGATTTCTTCTGAACTTGAGAAGTATCAATTGCAAAAAATTTTGTTGGGAAATCAACTACCGGTTCAGTCTCCTTTTCCTTATCTTCCTTACCCTCTCTTGGTGAATCTCTTTTCTTAACCTCTAATGCACTAGTGGCTTCTCCACTTGGTGCAGTATTAGTTACTACCAGTGGAGTATTACCCATAATATTATATGTAACCTATATATTGCCTTGTCTAGATTGTACAAATGTAGTCTCTATTGGTTTAGTCTGTACACTCTCATTAGTTTTGGGTTTAACTGCCGGTTCACTCAAAATTTGAACCGAACTTCCCAAAATTCCTTTCCCTTTAGATATTTCCAGAATGGTGGGAGTTGTTGCCTTAGCAAATTCTTCTTGAGAAGTGAGAAAATCGGGATTCTTTTGGAAGAATTTGGTCCAACCATCTCTGGTCTCATTTCCTATCTCATTGACTCTACCCATCATTAGGCCTATTTGTTGGGTTTTGTTGCTAAAGACTATTCTATTAGCAACATCTATACATCTTTTCATTTCCTCATTATTTATAGAGCCAAACATATTCAAAAGTTCAACTTCTTTGATTTCTCTATCCCTCCTGATTGCACCTAACTTATTATACAATGATAAGGGAATTTCCTTTAAAATCTATAACCAAAGCCTTCTTATATATGTCTAAATATAACAAAATTACTTCTTCTATTTCATTTTTCTCATTATCTTCTAAATCTTCATAGAAATTTGATGCATTTTTCAACATTCCATCATTAGTTATCTCATCAATTAACTCAACATAAGTCATTTTACTAGATTTAGTTTCTTTATCACTCTTTTTCTTCTTGTTGGGGGTTGCAGGAGTGGATGGAGCAAGTTGCCTCTTTTGAGTGTTAGGTCTCGGAGACAACTGAGAGGGGGGGGATGAATCAGTTGTCAAATAAATTTAAATCAAAAACAACTTAATCAACTTTCTGCTTAATACTGGTGAAATAGTCTTTTATACCGGTGGACAGTTTTATCAGATAATTGCAATACCGGTAAAGATTAATGCATGAATAAAAAAGACAAAGTCATCCACAACACATAACACCAATATTTGTATGTGGAAACCCTGTAAGGGGAAAAACCACAGTGGGAAACCTTACCCACAATCAAATGATACTACTACAGATAGTAAGTGTAAACAAATGGGGTCTGCACATGCAGAAAGGCCAAGCGCCTAGAGCTCACTGCTCAAATGCAAAAATGGGAGTCACACTGACTACAATTGGATGGTTAAATCCAATAAGAATGTAGTGCTCAAAATAGCATCTTCATATGTTGGATTCAATACCGGCGTAGTTCTGATATGCTTTCACAAAAACCTTCCTTCACCTTCAAATGATGTCTACATGTATAGATCTGCTTATTCTCGCATATACCTTCACACAATTCCTTTTCGCATTCCACATTCGATCTTACAAATAAGATCTTACATTTATACCATAACCTAAGACCAATTTTAGTAGGTCGACTCTACAAGATATTACAATAAAATCATTTTACAAACAAAGTAATATCCGATGCAATAACTGATTCAACATGTCGGCTTGATGCATTTACAATAATAATAAATCATCTCCATAGCATGCCATGTTGATCTGAAAAAGATAAACCTGTTGGTGCATAACCTAGACCTATTTGCCGGTAATAGCAAATATGCAAATACAAATATACCAATAAAAAATTCTCCAAGATAAGATGTCCAAACAATGTCTTCGACATAACCAAGTGTTTTCCATGCCATTCCAAGTGCTGGTGGTTATTATATCCTGTCGATGTACCATATACAGATGACTGTGCATAAGTCATTTTCTTGCCGATGAATGATGTTGATTCTCCAAGGTGCTAGAGTTTTAGTAGGTGTTGACATCAATGGCAAAACCATACCAAAATGCCAACACTAAGTAGGTTTCCTTGCCAGAGGTGTGGGTACAATTGTTACCTTTCTAACTAGCTTCCTCCTTGGTTCCACCTTCTTCTCCTCTACCAGAAGCATGTCAGATTTATTCCTCTATACCCTTCTGAATGCAAGAGGTTGATTATCCTCTAGATCAGAGTCATAAGTGATAGAAGAAATGAAATTCTCAGGCCTCTTTACCTTAGGAGAACTTGTTGCTACTGGTTGATCTACCGGTTTAGATTTAGAACCTAGTTTTGTATCTATCCTGTGAATTACATTTTGAACAAATGCAAAAATTTTGTCTATCTTCTTTTCTCTTCTCTTCTTATTGAAACCAATCTTAACCTCAAGATCCTTCTCCTCTGCATTGCCAAAGTGTTCAACCTTATCATCTAAAGGAGCATCAATCAACATTTTAGCATATAACTCCAAAATGTTGGCATCTACTTCATAACCTAGTTCAGTGACCCATATAGTTCTAAGTTCCACTACTTCCATCAATGTCTCATCTATTTTTACCATAAAGAAATATCAATGGAGTATTTCTCCACAATGTGTTTGGAAATTCTCTCCCTTAGTCTCATGTTCTCCTGAAAAGTTTTGAAGTAGCCCCAAAGCTTCTCATCCCTATTATTGCCAAGACCGGTGATTTCTTCTTTGATTTGCATACCTATCGGTATGTCATGAGCCCAATGCTTCTTTCCCAAACCTGATAGCTCATTCATGAAGTACAACATCAAACAAACAATAATATTGCCAAACCTAAAAGTTCCTTTCTTAACCCCTTTTATCTTGCCAAGATTTATCATTAACTCACTTAACTATTCACACAAGTCATACTTTTCATTGTTCTTTATCATCTAATATGGAACATGGATGCAGGAATTGGCAACAAAGTTCAATCAACTTGATTGAGTTAGCTTGTAGCCGATGATCATGCTGGAAAATTTCACATCAGTGTCTTTGATGGTGCTGACCCTAATAGATCTTCCATCATAGGTTGCACCAGGGAGCTTCTCAATCGCAGTGTTGGAGATCTTCTTTCCTAGTTCTTTTCCAACTTTGGGTAAGCTGGTGACTACCTGAATAGATTCTTTGGTGATCAAGTGGGGCCAATCCAACCAGATAAATTCATTATGGACCCTGCTTAGAACATATCTGATCACTTCATCCTTGAATTCTAGTATGTATAGGATTCTGGTTAACCCTAGATCCTCAATGACTTGATATTATGGTTTGAGTGTTTCGAAGCTGTCTACTATCATAGATTGATACATCCCCTTTATTTCCTTAGTGCCTAAATTCTCCAATGTGTAGTGAATATAGGCCCTGACATCTTTTACATAAACCATGCTATTGGGAACTCTCGAAAATGCGCCAGTGGAGTCTTCCTTCATAGCAATTTGGGGAACTTCCTTGAAAATAGGCCTAAGCGTATCCTTGACCTTAACAATAATGGGATTCACAATGAAAGTAGGATAAGATGATGATCCAAATGCCATTTCAAAGAAATACTTGGAAAATAGTCGTTGGTTGAAGGGTTTTGATTACTTCTCAGATGACTGCTAGAAATCCTTCGAAAAGCCTTTGCTCACTCTTGATCACCTATGATTCACCTTTTCTTTTCTCTGGTTTGCTCAAGTACTCGATGAGTGAAAATGAATCCATTTTCCTTTTTTTCAGTGAGTAAACCCTAATTCATCATTGTCATAAATGCTTAGCGATGTACCCTATGAGATGTTAGTTTGTTAGGACCCAGAGGCAACTGAGAGGGGGGGTGAATCCGTTGTCTATTAATTTCAACCCAAATATAACTTGACCAAACTTAGTGCATAATACCAGTAAACTAAAATTAATGTCGGTAGACAGTTTAACAATTAATAACAGTACCGGTAAAGTTTAATGCATGAAATAGAAAGACAAATAACATCCACAACACATGACACATATATTTGTATGTGGAAACCCTATAAGGGGAAAAACCATAGTGGGAAAACTTACCCACAATTAGATGATACTACTATATAGTATGTGTGTACAAATAGGGTCTACACATGCAGAAAGGCCAACTTCCTAGAGCTCACTGCTCAATCACAAAATGGGAGTCACACTGACTACAATTGGATGGTTAAATCCAATGATAATGTACTGCTCAAAATAGAATCCTCATATGCTGGATTCAGTACCAGTTAGGCTCTGATTGTCTTCATCATTCCTTCCTTGAATCTTCAAATGATGTCTGTGTGTATAGCTCTTCATATATTTGCATATACCTTATTACATTCCCTTTTCACACCTTCTCTATATAATCTCACAAATGAGATCTTACATATATACCAAAACCTAAGACCAAATGTGTATGTCGGCTCACTAAAAATATTACAATTAAATCAATTACAAATTAATCAATATGTGATGCATCATGTCACCTCAATGCATTTACAATAATAACCAATCAATAAAATATCTCCATAACGTGTCGTGCTGATCTAGAATAGATAACGCTTGTCAGTCCATAACCTAGACCTATTTGCTGGTAACAATAAATATGCAAACTTGATTAGAACAATAAACAAATCGCAAAAACCAAGTGTCTAAACAATGTCTTCGACATAACCAAGTAATCTCCATATGTTAACAGATCATCCTCAGTGCCGGTAACAATATAACTTTCCAATGAACTAGATACTGGTGACTATGCATAAGTCACTGAACATGCTGGTGAACACAACCAAAGATCTTTAATGATGATAAGTGTTCACAAGTGTTCACAAGTGTTGACATCAATGATAAAACCAATGAAACACATCCATAATACCAACAATCTCCCCCTTTGGCATTGATGGCAACACAAGATGGAATAACCATCTAAGTGCCAAAGCAGAAATGCCAAAAACTAAAATCCAACAATCTCACAAAGAGATCATTAACCAGAAATCAAAATACAGATACAAAGAGTAACAATCTCTCCCTTGATGAATAATCTCTCCCCAAAAGATAATGTGTTTTTCCATAGATATCTCTCCCCCTTTGATATCAAATGCCAAAGCAATACAAAACCAAATACAATCCATCTTGCAGTTTTCAATTCTTCATCCTTTCAACATCATAATCCTCAAGTGCCATCTCAAGTTGCTTCTCCATAGACATGTTCAATTATTCTAGTTTCAAGATCTTCCTCAAGCTATTTAACTTCCTTCGAGGTACCAGGATTTGATACCAATTGTTGGAATACAATGAACCCAAGAACACTAAGAGGGGAGGGGGGGTGAATCAGTGTTTTGCCGGTAACACAAGATTTGAACCTTTTATAATATACACATATAAACTGCTAAATGAAGAAATATATAATATGAAGTAAATAAACTAGCCACATGAATGAATACCATAAAACACTAAATTTATATGTGGAAAAACTTTAAGAGGAAAAACCATAGTGAGATTTGTGACCCACAATATCAATTCACTGGCCATATGAAAGATATAACATAGCATGGGGGCCTCTAGATGCAGGAAGGCACACTGCCTAGAGAACACTGATCAACACAAAAGAGTCTCACTAACTACAAGCTTCTGCTAAGATAAAACACTACTAATGAACTCACAAAATGCATCTACAATGCCAAAATGAGTTTCGGTTAAAGCTATGTTCTGTACCGATTCATAAACCCTGAATCCTTCTACTGGTATCTCCTTTCCTCCAAGAATGCTTTACAAACCATCTGTTGATCATGGTATGATATTACATTTGCATCAAAATGACCTTCATACATGTCCTTCACATTACACAGTCCTACTACCTTGTTATATATCATGTCCTATATCAAAATGACCTAAGAGACTGACTTATATATCCTTTACAAACAATATGCCTAATGTCGGCTTATAATAGAGAAGATATTCAATGTCGGCCCTTACAATAATTACAAAATTATTTTACAAATAAAGCCTATCAGATCCAAACTAATGTCGGCTTCACTAAAGTGCTGGATGCCGGTATCGGTGCTGGTGATGACCTTGAATACTCAATGCCGGTATCCGCCAGTGTATGTCTGCAAATGCCAATATATGTCTTCAATAGAATCTTATTGCTAATAATGACAACATATGATTCCAATGAGTGTCAAATTCCAACAATTACAACATTATTCACACACAGATCATTCCATATCCATTTCCTATCAACCCGTGATCTACAAAGAGATATTACATCATATTTATACCAACTTGGAACCTAAACAATTAGGTCAGCCACCTAAAAGATAATACAAAATTCATCACATAAAGCCACAATCCAATGATCAACCAAGTTGTCTTAGGTCAAAAACAATGTAAACCAATCATTAAATTTCATCAATAATGCATTAGGAACATCCTCCAACATGTTACAGAAACTGGTCCATAACCTAGATAACACCAGACCCAAAATAGGTTGCGATAAACCAAATCCAACACCATTGATGAACTACAATATGAACAAGATAACCAACAACATCCTGAAAGCCATCTATAAGCTGCACCAACACTACTTATCACATGCATCAAAATATCTTCAATAAATCTCTACCGATAAAAACCTTACTGATGACAAAAAGGCTTACTAGAACAAATGATAGCTCTTGAGTCATCAAATACCAAACCAACTGATCATGATACACATCTAAATATCATGAATGATAGATCCAAACCAAATCCATAAACCAAAGCATATTGAATCCTACCAGATCATTATCAACCACTCTACCAGAACCAATCAAAAACCGATAAACAACCAAAATTTTGGTGTTGCCATCAATGACAAAACATCAATGCAACACATAATCAATTCTTCCAAATTGCCAACAATCAGTCATAGGGGGAGTTTGGTATTTGGTTCAGAACTTCATTGATTTCTTCCATTGGGGGAAACTTGTTTGACATTTTCTTGGCACTTGGATGTTTTTCACATCTAGTGTTGCCATCAATGCCAAAGAGGGAGATTGTTAGAAATTTGGAGGAATTGATTATGTGTCGTATTGATGTTTGTCATTGATGTCAACACTAGCTTATTTGGTTGTCTACCAGATTCCAATAGAGTGATTGGACTTTGATGATGATCAAGAGATTTGTATCTGATATATTCCAATTGGTGGAATTGGTTTGGTTTGGTCATTCATCTGGTTTAGATGCTTGTCACATTCGGTTGGTTTAGGATATTGTGATCTAGAAGCTATCATATGTTCTAGTAATCCTTTTGGTTACTAGTAAGGGTTTTATTGGTAGAGCTTTATTGAAAATCTTTTGATAGATTCAATAAGTGGTGTTGGTGCAACTTATAGAAGGTTTTGAGGATGTTGATGGTTATAGTGTTCGTGTTCCACTTAATCAGTGGTATTTCATTTGGCTTATGGCAACCTATTTTAGGCCCGATCTTACTCTTCTAGGTTATGGATTGGTTTATGTAATGTGTTGATGGATACTACCAATGCATTACTAGATGGATTTTTTGTTTGGTTAATGTTGTTTCGGTCTTAGGTCAACTTGGATTATAATTGGTTTGAAGGTTTATGTAATGGATTTATTGTATCATCTTTTAGGGGGCCAACCTAATTGTTTAGGTCTTGGGTTGGTATATATATGATGTAAGATCTCTTTGTAGATTATGGCAGGTGGTCGAGGTTATCGAATTATTTGTGTGCAAATAAAGTTGTAATAATATGTAGAGGATTTGGTTGATCATAGGTAATTAAATTGGGTTTGTGTAAGAGGTTTTAGACCTCTTGTATTGAGGTTAACCAGAACTATGCTCAAGCATAGCAGATGTTATTCTTGCATTTCATTCTTATTTTTGGATTGCAGTATGGATTTCTTTTGTAGTCAATGAGGCTCCTTTGTGATGAGAAATGTGCTTTAGGTTGTTGGCCTTCCTGCATGTGTAGGCCCCTTATTGTAATCACATATTGTGTTGGCAAACGTATTTGCCTCCTTGAAATTTTAACTATTATCTTCTCAAAGCAAAATATTACTCCGTTTTACCCTTTAGAAAGAAACAAATATACCAACAGTTGGAAGAATTAATGAAAATTCAACCTCTGTATTAGAGGGAAACTCCTCGTATTATTTACAATGAATTTATTATATAGTTGATATGCTAACACTTTTAACCAGAAAGCATCGAAAGGCTTCAACATTTATCCATCAACACAAATAAATGCCTTCAAAACTACACACATAGGAAATTTATAAAAAGAATATTCAAAGCAGAGTTCACAGACTCTGATCCATAACATTCTTCATGTATAAATTCAAAGAAAAATAAGGACTCAGCAAAGACTAATGGCTTGATCGATACTCTCTCATGCTTCATAGAGCAAGGGGGATCAAGCAAAGAAGTATAATGTGAATCGTCTAACAACCAATAAAAAACATGAATTGAAAAGGAATACAGAGGTAAATGATCATCAAATTATATTCTGCCCATAATCAACTTAAGAAAGATAAAAAATCTAAGAACGCATAAATTCAAAGATAACACAACATTTCATTAATAACCAGTCATTGTATCATCCAAACAATTCATATCAAAATTTTATCTACTGCTCCCAAAATCATAGTTTTCGGAACCTGTACAAAGACAAGCTCTTCAACTTAAATAGCCACCAGGCCATAGTTCTTCCATGATCAAATAACATTTACTTTGACCCAAGTGAAAGAAACCATTTAAAGTAACATAAAGGAAAACTAAACTAACAACCACTAAAGGTTGACATCTCATTCTCAGATCAGCTAGGCTTCCACCGTGGGAGAGGAGGTTACGGGCTTGTCTTGCTTTGTCATGGAACCACGCCATTCTAGGTGTGCTACTGAGAAGTTTAAGCTAACTTGGAAATAGGGTAAACTGATATGCAGGATCCTCTGCTTCCACACTTCTTTGTCCATATTCACCTGTGTAACTTTCGACTTGTGAACCTCTAAATGGTCCGAATAGACAAAGAGCACTTTTAAAAAGTCATCGATGGTCAAAGATTTTGTTGTCTAAATGAATTGGATCCTTTCTTGGAAAACCTTAGTCATGTCTATAGCTTCTTCAATCACCTTGGAGTCCTCCTTCATGAGTTGAATATCAATGCATTTGAGGTCCTTCTGCATCGTGTCGATCAAGTCAGTCAATCTGTTGGGTAGCTTGGTGGATTCTTCATGGCCCTGCTTGATGATCGAATTACACCATTCTACATTTTTCTTTGACATGTACAACACATTATCATCCAAGTTATCCATCAGTTTCTCAGCCAGGAATTTCATTACTCCATACTTTTGAACATTGTTCTTTTGTGCAAGGACCGCTACCCACTTAATCCTTTCTGTTTCCTAGGCGGTCATTTCCAGTTCAAGCTCTTTACTCATGGTTTCAGCATCCTTATAAACTTTAACCAGATTACAAATATAATCTGACCCTTGTTGTATTATCAGGTCCAACCATTTATTAACCATTTTCATCACTACCTTGTTTTTTTGAACTTGATCTAGCATCTTTTGGTTTGTTGGTGATTTAGGATCAAAAGACACTGGTATCTACGATAATGGTTGGGGGTATGGGTTGTGGATAGCATTGATGTACTGAGCCATCTATGTGACAACTTGCTTCAGTTCTCACTTATCCTTTTCATCTTTCCAAGTCCCTAAAATTATCCTCTTTGTGGAGGATTCCAGATGCTTAACATCTATAGCTCTTGAAGCAACCCCCGAATCTATCTTCTCCATAGTGAAATCCTCCTTTGTAGCCTTGTCTGCACCTCTTCCAGGAATGGGTTTGGCAACCCCGACTATCTAGTGACTTGTTGTGTCATCTACATCAAGTATTGCTTGTGTTTTAAGTTTTTTTGGCTTTGATTCCTTTCCCAAGCATCTTCTAACCATTTCCTCCATTGGAATTGTGATCGGCACCACACTCCTATTTTTCCCAATGTCAGCTTCTAGCCATCTTGGTGCAATTGTAGGCTCCTTATGTGGTGGAGTAGTATGCGCATCTCGTGAAGTAACAATTACCATGGTATTCATGGGATCATGTTGAATTTCCACTTCTTTATTTGTGTCCATTTCTTGCATTTCACACTCACCTTGATCCTGTGAATCCATTGTTTGTTCAGGCTCTTCACTGGGGTCCAAGTCTACAATAACCTATCTTAGGATGGGTTCCTTAGTCTTCTTTTTGCTTATGGACTGAGTTACTCAGGCAGGTGTAAGACTGGGTGGTGACATTTTTGACCTTCTCAATTGAATTTTCTCTACAATGGGCTTTGAGACACCTGCAACATCAACAACTTTATTAGTGGTAGAAACACAGGATTGAACCACAATGTGTGAATCAATTGTTGATTCATGTGAGGATATATGAGGTCCCCCTTTGAACTTCTGATTCCTCAACCATCTCTCTATTCTCCTAATAACATTGAAGGTTCTTGTTTGGATATTGTCATCTTCCTTTTTGTTCTATTCAATTTCTGGAATCGATTTTCCTTCAATCTCGGTATCAAACTCAGGATCCAAAATATTCCCCTCTGTATCTTCTGATATGTCGGATATATTAATTGGGAGCCTCATGGTGATTATCTGCTACAAAGTGAATCTAGACAACAGTCTCTTTCTCACTTCATACTTGTCCTTCCAGTTCTCTCAATAATCCTCTATCTAAGGTTCATGGCAAAAATGATTGTCTACGTTAAGGTTCTCCCTTGCATAACCCTTGCTATAAATTTTTTGCCTTACCACATATGGCAACAGGTTCATCCTTTTGAATCCAGTTCTAGGTTCAAGGCATCTAATGCAGAATTGCAACTATAATATCCTATTAGGATTCCCAAAGATACTAAGAGGGGGGGGGGGTGAATCAATATTTGACTGGTTAATGAATTTTTTGAACTGATTATATGAAAAGCATTCCAAAACAGTGTACCGGTTAACCAAAATTAATGCAATAAATAAGATCAATAAGAACAACATGAAAGACACACCATAACACAATATTTTTAATGAGGAAACTCAGTGTGGGAAAAACCTCAGTGGGATTTGTGACCCATAATATTCACTTACTGGACAATAAGAGAATATTACTATTACAAGAGGGGCCTGCACATGCAGGAAGGCCAAGTGCCTAGAGTTCACTGCTCAGTATAAAAAGAAGTCTCACTAACTTAAAAAAATGGATTATACAAATCCAATGTCATGTACTGCTTCAGATCAACATCTGTTATGCCAGGTTCAGTACCTATTTAAGCTCTATAATAATCATAAACCCTTATCCAAAATCTGTCTTACAATTCGCACATTAGATCAACAAATAATCTAACCATACATACTTTTTAAATGATCTACAAGATCTCATACTTATATGAGTCATATTACAATCCTCCATGCTAGCTTACAAAAAGATTTTACAATTAAATAAAAAATATAATTAAACAAAAATTATGTCGGCCAGGGTGTCGGTAATCTTTTCGGTGCTGGTGAATTGTATGCCGGTGTAGAGTCTATCGGTGCTGGTTCCTGCCGGTATCATATGATTGTAAGGTTGTCATCAATGACAATACCTTCAATCACCTACAATTTCTCATTGGAGTGTGCATTTTCCAACAATCTCCCCCTTTGGCATTGATGACAACACTCATGAGAAAAATCCAAAACGTGTCCAAAAATGTTGTCTAAAAGGAATCTGTCAAAATGTCTTACCAAAAATGTGTTATTCAAGAATGTGTGCTCCCCCTGAGCTAATGATCTCTTCTTCAAGTTATTTTTCTTAGTTCTACTACTCCCCCTTTCACATCAATGATAAAGGTTGTCAAAATGTCAACTGAGTGCAGTTTCAGCTTGAACCATGTAACCGGTTGGTTACAATCTAGAATAGGTTTGCTAATACCAAATTTAGGCTCTGAGTAAACTTGTTGTTATCCTTTAATGCAGCCTTTTTTCTTTGAATTATACCAATGAGGTGATGCATTTGCTCTTCCGATGTCTACTGTTCCTGAATAAGTGCCTCTGAGATCTCTTTCTTCAAAGAGATGAGGTTATTCAATTTAGGACTGAGTCTACATTTGAGTTCCTTTTCTTTTCCTTTTAGTCTTTCCTTCTATTTTTCCAATTTTTCAAGTTTCTCCTCAAATCCTGTTATCTCTTGTTCCATAATTGAAATAGGTTTAGATGAACTAATGATATTGTTAGCTATATCATCAATCTCTTTTTGCACTTTGTTGATTTCTTTGTCAATATCTGTTGTTAGAAGATTAGTCTTGCAGGTGTCTCGGTATAGTTCCTTAAATTCCATTATTGATGTGCTCAGTGCCGGTAAGAGGGTATCAATGTGTTCCGTGCACTTATTTATTGTTTCATCAAAGAATTTTTGTTTTTCCTTATCCATTTTCTCTTTAAATGTCTCTTCATTTATTTGATCCATAGTTAGTATATTGTTGGTTATGTATTTAGAAAATGTGTCTAACTGACTCAAAGAATCTTTATTATCTACATTGAACTTGGGTGAAATCAATTTAAGAATGGGGATGGTGTCATCTATAGCCTTATATGCTAATAAATTGTAGTTTGTTATCTTTTTAATGGAATCCAAAAGTACCTTAGTTACATTTGTTGGTCTGAATTTAGTCATTGATGTGTCGGATGACTGCCCAACTGACTTCACAATCTCCATGTTGCCGGTGGTAGTTTCATTTTTTCTTGTTTCAACCTCTGGTGGGTTAGTTTGTGTCTGCATTTCTATTAGCAAAGGTTTAGGCTTTTCTGCAGTTGATGGTGGCACTGTCTCTGTTTGAACCTGTGACTCTAACTGTTTCTCTACTTTTGTCTCTGTCGATTTTTCTGATTGTTTCTCTGTGGTATCTACTATCAGTTTCTCTGTCTGCATCTCTGCACTGTCCACTATTGGTGACTTAGTAGGTTTTTCCATATTCTCTATAGCTAGTTTCTCAGTCTCTATTATTTTTTCAATGTTTGCATCAATGGTGTTAGTCACCATTCCAATCTCAATATGTTCCACTGTTTGTTCTGCATGTGTCTCTACCTTAATATTTTTAGCCGGTGGCTTAGTAGCCACATCTTTCTTCTCACTAATGGTCTCCTTATCAACCATAATATTGACCTCCTAAGTGTCTATGTTCATGGTATATAAAATTTCAGACTCAGGATTTGTATCCTCATGTGGAATCTTCATATTCTGAGTAGCCGGTGAACTATCAATTAGTATAAGTGGAGTGACTGAAGGTGGTGGCAAATTGTCTGTCACTTTAATATTTGTTCGTCCACCTATTTTTCCTTTTCCCTTGTCCTTATCCTTTTGGTGTACCTTAAAGAGTTTTGGTCTTTTTGGTTCTTCTTGTTTTTCTTTCTCCACAAAAAAGATGTCCCATTTATCAGTTGTTTCTTCAGAGATTTTATTTACTCTGTCGGCCATTATACTTACATGTTGGTGACCACTAGAAAAGACTATCCTGTTTGCTTCACCAGTCAGATCATCAATTTCCTCAATTGATTTCACTGGATGAACAATTAGCAATTTCTCAACCTTGATTTTCTTGTCTAGTTCCATAATGGCTAATCTTTTAGCATCAAGCCACCTACATAGATCACTAGGCAAATCATCTACAACCTCTATAAAAAATTTCTTATAAATATCTAGGTGTAAGATGATACTATTTTCTATGCTTTCTTTCTCCCCATTTGTAAAAGTATCATACATTTTACTTACATTTGATAAGTTTCCATCATTTGTTAATTTCATTCAATAGGTTGTCAAGAGGAGGAATAACCTGTTTTTGCTTTTTCTTTCTAGGTGTCATCTTTGTAGCTGGGGGCCTTACTACCTGTTGTTTCTTTCTTGTCTTTCTGGGTGTAGGAGAGGGTACCGGTGAGGGTTTTCTTTTCCTTTCTACCCTTTTGAACTCAGTCGGTATCTCACTATCAGAAGAAGTTGCAACCGGTGAAAGATGTGCTTCCGCTTGAAGTCCTTCCAGTTCACTTTCCTTAATACCAGTTTTCTTTAATACATCTTATTTTATTGATTTTTCTTGTCTGATTCCCTTCCTCACTATCTATTTAGTTTTCTTAACTCTTTTTTGGGATTGAATGCCACTTTCAATTGTTTCAACATTTCCAAAATCTTTTTTACTTGGTTCCTTAGGTGCTTCTAAGAGGGATTTTGCATAAGTTTTAATTATATTATCATATGTCTCATATCCCATCTCGGTAACCCAAATAGTCCTAGGGACAACTGCCTCCATCCAAATTTCATCTTTCTTAATTACAAAGCATATCTCTTTTTGATATTTATCAACAATTGCTTGAGATAGCCTTATTCTTGTCTTCATTCTAGCCTTCAGTGCTTGAAAATGTTCATTTATATTTTTCTCTCTATCTTCTCCCATGTTGTTTAATATGTCTAATAGTTGCTTTCCTACTAGTATATCAAAACCAAAGTCTTTCTTACCAATATCAAGTACTTCCTTGGTAATGTATAGCATTAAGCATACAAGCAAGTTACCAAATCTGTAAGTTCCCTTCTTATCACCTTTGATTTTCTTCAAGTTGTCTATCAATTCATCTTTAAGCCATTCACACATATCAATTCTTGCATTGTCATTCACCATGTCATATGCACTTTTAATACATAAGTTGGATACTGAGTTTAATCTATTTACATGTGTAGCCTTATAACCAAGAATCATACTAACAAATCTAACATTGATGTCCTTCACATCATTGACTCTTAGGGATCTTTTGTCAAATGTTGCACCAGTTAAGTTCATCACAGTGTCATTTGAGACCTTTTTAGTTCTGCTAGGCCTACTACTAGTGGAAGGTAACCCTGTTACTACCCTAACTGCTTCTATAGTGATCTTATGGATGGAATCCAACAAAAAGAATTTGCCATGGACTCTTCTTAGGACTATCCTTATCACATCTTTTGGAAAATCAAGGATGCTAAGAATGTCCACAAAACCTAGGGTTTCTAATACTTTGTCTTCTGGTTTAATATTACCATTTACATCACAAATTATAGTCCTATACATTTTCTTGATTTCATCATCTCCTAGCTCCTCAATATGACAATGTATATATATTCTAGGATCTTTTGCAGAACTACTCCCTTTGGTATTTTCGAAAATGCTCCTAGGGTATCATCTTTTTTCACAATTTCGGGAATAAGTTTGAAAACGGGTCTAGGGCGCTTGATAACTTCAATCACGGTAGGGTTTGCAATAAATTCAGGTACAAAGGAGGAAGCCATAGTTACAAATACCTTAATCTACCTTTAGGATGAATGCTTGAATGAACTGCTTCACTTTTCGCTAAAGATGCCTTCTCTCAGGGTTTTTGCGCTCTCTGGAGATTTGAATGTTCGGTGAATAAAAAAGAACCAAAACACTTGTTTTATAGTGTTATAACCTTCAACTACCACATTTAATTCTTGCTGATTAAGTCAAACTTAACTCATTTGCTGGTAAAGAAGTAATTCAACTTCTCACCATCAATCGAGGGTAAACTAGCATGTATTTCATTTTTTTTCCATACCCCCAAGGGATATTTCTTTAGTTAGATAAAGAATCTCCTGCCGATGGAGTGATACTCTATTCTGTCAATGGAGGAGTATTCCCATCAACATTCTAATCTAACTTTCTAATCCATTATTTTGAAAATTCTTGCTTTACCTCTTCAACCTTTTCTTCTCCTTTCAAGCTAGGTCCTTTGTTGTTTGTCGGTGATGCCTTACTTCTACAAAATTCTGCAACATGTCCAATCTTGTTACAAGCATAACAAATCACATTGTTTTTCTGAATAGCTTTCCCATATCCTATGTCAGTTTGTGTTCTGTATTGATTAGATAGTATTAGGTCCCAGAGACAACTGAGAGGGGGGAGATGAATCAGTTGTCTAATAATATTAAACCAAAAACAACTTAATCAAATTACTGCTTAATACCGGTGAAACAGTCTGTTATATCGGTGGACAAATTTAATAGATAAATGCAATACCGGTAAAGATTAATGCATGAAACTAAAAGACAAAGTCATCCACAATACATAACACCAATTTTTGTACGTGGAAACCCTATAAGGGGAAAAACCATGGTGGGAAACCTTACCCATAATCAGATGATACTACTGTAGATAGTAAATGTACATAAATGGGGTCTACACATGCAAAAAGGCCAAGCGCCTAGAGCTCACTGCTCAATCACAAATGGGAGTCACACTGACTACAGTTGGATGGTTAAATCCAATAAGAATATACTGCACAAAATAGCATCTTCATATGCTGGATTCAGTACCGGTGTAGTTCTAATATGCTATCACAAAAACCTGGCTTCACCTTCAAATGATGTCTACATGTATAGCTTTTCTTAATCTCGCATATACCTTCGCACAAATCCTTTTTCACATTCCTCCATCGATCTTACAATTAAGACCTTACATTTATACCATAACCTAAGACCAATTTTAGTAGGTCTTCTCTACAAGATATTACAATAAAATCATTTTACAAATAATACAATATTCGATGTAATAACCAATTCAACATGTCGGCTTAATTCATTTACAACAATAATTAATCATCTCCATAGCGTGCCATGCTGATTTGGAAAAGATAATCCTGCCAGTGTAACCCTGGACCTATTTGCCAGTAATAGTAAATATGCAAATACGAATATGCCAATAAACAATTCTCCAAGATAAGATGTCCAAACAATGTCTTCAACATTACCAAGTGTTTTCCAAGTCATTCCAAGTGTCGATGTTCATTATTTCCTGCCAGTGTACCATATATCGGTGACTGTGCAAAAGTCATTTGCTTACCCATGAATGTTGTTGGATCTCCAAAGTGCTAGAGTTTTAGTAGGTGTTGACATCAATGACAAAACCATACCAAAATACCAACAATCTCCCCCTTTGGCATTGATGGAAACACAAGATGGAAAAACCATCAAAGTGCCAAAACATAAATGCCAAGTATAAAAACCAATAATCTCCCCAAAGTAACAATCTCTCCCCCTGAGAGTAATATGAGTTTCCTTATGTTTTTCTATACCAATCTCTTCCCAAAAGATAATGTGTTTTTCCATAGGTATCTCTCCCCCTTTGACATCAAATGCCAAAGTCCATATACAATATACCAACTACTCCCCCTAAGAAGTAGCTTCCTCATCAAAGTTGGAGTAAGAATATATCTCTGTTAATTCTATCGGTTGATGATAGACATCAACTCACTAAGTATCTACTGGTGGGGGTATGACCCCAAGCTGTTCTCTAAGATATTCAAAGGTCTCCTTAGCCAAAGGTTTAGTGAAAATATCTACAAGTTGTTCTTTAGTATTCACATAAACTAGTTTTATTTCTTTTGCTTCAACTTTTTCTCTTAGAAAATTTAGTTTGATTGAAACATGTTTTGTTTTAGAATGTAATATCAGATTCTTAGATATATCAATTTCTATTGTATTATCACAATAGATAGTTATAGGTTCCTTGCATTTTACCTTTAAATCTTTCAACATTTGTTTAAGCCAAAGTACCTATGTATAGTTAGTTGCTGTTGCAACATATTTTGATTTTGCTATTGATAAAGATGTACAACTTTGTTTCTTACTCAACTAAGAAACTAATCTGCTTCCAAGAAAAATTGCTCCGTCGGTGGTGCTTTTTCTATCATCCACATCTCCTGCCCAATTTGTATCTATGTATGCACATAGGTCAAAGTTTTCATCTCTAGGATACCATAATCCAAGATTTGTAGTGCCTTGTAAGTACTGAAAAATCCTTTTTACTGTCGATTCATGATTTTCTCTAGGATTACTCTGAAATCTTGAAACAATACATACTGCATTCATGATATCAGGTTTGGTTTGTGTCAAATACAGTAAACCTCCTATCATAGATTTGTACCTTGTTGGATTAATAGGTGTAGATTCATCTCGTAAAGATAGTTTGTCATTTGTAGTCATGGGTGTGCTTACCGGTTTAGAGTTCTCCATCCCAAATTTCTTTAGTAACTCTTTTAAGTATTTTGATTGACTCAAGAATATACCTTTGTCAGTTTGTGAAATCTACAATCCTAAAAAGAATCTTATTTCACCAACTATAGACATTTCAAATTCTTGCTGCATTTTAATAAAAAAGTCTTTACACAATCCATCTTCTCCTCCAAATACTATATCATCAACAAAAACTTCTATAGCCAAGATGTCATCATTAGTCACTTTATAGTATAAGTTACTGTCAGCATTACCTTTAGAAAAACCAATTTTTAAAATATACTTATCCAATCTTCCATACCAAGCTCTTGGAGCTTGCTTCTATCCATACAAAGCTTTCCTTAACCTGAAAACCATATCTTTGTCATCTGTCAAAGAAAATCCATCAGGTTGTTCAATGTAGACTTCCTCTTCAAGATCTTCATTCATAAATGCATATTTAATATCCATTTGATATACTTTGTAGTTCTTGTGTGCTGCAAAGGCCAAAAACAATCTAACTGCCTCAATTCTAGCTACTGGTGCAAAGGTTTCATTATAGTCAACTCCTTCTTTTTGAGAATATCCCTTACACACTAGTCTTTCTTTATTTTTGATAACCTTACCATCTTCATTAAGTTTGTTTCTGAATACCCATTTTTTTCCAAATACATTTTTATCTTTAGGCCGGGGAACTAATGTCCAAGTGTTATTTTTCTCAATTTTCTCTAATTCTTCTTCCATAGCTTTATTCCAATATTTATCCTCACATGCCTCATTAATTGATGATGGTTCAATTTGAGAAATAAGGCATACTTCTTCATTTGCCAATCTTCCTCTTGTCATAACTCCTTTGTATTTGTTTCCAATTATCTGATGTTCAGAATGATTCAAACTTACATACCAGGGTGTCTTTGTTTGTTGTAGTTCTTCAGTCACAGTGGAATTTTTAGATGATACCGGTGTAACTGGATCTTCACTCTATACCGGTGGATTTGATGTAGGTTCATTTGTTAGAATTTCTATTGCCAGTTCAGAATCTATATACCTTGAAGTTCCTCTGAATTGTTCATCAATCTTTACATTTGTACTCTCAACAATTTTCTACAATCTCTTGTTAAAACATCTATATGCTTTACTCTTAGATGAATAACCAAGAAATATTCCTTCATCACTTCTAGGATCAAATCTCCCAATGTACTCATCCCTTCTGATATAACATTTGCTTCCAAATATTCTGAAATATTTAAGAGTAGGAGTAATACCAAACCATAGTTCATGAGGGGTCTTACCGGTTTCACCTTTTATGTGAACTTTGTTGAATGTATAGACCGTTGTGCTTACTGCCTCTCTCCAATATACAAGTGGCAAGTTTTCTTCTGATAACATACTTCTGGCTACATCCAAGATAGTTATGTTTTTCCTTTCAACAATCCATTCTGTTGTGGTGTCCAAGGTGCTAATAGTTGTCTTCTGATTCCATTCACTTCACAAAATGCATTAAACTCCTTAGATGTAAATTCTCCTCCTTGATCTAATCTTAAACATTTGATTTTCTTACTAGTTTTATTTTCAACCATTGCTTTGAATAATTTAAACTTTCCAAGTGCTTCTAATTTTTCTCTGAGAAAAGCAACCCAACACATTCTAGAATAGTCATCAATGATTAGCATGAAATATCTATCACCTTATAAGCTTTTAGTTCTAGCTGGACCACATAAATCAGTATGAATTAAATCAAGAGCATTATTGGATATTTCTAGAATACTTTTGGAACTAGCACTAACCTTTTTTCCAAATTGACATTCCTCACATACTCTATTGTGAGGTTTGACAATTTTAGGTAAATCTCTAACTGCAATAAACAAAGTACCTGAACCGAAGAATGTTAAAGGTGTTAAATCCTTTTTAGGAAAAATAATTTTTTTTAGAAGATTCATTGCAAACTTTGCAGAGATAGTGAAGCCCATTGTCAAGTTGCTCAAGAAGGATACCAAGTTTTGTTGGGATCAAGAAGCCTCAAAGGCTTTTGCTGAAATTAAAAGGGCCATTTAGGAAGCACCAATGCTCAAATCTCCTGATTACAGTAAGCCCTTCTCTCTATTCTCTTTTGCTTCATACCATATAGTAGCTGCAGTGTTGTTACAAAAAGATAATGAGGGATATGTACATCCCATAGCCTTTTATAGCAAGTCTTTGCAAGCAGCAGAGTTAAAATATGAAACCATGGAGAAACACTGCTTATTTCCCACATGGTTAAAGTTGTTAAGGCTTTCAGGCCATACCTGGTGAATGCCAAAATCACTGCTTATGTCCCACATGCTGCAATTAAGGATATTCTATCCCAGTCTAAGGTTACAGGAAAAAGGTGCAGATGGATCAATAGAATCCAAGAAATTGACTTGGAAATAAGGATCACCAAATTGGTGAGAGGCTTAGGTTTGGCCAAGCTCATGACTGAATCTAATCTTCTGAATGTTGAGATACATAATGTTGAAATCAAAAGTACTTCAGTCACTAGTATTGAAAGGCAACCTTGGTATTCAGCGATAGTCTGATTTTTTAAGAGATGCTACATTTTCAGAAGGAATGACACATAATTAGAGAAGGACTCTGAAACTCAAGTCACAAAAGTATATTCTCATTCAAGGTGATCTATTTTGGAGAAAAAGAGATGGATAACTGCTAATGTGTTTGGATGAATTCCAGGCTAAAAGGGTGTTGATTGAAATGCATGATGGAGTATGTGGAGGCCACTACTATGCTAAGACCACAACTGGTAAGATAATCCGAGCTGGGTACTATTGGCCTACTTTATTCAAGGATGCTCATGAACATGTTAGGAAATGTGACCCATGTCAAAAAATTTCATCCAAATTGAAATATGAAGGAGCTTTACCCCTAAATCCAGTCATTGTGGAAGCCCCTTTTGTCCAATGGAGCATTGATTTTATTGGAGAGATTGTTGAGAGATCAGGAAGAGGTCATAGATGGATCATAGTAGCCACTGATTATTTTACTAAATGGATTGAAGCTATTCCCACAAGAAGAGCTACGAGTAAAGTTGTCATTGACTTCCTGATGGACAATGTTATAACTAGATTTGGAATACCTACAAAATTAGTAATGGACAATGCCATGAGTTTCAGGTCAGAAAAGTTTGTTGGATTTTTTACCAGTCATGGAATAATAATGTCTTACTCTTCACCTTATCATCCTCAGGGAAATGGACAATCTAAATCTAGTAATAAAAGCCTCTTGAACATCATCAAGAAAATCTTGGAAGAGAACAAGAGGTCTTGGGATCAAAAGTTGAAGTTAGCCTTGTGGGCTGATATAATAATAGTCAAGAAGGCCATTGGAATGTCACCTTTTGAACTAGTTTATGGTACACAAGTTAGATTGCTAGTGAATAATCTTCTTCCAATTTATAAATTCTTGCAAGATGAAGACATGGAGCTATCTAAACCTATGGAAAACCGAATGATTCAGATAGTGGAAGTGGAAGAGATTAGAACTCTAGCTCATAAGAGAAATCTGAAGATCCAATTGCATTCCAAATACCTTTTTGATAAAAGGACATCCTTAAGGAAGTTTCAAATTGATGATATTGTTCTTCAGTGGAATGCAAGAGGACAGGACAAGGGAAAACACAAGAAATTTGAATCATTATGGATTGGCCCTTTTGTGGTCTGTGATTTAAATGGAAAGGATTCTTATTTTGTGAAAAATATGAATGATGAAGTACAAGAATTTCAAGTGCATGGACAATTCCTGAAACATTATTTCTCTTGAAGTCCATGCACAGTAGGTCCTTTGTTTGTATATATTTTGTTTGCTTCTTGTTGTTTTTGTTTGGGTCTGTGTTTTGGTCTATTTCTCTAGAGTTTCCTGAGTTTCTTGTGTTGACCTTGCGATCAACCATCCCCAGTCAGAGTCGCTATTATCAGTGTTTAAGAAATGGGTTTTCTTTTCCCATGATTGGCTAGGTTTTTGAAATTTTGAGTGAGATATGCTATTAACTACTTCAAAGATGTGTTAGGTCTTCAAGGGTTAAGGGTCTTAGTTTTAAATCGCTCAAATGTCTGATCAAAACCCTCTAGTTTCTATTCCTATGTTACTTTATTCACTTAAGTAATGGGTCTTGGGGTCGTGTGAAGTGTCCTCCCTTGTTATCTACCTAGGCGGTCATTAAATAATCATAAAAAATCTATGCCTTATGTCTTTTGCCTTCTAATGTTGTTGGGTCCAGTAAGTGTTGTGCAACTTCCAGATGAATCTATGACTTTCACCATTTCGTTAGGTGAAGTTGCGGGTGTGTTAAGCTATGTGAAATAGTGAAAGAAAAAAGCATGTTTGACTGTGTGCATTTGATCTAGTTTAACGAGACTCCATATCGCTCAAGATCTAATGGCTCGCATTTATTCGCAGCCGAAAATAGTGAGTAAATTACCTCTCACGAAATGGCTAAAGGGTTTGGCGAGACCTGGTGGTGAAGACTTTTTTGCGACTAAAAGGCGATCAAGTTCAAAAGAAATCGACGACTCTTGTTGTTTTGTGGCTTATAGATGCTCACATGTTATGCTCTATGAAATAGTGAAAGGTTTTTGGCCTGGGCAAAAGAGGTTTATGAAAAGCATAACAGATGCACAGGTTCCCAAAGATCTAACAACTAGCATAGTTTCGCAGGAGAAAGATGCTCGAAAGATAGCTTTCAAGAAACAATGAAATGACATGGCATTCCAAGCAAGCAGTCCAAGTAGTTGAGATGGCAAGTAAGATAGTGACACGTGGCTGAAAATAAAAGTGGTCAGTGAATCAGATTTAAGGATTAAAAGGTGGGTCCAAGAAGATGAGTCATGTTGCGGGATAAGAAGTGACTTGGCAGATACAGGTGGGAAGGATGAGGTGGATCCCGATGTTTTCTCTCAACGAATAGAAAGTTGACATGTCAGTTCGGGAATGACTAGACACCAGGTGGATAAAGTTGTGTCAGATAACCCAGGTCTGTCAGATTCAAGTAGGTTGTTAAGCATCAAACAAGTTTGATATAATCTAACGGTCCGCGTGTGTTTGCAAAGGTAAGATGCTCATGTTTTAAAGCCTGCAAAATGGCAAAAGAGCTAGTGGGCCCGAAGAACTGGTAAAGCATAAAGGTAAAAGAGGATCAACTCTATTTTGATCCAAGGGTTCTCATCATTTTGTGGCTGCAAATCAAATGAATATTAAGGCTTGCGAAATGGCGAAAGAGAAAAAGAGGTTCTTCTTGGCATGACGTGGAGTGACAGCTGTTACTTCTTGTAAAGCTTGATGGTGATGTATCGATTGACATGTATTTTCAAAGGGTGATTTAAGGGCCCGCCAAGGTGTAACCAGTAGTTATGTAGGAATTAAGACACGTGGTTGACTCTAAACTAAACCTAAAGAGTTTTCTAGGGCTAATGGCCGAGTGCCACGTGGTATTTGTTAACCGGTGAATAAGAAGGGTAAGCAATGTCTGGATAAAGGTCTCACTTAAAGAATGGTCATCTCGAGATTGATCCAACACTTCATGTTCTTTTGTAGCCCAATGATGTAAGTGGATTAACCTCTATGAAATAGCAAAAAATTGGCAGCCGTCAAGATGAGGTGTGGTTAGTCAAAAGGTTGATGGTCCCGGTAGGAGTTAAAGGTCAGACGGTTAAAGTTCCATCTAATGCTTGGCATAGCTTCGCGAAAGGAAAGTGCTCATGGGATAAAGCTTGTGAAATGGCGAAAAGGAGGTAGGGCCCAATGCAAAAGCAAAGAGGTTAAAACAGTATAAAGACTGATCAAGTCTCATTTGATTGGACGGCTACTGTGATTTCATTTGGTGAAATTTCTAGAATGTTATGCTCTACGAAATGGTGAAAGAGAAAAAAGGAAAATACGCAGGCATGTTATGACCCGTTGGAGCAAAATTTTTGAATTCTTCTATGAATTCAATTCTGAAGGGATGACCGAAGCATGCGGTATCAATGTTGCAGTTAAGAGCCTGACTACCGTATATGATTTCACATCAATTGAATGAAGGCATCATTTTGAAGAGTAGTTGCAGAGAAGAGCTTATAGAGTAAATTTCTTTAGTTGCAGAGTAGATTTCTTCAAGAAAAAAATAGGTTCTCTTGTACTCCTATTTGGCAATTAATTAATAGTGTGTTTTAATTGGGGTCTTGATTTGTCACAGAACAATTGGGGGTAGTAGTTAAATTGCTTGCATAGTTTTTAAGATGGCACCTAAAAGAGAATTCTCAGGAAAGGTTAATTACCAAGAGAGGGCTATCTGTGATGATTTCCTAGAACAGTTGACAATGTCAACTAATGTGGCAGGAAAGGTAAAAGAACTAGCGCCAAGAGCTCCTCGCCTAAAAATAGGAGAAGGGTTGTATGAAAAGGGCAACTGGCTAAGAGACCCCCAAATTGGGTTGTCTGGGTTGGGATTATTCAAGGTCGGATTTGGTATGAGAAATTCCCCAACCCCAATGAATAGTATCTGGGAGTTGGATATAGGCAAATTGGTGGTCCCTGGAGTATTCATGGATGTGGATCTCCTAACTCAGGTTGCACACAATTATGACCCAATCACAAGAAGTGTTAAGGATATAAGTGGGAAAACTCTTATTGAAATAAATAATCAGGAGTTCATAAATGCTTTTGGGCTTAGTGAGTTTACCAATTTTCTAGAGCCTATTAATTTTAAATCACTAGCTCACGTTTATAGTGTGCAGAGAAACTACCTTAGAAATGGGCCTCTTAAAGAATTCTTTGTGAAGATAGGCAGGTTAATAGTTGTAGGACCTAACACTGAGGAGCCTTTTTCTTTAAATCTATTCACCCTCAGGGCCAAAGGATTATACTGGTCACTCTGCCAAATTCTAGGAGAAGATGCTGAGGCAAATATGCCAACTCATTACATGATAATGATTCCTCAAATTTTAAACCCTTCTTTGGAAGTAACCTTTGAAGAGGGGAAAATAGATTAGCAGGGAAAATGATCAAAACATAATGAAATAAACATAAAAAATGCTAAAATATGATGAAGAGACCATTTCACCTTGCTATTTTACCTTCTCCTTTGGATTGAGCCTTTGGTGAAGTTGAATAGCGCCTCTCTCTTCAGCTTAATCAGATGGGCTCCTCTTGCTTGCTTGATGTGGATGGCTCTCCAAATGTGCACAATATGATTGATGGGAGGATGAGATGAATGGATAAGTGACTAAGTGATGATTGAGTATGTATTTGGCTATAATTTGGATGCTTTGATGACTTTTTTGAACTCAAATGGGCAGCATAAGATTATTAAACTTGGAGATGATGAATGGAGAGATGGAGTCCTTAATTTATAGGAAGAGGAGAGGAAGAATGGCTAGCTAGGATGGATTCAAGATGAAGGGCTAGGATTGTTTGTGAGCTCACACAAGGCCCAAGCGAGGGTGTGGAGACCAAGAGATATGTCTTAAAGGAATTTCTTGTCTCCACACTCCACAAGGTGCATTGGGAAGACTCCCAAGGTACCTTGGGAAGAACAAGGTGCATTGGGAAGACTTCCCAATGTGCCTTGAGAAGAGTAAGGGATGTGACTTCCCACTGGCTCCCCTCCACGACATTCACTTCTCGGGGCAGCCAAGCATCAATTCCCATGAAAACTCCTCATGGCGAACTTTGTGTCTCTACTAAGGGCCGTAAAAATATGGGTGGCTTTGGAGGTCTGACCTCCTGCACCAATGACTAGAAGGTTTTTGGCCACTATGAACAAGGTGTTTAGTAAGTCTTCCCGTGAGCAGCTACCCTTCGAAGTTGAGCAAGTGCAATTGAGACCTATAGCCCAATGAAGCACCAAGAACTTAGTAGTCACACAAGCATGATTGAGATCTCTAGGATCCTACTAAGCACCCAATGTGAGAGTGAAATCTCATATAGCCCCAACCATTAACCCTTTCATAGTTAATGGCTTGTTTATTATAGTGATTTGGGAACCCCAGGTCTGGGTGTACTCACTTGGGTCATTCCCCTCTTACCTTCTCAAAGAGAAAGTTGGGAGGGAAAGCTCACTAGAGGTAAACATACAATGAAACAAGAAAAGGTTGGAGGGTCTGGATTTCTGATCATCTAGCTAGACGAGAGCATACTCTCCTACCTTCACGCTTTTCTTAAAGACACATAAGACAATGGCTCATTTCATTTTAATTAATATCTAGGTGCCTAATTTAAATATATGCACAATGTTTGGTTGAATCATCGAGGCAACCTGCAAAACCACTTGATTAGTAGTTTGAAAAATGGAGTCTTCAAGAAGCATCCTGCAAAAGACAACAAAATGACAAAAGTAATAATTTTTTTGATTTTTTGGGAATACGTAGAAAAACATGAATAAAAACTTTTTTACTAATGACAAATGTGGATTTGGAGGAAGCTTTGATGGGTAAATGGGGTTTGACTAGGTTTTTGCTACTTTCCAAGGGATAAGCAAGGAATAAATGGGGATTTTGGGAGAGAGATGAAAGAACGGAAAAATTTGTTCAAGAGGGATAAAGAAGCAAAAGTTGGACATGGACAATATGAGAAAATTTGGAGGTGATTGGATAAAATGGGAAGGAGTTATGGCAAACCCTAAAAATGGAGTAATGTGGGATTTTGGGCTTCAAAAAGTGGATTTTGGGATAAGGCCCCCCAAGGAAAGAAATGTGCAAAATGGCAATGCGGGAGACCTAGTGAAGTTTGGAGAAAAATGGGATGAACACAAAGCAGATATGGCAAAAAAATAGAAACAAAAAAAATCTAAATAGACAACAGAACAGAAAAAATGTAAATAGACAAATCTAAACAAAAATAGAAAAAATCTAAACAGACAAATAACAGAACAGAAAAAATGTAGTCGCGCTGATTAGCAGGCAGTCTGATTAATCTGCAAAACTAAAAAGATGGAAATTAGTCTTAAAGTGCTAAATAAAACAACAAACAAAAATAGAGCACATAACAGTCACAGATAACAGTCATAGATAACAGACCAAATAACAGAGCAGATGACAGTCACAGATAACAGAGCACATAACAGATAACAAAGCAGATAATAGTCACGCTAAACAGATAGAAAAGTGCCAAATGTTTGGATTTCTGATTGTCTATATAGACAAGAGCATACTCTCCTACTTTCACACTTTCTTCAAAAGATAATGATTCATTTATTTCCCTAATTAAGCAAGTATCTAAAAATTGAAAACACAACTTGCAACACCACTTGGTTAGTAGTTTCAAAATGAAGTCTTTGATAAGCGTATTTTTGATTGACGAATCCTTTGACAAATGAGATCTGTAAACACTTGTTAGACTGTCAAAACATCCAAAAAAAAGAAAACTCCTGACCCTGAAAAAAAAACCTGAAATTTGAGTAAACGGAAACAGCAACTCGTAAATTCTTTGTTTTTATACGAGTAAATGGAAACAACAACTCTCTAAAAACTGCTAAAAAAGAAAACTCTCTTTTTTTTTTTAATACAAATAAACAGAAATACAAATTCATACAACTCATTCTGCAGGCTCCTATGTGTTTTCTTAGTAGTTTTCATGCTGAAGCAGAATCTGCAACAAAAATTCACAAAAACTTGTAAAAAGACGTTAAATTCAAGGATGTGAGTCCCAGCGGGCGTGCCAAAATGAAGAGGGGAAAATAGATTAGAAGCGAAAATGATCAAAACATAATGAAATAAACATAAAAAATGCTAAAATATGATGAAGAGACCATTTCACCTTGCTATTTTACCTTCTCCTTCGGATTGAGCCTTTGGTGAAGTTGAATAGCGCCTCTCTCTTCAACTTGATCGGATGGGCTCCTCTTGCTTTCTTGCTTGATGTGGATGGCTCTCCAAATGTGCACAATATGATTAATGAGAGGATGAGATGGATGGATAAGTGACTAAGTGATGGATGAGTATGGATTTGGCTATAATTTGGATGCTGTGATGACTTTTTTGAACTCAAATGGGCAGCATAGGATTATTAAACTTGGAGATGATGAATGGAGAGATGGAGTCCTCAATTTATAGGAAGAGGAGAGGAAGAATGGATGGTTAGGATGGATTCAAGATGAAGGGCTAGGATTGCTTGTGAGCTCACACAAGGCCTAAGAGAGGGTGTGAAGACCAAGAGATATGCCTTAAAGGCATTTCTTGTCTCCACACTCCACAAGGTACATTGGGAAGACTCCCAAGGCAACTTGGAAAGAACAGGGTGCATTGGGAAGAATTCCCAATGTGCCTTGAGAAGAGCAAGCGATGCGACATTCCTTGGAGAATGGAGAGGAGGAATTAAAAATTCTCCAAAAAGGGATAAGCATAGGGATTGGAGGAATAAGAAGGAATTAAAAATTCCTTGGGAGAGGGAATGCCTAGAGGAATGTGAGATCTTGAAAATCTCACATTTAGCTAGGAAAAGAGCATTTAAAGCTAGTGGTTGGATGGAAGGGACAAGGGGTTGACTTTGTGACTAATCATGATGATTAGTCACTAGCAACTCATTAGGAAGGGGATTAGAGGAAGTGTTAGGTGCGATTAGTATTTGTAGGAGGATTTGACTAAGAGAGAGAATGAGTAGAGGGAATTAAAAATTAGAAGAATAAGGTTAAGTGAGTTTAGGGAGTTTCTAGAAGAATTTATTAGGTTAATGATGAATTAAGAAGATGATTTGTAGGAATCATGGGGGTTAACTAATTAATTGAAATTAATTAGCTAAGAAGGAGATTTGTGAGGATTTGATTTTTTTTAGAAGAATAAAGAAAGGGATTGATTTATTAAATAAATTAATCACATGCTATAGTGACAATATTAATTATATTTAATTAATATTGAGGAGAATTTGAATTATCATAATTAATTAATTAATTATGTGAGGAATTAAAAATAATTAAAATAATTATTTTTAAGTGTCTACATTTTGCCCCTCTTTGAAGCGAGGTGTGATGACGCGTTGATTCAAAGAATAATCTTGTTTTGGTGCTGATATTGGTTTGATAGGATGCCCCATCTCTCGATTGATAGATTACAGTATGGTGATGCCCCCTCAGGAGATCAACTGAGGTAATTGATCTTTGGAGTTTTTTGAGATTGATTTCCCGATAGATTTGATTTGATTTGATTGATAAGATCTAGATTTAGTCTGGTTTAAGGAAAGATTCATCCTGTATAAGACAAACATGATCAAAGCATCTTGTTTAAGGAGGGATTCATCCTATATAAGACATAATTGATCACAACGTCTGGTTTCAGGAAGGATTCATCCTGTATAAGACATGATCGATCACAACATCTGGTTTCAGGAAGGATTCATCCTATATAAGACATGATCAAAGCATCTGGTTTTAGGAAGGATAAATCCTATATAAGACATGATTGATCACAACGTCTGGTTTCAAGAAGGATTCATCCTGTATAAGACATGATCAGAGCATCTAGTTTTAGGAAGGATACATCCTGTAGAAGACATGAATCAGAATCAGAATTGATTATGTGAGGAAGAAATAGAGGAAGAAAATTTAGGGTGGAAGGGATAAATGAGGAATAAATATGAAGCAGTCGTGAGGTATTTGGAAAGAATAATACGAGATGTGAGACCGTGGAGGAAAATGGGGGCCATTGAGAACTCCATGGGATTATTGAGTTTAGGGTTTTGATGGAATGATGGTGAGATTTTGTGCACAACAAATGTGGAGAGCCAACCGAGTTGGATGTTGCCCTGAGTGACTTGCACCACTGATTATAGAAATCAGGATGCCATGAGAAACCCAGGGCATGGACTGACTCTGTAGACAAGCGAGAATTTCTTGCACACAACAATGCAAGTGTTAAGAAACACTAGTACAAAGTTGTGGGTTCGTGCAAGGAAACCCTCAAACATACCGATACCTCTTGTACATGAGAAGGTAAGTGTTGATAAACACTAGTACCAGGTCGCCGGTTTATACAAGAGGGATCCAAAACATGTCATACTATGAAATATGCCCCAGTATGTGCCTATATTAATGTACCTAGATATGGAAAAACCTAGGCAGTCATAAATAGTGGCAGTCGTAGGGCAAAATATGCAAGTCTATATGAAAAGATCTAACAAAATCTAACAAGTCACTTCCTTGCGACCAAATGATACCTCTTGCCAAGAGTAGAACTAGGATGAAGGATTAGGTTTCCAGGCGAGGGAATGAGTCATCCCTAAGGCAAAGTGGGATTTTGGATTAGGCATGTGATTCTATGGTTTTGGAGAGTGACTAGTGGATTTGGGTTTGTTTCTCAAGACTTCTTGAAGTTTACAGATAGGCATAGAAGCACAGTTTAATGGGACATTCTTTGTTCATGACTCAAGCAATGACTCATCATCATACACATGTTTTATTAGGAGGTGGAAGAGAAGGAATGTTGCAAATGGGTGGAGTGGATGGTGGGTTATTTGCAGTGTCGATTAGATAGACGGTGGATCCGGTTATTTAGCTTGGTGCCTGCATGGAGGTTTTCACCAAGGTACTTGTCCATAGCACCACAAAGTGGTTTTCACTTATGGGCGAATTGTTTTCCTTTCTTTTTTTGATTTTCTCTTCTTCTTCTTTTTTGTGTCAAAGGGCACCTGTTTGCCAGGTTTTCACCGAAGTGACCCTTTTTTTTTTAGGATCTTTTTCTTAAATTTTTGTATTTTTCTTGATTTTTTAATTTTTTTTTGGTTTTCTGACAATTTGAGACTTTCTGAGGATTAGGCATAAAATCTATTGAGGTGCATGATATTCATTGGTTCATCCAAAGGATCGCATTCAGGAGTAGCCAACTGATAAGCTCCTAATTCATACTTTGCTATGATTACATATGGTCCTAGCCAATTAGGCTCAAACTTGCCTTTCTTTTCTCTTTCTTGTAGATTTTTTTGATTCTCCATGAGGACAAGATCACCAACTTGGAATTCCTGGGTTCTGACTCTTTTGTGATAACTCATCCACAAGTAGTTCTGATATACCCGGAGATGGTTTAAGGCCTTGAGGTGCCTTTCATCTAACAATTCTAGCTCTTGTAAGCGGGCAATTCTGTATTCTTCCTCTGGTAGGATGTCTTGTAGAAATACCCTTAAAGAGGGGATCTCGATCTCAAGCGGAAGGATGGCTTCAAAGCCAAAGACCAGGGAATACGAGGTGGTGCCTATGGGGATGCGGATGGAGGTGCAGTAGGCCCACAAAGCAGGATGGAGTTGGAGGTGCCAATCGTGGCCAGCTTCATTGACTATCTTTTTGAGGAATTTGATTAAGGTTTTATTAGAAGCCTCAGCTTGGCCGTTGCCTTGGGGATAATATGGGGTGGAGAAGCGATATTGGATGTTGAATTTTTGGCAGAGTTCTTTGACATCCTGGTTTTTAAATTGTTTGCCATTATCTATGATAATAACTTTTGGAATGCCATATCGGCATATCAGGTAATTCAGAATGAATTTGGATATCTGCTTACCAGTGGTAAAAGTAAGAGCGATAGCCTCTACCCACTTGGTGAAATAATCAGTGGCGGTTATAATGAACTTATGTCCATTGGAGGATGTAGGGTGGATTTTCCCAATGAGATTGAGCCCCCATTGTGAGAAGGGCCAGGGTGTAATAAATGGTTGCAATTCTTGTGATGGTGCATGAATCTTGTCGCCATGTTGCTGGCAAGTGACGCATTTCTTGACATAGTTATATGCATCTTCTTCCATTTTAGGCCAGTAGTATCCTCTTCTCAAAAGTTTTTTAGCCAATATGAGCCCACTTGAGTGTGCCCCACAGATACCTTTGTGTACTTCACGTAATGCCCATTCTACCTCTTGTTTATCTAAGCACCTTAGGAGGGAACCATCAAAATACCTTTTGAATAGAGTGTCTTCGAGGATGGTGTAATGAGCACATCAGTGGATGAAGGTTTGTTGTTGGGTTTTGGTGAGATGTGGGGAATGGTGTTGTCTTTGAGGAAAGTGAAGGTTTCTTGGTATGAAGGGGACTCGGGACCAATGAGAACACACGCCATTTTAGACTCTAGTAGGTCATATGCTGGTGCAAATAATTGCTCGACCAAGAACTCGCACTTCTGATTGTGTGCTGGCATTTGAAGGAGGGAGCCAATGGTGGCCATTGCATCTGCAGCCCTGTTGTTTGTTCATGGGATTTGATTAAATTTGATTGTTGCGAAATGTTTCTTAAGATCTTCAACCATGGTATGATAAGGAAGGAGTTTATCATCTTTTATTTGGTACTCATCATTGACTTGTTTTATAACGAGCTGAGAATCACCATAAACTTGTAAATCCTTTATTTTTCAATAAATAGCCAGACGCAAACCTGTGATGAGTGCCTCATATTCTGCTATGTTATTGGTACATGCAAAGGCTACCTTGTATGATTTGGGGATGCCATCTCCTTGAGGTGTGACCAATAATATTCTTGCCCCCGATCCATTTTTGGTGCAAGAGCCATCAAAGTAAAATTGCGATGTGGAGGATGTGGAAACAATCATAATGATCTCATCTGGTAATTCTGTTAGAATAGGATGGTGATCTAGAAGTGGAGCTTCAGCCAACTGATCTACAATGACTTTTCCCTTGCTTGCCTTTATGTCCGTATATTCGATGTCAAACTCACTTAGGAGCATGACCCATTTGGCGGTTCCTCCAGTGAGAGCAGCTTTTGACAAGAGGTATTTAAGTGGATCAATTTTAGCAATTAGTTTTGTCTTGTTGTTTAGAATATAGTGTCGTAGTTTCTGTGTGCTGAACACTAATGCCAAACATGCTCTTTCAATGGGGGTATAATTGAGTTCATATCCTACTAGAGTTCGACTGATGTAGTAAATGGCATGTTCTTTCCCTTGGTCATCTGTTTGTGCCAATAATGTCCCCAATGCCACTGAAGTAGCAAATGGCATGTTCTTTCCCTTGGTCATTTGTTTGTGCCAATAATGTCCCCAATGCCACTGAAGTAGCACATATATACAAAATAAGGGGTTTTCCAGGAGTAGGAGGCATCAACACTGGAGGTGATGCTAGATATTCTTTTAGTTTCTCAAAGGCCTTTTGGCATAAGCAGTGCCATTTGAATTTTATGTCCTTGCGCAGGAGGTGTGCAAATGGATGGCACTTATCTGCTAGTTGTGAAATAAAATGTCTAGCAGATTGGAGTTTTCCCTAGGGATGGCGTAGTTGTTTGATATTTTGGTGGAGGCATTTCCATGATAGCTTTTACTTTTGCAGGATCAACCTCGATGCCTCTGCGGGAAACAATGAATCCTAATAGTTTCCCCTATGTGACTCCAAACACACACTTTTTTGGATTCAGCCGTAGTTTGTATTTTTCTAATCTTTCAAAGATCTGTCTTAGAATGGGGATGTGTTCTTGTCTTGTCTTAGATTTGCCTTGCAGATCATCCGCATAGTCCTCCATAATTATGTGTAAGAGGTCATGAAAAATCATTGTCATGGCATGTTGGTATGTAGCTCCAGAGTTTTTGAGACCAAAAGCCATGACCCGATAACAGAAAGTCCCCCATGGTGTTGTGAATGCAGTTTTATATTGATCCTCATCTGCAATCCTAATTTGGTTGTATCTAGAGAATCCATCCATAAGTGACAACATCTCATGTCCTGTTGTAAGGTCAACAATCATATCTATGTTTGGGAGCAGTAAATTTTCTTTATGACAAGCTCTATATAGATCTCAAACATCTGTGCAGATGCGGATGCCCCCAATAGGTTTGCCTATAGGTATAATGTTGAAGACCCATTCAGCATAATCTTTGTTTTATAGGTTTTGCATCTGGACAGACGATGAGATTGTGAACCACCAAGGCAGGATCCAACCCTAGCATATCGGAATAGGACCATGCAAAATTGATTTTTACCTCTTTAAGGAAGTTGATGAAGTCTTGTTTCTCTATTTTTGTGAGGGATTTGGCAATGAGCACATTTTTCGGAATAACTTCAGTGCCCATGTTGATGTTGTCTGTTTCTTCTATCAGCAAATTTGATTTGTCCTGTGGAAGGTAACCAGTGGTAGGGAGGTCAAGTCCCTCATCATCAAGTGCCTTTTCCAAGTTTTCACTTTCAGATACACCTTTTGTTTTTATTTTTTGTTCATCCAAAGGTGCCTTAGGGAGGTTTTCACCTAGGGAATCATGTCTTTTTCTTTTATTATCTTTTTTGTGGCTAAGGGCATTGACCTGACTACCAAAGTATCCCTTTTCATGTAGTTGAATACCCTCGATTCTATTACTATCTTCCAGGTTTCGCACTGTCAGGAGAGATATGAGAGCATTATCGTCGGTGCTGATATCTAAAGTGGGTTTGTCTTGTTGGTGCCAGTCAATGAGTTCAGGATGGATAAGATGTAGCTCGTGTGAAGTGGGAGGGGTTATGGGGGTGATGGTATTGATGTAAGTGTCGAAGAAGTTATCTTTCTCATATTCATAAGGCATTTCATGGAATTCCTCTTCGTTAGTGCTTTCGATATCTGCGATAGTAATCTTAGGCACCAGGGTGTACCCCAAGCCTCTATTGTATCTGTAGGAGATAGGATTTAAGGGTGTTTTTCTTCCCTTTTCCTCTGGTCCTAGGTCATTTCCTTTGTAACCCATTCTTTCAACTATGGCAAATGCTTTTGGGTACATTTTTTTGGATATTGTTGCTGGATCATCATCCTCTTCCCGGTACAACCAAGAAGAGACATCTGCTTCAAGGCTCTCCTCATTAAGTGGGCCCCATTGCTGGAAGGTGGTATTTTGGTATTGCATGACTGGTTTTGGGTCCTTTTTGAGCTCTTTTGGTTTTCCAAATGACTTAGGAGAGAGAGGGAGGTTGCCTATTAATAAGACGTCCTCCAATTTGTATTCTCCATAGCCATTGTCCAAGATCTTGATTTGATTATTTGGTTGGGATGATGTGGAGGCGTCGGTGAGGGTATATTTAGTGGACAATGATACGAATGCTTCCCCTCTAATAGTTTACAATATTGAAAAGGTTGGGGATCGCCTTTGATAGTTATCTCTCTTCCATTGAAGGGGAATTTGATGCATTGGTGATAGGTGGAGGGTACAACCTTCAAGGAGTGAATCCATGGCCTCCTGAGGAGAATATTGTAGGGGAGATCAATATCTAGTACTTGGCAAGGGGTTTCAATTGTAATGGGGCCCACTTGAAGAGGTAAGGTGGTCATGCCCTTTGAAAGTCTTTCTGCATCATCATATGCCTTTATTGTGATCCTTCCTGATATGTCTACCAAATCCTCAGAAAGTCTCAATTGTTTTATTAATTTGTATGTACACAGATTAAGTCTGGATCTATCATCTATCAGGATATGTTTGACCTTATGCTTGTGGATAAGAGCTTCAATATGCAAAGGTTTGTTATGGTCTTCATCTGCGGGAGCATCTTTGGAGGTAAATGCAAAGTGTTATCAGGAACATGTGATTTAAGAAGGGCTTGTTCCAAAATTTCTCTATGGACCTGAGAAGTCTTGAGAAGTTCTAGAATGGAAATCTGTCCAGGGTTCTTCCCAAGTTGGTCCAGGAGGTCATATCGGCGGGTGGAAGACATGGGCAAGGAGTCTGGTGGGTGAGGGATTCCTTGGATGGTGAGCTTACCTCGGCATGTAGTTATAATGCAGTCATTCTAGAAATGGGAGGTGGAAGGTGTGGCGTCTTGGATGACTATCCTAGCAGGATTTGGTCTGCTTTGTGAAGAAGGAGGATTAACTCCTTGGCTGGTTATGACATTGACACAAGTGTCTGCAGGTTCAATGTGACCTACTAAGAAATCAAAGCTGGTTATGTGGTTAGCGTAGTCATAACCCATTGCGTTGGATGATGAGCCTTTTCCTTTATCATTCTTCAGGAATGGTTCCTAGTAGATTTTAAGTTTGTCATTGTTATCGCCAGGCTTTGCATTTGCTACTTCAATCTCACCCCTATCAATGAGATCTTGTATGTAGATTTTGAGCTTCATACACTTTTGTTTATCATGTCCCTTGATACGATGGTATTCACAATACTCATTTTCATTGTACCATCTTGGTTTAGGTTGATTGGGGTCAAACGGGCGAGTGATTGGAAAAACCACTACACCTGCTTGGACAAGTTTTTGAATCACCATTTCAGTAGGCTTAGCCAGAGGAGTGAAGTCCCTTGGAGTCCTATTATTTGATCAGGGTGGTCATCCCTAGATTGAGACATAGTTATGCAGATTTTGAGATTGATTTTGATTAAATTGGTGATTATTGGTGGTGCATTCTGGGGGAGCAGTCATGGTTTGGATCTGCTTTGTATCAGTTACACCATCATTGACCACATTTTTGTTTTTAGACTAGAATTTTGGTTTGTCACTATGATAAGAGGAAGAACTTTGTGTCGACTTCTGGTAATGTTTGAAGGTCCCTTCCTCCAACAAGACACGTTCGAGGGCAAGGCCTTTATCGGTCAATTTTTGGAAGGATTTGATACATTGAGATATTAAGGGTCTCGAAAGTTCAGGCACCAAGTTCTTTTGAAATAACTCAATTTGATGTTGTTCTGGCATGTCCCACTTGAATTTCTTGATAAGATGTCACCATCTTTGTAGGAAATTGGCGAAGGTTTCTCCGGGCCTTTGTTTTGTATTGCATAGGTCCATCATAGAAACATCATTAACCATGTTGAAAGCATAGTGGGCCACAAATATTTCTACCAAGTCTGGAAAGGAGACAATAGAACCTCATGGTAGAGATGATAACCATGCCGTCTCCTGTGAGACTCTTGGAAAAGAGTCTACGAAGATAAAGGTCACTATAGGAGACTTCTTGGCATAGGATGTGGAATTCTCAGCCATGATCACGGGGGTCTCCTTTTCCTTCATACTTGGTGAATTTGGGGATCTCAAAGCCTGAGGGGTAGGGTGCAACTGATAAATATGGGTTGTAAGGACAAGGGCAAAACTCTTTGAATGAGTAATTTTTTCTTTTTTTAGTTCTTTCTTTCATGTCCTTAATGATACTCTTCAGGTCTTGAATTTCTTTGATGAGGTCTTGTTGTGGACTTTAATAATGATGAATTATATTTGCCCTAAGAATTGGATGAGCAAAAGAAGGTGCACCACCACCAATATATTGATATGAGGAAGAGGCGGGAACATGAGATGTGAAGGGCAATGTCACATGGATTCGTGTGATAGTTGGTTGTGATCTGTGAACTGTTGTAACAAGATTGAGTATGGCCTAGATAAAATTTGTGACATTGTTGGTAGGAATGGAAGTTTATGGAATAGAAATATGTGGTTGAATGGAAAGAGATGCTACAAAAGCATGTTGGAGATTAGATGAGATTGGATTCGATAATGGTATAGATGGTAAGGAGGAAGAAGGTGGGATGGAAAATATGGTGGGAGGTGTCATGGATGGCATTGATTGAGCTTGGATGATTGATGGAGCTGCGATTGATTGATTTTGAATAATAGGTGCATCAATTTATGATGGAACAAGGTCTCCTTGTGGTTGTTGGCCGAGAGCGGATCAATGAAATTGAGGTGGAAGTTGAGCTCCATTTTCAAGGAGAGTTTTTAGAAGTGTAGTAGGATTGTCTTGAATAAATTTTTCCATCATCTCTTTGTTATAAGCATCTGCTAGGAAAGTTTGCATTTCTAGAGAGTTTTCATCTTGGCTAACCATGTTAGGATCTTGGCTTTGACCTTGATTGCTAGGTTGTCCACTTTGGGTAGGATCCTGCATGGAATCTTCATATAGGACACTAATGTCCAGCATGCCATATTGTTGTTTAGCCATCTTTCTCTTTTGGGATCGAGTTGTGACCATACATTAATAACCTTAGAAACATTTGGAGGGGGAAATTTTTGATGAAAGGACTTAGCAAGATATTTGTGGAATTTTGGGATTTGTCTTCAATGACAAGGAATTTCATTGATTGGTGGGGTTCTTGGATTAGATGAGTATTTAACACCTTAGTCCTTGGATGAGGATTTTAGGTGGTGGATGCAACCATAAGCAAGGTGATGACCAAGTTGGGTAGAACTTAGATCTTGGATTCATGATCAAAAAGCCTCTCTTATACCAAGGGTTGACTAATGACCCTAACCAAAGTAAAGACGTGAGTTAAGAGTCTTGATCAACTCAAAAAGGATTAGGCAAAAGGCACTTGGAGAGAATTCTCCTTCAAGTACGAGAGCCAATTTATTGATGATGAGTTCTAAATGGAATTTCACGAGGCATGCAACCTTAACGTGAGGTTAAATTGGATTAGAGGATGATTAGATTTGGATTTTGATATTTGATTTGATAGTGGAGGGAGATTGATTTGATGTGCTAAGTCCTTAAGAAATTTGAGGATGATTGATGGAGGAGGTATGGTAGTGATGGCTTAGAAGAAACTTTGACGACTAGGTTGTTCTTGGCATGAACATGACTCAATGGAGGGTCGATTGGAATAGCAAGTTGTATGAAGGGATACGATCACCTTGATTTGGATGATAGTAGATGTTTCAAAGGACAAACTTGAATGTTGATGGAGAGGATGAACTCTTAGCTTCTCTCTTGGGCTTATGAAACATGGGATGGATGGAGTTTTGACACAATTTTGGACTTTGTGTGGGTAATGACTTGGACAATTGTTTGTGTCTTGACAAGTGTTTTGCAAAGTGTTTTGGGGATAGTGATGTGTTTTTAGTCTTCTATTGGAAAGTATGTATCAAACAAAGCAAACATATTGATCAAATGCATATTATCTCAAAGACACTCATGCTCATATACAACATTCTTAAGGCTGGCAAGGACAATAGTCATTGGATCCCAATTGGTTTCCCAGGTACGCTTACCCAAAGTGGACACTTCGATGCTTGACCCCACTAGCTCCCCTCCATGACACTCACTTCTCGGGGTAGCCAAGCATCAATTCCCATGAAAACTCCTCATGGAAAACTTTCTGTCTCTACTAAGGGTCATAAAAATATGGGTGGCTTCGGAGGTCCGACCTCCTGCACCAATTACTAGAAGGTTTTTGGCTACTATGAACAAGGTGTTTAGTAAGTCTTCCTGTGAGGAGCTACCCTTCGAAGTTGCGCAAGTGCAATTGAGGCCTATATCTAGGTGCTTAATTTAAATACATGCACAATGTTTGGTTGAATCATCTAGGCAACCTGTAAAACCACTTGATTAGTAGTTTGAAAAATGGAGTCTTCAAGAAGCATCCTGCAAAAGACAACAAAATGACAAAAGTATTAATTTTTTTTATTTTTTGGGAATATGTAGTAAAACATGAATAAAATTTTTTTTACTAATGACAAATGTGGATTTGGAGGAAGCTTTGATGGGTAAATGGGGTTTGACTAGGTTTTTGCTACTTTCCAAGGGATAAGCAAGCGAAAAATGGGGATTTTGGGGGAGAGATGAAGGAATGGAAAAATTTGTCCAAGAGGGACAAAGAAGCAAAAGTTGGAGGTGGACAATATGGGAAAATTTAGAGATGATTTGATAAAAGGGGAAGGAGTTATGGCAAACCCTAAAAATGGAGTAATGTGGGATTTTGGGTTTCAAAAAGTGGATTTTGGGATAATGCCCCCCAAGGAAGGAAATGTGCAAAATGGTAATGGCAGAGATCTAGTGAAGTTTGGAGAAAAATGGGGTGAAGACAAAGCATATATGGTGAAAAAATAGAAATAGAAAAAATCTACAGAACAACATAAAAAATGTAAATAGACAAATCTAAATAGAAATAGAAAAAATCTAAATAGACAAATAACAAAACAGAAAAAATGTAGTCACGTTGTTTAGCAGGCGGTCGGATTAATCTACAATACTAAAAAGATGGAAATTAGTCTTAAAAGTGCTAAATAAAAGAGCAAACAAAAACAAAGCACATAACAGTTGCAGATAACAGACCAAATAACAGAGCAGATGACAGTCACAGATAACATAGCACATAACAGATAACAAAGCAAATAACAATCGTGCTAAAAAGATAGAAAAGTGCCAAAGGTCTGGATTTCTAATTGTCTAGATAGAAAAGACCATACTCTCCTACTTTCACACTTTCCTCAAAAGATAATGATTCATTTATTCCCCTAATTAAGCAAGTATCTAAAAATTGAAAACACATCTTGCAACACCACTTGGTTAGTAGTTTCAAAATGAAGTCTTTGACAAGCATAGATTTGATTGACAAATCCTTTGACAAATGAGATCTACAAACACTTGTTAGACTGTCAAAACACCCAAAAAAAAGAAAACTCCTGACCCTGAAAAAAAAACCTAAAATTTGAGTAAACAGAAACAGTAACTCGTAAACTCTTTGTTTTTTATATGAGTAAACAAAAACAACAACTCTCTAAAACCTGCTAAAAAAGAAAACTCTCTCTTGTTTCTTTTTTTATACAAGTAAACAGAAACAGAAACTCATACGACTCATTTTGCAGACTCCTATGAGTTTTCTTAGTAGTTTTCATGCTGAAGCAGAATCTACAACAAAAATTCACAAAAACTTGCAAAAAGAGGTTAAATTCAGGGACGTGAGTCCCACCGGGCGTACCAAAATGAAGAGGGGAAAATAAATTAGAAGGGAAAATGATCAAAACATAATGAAATAAACATAAAAAATGCTAAAATATGATGAAGAGACCATTTCACCTTGCTATTTTACCTTCTCCTATGGATTGAGCCTTTGGTGAAGTTGAATAGTGCCTCTCTCTTCAACTTGATCAGATGGGCTCCTCTTGCTTGCTTGCTTGATATGGATGGCTCTCCAAATGTGCACAATATGATTGATGGGAGGATGAGATGGATGGATAAGTGACTAAGTGATGGATGAGTATGGAATTGGCTATAATTTGGATGCTTTGATGACTTTTTTGAACTCAAATGGGCAGCATAAGATTATCAAACTTGGAGATGATGAATGGAGAGATGGAGTCCTCAATTTATAGGAAGAGGAGAGGAAAAATGTATGGCTAGGATGGATTCGAGATGAAGGGCTAGGATTGCTTGTGAGCTCACACAAGGCCCAAGCGAGGGTGTGGAGACCAAGAGATATGCCTTAAAGGCATTTCTTGTCTCCACACTCCACAAGGTGCATTGGGAAGACTCCCAAGGTACCTTGGGAAGAACAAGGTGCATTGGGAAGACTTCCCAATGTGCCTTGAGAAGAGCAAGGGATGTAACATTCCTTGGAGAATGGAGAGGAGGAATTAAAAATTCTCCCAAAAGGGATAAGCATAGGGATTGGAGGATTAAGAAGGAATTAAAAATTCCTTGAGAGAGGGAATGCCTAGAGGAATGTGAGATCTCTCACATTCAGCTAGGAAAAGAGCATTTAAAGCTAGTGGTTGGATGGAAGGGACAAGGGGTTGACTTTGTGACTAATCATGATGATTAGTCACTAGCAACTCATTAGGAAGGGGATTATAGGAAGTGTTAGGTGGGATTAGGATTTGTAGGAGGATTTGACTAAGAGGGTGAATGAGTGGTGGGAATTAAAAATTAGAAGAATAAGGTTAAGTGAGTTTAGGGAGTTTCTAGAAGAATTTATTAGGTTAATGATGAATTAAGAAGATGATTTGTAGGAATCATGGGGGTTAACTAATTAATTGAAATTAATTAGTTAAGAGGGAGATTTGTGAGGATTTGATTTTTTTTAGAAGAATAAAGAAAGGAATTAATATATTAATTATATTTAATTAATATTTAGGAGAATTTGATTTAACATAATTAATTAATTAATTATGGGAGGAATTAAAAATAATTAAAATAATTATTTTTAAGTGTCTACAACCTTTGACTATGCTTCCTATATCACTGATGCCATCCATGAAGGATTGATAAGTGGATAGGCCTTTTGGATGGTACTCCCTCCTCATGCATTTATTTTTATTCAAAGGTGGTGACAATTTTGCAAGTGGAATGGATATTGTGAAAGAGAAAAATGGAGAGAAGATGCCAGTGCAGTTATGGAGTACAGTATTGTCATGGGACAGAGAAGATGCAAGCTTCTTAAAGTTTGATAAATGTTTCACATCTAAGATTAGGACTCTTATCTGTTTAGAGAATCCAAGAGTCCCTAAGGTTCTTTTGGAATTCATTAGGCCAAAAGAGTTTGCTGAGAATCTTAAAATTGTCCACAATTGGGGTGATATCTACTTATATCCTGTCTCCATAGTTTTTAGAGTATATGGCTTCAAAGGTACTCCATTTTTGTTGCCCTATCAGGTCCCTCTTAAAGTGGGAATTGCAGAGATCCTTAGGCAGATTGGTGGTGTACAAGAGGCAGAGTTAATAGGTAGAGGTAAAGGGACCATTTTCACTATAGTTACCATAGCACACCAATTTGTGATAATTAAAGGAGGTTGGAAGTGTTTTGAAGATTTCCTTCAACCATATCATTTCTCAACTACAGTATCCCGATGTGCTGACCCTGAAGATTTCTTCAATGACATGTTCAGAAAGAGGGCAATATGCAGAGGTAGACCCCACCAATTCCAGTTTCCTGAAGACCTCATTAGGAATGAGTTTTATTTAGATGAGCAAGAGCTAAGGAAGGAAAAGTGGGTGGCCTACAAAAAGGCTTTAGACTTTGTGCGCCAACTTGACACTAGCTATGACCCTCTGTCTAGCTTTCACCCCTTTGAAGAGAAGATAAAGTTCTTAATTCTTTGTTCTAAGGATGTGATGCAAACATTGAAAGAAAAGAGGGAGGTTGTAATTAAGAACAACCCTGAGAAAGCAAGACTAGTTCTAAATAGGTCTGCATCTACCAGAGCAATCCCTCCTGGTGATTACATGTTGCATAAGAAGTCCAACTACAGTGTGTTGATGCCTACAACAGGGGAGCCCTCTACCTCAAAAGGGAAGAGGAAGATACAGGATGTCATTGACATTCAAGATAGCCCAAAGAAACAAAGAGTGGGAAAAGAAGTACAATCTGATGAACCTTTATACTCTCCATCTCAATCCCCTATTCATGTAGGAGATGAACACATAGTAGCTGAGCAACTATTACAGTTAGGCAGCCTTGGAGAGATAACATATACATATGATGAAGTGGAAGAGGGAATGCCGGAAGAGCCCCTTATTGCTGAAATGAACATTACTACTAATGAGTTCAAAGGCCAGGAGTGGGATCCTGAGATCAAGCAAGCTAGTGAAGATTTCTTGGTTGATAATAATTTTGTCACATCAGGAGCTTTCATGCAATTTGTGTGGAAGCTGAACATTGAGAAATTTAATGATAGGTGTGAAAAGATAAAAGGTGAGCAGCCTCACAGAGATCCAGCTATGGTGGAGGAAGAGATAAATCAAGAAATGGTTGATGAGTTTAAGACCATCACTCCTAAGCAGGGAAGAGACATGGTAGCACAGGCTGGGGTACTCATTCTCTCCAAATGGGACATAGTAGATGCCTTGGTTTTGGAGGCAGTAAGAAAGGAGACCAAACCTATGGAGGGAGTCACTTTCAGTAAAGATAATGCTGCACTGGTCATGTGGTCTCTTAAAAGAGATGAAAATATGAGGAATAAGGACACCCCAGGGTCAAGTTACCTTGGAGGAATGATAGTGAAAAGAGTGCAGAGCACTGGGGTAGTGGAAGCTTCTAGCACTGTGCTAGAGAATGCAAAGTTTAGTGTTGCAGTAGCAAAAATGGAGGCCAAGGAAAAGGCAGATCTCCAAGTTAAGTTGGAGATAGTTTTAAAAGCTCACAACAATGCTAAGGAAGAGGTAAGAGGTAAAGATAGCATCATCGCCAAGCTACAAAGCCAGTTGGCAGGACAATACCATCAAGGTGAGTCCTCAATACTGATGATCTCCTCTTCTCCTGCAAGACCTCCACCTACCAACCCCATTATTGAGTTCCCATCATCTCTAGCACCTTCTAGTTCTCAGTTGATTGAGATCACTCCCCATGAGTTGGAGAATTTAAAACAGGCTCAAGCCTTATATGCAAAGAAATATGAAGAGAGGGTAAAGGCTACAATTTTAAGTTTTACTGACACTATAGGGTCTTCATTAATGTATAACAATATGAGTAAGATTTTGGAAATATGGAATGACTTAAATGGGGACAAGGCTATATTAATGCCTATTTTTTATAAATGGAGACCCAGAGAAAAGGATATAGAACTGATTTGTGTGTCCTATGATGATGCAAGGGCTGACCTCATTATTAAATCTACAAATGATATGACAAAGGATTTAGTAAAATTGGTAGAAGGAGTAGATAATGCAGATAGAAAGATCAACTTGTACAAGAAAGAGTACATTGATCAAGTTTTTGAATTACTCCCAGGAGGTTTTGTCAGCCCAACCCAATTAAAGGACAAACAAATATGGCTTAAGGAATTGGAAGCCAGATTGTCACTTAGAATAAAAGGAATCATCAAATCAGAGGATGCCTCCATATTTGTCAAAGCAATTGAGGAGATTGAGAAAATCAAATCTCACTATGGTTTCCTGAATTCAGAGGTCAATAAAATGAGGAATTCTTGGAAAAGATTAGCCAAGACAAAAACAAGAGTGATTAACTTCTCATGGCTTGCTGATGAGGTGTATCAGGAATGGACAAGAAAACATGTCATGCTTGATGTGGAGCAATTAGAAAATGTTGCAACAGAACAATAAGAGGAAGAAGCCATGGATGTTGAAAGAGACTTGTAACTGCATTTGTAAAAGGTTTTGTAACTTCTTCTTGAGAAGTAATGATTGTAACAAACTCTCCTAGGAAAGTTCAAAGCTATGTGTGCATCCATATTGTTATAAATGGATACCAGGACTAGTTAAAGGGGGATCACAAGGAATTGTAAGAAAACACTGCAAAAATTTATCTGAGCTCTTTTCAAGTTTTTGATGGAGAATATTCGAATGTTTTTGTAATACTTTCAGAAGAAATATTAATACACAGACCATTGGTTTTGAGTTTAAGCTTTGTGTTGTCTTCAAGTATGATTGCAAGTGTTTACTGTTTCATTCTGAGTAATCTAGGGTTATTTCGTTTGAATATGGGTTGTAAGGAAACTTTCAGTGGATATGTTTCTTAGCTTTTCTCTTCAGGAGGGGAATTAAATACGTAGGAATCATTTTCTATAAGTAAATTCTTTGTGGGATACTTTGAATTTTGATGAATACAACTTAGTATGGTATGAATAAATTCTTATGTGTGTCAGGCATGTATAGGGATCTGCAAAAGCCAAACTAATGGAATATGTAGAGATGTTTGATTGTGGAAGTATTGTTTGAACTTAGATGACTCTGTGACCTTGGATAAGGCACTAATATCTATTAGGGTTATTTTCTATACATCTTGTAGATCAATATTGAACATGAGTATAATTTTCATTCCTTTGTTTCAATTAGTTTTAAGGTGATTAGATCCACTAGTTTTCAGACTGGTTTGTTGTGGATTTATCTTTTAAGAGTGTGAATTTAGTTCACAAAGGTATACCCGCCTGAGCTTTGGATAAGTTCGAAGTGTAGAAGGTTAATCAAACCTTGTCATATGTTGTTTTGAAAGGTTCCTTCTCTTTAATCTCTCTTTTGCATATAGAGTTATCATATCATTATAAGGATTTTAAAGTGAATCAGATTTTGAGAACAATAGGTCGGAAGACTAAATGATGGTGGAAATGAAAACACAAGACTCAGTCATGAAAATGATATGTTAAAGATAGATTTGATGCATACACAAAATGACAGAACTGAACTCATGAGACAAAGAAATCTTGGAGAGTGAACTGACTGCTGCAAATCAACACAAGGAAAAATTCAAGAAAAGTTTAGAAGAACTTGTTGACATACTGGAGAATCAAAAACCTAATGGCGATACAAATGACCTTAGCTTTGAAGTTGGTGAAAGCTCCGATACTGCAAACAATCATGATCATAGTAAACCGGTAAGACAACCTAATGCTTACAAATTTAATGGGAAATGCTTTAACTGTAACAAGTATGTTCATAGAGAAAATTAGTGTAGATCTAGAAATTATCAAAACACTGATATACCCACCGATCAATGTTCTAAGTACAACAAAGTTGGTCATAATTCAGAAAATTGTAGAATGAATGTAAGATGTTATGTTTGTGGAAGATTTGGACACTTGTCTAATCAATGCAGAACACATACCGGCATAGGATATGGGAAAGCTATTCAGAAAAAACAATGTGACTTGTTATGCTTGTAACAAAATTGAACATATTGCAAAATTTTGTAGAAGCAAGACATCACCGGCAAACAACAAAGGACCTAGCTTAAAAGGTAAAGAAAAGGTTGAAGAAGTAAAGCAAGAATTATCAAAACAATGGATCAAAAAGTCAAATCAGAATATTGATGGGAATACTCCTCCACCAGTAGAACATCATATCACTCCATCGGTAGGAGACTCTTCATCTAACTAAAGGAAAATCCTTTGGGGGTTTAGCAACAAATTGAAAAACATGCTATTATTCCCTCAGTTGATGGTGAGAAGTTGAATTACTTCTTTATCGACAGATGAGTTAATTTGTGACTTAACCGACAACCATTAAATGTGTTAGTTGGAGAAAATAACATTATAAAGAAAGTGTTTTGACTCCTTTTTCATTCACCGAGCATTCAAATCTTTGAGAGCACAAAAATTCCCGAGCAAAGGCATCCTTAGCGAAAAAGTGAAGTAGTTCATCCAAGCACTCATCCTTAAGGAAGATTGAGGTATTTATAACTATGGCTTCCTCATCCACACCTGAATTTATTGAAAATCCTACTGTGATTGAAGTTATCAAGCGTCCTAGACCCATATTCAAACTTGTTCCCAAAATAGCGAAGAAAGATGATACCCTAGCTGCTTTCTCTCAAATTCCTAAAGGAGTAGTTTATGCAGAGGATCCTAGGATATACATACATTCTCATATAGAGGAATTAGGAGATGATGAAATCAAGAACATGTATCATACTATGATTTGTGATGAATCTAGAAATATCAAACAGGAACATAAGATAGTGGAAACCCTAGGTTTTACTAAAATTCTTAGTGTCTCGGATTTTCCCAAGGATGTTATAAGGATTGTGCTAAGCAGAGTTCATGGAGAATTATTTTGGTTGGATTCCATCCATAAGATCACCAAAGAAGCAGTTAAGGCAGTAACAAGGTTACCTTCCACCGGTAGCAGGCCTGATAGAACTAAAAAGGTCTCTAATCACATGATAATGGACCTAACCAGTGCAACATTTGACAAAAGGTCTCTAAGGGTAAATGATGTGAAGGACATTAATTTTTGATTTGTCAGTATGATTTTAGGCTACAAGGCTACACATTCAAATAGGTTAAACTTAGTATCTAGCCTATGTATTAAAAGTACATATGATATGGTTAATGATATTGCTAGAATAGATGTATGTGAATGGCTTAAAGATGAATTGATAGACAATCTGAAAAAGATCAAAGGAGATAAGAAAGGAACTTTTAGATTTGGAAATTTGCTTATATGTTTAATGTTGTACATTATTAAGCAAGTACCCGGTATTGGTAGGAGAGATTTTGGCTTTGATATATCGGTAGGAAAGTAACTATTGGATACATTAAACAACATGGGAGAAAATAGAGAGAAAAATACAAATGAAAATTTTCAAGCACTAAAGGCTCGAATGAAGATAAGAATTAGACCGTCTCAGGCAATTGTCGACAAATATTAAAAGGAAATATGTTTTGTAACTAAGAAGGATGAAATCTGGATGGAGGTAGTTGTCCCTAGAACTATCTGGGTAACTGAAATGGGGTATGAAATAGATGATAACATCATTGAAACTTATGCAAAATCCCTCCTTGAAGCACTAAAGGAACCCTCTGAGAAAGTCTTTGGCAATGCAAAAACAATTGAAAGTGGAATCCAGTCTAGGAAAAGAGTTAAGAAAGTTGAATAAATAGTGAAGAAGGGAACTAGACAAGCAAAAGCAATTAAGGAAGATGTATTGAAGAAAACTGGTATCAAGGAAAGTGAGTTGGAAGGACTTCAGCTGGAAGCTCATCTTTCACCAATTGTAACTTCATCTGAGAGTGATATACCAACAGTATTCAAAAGGGTAGAAAGGAAAAGAAAACCCTCACCGGCACCCTCACCCACACCCAGAAGAGCAAGACAAAAGCAATAGGCAATGAGGCCTCTAGTTAAGAAGTTGACTCCAAAGAAGAAAAAGGTAAAACAAGACATTGCTCCATTAGATAAACTCCTTAGTGAAATAAAAAAGGATGGAAAGTTGAAAAACATTAGCAAACTGTATAACACACTTTCCGTTGATGACAAAGAAAGAATAGAAAATACTATAATTTTACACTTGGATATATACAAGAAATTTTTGATGGAAATTGTTGATGAAATACTCACTGATTTTTATAGAAGACTAGAAGCTAGAAGGGTAGCCATTGTTGAGCTGGACAAGAAGATAAAAATTGAAAAATTACTTGTAGTGCATCCAGTGAACTCACCTAAAGAGATAGAGCAATTAATGAGTGAGGCCAACTAGACAGTATTTTCAACTGCTCACCGACATGTAGCACTTATGGCAAGAAGAATGAATGAAATTTATGAAGAGACTGCAAATTTATGGGATATATTCTTTGTTGAAAAAGAGAAACAAGAAGAGCTCAAAAGACCTAAGACCATCAGGGTATATCAAAAGGATAGGGATAAGGGGAAAGGTAAGGAAGGTGGACCTCTGAACCTAAAAATAACTGACAACTTACCCCCACCTCATTCTGATACTCCACAGGTAGAAACCGTTGACAATCAACCAGCTACAAAGAGTATGGAGACTCCTCAAGAGGATACAAATCTTGAGTCTGTAATTTTGTACACTATGAATATATACACCCAAGAGGTGAATATTGTGGTAGATAAAGAAACCACTAAGGATAAGAAGAAAGATGTGGCAACTGAGCCACCGAATGTAGATGTGGAGATTAATGTTAGTACAGAGATAGAGAAATCGACAAAGGAAACTAATGGGAAACCATCAGAAGCACCAGTAGATAAAATTGAGAAACAATCAGAGAAACTAGCAATGGACAGTGCAGAGGTGAATACAGAGAAACTAGCAGTTGAGAGCAGAGAGAAACCCTCTGAGGCACAGACCAAGAAATAGGAATACCAATAGGTTGATGTATAGGTTCAAACTGAAACAGTGCCACCGGCAATAGATGAAAAACCAAAACCTTTGCTAGTAGAAATGCAAACAAAAACTAACCTACCAGAGGTCAAAAGAAGCAAGGTTATTACTACAACCGACAATAGGGAAATTGTGAAAATAGTTGGATAGACATCTGGTACTTCAATAGTAGAATTATGGCCTACAAATGTGACAAAGGTCTTACTGGACTCAATAAAGAAAATCACAGAGTGTAATGCACAAGCCTATAAGGCTATTGATGACACAATTCCTACTCTTAAATTGATAACACCTAAGTGCATTGTGGATAATAAAGATTCTTTAGGTCAACTAGACACATTGTCTAAATACATCACCAGCAACATTTTGACAATTGATCAGATAAATGAGGACACGTTTAAGGAGAAAATGAATAAAGAGAAAGAGAAATTCTTTGATGAAACAATAAAGAAGTGCATGGGACACATTGGTACCCTTTTACCCGCACTAAACAAAACAATAATGGATTTTAAGGAACTTTATAGAGATACATGCAAGACAAACATTCTGACAATAGATATAGACAAGGAAATCAGTAAGGTACAAAAGGAGATTGACAATATAGCTGATAACCTCATTGGTTCATCTGAACCATTATCAATTATAGAGTAGGAGATATACAGTTTTGAAGTAAAACTTGAGAAATTTGAAAAAGAGAAAGATAAAATAAAAGGGAAGGCAAAAGACCTTAAATGCAAACTCAATCCCAAATTGGACTACCTCATCTCTTTGAGAAAAGAGATCTCAGAGGAACTTGTTCAAGGATTGAAGACACTGGAGGAACAAATGCATCACCTCACCAGTACTATTCAAAGGACAGAGGCCGCATTGAAAGGCAGTGAAAAGTTCACTAAGAGTCTAAATTTGGTATTGGCAGATCTTTTCTACGGTGTAACCCACCAGTTATAAGGATCTAGGCAGGAACCACACTCCACTGATCATGAATGACAACCTTTGTCATTGATGTCAAAGGGGAAGTAGTGTAAGTGAGAAAAATGATCAGAAAAAAGACATCATCAGCTCAGGGGGAGCATACATTTTTTTGACAATAGAGTTTTAGTAAGAATTTTGGCAAAATCATTTATGGATACACATTTTTGGATTTTTCTCATGAGTGCTACCATCAATACCAAAGGGGGAGATTGTTGGCAAATGCACACTCCAATGAGAAATTGTAGGTGATAGAAGGTATTGTCATTGATGGAAACCTTACAATCATGTGATACCAGCAGGCAACGACACCGACAGACTCTATACCAACATACAGATCATCGACACCAAAAAGGAAGATTACCGGTACCCTGGCCGATAGGAATTTTGTATATTTGTATTTTGTATTTAATTGTAAAAAATTTTGTAAGCCGACTTGGCGGATTGTAATATGACTCATATAAGTATGAGATCATTGTAGATCATTTAGAAAGAGATATGGATAGAAGGATTAATGCAGACCTAATATGTGAATTGTAAGGGATAGATTGAATAAGGGTTTAGGAATATTGCAGAGCTTAAACCGGTACTCAATCTGGCATAGCAGATGTTGATCTGAAGTAGTTTAAGACATTGGATTTGTATAATCCAATTTTGTAAGTCAGTGTGACTTCTTTTGCAACTAAGAAATGAGCTCTAGGCACTTGGCCTTCTTGCATGTGCATGTTGGCATTTGTGCAGAGTATGTTGACATGATGATATTATGGTGTCATTGATGTCAATATGCTGAAGAGTGAACTGGTTAGGCAATTACCTGTTTAGCAATTGGAAAAGTGAACTGGTATAATGTTGTGAACCGGTATATGTGCAATAGGTGAAGTGGTATATTTGTCCATGTGAACCGGTACATGGAATGTGGTAGGACAACCAGTTGGTAGTCTTAGCTTCAGGGTTTCCGATTGAAGTGTTCCAAGCCTATGTGATTCAACCGATGACATCGTGTGATGAGTTAGCATTGTAATGAAGATCAGATCATGTTGCCACATCAGCCTTGAGCGTGTGAAGGATCTTGCATGAAGAAGAGTGATCCTATCTACCTCAGGAATGTGTGAAGTCCCTATAAATGGTGGAGAACGTGTGATGGGTTATCGCCTCCATGAAGTGGTGAAGAATGAACATTGGAGAATGTATTGAGATCTATTCAAGACTGTTATATTCAAATGAAAAGTGTTCAATGGTCAAGATTGAACCGATCAATTTCTTAACCTAAATGTTTAGTTTTTTAGGGCTTATGCTACCGACCTATCTGTTTCCTATAAGGTCAATGTTGTGTTTCATGCTGAGGTTGTTGGAAAATGGTGTGTGTGTATCTAAGTGCAGAGATATGTGATTCTTGCCAGACCAGATAAGAGGATTGATACCTACATAGTGTGTGTGCAGAAGGAAAGAACTGAAGTGGATTTGCATTGGCATTGAGTGCTATTACCAGATCATTGTAATACCTGTTGATCTTTAACCACTTCAAGAGTTGGAAAATCCCTTAATCAGGTAGCTTTAACTAGCTTGCTATAAATCCTTTTACAGGGTGACTCAAAGCCATTGAGTTCATGAAATCCTCTAATAAGGTTTAACCCTTAACCGGGTATTCTAGCCATCCCTTAACCGGGTGATCCCTAATAGAATCTATTCCTAACAGAACCTGTTGTAACAGTCTTTAACCGGACTAAGCTCCTAATAGAGAAGACTTCTAAAGAGTTGAAAATAGCTTGTGGGTATTCATCCCCACCATGGTTTTTCTCAGTTGGGTTTCCACATGAAAAATATGTGTGTCATGTGTGATGCCTCTTTCATGTGATGCTTTGTTATTTTCTGTCAAGCGGTGAATCATGTTATGCTAGTAAATTATTGTATCTCTGATGATAGAGTATCTATTTATGCTTAAGGATAAAGTGGAAAAGAGGGAGTAGGTTGTATGGAAAGCTAAGTGTTGCCAGTTTATGTCTTTCCTAGTTGCATTGTGTTTAACTCGTAGTAATCTGGTTCAGACCAGTATTAGTGATTTCCAGTCAAGTTCATTATTTGTAGTCACACCGACTCGGGAAAAGTATTTGTGCTTGTACTGATTCACCCCCCTCTCTCAGTATTGGGTTGGTACCATTCATCATTGAGTTATCAATTGGTATCAAAGAATCCTCTAGGTCCTCTATGTTGTAATCTTAACCGCTTGAGGGAAAGATCCTATTGTAATGATGAAGAGGGAAGGTCCAAATTTCAACAGAGATAACTTTAAAATATGGAAGGACATAATGAAGATATACATCAGAAGCATGGGTGCTCAACACTGGAGCTATGTTGAGAATACTTATGTTATCCCTATAGGTATTCTCACCGATGATCAAAAGAGAGAGATTCAGGAGAATGGGCAAGTCATGGAAGCCCTAATCAACAGTTTATCTGACATTGAGTTTATTGATGTCCAGGATAAAGAAAATCCCAAAGAAGTATGGGATATGCTTGAGAATATCTATGGAGGTGAAGAGCATGTAAAACAAGCAAGGAAGAAAGCGTTAGAGGGAAGTTTGAGGACATGTGGATGGTGGAAGGTGAGACCATTCAACAATATGGAATAAGAATTTAGACTATTGTTGGAGACATCAAGAGTGCAGGAGGAAAAATGGAAGATTATACTGTTATTAGTAAAGTCCCAAGGAACTTATTACTGGTCTATGCAATAAGGGTTGCTACTATTTAGGAGTTGAGGTCAATAGACAAAACTAAGGTATCCCTAGACTCCATCATTGCAAAATTAATAGCCTATGAGCTAAATAGTTTTGATGGCAGTATTCAAATGACTAGATCAAATTTTAGAGCTTCTACTGCACCATCCAGAAAAGGAAAAGAAGCAAGCACCAGAGGTGAATCAAGACAGAGTAGAGAAATGGATGATGAGGAGATTTTGATGGAATTTGAAGCTCTTCTTGCCAAGAGACTTCCTAAGGGAACCGACAAATATAGAGGTAAGCTCCCTTTGAAATTATTTTCTTGTAACTGGATAGGACAAATTGCTGTAAACTATCCTAATGGTGACAACAAGGACAAACTGGAAAGGTTCAAGAAATTCAAAGGAGGAAACTGGAGAAACTATTTTGTATTAGTTGATGAAGGTGTCACAGATGAGGAATCGAAAGATGAAGAAAATGAAGATATTGTGTTTGTTGCAGTAAAGGAAGATGTGTCAGACAAGAAGGCTCTTGTCTCCCGCTTTTATAATTCCAATGAGTGGATTATTGACAGTGGCTATTCTCACCATATGAATGGTGATTGGAGCAAGTTTCTATCTTTGAAAGAATATAATGGTGGTGTGGTTCACTTTGGTAATGATGCACCATGTATGGTCAAAGGAAGAGGGTCCATCTCTCTGAATGGAAAGAGTAGTGCTGACAATGTGTATTAGGTGGAAGGTCTCAGACACAATCTATTGAGTGTTGCCCAAATAAATGACAGTGGACTCACTCTAGAATTAAAAAATGGAGTGTGCAAAATCAAAGGAAAGAATGGTGAGTTTATGGCCACCGGTATGTAGACCAAAGGTAATGTATTTCAGCTAAATGCAAATATAAGTGTAGACACCTAAAATTGTCCAGTCTAATTAAATAAATACTTTATTTATTTAATTACTTTAGCCTAATTCTTCTATTAATTAAATAAATCTTTATTTATTTAATTAATTCATTTATCCTCTTCTAGCCTTATTTCTCATTTAAATAAATACATTTATTTATTTAAATTATCCTTTTCCTAAATTAAATAAATATTTATTTATTTAATTATCCTACTTCTTCTATTAATTAAATAAATCTTTATTTATTTAATTAATTCATTAACCTTTTCTACTCATGACACATGTCATTCATCTCTTAAATTCATACACTACCTACCCCTTTCATTATTTTATTATTTCCTTTACCTACCCTCTAATCCTAGCCGACCTCCTTTTTACACCTCTCAATCTTAACCCTCCATTTCATATTGTGTCTTCTATTTAAGAAGATGCTTTCTTCATTATCAAACCCTAATGATCCTAATCATTTTTTGCATTCTAATCACTCATGCTAATGATCTTTCATGCAACTTGCTACACTACGATCCTACTTGCAACCACATTCCGTTCTTTGTTGAGCTCTTGTGCATACAAAAATCTGAGAGCAAATATATCAAGAAAGATCAATGGAGATAGGAAGAATGGAGATCAAAACCCTATTGGACATGTGATGGTGTAATCTTTGTGATTTTGTTTTATTTTGCATTGTCTTAGGTAATCTTCATATGTTATGGTGGATCTTTGTTGATTGTTAGGCTAGGGTTTAGTGGTTGAATTCATTTAGCCTTTCAATATTGTTATTATTGTTATCCATTTTCACCATAAACATTTTGGCACGCCCGGTGGGACTCTTGTCCCTTTGCATTTAACATTTTTGTTGCAGATTTTGCATTTTTGAAGTTGCAGATCAGACACTTTTCGACAACATTTTAGGTATTTCCGCGTCTGCGAGCGTTCGGATCGCGTCTCTGAATTTCAGAAGTGTCTGCGGGATTGGGAATCACACCTGTGTTTTTGCCAAATTTTATTTTGCAGGTTTCTGGAGCCGCGTCTGTGTGTCCGAAACGTGTCTATATTACATCTGATCGCGTCTGTGTCTTGGAAGGGCGTCTGTGAGTTCTGAGCGCGTCTGTGAATCACAGAATCGTGTCTGTGTCATACAGACGCATCTGTGTCTGGTATAACTGCGTCTGTGTTTTCTGTTTTGAAATTTTTCAATTTTTCTTTGATTCAATTTTTCAGATTTCGTGCTTAGGGTTTCAGATCTGGTTTATTTTTGGACTAACCCTTGCAGATCTAGCTAACTAAGTTTGTGCAGCTTGTTTTGGGAGCAAAAACATTTTTGTTGAAGGCCCCTTTTTCACAAAGTCTTTTTGGGTCTTCTAAAATTTACCTAACTTGTGTTCTTGCAGGAAGGGGTGATCATTTGAAACAACCCAAACTACTAACAAATTTTGTTGCTGGGCCTTGGCTAGGGTTTTGTAATTTGTTGTGTGCCTTGTTTTCATAGATTAGCAAACACTTACATTGGTGCACTAAAATTGAATCATTGTCTTTTGTGTCTTGAGCAATAGGCTCTTTTTGTTTAATCTTTAGAGGGCCTGTCTTCCCATGTGGTCATTAGGACTACTAGTGAGAAGAGAACGACCCAAGTGGTAGCAAAAGAAAAGCCATCTTCTTCCAAGCCACTATAATCAAATGTATTCATGGTGAAAACTATGAATAACGTGTGCTGATTAGTTCATACCGACACTATGTCTCCCCATAAACCCGTTTGATCAAATTTATTTGATCATTTGTAGGGTGTAACCCCTACCGGCTGGGAGCCTTCTGTATTTACAGAGCTGAAAGTGCCGCATGTATGGCCACACGAGCGGATGCCCTTACTAGCACCATTTTGTTTTAGAGGCCCAAATCCTTCTAGTTGTTGGGGCAGGAGGTCGGACCTCTGGTAGCGGCCCACACACATACGGTTCTTAGTAGAGATACAAAGTTCGCCATGGGGAGTTTTCATGGGGACTGATGCTTGGCTGACCCGAGAAGTGAGTGCCGAGGGTGGAGCCAGTGAGGTCAAGCATCTAAGTATCCGCTCTGAATAGCATAGCCTCGGGGGTAAAACCCTATGTGGGATCAACAACTATTGTCTTGGCCAGCCATAAGAATTGTGCTTGACTTATTTTAAACATTCAAAACATTCAAGACCAAACAACAAAACATTGTGTCTTTTGTGTTTTCAAGTGTATGCAAAACATTTTACATCAAACAACACACTTTTCTTGGAGTCATTTTGGAGTCTAAACACTTGCAAACATTGAGTCCTCATCAACATTGCGTCCTCTTGTCACGAAAAACAGTCAAACAGTTGGATTTGGTCACAGCAAAAACAACTTCACAGATTGGAAAAATTGCACGAAATTTACAAAAATGCGTCTGTGTCTATTCTAACCGTGTCTGCATCATCTAAGCACGTCTGTGAAGGGCAGAATAGCGTCTGTGTCTGTAACAGCATCTGTGTCTGGGAATCGCGTCTGTGAAGTATATAGAAGCGTCTGTGTCCAAGATTGAAAATTTCACAGTCCAGCAAACAAAAGAAATTAGTTTCGGAATACTTGAGCTTCCTAGGTTGTTTCTTTAGGTTTCATCTAGTATTCAACCTGTCCTTGGGTCTCATATAGTCCATCATTTCTTCACATCTCATTTTATATTCATACTTGTCTAAACTTGAGTCAAAAGGTCACTTGCTTGTCCTCATCATACTTTGTCAACACACTACATACAACAACACTTTGCTAAGTGGTCCCTCATCAAGGTTTCTTACCTTTGGGTCTCATTTGGTCTTACTTAGAGTCAAGGTCAGCTTACCTCATCAAGAGAAACTATCCTCTCTTTGGAAGTCACACCTACTCTACTACATACATACTTGGTCTTACACTTTGGACATTGCAAGTACACCTCAAGATTCATTTACATTCCATACAACTCTTGGTCTTCCATACTCTTTTCATTTTTCATCTAGTCTCTCACATCTTGGTCAAACACCTAGTTCATGGTTGAAACCTGCCTTCAAAAATCTAGGAGAAAAGCTAAAGAAGCTCAAGAATCCACAAACATGAGTTCTTATGAGTATGACAATGATTTATTTTTCAATCCTGAGCACACTACATTGCCTGACATGGATGTTTATAGAAACATTCCAAATGTGGAAAACATAGACACTACAAACAACAATGCTACACACAATGACAATGTGGACAACTTTTCAATACAATCAGCAGATATAGAAGAATCCATAATGAATCCTCATTTCAATAGATTGGTTGAAGAGATAATGAAGAGGGATAGACAATACTTCTTACACATGATGGCACAAAGTGGAGCTAAAATACCTCATGATTTTGACATGTCTCAAATAATGGAACATAGACCTTTGCAACAACCTCACTCCAATATGGATCAAAGGAGGCCTAATAGTGGAGGAAATAGAGGACCACATATGGTACCTGAATCACCATCAGCTTTGCTTCAAAAACCAGAAATCCCACATACACACGGTCAAACATATGATACTTACCTTCGAAGACCATTATGGAAGCCTTATGCAGATAGATATGCTCAATCACATGCTCCAGCTATGGATCAATCAAAACAAGTGGATACTCAAAGGCATACTCAAAATTTGGACATAAGGAAACCTCATGTCAAATTTGGGGGCAACACAATAGAACATGACATGCCTATAGAATATGGTATACATGCACAAAATAGATATGGGGTTCCTCAACATGAAGCTATACCAAGTGCTACATATATGCCGCATCAATATAGACCTCCATATGGACATGTCTATGATCAGTATCATCCATACATGCAACAAGCTCCTCCTCAAATGGGTGTTTCAAACACGGGGTATGTTACAAGAAATAGATCTCCTCCCAAGAGTAATTTGGAGCAACAAATAAGAGATTTACAAAAGAAAATGGAGGACATGAGTACACCAAAACCAACATACACTATGAGAGATATATGTCCTTATCCATTTGATAAGAGCATCCCAATGCCTCCATTTCCTGCACACTTTGTGACACCAAAATTTGACAAGTATAGAGGAAAAGGAGACCCCAAGGCACACATAAGACAATTTTTCATAGCTTGCATTGAGGTAGCAGCAGAAGAAACATATTTGATGAGGTTGTTCCCGTAGAGCTTAGGAGATCAAGCTATGGAATGGTTTTCTCAATTACCTCCCGGTATTAAGTCATGGGGTGATCTAGCAGAGGCATTCATTCAGCATTTCTCCTACAATATAGAAACGGATATCTCAGTCACTACTCTATGCAATACTAAGCAAAAGGAAGGAGAATCTTTTGCGTCATTTTTACAAAGATGGAGAAATCTAGCTAGCAGATGCTCTTGTGAAATCCCACAGAAACAAATGGTAGAAATGTTCACTCAAAACGTTAACAAGGATATTGGCTATGATCTCAGGAAAGCTTGTTTGTCTACATTCAAGGATGTTATTGAAAAGCGCCTAGCAACAGAAAAGGTCCTAATTGAACAAGGAGTCATTAAGATATTCAAAGAAAACAAAGATGACTTTAGAGGAAAAGACAAGCCAAAATTTTGGAATAAGAACAAGAATACAGTTAATGATGGTGTTGTTGATGCCAACACAGTGAGACCCAAATTCATCTTTTCGGGATCAAGTTCTACAAACAATCAAGTATATACTCAAACAACTTCCAGATCATGAAGGAAGTACACCCCATTGGGAGAACCACTTGAATCAGTCTTCAAAAAGCTTGTGGCAAACAAAGTGATCACAGTTCCAGATTTTCCTCCATATGAACCAAAGGTTAAGCCGAATTGGTGGAATGATGATGAGTATTGTGAATTTCATAAGAGCAAGGGTCATAAGACAGGAAATTGCCATCGACTAAAGAACATTGTGCAAGATCTCATTGATAGAGGTGACATTGAGATTGAGGGACATTCATCTAATCAAGAACATGAGATGTTTAAGGAACCATTCCCAAAGCATGACAAGGGAAAAGGTAAAGCCATAGATGATCAAGCCAACTATACTAGAGCACCTTACAACTATGACTCAACTATCAACCACATCTCGATGGACAATCATATCTCTACTATTACTATCAAGAACAAAAATCCTAAGAATCCTCCTCAGAGACCCAGGATTGTTCTAAGAGGTGTGGGATCTTCGTCCGAGTCTACCTCTGAATGTCATGTTACAACCCGTCGAGGTAAGATTACTTTGCCAGGTGCTTCCACTAAAAATGCCACTTCTTCATCAACCAAACTAGAGTATGACCTTGTAGAACAGTTAGGGAAGACACTCGCGCTCATCTCCATCATTGAGCTATTACGCATATCTCCCGTACATAAAGCTATTCTTGACAAAATCTTGAGAGACACCGCTGTTCCTACTGATCTGAACATGGACCAGTTTCAAGCCATGGTGGGATACCTTTCCATTCCACATTCCCTTACATTCACAGAAGCCGATGACGCATTTGTAAGTCAGCCACATAATGCACCATTACATATTGAAGCCTTCATACACAAACATCGAATAAAGCGAGTCCTGATAGATGGAGGAGCTGGTTTAAACATTTGTACATTGAGCACCATTAAACAATTGGGATATTCTAACAAAGTTGTGAATTCTACAAATCAAATCACCATCAAGGCCTATGATGATGAAGAGCGTTCATCTAAGGGCACAGTCACCCTACCTCTAAGAATTGGGCCTGTCACAAAGGATGTGGTTTGTCAAGTCCTAGATCTAGATCTCACATACAACATATTGCTAGGACGTCCTTGGATTCATGAAATGAGGGTAGTCCCATCAACATATCATCAATGCATTAAGTTTCCTCATAATGGAGTCAAGGTAATAGTCAACGGTGATCCAAATCCGTTCATATATTGCAATAACCTGAGATCACATACTGAGACCATCATTCCTAGTAATCGTGAAGCTGTTCCTTCTTCGGCATACATTGACCCTGAGTCATTGAAACCTTCGACATCAAAACAAGGTGAACTTAAAGGCAAATTTCAAGACAAAGGCATGGGAGAATACACTCTAAATCAGACAATGTATTTACGACAAGTTGTGAGCTCTCCAAAAGAATATGGAAGGCCACATCCTAACAAACAAATCTCCATCATGGCATTCAAATGGGATCCTACTACCTTTCAAAGATGGGGTGAACTGGAAGAGGAAAATTTATACAAAATGCTTTACAAAGACATTGAAGAGGACACACAAGATCAGATCAATATACCCTGTGAGAAATATGGCAAAGGCTTCAAGATTCTACAAAAATTTGGGTATGATGGAAAAAGCCCTCTTGGGTTACGCAAAGAAGGCACTATGGAGCCCTTACAACTTGAATTGACTGTAAAAAGGGAACGCTCAAAGGGACTTGGTTTTCTGACTTCCAAGATCCACACTAAAAGGACAGAAGAGGTATCACAAACCAAAGTTGCCAAAGTTCAACAAGAAGATTACTTTTCCACAGATTCCAACGAATGGGAATGGGGTTCAGACAAATCCTCCAATGACTATGAGCTCACCAAGACATTCAGAGAGCCAGATGAACCCACAGAAGAAGAGGAATTTTACAAAAAATTCAAAGTTGGTCAAGAAACAACTCATAAGGATTTCCCAAAGTCTTCGTTTCAAGGTCTTAGGTCGAAATCACATAGGATGAGGACACCTGTCCCAGAATGCGCTAATAGTGACGACAATTTGGATTCGCTCATGATCGAAACTGATGAGGAGAGTGCCATCGATGACCTTGACGATTGCCTCGATATACCCAAATATAACCACATCTTCACTCTTAGCCCTGCAAACTCTGAAAACATTAAAGGCCTTCCCCTTGTTCATCCCCAACTCATTGACTGGGATTATGAAGGATCAGCACAATTTGACACATTTCAAAATGATGAAGCTATTATTGACTATCTTGGCATACGAGATGATCTTCCCCCTGGGGACCACAAAGCAGGATACACCATAGAACTCAACAACGTGGCATATTTCGATGAGGGTGTCGGACCTTCTAGTCGCAAAAATGTGAAAATAAGAACAAAACAAGGGTCTTATGGCGAAAACCACACTGTGGCGCTATCTGACTCCAAAAAAGTAAAAAGAAAGGACATATCTGAGGATGAAAACCTCTTTGAGGCACCCGAAGATGGAAGGCTCGACATTCTCCCAGCATCATATGAGGAAAAATCATCTATGTTGGTAGAGGAGACTATCAAGACAAACATTGGTACAGAAGAGATTCCACACAACATATTCCTGGCTCAATCCTTGACAGAGTCCGAAAGATTAAAATTCATAAGCTTCTTCAAAGAATGACAAGTCAACTTTGCATGGTCATATGCTGATATGCTTGGACTAGATCCGGATTTGGTAATGCATCATTTGACAGTCAAACCGGGGGCAAAGCCAGTGAAATAGAAATTAAGAAAAATGCATCCGCAAGTAGCATTACTAGTCAAAGCAGAGCTGGAGAAATTACTGGATGTTGGATTCATACGCCCAATTGATTATCCTGAATGGATCTCCAATTTAGTACCTGTCAGTAAACCAGATCACAGCATCAGAATATGTACAAATTTCAGAGACATCAACAAAGCTTGTCTGAAAGATGACTTCCCATTACCAAATATCGACTTGATTGTTGATCTCACAGCAGGTCACGAAATGTTATCTTTAATGGATGGGTTTTCTGGTTATAATCAAATCAGGATTGCACCCGAAGATCAACACAAAACATCATTCACTTGTCCGTGGGGAACTTTCTGTTGGAATGTCATGCCCTTTGGGCTAAAAAATGCAGGTGCTACATATCAAAGAGCAATGACCACTATCTTTCATGATCTCATGCACATAACTGTGGAAGATTATGTTGATGATCTCTTGGGTAAATCAATAGACAGAGATACACATTTGGACATACTTTCAATCATCTTTGATCGGTTGGAAAAATACAAGGTAAGATTAAACCCCAACAAATGTGTCTTTGGCGTAACCTCTGGGAAGTTCCTAGGATTCATTGTGTCTAAAAGAGGAATCAAAGCCGATCCAGCAAAAGTCAAGGCTATCTTAGACATGCTGCCACCCAGAAATATCAGTCAACTTCGATCCTTACAAGGGAGACTCTAGTCTATACGAAGATTCATAGCACAACTTGCAGATAAGTGTAATCCTTTTCAGCACCTGCTACATAAAAATATCAAATTCAAATGGGATGATAACTGTCAACAAGCTTTTCAGACGCTCAAAGATTATCTTTTGAATCTGCTAGTTCTGATGCCACCAGTTACAGATCAGCCTTTGCTACTATACATATCAGCTACTCCAATAGCACTGGGGGCACTCCTAGCACAACAAATAGCTGACGGCAAGGAAAAAGCAGTATACTATATCAATCACACATTGGTGGGATATGAGCTAAACTACACACCGATCGAGCGTGCATGTCTCGCTGTGGTCTTTGCTTCGCAGAAATTACGCCACTATATGCTCACTCATAAGACTAAGTTGATTGCAAGAATTGATCCACTAAAATATCTTCTCAATAAAGCTACACTTACTAGGCGACTGGCCAAATGGGTAATGATCCTGAGTGAATTTGACATTGAGTATGTGGACAGAAAAGCAATAAAAGGACAAGTAATCACGGATCAATTAGTAGATGCTCCCATGATAGATGATGCTCCTCTAAATTCAGAATTTCCAGATGAATCCATTCTAACAATATCACATGCAAAGCCATGGCAATTATACTTTGACGGCTCATACACACATCATGGTGCAGGAGCTGGTATTCTCTTTATAACTCCTCAAGGCAATTCTATACCAAAATCATACCGCTTATCATTTCCTTGCACTAATAATATAGCGGAATATGAGGCATTAACAACTGGATTACGAATTGCAGTTCAGTGGAAGATCCAAGAACTTCATGTTTTTGGGGATTCTCAACTTGTCATCCGTCAAGCAACTGATGATTACCAAACAAAAGATGAAAAATTAATGCCTTACAAACAAATGGTGGATGATTTGAAACAACATTTCACAAAGATAGATTTTGAGCAGATACCAAGAGAGCAGAATCGTGTTGCAGATGCCATGGCTACAATCGCTTCACTAATTGACCTGCCTCAAAATGAAACCTGCGATGAGTTTCTGGTAGACAACCTATTGGTTCCTTCATATGAGATCACTCCTACTGAAATGATATGCATTGTCGGTCCCGAATCCCAGTTATATGGTTCCATATTCACATACCTTCGCGATAATATCTTGCCTCCTGATCTATCAAATAACCAACGCTGCACCTTCATTCGTCAATCCTCTCGATATGTCATTCTAGCCGATATCCTATACCGACGAGGTCTAGATGGCACTCTTCTTAGATGTTTAGAAAGCGACGAAGCTCAGATTGCGTTACGTGAAGTGCATGAAGGGATATGTGGTCCGCATACTAGTGGTCCTACCTTGGCCAAGAAACTCATCAGGACTGGATATTGTTGGCCCAATATGGAAAAAGAATCATATCAGTTTGTCAAGAAATGTAAACAATGTCAAATTCATGGAGACCTCATACATGCACCAGCACAAGAACTACAACCACTTGCGTCTCCTTGGCCCTTTTGTCAGTGGGGACTCGATCTCATAGACAAGATTCACCCTCCTTCTTCCAATGGTCATAAATTCATTATCACAGCTACAGAGTATTTCACAAAATGGATTGAAGTCGTGCCTCTCACACAAGTCACTGGGAAACAAATTGCTACCTTCATCCTGAACTACATCATTTGCCGATATGGTATTCCTGATTCCATTATTACTGATAACGGGCGTCCATTCAAAAATCAGGATGTTTGTGAACTCTGTGAGTGCTTCCATATCTCCCATCGTTTCTCCACACCATATTACCCCCAAGGTAATGGCCAAGATGAGGCGTCTAATAAAACAATTCTTAAAATCCTCAAAAAGACAGTCGACGACGCTGGCCGTAACTGGCATATCCAACTCAATCCTGCACTTTGGGCCTACTGCACAAGTGTCCGCACACCTACAGGAGCTACACCCTACTCACTTGTCTATGGCGCTGAAGCCATCTTGCCTATTGAGGTTGAGTTACCTTCTTTACAGGTCTCTTTGCAAAACATCATCAACGATGAAGATTACAGGGTCTCTCGCTTACAAGAACTAGAACTGCTGGATGAACGGAGACAAACTGCTTTTAATCATCTTAAGGCTTACCAACAGCGAATGAATCGTAGCTACAATCACAAAGTCAAGCCTTGCACATTTGAGGTAGGTGACTTAGTCCTCAAAGAGAACCCCAAGAATCAGCAAGACAGAGATAAGAAGGGCAAGTTCGAACCAAACTGGTTGGGTCCTTACATCATCACAGCAGTATATGGCTCTGGGGCATATCAGCTCTCAACTACAGAAGGTGAACCTTTGGAGGATCCTATCAACAACATGCACCTTTGCCAGTTCTACACATAGCTCATCAGAGTATCCTAATTCAAAAAATACAAAAAAATTATAAAAACAAAAAAATCATTACTTGGTGAAAACCTGGCAAACAGGCGCCTTGTGACACAAAAAAACATTGAAAAATCGAAAAAAGTAAAGAGAAATAATTTCATCCAACGGTGAAAACCACTTCAGTGGTGCCCTGGGCAAGTACCATGGTGAAAACTGGATCACCAGCGCCATGCGTAGAGACATTACTCCTCCCTCCTTCAGGATTCACTTTCATCCTTTCACTTCGCACACACTCACGACCTATTCATTCATAATAAAATTACCCAGTCCCATCATGGCTTGTTATTGATCTACCTAAGATTGGTTAGCCATTAATAATAAATCTCCCTTTTCACATCCCTTTCCATCCATAATAAATCAGATCCTATCTATGGCTAAGGCAAAATCCTACATCTAGTGATGGGTGTGGAACTGAGAACATCACATGTTTCGAGGAGTACAGTTTCTTCCAGCTTCCTTTAGTCTATCCGCGCACAATCCGCAATAAAGCAGCATTTGCATCATAGATCCGCAATAAAGTATCAGTTTCATGGATTCAGTCAGTTTTAGATGAGACACAGCAGCAACAATGGGCTTCAACAAATCAAATCTTTCAACAGACTCAGACAACATATGGTTCAGTGCTATCTATCCTTTATGTGAAAGTAAACATTGTGACCACAATCAAATAAGACTTATACAAGTGACAAGAGACACTAAACTTGAGGACTACAGTGGATGTTGGTGTCGAGTCTTGGTTTTCTTTTGATTTCATCTTTTTGGTGACATGTCTTTTAGCTTTTCCAGGATGTCTTTGACTAGAGATTCTATCTCCAGGATGTCTTTGACTAGAAAGGTGAGGATGGGGTATCATCACCTATTTTGTTTGCTATTTGTGGATTGTCTCATAGTAATGCTATGACTTGTCCAAGGATATGAGGACACTGTGAGTCTAGTATGAACTGGGGCATTCCTTGTTTGTGACTGTCTTATCTCCATGCAAATAGGTACAATGACTTTCTGGGTCGAATATATGCCTCGATTGTCATAACCCACTTGCCATAATAAAGATCAATGATGATAATGCACAAGAAGCTCTTTCACTTTCATATCTTCTATCTTTCATCCCCCCTTTCTTGATTGACTTCCATCATCCTTCTCGAGTCCGCGTAGCCTGCTATCACACGACTGAGTATAATGACACACCAAAAACATTTGCATTTCATATAGTTACACCTGCATTTCCACATATAAGCATTTCACACATACATATAGATATCACAATTGCATCACATCCTGCACACAACACTTGTTAGCACAATTTACATTTGCATTATCATATTCATCTGCATGACATATATTCACATTTGCATCATGCATCACATATAAAACATAAAAGAACAAAAATATTGCATTATGTCATATACATATTTGCATCCATATCATAAGCATCACATCAGAACATCTCATCACATAGGTACACATGCATATAGCTGCCGCAAAAATGAATCATCTCTCATATATAATCAAATGTGTCATGATACAATGATGCCAAAAGAATCATATGGCTACAAAATCACCTGCAGGTGTCTACAATACAAAAATGGTACATATACTGATATAAGGGAGCCCTCTATGGCTATGATGAACTCCCTCCCTCGGAGCCGCCTGGCTTCGACGGATGCTGAGCTATAAAAGGACCCGGTCCAGGATCACCCTGCTTGTCTGGTGGTGGTGGAGGACCCATGACCCCACCACTAGATGCCTGCCTCCTCCGACTCCCTCCCGTAGCCGTCACTATGCGCAATGGTCTATGGAAGCTCCTCGACCGCTGATCCGCTGGCACTGCACCATAGTACAGGTCCCTCTAGTAGGCGATCTCCTCTCTGGCTCGTAGCACATATGTGTAGCCTACTTCTGTGTCCTCCACCGCCTATCTCCCTGCCCTCAGCGTGGTCTCAGCCTTAGTATAGCCCTAAATTGCTTGATCCCTCTCCCGATCAGTATCCCTGAGACTGGTCCTGAGTCGGTCCCTCTCCCGCTCCAGAACCTGGATCTCATCTGCCTGGCCCTAGCAGATCTCCCTGAGCTCAATTAGCTCATCCTCCTTTGGATCCCCACCCTCTGCCCCTGCCTGTGGCTCTCCCTTTGCGGGTGCCTGTACCTGTGCCAGTCCCTGTACCTATGCTGGAGCCTAAATGGGTACCTGTCTCTATCCATGCCTAGGTCCCTGTCCCTGTCTCTGACCCTGCACCTGTGCCTGTACTGGCACCTGTCCCTGTCTCGGTCCCTGTGCTCTAAGACCCTGTGCTGCTGGTACCTGCAGGGGCAATCCACCACGACCCCTCACCACTTGGGCTGGTCCCTCCTGTCCCCCCTCCCTCTAAGGTGCCACTCTCCTCTCCCCCACTACTCCCCTCCACCTCCGCCTGCCTCTGCCTCCATCACCTCCACCATCCTCATCATCATCTCCTCCAACCTCTCCCTCCAGCAGCTCTCCCAGATCTGTCAACCGTGGAAATGGATGCTCTGCCCAGTAAGTTGTATACTCTGCATCCATGCCTGCATCCTCAATCTCCAGCCACATATCCCAGGGTAGGGGCATCATCTCTACCAGCTGTGTAATGGCCTGATCATAGGACAACAGTGGTCCGAACTGCGCCTAATCCCTGACTGTACGGGCATACATACTCGAACCTCATGGCATCCTCTGGATCCTGCCAAACTGTCTGCCTACCCTGTCCACAAGCTGTCTCTCCAGTATGTAAGGCATCCACCCAATCAGATATCTGCTCCTGAATGTATAAGGCAGCTCCACTACATCATCCTCCCACTCCTCGCACCCCAGGTATGGCCTCCAAATGACCACATCAATGTCATCTATCACACGCCTCCAGTGCTGTAACCTGCCAATCCAAGGCTGTGAAGTGATCATATCATAAAGATGTACAAAGCTTCGCCCCTGACCTCTGCCCCTAAAGTGTATTGGGCGTGTGATAGGCAGATGCTCGTATGCCCACACCTGTAGTAGTGTCACTCCACAACCCAGTCCCACTGATCCATGATAGACGAACTGATGCAGCTCATAATATAGATGTGCCAAGACGCATGGACCCCATGCATATCTAGTGTGCTCAGTCACCAATATCTCCAGTGCTCCTCCCCAGCCCACTGCCAACCCCCGTGTCGCTCTATCCGGACAGAAGAACCCAGTGATGGCTCCTCCGATCACAGCTGGCAAAGCTAGTCCTGTCGCGGTCATGGTATCCCATGCCATGTGCCCTGCTCTCATCTCTAGCCTGGGATCCTGTAATACCCATCTCAGCGCCTCTCTGTCTCCATCTCGATCATATGGGATCAGCTCTCCATCGATCGGTATGTGCAGAATCCTGTATACATCCTCGAGGATCACTGTCATCTCCCCCATCGGCAAGTGGAAAGTGCAAGTCTCGGAGTGCCATCTCTCCGTCAGCGCAGTCAACAATCCCATGTTCGCCCGAAACTCAGGCACATACAATACGTGTCTCAACCCCATCTCCTTGATGGTAGCTCGATCCTCAAATGACAACTCTGATCGCAATCTCTGTGTGGACGGGAACCTCTCCCGTGACTCTAGCATAGGCAGATACTCCTGCAGTCAAACAATCGAATCATGTCAGTTATCGTGGCATTCACTGTTTATCACAAAATTCTACTTGCTATCTAAATGCATATGGTTATCTATCCTAGTGACACTTACTGTTCATCACAAAGTGTTGCTATTTATCCTAGTAGTGCTCCCTGTTCATCATAAAGTACTATGTGTGTGACATTCCCTGTTCATCACAAAGTGTTACTCACATTTGCACTCCCTGTTCATCACAAAGTGCTGCTCATACTTTGGGTACTCCCTGTTCATCACAAAGTACTCTATCCTGGTACTCACTGTTCATCTCAAAGTGCCTTGATCTATCCTAGTCTTCCTAAAGGACCTGCTTGAGTGTATCCTCTCAGCAACTTATCCAATTGACAGCGTATGTTCATCATAGAACTGCCGATTTGACCTAGAAGACCAAAACCTTGCATTTTTTGACATATACGTGCTTTTAACTCACAAACGCGCCTATTGACTACACAAGCACACCTAAAAAACACAGACGCGCCTTCTGAACATAAATGTGCCTACATTATGCACAAAGATGGTTTTGGAACCTAAACGCCCCTGCAGGGCATAAACGCATTTGAAATGCACAGACGCGGCCGCATTCAACGCGGCCGTGGTCCCAGACGTAAACGCACCTGGAACTGACACAGACGCGCCTAGCGGACACAGACGCGCTTGGCACCGACACAGACGCGGTTGTACATTTTTGCATTTTTTTAATGCCCTATTCCTAAGCGCATTTATTGCTACCTACTATGCATTAATGACAAAAAATTAAAAGCATCAAAGTACGAGGAGGTTTGGTGGTACTTACCGGCTCTCCTGCCTCTGCTAGCCTCTGGAATTGGCGAATGCGGTCGAATCTGTGCACGAAAGTCATCGCTGCTGACTGCTCCTACTCTATTTTCACTCTGCAATGTGCTCTCGTGGATGTGTAGATGACAATGAGGATGTATTTTCCCCCGTGGTCTATCTTATAAACTACCCCTAGCCTTCGTTTCCCGAGTCAGTCTTCTTTATCCCGTGACTTTGTCACTTTATCCGGTCAATCCATTCTAGCCTTTCTTTCTTATCAAGAGATTGTCTGCAATCTTTTCAGACATTTTCATCCAATCTCTTGAGGGGGCATATTATTCCCATCTTGGGGCAACTCTGTATCAGTTCATCTTATCTTCTTTGAAACAACGCGACAAGCCGCATTGTCTCAAAGAGGGGCAAAATGTAGACACCTAAAATTGTCCAGTCTAATTAAATAAATACTTTATTTATTTAATTACTTTAGCCTAATTCTTCTATTAATTAAATAAATCTTTATTTATTTAATTAATTCATTTATCCTCTTCTAGCCTTATTTCTCATTTAAAAAAATACATTTATTTATTTAAATTATTCTTTTCCTAAATTAAATAAATATTTATTTATTTAATTATCCTACTTCTTCTATTAATTAAATAAATCTTTATTTATTTAATTAATTCATTAACCTTTTCTACTCATGACACATGTCATTCATCTCTTAAACTCATACACTACCTACCCCTTTCATTATTTTATTATTACCTTTACCTACCCTCTAATCCTAGCCGACCTCCTTTTTACACCTCTCAATCTTAACCCTCCATTTCATATTGTGTCTTCTATTTAAGAAGATGCTTTCTTCATTATCAAACCCTAATGATCCTAATCATTTTATGCATTCTAATCACTCATGCTAATGATCTTTCATGCAACTTGCTACACTACAATCCTACTTGCAACCACATTTCGTTCTTTGTTGAGCTCTTGTGCATACAAAAATCTGAGAGCAAATATATCAAGCAAGATCAATGGAGATAGGAAGAATGGAGATCAAAACCCTATTGGACATGTGATGGTGTAATCTTTGTGATTTTGTTTTATTTTGCATTGTCTTAGGTAATCTTCATATGTTATGGTGGATCTTTGTTGATTGTTAGGCTAGGGTTTAGTGGTTGAATTCATTTAGCCTTTCAATATTGTTATTATTGTTATCCATTTTCACCATAAACATTAAGTACATATCTTATGGCTAAGTTTGATGATAGCTGGATATGGCATAGGAGACTCTACCATGTAAACTTTGATAACATAATAAAGGCCAGTAAGATCAAGGTAGTTAGAGGACTGCCAATGCTGAGCAAACTGGAAAATCCTTTGTGCAGAGAATGTCAACTGGGGAAAATGTCTTCCTCAACCTTCAAAGGTAAATCTTTCACTGCTGACAACCTACTTGATCTTGTGCATATTGATTTGTGTGGTCTTATGAAAACTAGGAGTGTGCAAGGAGATATGTATTTTATGATTCTTATAGATGACTCCTCAAGAATGATGTGGGTCACATTCTTGAAGGACAAGTCTAAAGCCTTTGGAAAGTTCAAAGCTTTTAGAGCACTGGTAGAAAAGGGAAGTGGTAGAAGAATCAAATGCCTTAGAACTGATCAAGGAGGGGAGTTCACTTCTAGTGAATTCAACAGATATTGTGAAGAGAATGTCATCAAGAGGCAACTGTCTGCCCTCAGGACTCCACAAAAGAATGGCCTAGCAGAGAGAAACAATTGGACTGTGGTTGAAGCGGCTAGAACTATGTTGATCCAAGGAAAGGTCGCTCACACCTTTTGGAAAGAAGTGGTAAGCACTGTAGTCTACACAATGAACCAGGTACTCATCAAAAAGGGAAATTATAAGACTCCTTATAAGTATTGGACCAGTAAGACACTAGTGGTAAGCTACTTTAGAGTGTTTGGTAGTAAATGTTACATCAAGAGGAGTGAACATCAGAGAAAATTTGATGCTAAATGTGATGAGAGAATATTCCTAGGATATTCCACCAAGAGTAAAGCTCTCAAATGCTTCAACAATAAGACTCAGAGAATTGTTGAAAGCATCAATGTTAGGGCTAATGAAAACTCTGGGAAACCTAAGGAAACTAGCAATGAGCAAGTAGGAGATGAACCAGTAGTAACCTTCTGGGAACTGGTTGCAAATTAGTCCAATACCAATAATTGTGCTCCTACATCGGTGGATGCTGATGTTGATGAAGATGAGGATGAAGAAGAAAAGCAAGAGGAATCTTTTAAGAACATACCAAGGTATGTCAAACTCAATAATAATCCAAAGCAGATCATAGGAGACAAAGATGTAGGAATTTTACAAGAAGAAAGGTAAGAGAAATCTCATGTATGATCTCTGAATTTGAGCCTAAAGCATTCAAAGAGGCACATAAAGATGCAGACTGGATCAAGGCAATGGAGGAGGAACTTGACCAGATAGAAAAGAATGGTACATGGTCTTTGGTACCCAGATTGGAGCATAAAAATGTCATTGAAACCAAATGGTTTTTTAGAAACAAGCTAAATGAGGATGGCACAGTGGTAAGGAACAAAGCCAGATTAGTGTGTAAAGGATATGCCCAAGAAGAAAGAGAAGACTATGGAGAAACCTTTGCTCCAGTAGAAAGATTGGAAGGAGTGTGTATGCTTCTTGCATATGCAACTTTTAAAGGATTCAAGGTATACCAAATGGATGTAAAATCTGCATTCCTAATTGGAATACTTGAAGAGGAGGTGTATATAAAGTAGCCAGATGGGTTTTCCCTATCAGAAGACAGTGACATGGTGTGTAGGCTACATAAAGCCTTGTATGGACTAAAGCGGGCACCTAGAGCATGGTATGAATGCTTGCACTCCCATCTTGTGAAGATTGAATTTGAAAGAATAAGTGAAGATAGCAATATCTACTTGAAATTAGAAGGAGATTAGATTCTGATTTGCAAAGTATTTGCTGATGACATAATCTTTGGTGGAGATGACAAGATGAGTCGTGACTTTGCAGATGAGATGAAAAAGGAGTTTGAAATGTCACTCATAGGGGAAATTAAGTTCTTCATTGGACTGCAGATTTGGAAAATGAAAAATGGAATCTTTATTACTCAATCCAAGTATGTCAAAGAGGTGTTGAAGACCTTTGGCATGGAAGACAGTAAACCGGTTGGTATACCAATGGTGACCGGTTGTAAGCTATCAAAAGAGGATGACTCGATATTGGTAAATGAGACGGATTACTGATCAATGATTGGTAAGTTGCATTATGTAGTGCATAGTAGATCAGACATTGCACATGTAGTGGGTATTATCACTCGGTTTCAACAAAGCCCAAGAAAATCCCACTTAGGAGCAGTGAAGAGGATTCTTAGATATCTGAAGGAAACTATTGACTATGGGTTATGGTATCCATACAATAATGATTTCAACCTGAAAGTATTCATAGATGTTGATTGGGTTGGTAATGTAGATGACTAGAAGAGCACAATCAGTGGTAGACTGGTCTCATGGATGAGTAAAAAGTAGAGTTGTATCTCTCAGTCTACAGTAGAAGCGGAGTATGTTGCATCTTTTATGAACTGCACCTAGACTATTTGGATGAAGCATGTATTGAATGGATTCAAAGTTCCTATATCTGAACCAGTAAGCATATTTTGTTACAATACAAGTGTAATTAACATTTCGAAGAATTTGGTTTTGCATGCTAGAACCAAGCACTTTGAGCTCAAGTATCATTTCCTGAGGGAGAAGGTTCAGAACAAGGATGTTGTATTGGAACATGTTTCCAGTAAGGATTAGTTAGCAGATATATTCACCAAGCCTCTATCAAAGGCTACATTTACCTATTTGAGAGGTGAATTAGGGGTGCTTCCCCTTCAAGAGGTGAACTAAAAGTATGGGCTCCACATTAGTCAGGTATTGTAGTGTCCAATATTTTTCAGGATTGATGTGTTGCAAGATGCTACTCCTCGGGGGGAGCAACATAGTGGAACTAGAAAGCTTGTGCGTCTACTTTAGCATTGTTGTCAAAGGGGTAGAAGATGTGAAGCGAAGAAGATATCTGCATTATTAAGGAGAAGATGTGATGCTGAGTGATATCTTTGTATATTGCCATCAATACCAAAGGGGGAGATTGTTGGCATTTGTGCAGAATATGTTGACATGATGATATTATGTTGTCATTGATGTCAATATGCTGAAGAGTGAAGCAGTTAGGCAATTGCCGGTTTAGCAACTGGAAAAGTGAATCGGTATAATGTTGTGAACTGGTATATGTGCAATAGGTGAAGTGGTATGTTTTTCCATGTGAACCGGTACATGGAATGTGGTAGGACTACTGGTTGGTAGTCTTAGCTTCAGGGTTTCTGGTTGAAGTGTTCCAAGCCTGTGTGATTCAACCGATGACATCATGTGATGAGTTAGCATTGTAATGAAGATAAGATCATGTTGCCATGTCAGCCTTGTGCGTGTGATAGATCTTTCATGAAGAAGAGTGATCCTATCTACCTTGGGAATGTGTGAAGTCCCTATAAATGGTAGAGAACGCGTGATGGGTTATCACCTCCATGAAGAGGTGAAGAATGAACATTGGAGAATGTCTTGAGATCTATTCAAGACCATTGTATTCAAATGCAAAGTGTTCAATGGTTAGGATTGAACCAATCAATTGCTTAACCTAAATGTTTAGGGTTTTAGGACTTATACTACCGACGTATCTATTTCCTATAAGGTCGACGTTGTGTTTCATGTTGAGGTTGTTGGCAAATGGTGTGTGTGTATCTAAGTGTAAAGATACGTGATTCTTGCCAGACTAGATAAGAGGATTGATACCTGCATAGTGTGTGTGCAGAAGGAAAGAACTAAAGAGCATCTATATTGGCATTGAGTGCTATTACCAGATCATTGTAATACCTGTTGATCTTTAACCACTTCAACAGTTGGAAAATCCCTTAACCGGGTAGCTTTTACCAGCTTGCTGTAAATCCTTTAATAGGGTGACTCAAAGCCATTGAGTTCATGAAATCATCTAATAAGGTAACCTCTAATAGGGTTTAACCCTTAACCAGGTATTCTTGCCATCCCTTAACTGGGTGATCCCTAACAGGATCGGTTCCTAACAAAACCTGTTGTAACAGTCTTTAATTGGACTAGGCTCCTAACAAAGCGGACTTCTAAAGAGTTCAAAATAGCTTGTGGGTATTCATCCCCACCATGGTTTTTCCCAGTTGGGTTTCCACGTGAAAAATATGTGTGTCATGTGTGATGCCTCTTTCATGTGATGCTTTGTTATTTTCTGTCAAGCGGTGAATCATGTTATGCTAGTAAATTATTGTATCTCTGATGATAGAGTATTTGTTTATGATTAAGGATAAAGTGGAAAATAGGGAGTAGGTTGTATGGAAAGCTAAGTGTTTCCTGTTTATGTCTTTCCTAGTTGCATTGTGTTTAACTGGTAGTAATCTGGTTCAGACCGGTATTAGTGATTGTCAGTCAAGTTTACTGTTTGTAGTCAAACTGGCTCGGGAAAAGTATTTATGCTTGTACTGATTCACCTCCCCCCTCTTAGTACCGGATTGGTACATACCATTCATCATTGAGTTATCAGTGTAGGTCCATATTGTAAATAGTAATATTCTCTTATTGGCCAGTAAGCAAATATTATGGGTCACAAATGCCACCGAGGTTTTTCCCACACTAGGTTTCCTCATTAAAAATACTGTGTTATGGTGTGTCTCTTATGTTGTGGTTGTTATTCTTATTTGCTACATTATTTTGAGTTTACTAGTACACAGTTTTGATATGCTTTTCATGTTATAATTCAAGTAAATTCGTATACTAGTCAGATACTAATTCACCCCTGCTCTCTATATCTTTGGGAATCCTAACATAATCTGGTTTTTGTAATGCTTTGGCATTTGATGTCAAAGTGGGAGAGATTGATATGGGAAAACAAACTATCGCTTGGGGAAGAGATTGCTGGAGAGATTGATTACTCTGTGTATCTGCATTTTCATTTCTGGTTAACGATCTCTTTGGGAGATTGTTGGAGATTGTTGGTTTTTGGTTTTTGGCATTTCTATTTTGGCAAATTGATGGTTTTTCCATCTTGTGTTGCCATCAATACCAAAGGGGGAGATTGTTGATATTTTTGGATATGTTGATATGGTTTTGTCATTGATGTCAATACCTATCATCACTTGTCAACACTTATCAGCACTTGGAGATCTTTGGTTATGTTTACCGACAAGTCAGAGACTTATGCATAGTCACCGGTATTTGGTTCACCAGCAGATTATATTGTTCACCGACACATGGAATGACTTGGAGACTACTTGGTTATGTCGAAGACATTGTTTTATCACTTGGCTTTGGCGATTTGATTATTTATTTATTTGGTTTTGCATATTTGTTGTTATCGGCAAATAGGTTCAGGTTATGCACTGGCAGACACATCTATTCTAGATTAGCACGACACGTTATGGAGATGATTTATTATTATTGTAAATGCATTGAGATGACATCATGCATTGCATAATGATTTATTTATAATTGATTTTATTGTAATATCTTTTAGTGAGCCAACCTATTCAATTGGTCTTAGGTTATGGTATAAATGTAAGATCTAATTTGCGAGATTGATATGCATTTCGGAAAAAGAATTGAAATAAGGTATATGCAAAAATAAGCAGAGATATACACATAGAAATCATTTGAAGGTTGAAGGAAGGTTGTTGTAAAGGAAATCAGAACTTAACCAGTACTGAATCCAGCATATGAAGATGCTATTTTATGCAGTACAGTATCATTGGATTTAACTATCCAATTGTAGTCAGTGTGACTCTCTTTTTGTGATTGAGCCTTTCTGTATGTGCAAAATCCATATTGTACACACATACTATCTACAATAGTATCATCTGATTGTGGGTAAGGTTTTTCCCCTTATAGGGTTTCCACGTACAGATATTTGTGTTATGTGTTGTGGATGTTATTTTCTTTCTATTTCATGCATTAATCTTTACTGGTACTACAATTAACTGATAAAAATCTCTACCGACATAAAGTTTGGTGTACCGGCATTAAGCATTAACTAATAAAAATCTCTACCGACATAAAGTTTGGTGTACTGGCATTAAGCATTAAGTTTTGGTTAAGTTAATTTTGGTTGAATTTATTGGAAAACTGATTCACCCCCCCCTCTCAATTGTCTATGGGACCTAACATTATCCAAGCATGCAAACTAATGGTGAAATGACAAAAATCTGACACCTTCTTATTACCTATCACTTCCGCACAAGTAACTTGATGCACTCATGATTACTTTCCATATTTAAAATTTTGAACTACTGAAAAGGGAATATTCCTTCTTGTTGCACCGTCTTTGTTTCCACCAAAAAATCCTTAGAGTTAATTTTGAAATGAACCCATGAACCTTGAACCGCTTGACAAAAAGGTACAACGGTTCAAGTTTAGTTAAGAAATATAACAGTGAGTGGGCTGCACACACAACAACATCGGGAATGAGCGACAAAGGAAAAGTACTATTAAACGTGAACCTTGAAACTTTTGAACCACTTGAGGTTTGATTCAAGGTTCAAGACCTCATATCAACCCAAAACATAAGGACTCGCGCTTGTCAAACAACAATACATTTCTGTAACTCACAAAAGGCATTTTGAACCTTGAACCTTTAGAACCACTTGAGATTTGGTTCAATGGGTTCAAAACTTCAAAGACCATGAACAAAAGTGCACTTGTTCACACAGTGACAAAGATTGAAAATGACTCTCTTTTAAAATGTGCTTTGTACCTTGAACCGTCTGAACTTTTTAAGAAGAGTTCAATGGTTCAAGTACGAAGGAAAAAAAATGACCTGACTTAAGTAAAGGCATAAAAGGCAACCTGTGGATTTGAATATTTAATAGGGAAAAATTACAGGTGGACCAACATTGGCTCTGACTAGGGACTAGAACTGTGAAGGAAATAGAAATGAATTCCAAGATCTCTGGTTTCGCATCTAGGCTTTATTCAAAGACACAAATAGAAACAAAACAGAAAAGGACACACAACAACAACAATTAACTAAAAACTATTTACAAAGACCATGAGTGACACTCGTTTACAATTGATATAATTTCAAATCTCAACCATTATAGGTCAGAGGAAGAACAATAACATCCAAATGTGCAAGTTTGAAATAATTTGGTTCTTTTACCTTATGAATCAAGAATGGTCCTTTCTAGAGTGATTCGAACTTGGCATGTGCTCCCTTAGGCTCACTTCTTCTGTCCTAGAGTAGTACCTGATTGCCTAGTATGAACTTTTGTGGCCTTTCTCTCTTGTCAAATATCCTTTTCACCCTCATCTCATGTTTTGTTATCTAGTCCACCAGTTTATCTCTTTCTTCATCAATCTTTGTTAGGTTCATGATCCATTTTTCTAGAGAACTCTAGAAATAAACATCTTCAATAACCGTTTGTAGTTTGGTAGCTGCCAGATCCAAAGGAATTTCTATGTGAGCACTAACCCCATAGAATAGTTTGAATGGAGACATTGCAATTTACCTCTTTGGCAATGTACGGTCGACCCAAAGAGCTTCATACAGTTTCTTATGCCAATCCTTAAAATTCTCACTCGATAATTTTTTCATGATATTAATGATATTTTTATTACTAGATTTAGCCTGGGCATTTCCCTAAGGATAATAATCAGATGAGTGAGCAAGAGATGAGATCCCATGATCATAGCAAAACAAAGAAATTTCTGCAGAGGAGAAATTTGTAGCATTGACAGCTACAATTTTTAATGGCACTCCAAATAGAACTAGGATGTTCTCTTTCAGAAAATTAAAAACAATCTCTGAGGTTGTCTTTCGTACTGGAATGGCCTTGACCCATTTAGTGAAATAGTCTGTGGCTGTCAATATATGGGTGTGTCCTGCACTAGAGGTAGGTGTCAAGGGACAAATCAAATCCACACCCCATAGCTTGAAAGGTTCATCCACCACCATGGGTTGAAGTGGTAATGGTGTGAGCTACAGCTTACCTGTAAACAACTTACATTTTTCTCACCTAGCCACCCATGCATATGCGTCCCTGAACATTCTTGGCCAATAATAATAGTTCCTCAAGATCTTGTAGGTAGTTACCATTGAACAGAAGTGACCCCCACAGGCCTCATCATGGAATGTTTTCAAGAGAGACTCTTGGAGTGATTTATCAACGCAACACAAGAAGGTTCCATCCAATCCCCTGTTATATATTATATCATTAAAAATGACATACCTAGTTGCCTTTAGCCTCAAGTTCCTCTTTTCTTTTGTAGAAATATGTTCTGGGAAATCTCAATACGTCAAATAATAGGCTACATCTACAAACCAGGAATCTTGAAGACCAACAAATAGGACTAAAGCAAATTCCTCTGTCACTTCCTCCTTGCTTTCTACAATCAGCTTGCACAAACCTTGCCCCCTTACCAACTTTGTGGGTCTAATGTCTAAATTGAACTCCTAAATTTTTGACACCCAAGAAGCTCTTTCATTCATCCCTATGTCTTGTTCTCTCAATATGCTCTTAACTATTGAATGGGGCACATTAACAACAGTGTAGGAATGGAGAATATAATACCTAAACTGTTTTACCGCCTTCACAACTACATATGCTTTCTTTTCCATTATTGAATATTTTAGTTCATGCTTTTTTAGGGGTACACTCATGAATGATATAGGGACCTCATAATTGTCCTCATGCTTCTATAGCAAAATCCCTAATATAGTGTGCTCTGAGACATAACAATAAATAACTAAATCTTTACTGAAATCAGGATTAACCAGAACAGGTGCTTGACCAATAACATTCTTTATCGAGGTGAATGCTGTAAGGCCCTACCCCGACCCATCCTATCTCTTCAGTTATTTTTATTTTGGAACTATTTTGGATGCTAGTTTTGACACACTATGGATATAGAACTTTTCATGGTCCCGCGATTTTGGTAACATTGATATATGTGGATGCTTCATTTCTATGCCTTATGGATTATAAAGTATTATATGATGCTAGATTAGGGTAATATTGTGATGATGCAGATTATTATCTTAATTTCAGGAATTGTTATAATGTTAGAAAAATATTTGCATATCTTGTAGATGGATCAAATTTTGAGGATTATGATAATTGCTTTGATTTGTGATAAATCATATTTTATAATGACAAGCCTTTGTGGAATGAATGTATTGCATTCTGATTTTGTGTTGTATATTATATGAGGTTATTTGGAAAGTACTAATGTTTAAATTGAGATGTGCAGGAAATTATCCATGTGACCATGGAAATATTATGGAGAATCAAGCCTAGGCTAATGTGCGTTAGTAAAACCAGGGGTTGTCTATTTGGAGAGACAACACCCCGTATGTACTGTATTTTATTTCGTAAATGTAAAATGTTGCATGAGTGTAATTTGTATTTATTGGATTATTTAAATTGTTTGAGGGACAATTGCCATGTGTTTATGGTGATGTGGAATTATTTTGTAGTGTCACTTGACACCTATGTAGTATGTTGTGTTGGCAATTGTCATGTCACCTTTTTGAAAGTTCTATTTTTGTTAATGGTTATATCCCCTAATTATCCTTGAAGGAACCAAGAAATCTAGGTTAGAGAGCCACAAGGAAGGTCAACTCAGAGTTGACCCGTAGGTTAACTTCAGGTGGACTTTCTGAAGGTCAAATCAACTCCTAGAGTCAATTTTAGAGCTTTTCTATTAGGCCTCATGGGGTACCTATGGGTGAAGGCCAAAATTGGCCATGTGTCTTTCCCTTAGGACTTGTTTAACCACCCAAAAAAGTGGTTTTCCCAAGATGGACGAATTCCATCTATAGGAGTGCCCTCCTTGGTAGGATAACCTTCTTAGAGATAGTAACCCCTCTTCCCCATTCCATTTCCCTTCTCTAGACACCTAGGTTAGGGAGTGTGTAAGACCTAGGGAAGACCAACCCAATGGGAGATCTCTCACACTATCCAAGAGGTTGGAAGGAGTGAGAGAGGCCTTCTTAGGCTAAGAATGGAAGCTTAGTGAGCTAATCACCCACTCTCCATTCTTGGAGATTTTTGGAAAAAAAAAAAAAAAACACTTGGAAGGAAAAAAAACCAGTTTTAGGAATTAGAGGAATTTGGGGGCCAAGGAATTGCAGAAAGTTGTGTGGATTGGGCAGCTCATCTCCAACTAAATTTAGCATACCTATTGGCAAAATAAGGTTGGTTGTTATCTCCTCTTGTTTATGTTGTTTATGTTAGTTATGTTGTTTTGTTGAAGGAAAGATTTGCTTGTAAAGAAAGTGTGTATGTAAATTGTTGTTGAAGAAAATAATGTGTAGTTTTATTTCTATGTTTTTCTGTTTTGTGTTTTTGTTTTGGGAGTGTCCAAGATCTCCTACTCTTGGGAGAGTAGGATGATCTTGGGGTGGAAGAAGCATGACAGCCTTGGGTGAGAGGCTCTCCTTAAGGAGAGTGATCTCAAGGGTGTCCTTTGTGACCCTTGCTGCATAGCCTTGTGTATGCATTTGGGGGTCATAAGGGGAGAGAAATGGCTTTGAGCCTTTGGGGGGCATAAGGTGGTTGGGATGAATTCTGATTGAGTATTTTGTGTTGCCATGAGGTGGCTTGTGATATATTTTTTTTTTGGCTGCAGTCTCCCCAATGGTACTTGGTCCACTTCCACCCATAGATTGATCTCCACAAATGTGGTGATAGTGTAGCTTGGGATGGGAAAGTGTATGTGTTGTGTGTTTTTCCCTATTGTTGTGTTGTATTGCCTGATTGTAACCCGTCTAGGTCTTGGTTCTCCTAGCTCGGGGGTGGCTTCTGGTAAGCCTAGGCTGGGAGGTGAGCATCCCATGGTCATAGTCCTAAAACTTTACTTGCAGGTGGCTTGGGGAAAAAGACTAGGAGTTGCAGATTTTGTGTTGCAGACTTCTATTTCAGATTTCTAATTTTTATTTAAATGCAAAAAAGAAGAAAGAAATGTAACCTTATGATTTGTAGCAAAAAGAAAAAGGAAGAGAAAGTGCATATGTAAATATAGGGCTTAAAATGTTTCTGTTTCTATTTAAATATATGTAATTTTTATTTTCTGTGTAAAAATTAGAGAAAGATGACTGTTTAGATTTCCTACCCATTTTCTTATTTGGGTTATTGTAACTATCATTCTGGAAAAACAATGTAAATTTCATTTTATGTTTTGATGTCAATAGTGTTTGCTGTAGTCTACATTTTAAATCTAGTCTATACTCTTGTTATTTACTGCAATATTAAAGGAAAGAAACAGAAAAAGAAAAATGCACTAGAATTCCTTATTTACTATTCACTAGTTTATTTACTGCATTAGTAAGGAAAAGAAAAAGAAATGCAGTAGGGTTATTATTTACTTGCATAGTGTAAATTCTGTAATTTTATGACTGTTTTAAAAAGAAAAGAGAGAACTAGTATTGTTTTTATTTCTCACTATTAATTTGCACAATTTAGATTTCTGTTATTTTATGACTGAAAAAAAAAGGGGGTAAACAGAATTTGTTTTATTTCTGTAGAAAATTTTAAATAAAAGGAAGAAGAAGAAAATAGATCTATTCTAAATGCTGTTAGAAAACAAAAAAAAAATAGAATGTAGATGTTTAAAATCTCAAAATGATATAAGGGTTTTTAACCCTATTACTTCAACATTTAGTCATATATATATTTCTATATGTATATAAGTATATATATTGAAAATATATACCTATATATATAGAAAATATATATATATAAGATATCCTGTATATGTATACCTCTGTAACAACGAAATTAAAAAGAAACAAAAACATGTATTCTGAATCCTGTGCATCTCTGTTACAAATCATATAAAATATAATGCAGAATAAACCCTTTTATCCTATATATATATATATATATATATATATATATATATATATATATATATATATATATATATATATATATATATATTCTGCAATCTAAAGTCATGCTCTGTGGGTGCCTGTAGAAGAAAATATCTTCATATTCATAACTTATATTGTGCATATATATATATATATATATATATATATATATATATATATATATATATATATATATATATATATATATATAAAATACACATTGATATTCAAAAATAAACACATCACATAAGCTATGCCCCACGAAATGTTTAAATGAAAAACAAAAATATAGTAATAATATGGCCGGCTGAACCACTGTGTGTAAACACAGTGGACAGCTCACGGGCCGCGCCACTGTGTTTACCCACAGTGGACGGCACGGCAGCCGAGCCACTGTGTGTAAACACAGTGGGCGGTGCTCGGGCCGCACCACTGTGCTTACCCACAGTGGACGGCACGGAGGGTGCCGCCACTGTGTGTAAGCACAGTGGACGGTCCGCGGCCGCCACTATGCTTATACACAGTGGACGGCAACCGCCGTCACTGTGTATAAACACAGTGGCGACCGGGAGAGCCCCGCGCCGCCTCCTCTCTACGAAACCCTCCGCCGCGCCCTAGCTTTGCCGCACCTGCAACCTCCAAAACCACAAAAAAAAGGGGACACTCAATAAAATATAGACGTTTAATAAACCCTAACCCATTTCGGGTTAGGGTATAAAAGGATGAAAAATAAAATAGGTCAAGTGTAAATTATAAAAATGCAACCCTAACCCAATTTCGGGTTAGGGTTAGCATTATAAGAATTATATATATATATATATACAAATAAATGTATTTATATATATATATATATATATATATAAGTAAGAGAATTAAATTAGAGCATCATAATTGATTTTTAAATTATAATGAGGGTTAGTATTTAAAAATATATATATATGATTTTATATATATATATATATATAAGGAATTTAAATGGGGATTTTTAAACATGGATTTTAATATATATATATTTTGGGGGCAATTCAATAATGGGATTTTTTTTTTATATATGACCATTTAGATTGGAGTTTTAAACTTGGTTTTAATATATGAAATGGGGTTAATTAATGATAAAATTATTATACGTCCATTTACTCCTTAGGAGATTTGAAATTTTAAAATAGTAAAATTTTAAAAAGGGATTTAAGAATGAAGGGGTTATCAAAATTGGAAACACCATACATTAACTCGATTAATTTAATTAATTAATCAATAGACTTCCCTCATTATATTTGGGGTATTAGGAAAATTTAAAAGGGGAATTTGTAGAACCAATTTTATGGACCATAAACCCTTGGGGGTAAGCTTGGGCCAAATTTAATTTAATCGACAAATTAAGAAGTTAGGGAAAATTAGATTTGGCCTTAGCTTATTGTCGGTTTTAGTGGGCAAACGACATTGTAGTAAATCGAACCCTCATCAATTGGATGTATATAATAATTTCGCAGGTGTATCAATTAATCAATAGCATTATCCTTATATGGATTGGGAATGATTTAATACCTTAAGGTAACCAATTATCCCTTGGTTTAATTAGCGGCAATTTGTCTTAGGTAATTGAGCTAGCTAACTAATCCGCAATGCAAATTAATCTCCACCAATCAAGTCACTCGCTCAAGTTGGATTTTTAACTTAACCTTAGTAAGTAAGTTTATTTACATCCTAGAAAAGACAAAACCTTAAATACAGTCGTTATGTATTAGGATTTATAGCGAGTTCATGACGTCCAAAAAAAAAATTTGTTGTTCCATTTTTGTGCCCTAAAGTTTGGGCACGACAAATGCTTTCTTCCCTTCCTCACTCCATTAAAAAAACTGTTTCTCACTCATCAAATTAACAATGTATCTGGTAGTTTCTGCAAAATCTAGGATGAACCTCCTTAGAAAATTTACTTGTCCGAAGAAGGATCTAACGACATTCCTACTTGATGGTAGAGTTAGCTGTTGAGTTTCTCTTACCCTTCCAGGATCTATTTTCACCCCCTCCTTAGAAATAATATGATCGAGCAACTTACCCTCTGTGACTCCAAATACCAACTTCTTTGGGTTCAAGGATACCCCATGCTTGTGGAACCACTGCAACACTTGTCTCATGTCCTGTAGGTGATGTTTCCTTATTTTTGAGAACACTGTCAAGTCATCTAGATAAACAACAATGATCTTATCCTTTAAGTGACCAAAGGAAAAGTCCATAGCTTGCTGAAATGTCGCTCCTGCATTGATCAAGCCCAAGGGCATCCAGTTATATGCAAATGTACCCCAGGGAGTAATAAAGGTAGTTTTATGCTAATCATCTTTCTGAACGTTGATCTGATTATATCCCAAAAATCCATCGAGCATGGACATCATCTCCGACCCTGAGACTATTTGCAGAATGTGGTCCATGGCCGACAAGGGATAATTATCTTTTAAGTTGGCTTGGTTTAGATTTCTAAAGTCTATGCAAATCCTTATTTGCCCATTTTTTCTTTCTGATAGGTAAAATATTTGCTATCCATGTAGAATGATGGATGGGATATATAATCCTAGATTTTAACATCTTATCCACTTCCTGGAATATAGCCTATGCTACTTTTGGATTGAATCTTCTAAGATTTTGGTGGAAAGGGCTTGCTCTAGGCTTCATGGGAATCTGGTGCTAGAATTTTCCTTCTTTGAAATTTTTAAGATCGTCATAACACTAGGAAAACACATCCTTGAACTCCACCAGAAGGCTAATGAATCTTTCCTTTTCTGCCAGCATACAACCTTTTCCCAAATTAATATATTTGGCTTCATTCTCAGTACCAATGTTGACCTTTTCATAACCTCCAATATCCTAGGCCTCTCAGGAATTGTCACCTTTATTATTCTTGTAGGCATCATTACGATCAAACAGACACTCCAAAGAAACTAGCCCTTTAGGGATCTTGTTTCCTTTCAACTGCATGATTCCATCAGGCAACTCCTTACCTCGTTTCGGTGAAAATTCTTTACACTCTCCATCTGAACCTTCAAAATACATGGAAAAAAACATGTCTATACTTTGCATAAAGTTATTTATTTGTTTATCACTCTCAAATACTTTCCAAGAATCAGAGTTGTCTAGGACACTGGGTCAATATATCAACTCTACCCTGTAAATATCTTGAACAAATTCAGGATGTGGGACTAGCAATGAAGCTAAGACTGCTAATGAATCTACTTTTGAGTTCAATTCCCTAGGTATTTCTTAAATGGAAAATGCATCAAAATCCTCGATCTCATCCCACACTCTATTCCGATAGTGTTTCAGCCTCTCATTTTTAACACTAAACAACCCTCTGACCTATTTTACAATTAGTTTAGCATCTCGTTTATCCCGCAAGAGTTTCACTCTCAATTTATTAGCCTCAACTAAACCTAACAATAAAGCCTCATACTCAGCTGTATTGTTGGTATTTTTGAATTCTAGCTTAAAAGAAAAAGCAATAGGATTGCCAGATGGTGGTACTAACACTACCCCTGCACCAGAACCTGACGTTGTACAACTACCCTCAAACTCCATTAGCCATGTTGAGCATCAAATTTGAATTTTTATCTATGGAATTAAAAATCATAAAAGCCCCTATTGTTATAAGAAATCATCATTTTCATTAATACCATGATAGCCCACAAGTCATCAAGAAGGTATGGTAGCATCCTGTAAAGATATCTAGATTCAAATATTATCGATGAGATCCAATGATGTCTCATCGTTATAGAAGGGCCATCGAAGAAAGGAAATGCCAATGAGCTTCAGAAAGGACTCATCAAAGACAGTAATTCCATCGACAAAAGATATCGAGGAAAGTGGAGATGGTTTTCATTGATGGGAAAAAGGTCTTTGAGGAGATAATGCCATCGATGCAAAGGGACTCACCGAAAGAAACATTCTCATCAAAAGAATAAGGTCAATTAGACAAAAAGAAGTTACATTGACAAAAGATATTGATGAGGAAATATGTTTCAAGGAGGCTAAAAGGCATGTCTCTGATATGCGTTGTTTCACCGATACAACTCTATTAGTGGAAGATGACAAGAGAGGATAAAGAAAGGCTTCAGTGAGACAACAGATCCATTCATCGACAGGGCATAATGATATCGATGGAAGAGGTATTTCAGTCGAAAAATAAAGGAGGTCACCGAAGCCCAAGGTTTCTTCGACATTAAAACCTGATGGATATCAGATAGGTATCGGTGAGGAGACAACCGTAGTGACCAAATACAATATTTTGATGAATGAAGGAAACACTTGATTGAAGTGATATTCAAAATAAATGTGTTATCGATAGAAACAAAGAGATCGATGGACTAAAGAAATTAATGATCGAAAGATATATTCTCATCGAAATGGTTATAGATTGCCGCAAAAATCAGAAACGAATCTCAGGCAAGGTCATATCGCCATTAAATTCAAATGTGTGCCCAGGTGATCATTGTCCAAACTGCCATTACTAACTGATTAAATGTGCCATAATTAATAGATCAACATTGAAAGACACAGCATTGAGGAATTCACAAGCGATGAATTGGAAGTAGAAATAGGGCGAATTCATAGATGAAACTCAATGATTCCAAGTAAGTCATTTACACACAGACCTCTTTCTTAAATTTGAATGGAATCATCATCTAAGGCTAGTAAGACCAGAAAGGGAAAGGAGCCTATCGCTGCAAAAGAAAAGCCTAAAAGATAGAAAAAGGAAGGGCTTTCTTTGGCCCAGGACTTGATTGATCAGTGGCCATCATCTAGTGTGAGGTCCAAGAAGATTAGGGCTGATGAGGAAGGCCTGGAGGATCAGTTTGAGGATCTTGGAGACATATGGATAGAGTTGAGAGGGTACAAATTCTTCATATATGGGTACAACAGAAGAGTTTCCCCTCAACCTATCAGCAAATTATGGTGATTGAACCTAGGTAGGTTAGCTGTGGCTAATGTACTCGTAAATGTAAATCTCATGAAGGAATTGGCAAACAATTATGACCCTAAAACTAGGACCATATATAATTACATGGGTAAGCTAGTTCTTGCAATCACAAAAGAAGTTATTGACATTGTGTTTGAGTTGGATTGGGGGTTTGAAGAATTGTTTGACCTCAAGAAGTTAACAGGTGAATATTTTAACCTAGAGCACATTTATAAAACATGGAGACTCCTGATACATAGACCTAGAAATGCAGGGTCCTTAGTGCCACTAGGTCAAGATGACAAGGCCCCCTATGATGTTGATTGTTTCCATCCATATTTCAAGTATACCTATTACTGTGTTGCCCAAGTGCTAGGGATAAAAGCCCATCCTTTGATGGATATTGCAGCCATGGTCATTTGTGCCGATTTGTAGTCTAAGGACCCTCGCTTCTTTTATTTTTCTTCTTATTTGGTTGAGGTTTTGAATCATGGGTTATAAAAGTTAAAGGGGGATAATATCAATATTCATTTCAAGCATTATTCCTTGCTTATGCATATGCTATTGTATGTGGGCCAAGATGAAGGATTATGGCCAGAAGCGTTATGTGTCAGGACATATGACAATGTCGTGATAAGAAAACTAGTGCAACTATGGGTTTCTTCATGGGACCAAAGATATGTGAATAAACAATATTGGCATTTTGAGGAGTTCTTTGTCAAACCATTATATAAACTATTGGGATGACCGTGCGATCATTCCCTTGCACCAAAAATTCAAAGATTCCTGAGACCAATAGATTTCATTGAAGATCCCTCAATTGACCATAATTGGGGATATTGGTATTGTTTTTCAAACTGCACACAAGTAAGGGTATACAGGTTCGAAGGGAGACAATACTTGTTACCACTTATAGTACCTAATAGAGTGGCTTGTCTAGAGATTGTAAGGTAATTATCAATAGTGAGTATAGAACATCTGACAAGCCATGGAAAACAATCAATTGTACCTAGGTTGCTAGTATTTTCAGATTTTATTGTGAAGAGGTCAAAGAGCTATGACCTGTTACAAACAAAATTGGATTACTATGGCATGGCTATGGGGGATCCAAGGCCCAATTTTGATCCTAAAGGATACATAAGAACAGCCTGATCATCACAAAAATTGAAGGCTGGAGAGCATAAATCTTACTTGTCAGATGACCTCATTAAAAACATTGGTAGGGAAGAGGCCAGAGTGAAGCGAATAAAGTTTAAGAAAGTAATGCAGGCTTATAAATGGAAGATTTTTAGAAGGAAAATGGATAGGCATATACTACAAAGGATTGAAGATCCCTTGGAGTTAGCCACCAAACTCATGGAGCATGAATTGGAAATACTTGAAGGAGTCCCACCTTATGTCTTTGGGGGGTACATTGATACTATTAGGAGTGCAGAGCCTTTGGCTCATATGTCTCCTGCTTCCACATCTGGCATTATTCCATTCACTCCTCAAGAGGATGACCCCCTGGCTATGTAGAGGATACACCTATAGGCCTAACAACAGGACAAATGAATGTCTGAGAAGTGGCTGACATCAGACTCCTAGAGCATGACGATTTCATTGTTGATAGTGACTTCATTGCTTCTAACGAGTTTACCACATTCCTGTATCAACATAAAGGATCTGAAATTAGGGACAACATGAAAGATAAGGATGAAGAACAATAGCTTCACAAGCTTCAAGAGGAGATGGATCTTGTGATGAAAGAAATGACACCTAAGAAAGGAAGATAGTTGCTTAAGGAAGTTGGTGTGTTGCTATACTCTAGATGGGACATGAAATCTACTCTGTTGTTTGATGGATTCCTTAAGAAATAGGACCCAAATAAGTAGATGATGCCAAATGAGATTGACAAACTCTTTAGAGGATTAGGATATGATCTAGATCAGAAAGCACTTTTACAATGGGCTATCTATCCCAAAGATAAAAGACCTATATTTATCGATATAGAAGAAGCTTTTGGACATTTGATGGTACAACAGGTGGGAAGGACTGACCCTAGAATAACTACCAAACTAAATTTGGATGTGGCTAAGTTAAACCAAGATCAAGTAGAGTTTTTGGTCAGAGAAAAATCTACATACAAAAGCCTATATGAGAAAGTCGATGAAGAGAAATAGAGGCTGCAAGCAAGATTGCTTTAGATTGACACAGGTACCTATCCCACTGGGATGACTTATGGGGTTGACAGAGATGTCATGGATGCCTTGATAGATGCTATATATTGGAGGAACAGGCCTAAAAAGACATCTCAGAAAGTAGAAAAGGTACAACAAAAGATGGATAAGTTGATTCTTGAGATCATTGAACATAGGTTTATAAGTATGACGCAAGTTGCAAAAATCTATTCGAAAACATACACTAGAATAGTCAGAGCTCCGAAAGAGCATGAAAGGCTCAGGTCTCAGTTGGAAGACATGATGAATGACAATAGTTTGATGAACCCAAGTGAAAGAATTGAAGCCGAGGCTTATTTGAAGTTCCATGATGAAATGGCAAGTCAATTAAGGAAAGAGCTTCAAAAGTTGGATGGTGGGAATACCCCTAGGGTGCCCTCTTTCTATAGTGATGGTCAATTAGCATCGTTAGAATAGTGGAAACAAGATTTTAGTGATGAGAAGAATTGAGTAGTGGCAGAATTGGATCGGGACAAAGACTTATCAATTTGTGTTAACTACATTCTGTCCAATTATTTCTAGACAAAAAATGACATGAGGATATTAAACAGTGATATTGTGATGTATAAAGATGATAAGTATATTGAACACATAGGAGTGTTGAACTTGTTTATCTTCCAGTTTGTTAACAAGGGTGTTAATTAATAGTTATATTCTGAAAAGCCACAATGCTTGGTGACAATGTATACCCTCATATAAATAAGGGAACTTTTGTAACAAGGAAAAAGTAACAAGAAGTAGAAGATAGCCTTAGGCATACTATTGTATTGTTTTTTGTGAATATATATAAAAAACAACCAGTCGTGTTTCCTTTGTGTATATGTTGTGGATTATTGCATCTTTCTATAGGCTATTTCTTGTGATATTATCTAAAAGGAGATAAGGTTACTAGTGTTCTTCTAGTAAAACTCTGTGTTTTATATTGTAGATTTGAATAAAATATTTACTTGCGAATTGTAATTGTTCCTCATATTTATTCCTTGGATGGTCTCTTAAGGTTAGAGTTAAATTCATTCAAGTGATTTACAACAAAGACATCAAAGTAGAGCTCATAAGAAACAATAATTGACAAACTCATTGAGAGGGGGTGGGTTTAAAAACTGTCTCATAAGTTTACACAATAAGTCCTAAAGAAATATAAAGACTCTATAGCCCAAACAACAAAGAAAAGCATTGGTGAGTTACAAAACACAACCCGTCAATTCAAATTTTCACTTTAAAATTAATAGGAGTAGTTGAGTTAGAAATATAGAGTAGACTAGCAATAGTGTGTACATATAGATTTCAAGCACAAAGATCAACTAGCTTCTACAACAACAATCTTGAACTCATCTACTATATCTCCATCCTAGGAATTTATGCCATTCTAAGATAGGAGGAAATTAGATCAAGATACTTAATCTGCTATAAAATGCATTAGTCATTAAAAACAACTAGTGAGTAGGTATACCCACCTAGGTTCTGCAGAGCCTAAAGTGAGAGAGTTAGTAACCAAATAGGTTCACTCTATAAGTTGGCCAAGTCAATTGGAAGGTTTGAGCATAGGAGTTGGCATTTCCTTAGAACCTATCCAATCTATTGATTTGAGACCCAACAAGCCATAGGCTTTCTTTTCCATCAATTTGAGATGAATCCTCCTCTACCTCACTATCAAACAAAATCATGTAGTTTCCAAATTGAAAATCATGATACAAAATCTGGGCTCTAGAGTCATCAGATGGAAAATAGTGAATTTGGACTTTGGTTCAGGCTACAAGATGACTCGCTATTTCCCAATAGGAATTGTGGCTTGAGACCAATCCATTTTGATTTCACCACCTAAGTCTCTATTGAAAGTATGACTTAACATCATGCCATAACTAGTTGGGATATCAACTATCAAAATTGTCAACTTAATCCTTTTGTTAGGGTGGGAAGTGAGAACTACTTGAGCATCCTTAATTTGGCCTAGCAGAGGAATTTGTTTTGAATCCATAGAATAGAATCTGCCAAAGGTATTGGTCAAGGATAGCCCCAATGCTTTGGCTATCGCAGAGGGCATTATATTGTCAGATGCACTTGAATCTATAATACAATTATTCAACCTATGACAATTAATGAATAATGATATATAAAAAGGCTCTCGTTTTGACTCAAGGAGAGGTGTAGAATCATCTGTTTAAAGAGAACTTATTTTAGGTATCTTTTCACAAGCTGAAGGATGAACTAACTCATTACTACATGAGGGCAATATAGCATTCACTGACTGTTGCATTCCATTAATCCATTGTACATTATTTCCTTTAACAAATTGTACAAGTCTATCTAGTTGCTTAGGATTTATCTTAAGGTACTCAGCAAGTGTGATTTGAATTTGGGAAGATTTACAAAATTCTATAATATCAAATGAACTATCATTTACAATAGGCTTAAAAGAAGAAGACTTGCAAATTTTGATCATTGATACTGAAATTTGGGTCCAACCCCTTACCTTTTAAAGTTGCAGCAGACGAGGAAGAAGCTCCCTGAGGTTTTACATTTTGTTGGTTTCATGTGAGTACTCATAAGAAGGATCTTCTAAAGTAACCAAAATATCACCTCTTCTTTTCGAATGTGACTCGTACTCAAGAAAATGGATTTCAAAGTCACCAGGTTTCTTTGAAGATTCCTCTCCTTCCCACTCATTTGAGGTGTCTTTAAAATTCACCAATTGTGCATAAGGCACCATCTCAGGACAAGAATTTCCATCATTTTCATCAGTAAGGTGAAATACACACATATTCTCTTTAGCAGAAGGGGCTTCAATTGCTAATCTTTGCTGAGCAGGGGGTAATTGCATTGTTTTGTTCCCATAGACCAAAGACTAGTTTGTATTCCTCCTAGGTACATCTTGATATGGAGGAGGGTATGAGGTACTAGCTTTAGGAAATTGCCATTTAAGGGTAATTACATCATTCTTTAGCCATTGGATTATAGGGTCAGAGGAAGTTGAAGGTTGAGCAATGGGTGTTTGTACTTCCCTTTTCCATTTACTTGTCGTGATCAAGTCATCTTCTAATTCTACTGCAAGTGTTTTGGTTGCATTTAAATCTATAACTCTTTGCTGACGAATTAGGAAACCTATTTTTGAAGGCATAGAATCGATAAAAAAACCCTTAAGATTGTCATCTGAGGGTTTTTGATTTGCTAGGATTTTGTGCACAATCTTGTCAAATTTCACTACAAAGTCCCTCATTGATTCTGGAATTTCTTTCTGCAACTGAGCCAATTGAGAAAGGAGAGAATGTTCATCCTCAACCACTTTAAACCTTGCCTCAAATCTTGTTTTCAGTTTTTACCAAGTTGTTATCATGCTATTCGGTAAGTGATAAAAGCAATCTGCTACCACTCCAATTAGTGTCTAGACAAACAGCCTCATGGCAACATCTTCATCTTGAACCGTTGTTATCCCACAAGCCACATTGAATGCATTTAGGTGTTCATCAATGGTGATTTTTTCATTCCCACTAAATTTGGGAAAGTGATCTCTAGCACCTTTGGGCAAGGGATTAAGATTTAAATGTAAGTTCAATGGGCCTACAACAACCCCCCCAAGGATTATTTACCACAATTGGAAGTATGGTATTGAGTGGAGTCAGATTGATTATATTTGGTAAAGTAACACCATGTAGGATCAGAGCTTGGCACATTGTAGACACAAGAGATGATGATGATGATGATGAAAGTGTTCTACTTTTTTCCCTTCTTTGAGGTGAAAAAGTGGGTTGAAAGTTAAGGTTCTTTAATTCCTGAAGGACAGAATCAACTACCTCCTCCCTCCTTTGGGACCTAGTATATCTCTTTGACTCCAGTCTTGCAACTAAGTGACCAGTCTTATAATTTGACTCCCTAGTAGAGTCTCCAAAAATTTGTTGGTAAACAGATTTGTCTCCTTCTTGAAATTTTAACTATTATCTTCTCAAAGAAAAATATGACTCTGTTTTACCCTTTAGAAAGAAACAAATATACCAATAGTTGGAAGAATTAATGAAAATTCAACCTCTGCATTAGAGGGTAGCTCCTCATATGATTTACAATAAATTTATTATACAATTGATAAGATAACACTTTTAACCAGAAAGCATTGAAAGGCTTCAACATTTATCCATCAACACAAATAAATTCCTTCAAAAGTACACACATAGGAAATTTCTGAAAAGAATATTCAAAGGAGAGTTCATATACTCTGATACATAACATTCTTGCTGTATAAATTCAGAGAAAAATAAGGACTCAACGAAGACTAATGGCTCGATCGATACTCTCTCATGCTTCATAGAGAAAGGGGGATCAAACAAATCAATACAATGTAAGTCGTCCAACAACCAATAATAAACATGAATTGAAAAGGATTACAGAGGTAACCGATCATCAAATTATATTGTACCCATAATCAACTTAAGAAAGATTGCAAATCTAAGAATGCACAGATTCAAAGATAACACAACATTTCATTAATAACCAGTGATTATATCATCCAAACAATTCATATCAAAATTTTATCTACTGCTCCCAAAATCACAGTTTTTGGAACTTGTACAAGACAAGCTCTTCAACTTAAATAGCCACCAGGCCATAGTTCTTACATGATCAAATAGTATTTACTTTCAACTAGGTGAAAGAAATCATTTAAAACAACATAAAAGGAAACTAAACTAACAACCACTAAAGGCTGACATCTCATTCTCAGATCAGCTAGGCTTCCACTGTGGCAGAGGAGGTTGCGAGCTTGTCCTGCTTTGTCACAGAACCATGTCATTCTAGGTGCACTACTGAGAAGTTTAAGATAACTTGAAAATAGGGCAGACCGATGTGTAAGATCCTCTACTTCCACACTTCTTTGTCCATATTCACCTATTTAACTTTCACCTTGTGAACCTCTAAATGGTCTGAACAGACAAAGAGTATTGATTCAATACTTGTCGCTTTTGAAAAGTCATCGATGGTCAAGGATTTTGTTGTCTGCATGAACTGGATCCTTTCTTGGAAAACATTAGTCATGTCTATAGCTTCTTCAATCACCTTGGCACTATCTTTCCTAAGTTGAATATCAATGCATTTGAGGTCCTTCTGCATCATGTCGATCAAGTTAGTCAATCCTTTGAGCAACTTCGTGGATTCTTCATGGCCCTACTTGATGATCGAATTAGGCCACTCTACATTTTTCTTTGACACGTACAACACATTGTCATCCAAGTTCTCCATCAGTTTCTTAGCTAGGAATTTCATTACTCTATACTTCTGAACATCATTCATCTATGCAAGGACCGCTACCCACTTAATCCTTTCTTTTTCCTAGGTGGTCGTTTCCAGTTCAAACTCTTTACTCATGGTTTCAGCATCCTTATTAACTTTAACTAGATTATGAATATAATATGACCCTTATTTTATTATTAGGTCCAACCATTTATTAAACATTTCCGTCACTACCTTGTTCCTTTAAACTTGATCTAGCATCTTCTAGTTTGCTGGTGATTTAGGATCAAAAGACCCTAGTATTTGTGATAATGGTTAGGGGTCTGTGTTATGGATAGAATTGATGTACTAAGCCATCTATGTGACAACTTGCTTAAGTTCTCTCTTATCCTTTTCATCTTTCCAAGTCCTTGAAATTATCCTCTTTGTGGAGGATTCCATATGCTTAACATCTACAACTCTTGAAGCAATCCCCAAATCTATCTTCTCCATTGTGAAATATTCCTTTGTATCCTTGTTTGCATCTCTTCCAGTAATGGGTTTGGCAAACTCGGCTATCTAGTGACTTGTTGTGTTATCTATATCAAGCATTGCTTATGTTTTGAGTTTTTTTGGCTTTGATGCCTTTCCCAAGCATTTGCTAACCATTTCCTCCATTGGAATTGTGACCGGCACTACACTCCTCTTTTTCCCAATGTCAGCTTCTAGCCATCTTGGTGCAATTGTAGGTTCCTTAGGTGGTGGAGTAGTCTGTGCATCTAGTGAAGTAAGAATTACCAAGGTATTCATGGGATCTTGCTGAATTTCAACTTCTTTATTTGTGTCGATTGCTTGCATTCTGAGCTCACCTTGATCCTGTGAATCCATTATTTGTTCAGGCTCTTCATTGGGGTCCAAGTCTACAATAACCTATCTCAGGATGGGTTCCTTACTCTTCTTTTTTCTTCTGGAATGAGTTACTAGGGTAGCTGTAAGACTGGGTAGCGATGTTTTTGACCTTCTCGGTTGAATTTTCTCTACAATGGGCTTTGAGACATCTGCAACATCAACAACTTCATTAGTGGAAGAAACAGGGGATTGAACCACAATGTGTGAATCAATTATTGATTCATGTGATGATATATGAGGTCCCTCTTTGAAATTCTAATTCTTCAACCATCTCTCTATTCTCCTAAAAACATTGAAGGTTCTTGTTTGGATACTGTCATCTTCCTTTTTGTTTTAGTCAACTTTTGGAATTGGTTTTCCTTCAATCAGGGTATCAAACTTAGGATCCAAAACATTCCCTTCTGTATCTTCTAATACATTAGATATTTTAATTGGGAGCCTCATGGTGATTATCTATTGCAAAGTGAATCTAGACCACAGTCTCTTTCTCACTTCATACTCATCCTTGCAGTTCTCCCAATAATTCTCCATCTGAGGTTCATGGAAAAAATGACTATCTACATTAAGGTTCTCCCTTGCATAACCCTTGCTATCAAATTTTCACCTTGCCACATATGGTTGCAGGTTCATCCTTTTGAACTCCAGCTCTAGGTTCAAGGCATTTGATACTGACTTGCAACTGTAATATCCAAGTTCAATGGGAAATACCACCCCGGACTCACCCTTTGCTCCTAATATTTTATCTATGTAAGCCAACTACCTATTCACTTCTATAAGCACATAGCTAGCAAAATCATACCTAGGTAGTTTGAATGGTTGGTCTTCAAAGCCACCAACCTGTATGTAAATAAATTGAGGAAATTGGATAAGGAAAATTTCATATATACTCACAAACTTCATAGCTTCAACTGACATCCTCTTGTTTGCATCACCCTAATACTCATAGGAAAGTTTCCCTGCAAAGACCCCATTTCATCTACCAATCTTCTCTACATGTCTCTATTGTTGCAACAAAGGGTAAAAATTATAAACCCTCATTCTATCAATCCAAGGTTCATTAGGTAGCCCAGGCCAATCCCTTGTGCAAGATAAAATGTAGAAAAGGTAGGAAGACATGTAAAACGCTGTCATCCCCACAAAATTTCTCAATCCTTCATGAAGTCTCTCTACAATTACTTGAGACCAGTCCAGAAATATGTCACTAGATAGAACCACTTGGATGAAAAAGTACATCCAATCGTCCCAGTAGAAGGAATGTGAATTCCTCGTTACTCTATTCAAAAGTAGAACAATGTCCCGCACCTTCGGGATGAAGTGTTCTCTAGTGAGGGGCTTGGATAATTGTGATCCTCCTTTTTGAATCTTCAAGAGCCAATTTCTAGCAATTACACTCCTGTACTTGCTTTTCTTTTTGGAGAAATAGGTGTACAAACTCCCAATTGTCTAGTCCTCATACTCATCCTTATGTGGAATACCCATTGCTGCCATCACCATTTCTCTATTAGTTTTGACCAGCTCTTCACCATCACTGGTTTTGATACATTTGTTCTCAATGTCATATCTATTCATCTATGCCAACACTAAATTTGGGCAAGGTGTGATGAGCAGGAATGCAACAACTTCCACAAGACCACTCTTAACTATCTTTTCCATTAATGAACTAGTCTGACGGTTCTTGGTTCTTTCCTGTAAATCTCCTAAATCTACATAAATTAAGGAGGTGTCTTCTAATTCTGGCAAAATACTCACTAGACATGAGGTTCGGCCAAGCTTCGGTAGCATAGGCCTCCTGTTAACTATTTACCCCCTTAACCAAGAAATTTTAACAAGATAGTATCCTACCCCAACAATTTAGAGATTTCCCTTTTCTATACTTATAAAAACCTTAGAACTTAAAGAAACACAACTTAGGAGAAATCAACTGAACTTACCCGTTAACACCATGAAAACTGGAAATTCTTCTGGAGAACACAGTTGGTTTTACCTTCGACGCCTCTAATTTTACTAAAGTATGGCAGCTATGACCTTCTTAAATATGGAAATAAATTCATACACATTTCCTTCAACCGGATGGATAAATATCTTTAGAGCTACACATGCTTTAGCATGCTTTATCCAAGCATGTGAAGTAATGGTGAGATGACAAAAATATGACACGTTCTTAATTACCTATCACTTCTGCACAAGTAGCTTGATGTACTCATGATTGCTTTCCATATTTAAAATTTTTAACTACTGAAAAGGGAATATTCCTTCTTGTCACACCATCTTTATTTCTACCAAAAAAGCCTTAGAGTTAATTTTGAAATGAACCCATGAACTTTGAACCGCTTGACAAAAAGGTTCAACGATTCAAGTTCACTTAAGAAATATAACAGTGAGTGGGCGGCACACATAATATCACCTAGAATGAGCGACAAAGGAAAAGGACTATTAAACATGAACCTTGAACCTTTTGAACCACTTGAGGTTTGGTTCAAGGTTCAAGACCTCATATCAACCCGAAACATAAGGACTCACGCTCATCAAATAACAATACATTGTCGCAACTCACTAAAGGAATTTTGAACCTTGAACCTTTTGAACCACTTGGGATTTGGTTCAACGTGTTCAAAACTTCAAAGACTACGAACAAAAGTGCACTTGTTCACATGGTGACAAAGACCGAAAATGACTCTCTTTTAAAACGTGCTTTGAACCTTGAACCTTCTGAACTTTTTAAGAAGAGTTCAATTGTTCAAGTACAAAGGAAAACAAATAACTTGACTTAAGTAAAGGCACAAAAGGCAACCCACGGATTTGAATATTTAAAAGGGAAAAATTATAGTTGGACCAACATCAGCTCTGACTGGGGACTAGAACTGTGAATGAACTAGAAATGAACTCTAGGATTTCTAGTTTCGCATGCAGACTTTATTCAATGACACAAACAAAAACACAATAGAAAAGGACACACAAGAAAAAAATTAACTAAACACTTTTTACAAAGACCAAGAGGGACACTCATTCACAATTGATATAATTTCAAATCTTGACCATTATAGGTAAAAAGAAGAACAATACCATCCGAATATGCGAGTTTGAAAAAAATTTGGTCCGTTTACCTCATTAATCAAGAATGGTCCTTTCCAGAGTTATTCAAACTTGGCATGTGCTTGCTTAGGCTCTCTTCTTTTGTCCCAGAGTAGTACCTAACTGCCTAGCATGAACTTCTGTGACCTTGATCTCTTGTCAAATATCCTTTTCACCCTCATCTGATCTTCAGTTATTCGGTCCACCAGTTTATCCCTTTCTTCATCAATCTTTGTCAAGTGCATGATCAATTTTTTTAGAGAACTCTAGAAATAAACATCTTCAATAACCGTTTGTAGTTTGGTAGCTGCCAACTCCAAAGGAAGTGCTACCTTAGCACCAACACCATAGACCAGTTCGAATGGAGACATCCCAATTTCCCTCTTTGGCGATGTACAGTTGGCCCAAAGAGCTTCATATAGTTTCTTATGCCAATCCTTAAAATTCCCACTCACTATTTTTTTCATGATATTAATGAAATTTTTATTACTGGATTAAGCTAGACAGTTTCCCTCAGGATAATAATCAGATGAGTGACCAAGAGAGACTCCATGATCATAGGAAAACAAAAAAAAATCTGTAGAGTAGAAATTCATAGCATTGTCAGCTACAACTTTTAACGGCACTCCAAATTGAACTAGGATGTTCTCTTTCATAAAATTACAAACAATCTCTGAGGTTGTCTTTCTTATCGAAATGGCCTTGACACATTTAGTGAAATAGTATGTGGCTCTCAATATATGGGTGTGTCTTATACTAGAGGTAGGTGTCAAGGGACCAATGAAATCCAGACCCCACTACTTGAAAGGTTCATCCACCACCACGGGTCGAAGTGGTAATACTGTGAGTTGCGGCTTACTTGTAAACAACTTACATTTTTTGCACCTAGCCACCCATGCATATGCATCCCTGAACATTTCTGGCCAATAATAATAGTTCCTCAAGATCTTGTAGGCAGTCACCATTGAAGAGAAGTGACCCCCACAAGCTTTGTCGTGGAATGTTTTCAAGAGAGACTCTTGGAGTGATTTATCAACACAATGCAAGAAGGTTCCATCCAATCCCTTCCTATTTAATACATCATTAAAAATGACATACTTAGCTGCCTTTAGCCTTAGGTTCCTCTTTTCTTTCACAAAAAGATGTTCTGGGCAATCTCCATATGTCAAATAATATGCTACATCTGCAAACTAGGAATCTTGAAGACCAACAAACAAGACTAAAGGCAATTCCTTTGGCACTTCATCCTTGCTTTCTGCAATCAGCTGCACAAACCTTGCCCCCTTACCAACTTTGTGGGCCTAATGTCTAAATTGAACTCCTGAATTTTTGACACCCAAGAAGCTCTTTCATTCATCCCTACGTCTTGTTGTGTCAATATGCTCTTGACTTCTGAATGAGACACATAAACAATAGCATGGGAATGGAGAATATAATACCTGAACTATTTTGCTGCCTTCATGATTGCATATGCTTGATGAATACTAAGAGGGGGGGGTGAATTAGTATGCCAAAAATTACTATACTTAAAAACTATACTAGTCTAGCAGTAAACTGGTAAAACAGTTTAGCAAATAAACCGGTTAACACACATGCAAAACAAATAGAAATTAATGCATTCACCCACAGAAGCACAATCACCATAACACAGGAGATTTTGATGTGGAAACCCAAATGGTAAAAAACATGGTGAGATGAAACTCACAAGTTACTATTTGCAAAATAGAAACTAGACCGATTAAGGTCATACAATGTTTTTTACCAGAACAAAACCTGTTAGGAATCTCAATCTCTATTAGGAGATAAATCCGATTACAGACTATCTTGTGAGAGGATTTAAGATCCATGGATGTGAACCACCTTCTTAGAGGATTTACAAAGGCTTTTCCAAGCCTACCTGGTTAAGGGTCTTCAAACTTGTCGAAGATGTAAGTAATAAACAAGTGAGTGATCTAGATTCTAGCATAGTATGCTTGGTTAGATCCATTAAAGCTCATTGTTAATGCATTTTGCATTACTTTAGTCTTCAGATGCTTCACACTCTATTACTTCACATAGACTCCCTCTTCTCTCCTATGATCACTCATACAAAACTCATGCAATTAAAAACCCTAACCACACCTAAAACCCTAGACATGTTGTCCTTAAAAAGGAAACTGATTTCATGTTGGTCCAATAGGATTACATTGCAAGTTCCTAGGTTTAGTGCATCTAGACATATTTGGTAACATGACACAAAAGCATTGCCAGAGTGTAGGCACCGACATACAATTGGTGGATGGAAACTCATCACAAAATGCCGGTTGGTAACTCATCACAGAGTATTACCGGTTCATACAAAATACCGGTTTAAGCAAAATACTGGTTGTCGGTTTGACAAAATGAAGACTGGGAGATTTGAGTTGTACCACTTCATTCCTTTGTACCACTTGAGATCCTCAAACTGCTTGGGGTCTTCATACTACTTCAGACCGGTAAACACTTTCTTCAAAACACCGATAGTCTAAAGACTATAATACATCATACCGGTTGGAACAAATACTGGTTGAGCTTTTACTCATACATATAAAAAGTGATCTCATAGCAAGTGTGTGGCCATCAATGACAATCACAACATAATCATCAAAAATGCCAACAATCTCCCCCTTTGGCATTGATGGCAACACTTAGGAAAAATTTTGACTTCTAAGTGTTTTTCAACAAAATCATGCCATAAGCAAAATTACCCCCGCTAAGCATATACACTATCCCTTTTGCAAACAATACAATGTATAACTATTTTCTTATAGAGATAGACATGAAGATATATAGAGCATACATCAAAATTTTAAATACCAGAATACTTCTCCCCCTTTGCCAACAATGACAAAGTACAGCTGAACAACCCCTATTTTCATTTGGTATTAAAATAATAAGAGTTTATGACAATAAAGAGTAAAACTTGTCAAAAACTGATTTAAAGTCCTGCAAAAATTGCTTCATGGATAAGGACCATGACTCAAGTAGGGAGGTAGACACCTCTTTCTCTTTCTGCATCTGAGAGCCCTGTTCTTCCATGCAATCTATTGTGCTCATCTCTTGAGTCACCATTAAGGCATCCAGATTGAGATAGCATTTCTGAAGTATTTGCAGGCATGGGAGTAGAACCAGTTGAAGTTCCTACAAATCTCATGTCCGGTTGCTGATCTCTAACTCTATTCTTGTAGACTGGATATGAAACTGGTGAACGGTTTGCCCATAAGCGGTAAAGGAATCATATGGTGGCTTGAAGGTGCTTATGTATAATTGCCAGTCAGATTGTAGCTTTTCCTTCTGTACAAGTACATCATCAAAGAAGAGATGCGGTTGGCAAATCTTACTAAGTAGTAGATTCCCCTCATCCAAAGCATCCCTTATATCTTTTTGAGCTTTTTGCAAATTGGACCAGAGCTCATTTAACTTCTTCACCAGAGTAGTGTTTAGAGCCTTTTGGTACTTCTTTTCTGCTCTGGCTTCAGCCACTTCTTCCAGACTTTACACTTGGTCCTCTACAACTGTGCATAAGAGTTTCAGTTGTGCTAGAGAGGAATTGGTACTAGGGAGATTGGTACCGGGTATCAAACAGGTGAGTGTTTCTACTGTAGTTTGAATAATATCCTCCTCCTTTTTCCTCCTTAGAGTTTCCAATTTCTCTTGGGCAAGCTTGATGCTTTGGAGCAGCTCCATTTCATTTGTAGATTGGAGGTCAATGAGACTGGTAATGTTAGCTAGTTTAGCTTGACTACCGATTGCCATTGGGATCTCCACCTGTGTGTTCTTTGCCACTACTTCCTTATCTTTGGCTTTTTGCTTGTCTTCTTGTGCCTTCCTTTTCTCCTCTTCTTCTTTCTTTCTTTTCTCTTCTTCTTGTCTCTTTTGTTCATATTTCTGCTTGTTCTCTTCTTCATCCTTCTTCTTCTCCTCTTCCTTCTTCCTCTTCTCTTCTTCCTATTTCTTCTCTTCCTCTTTCTACTTCTCCTCTTCTTTCTTTTCCTCTTCCTTCTTCTTCTTATCTTCCTCTTGTTTCTTATTTTCTTCTTCTCTTCTCTTCTCCTCTTCTTTTCTCTTATCCTCTTCCTCTTTCCTCTTTTCCTCCACTTTTCTCTTTTCCTCTTCATCTTTCTCTTTCTTTTTCTTCTCTTCCTCTTTCTTTTCCACTTCTTTCTTCTTCTTATCTTCCTCTTGTCTCTTCTTCTCCTCTTCTATTTTGTTCTCTTCCTCTTTTCTTTTCTCCTCCTCTTTTCTCTTTTCCTCTTCATCAACCTGTTTCTTCTTCTCTACTTCTTGTTGCTTCTTTTCTTCTTTAGCTTGCTTCTCATGTCCTGCTTCTTCAGATGGTGTACCCTGAGTAACATTTTTACCATCTAAGGCATCAACATCAATGGGGTCCATTTGTTCTATGACCAGTTCTCCTTCACTATTCTATGGCCAATTTCTGATTCTTGCTCAGCTTTCCTATTGGCTTCAACCACTTAATGCAATCTTTCGAGTTGCTTGAGCATGAGTATGTGTATCTTTTATCACTTCATGAACCTTTCCTTCCAGTAACAGGAGTCTTCTTCTTCTCATGAAGAAGAGGCCTTTGTATTTAGTCATAACTTCAAAAAGTTCTGAATTTGATACATCAGGAGAATATTATGCAAATATTTCATCCCTCATTTCCTATTCCTTTTCTATGGCAATGCACCATTTATTATCTAAAGAATTGAATAAAGAATCAGGTGCATCAGATCTAATTTCTGATGGTGACCAGTCATAAACACATAAATAATTAATGATTTCCCGCTCAACTTCTTCTTTCTCACTATCGGAAAAATAATCAAAATATTCTTTCAAATCACTAAGCAATTTTCTTCTAATATTCTTAATAGTTCTTTGACAATGTGTCAAAGGTTTGTAAGAATAAATATCAATATTTACCAGTGCAGATGATACCGGTTCACTCTTTATCTTTTTCCTCACTTGCCTAGTCTTCTTAGGCTGTTCTTCAGACACGGTTTCTTCTGAGTCTGGTGTGCTTCTTTTTGCCTTCTGCTTCCTCTCAAAGACTTTGGCAGGTTTCATGTCCGGTTTCTTCTTTTCTAGTGACCGCTTGGTCACTTTAGGAATTGTTGTAGTAATTAGTTCCAATACAGATGGCACTTCCTTTCCCTTCTTTACTGAAGGTTCTTTAAATGGTTTCACCCTTTCCAAATAGGTGCCGGTTCTCTTCTCCTTATGGTTAAGAGGTGAGGCAATAAGTGTAGAGGCATACTTGTCCAACATATCAACATTACCTCATAGCCCATAGGCTCCACTTCTTCCTGTCTGGGCTCAATGGCCTCCATTATGCATTCATCCACTTTGATGATAAAGCAGATGTCCTCTTCGTATTTCTTGACAATGTCACTAGATATCCTCATCCTTAGGATCATCTTGCTTCTAAACTCATCAAAGTACTTGTTCAAGACTTCAAGGTAACCGGTTCCAACTGCTTGCAAGCTTTCTTTGATTTGCTTGGGAACTGGTTGGTCAATAGACCATTGAATATCTCCAACTCCTAGGAAGTAACATTGGAAGTAGAAGAATAACCCTACCAGTAGTTGTCCAAACTTAAATTTCAATGCACTATCCTGTTTGATCGATTTGAGGTTCAACAGAAGTTGTCTTTGCATACAAGTGCATAGATCAAACGATGCATCTTCCTTGATCATCCTATAAGTGACATTTACCACTACAGCAGAGACAGAGTTAATTCTACTGGCATGGAACATCCGGTATCCTATCACCATACATGCATATTTGACTATGTCATCCTTGATGGAATTGACAGTCACTCCTTGTGAGTCGCTCATTGAATCGGTAAGCTTGGTCATTTCAGTCTTAATGATCTTCCTCAGGCCTGACACTTCACTGACATTGTAGAAACCGGTGATGGCATGAATAGATTTTGGTATTATGTCATGTGTTCTCTCAAGATACATTTTATCACCAAGAACTCTGCTCAAAATGATTCGGATGTGATCATCTATGAAATATTCAAGGAAATAAACTACATTGTGAAGCTTTTTCTTCTCCAAGATGCTATACTCCGGTTTGATCTTTTTATCCTTCCCACAGAATAGACCTAGCTGAGAATGGATCGCTAGAGATCCTAGGTCTTCAATTTTATGATCAATGTAATCAGAAATGTCTTCCTCGACAATGACACCAGTGGGTACTAAGGATAGGGCATTATATTTTGATTTTCGTTGGATGAAATCTACTAAATCAATGGGTGCACTAGAACTAGAGTGTGATGCGGAAGCCATGATAAAATAGAAAACTCGAGAAATACCTTTCAGAAATCAAGAATTTAGGGCTTGCTAATTCAACTTTGCCACACACTACGTCGATTGCTAAATTTCCACTTTGAGTTATGTTCTTGACCATCTAATATTAGTTTCTGAATCTTCTTTAGGGTTTCAAAATTTCTTTGAATTGCAACACAAATCGCCTTTTCTTCGCTCTACACTTGAAAAAATTCTTCACTCAAAAAATGATAGTGAGAAATGATTTGAAAGTTCCTTTTAAACATATTCCTCACCTACCATAATAAATGCTCCGCTAATAGGGCGTAAACCCTAATTTGCCTTTTACCATTTCTGATCTTCTGCCAAATGATAGGTATCACATACCAGTTAAGGTCTTGCACCAGTATAGACCGGGGGTTCGAAACATTTCACCATTTGCTCCCCCTAAGCTATTCTGATGCTTAGTTTGCCAGTTCAATAGCTTCCACACTAGGTGTAGACACCGGTTCTTCTTGAATTGCTTCTTCTAGCTTCTTCTTCTTGGTTTTGTTCATATCCACTTGAACAATTTCAACATCAATCATTCCTTCCGGAGTGACCGGTATGTCATCTGATATGTTCTTTCTTGTTCTAAATAATCTTGTTGTATGACCCAGTTTGTTGCAGTGATAGTAAACCATTCCATGTGCTCTCCATGGTACATTATTCATATTACCATTCTTCCTCCTACATGTTGTAGTAGTGTGACTGCAACCATGACAAATCCAATAGTTTACTCTCCATCTGGTTGCCGCTTGATAGCCACCACTTCCTGACTGATGATTAAAGGTATTAAACCGGTTGGGATTCCAGTTCACAAAAGGTTCCAGACCAACTCCTTGAGTCCTTTGAGGATATCTTCCAGTGTTGTTCATAACATACCTACATTCAGATGCTCTATGCCCAAAATTTTTGCATGCATAACAATTACCATTGAACTTATTGGATCTAGGTACATTGTTTATAAAGTAAGGAAAATTATTGTAGGCTTTGCTCCTACACACATTAGCAGTATGTCCTTCTTTAAGATAGTTAAAGCAAATAGGTTTGAAATTTTTCTTACCTTTACCTTTGAATGCTGGTTTCTTCTTCGATGCTTCAACATTTGCACCAGGGGTCTCACCTTCCTCATAATCAGAGAAACCAAGTCCATTGGTATTCTTTATCAGTTTGGCTGATTCTAGCTTTTTCTCTAGCTTAATAGTACTCTTGTTGAACTTAGCAAGTATTTCCTTTGACTCAGAGAGTTCTTTAGAAATAACAGCATTTGTCTCCATCAAGTTTGTATTCTCAAAGATGGTTATGTTCAGTTCTCCTTGCATGTCTTCCTTTTCCACTTTGCTCACATGGAGTTGAGTGGTTAGGGCACTGATTTCTTGTTTTAACTTGGAGATCTCATGATCTATGTCTTTTACAAGATCTTAGACTTTCCTCTGGTTCTCAATCTCTTGACACATTCGGATAGTCAGTCCTTCCAGCTCTTTTCTTAGGTTGGAATTGGATTCATTCAACTTTTCTACTTCTTGAATTAGGGCTTCCATGTCCGCTTCATCAAAAGAACTATTTTTAGATAGCTCCATCAGTTTTTCAGTATGTTCTCTCCTTTTTGCCTAAGAGGCCTTATATTTGACCATAAGATCATCATAGGCTTCCTCAAACTAAGTGAGCCGATGAGTAAGTTCCCTCACAGTGTATTCCCCCATGTCTCTTTCTAGGTGGTTAAACTTATAGAAAGGTTGGCTCTGATATTTATTGATGAATACTAAGAGGGGGGGGTGAATTAGTATGCCAAAAATTACTATACTTAAACACTTTACTAGTCTAGCAGTAAACCGGTAAAACAGTTTAGCAAATAAACCAGTTAGCACACATGCAAACCAAATAGCAATTAATGCATTCACCCATAGAAGCACAATCACCATAACACAAGAAATTTTGACGTGGAAACCCAAATGGGAAAAACCACGGTGAGATGAAACTCACAAGTTACTATCTGCAGAATAGAAACCAGACTAGTTAAGGTCGGACCGGTTAAGGTCATACAATGTTCTTTACTAGAACAGATCTTGTTAGGAATCTCAATCTTTGTTAGGAGATAAGTCCAATTAAAGACTAGCTTGTGAGAGGATTTAAGATCCATGGATGTGAACCACCTTGTTAGAGGATTTACAAAGGCCTTGCCAAGCCTACCCGGTTAAGGGTCTTCAGACTTGTTGATGATGTAAGTAATCAACAAGTGAGTGATCTAGATACTAGCACAGTATGCTTGGTTAGATCCATTAAATCTCATTGTTAATGCATTTTGCATTACTTTAGCCTTCAAATGCTTCACACTCTGTTACTTCACACAGACTCCCTCTTCTCTCCTATGATCGCTCATACAAAACTCATGAAATAAAAAACCCTAACCACACCTAAAACCCTAGACATGATGTCCTTAAAAAGGAAACTGATTTCATGTTGATCCAATAGGATTACATTGCAAGTTCCTAGGTTCAGTGCATCTAGACATATTTGGTAACACAACACAAAAGCACCACCAGAGTGTCGGCACCACCAATAAATCGGTGGATGGAAACTCATCACAGAGTATTACCGGTTCATACAAAATACCGGTTTAAGCAAAATACCAGTTGCCAGTTTGAAAAAATGAAGACTGGGAAATATGAGTTGTGCCAATTTGTTCCTTCTTATCACTTGAGATCCTCAAACCTCTTGGGGTCTTCATACCGCTTTAGACTGGTAAACACTTTCTTCAAAATATCGATAGTCTAAAGACTATAATACATCATAACGGTTGGAACAAATACTTATTGAGCTTTAACTCATTAATATAAAAAGTGATCTCATAGCAAGTGTTTGACCATCAATGACAATCACAACATAATCATCAAAAATGCCAACAATGCTTTCCTTTCCATTATTGAATATTTCAATTCATGCTTTTTCAGGGGTACTCTCATGAATGATATAGGGACCTCATTATTATCCTTATTCTTCTGTAGAAAAATCCCTGACATAGTGTGCTCTGAGGCATAACAATAAATAACAATATCTTTACTGAAATTAGGATTAACCAGAATAGGTGCCTGACCAATAACATTCTTTATTGAGGTGAATACTTTCTTCCCTTCCTCACTCCATTTAAAAATCTATTTTGCACTCATCAAATTCATAATGTATCTAGTAGTTTTTGCAAAATCTGGGATGAACCTCCTTAGAAAATTTATCTGTCCCGAAAAGGATCTAATGACATTCCTACTTGATGGTAGAGTTAACTATTGAATTTATCTTACCCTTTCAGGATCTATTTTCACCCCCTCCTTAGAAACAATATGATTGAGCAACTTACCCTCTTTGACTCCAAATACCAACTTATTCGGGTTCAAGGATACCCCATGCTCGCGACACCTCTACAACACTTGTCTCAGGTCCCACAAGTGATGTTTCCTTCTTTTTGAGAACACTATCAAGTCATCCAAATATACAACAATGAACTTATCCTTTAAGTGACCAAAGGACAGGTCCATAGCTCATTGAAATGTCGCTCCTGTATTGATCAAAATAAAGGGCATCTGGTTATATGCAAATGTACCCCAGGGAGTAATAAAGGTAGTTTTATGCTCATCATCTTCCTTAATGTTGATCTGATTATATCCCAAAAATCCATCGAGCATGGACATCATCTCTGGCCCTAAGACTATTTGCAGACTGTGGTCCATGACCGGCAAGGGATAATTATCTTTTAAGCTGGCTTGGTTTAGATTTCTAAAGTCTACGCAAATCCTTATTTCCCTATTTTTCTTTATGATAGGTATAATATTTTCTATCCATGTAGAATGATGGATGGGATATATAATACTGGCTTTTAACATCTTATCCACTTCCTAGAATATATCTTGTGCTACTTTTGGATTGAAGCTTCTAAGCTTTTTCTAGAAAGGGCTTGCTCCAAGCTTCAGAAGAATCTGGTGCTAGAATTTTCCTTCTCTGAAATTTTTAAGATCATCATAACACCAGGCAAACACATCCTTGAACTCAACTAGGAGGCTAATGAACCTTTCCTTTTCTGTCGGTGTACAACATTTTCTGCGATTAATATATTTGGGTTCATTCTCATTACCAATGTTGACCTTTTCATAACCTCCAATATCCTGAACCTCTCAAGACTTGTCACCTTTATTATTCTTGTAGGCATCATTGCGATCAAAAAAATGCTCCAAAGAAACCAACCCTTTAGGGATCTTGTTTCCTTTCAACTACATGATTCTATCAGGCAACTCCTTAGCTCATTCTGGTGAAAATTCTTTGCACTTTGCATTTGAACCTTCAAAATACATGGCAGAAAACATGTCTATACTTTGCATAAAGTTATTTATTTGTTTCTCTCAAATACCTGCCAAGAATCAGAGTTGTTTGGGACACTAGGTCGATATATCAACTCTACCCTGTAAATATCCTCAATAGATTCAAGATGTGGGACTAGCAATGAAGCTAAGACTGCTAATGAATCTTCTTTTGAGTTCAATTCCCTGGGTATTGCTTCAATGGAATATGCATCAAAATCTTCAATTTCATCCCACAATCTATTTCGATAGTATTTCGGCCTCTCATTTTTAACACTAAAAAACCCTCTGACCTGTTTTACAATTAGATCAGCATCTCCTTTAGCTCGCAAGAGTTTCACTCCCAATTTATTAGCCTTGGCTAAACCTAACAACAAAGCCTCATACTCAGTTGTATTGTTGGTATATTTGAATTATAGCTTAAAATAAAAAGGTATATGATTGCCAGAAGGTGGTATTAACACTACCCCTACACTAGAACCTGACGTCGCACAACTACCAACAAACTCCATTAGCCATAGGCTTTCTTTTCCCTCAATTTGAGATGAATCCTACTTTACCTCATTGTCAGAAAAAATCATGTAGTTTCCAAATTGATAGTGATGATACAAAATCTGGGCTCTAGGGTCATCAGATGGGAAAACAGTGAATTTGGACTTTGGTTCAGGCTACAAGGTGACTCATTGTTTCCCAATAGGAATTGTGGCTTGAGACCAATCCATTTTGATTTCACCACCTAATTCCCTACACAAAGTATGACTTAACAACATGTCATAACTAGCTGGGATATGAGCTATTAGAATTGTCAACTTAATCCTTTTGTTCAGGTGGGAAGCAAGAACAATTTGAGCTTCCTTAATTTGGGCTAGCAGAGGAATTTGTTTTGAATCCATAGAATAGCATCTGCCGAAGGTCTTGGTCATGGATAGCCCCAATGCTTTGGCTATGGTAGAGGGAATTATATTGTCAGATGCACCTAAATCTATAATACAAATATTCAACCTATGACCATTAAAGAATAATGATATATAAGAGGACTTTGGTTTTGACTCAAGGAGAGGTGTAAAATCATCTATTTGAAGAGCAATTATTTTAGGTATCTTTTCACAAGCTGAAGGATGAACTAACTCATTACTACATGAGGGTAATATGGCATTCACTGACTACTACATTCCATTAATCTGTTATGCATTATTTCCTTTTACAAATTGTACAAGTTTGTCTAGTTCCTTAGGATTTAGCTTAAGGTACTCAGCAGGAGTGATTTAAATTTGAGAAGATTTACAAAATTTTATAATATCAAATGAACTGTCTTTTACAACAGCTTAAAAAGAAGGCTCTTGCAACTTTTGATCATTGATACTGAAATTTGGGTCCAACACCTTACCTTTGAAAACCACAGCAGATGAGGAAGAAGCTCCCTGAGGTTTTACATTTTGTTGTTTTCTTATGAGTATAGCACAAGAAGGATCTTCTAAAGTAACCAGAGTATAACCTCCTCTTTTCGAATCTAACTCATACTCAAGAAAATGAATTCCAGAGTCGCCAAGTTTCTTTGAAGATTCCTCTCCTTCCCACTCATTTGAGGTGTGTTTAAAATTAACCAATTGTGCATAACACACCATCTTAGGACAAGAACTACCATCATGTTCATTAGTAAGGTGAAATACACATATCTTCCCTTTAGCAGAAGGGGCTTCAATTGTTAATCTTTGCTAAGCAGTGGGTAATTACATGGTCTTGTTCCCATAGCCCAAAGACTGGTTTGCATTCCTCCTAGGTACATCTTGATATGGAGGGTATGAAGTACTAGCCCTAGGCAATTTTTGTTTAAGTATAATTACATCATTCATTAGCCGCTGGATTATAGGGTTACAGGAAGTTGAAAGTTGAGCAACAGGTGTCTGTACTTCCCTTTTCCATTTACCTATCATGATCAAGTCATCTTCCAATTCCATTGCAAGTGTTTTGGCTACAATTAAATCTGCAACTCTTTGCCTAGGAATTAGGAAACCTATTTTTGAAGGCATAGAATTGATAAAAAAACACTTAAGATTGTCATCTAAGGGTTTCTGATTTACAGATAGTGGATCTTGTGGGTACTAACTCCCATCTTAGTTTTTCCCAATTGGGTTTTCCACGTATAAACTCTTGTGTCATGTGGTTTATGCTTGATGTGGTGATTCCATAATTGGTGTTATTTCTTACATGCCTATTGATTTTTAAGTTGGTGAAATTAATAATCAAATTTGTATTGTTTTTACTAGCACTAATTTACCCCCCTTTTCAGTGCCTTATAAGTTCATCAATTGGCATTAGATCCTAACTTCCTTAAGGCTTACCTGCTTGGAAGGGATCTCTAATCCTAAGGAAAATATGGGGGAAGCAATGAGGTATAGAGAGATGGCTAGAGAACTTGCTGAAAGAAAGGATGAGCTAGAAACCCTAAGAGGCAAGTATAAGACATCACTAGCTAAAAGGAATGAACTGACCAAACAATTGCTGGAGATCTCTGACAACAACTCTTTAGATGAGGCAAACATTGATGCACTTGTTGAACAAGTAGAGAAGTTGAATGGTGAGAAGAATAACCTGAGAAGAGAGTTGGAAGCACTTACAATCCAGATGAGTGAGGAACTTGAAGATAGAAGAAAGGCTAAGGATCAGATCCAAGATAAAGAGCATGAAATATTTAAGATTAAGTAGGACAATGCAACTTTGTATGAACATTGGCATGAGGAGAAAGAAGAAAAAGAAGCATTATAGCCAAATCTTGAAATGGAAATGTCTCTTAGAGAGATCCTCATGAAAAGAAATGAAGATCTTACAAAGGAACTTGTTGAGGCCAATGAGAAGCTTGATAAATTCAATAAGAGCTCCTCTATGCTGGATGAACTGATCCAATCTCAGAGGATGAAAGATGATACATATGTGTTAAGATACAATGCATCTGAGAAGGGAGAACCTTCTGGTACCAAGAGAAACATTCATGAACGTAAAAATGCTCCTAAGACTCAAAATCCTAGCGGTAAGAACACTTATAGACCTATTTTGTTTTAACTATCATAAACCAGGGCATGTTGGCCATATGATGGAATTGACTGTGTTGCATTGATAGTTTTTCATTGATGTCAACACTTGCTGTTATGGTTGTTTACTGACTTGTGGTAGGAGTATTGGATTGCGAATATTATTAGTTGATTGTCATTGGTATAATTTGGTTGGTGGAATATGTTTGTATGGATGGTTCATATGCTTTGAAAGTATATTTTAGTCTGTTGGTATTGACTTGATGATCAAATGCTATCTTATGTTCTAGTAAGCTTACTTTACTAATCTAGTAAGGGTTTTACCAATAGAGATTTATTGAAGATCTTTGATGTTATGCATAAGTGATGTTGTTGCAGCTTCTAGAAGGGATTTAGGATGCTAATGGTGATCATGTTCATGCCTCGTCTAATTGGTGTCATTGCTTTGGCATGTGTGGAACCAATTTAGGTTTGGTGCTATCTAGGTTATAGACGGGTTTGCACGTAACTTGTTAGTGGATCCTCGAATGTGCTTCCAGGATGTTTTATTGATTGGATGATATTCATTTGGCCTTAATCCGACATGTGTTATTGTAGATGTATAAATATGACCACTTTCCTAAGTGAATATTTAATATTCATTTTAACCCTATTCCTCCTATTAATTTAATTCTATTTAATTAATTTCTTCACATTCATCTATTTGATTAAATAAATTACTCAATTTATTTAATTAAATTCACCTAATCCTTTTCTAACCTTTAATTAAATAAAACCACTTTATTTAATTAATCCCCCTTTCCTCCTTTTTAATTAAATTTACATTTAATTAATTTGACCCTTGTAAATAAATGAATCTAATTTATTTATTTAAAATCTCCCACTTTTATTTATGCAAGTTGCATCTATTTAATTGAAATAAAGTAATGCATTCCCTCCATCCACTTGCATTTTCCCACATCTCCCACTTGCCTCTTTAACCCCTTATAGATTCTTCTAATCACTTCTAATTTAACCTAATCCATCTCTTAAATATTGTCACAATCCTAAGCAAGGACAAGTCACTTCTCAAAGTCTCCAAAGTCTTTGAAAACCATTAAAGGATTTATGTCCTCAACAAGTTAATTCTCAAAGTCTTCCAAACCATTTAAGGCTCCTACATAACCATTAATGGTTAACTCACCCATCCATTCATGGTTAGAGACTTTCTCTCTAACTAAGCCTTCATCTAACCCAAGGGTCTCATCAAGCATTCATGGCTTTAAGCTTGTTTATCCCTTTAATCATTGCACAAGAGTTTACCCCTTGGGTAAAAGCTTTATCCAATGGATAACCCTAGCCTAACCTTAACCCTTACCTCCTAAGGTAACCTCCATGTCTTCTCAAGCATTTAATGCTTCTTTCATCTCCTCTCAAGCAACGTTTGTTGACAATTGTCACCATTTCATTGGTGAGAATTGTGAACATGGATTGATTAAATTTCCATCATAGCCCTTGTTAAGATTATTCAATCTTGACCATAAATTGCCCTATTTTCCCTATAAATAGAGCTCCTATTCTCTCATTTTGATATATAAATATTTGTGTATCAAACTTATAGTAATTTTGCTAGTGATATCCAAGTTTTCATGCATCAAAGTTATAGTTTTTAGCCTTTGTTTGTTAAATCACACTAAGCATTTAGAAGAATTTTCAATATCATAGCATATCCATGTTAGACTAGTATATCTTGTTAGGATAGAATTACTAATCTTTATCATATCATCATATTCATACCAGTTTAAATCATTCTAGTTTCAATATCATACATGTTGTAGGAATACATTCATGCTTATAAACAAACATCATTCGTTCCTGGAGTTGTCATTCCTAAGACACTTTGCTCAGTGATCTGAGAGCAAGAGTGAGACCCTAGGAATCCTGCGAGATACAGAACAATGGGAAAACCCTTGGGAAGTTGAGCTATTCAATATAGCTCCTATAACTTGGGCCAAGAGTCTCATTGGTGTGTGGACCCTTTGAAACTGTCTTTCATGTTTATGTCACCCTCATTTCCCACACACATTTTTGGTGCCCACCATGGGGCATAACCCCATAAATCATATAATTTTTAATGCAGGAACAACATTGCAAGCACACAAAAAAGTTGTTTTAGCACATTGGGACCTTTGATTAGAGCATCAAAACCTTTTGTTAGTGCTTTTAGTGTATTTTTTAATGCATTAGACCCATTCCCTCACACATATAGACTTTTTGTTAGCACATAACATTCTAGTTTTTATTTTGTATATTGGAACAAAGCATAGCGCATTCAGTAACCAGTGTAGAACGTCAGGACCTTTCATTAGCGCATTAGTAACTTTATGTAGCGCATCTATGTCGTAGTATAGCACATGACTTTGATAGAGAAAAGGCAAAAACTGTAACCAAGGGGAGAAAATATAGGCTTGTGTAAGCCCATCTTAAATTCTGGTTTTCACTAACTTTCTTCTTGCAGGTAACTAACCATTTTCTTGCAGGTTTAGAATAACTTAAAATATAAATTTTAATTCTTTCTAAATTTTTTGTTAGATAAAAGGAATTCACTTTCTTTAAACTTGAAAATAATCTCACTTGTCTTTTGGGTTTAAAATTCACCACATCTTCCTTTGGGTTTTAAAAAGAACTTCATTGTTGGATAAAAAGAACAACAAAGCAATCTTTTCATTCTTGCAAGTTAGGAAAAACACTTCAATTTGGGTTTGAAAAGAACAAGCAAATTAAATTTTCAGTTTGCAAAAGGTAAAAAGAACTTCATTTTCCTTTGGTGCATAAAAAAAAGAACTCCTTTTCATTTTACAAAAGATAAAAAGAACCTCATCTTTATTTTATGCAAAAAGCATGGAAATTTTCACTTATCGACTTTACATTTGTTGACCATGATTTTCAATTTTTAGATAGAAAAACATTGCTATGAAGAGTTAAAAAAGAACACCATGCTTTTTGGAGCAAAATCTCTAAGTAGAAGATAGAAAATCATTTCTTTGAAGGATTAAAAAGAACACTTGTGTGATTTGTCTCTAAAGTGGAAGGTATATGCTCTCCCCTTAACTGGGTGACCAAAAATCCAAACCACTCTTATGCTTTCTTTATTTCAAGCATTTAAATCCTTTAGCAGGCTTGCCCTCCTGAGTTGCTCTTAGAGCGCCATTAATGGCCGGTGAGAGGGAAATGACCTATGTGGGAAATGAATTTATCACCAAGTGTTCCAACCTACTATAATCAAATGTGGAGGTAGACAAAAGTCCCCTTCAATGGTTTTGCTCAGCGATTATCCTTCCCCTAGTATCTTTGAGATACGTAAATCCTTTTTTCTAAAGGTTGGGAATCCTCTCGAGGGAGTTTATCACTGAAGACCGAATGAAAGCTTTATTAAGAACCTTAGCACTAGAAACTTTGAGCTGAGTTAGTATCCAAACATTTTCAACATTATAGTGCAAGGGTGGGGAATAATCCACCCCCAAGATCATGTTAGGATAACCGGTGAACAACTGAGGGGGGGTGAATTAGTTGTTAATGGATTATATTAATCAAACCACTTTATAACCTTTAATCAGAGCACATAAACATTGAATATCAGAATAGCAGAAATAGATACCGGTAAGCAATAAAACTTAAGAATGAAATAGAGAATTGACACAATGAAACCAAACCATGATTTGTACGTGGAAAACCTAGTAAAGGGAAAAACCACGGTGGGAAGTCTACTCATAGTCAAATGATACTTCTGTAGAAATTATGTGATACAATGAGGGGCCTGTACATGCAAGTAGGCAGACTACCTAGAGCGTACTGATCATTACAAAATATTCTCATTGAATACAAAGAGGTTATAACCACCTCAAGATAATTGGACATTAATCTGGAATAATGAACTATCACAAATAACATCTACCATGTCTGATTATAGTCCCGGTTAAGCTCAATACCGGAGGCCTTTGACCTCTACCTTAAACCCAATTGGATCACCTATGATTGACCAAATCTCCTTTGCATATGATATTACATTCACGATCATGATACATATTTCATTCCCATTCCATACCTTTCCATGATCTACAATGAGATCTTACATCAATTTATACAAACCCTAAGACCTAAAGTAATTAGGTCAGCCACCTAAAAGATATTACAATAGGATCATTACATACATCCATATTACAATGATATTCCATGTCGGCTTTAGACCAAAACAACAATAGCCAATCCATAAAACATCCCCGTAACATGTAGAGAACATGTTAACATGATACTAGTCCATAACCTAGATAGGTACCGGACCTAATCTGGGTCCACCATGCCAAAGTGATGTCTTCAATTAGTTAAAGTACGATCAGGGATCACCTTCTGCATCTTTCATTCCATCTAGAAGTCGCACCAACACCACTTAGCATTTTGTCAAGGTTTCTCAGTGAAAGCTCTATCGATTAAACCTTAAACCCTTACCGGTAACACAAGATCTATTACTGTTAACCAGAACCTGTCTGCTAGTAACCAACCATAACAACTAGTGTTGACATCAATGAAAAAAAATCAATGCAACACATAATAAATTCCTCCATATTGCCAACAATCTTCCCCTTTGGTATTTATGGCAACACTAGATGTGAAAAACATCTAAGTACCAAGAAATGTCAAACAAGTCTCCTCATGTTGAAGACAACCAACAATCTCTTGAATATTAATAACTCTCCCCCTGTGAATAATATCTCTGTAAAGTTCTAAAATTATTTTTCACATCACTATCTCTCCCCTTTAACATCAATGCTAGAAATCTAACAAAAATATAAAAGAAAGAATATAAGCCTCTGAATCTCAAAGCTGACTACTCCCCTTGAGTAGTAGCACCACTCATCAATGCCGAAATGAATAGTATCTCTGATAATGCATGCTAGAATGATGCCAAACCGCATCAATCAAGTCTTTGTCGGAGGGGCGAAAACCACTAACCTATCTCTTAAATACTTAAATGATTCCTTAGATAGTGGTTTTGTGAATATATCTATAATCTTCTCTTTAGTCTTCACATAAACAAATTTGACTTCCTTCAAAAAGTAATATTTTATTGATGTGTGCTTAGTCCTAGAGTGAAATATCGGATTCTTAGACATACCAATAGCTGCAGAGTTATCATAATAGATAACTACCAGTTCACTACAATTTACCCTAATATTCTTCAACATTTGCTTCATCCACAAGACTTGAGTGTAATTAGTTTTGATTAAGTAAAAATAGGTTTTTGAAAGGAACCTAAACCTTTTACATATCAGGAAAAAGAGAAAGCATTAGAGCTTAAAAGAACCGTGCCTAATCACTCCATCAAAAAAAATGATCCCACCCAAACCAAAAAGGGATCTCAAAACACATAACATAAAGATCAGCAAAAAGAAAGCTAAAGGACAACATAAAGACAAAGACAGAGACCAAGACCGAGACAGCTAGATATTTTTCATAATATCTTTAGCGTGAACCACCATCTACTTCATGTTGTTCATAGAGGTCTTCAAATCATCCAGCTCGCATCCCTTGATGTTGCCCTGATTCCTGGTGTTGGCTCTAGTCCTCTTCTCATGACCTTTTTTATCCAACTGGTCCTTGTTGCCCTCTTTATCTTTGATGTTATCAAATTTGTTAATCAGAATGTTCATATTGTGCAGAGAGGCTTTGAGAAGCTGGAAATTCTATTCGGTTATCTTCTTCATAGTTAGTTCCATCCTGTCGACTCTTTTTCCCTGATTATTCATAGCAATTTCTAGCCCATTCGCATCTTTATTTCCTTCCATTTCCTTAACCTTCTTTTCAATTTCAATAATTTTACTATGATTTGAATGGCTTCAACATTGTTGATTGCCACCACCAATTGTTTAACATTTTTCAGAAAGAGGTTTATTGCCTATCGTGGCTTTTTTGATAACATTCATATCATTCTTCAAGCTACCTATGTCTTTCACCATTCTACTGACTGTATCACAAAATCCCTTAATACTCTCATTATCCCCAACACAATCACTAGGCTTTGCCCTTTTATTCTCTTGGTCATCTTTCTGCAAACCTTGAGTATTCAAATCCTCATTACTACCCACAACTGGGATATCATCCCCCTCCTTACCCTGCACATTTTCATTTATATCTTCCTCTACCTCCTCAACAGAAGCTATCAAAATTTGATTTATATCTTTGTTACCTCCACTGCTGATGTTCTTCCTCCTCTAGGTTTATTTTCTGGTCCCTTTACCTTTCTTGCTTTTGATGAATTTTCCATCAAAAGACTCATCCTTAGAATCTGAGATATCAAAATCAACCACTATCCTCTTTCTCTTCCCCTTATTCCTCCCCTTTTTGCTTAACTCCTTCGACTCACCTTCTGTTTCTGAGTCAAAGTTAAAACCACTATCCTCACTCTCTGTTTCCTCATCCCTTGCATTTTCACCTCTAATAGGTTTATCAATGCATTTCCCTTTCAACAATTTATACACTAGAACCATAAGACCCTGATGAAGAGCATGGTTGTCCTTAGGGTCTTTCTGCATTTCTTTAATTGTGTAATCCATGGAACAAGAAAGATAATAGGGAAAGCTTACCTTTTTGCCATGGCAAAAATCATTGAGCACCACAAAATGGTGCCCATAAGCTCTTGTAAATCTCCCATCCAGTGTAATTTAGGTTATTTTAGCAATAAAAATGAACCTCCGTGGCCTACAGATGTGTTTTGGGGAGTGATAGGAGTTGTCACCCTTCACCATTTTCTTCTTCTTGCCATCCATGATAGGAAATATGTCTGTTGCCTTATCAGAGATGCTACGATCTCTATAGAACTTAATGCCCTCTATTGCCATCCCCGTGGCTTTTGCAATAATCTCCTCATCCACTGACATCATCTAGGTGCCCACCAAAACTTTGCCACTCTTCCAATTCTTTATAAAGTGCTTAGTGACCATTGGGTCTTTACCACTAAGCCTCTCCATAAATACACTTAAACCCCCCTCTTGTAGAATATCCCAAACCTCTTTGTTCTACTTCCTGTAGACACCTAAAAATGGTCAACGCTTGCGAGGTCATACTTTAACATTTGCACATTGCCTCATTTTAGGTTTTTGCGTCACATTAACTTTTCTCCTATATCACGCACTTGGTTTCTATCATTTGCGAGTATCGAGTCATTCTTCTACATTCTTCATTCTGTCTCACTTTCAAATTTGGTCTTGTCGACAACACTATCCAATCGTGATTTTGATCGATTTTATCCTATCGCATCAATGTGTGTGCTAATTTGTTATCATTTTGGACATCATCAATCCTAATTAGGGTTTTGTCCTCTAATTAATCTTATCATCAATCTTATCATTTTGGACATCGTCAATCCTAATTAGGGTTTTGTCCTCTTATCGATTTGTCATCAATCTTTATCATTTTCAATCTTGTCATTTTGCGATCGATTTGTCATCGGTAGTTGTCATGTTCGATCTTGTCATTTTGCGATCGATTTGTCATCGATCGTGGTCATTTTCAATCTTGTCATCTTGCAATCTATTTTGTCATCAATCCTTGTCCTCTTGTCAATTTTGTCATTTTGCGATCATTTCGCTATCGATCATTGTCTGTCTCAATTATGTCAATTTGGATCAATTTGTCATTGTTCCTCGTCAATTGGCGCATTTATCAATCAAATCATTTATCACATTGGTCCTTTGTTAAATCAAAATCATGATCGACATTAATTATCTTCAATCAAGACCTAATTGTCATCCTCGCATTGCTAATTCACCTTCTAGGGTTTCATGATTTAGTCATTTAACCTTGCTTATCATTTTCTTTCTTTAGGATTAATAAATTACTTATTTATCCTAAGTCTTCTCATTACAATTAAATCTTCATTTAATTGGCTAATTATTCCTCTTTGTGAATTAATTAATAAATGAAAGATTATTAATTAATTTACCTAATTTCAAATTCCTAATTTTCATCAATTTTAATTTCCTAATTTTCTAATTCCTAATTTCAATTCCTCCTATTTCTCTCCTAAATTCATGGAAATTACATGTCAATTTGTCATAATTTGTCATAATTGACAATCAATCAATTCTTGACATAGAAATTTGTCATAAATTGTCATGAATTATCAATCAACAAATTGTGCATAGAAAGTGCATAATTTGTCATAATTTGTCATAATTGACATAATTGATTTGCAATTTCCATTTGAATTGAATCATGCTAATCTTGTCATCTCTCCAATTCTTCTATAAATTGGATGATCTTCATCAATCAAGGCTAATTGGTAATTGATAATTGATAATCAGGCTATCGAATCTAAGCTTCTAGTACTCTTGATCAAGAATCCCGTCTACTTGATTTCAATTGTGTGTGCACTTGTAGGTGAGATCCACAACTATTTGGAGAGGAAAGAAGAACAATGGAGCCGCATGGAAGGAGCATTCAAATCATCATCTGGTTTGCACAATCATTAGTTTTGTCTGCTTTGTTTTCATGTCTCTATTGAATGTGTCTTAGGATAGATTCATTGCAATGAATGCATTTGTGATTGAGCTATTACGTTTATCTTGTCTTGTGATGATTTCCTATTTCCTAACATACATTAATTGGTGAACCCAACGTGAACACTAACCTTCTAACCTCTTTATGGTTTTTTGAGTGCTCTCAAGTTGATTTGCAGGCCAAAAAACCCAAAAATAGGGTCGTGCAGGGTATTCTGGAGACTTCTATGCCTGTGTAAGACAACTTGTGCCTGTGTTGAGCATTCTGTGCTTGTGTAGAGGACATTCTGCACTTGTGTCATGGGTTCTGCGCCTATGTCATGAGTTCTGCACCTGTGTAAAGTCCAAAACAGAGGTAAAAAAATGCAGTGTTTACTTGAAATTTGTTGTGTTTTTGCATTCTATTTTTTGTGCTTTGGATTTTGGTACTAATTATCTATGTAGAATCTTGACATACGCATGGCAAAGACAATAAATCAAACTACTAACACGCTTTGTGCAGATTCAAAAGTCAAAGAATAAGCGTATGAAACTCCTAACTTGGGTTTTTGCAGGTTGCCTTGGAGAAACAATCAAACTTTGTGTTTGCATTTAATTTTTAGGCACCTAGTGGTTTCTAAATAGGTTGGAATGAACATTTGTTTGCTTTGATTGTTGAGTATGACATTGGAGTAGGAGAGTATGCTCTCATCCTTCTTAGGGTGATCAAAAATCCAGATCTTCGATACCATGCTTGTGTTGTTGATTGTGTGTCACATTTAGAGGGCCTGCCTTCCCGACCACTTTGCTTTTGCAAGCAAGTGATAATTGTGAGAAGGGGATGACCCAAAGTGAGTACGGCTAGAATTCCTTGGCATTCTAACTCACTATAAAAAAATACCCGATGAGCGAAAGCTTTGAAGGAAGTGTTACGTGGGAATTGCAGTTACTTGGGAAGTGATGACCCTTGGACTCTTTCTCATATCAACATCTAAGTAGGGCCTCTTGGTCTAAATCATGCTTGTGTGACTACATTTGTTTGGTATCTTGATGGGCTTAATGTCTCAATCACGCTTGCGTGACATCAAGGAGTAATGCTTAACAGAAATCCTTACTAAACACCTTGTTTTTAGAGGCCAAAAACCCTTCTAGTTGCTTGAGAAGGACAAATTCAAATACTTGGAAGAGATACTAAGTTTTCCATGGGGAGATTTCCATGGGGACTGATGCTTGGCTTCCCTGAGAAGTGAGTGCCATGGAGGGGAGCCCGTGGGGTCAAGCATCTATGTATTCTCCTTGAATCCCATAATTAGTCCACCTCTCAAGTACCTAATGTCCTTGCCATCCATAAGAAATGTGGAAATGAGCATGATTGTCTTGAGTCTAAGTTGCAATATCTTGTATTCTTTGCTTGTCAAAAGTTGAATTGCATCCCATTTCAAAAGCGAAACAAATTGATCCAACATAAGTTTAAACATAAGAGACGTTCATCCAACAAAATTTTATCAAGATTCAAAACTTATTTTCAAACATGGTTGTCAAATATTGTTCAAAATCTTGTCTCAACATTCATGTCACTTACATTTAAGTCCATCATAGGTTTCATTTTGCAAAAGTCATTGTCAAGTACCAAGGTTAGGTTTCATCTAAGTCATACTCCTTTGCATATCAATAAGGGTCATCCATTTGCATATGTCCTCTTGCATTAGAGTAATACCATTGTCATACTTTGCATACCCTAGGTCTCTTCATTAAGCTTAGGTCATTATCATATCATATTAAGATCATTTGCATAGTAATTGTCCCTTTGCATATAGTGCCAAAATTAGGTTTTGTCATACTTGAGTAATCCTAATCTTTGATAAACCATAAGTCATTGTTAAGGAGTCTAGACCTTATCAAATCCTTTGTCCTTTTGTCATCAATATCATTTGGTCAAACCTAGCTTAGTATCCAAGCATATAGGGGAGACTTTGTCATTTGTCCTTTTGTCACTTGCGTCCTTTTGTCCTTTAAGGTTTAGATATCATTCCAATTTCCTAAGGGTCCCTCTCTTAGATTTGCATTTCAAAAGTTTGTCAAAATCTTCGAAAATAACCAAAAACATAGATTGCAGGCTCGTCTATATAGTTTGCATTTAGTTGCATATCATAAATTATCTTTGAAAATTCCAAAAACATTGCATCTGCAAAAGTGACATGCTTGTTGAGACAAGATCAAAATCTAAAAAGATGGATGAATCAATGTATCAACCCATGGATGACATAGCAAATTCGCAGTTTCAAACCAGTCAAACGGTACAAATTGAAGGTTCCTCAAACACATCTCTACCACCATATGGAACGGTTCAACTTGGTCCACCTCCATTATATGAACTAGTGTTTGTACCTATGAAACCAGGACATGGGAGTGTTCCACCAACTCCAAGAGGAAGTGCACCTTTCAATTTCAATCAACCACACCTGCAACATGACATTCAAAATCAAACATTATATGAAGAACAAACCCTCTCGCAAGGATTTGGTTCAGATCAAGGCTTTCACCAAGAAATGAATCCAAATGTTCAACTAGATTCCTCATCCGATTCCGATACTTCTAATGATGTTGACATGTTCCTTCAAGATCCGAAGATAACAAAAAAGATGGATAAGTTCTTGAACAAAGTCTTTAAGATGTTTCCACAAAAGTATCTTAACATGATGAGTAACATGACATCTTCAAGTGACCAAATCAATGTGCAAGAACAACAAGGTGGTGAGTTGTTAAGTTTTTCCTTGCATCCAAATGAAGAAGATGCACAACAAGCAACTCAACCTACCTTAATGAGTAAACGTGCTTCAAAGGCATTGACAGTGACTATTCCTCAAAAGTCACCATTTGAAATGATAAATAATCCACTATTCAACACAACACCTGTAACGCAAGATCAAATGAAGAGCACGCAAGTATTCACAGCTGTCCCTCAACAAGAAGTGGTTCCTTACATGCATAAAGTGGGATCAAAATCTAAGATGCAGGAAAGCTTCACAACTGGAATGCCTAATGTCACCAATGTCCAAAATAATTCTACGATGCAACAAAGTTCTTATGTTTCGTTAAGTTCAATATCTTTGCCAAATACTATTGCGATAAATCCTTCAATAATGGCAACACAAAGAGCTACAGATAGTGGTTTGCACCTTCAACAATTGTTGCAACAATTGAGTAATATACAAAAGGTACAATCGAATGTGCAAACAAGTAATGTGCAACAACAACAATTTCACATTCGACAACAAATAGCAGTGCCTTCGGCACCATTACAAGTTAATGCAAACTTGCAACCATCACAATGGATTGGACAAACAACACAGCAAGTTAATGCAAGTGCTATACCCCATCCTAAGGAGAAGCAACGAAAAGCGCCTAAACAAAGTTTTTTACAAATGATGGTATATACACCACGACGACAATTGGCACAAATTCAACAAGTTTCGATCCGTCAGCCTCAACACCAACATGTGCCACAATATGTGCCAAGACAAGCAAGCCATCCTACTTTACAACTGCAATTGGCACCTGTGCAATATCAACAACCTACTCAATTGCAATATCAACCTAGGCTCCAAGAAGCACAACAACAAGGTCAATATCAAGGCATAGCACAACTGCAGCAACAAGTGATGTATCAAGAATGTTATATGCCGGAAACACCACAAACAGCCATTCTAGAGTATCAACAACCGATCGGAAATGCGATGTATCGACAAAGGATACCAACTGGGATTAATGATGGACCTCTAAATTCTGATACAATTGTGCAACAACTTGAGAAGTTGCAACGAAAAGTTGACGCATTAGAAACTAAAGGAAAAAAGAAGTTGTATACAGATCAAGATTTATGTCCTAATCCATTTGACAAGAGTGTATACATGCCTCCATTCCCTAAGCATTTTGAGGCACCTAATTTTGAGAAATATAAAGGGAATGGCAATCCAAAAGATCACATTCGAGCATTTTTTGTGGCATGTACTAAAGTAAGCTATGAAGAGACGTATTTAATGCACTTATTTGCACGAAGTCTCATGGGACAAGCTATGGATTGGTATTCACATTTGCCAGGAAATATAAAGACTTGGTCTGAATTGGCTCAAAATTTTTTATCTCATTTTGCGTTCAACATTGACAGTGATGTGACCATGTCAGATTTATGCAACACCAAGCAAAAGCAAGGTGAATCATTAGTGACTTTCTTACAATGATTGCGAAGCTTGTATAGTCGTTCTTCTCTTGATATACCCGAAGAACAACAAGTGAATCTGTTTATCCAGAATTTGGTCCCAGAAATGATGTATGAGCTAAAGTTGAAAAGTCCCAATACTATAGAGAAACTTATTAAGAAAGGAATGAGCATTAAAACGGCTCTTGTAGCTAAAGGAATTATCAAGCTCAATAAAGAAAATGACAACACAAATTATTCAGGGGACAGAAATAGATTTTGGTATAAGAACAAAAATGTCACTAATGATGGTGTTGTGGATGCGAGAGCGGTGAATGCAAATCAACCCCCATTCATAATCAAGAAATTGAGTGTTCCTAATATGTCAACTATGGAACAAAATCAAGCATCAATGAGAAATGTTACTCAACAATCGCAATATCAACAACATGCTCAATAGCCGCAATATCAACAACATGCACAACAACAACATACTCAACAATATAATCAACAACAAGGCCAACAACAAAATCAACAACGCAAACCCTTCCGATCGTGGGATGGGCCCCCTCAACAGTTTACGCCTTTGGGAGAGCCTATCGAATCAGTAATGAAACAATTAATACAAGCGAAATTTATCAAGTTACCAGATATTAAGGCAGAACCAGCGGTAAAGCCGCATTGGTGGAATGATAATGCGTACTGTGAATATCATCGGTCTAAAGGACACAAAACTTCCTCCTGTTTCCAATTGAATCACATGATTCAAGATTTATTAGAGCAAGGAGTAATTGAGGTAGATCCACCCCATCCGACTTCTAACACTGATCATACTATCTTCAAAACTCCTTTGCTTGATCATGACAAGGGAAAAGCGTCTTCTTCCAACTCTGCCCAAACGGCCAATTATGCAAGTTTTGGTTATAATAATGTCATTAATTGTTTTCATGCATCAAATGAGTATGTTTCTACCTTGAGAATAAAGGGACAAGATCCTTCTTGTGCAGTCACCACTCGTCAATCCAAGATAGTCCTAAAAGGAGCTCCTGCAGCTCCTCCCAAGCCAACTCCTGCAAGTCAGTATAATCTTTTGGATCACCTAGGAAAGACACCTACACAAATATCCATTCTAGAGTTGTTGAAAATGTCTCCCATGCATCGTGCAGTCCTAGATAAAGCTTTGATTGAGTCTACTGTCCTGACAGATATTGATGTTGACCAATTTCAAGCGCAGATTGGACATTTAGCTGTTCCCAAAGTGTCGCATTTTCTGATACTGATATCTCGCCTGATAAGCTCCCTCATAACGATCCTTTGCACCTTGAAGTCTTTGTTCATAATTACAAAATCTGATGAGTCTTGATAGATGGTGGAGCAGGTCTTAATATTTGTACCTTGAGAGTGGTCATTGGCCTTGGATATATAGAAAATGACATTGATGCTTCCAAAAGAATAACAATCAAAGCATATGATGATGTTGAATGCCCATCCAAAGGGATAATTACATTGCCTATCAGAGTTGGTCCAGTGACAGAAAACACTTCCTACAAGTCCTAGACCTTGATCTCCCTTATAATATGATCCTTGGCCATCCATGGATTCATGCAATGAAAGCAGTTCCATCCACCTATCATCAATGTTTGAAATATCCTTACAATGGAACTAAGATAACAATTCCTGGAGATCCTAATCCATTTCAATTTTGTGCTACTCTAAAGGATACCCCTCAGCGGCAAGTCCCAGTCAACAGAGAAGCCAAATCACATAGCTATGTGGATCCCAATCAATTGTTAGAGGCTGTCAAAGGAAAATTGAAGATACAGGACCAAGGGTGTGGAGAATATTCAATGGATCAGACATTCCTCATCGGGAATTTGCCAATATCTCCAAAATCATATGGCAAACCGCATTTATTGCAAAAGGAACCTAAGGTCATTATTCAATATCAGCCTCCTACTACATTTACAAGATGGGGAGAACTTGACAAGGAAACTGTAGATGACGATGTCATAGATTGGATTTATAAAGATCCAATTGAGACCCCACCTGTCAGATTGCCAGTGGAACGATATGGCAAAGGATTTACTATGCTGCAGAAGAAAGAAGTACAATGGAGCCGCATGAAGGGAACATCTGGTTTTCATAATCTTTTTACATGTTTTATCTTCATGTCTCTATTGAATGTGTTTAGGATTAGATCATTACATTCTAGCTTTTTGTGATTAGACAATGATTAATGATTAGTTTTTATACTTGTTTGTGATGATTCCTAATTTCCTATGCTACATTAATTCGTGAACCAAAAACATAGATTGCATTTTCATCTATTTAGTTTGCATTTAGTTTCATATCATATATTATCCTTGAAAAAAATTCCAAAAATATTGCATTTGCATAGTGACATGTCTATTGAAACAAGGTTCCAAGCACCAATGATGCAACAAAGTTTGACATATCAACCGACAATGCAATCACAATTCTATCCAACCCAACAACAAGGCAATATTGATCAAACTTTTTATGATGAAACAAGTCTCCAAATACAAAAACTAGAGGAGAAACTAGCTCAAGAAAATGAGATTTTGGAACAAAGAGTGAAAAACATTGCGAAGAATAGATCACAAATGTCCAAAATGTTTCGAAAACTTGCAGGTCAAAATCCAAAGATTGAGCCAATTGATGCAAGATCTCTTATTGAACGATCAGACATACCAGCTCTCCTCTCCCAAATAGAGATGATGAAACAATTTCAAGAAAAGAGACAACATCAACAACAACATTATGTGCCTCCACAACAAGAACAAGAAGGTGTTTACTATCAATCACATTTTCAACCATCACAACCAATGGTTCAACCAATTGTCCAACATATTCAACCAAGACAACCAATGGTCCAGTTTCAACAATATGTCCAACCAACTATACAATGTCAACAAATGGTTCAACCAATGGTGGAATATCAATGTCAACAACAACAACCAAACATTCAAAAACAAAGGTTGCAGCACACACCAACCCAAGTTTCAAACATGTCGGAACAATTGAACCAAGTCCAATATCAAAACATGACATCAAACCAAAAACAAGTTCAAATTCCGAATCCAATCATGTCAAAACCTCGAAAGAAAGGTGGCTTTATTGCAATGCTCTTAAGGAAATTACCAAGTGAGTTCTTTGAGGAAGATCAAGATAATACAATTATGTCTAGCAATGCCTCATCTCCCCACAAACAAATTGACTCTCCAGTGGCATCTATCCCTACACCTTTAGAAGTTTCACAAGAACCTTCTATATTGTCCTCGTCAAACAATACACCCAAGGATGAAATTATCCAAGAGCTATCCATAATTGACTGCAATGATAATCCAATTCATGATGCACATCCTTGTCATGTTTCAGAAATACAAGACCCAATGCCACCATGCACTTTATTGCCATTACCTGTTGTAGAGGACCCCATTCAAAGTCCCTCTTCCTCATGTTCAAGCATTGATTCCTTGCCAGAATCCATCACAAATGTTCAAAGTGCATTTCCTTCATGCCAAAACATTGATTCCTTGCCAAAATCCCCCATGCATATCCAAAGTCCAACCCCATGTCAAGAGGATAATTTAGAGCATGAAGAAAGATGTCTTAAAACAGATCAAGATCACAATCTCAAAACCTTATCATCTCATCCAATTGTTGACCAAGATCCCATTTCCCCAGACACTCATGATGATTCCCCTATTCTTGTCCATCCTATCCAAAGTCCTATTGACACTCCATTCCCTGGGCAAGATCAAGATATCCCAGTCCATCCAATCCCAAAAGATCCCCTTCCATTTCATGAACACAATGTCCTTTCAAATCCCATTGACATTCCACTTCCTAAACAAGATCAAGATATCCCTTCCATCCTTTATGATGATCCCATTGAAAGTCAAGAGCAAAGCACCTTTAAAGAGGATTCCAATGATCTTCCTCCTTGTCAAGATCAAATTATTCCTTTAGATCCTCCACAAGATCCACTTGTTCCTCCATCTCCACATCCTAATCCAGCATATCCACTCCAAGATCATATTTCTTTTGATGATCCCATTATTTCTCCCATTCCATCTCTTGAAGAGCCTGTCATTGAACCATGTCCACTACACGATCCTAATTCCCTTCATGATTCTAATGTGTTAGTGCAAGATGTTCATGAACCCCTAACATGCATAATGGGTTCTTCCACTTTGGTCCAATCCGATCCACTTCAAGAGCTCATTATTTCTCTCCTATCATATCCACCTCATAATGGATTCGCGTCTTCTTCCCAAAGAAAAGAGTGTCCTACAAGTCAAGATATTCATAAAGGCAAAGGAGTAGATCTCCATAAGCAAGCATCCCTTCATGTTAAAGAAGATATTAAGGGTCATGTCTACACAACTCACTCTCAAGATGTTGGTATCCCCCCTTCAAAATCCAAACATATCCCTTCCCCATCATACCTTCCATCCATCTTAGGTTCGTATATCCCTTCCTCCTTTATGCAAGGTCAGCAAAGGCACACATCCTTGAGTAAATTTCATCAATCCAAAAGAACTCCATTTCATTCATATCCATCCATTCATTCCTTTCCCCCTCCAAGCAATTTGGATGCCAAGTATAAAAGTCATAAGTCTAGGAATCCACATGTATTCAAGGATCAACATGTCCAATATAATCGACATGTCAAAACAAAGAACAATATGATCTATAAAGAAAAAGAAATATCCAAAAGGCCACAAAGGCCCACTGAGAAAAATCAAAAACAAAAGTCAAAATATATATGGGTTCCTAAATCCCTTGTGCAAGCAATGCACTCCAAGGAACCACAAAAGCATGAAAAATCAAAAACCATGTGGATCCCTAAGCAGCTCCTTGAAGCACAAAAGCCTAAAGAAACATCAAAATTAGCATCCAAAATTGTTGTTCCTCCATCCAAACCTTCCAAGTCTATTTCTCCACCACCTTCTTCATCCGTTTTGGGCCCTTACGTCCCAAAATCCATAGTCGTTCCTTCGTCAAAATCTCAATATCCAAAATACATTTTTCCTCCATCAGCCCATCACCCCTCAAGGTGTGTGCCAATGTCGATCTTGCCAACATTTCCATCCACTAAAGCCCAATTCTTCCAATACCCTATCCATTATCCAGTGCATATTTTCCATCCTTTGATCTCTTTGATCCGATCCTTTGTATAAATCCTCGCCTTAGTTTCATGTCATTTTCCATGTCCTTATCCGACCAACATCTTTGAGCATACTTTTAAAGGTCATGGTCCATTTTTTTCAAGGCTACTATCCAATCAAAAAGACGCTTGAGTCCTTCTTCCATCCCCTATCATGTGTCCATCTTCTATTGAAAAAGTCAAAATACAAAAAAAAAAAGTGAAAAAAAAAGACAAAAGAAAAAAAAGTAAAGAAAAATAATTCATCCACTAGTGAAAACCTGGCAAACAGGCGCCTTGGGCAAGTACCATGATGAAAACTTGGCAAACAGGTATCATGTGTAATCTATGAACTTCTTGCACACCACACTTGGGGGTAGGTTTTATCCTATCATATCCTTTTGTCCTTCATTGTTCCATTATCCTATTGAACCCCTGTCATTACCCTTCATATCCTATTGCCCTTCATTATCCTATCGAATCCCTGTCATTACCCTCCATTACCCTATAGTCCATCATGTCCATTTCCTCTTTCCACCTTTGATCTTGACAAGGCTGATGATCATCATGAGCATCATGCATCTTATTTGTAGCTTTTAGTCTATCATAGCTTTTGGTCTTTATCCATTTGCTTATTATAACTTTTCATTCATATTCCCTATCTTATTGCAACTTTCTACCACTATCCCGTATCCTATCCCAACCTTCAGTCCATGTCCCTTATCCATTCTTGGTCTTGCTTATCCTATCCATATCTTATTACTATCCATACACTCTTTTTCATTCCTTGATCTTGATCTGACATAAGGACGTGAAATGCAAAAACCTATTTTCAAAAACCTCTTGACATGTCCCTCATGCCATGTCACTGCTTTACATTGTCATATCCAGTCTCTTGTCCCATCATGCAATAGCCCTTGGAAATTGCATCCGTATTGTCTCCATAATAAAAGGCCTTTGTCTTCCCTCTATCCACCATCATTTCAGCAAGCCTATTTATTCACCTATCATATTCCTTTCCTTGCTAGACACTGGGGACAAAAAAAAATCTCCTAAAAATTGAAACATGTCCTGAAATAATCCTAAAAATTGAAAAATGTCCTGAAATAATCCTAAAAATTGAAAAATGTCCTGAAATAATCCTAAAAATTGAAAAATGTCCTGAAATAATCCAAAAAAAATTGAAAAATGTCCTAAAATAATCCAAAAAAACATTTTAAAATGTCCTGAAAAAATCTCAAAAATCAAATGAAGTCCTGAAAAAACACACAAAAAAATTGTAAAATCTCAAAAAACAAACATTTTGCAATACATTATTCCTTTTGTGCATAAGACAAATCACTGAACATTCCTCCAACGACACTCGCAATCACACGCTGTGCTTTAATGAAATCATGCTTTAACCAGATGAACTTTTTCAATCAAAAAACCAAACATTCAAACTGATCACAATTGTCATATCAATCGAATATCAGTATCAAAATCATTTTCCTTGTTCCTATTATCATTGGTCTTATGCAGGGTGTGGTATACTCGAAACCAGACTATGTCCGGTCTTATACGGGGTACCGCATTTCTTGAAACCAGACAGCATGATCGTCCTATCAGCACTTTCAACTTTTGACAATGAAGATCAAGATGTTTGTCTGATTGGCTTGAATTTGTGTATCTTATCTTTTTATTGATTTATCTTTGGCTTCGATCATGTTCCTATGTTGCTCGATGATGTGACTGAGTGATTTAGAGTGACCGGGATGGCTCATGGTCTTCTTTTTTTTTTTCTTTTTTGATTGTGATTGTCATTTGTCTGTGATGTGTCTGTCTTTCACAAATAGGGTTGCATTTCAGCTCTGGCCTTGAATGCCATGATGCTACACATCCATTTTGCTACATAAAAATAAAGGTTCTCACCTACAAAGTGCATTACTGAAAGCAAGTTTTTCTTTGTCTCTAACTCTCCCCTGTCTCATTTCTTCTTACTAACATTTCTTCCGTCAGTCCGGATAGTCAGTTTGGTCTAGTGCTCTGATATCCAAACACATATGCTGCATCCTGCATCCATTTAGTTAGTACATTTGCATTACATTTGCACCACATCAAGCATTTTATCCATTTCATTTCATAAATACATCAAAAATACATAAAATTACATCCATACATGTTCATAAACAAGTACATAAGTCATCCATACATAGCAAAATAACTACAAATCATAACACATTGCATCCCATCATATCGATGCATTTCATATCACATATCATAATAATATCGGAGTACAAAATCAGACTGTCTGTCCTAAGTATGGCCCGCAGGCTGACTACAACATGTCAAAATACATAATGTCCATTGTCTATCATAAGGAGCACGTGCCTCTGTCATTGGGTTCTCCCTCTATCCTCCTCATCCCTGCCATGTCTCACGGATGATGTCCCTCCTGGTCCTGGCTGTGGTGGTCTCATAGGTCCACTCACCCCCATACTGCTCAATGACCTCCGAGAGCGTGACCTGCTCTCTGTCCTTGATCGTGCCCGATATGAAGGTGCTCTCTGCTCTGGTGGAACTGCACTCTCATATAGTGTCCTCCAATACAGTCTCTCCTCTCTGGTCTCTACCAGCATCTGTGCCATCTCCCATGCACTGGCATCCCTAATCGACCCAATGAACTCAGTGACTCTCTTTCCCTCTCGCTGTGCTTGAGCTATTGCTATATCTCATTCTATCCTCAAGCTGGAATTCTGTCTCTCCAATGTTGCAATATAGTCCTGCTGACTCGCTATGGTAGCCCTGCACATCTCCATCTCTTCTATCCTAGCTATCTCCGACTCTATGGGAATATCCTGCAATGTCTCCTGATCCGCTGAGTCTGGCTCATCATCATCCTCCCCACCATCATCTCCCTCATCCCTGTCCCCATCATCCTCATCATCCTCATCATCCTCCTCATCCTCATCATCTCCCTCCTCTCCTATGAGTGGGAAGTCCTCCTGTCTCCTCGGTACTAGGATATTAGGATCAGTCAAAGGCACTGGCCGTCGTCGTGCAAACCATCTATTATACTCCTCTGTCGTCCTAGCATCCACCACATCTGACCTCCAATCCCACTATCTCTATTGTAGCTCTGCAAAGTCAGCATATGCTATGTGTGGCTAAATCATACTCCCCCACTGACTCGTCTCTCTATGAGATCGGGCAAAGCATGCAGTCCTCCTAGGTACATCCTGCCTCTCTCCAAACTATCGTCTGACTCTCTCTGGCTGGTACATCTCAATCACTCTCTGTCGATTCACCGGTCACCCAATTAGGTACCTCTCTTGTCTACAATATGGTAACTCCTCATTATCATCTGACCATCCAAGGCAATCAAGATATGGCCTCCATGTGAACTCTCTCAGTCTGTCTAGCTCATGTCACTAGTATAATATGTATCCAAATGGACCCTGTCTCAGTGCTCCACCATAGCAATACACATATGGTCGATGTGGTACAACCTATCTCTCTGTAATCGGTCGACATATGGCTATGTGCTCAAATGCCCATACCTGAAGCAATGTGACTCCACAACTCAAAGTCTGCACTCCTTGATACGCTATCTGATGCAGCTGAAAATATAGCATAGCAAGCACACATGGTCCCCACGCATACACCGTCCCCTCTGTCACCATCTGCTCTAGCACTCTTCCCCATCCAATAGGGAATCCATGTCCTCGTCTGTCTCCTGCTAGCAGACATGCTATCACAACTGCTATCACCACACATCACTGATCATACTCTCCTACCATAGTCTCCCAGCGGATCTCCCTCTCGACAATGTCCAGATCATCTGCATCGCACTCAAATAGCCTACATAATGCATCTCTCCCTATCACTGGGTCATACTCTATCATCTCTCCATGAATCAGAATCTGGAGGATACGCCATACATTCTCCAGTGTCACTGTCACCTCGCCAGTCGCCAAATGGAATGAGGAGGTCTCCGAATGCCATCGCTCTGCCAATGCAGTAAGCAATCCTATGTTTGCCCTAATCTCAGGCATGTATGTGATGTAGTATATGCCAAGTCCTACTAATGTGTCTCTGTCTATGCTCTTGAGTCTATGTCGTAGCATGAAACAGTCTGGTTGATTCTCCCGCGTGATCAACGGATACTGTCGACTCTGCATCACAATTGGGGCATCTTTTTGTCAGTTTTAGGGTTTGTTCCTATGGGCTACATTTCCTTGTTTTATGGCCAAATTTGGGTGTACATTATCTATTTTACCCTATCCTACCCTTGTCCCCCCTTCTCAGGTCCTTTGCATGCAGTTTTGAACCTAAATTGAGTCTTACATGCACAATTGCGCTTGTGTCTTGCCTCTTGCACCTGTGTCTTGACTCTTGTGCCTGTGTACCCTTACACAAGCGCAGAATACCTGACACAAGCGCAATGTCCTGCAAGCATTAAAAATTCACGAAATTGAAAACATGGGTTTTTGAGATCCATACCATGGCTCCTGCATCATCTGATCATCTGAATGTGCGTACATGTTCTCCAAGGTGATCCACCATTGGAATGTTCACCATCTCTTTGCAAGTGTCCTTGTCTAGAGCACCAAATCCTCCTCTTTAGCTAGTGCAAATGAGCAATTTTCCACCTCTTGGTTTCATTTATAGCTCTTTGTCATCGCACAGATGGACGTGCATCCTCTCCATGTTATGTTGGTCGCAGTCTTGTGCACCTTAAATTGCTTGTCCTTCATGCATCCGATCTCCGATTGTCCGTCCGTTCGATCCTATCATTTTTATCGATCAATTGGCCTCTTTTCTGCATGTTTCCGGCCAATTCCTCAAGGGGGCGTGCATATATCATTGTTGTTGTCTGGGGCATTTTCATATGTCATTGTCAGCGTCCGGGGCATTTTCATTATTGTTCTTTGAAACAACGCTTAAAATTGCATTGTCTCAAAGAGGGGCAAAATGTAGACACCTAAAAATGGTCAACGCTTGCGAGGTCATACTTTAACATTTGTGCATTGCCTCATTTTAGGTTTTTACGTCGCATTAACTTTTCTCCTATGTCATGCACTTGGTTTTTATCATTTGCGAGTATCGAGTCATTCTTCTACATTCTTCATTCTGTCTCGCTTTCAAATTTGGTCTTGTCGACAACACTATCCAATCATGATTTTGATCGATTTTATCCTATCGCATCAATGTGTGTGCTAATTTGTTATCATTTTGAACATCATCAATCCTAATTAGGGTTTTGTCCTCTTATTAATCTTATCATCAATCTTATCATTTTGCACATCGTCAATCCTAATTAGGGTTTTGTCCTCTTATCGATTTGTCATCAATCTTTATCATTTTCAATCTTGTCATTTTGTGATCGATTTGTCATCGGTAGTTGTCATGTTCGATCTTGTCATTTTGCGATCGATTTGTCATCGATTGTGGTCATTTTCAATCTTGTCATCTTGCAATCTATTTTGTCATCAATCCTTGTCCTCTTGTCAATTTTGTCATTTTGCGATCATTTTGCTATCGATCATTGTCTATCTCAATTATGTCAATTTGGATCAATTTGTCATTGTTCCTCGTCAATTGGCGCATTTATCAATCAAATCATTTATCACATTGGTCCTTTGTTAAATCAAAATCATGATCGACATTAATTATCTTCAATCAAGACCTAATTGTCATCCTCGCATTGCTAATTCACCTTCTAGGGTTTCGTGATTTAGTCATTTAACCTTGCTTATCATTTTCTTTCTTTAGGATTAATAAATTACTTATTTATCCTAAGTCTTCTCATTACAATTAAATCTTCATTTAATTGGCTAATTATTCCTCTTTGTGAATTAATTAATAAATGAAAGATTATTAATTAATTTACCTAATTTCAAATTCCTAATTTTCATCAATTTTAATTTCCTAATTTTCTAATTCCTAATTTCAATTCCTCCTATTTCTCTCCTAAATTCATGGAAATGACATGTCAATTTGTCATAATTTGTCATAATTGACAATCAATCAATTCTTGACATAGAAATTTGTCATAAATTGTCATGAATTATCAATCAACAAATTGTGCATAGAAAGTGCATAATTTGTCATAATTTGTCATAATTGACATAATTGATTTGTAATTTCCATTTGAATTGAATCATGCTAATCTTGTCATCTCTCCAATTCTTCTATAAATTGGATGATCTTCATCAATCAAGGCTAATTGGTAATTGATAATTGATAATCAGGCTATCGAATCTAAGCTTCTAGTACTCTTGATCAAGAATCCCGTCTACTTGCTTTCAATTGTGTGTGCACTTGTAGGTGAGATCCACAACTATTTGGAGAGGAAAGAAGAACAATGGAGCCGCATGGAAGGAGCATTCAAATCGTCATCTGGTTTGCACAATCATTAGTTTTGTTTGCTTTGTTTTCATGTCTCTATTGAATTTGTCTTAGGATAGATTCATTGCAATGAATGCATTTGTGATTGAGCTATTACGTTTATCTTGTCTTGTGATGATTTCCTATTTCCTAACGTACACTTCCAATCCAAACATGAGGTTGGTTTAAACCTTTTTTCAGTTTGGCAAGCTAGGTTGGCTACCCAGTTAGCACACAAGTTAGATTCCCTATACACATGTGTGAAAACATACATATCAAATGTGTCACTTATTTTCTTTACTCATTTAATTGCATTGTTTATTGACCAAGAGGGTGGGAGCACCTTATTCAAACAGATTATGATATTCAAAGAGTCGCCTTCACACTAGACTCTGGTGCAATTGTCTTCCTTTGCAAGTACCATCCCATGGTAAGCTTCCATAGCCTTAACAATGATTAGTTTGATTTATTATAGGTATACATTTAATGATTTTGCATTTTCCCCATTCATCCCTTAAAACCACTCCACATCCCGCATTACCAGGGTTACCCTTTGAATCGCCATCAAAGTTGATTTTCATCCAACCATTGGGAGGACATTCCCATTTCACACCTTCTCTAGGATTAATTTGAAAGAAGTCTCTTCCCTTTTCTCCAGTTCTTGAAGATTATATGATCATCCTTATCTTGGGGATTAGCAATTCCACCTATGATATTAATATTTTCCACTATATTTCGTTTGAATTTCTCAAAAACAATTTGAGCCTTAGACACCTTCTCTCTGAACACTCTTTCATTTCTCTATTTCCATATTCCCCAGTAGATATGGAGTAAATCCATTTTCCATAACAAAATTGTAGACTTATTCCTTGAGGGGTGATGCCAAGAATGAAAAACCTCTTGAACTGATTCTGGGAAACTCCAAGTGATATTGAAGTGATCTGGACATCTTCCCCAAATATCAGCAGAGAAGGGACGATGAAAGAACAAGTGGTTAATGGTCTCCTCATTCTACATACAAAGAAAATAAATACTAGGCATACAAATAACTCTTTTTCTAAGGTTATCAATAGTTAGAATTTTATCCTAAAGGGCAGTCTAGAAAAAAATATTAATTTTAGGAATTAGGCCTTTCACCCAAGCCTTCGCCCAACAAGGACTCTCCACCTTAGAAAACTATTGATTATAAAGAGAGGCCACAAAAAATTACCATTTTCTATAAGTTTCCAGATTAGTTGATCTTCATCATCCACCACCACCATGGAGTTCATAATTTTATTCAGATTACCAAGGGAGGGATCAACTTGGGATAATTCCTTCCACTGTCCATCATTCCAGTAGTCACCCACCATAGAGAAATATTTTTCCTTGCACCGATCCTGAAATTTACCCCAGTCAGGACTTTCACTCAACGGGGAGTCAAGCAACCAAGAATCTTCCTAGAATTTAATGAGGTTTCCTTTCCCCATCCTCCATTTCACACCTTTGGAAATTATATCTCTTGTTCTTGAAACATTTTTCCAGATATTAGAGCCAATTGGGATATCTAATGCATTGAGGAAGCTTAGAAGAGTAGGATATTGTCTTTTATACTTGTTGTCCCATATTAGTTTCCATTATCCTTGGGTGTTATAACCTCTCCAAATCTGCTTAGCCACAAGAAACTCATTCATGTCTCTTATTCTTCTAAGACCAATACCTCCCCTTCTTATGGGTTTACAAACCTTAGCCCATGCAATCAGATTCATTCTCTTCTTCTCCTCAACCCCTATCCACAGAAAAGTTATTTGAATTTTTTCAATAGCCTCCACAAACTTGGTGGGAATTCTAAAAAGGATGATGGCATAAAGAGGAATACTCTGAAGAGTAGATTTCAAAATTTGAACCTTACCAACTTGGCTGAGAAGAGAACCATTCCAATCAGTTAAATTCTTATGAAATTTATCCACAAGAGCTGCATAGAAAGTATCAAGAGGATCTTGACATAAAGGGAGCCCCAGATAGGAAGCAAGAAGATTCCCCAATTGACACCCCAAAATGTTGCTTATTTTTATTTGTCTTCTTTCACGAGTGTTGATGAAATAAATAAAGCTTTTAGACCAATTAATCAGTTTCCCAGTAGTTGTCCCATAACTATCTAATGCTTTCTTTAAACTCCTATAATCTTGCACTAAAGCCTTCCCCATAATAATAGAAACATCCACAAACTGTTGATGGGAGAATACTTGATCTGCTGAAGAAGGTTTCAACCCACAAAACTCCTCCTTCTCAACAAGCTTTCCAATGCATCTTCCTAGACATTCCACCATGATAATGAAAATAACTAGGGATAGAGGATCCCCTTGTCTGAGACCCCTTGAGGACTTGAATAAGGGGGAAGGAGACCCATTGATTAAGACAAAAAAATAAGCAGAAGAAACTAATTGCACAATAAGACTGATACTTCTAGAGTAGAAACCAAAAGCTGAGAGAACATCCATCATAAAATCCCAATCCACTCTATCATAGGATTTAGATAAGTCAAGCTTCAAAATAAAGCCTTCTTTTTTAGCACTAGATAGAGATTGAATATTTTCATTGACCGAAATTATCAAATCCAAGATTTGTCTCCTAGGGACAAAGCCACTTTGCTAGGGAGAAATGATAGAGGGAAGTAGCTTCAAGATTCTAGAAGTCAAAACCTTAGAGATGATCTTGTACAAAGAGTTGCAAAGGCTTATAGGTCTGAATAGATCCATGGAATCAACTCCCATCTTTTTGGGAATAAGGGCAATGAAAGTACCATTTAATTCTTTCAAAATTCTTCTAGCACCAAAAAACTCTTTCATAGCCCTGGAGACATCATCTCCAACAATATGCTAGTACATTTGAAAAAAGAATATGGGAAAACCATCCGGGCCTAGGGTCTTGTTACCTTCAAAGAAGTTGACAACTTTCAGAATCTCATCATTGGATGAGATAGAAATGAGATATGAGTTCTGATCCGCATCCAAGATAGAGGGGATGCAATCCATAAGGTCCTTTTGAGCTTGCAAATCTTAATTTTTTTTCTTAGAAAGGAGGTTGGAGAAAAACTCCATGGAAACCTTCCTCATATATTCTTCATCTTCAACAGTTCTACCATTAACTTTAAGTTGTGATATCCTATTGATGGCCTTGTGTTTTAAAGTGGACATCTGAAAGTATTTAGTATTTATGTCCCCTTCCTTCAACTAAACATTTCTTGACCTTTGTTTCCAAAAAGTTTCTTCTTTTTCTATTATGTCATGATATTTCATAAGAATCTCATCTTCAACATCTCTTGATACCTTAGTATAGCCATTATTCTGAATCGCATCCTGTATATCTTTCAGATCTAAAAGAATGGTGGCATTAGAAATAAAGATGTTCCCAAAGGATTCCATGTTCCATATTTTAACATTATCTTTCACAAACTTCAACTTTTTGACCACCTTATTGTTGGTGTAGTCACATAAATCTGTCCACTTAATTAAATGAATATTTAATATTTATTTGATTATTTAACCATCAATTAATAATTAATTAAATTAATATATTTAATTAATTCATCTTAACCCTCTTCTCCTATTAATTAAATAAATTATTCAATTTATTTGATTTAATTCACTTAACCAAATTCAGACCATTAATTAAATAAATAAATCATATTTATTTAATTAAAATATTCTCTCACATTTAAATAAATTAATATTTATTTAAATCCCCCAAAATCCCACCTCTCACATTTAAATAAATTAACATTTATTTAAATCACCTTTATCCTCTACCCACTTGTATTTTCCTACAAATGCAAGTTGCACAACTATTTTAAATAAATCATTTATTTAAATCACCTTTATCCTCTACCCACTTGCATTTTCCTACAAAAGCAAGTTGCACAACTATTTTAAATAAATTATTTATTTAAAATCCTATTTATCCTCACCCACTTGAAACCTTTAATGGTTTCCCTTAAAGTATTCAAACTTGATGGCTTCCTTCTATAGTCTTCTTAAAGACTTTAATGGTTTTTCTTAAAGTCTTCAAGCCTTTAATGGTTTCCCTCAAAGTCTTCAAGCATTTTAAATGCTTTATCTTCTTTTTCTCATTTAAATAAATTAATATTTATTTAAATATTTATCCAAATTCAACTTACACCATTTAATTGAAATAAATGATTTTATTTTAATTGAAAATACCAAAATTTCTCCCACTTGCATTTTCCTACAAAATCCACTTGTATGCCTAAACCCCTTCTAGATTCTTCTAAACCATTCCTAATTAGCCTAATCCATCCCCTAAATATTGTCACATTCCTAAGCAAATTGGAGTCACTTCTCAAAGACTCCAAAGTCTTTGAAAAGCAATTAATGCTTTGTGTGTTCAACAAATTAACCCTCAAAGTCTTGGATAACCTTTGAAAGCTTTCAACCTTTAACCACTTAATCCCCAAAGTCTCCAATAACCATTAATGGTTAATTCAACCCTCCCACATGGTTAAAACATTTGTTTTGACTCAACCTCTACCCAACCCAAAGGTCTCATCAGGCCATTAATGCTTTGACCATGATTATCTCTTAAACATTTGCACAAAGGTTTATCCTTGGATTAACTCTTAATCCAATGGGTAATCTTAATTTAGACTTGACCCTTACCTTCTAGATAACCATGAGGTCTTCTCAGGCCTTTAATGCCTCCAACCTCTTCTCTCAACCCAATCTTATGTTGACACTTGTCACCATTTTATTGGTGCCAATTGTGCACATGGATCCCCAACTTTCAAACTTGGCCCTTGATTAAACCATTCAATCTTAACCCTTCATTTCCCCATTTCTTCTATAAATAGAACCCTTCTCCTCAAGCAAAAAGAAGCATTTTAGAGTATTGTTGTTATACTGGCATTAGCATAGAGCTTTTTCATAGCATCACTATCTACTCTTGCATAGTATTTGCTTATCATATTCAACCATCTTGAATCTCCATATGGCATCCATGGCTAGTGCTAAAAGCTGAGAGCTACACTCATTTGGGACTTGGAGAGGAGAGAAACAAGGGAGAAGCATCAAAAGGCATCATGGAAGCATCTTAGGGAGGCTCTTCTCCTTTCTTTTATTTTGTTAAACTTCTTTCATGCTTTTTAAAATCTCTCTTGATATGTTTGGAATGGTTTTTAGTTCTTTGTTTTGTTTTTATGGTTGAAACTAACTTATTAACATTGAACTTTGTTGTTGCCTTGTCCCCATTTCCATGACATCATTTGGTGAACCTGACGTGAATCGAAGAGCAATCATTTTGAAGACTACTAACTTTTGAATGTTTTAATTGACACACAGGTCATTCTCTTGCATTTTTCTTCTCAATTTAGCACCTTCGCAAGTTGATACTTTAACGCTATTGTCTATAATGTTGCTCTTTCATGTTAAATAGCACTTCTGTTTTCACACAGAGTAGAGCTATTGTAACAAAGAGTTGTAAGAAAATTCCTTGTAACCGAAAAACAAAAATTTTAGGCTTGTAGAAGCCCACCAAAACATGCAGATTTTTCTAACTAATTATCTTTTGTGCAGGTTTTAACTAACCCCTACAATAGCATTATTTTTAGCAATTTTAGCTTAGGAAATAAATTTGTTCATATTGCTAACTTTGTCTTTCAAGTTAGGATAAAATAAATTCATTTTCCTTTTGGGTTAAAATCAACTACACTTTCATTTGGAGTTTTAAAAAGAACCATATCTTTCGTTTGGAGCTCTAAAAAAGAATCACACTTGTTCAAAGTTAAAAAGAATCACAAAAACAAACACGCAAATTTTTTGTTGCAAAGTTAGGAACAAATTCTTTTGGTGCTTAAAATCAACAAGGCAAATTTTATTTCTTGCATCAAGATAAAACTTACAATCCACACTTCCATTTTTGGTGCAAATAAAATTCACAATCAACTTGTCTCATTTTCAAAGCAATTTTACTTCATGCAAACGTGTTTTTCATTAAGTTGACCAGGATTTTCAAATTCTAGTTTACTCAAACAATTGCCTTTGAAAATTAAAAAGAACACCATGATTGTTGGAGCAACATCTCCAAATAGTTAGATCACATTGCAATGATAGATTAAAAAGAACAAGTGTTTTTCGTGCTTGGCACACTTGTGCAAAGAGTTGGTTGAGTGGTCCTACTTCTAACACACACTATCCTCTCCCTTGGCTCTCGTGGTCCTAGGTGCAAGAGAAAAGTGTTAGTAACGCTCAAATTTTATCTTTTTAAGAGAGGCCTGCCAAGGGATCGATACTCTTGGGAACGACCTCGAGCGGTAAATCCTTCGAGCCGCTATAGAAATCAGGTGAGAGTGAAAGCTGTAGCCTTGGGTATAGCTGTTCCTACAGTGTAACTGGCCGAAAGGACAAATGGGTCCCACCACCAGTTACAAGGCTCTTAAGTGAGTCACTACAGAATGAACTTATGTCCAAAGCCATCGAACATGACTAAACACCTTTAAGTAGTAGCCCACCTGTTCTATTGATTGAGGATATTTGAGGTATAATTTAGTGCAAGAGCATAGAAGGTTTTGCTCCCAAGATACTCACCATACATATTTCCTTGAGTAGAAACATAGCTTTTTGAAAAGTCACTTGTGGCTTGATAAAAGTGGTGACTCCCCCATCATAGGGATCATCTATTTGTTATGCTCGTGCAAGACTTAGTATATCACATCCTTACCTGCCACGGCGGGATTCATAAGGTATGTAGTACCAAAGTCGAAGAAATATCAAGATGTGGGCTAAATTTATCACAACTGACCATTTGACCTTAGGGATAAAAAGTGTTTGAAGTGTGTTCGTTTTACAGACCTAGTGCAAATTGAGCCGACTTCAGGCTTTGGAAATACACTTTAAAATAAATCTAAAGGAAGGGTCATATACAAGTCCAAAGATTGGGTTGATCTAGACCCATACTCATTTGTGCCTTTGGGGGCAACATTCTTGTGTTTGTGTGCTTGCTTTGTTTTCTTGTCAAAGAAAAATCAGCAAATCACTTTCAAAAACAAAGTACTCATCCAACATTTCTCAAAAACAACCAAACACATCAAAAACAAAGTACAAACAACAAAGAGTCAAATTTTATGACCATTCTTCACATCTTGCAAAAGAAGAAGTGTCATCAGAATATCAACTTAAGAAGGAGACCATTAAGCTCAAAGGCTTTGATCAAAAGGAGGAAATTCTTCTATCTCAATAAACAAATCTTTGTCTCACATAGAGTCTTTCTACATCGCATGCGTCTCTATCTTCAAGGTAAAACAAACGAATTTGATTCCGAATCATTGAACCGCAGAGCTTTTATGCAATATAGAGCTCTGAGTTATCACAAAAATCAAGGAGGAAAGATTAATCCCAACTTCTTCCCAAACATCTGTATCACCTACAACACAACTCGAGAAGTGCCACCAATGCCTGAAAGGGAAGAAGTAGAGTTTGTTCCATTTGTAACACAAAGTTTTTATTGAAGTTGAAAACAAAACATCCATCATCTCATTCATACATCATTATTCCATCATCAATTCATCCCAAAACTCTCAAAACATTAAGAGGTTCTTGTTCCAAGTTCTCTTTTAGATATTGCTTGAAATCAAACACATCACATCACTTTTAGATTGTTTCTACATCTAGGATAAGCTCATCCTAAGAGACACATCTACGCAGGTTAAAACTAGTTCATGAGTGAATCTTCTCATTACTAGGTAGTTCAATCTGTAACACATCTCAGATTTCTCTACACCTTATCACATCCAAACTCCTCAAACAAACAAGCAATTCAAAGAAGCAATTTCAGTTACATCTACCTCAAAGTGCTAGAGCTCTACATACAAACACAAATCACCAACCATCAATCTTTCATTTCATCAACAACTCATCATCATCTTCAATCAACTTCAAAACCAAACTTGTAAACAAAATGGCTCAAACCCGATCCCGATCAAGGCAACGAGAAATAGAAATTGAGGAAGAAGAGGACAACCTCAATGAATTTCAAGAAGCACTTGGAGGAAATGTGAATGACGAAAACCCAAGTACTCCCACTCCTGCAACAATAGAGAGGGCCCAGCATAACCCTCACTTCAACAGATTATTTGATGAAATATTAAGGAGCAATGGGGATGCTCACTTCTTAAAACTCGCTCAAGAAGGAGCCAAACTCCCCTCGGACTTTGATCTTGCCCAATTAAGACAAGCATCAGAAAGACAAAGTCACCATGAGGAGGAAAGGGGTAGAAATCACATCAGATATAACATTCCTCGAGGTAACCCACCACCTCCTCCTCCAAATGAAATAGAGATGTTGCGGCAACAAGTCGAGAATCTCGCCCAACAACTTCATAGTGGTGTTAAGACCAATCAATTCTCACTTAACAACATCTGTCCCTATCCTTTTGATAGGAATCTTTATATGCCACCCTTTCCACGCGGGTTCGAAACACCCAAATTTGAAAAATATAGAGGAAAGGGGGATCCCCGTGATCATGTCCGAGAATTTCATTCCGCTTGTCTTGAAGTGGCTTATGAGGACACATACCTAATGCGCCTTTTTCCCCAAAGCTTGGGAGGAACCACCACATCATGGTTTTCCCGACTACCAGGTGGCATTAGAACATTTGAGGAACTCATCCAGAAGTTCCTATCTCATTACTCTCATAACATTGAACGCGACATCACCATGGCTGATCTATGCAACACCAAACAAAAACCAGGTGAATTATTCTTAGTATTCCTACAACGATGGCGCCAAATGTCTAGCAGACATTCTCTTCAGTTACCTGAACAAGAACTAGTGGAAATTTTCATTTCCAACTTAAACGAAGAAATGGAATTTCACCTAGATGTCAAAGACACAGACTCCTTTAACGATATGATCACCAAGGGTATAAAATGTGAAAGGGCACTCATCAAGAAAGGACTCATCAAAATCTTTAATGAACCAAAAGATGGTCCTCGCCCGCGCTTCAATAGTGATAAACCAAACTTCTAGAACAAGAATAAAAATATCGTCAACGATGGGGTTGTGGATGCTCGAACTATCCAAAATGCACAACCTGTGGTTCGGTTTGCAGGACAAAATCCTCCACCTCAGAATAACACAAATGTTCCTCCTAATCAAGGTCGCATCACATCTCATGATGAACCAAGACCTCATCCACAAAAACAAAAACGCACATACACTCCCTTAGGGGAACCCATTGAAACAGTGTTGCGACAACTCCTTTCTCAGAATTTGGTCACTCTACCTAAACTATCCAACTATGAGCCTCATGTCAAACCAGCATGGTGGAGAGATACTGAACACTGTGAGTTCCATCAAGGACGAGGACACAAGACAAGTAATTGTCACCGATTGAAGGATCTCATTCAGGATCTTATTGATCAAGGAGAAATTGAAATTGAAGGACATGACCCAAAAACGACCAATAATGATCATCTCATGTTCAAGGATCCACTTCGATCACAAGATCAAAGGGGTCCTTCCACTTCCCGGCGAGGCACTGATACCACTGATTATACGCAGGCTGCGTATAACTACACTGTAAATCACCTATATGATGCCAGTGAACAAATTGCAACTATAACCTTCAAAAATCCCACCTCAAATTGCAATGTTGTTACATGTCGTGGCAAGGTCACCATCAAGGCAGCTCCACAGGGCACCACCTCCATCCCAAAGCAATATAATCTTGTGGATCAATTAGATAAAACGCCTGCGCTCATATCCATTTTAGAACTATTGCACCTATCGCCATCTCATAAAACAATCTTGGATCAAGCACTCCAAGAGGCGTCAGTCCCTGCAAACCTGAACACAGACCAATTTCAAGCCATGGTTGGAAATCTAAAGTCATCACCTTGTCTCACTTTTTCTGAAAGTGACAACTCTTCCTTCCAACAACCTCATAACGCTTCACTACACATTGAAGGCTTTATCAACCAACACAGGATCAAGCGAGTCTTGATAGATAATGGAGCAGGCCTAAACATTTGTACACTATAGTTGGTCACAGCATTGGGATATGCAATAGAATCAGTGGATCCTCGCAAGAAGATCACCATCAAGGCCTATGATGATGTAGAGCGTTCATCCAAAGGAGCGGTGGTGCTACCAATCCGAGTGGGCCCTGTGGTAAAACACATAATTTGTCAGGTTCTGGACCTTCCTCTGCCATATAATCTATTATTAGGAAGACCTTGGATACATGTCATGCAAGCCGTTCCATCTACCTACCATCAATGTATCAAGTTCCCACATAATGGTGCAGAGATCACAATCCTGGGTGATGCAAATCCCTTTGCATTTTGCCATAATATCAGCCATCAACCAGAAATTACTGTTCCTAATAATAGGGAAGCCATTTCCTCTACATCATATGTAAGTCCCACCTCGCTTGCCAGTTTGAACACCCCTATACCCAAGCAAGAAAAGCTTAAGATGAAAGTCGCAGAGGAAGGTCCTGGAGAATACAACTTAAGTCAGCTCTTTTGTGTGGGACAAATGCCCACTTCTCCTAGAACACATGGTAAACCACAACAGTTACTCCAGCAAACACTAATCACGCCTACATGTGCCTTGACGCCTTTCATCCTTGGAAAGAGTCAAGAGGAAGAGACACAAGATGAGGACATAGCGGAATGGATCTATAAAGATCCCATCACCACTGAAAAACTGCAAGTTACACTTCCTACAGAACAGTATGGTAAAGGCCTCCTCATTATGAAAAGAATGGGGTATGATGGCCAGAGTGCTTTGGGATCCTGCAAACAAGGACAACATGAACCGCTACTGCCAGAGTTCAAGCCCAAAGGTAATACAGGCCTAGGCTTTGAAAAAGAAGTCCTTCCTAAACTCAGATTCAAAGGCAAAACCAGCAAACCATTTTGCCCACCTACTGCAAAGAGGACACCTTTCATAATCAAAGCACCATCAAGCCATATCCCCACTACCCCATCGAGGCTCACAAACCCAACACCACCATCTATAATACCAAACATCCCACCAATCGAACCAATACTCCCATCCGCAGCACCCATCACATCAATAATACCAGTAGCAGCAGCAACTCTATCAAAACCCGCAGCAGCATCTATGGCATCGACAGTATTAGCAAAAGCAACTGAGTCAATATTACCACTACTCCTTGTGCCAGATTCCTTGATCACCACCAAACTTCCTACAACACCGATTACTACAAAGGTCCATAAATCAATCACGCCTGCAGTATTCAACTCCAGCGACATCCCAGTATGGTATAGCAATCGGATGCTAGAAAGTGATTCAGAGACTGACTCACATGAGTGGGAATTTGATTCTGTACAGCTTAACACTTCAGATGAGGAAGACACGTCACCACCTCCGCCACGCAAAGACATTCCTGTTTACGGAGAAGCACAGATAAAGACCACTTGGGTACCTGAGCTGGAAACATCTTCCACAGACCCTACGTCTCATCCTATGCCGGATTCTAATAGGGAGAGTACCATCAATGACCTTCACCACACTATCTTAACCCTCACTGATACATCTCCCGCACTTAACTTAATCGATGAAGTAATGCCCATTATCCACCCTAAACTCATCGAATGGAACCAACCAAATCCCCCATGTCTTGACCTCTTCCAAAATGATGAGGCTATCATTGACTTTTTGGAATTAAGGGATAATCTACCAAGCGGGGATCACAAAGCTGGATTCGCCATTGAACTTAATAGCGCAGCCTACTTTGGGGCGGATGCCAAACCCTTCAGCTGCAAAAATATATAACAATAAAACATGGATCTTCCAGTGAAAACCACACTGTGGCACTGTTTGATCTGACAAAAGTAAAAAGAAAGAGCGTATCCAATGGTAAAAACCTCTCTGAGGTGCCTGCAGATTAAGGGTTTGACATTCTCCCTGCTAGTACACAACAAGAACGATCAACGATTCTTATCGAGGAAACCAATGAATACAATGTGGGGACTCCTGAAAATCCTCATATTATACATCTGGCATCTCTTCTCACTCGAGAGGAACAACCTACATTTATAGAGTTCTTCTTGCAGCGTCAGATCAACTTTGCATGGTCATATGCAGACATGCCTGGACTTGATCCTGATTTAGTCATGCATCACCTCGTCGTAGCAGAAGGAGCCAAACCTGTCAAGCAGAAGCTTCGTAAGATGCATCCCCAGATTGCAGTGCTAGTCAAAATAGAACTCAAGAAACTCCTAGATGTTGGTTTCATTAGACCAATTGATTATGCAGAATGGATCTCCAACATCGTGCCAGTTGGCAAACCAAAAGGGGGCATCCGCATTTGTACAGACTTCAGAGATTTGAATAAGGCATGTCCTAACGATGACTTCCCTCTACCAAATATCGACATCATAGTAGATTTGACAGCAGGACATGCCATGCTTTCACTCATGGATGGCTTTTCAGGATACAATCAAATAAAGATCGCACCAGAGGACCAACATAAGACAACCTTCACATGTCCATGGGGCACATATTGCTGGAATATAATGCCTTTTGGTCTAAAGAATGCAGGAGCGACCTATCAAAGAGCAATGACCACCATCTTCCATGACATGATGCATACTATAATGGAAGATTATGTGGATGAATTACTAGCAAAATCACTTACTAGAGAAGGACATCTTCACATCTTAGATAAAATCTTTGATAGACTGGAACAATACCATGTTCGACTCAACCCAAAGAAATGTGTCTTCGGAGTGACCTCCGGGAAGCTTCTAGGATACATTGTCTCAAGCAAAGGCATTGAGGTCGATCCAGCAAAGGTTAAAGCAATCATGGACATGCCACCTCCAAAGAATATCAGTCAGCTAAGAACACTACAAGGACGGCTTCAATCTATCCGCAGATTCATTGCACAATTGGCTGATAAGTGTCACCCATTCACACACCTGCTACACAAGAACATCCGCTTTCAGTGGGATGACAGATGCCAGCAAGCATTTCAGGCGCTTAAAGACTATCTCATGAATCCACCATTGCTGATGCCACCAGATCCAAGTAGACTGTTGTTACTTTATATCTCAGCGACAAGTACAGCATTAGGTGTATTATTGGCACAACATAATGCAGAAGGCAAAGAGTGTGCTGTTTACTACATCTCTCGCACACTGGTTGGCTATGAACTCAGTTACACACCTATTGAGCGAGCTTGCCTAGCAGTAATCTTAGCAGCCACTAAATTGCGACACTATCTGTTGACACACAAGGTACAACTCATTGCAAAGATTGATCCACTCAAGTATTTACTTAGCAAAGCAGCATTGACAGGTCGCTTAGCCAAATGGGTGATGATTCTAAGTGAATTTGATATTGAGTATGTGGACCATAAAGATATCAAAGGTCAGGTTATTGCAGATTAGTTGGCCGATGCACCTCTCATAGGTGATCATCCTCTCATTTCCAATTTTCCAGATGAAGAGATATTCATGATTACAGAAGCACAGTCATGGAAATTATACTTTGATGGTTCATACACTAGGCACGGCTCGGGGGCAGGCATTCTGTTTATCACACCTCAAGGTGATAGCATCCTGAAGTCTTACAGGCTCACATTTCCATGCACAAACAACATAGCAGAGTATGAGGCCTTGATCACAGGACTCAGATTAGCCATACAATGGAAATTAAAAGAATTGCAAGTATATGGCGATTCCCAACTAGTCATTCGACAAGCAACAGATGAGTATCAGACCAAAGATGATAAACTCATGCCATACAAGCACATGGTGGACAATCTAAAGACATCATTTACTACTACCACTTTTGAGCAGATACCAAGAGATCAGAATCGAGCTGCTGACGCTATGGCTACCATCGCATCTCTACTAGATCTTCCACAAAATTCAACACGCTACGAGTTCTTGGTAGAACAACTTTGGATCCCCACTTATGATATCCCCGAATCTGAAATGATATGTTGCCTTGTTGGTTCTGAATCCCCATGGTACGGTGAGTTCTACACCTATCTCCATGATCACACCCTTCCTCCCAACCAATCAAATAACCAACGTAAAACCTTCATTCGCCAAACTGCTCGATATACCATTATTGCCGAAACCCTATACCGACGCGGTCTTGATGGTACTCTCCTTCGATGTCTAGAACAATGTGAGATAACAAAGGCTTTGGAAGAGGTACATGAAGGAATTTGCGGGACTCACTCAAGTGGTCCATCACTAGCCAAGAAGATCATGAGAGCTGGATACTATTGGCCATCTATGGAAAAGGATTCCTACTACTTTGTCAGGAAGTGCAAAAAATGTCAAGTTCATGGCGACCTAATACATGCACCAGCTCAAGAACTGCAACCAATCACAACACCATGGCCTTTTTTTCAATGGGGTCTTGATCTTCTGGGTAAAATCCATCCATCTTCATCCAGTGGCCATAAATTCATTATTACCGCCACTGAATATTTCACCAAGTGGATCGAAGCTGTTCCACTTACCCAAGTCATCGGCAAGCAGATCGCCTCATTCATCCTCAATTACATCATCTGCTGGTATGGTGTGCCCATGTCCATTGTCACAGATAACGGTCTTCCTTTCAAAAATCAAGATGTTCGTGAGCTTTGTGAGAAATTTCATATCCAACACCGCTTTTCCACTCCCTATTACCCACAAGGCAATGGTCAGGCCGAAGCATCCAATAAAAACATATTGAGGATCCTAAAGAAGACAGTCAATGATGCCGGCCGTGATTGGCATGTTCAATTGAATCCAGCGCTATGGGCATATCAAACTAGCATTCGGACCCCTACAGGTGCAACTCCTTATTCATTGGTCTATGGTGCTGAAGCTATCTTACCTATTGAGGTCGAGATACCATCCTTACGAGTTTCATTGCACAATCTCATCGATGATGAAGCATACAGAGTATCTCATCTTCAGGACTTAGAGTTACTAGATGAGAAGCGACAAGCTACATACAATCACCTCAAAGCCTATCAGCAGCGCATGAGTAGAAGCTACAATCACCGAGTTAGATCTCGTACATTTGAGGTAGGTGATCTTGTTCTTCGAGAAAATCCTCGCAACCAACCAAACAGAGAACATCAAGGCAAGTTTGAATCAAACTGGTTGGGCCCATATGTTGTCACTGCTGTATTCAGGTCCGGGGCATATCAGTTGGCTACATCAGATGGAGAATCGCTCACAGATCCAATCAATAGCATGCACCTCAAACGGTTTTATACCTAAGGTATACAGAGCATCAGGCTCCCCTACATATCAGAAAATATCAAAAAAAAACATTTAGAAAATGTCCTAAAGAAAATACAAAAACATTCAATAAAAGTAAAGAAAAATCATGCATACAAACGGTGAACAACCACTCCGGTTGCACCTTGGGTAAGTGCGATGGTGAAAACCTGGCAAACAGACGCCACTCGTAAGGGCTATGGCTCCATTATCTTTTTAGACATGTTGCGATCACATTTACTTCATACATACATCCATCCATCCAAAGCCATGGCTTGTTATTCATCTGTCATTAAGAAAGTACTCCATGCGTCTAGCATCCCACCTTTTCATAGTCAAGTCTAAAAACTGGGGGCAATACCCTTAACCTATTGATGGAAGTGGATTCTACATTGTCTTATGTGTCATTACGCTCTTCATTCAGGCAATCATCAAAAATATCAAAAACATTCAAAAATGTCCCAGAAAATATCAAAAACATTCACAAACAATACAAAATCCAAAAACATTCAAAAATGACTCACAAAATCCACAAACATTCAAAAACTATTACACAAAATCCAAAAACATCGGAAAAACCATCGAAAATCACCCAAAAATATGACAACACCTTGTACATATTCATCTGATCAGATACAAAACAAACATTGACAAAATACTCACACAAATGACCACTTATCACTCGACCAATACAATCAACATCAACAATCCAAACTGTCTTAAACAAGGATGCATCCTTCCTTATCAAAACAAAGACAAGATGACATTTTCTTTGACAAGAAAATTATGTTAAGCTATCAAATACTTGGTTGATTTGTGAGTACAATCGTTTGTTTATCTGTATTAGGATCTTTCAGCATTGTTTTGTATCGTTTGCGCATTACTTCCGATGAAGTTCTGGGGCATGTACTAATGGTGTCTACATGGGAAGTTCACTAGGCTACGTGATCTTATGCAAAATGCAGTCATAGATCATTACGGCTTGCTGACTACAGCGTATACCTTGACCATATGAGCATGAACCATTACCAAGGATCCATATTCTTTATTCTTTATGTATATATTGTTTGTTTGCAGGTACAATTCTCTTTCTTTGGTTCCTCCTACCTCATCCAAACTGGATAAAGGTTTTATTTCTTAGTACGGTATGCACTTGTCTCAGGATATGATCAGCCTAAGATCAAGGAGGACGATCCAAGTCATGCATGAACGGAGATAATCCTTGTCTGTTCCGCAAGCAATACTCAGGTCAACTTGATCCATTATATCAAGTTGCTTGTATTAACTTGCTATATCAAATCCATGTAAGAAATACTCTGGTCATCTTGAATCATTATGTCAAGATGCTTGTATTCTCTTACAACATTTTAAAGCTCAATGACGAAAAATAAAGCACTATGGATCGTCATCTCATCTCATCTGTATATATTGCATTTCGTTGCATTCCACCCATCCATACATTCATAATAGATACATATCATGCATACATAGTCATAATAATGCATACTCTATTTTCCTCTTCTTCCATAGGAATGAGTCATAGGTCCTCCATTTCTTCTAACATCGAACCCCCCCAACCCTCCCCATCTCAATAATCAACATCACATATCCTTCATCGTGTCCCAATCAACCTAATCAAGCCACGTTCATCACCATCCATCTCTAAATAGGAGGGATTGTGTTTCCTATCCAAAGTCATCCAATAAGCCAAGCAAGTTACTCTCTCTGCACAGGTACATCGACTCCCACACACCTAGACTATCAACAGATACTCTGATCACGTATCTTCAGGTCTCAACAGGTAATCGATTATGGTAATCCTAGACTACATCAGGCATTTATCATAATGACCTAGTCTCAACGGGGCTGCCATGATTCCCCACAACCATCCATCACGCGCACATACTATCAATTGATCAACCAATCAAACACAATCCAATGGACAATTACATCAATTGTCTACGTCTCAACGAGTGTTTTGCTTCATATACCTTGACTTCATCGGGCAATTATATCAATTGTCTAAGTCACATTAGGTCACTTTGATTCACTTACTCAGACTTTATCATGTCCAAGCGACCAACTGACATCAACTGTCACGCTTTGACTTGACCGGGGCAATTCAACCGATTGCACTAGATTGTCCAACCAATTTTGATCAATTGTATAGCATCAATCAAAACCCCACACTACATCTGCTATGTATCTCTTGCATGACCTCAGGGTACTCGCTGGCTTGTTGTTTCTTCATATTCACTCCATTTTCTCCCATTCTTTCATCATTAGTTCTAATTTCTTCTATTCTACCTCCCCTCCACTTTGCATTCTTTTTCGAGAGATCGCCCGATTTTTCAAAACAAAATTTGGCCCATCTCTCGAGGGGGCATACCACCCATTAAATTTACATTTTATGGGGCATTTCTTCACACCTATTTTTCTTTCTTTGAAACGACGCGATAAACTGCACCATCTCAAAGAGGGGCAAATGTAGTCACATAAATCTGTCCACTTAATTAAATGAATATTTAATATTTATTTGATTATTTAACCATCAATTAATAATTAATTAAATTAATATATTTAATTAATTCATCTTAACCCTCTTCTCCTATTAATTAAATAAATTATTCAATTTATTTGATTTAATTCACTTAACCAAATTCAGACCATTAATTAAATAAATAAATCATATTTATTTAATTAAAATATTCTCTCACATTTAAATAAATTAATATTTATTTAAATCCCCCAAAATCCCACCTCTCACATTTAAATAAATTAACATTTATTTAAATCACCTTTATCCTCTACCCACTTGTATTTTCCTACAAATGCAAGTTGCACAACTATTTTAAATAAATCATTTATTTAAATCACCTTTATCCTCTACCCACTTGCATTTTCCTACAAAAGCAAGTTGCACAACTATTTTAAATAAATTATTTATTTAAAATCCTATTTATCCTCACCCACTTGAAACCTTTAATGGTTTCCCTTAAAGTATTCAAACTTGATGGCTTCCTTCTATAGTCTTCTTAAAGACTTTAATGGTTTTCCTTAAAGTCTTCAAGCCTTTAATGGTTTCCCTCAAAGTCTTCAAGCATTTTAAATGCTTTATCTTCTTTTTCTCATTTAAATAAATTAATATTTATTTAAATATTTATCCAAATTCAACTTACACCATTTAATTGAAATAAATGATTTTATTTTAATTGAAAATACCAAAATTTCTCCCACTTGCATTTTCCTACAAAATCCACTTGTATGCCTAAACCCCTTCTAGATTCTTCTAAACCCTTCCTAATTAGCCTAATCCATCCCCTAAATATTGTCACATTCCTAAGCAAATTGGAGTCACTTCTCAAAGACTCCAAAGTCTTTGAAAAGCAATTAATGCTTTGTGTGTTCAACAAATTAACCCTCAAAGTCTTGGATAACCTTTGAAAGCTTTCAACCTTCAACCACTTAATCCCCAAAGTCTCCAATAACCATTAATGGTTAATTCAACCCTCCCACATGGTTAAAACATTTGTTTTGACTCAACCTCTACCCAACCCAAAGGTCTCATCAGGCCATTAATGCTTTGACCATGATTATCTCTTAAACATTTGCACAAAGGTTTATCCTTGGATTAACTCTTAATCCAATGGGTAATCTTAATTTAGACTTGACCCTTACCTTCTAGATAACCATGAGGTCTTCTCAGGCCTTTAATGCCTCCAACCTCTTCTCTCAACCCAATCCTATGTTGACACTTGTCACCATTTTATTGGTGCCAATTGTGCACATGGATCCCCAACTTTCAAACTTGGCCCTTGATTAAACCATTCAATCTTAACCCTTCATTTCCCCATTTCTTCTATAAATAGAACCCTTCTCCTCAAGCAAAAAGAAGCATTTTAGAGTATTGTTGTTATACTGGCATTAGCATAGAGCTTTTTCATAGCATCACTATCTACTCTTGCATAGTATTTGCTTATCATATTCAACCATCTTGAATCTCCATATGGCATCCATGGCTAGTGCTAGACGCTGAGAGCTACACTCATTTGGGACTTGGAGAGGAGAGAAACAAGGGAGAAGCATCAAAAGGCATCATGGAAGCATCTTAGGGAGGCTCTTCTCCTTTCTTTTATTTTGTTAAACTTCTTTCATGCTTTAAAATCTCTCTTGATATGTTTGGAATGGTTTTTAGTTCTTTGTTTTGTTTTTATGGTTGAAACTAACTTATTAACATTGAAATTTGCTGTTGCCTTGTCCCCATTTCCATGACATCAGTTGGTATTTTGGTATGGTTTTGTCATTGATGTCAACACCTACTAATACACCTACTTCGGAGATCCAGCAACATTCATCGGCTAGCAGTAAATTGTGCAATAGTTACTGGTATATGGTTCACGGACAAGATATATTGTTCACCGGTACCTGGAATGATATGGAAGACACTTGGTAATGTCGAAGACATCATGTGGACATTCTATTTTGAAGAAATAATCATTTGTATATTCATATTTGCATATTTTCTTTTACCGACAAATAGGTCCAGGTTATCTAGGGTTACACCGACAAGTTTATCTTTTCCAGATCAGCATGGCATGCTATGGAGATGATTTATTATTGTTGAAAATGCATTAAGCCAACATGTTCAATCGGTTATTGCATCGGATATTATATTGTATGCAAAATATTTTTATTGTAATATCTTGTAGAGCGGACCTACTAAAATTGGTCTTAGGGTATGGTATAAATGTAAGATCTTATTTGTAAGATCAAGTGTGGAATGCGAAAAAGAATTAAGTAAAGGTATATGCGAGATCAAGCAGGGATATACATGAAGAAATCATTTGAAGGTGAAGTTAGGTTTTTGTAAAAGCATATCAGCATTACACTGATACTAAATTCAGCATATGAAGATGCTATTTTGTGCAGTACATTCTTATTGGATTTAACCATCCAACTGTAGTCAGTGTGACTCCCATTTTGTGATTGAGTAGTGAGCTCTAGGCTGTTGGCCTTTCTACATGTGCAGACCCCATTTATGTACACTTACTATCTGCAGTAGTATCATCTGATTGTGGGTAAGGTTTCCCACTATGGTTTTTCCCCTTACAGGGTTTCCACATACAAATATTGGTGTCATGTGTTGTGGATGACTTTATGTTTATGTTTCATGTATTAATCCTTACCAGTATAGCAATTTACTATTAACACTATCTACCAGCATACTTAACTGGTTTACCGGTATTAAGCATTAAGTTGGCTAATAAGTTTTTTGTTTGAATTTATTTGGCAGCTGATTCACCCCCCCCCCCTACCTCTTAGTTGTCACTGAGACCTAACAATTGGTATCAGAGGCTAGTCCTCTTTTGCAGAAGTTTAACAACTTGAGGAGATCCAATGTCTACTAATTATTTCAGGAAGGACAGTCCTAAACTTGATGGAACCAACTATGGGATATGGAAGTTTAGGATGGAGACACATCTGAACTGCATCGGCAAAGACATCTGGGAAGTTACAAAGAATGGTTATACTACTGTTGTAGCTAGTCAAACTACTCGAACTACTTTAGTCAAAGATGAAGAGAATGATTACAAGGCAAGAGAAGCACTTTTGAGTGCATTATCATATCAACAAATCATGGGATTATCAGACAGGTCTACTGCTAAAGCTATTTGGGATCACTTGGAAACACTGAATGAAGGAGATTCCATAGTCAAAATTGCAAAACTTGAAAGCTTCTGAGTCAGGTATGAACATTTGAAAATGGAAGAAGATGAAAGGATTTCTTCTTTTATGGAAAGAGTAAATGAAATTGTTTTGGGTATTAAATGTTGTGGAGGAACCTTGAGTGAGGATGAAATTGTTTCAAAAATCTTAAGAGGTTTTCCATTGGCATATAAAATGAAGGTTACTACTATAAATGAGTTGAGAACAATGCCTAATACATCACTAACTAGGGATACATTGATTGGAAAACTTTCAGCCTTTGAAATTGAGGAATTTGGTCATGTTGCTACTATAAAGACTGATTTGGGCTTTAAAGCATCAACATCAACTACTCCATCATTTGACAAATCAAAGTGGAGAGCCTTTTAAGAAAGAGAACTTGAAGAATCCAGAACGGAGAATGAAGAGCTTGAAGAACTTGAAGCACTATTTGCAAGGAAAATGCCAAAAGGTCCAATTGGAAGTAAGTATGAAGGTAAAGCACCCTTTAAATATTTTAATTGTAATAAGTGTAGCTAGGAAATCGGAAATCATCACAAACAATATAAACATACTAATCATTAGCTCAATCATGAAAACTCATTGCAACAATCTATCCTAAACACATTCAATAGAGACATAAAGATAAAACATTCAAAAGTAAATACTATGCAAACCATATGCAGATTTGAATGCTTCCTTCATGCGGCTCCATTGTTCTTCTTTCCTCTTCAAATAGTTTGGTTGTGGATCTCACCTACAAATGCACACACATAATTGAAAGCAAGTAGACAAGATTATTGATCAAGAGTACCCGAAATGTGATTGATTAGAAATTCGATAATCTGGTTAGGGGTTTGATTGAAGAAATTCATCCAATTTATAGACAAATTGGAGAGATGGATCAAATTAGCATGATTCAATTCAAATGGAAATTGCAAATCAATTATGTCAATTATGACAAATTATGACAAATTATGCACTTTCTATGCAAATTTTGTTGATTGACAAATTATGACAACTTCTATGTCAAAAATTGATTGATTGTCAATTATGACAAATTGACATGTCATTTCCGTGAATTTAGGAGAGAAATAGGAGGAATTGAATTAGAAATTAGGAAAATTAGAAAATTGGGAAAAATAGAAAATTGATGAAAATTAGGAAATTAAGTGAATTAATTAATAATTTTTCATTTATTAATTAATTCACAAAGAGAGGAATTATTAGCCAATTAAATGAACATTTAATTGTGATGAGAAGACTTAGGATAAATAATTAATTTATTAATCCTAGAGAGAGAAATGACAAACAAGGTTAAATGATTAAATCATGAAACCCTAGAAGATGAATTAACAATGCAAGAACGACAATTAAGTCTTGATATAAAATTGATTTGATGTCGATCATGATTTTAAATTGATAAATGATTTGATTGAGAAAATGCGCCAATTGACGAGGAACAATGACAAATTGATCCAAATTGACATAATTGAGACAAACAACGATTGATGACAAATCGATCGCAAAATGACAAGATTGACAAGAGGACAAGGATCGATGACAAAATAGATTGCAAACGACAATATTGAAAATGACCACGATTGATGACAAATCGATTGCAAAATGACAAGATCGAACATGACAATGACCGATGACAAATCGATCGTTAAATGACAAGATTGAAAATGATAAGGATTGATGATAAATCGACAAGATTGATAAGAGTACAACGATCGATGACATATCGATCGCAAGATTGACAGGAGGACAAAACCCTAATTAGGATTGATGATGTCCAAAATGATGACAAATAAGCATGCACATTGATGCAATAGGATAAGATCGATCAAAATCATGACTGGATAGTGTTGTTGACAAGACCAAATTTGAGAGTGAGACGAATGAAGAATGTAGAAGAATGACTTGATGCTCACAAATCATAAAGACAAAGTATGAATCATAGGAGAAATGTTAATGTGACACAAAAACCTAAAATGAGGCAATGCGCAAATGTTAAAGTATGACTCCGCAAGCATTGACCATTTTTAGGTGTCTACAATAAGATTGGTCGTATGGCTTCAAGATGCCCTGATAGACATGCTAGACTAAGAGAAGAGGCTAGAAGAACATACAAGCCTAATCCTAATTATTAGAGATATAGATTTAAGAAGAACAAAGATAAATCTTGTTACATTGCTGATGAAGGTGTGACTGATGATTCTGATGAGGATCTAGCGGACAATGGATGGTTTTTTGTTGCTATAATAGAAGATCAACTGGCGCCTACTACTCAACCGGCAGAACAAGCCCTAGCAGCTAAAGTTGAAGCAAAGGATGAATGGATCATTGACTCGGGATGCTCACATCATATGACTGGAGACAAAGGTAAATTCTTGAACTTTTAAGAATACAATGGAGGTTTAGTAAGATTTGGAGATGACAAAGCCTATTCAATCAAAGGTAAGGGCTCAATATCTCTTGATGTTAAACATAACACTGACAATGTCTACCATGTTAAAGGATTAAAGTATAATCTTTTAAGTGTTGGTCAATTAGTTGAGAAGGGATTTCAGTTACAATTTAAAAATGGAAAATGCAAAATCATGAATAGAACTGGTTTGGATATTGCAACCGGTAATCAGACTAGAGGCAATATCTTTCATTTGAATAATAGTGAAAAGGCATGCTTAATTGCACACATAGATGAAAGTTGGTTATGGCATAAGAGACTATGTCATGTAAACTTTGATTGCATGGTAAAAATTTGTACTTCTAAGGTAGTTAGAGATGTACCTAAAATTGTGAAACCTCAGAATGCAATTTGTAAGGAATGTCAATTTGGAAAACAAGTTAGAGCTAGTTTCAAAAGTATTCCAGAAAAATCCAATAATGCTCTTGACTTAATTCACACTGATTTATGTGGTCCAGCTAGAACTAGAAGCTTACAAGGTGATAGATATTTCATGCTAATTATTGATGATTATTCTAGAATGTGTTGGGTTACTTTTCTCTGAGAGAAATCAGAAGCACTTGGAAAATTCAAACTATTCAAAGCAATGGTTGAAAATGAAACCGTTAAGAAAATCAAATGTTTAAGATTAGATCAAGGAGGAGAATTCACATCTAAGGACTTTAATACACTCTGTGAAGTGAATGGAATCAAAAGACAGTTATCAGCACCTCGGACACCACAGCAGAATGGAGTAGTTGAAAGGAAAAATAGAACTATCTTGGATGCAGCTAGAAGTATGTTATCTAAAGAAAATCTACCACATGTGTATTGGAGAGAGGCAGTAAGCACTACTGTCTATACATTCAACAAAGTTCACATCAAAGGTGAAACTGGTAAGACCCCTCATGAACTATGGTTTGGTAATACTCCTACTCTTAAGTATTTTAGAAATTTTGGAAGTAAATGTTATATTAGAAGAGATGAGTATATTGGCAAATTTGATCCTAGAAGTGAAGTTATATTTCTTGTTTATTCATCTAAGAGCAAGGCATATAGATGTTTTAATAAAAGATTGCAGAAAATCATTGAAAGTACAAATGTAAAGATTGATGAACAATTCAGAGGAACTTCAAGGTATATAGACTCTGAACCGGCAACAAAAATTGTGACAAATGAACCTCTACTGAATCCATCGGTATAGAATGAAGATCCAGTTACCTCGGTATCATCAGAAGATTCCACAATAATTGAAGAACAACAACAAACCAAGACACCCCGGTATGTAAGATTGAATCATTTTGAAGATCAGATAATTGGAAACAAATTTAAAGGGGTTATGACAAGAGGAATATTGGCAAATGAAGAGGTATGTCTTATTTCTCAAATTGAACCATCATCTATCAATGAGGCATGTGAAGATAAATTTTGGATTAAAGCTATGGAAGAAGAATTAGGACAAATTGAGAAGAATAATACTTGGACATTAGTTCCCCAGCCTAAAGATAAAAATGTAATTGGAACTAAATGGGTATTTAGAAACAAACTTAATGAAGATGGTAAGGTTGTCAGAAATAAAGCAAGACTAGTGTGTAAGGGATATTCTTAGAAAGAAGGAGTTGATTACAATGAAACCTTTGCATCAGTAGCCAGAATTGAGGCAGTTAGATTATTCTTGGCTTTTGCAGCTCACAAGGATTACAAAGTTTATCAAATGGATATTAAATGTGAATTTTTGAATGGAGCTCTTGAAGAAGAAGTCTATATTGAACAATCTAATGGATTTTCCTTGACAGATGACAATGATATGGTTTGCAGGTTAAGAAAAGCTCTGTATGGATTGAAACAAGCCCCAAGAGCTTGGTATGCAAGGTTGGATAAGTATCTTTTCAAGATTGGTTTTACTAAAGGAAATGCAGATAGCAATTTATACTACAAAGTAACTAATGATGACATCTTAATTATTGAAGTATTTGTTGATGATATAATCTTTGGAGGAGAAGATGGATTATGTAAGGAATTTTCTCTTGAAATGCAACAAGAATTTGAAATGTCTATGATTGGAGAAATAAAATTCTTTTTAGGTTTGCAAATTTCTCAGACTGATAAAGGTATATTTTTGAGTCAATCCAAGTACTTGAAAGAATTACTAAAGAAATTTGGGATGGAGAACTCTAAACTGGTAAGCACACCTATGACTACAAATGATAAATTATCTCAAAGGGATGAATCTACACTTGTTAATCCAACTAGATACAGATCTATGATAGGAGGTTTACTGTATTTGACACAAACCAAGCCTGATATTATGAATGCAGTATGTATTGTTTCTAGGTTTCAGAGTAATCCTAGGGAAAATCATGAATCAGCAATAAAAAGGATTTTTCGATACCTATAAGGCATAGGAAATCTTGGATTATGGTATCCTAGAGATGAAAACTTTGATCTATGTGCATACATAGATGCAAATTGGGCAGGAGATGTAGATGATAGAAAGAGCACCACTGGAGGAGCATTCTTTCTTGGAAAGAGATTAGTTTCTTGGTTGAGTAAGAAACAACGTTGTGCATGTTTATCAACACCAAAATCAAAATATGTTGCAGCAGCAACTAATTGTACACAAGTATTATGGCTTAAGCAAATGTTGAAGGACATAAAGGTAAAATGCAAGGAACCAATTACTATATACTGTGATAACACTGCAGCAATTGATATATCTAAGAATCCGGTATTACATTCTAAAACAAAACATGTTTCTATCAAACTAAATTTTCTAAGGGAAAAAGTTGAAGAAAAGGAGATAAAACTGGTTTATGTGAATACTAAAGAACAGCTTGCAGATATTTTCACAAAACCTTTACCTAAGGAGACTTTTGAGTATCTCAGAGATCAGCTTGGAGTCATACCACCACTGGTAGAGACTTAGACAGTTGATGATTGTCATCAACCAACAGAATTAAAAAGACAAATCTTTTATTTTGGTATTTGATGAGGAAGCTACTTCTCAGGAGGGGTAGTTGGTATATTGAATTGGTTGGTATTTTGACTTTGGTATTTGATGTCAAAGGGGTAGAGATATCTATGGAAAAACACATTATCTTGATGCCAAAGGGGGAGAGATTTTGAAAAACACATTTAAGGAGAAATTAGTATGAGAGATTGGTATTGTTACTCCTAGGGGGAGAAATGGAGATTGTTAGTTTTTGTATTTGGCATTTCTGTTTTGGTACTTTGATGGTTTTTCCATCTTGTGTTGCCATCAATGCCAAAGGGGGAGATTGTTGGTATTTTGGTATGGTTTTGTCATTGATGTCAACACCTACTAATACACCTACTTTGGAGATCCAGCAACATTCACTGGCTAGCAGTAAATTGTGCAACAGTTACTAGTATATGGTTCACCGGTACCTGGAATGATATGGAAGACACTTGGTAATGTTGAAGACATCATGTGGACATTCTATTTTGAAGAAATAATCATTGATATATTCATATATTCATATTTTCTTTTACCGGCAAATAGGTCCAGGTTATCTAGGGTTACACCGACAGGTTAACCTTTTCGAGATCAGCATGGCATGCTATGGAGATGATTTATTATTGTTGAAAATGCATTAACCGATATGTTCAATCGGTTACTACATCAGATATTATATTGTATGTAAAATGTTTTTATTGTAATATCTTGTAGAGCTGACCTACTAAAATTGGTCTTAGGGTATGGTATAAATGTAAGATCTTATTTGTAAGATCAAGTGTGGAATGAGAAAAAGAATTAAGTAAAGGTATATGTGAGATCAAGTAGGGATATACACAAAGACATCATTTGAAGGTGAAGTTAGGTTTTTGTAAAAGCATATCAGCATTACACCAGTACTGAATCCAACATATGAAGATGCTATTTTGTGTAGTACATTCTTATTGGATTTAACCATCCAACTGTAGTCAGTGTGACTCCCATTTTGTGATTGAGCAGTGAGCTCTAGGTTGTTGGCCTTTCTACATGTGCAGACCCCATTTATGTACACTTACTAGCTATAGTAGTATCATCTGATTGTGGGTAAGGTTTCCCACTGTGGTTTTTCCCCTTACAAGATTTCCATGTACAAATATTGGTGTCATGTGTTGTGGATGACTTTATGTTTATGTTTCATGCATTAATCCTTACTGGTTTACCGGTATTAAGCATTAAGTTGGTTAATAAGTTTTGGGTTTGAATTTATTTGACAACTGATTCAGCCCCCCCCTCTCAGTTGTCTCCAGGACCTAACACTTATACATAGCATTACCTTCAATTCTAACCTGCCACCATTCCTTGATTTTCCTTCCATATCTAGTTGTTTAGTCCACATTCTCTCAAATCTATAAGCAAAGTGTCTTCTTCCCTTCTTGGCATCAGCTGTTAAGGAAATAGGATAGTGATCTAATCATGCCCTTATGTGAGCTGATAAAGAACAAAAGTAAAAATTAAACCAATCCAGAGAAATAAGAGCTCTATCAAGCCTGACCTGAATTAGGTCCTCACCACTCCTTCTATTAGTCTAGGTGTATTTAAATCCTTGCAAATATAGGTCATGGAGAGAATTATTATTGATGAAGTCCATTAAATCCAATCTACTATCCAAATTAGTTTGTCTCCCTCCTTTTTTTAATTTTCCTTCAAAGGGGTATTGAAGTCCACCATAATCATCCATCCATCTTCAGCAAACCTACTTCTAAACAAGGATAACCTTTTCTAGAAATCACTTCTGCTAGTCTTAGTGCTAGAGGAATACACATTAGTTAAGACCCATGAAGTACCCTCTTTCAAATGCTTAAATCTAATACAAGCCAGATTGTTATTCTGAATCAACACTTCTCCCTCTACATTATTTTTATTCCAAAAAGTAACAATACCTCCTAAAGCTCCTTCTAAACTACCACCACTAACTCCTCCATTATTAAACATTTTCAAGCCTTCAACCTTATCCTGAGAAATTTTAGTTTCTTGAATCAAAAAAATATCCAGATTTTTGTCTCTAATCATACTTTTAATTAAATCATGTTTGTGAGGATTATTCAATCCTCGAGTATTCCAGGAGATAATGTTCATGGTTTTTTATAAATACCTACCTCAAAGATGGTTCTTTGAGTCCCATCTGCTATACTCTTGCTTGTTTCCATGGTCCTCTTCTTTGCATTTGAGCATCTTCCTGCAGAAGTATGTTGAGCTCCCACATCCCCTAGTCTACTTCTGGTATTTCTGGTGGATGTATTATTGTTGTTGCTATTATTGTTCTTTTTTTTGTTCTTATTCTTTCTTTTATCCTCCATTACTTCTTCTTCTTCCTGCTTTGACTCACTCTTTCCCAATGCCTTTTTGATGTTTTCCTCATCTTCCCATCTTGGTTCATTTTCCTCTAGAAAAGTCAACTTTACCTGAGCTGGAGAGGTTAATGAAATCTTTGATAGCCCTTGTTCAAAGATATTATCAGGTTGTGCATCTTGGATCTAGCCTGCTCCATTTTCTAACTTAGAAAATTTTGATACTGAGTTAAAATTGTCTCCCTTCTCTTTGTTATCTTTGGATTGGCTAACTCCCTTATCCATCTGACCCTTATTCCTTTTCTCATTCTGATCTAAATTTTGTTTTGTCTTATCCTTTTCCTTATTTTGATTGCTGCCTTATGACTCTCTTTCTCCATCATTTGAATCCTTTCCACTATTCTCCTACTCCTTTTCATGATGGGAGATCTTATCATTATCTCCTTTCTTCGTTTCATTTACCGACTCTCTAACTAAAGCCTCCTTTGTCCTTCTTACTTGGGACTATTTCTCCTTATCTGATCCATCAGAAAGCAGGGCTTTTAAAGAGTTCTCCACCTTTTTCCACACTTTAGTTTGGGATTGAGATTTGATCACATTACTTGGGCATTTTTTAGCCCAGAGCCCAAATTTGTTACAGTGAAAGCATGCAAAAGGGATTGATTCGTAAATAATATTCTGCATCCATTTGCCTAGTTTTGATTCTATCTCTATTTCCTCTGGCATATCCATTTCGGGCCCAACTCCTACATAGATTCTAGCATAAATAAGTCTTCTTCTGGATGTTGTAACTGGATCAATGGCGATAAACTCCCCAAAAGCATTGGCTATTCCAGGAAACACATCTTCCTCCCAATATTCCATAGGAAGCCTAGGTAACATTTTCCAAACTAGAACTTGGACCATAAACTTATCCTCTCTTCCCACATTATTGTACCATTTCTAGATATACATTAAATATTTGCTTATCTCCCAAGTACTGTTGTAGAGGATATTTCTTTGATCCTCCTCACAAGAGAAAGAAAAGGAAAGGCATCCTTTGTTCATAGCGACCACATCAACCTGACCTTTCAAATTCCATTTCCTCTTAACAAATCCATGAACAACCTCAATGTTCGGTCTTGTCCCAAAGAATTAACCAATCAAAGTATTTTCCATTCGAGAAATTTTGTGATCTATAATTTGGTCTGGAATGGAAATGGAAAACTTTCCCTAAGAAAAATTTGAAGTATTTTTAATCGGGGGCAAAGATGACTTACCTTTGGGTTTGATCCCAAACAGTGAGGACCATTTACAAATGTGTCCAATCGATCTAGGTCCCCCCTTTAGATCCCCCAAATTCGAAGGGGTTTCGAGATCCTTCCCATTAAATTCTTTCCCTTCACTAGGTCCTTTGAACTACTTGCTGCTTCCTGTCCTAGAATTGCTTCAGGTTTTCCGCCTCCCAAACTTAAATTTTGAACCTGATCATTCACCTTGTCTGCTACTATCTGCTCCTCTCATGATCTGGGACCCCCTCATGGGTCCCCCAAATCCAAATGAGCATCAGATTCCTTACCATTTGAACTCTCCCCTTCCAAAGGGCTCCCTGAATCTCCTACTGCATACTATCCTACTGCTGAACTAGTTCTCTTGCCCAAAAAAATTGAATTTTAGGCTTGACTACTCCCCTTCTCCTCCCTGCTCCTCTCCATTTTTTAGTTTCCTACAAAAATTGATGAATGTTAAGACCTCTATGCTTTTATACTTGAGTGCAATTAGTTGTTGCTGCAACATATCAGCTTCTGCAGTAGATAAAGAAATGCATGACTATTTTTTGTTGATCCATGAAACCAATTTTTTTCAGGAAAGAAAGCTCCACCAGAAGTGCTTTTCCTATCATCAGTATCTCCTACCCAATCTAAATTTGTATATGCACATAAAGTGAAGTTATCATCTCTAGAATACCATAAGCCATATTCTATTGTTCCTTGCAAATACCGGAATATCCTCTTCACTGCACATTCATGATTTTCTTTAGGATTACTTTGATATCTTGAAACAATACTTCTTGCATTCATAATATCTGGTCTAGTCTAAGTTAGATATAACAAACCACCAATCATAGACTCATACATTGTCATATTGCCAGTGCAGATGTATCTTTGATAGATAATTTCTCACTTGTCACCATAGGAGTACTTACCGGTTTGGAATTATCCATACAAAAATTCTTCAACAATTCCTTCAGATACTTAGTTTGACAAATAAAAATGTCTTTGTTAGTTTGAGTAATCTGCAAACCTAAGAAAAATCTCATCTCACCAACCATAGACATTTCAAATTCATTATTCATATTATTAGAGAATTCCATGCACAATTTGTCTTCTCCTCCAAAAATGATGTCATCAATAAATACTTCAATAATCATAATATCATCATCAGTGATCTTATAACATAAATTACTATCAGCACTACTTTTGGTAAAACCAAGTTTCAAAAGATATTTATCCAACCTTGCATGTCAAGCTTTAGGAGCTTGTTTCAATCCATATAAAACTTTCCTTAATCTGTAAATGATATCTTTATCATCTATCAGTGAAAATCCATTGGGATTCTTAATGTATACCTCTTCCTCAAGTTCACCATAAAAAAATGCACATTTAACATCCGTTTGATAGACCTTGTAGTTCTTGTAAAGTGCATAGGCAAGAAAAATTCTAACAACTTCAATTCAATCTACAAGTGCAAATATCTCACCCTAATCAATTCCTTTCATTTGAGAATATCCTTTACAAACCAATCTAGCCTTGTTTCTTACAACTTGACCATCCTCATGTATTTTATTCCTAAAAACCCATTTAGTTTCAATAACATTCTTATTTTTAGGTCGGGGAACTAAAGTCTAAGTCTCATTCTTCTCTATCTGATCTAATTAATCTTTTATAGCCTTTAACCAATGTTTATCTTTACAAGCTTCAATAACAGATGCCGGTTAAATTTGAGAAATAAGACATACCTCTTCATTTGCCAGTCTTCTTCTTGTCAGAACTCCCTTGTTCCTATCTCTAATGATTTGATCTTCAGAATTATTTAACCTTACATACCTTGGTGTCTTTTGAACTTTAGGTTCATTATTTTGATCATCAGTCACAATTAAATTTTTTGATTGTATCGGTTAAGCAATTGCTAGTTCAGTTATGATCATTTCCACTATCGGTTTCTTGTCATATGATATAGAATGATTTTTGTATTGCTCATCCACTTTCACATTTCAACTCTCCACAATTTTCTGCAATCTTTTGTTATAACATCTATATGCTTTGGTTTGAATTGAATATCCAAGAAATATCCCTTCATCACATCTATGATCAAACTTCCCAATTGAATCATCCCTTTTGATATAACATGTACTCACTACTTCTCTCTAGTAGATGTGAGGCAATTTGGCTTCCATCATTATAGTTCTTGCTACATCCAAAATGGTTCTATTATTCCTTTCCACTACTCCAATCTACAAAGGAGTCTGAGGTACATATAATTGTCTCCTAATTCCATTTGTCTCACAACAACTATTAAATTCATGAGAAGTGAACTCACCGCATTGATCTGATCTTAGACATTTGATTTTCAATACAATTTTTGTTTCTACTTTTTCTTTAAAGATCTTGAATTTCTCAAAGGCTTCAGACTTCTCCCTAAGAAAAGTCACCCACATCATTCTAGAATAGTCATCAATTATCAACATGAAATACCTATCACCTTGAAAGCTTCTAGTCATTTCTTGACCACATAAGTCAATGTGAATCAAATCAAGCACATCATTAGATTTATCATGTATTTTCTTAAAAGAAGTTCTAACTTGCTTTCCCAATTGACATTCCTTACATACCGAATTATGAGGCTTTATAATCATAGGTATATCTCTAACGGCTTTTGTTGAACTAATCTTAATAATACAATCAAAATTAATATGACACAACCTCTTATGCCATAACCAACTCTCATCAATATGAGAAATCAAACATGTCTTATTACCTGTGTTCAAGTGAAAGATGTTACCTCCAGTCTAAGTACTGGTTGCAACCTCCAAACCGGTTTTGTTAATTATTTTACATTTTCTATCTTTAAACTAAAGTTAGAAACCCTTTTCCACCAATTTACCAACACTTAAAAGATTATGCTTTAAAAATTCTACACAATAAACATTATCAGTATTATACTTGCCATCCAGAGAAATAAGACCTCTACCTTTGATCATACATGCTTTGTCATCTCCAAATCTAACTTGACTACCATTGTATTGTTGCAGGGACATGAATTTTCTTTTATCTCCAGTCATATGATGTGAGCATCCACTATCAATTACCCATTCATCCTTGTCTTCAACTTTTTCTGTCAGGGCCTTTTCTTCATGCATGATAGCTAGTTCTGGTTCATCTTCCTTTAAAGCATAGAACACCCATTCCTTTCCATTGCCAGATCCACTAGTAGAGTTTGTTGTCAATTCATCCTCAGAGCCATCACTTACTCCTTCCTCATTCGCTATGTAGCATTGTTTACTTTTCTTGAATCTATATATGTTCTGATTAGGCTTACATTATTTCTTAACTATTTATTCAAATCTTGCATTCCTTTCAAGACATCTAGATGCAAAATAACCAATCTTATTACATGCAAAACATTTATTTGGTGTTTTTCCTTCATACGTACTTCTTGTCGGTCCTTTAGGTACTCTTCTAGCAAATAAAGCTTCAAGTTTCTCAAATTCTTCATCCTCTTTCCTCATATCTTCCAATTCTTTTCGATATAGGGCTTTCCAATCAATTTTGTCGGTAGATGATGATGCATGAAAAGCAGGTTCAAACTTTGCAACTCTAGAAGATCCAAATTCTTCAAGCTTAAAAGAAAATAATTTCCCAATCAGAATGTCTCTGTTAATTGACATGTTTGCCATTGTTCTCAATTCATTAATTTTAGTTGCCTTCATCTTGTAAGCTGCTGAAAGGGCTCTCAAGACTTTGGAAACTATTTCATCTTCACTTAGAGATCCTCGACAACATTGAATTCCCATGAAAATATCATTTACTCTTTCCATAAATGTAGCAATTCTTTCATTATCTTTCATCTTCAAGTTTTCATACCTTACCTAGTAACCATCAAGTTTAGCAATTTTGATTGTAAGATCACCTTCATTTAGAGTTTACAATTTATCCCACATAACCTTTGTTGATAATTTATCAGTTAATCCCATGATTTGCTAATCAGTAATTGCAGACAAGAGAGCTTCTCTAGCTCTGCAATCATTTTCAATATTCTTGTCCAGGTCTACAAGAGAAGGATTGCTAGATGTGGGATCATAAGGTGTATATCCTATCTCAGTGATCTCCCAAATATAATTCCCAAGACATCTAAGATGAGTCTCCATTCAGATTTTCCAAATCCCATAATTTGTTCCATCAAGCTTAGGGATTTCTCTTCTGAAAATAGTTATCGGTGGATTTGAAGTATTAGCTTCCATAGGATCTACCTCAAGTGGTTAAGCTTCTACAAAAGAGTACTAAAGCTCTGATACCAATTCTTAGGATAACCAGTGAACAAATGAGAGAGAGGGGGGTGAATCAGTTGTTAACAGAGTATATTAACCAAACCACTTTATAACCTTTACCCAGAGTACATAAACATTGAATACCAGAATAGCAGAAATAGATACTAGTAAGCAATAAAAATTAAGAATGAAACATAGAATTAAAAAAATGCAACCACACCATGATTTATACGTGGAAAAACCAGTAAAGGGAAAAACCATAGTGGGAAGCCTACCCACAGTCAGATGATACTTCTACAGAAAGTATGTGATATAATGAGGGGCCTGCATATGTAGGAAGGTACATTGCCTAGAGCATACTGCTCATTACAAAAGAGTCTCATTGACTACAGAGAGGTTATAACCACCTCAAGATAATTGGAAAACAATCCATATTAATGAACTGTAAGAGATAGAATCTACCATGCCTAATTACAGTCCTAGTTAAGCTCAATACAAAAGGCCTTTGACCTCTACCTTAAACCCAATTCGATCACCTATGATCGACCAAATCTCCTTCACATATAATATTACATTCTAGGACCATGATACTTATTTCATTCTTATTCCATAACTTTTTGTGATCTACAATGAGATCTTACATCAATTCATACAAACCCTAAGACCTAAACCAATTAGATTGGCCACCTAAAAGATATTACAATAAGATCATTACATACATCCATATTATAATGATATGCCATGTCAGCTTTAGACCAAAACAACAATAACCAATCCATAAAAAATCCCAATAATGTGTAGAGAACACGTTAACATGATACTAGTCCATAACCTAGATAAGTACCAGACCTAATCTGGATCCACCATTCCAAAGTGATGTCTTCAATCAGTTGAATCATGATCAGGGATCACCTTCTGCATCCTGAATTCCATCTAGGAGCCACACCAACAACACTTAGCATTCTGTCAAGGTTTCTTAGTGAAAGCTCTATCGGTTAAACCTTAAACCCTTACTGCTAACACAAGATCTTTTACTAGTAACCAAAACTTGTCTACCAGTAACTAGCCATAACAACTAGTGTTGACATCAATGAAAAAAAACAATGCAAGACATAATCAATTCCTCCATATTTCCAACAAATCACATACCATATATCTCCCAAGATAACTACTCAATTGTGAAGCAATTCACTTTAGGTTAATTTCTGGCAAAAGGCAAAAAAATGGGCGCCCCTTAGGGGGTGACACGACTGTTTGAGTTGATGGAGTATAAAGACTAGTGGGATATGATGTTGTTAATGACCCTTGGATAAAGAGTCTACCTGATTTGTATTACTTGTTATCTAAACTAGTGAAAACATCGGGGATTGTAACACATCATCACAGAACATACACTACTTGTCTAGCATAGGCAAAATTTGTTATCTCTTTCATGCCATGTTTACAATTTATTTTTTTGAAAATCATCCATCCAAAACACAAGTGTTAAATATCCAAAAAATGGTAGAAGGGAAGAAATCAGGACAACTTAGCACATAGGAGCAACTTCCTAGCACATGTCAACCATTTTGTGGCACATTTTAACCAAAACATAGTTCTTTCAACAATCATATTAGTGTATAACTAGTATCATACTAGCAAAAATATTTCAGTAGCACTTTTCAACATTAGCTTAGCGCATCCAAGGTATATCTTAGCACTTTTAGCTCAAACAATAGCGTGTATCAAGGACATATTAGCGCATAACTTATCCAACCAAGTCAGTTTTAAACATTATAAGACAACACATAGGAGAGGTAGCTTAGCACATAGAGAACCTTATGTGGTGCATCTGGAACATTTGTTAGCACGTCTAGTTTCTATCTTAATGCATATTAAAAACCAAGAAAAACAGAGAGAAAATCAAGCCTTTCCGAAAAATTTCATCAATAGTCTTGAGTACCCTTTTAGGTCTTTTGTCAAACTTAGCAGTCAAAATTTGAATCCTATCATCAATGAAAAAAATTCCAAAATCAACAAGTCATCCTTAGAGAAATTTTTTTTAATCTTAAACTAGCTCGAGATAAGACTTCATCCAACAAAATCAGGCAGTATCATAACATTGATCAAGGTTTCACCATCCAACAGATTTCTATCCCAAACAACATACCTATTTTAATCCTTAAGTTATCAAATCAAGTTTCCATATTGGGAGACTTTATCCATATCATTTGACACACTTTGTCATGGAGGCGAATCTAACTAAACCTCTACTTGATAACGTAAACTTGAGTATTCAAATGAAGTATCCAAATCCAACATCAACATCAAACCTTTGATCATTCATGTATGCCCAGTCCTCATAATTTGAGAAGAACAAGTCTTAATCACAACACTAAGTTGAACAAGAGACAACCTAGTTCTAAGGGACTTGCAAAAAGAAATAGGTTTCTCTACATCAATCGCCAACTCTTTGCATCACATCACGCATTATTGCATCATATGCACTTGTATATCCAAGGCAAAATAAATGAGTTAAGGAGCCTTTAATAAGTAGGGATTACATTGAAAAAGTGGCATTCAACTAATGCCTAACTCGAGGAGGAAGGATCAACCCCACTTTATTCCCATAGTTTTGTATCACATATAACGAAGCTCGACCTAAACCACCAACACCATCTAGAACTCCCATAAAAGATGAAGAATTCATCACGGTACAAATATACTAAATGACTGTGATCACTTGATCTCAGAGAAACAAACAAAGAGAATCACAGCTAGAATCAAGTATGGGTCATAGATTATCCAACCCTTTTGATGAGTATGCCAATATGGGCAAAATAGAGATCACCGAGGAACTTCTCCAAGAGTGTCAAGAAAACCCATCATTCCAAAAACTCATGGAAAGACTTATTGAAGAAGACAAGGAAAAATATCTACTCATGCTAACTAAAAAAGTATTTTGACTTCCTGAAGATTTTGATACTGAAAAAATTAAGGAATATAGATGAAAGAATTCTAAGAACAAGGTCTAGAAATTATGCCTATCAAGACCAAAAAAGAGAAGAAGAAACACATGACTTGGAAAATATACATGAGAAAAACAACACCCATGAACACAACCATGCCCACAATTGGGATAATCTTAATTAGAGATAGGATGCTCTCCCTCAAAGTACAATTGTGCCCATGGTTTCTCTTACACAACAAATCTAAATGTTGCAAAGACAAATGTAGGATATGCAACAAGGAACCACAGTATGATACTCCTTGGATGAGATTTGTCCTTATCCTTTTGACAGGAGATTGAACATGGTATGTTTTTCCCCAAATTTAGATATACCAAAGTATGACAAGTATGATGGTAAAAGTGATCCCCATGATCATGTTTGGGAATTTTGTACCATAAGCCTAGAGTTTTCTCATGATGACACTTACTTAATGAGACTATTCTCATGAAGTTTTGGAGGGAAAACCATGGAGTTGTTGTCCAAACTCACACCTCCCATTAGATCATTTGATGAGTTGGTAAAAAAATTTATCACACAATACTCCTATAACATTCAAAATGCAATCACCATGTTAGATGTATGTAACACCAAACAAAAGAACAATAAAATATTTATGGTGTTTCTTCAGTGGTGGAGATGCATGTCTTTGAGATATCCTCGAGAAGTGCCTAAAAAAGAAAAGATGGAGATCTTTATTGATAATATAAATAGTGAGATGAGTTATCAACTCAAGCTTCAATCCATACCATTTTTTGCCAAGTTGATATAAAACAGAATCCAAGTGGAGGAAGCCTGCATCAAGAAAGGAACATTTAAATTATTTAAGGAAGGAGTGAATTCATCAAACACTAACTCTTTTAACAATCCAAACAACAACAACACTTTAGACAAATCCAAATTTTAGACAAGGAACAATAACATTGTTAATGATGGGGTAGTTGATGCTAATAATGTGAAGTCCAAACAACCAGTGTTGGCTTTATTAGGTAACCCACCATCTAACAAAAATAAAAAAAATGTTAATCAAGGCACTAAAACTTATCCGTAAAATACCAATCAAGGACCTTTAATTTCAAACACCAACAACAATAACCAGGGAAACACCAATAACCAAGACAACAACACTAATTGGGGGAATAATGCAAACAAAAGAGGTAACACCAATACTTTCCCATATAGATGCATCTACACAGCATTAGGGAAAACCTTAGAATCAGCATTTCGAGAACTCTTGGTGAATAAGATCATCACATTGCTAGCTGTAAACAAATTTGAACCCCAAGTCAAACCACCTTGGTGGAATGACTCGCATTTTTGTGATTTTCATCGAAACAAAGGACATCACACAAATGATTGTATGAGGCTTAAGAACATCATTCAGGACATGATCGATAGAGGTGATTTAACAATTGATGGTGTCAAAACAAATGGTGACCATGACGCCTTTAAAAATCCTCTTCCAAGTTACAACAAGGGAGGAGCTCATATAAATCCCTTGTACACTAACACCATCAATCACATATCGACAAATGACTGTAGCATCGGAATTAGGAATCATCAAAGCAAGTATAAAGACATGTTAATCATTATTAGCTCAATCACACATTGCAATGATCTAATCCTAAGCACACTCAATAGAGACATAAAAACAAAGCATTCAAAAGAAAATATCATGCAAACCAGATGACGATTTGGATGCTTCTTCCATGCGGCTCCATTGTTCTTCTTTCCTCTTCAAATGGATTTGTGGATCTCACCTACAAGTGCACACATACAATTGAAAGCAAGATGGATGTTGGTTATTGGTCAAGAGTACTAGAAGCATAAGTTCGATAGTTTGATTAGGGATTCGGGCATTGATTCAAGAAAATCATCCAATTTATAGAAGAATTGGATAAATGACAAGATTAGCATGATGCAATTCAAATGGAAATTGCAAATCAATATGACAAATTATGACAAATTATGCACTTTCCATGCACAATTTGATTGATTGATAATTGATGACAAATTATGACACATTCTATGTCAAAATTGATTGATTATCAATTATGACAATTTATGACAAATTGAAATGTCATTCCCATGGAATTAGGAGATGAAATAGGAGGGAAAAGGAATTAGAAATTAAGAAAATTAGAAAATTGAAATTGATGACAATTAGGAATTAGAAACTAGAAGAAATTAGGTAAATTAATTAATAATTTGTCATTTATTAATTAATTTACAAGAGGAAGAATAATTAGCCAATTAAATAAAGATTTAATTGTAATGAGAAGACCTAGGATTAATAAATAATTTAGTAATCCTAGAGGAAGAAATGACAAATTAGGTTAAATGAATAAATCATAAAACCCTAGAAGACGAATTAGGTCTTGAAAGATAATTGACTCGATTTGATTTGATTTTGGATTGATAAATGACCAATGTGATAAACGATTTGACTAAAAAATGCGCCAATTGACGAGGAATGATGACAAATTGATCCAAATTGACATAATTAAGACAGACAATGATCGATAGCAAAATTGATCACAAAATGACAAGATCGACAAGAGGACAAGAATCGATGACAAAATAGATTGCAAGATGACAAGATTGAAAATGACCACGATCAATGACAAATTGATCGCAAAATGACAAGATCGAACAATGACAACGATCAATGACAAATCGATCGTTAAAATGACAAGATTGAAGGATTGATGATAAATCGACAAGATTAATAAGAGGACAATGATCAATGACAAATTGATCGCAAGATTGATAGGATTGAAAAGAGGACAAAACCCTAATTAGGATTGATGATGTCCAAAATGATGACAAATAAGCATGCACATTGATGCAGTAGGATAAGATTGATCAAAATCATGATTGAAGATTGTTGTCGACAAGACCAAATTCAAGAGTGAGATAAAGGAAGAATGACTCGATGTTCGCAAATGATAAAAACCAAGTGCATGACATAGGAGAAATGTTAATGTGACGCAAAAACCTAAAATGAGGCAATGCGCAAATGTTAAAGTATGATCCCGCAAGCGTTGACCATTTGTAGGTGTCTACAATGACAACCAAATAAATGTCATAAAAATCAAAGACAAACAAGAACATATATCGATCAATGTGACAACCAGAGCACAAAAATACGTCTTGAAAGGGAATACATCAACATCCACAACTATCCCCAAGACTCAATATAATTTGGTTGATCAACTATGAAGAACTCACACTCAAATATCCATACTCAAGTTACTCAAACTCTCACCAAAATACAAAGATATCTTAGAACAAGCACTTGTCGAAACAAACGTTCCTAAAGATCTAGACATTCATAGATTCCAAGCCATGGTGGCTCATATGATAGAGCCTCATAACATTACCTTATCTGAACATGATGATGTCTCCTTGAATCATCAGCATAACACTCCACTCCATATCAAAATCTTAGTCTATAAACATCAAGTTAAAAGAGTGTTAATAGATGGAGGAGTTGGTCTCAATATCTATACTTTAAAGCTTATGCGTGCATTGGGCTTCTCTGAGCAGTCTATTGATCCAAACAAGAAGATCACTATCAAGGCCTATGATGACGAAGAAAGGTCATCCAAAGGAACAATGATACTACATATTCAAGTAGGACCCATACAAACGGACACCATGTGCCAAGTCTTAGACATAGATTTAGCATACAATATTCTATTGGGTCATCCTTGGATACATGAAATGCAAGAAGTGCCTTTAAAATACCATCAATGTATCAAGTTCTTGTACAATGGACAATAAATTTCCATATTTGTCGATAATAATCCTTTTCAAATTGCAATGCTATGGGGGCAGCTCAAGATAGCCTAGTGCCACACAATAGGGAATCCCAAGATTCCTCAACATTCGATCATCATCAAGAAAAACTCAAGTCTTTAGCCATAGACTTCAAACAAAAGATGAAAATAAAATATCAAGGCATGGGAGAGTACTCTTTTGAACCCTTATGTCTATCAAAATTGCCAACATTGCCAAAATCTTATGGACAACCTTCTACATCAACACATCAAGCAACATAGCCCATGACCAAATTTGATGGTAAATTTATCCAATTGGGCACACTAGCAAATGAATCAAAAGAGAAAGACATCCTTAGTTGGCTATACAAGGACGAAGAAGAAGTCAGAGCTACTACCCTAGAGGTGGCCATACCAACACAACAATATGGAAAATGATTCTGGATCATGTAATAGATGGGGTACAATGGCAAAGGACCTATAGGCAAGCATCAGGAAGGCATTACAGAACCTCTACAACCTCCTTCACAATTTTCATGAGACAAAATAGGTTTAGGATATGGACACAATATACCACCTAGATAAAAAAAAAGTATTAGAAACTTTAGTGGAGAGCAAAGAAGAAATATAATGAAAACTCATGGAAAGAGGCACTACGCCAAGTAGCAAAAACAATAAGTAAAGGGAAAGAACACCAAGAAAAAGAGCAATGACAAGAAGATCTGGACATTCAAAGGGAAGAAGCATCCTATAAGAAAGTGCATCATGTGTGAGAACCTATTCAAATAAAAGTAGAGCCACCACTGGAAGAAATTCCTACTCCCCGAGAAGAAATAGTGTATGAAAAAATACAAAGGGTACAAGTAGGCTCCAATTCTCAGTCAGAAAAAGCTACAAAACTGGTATCAATTGTCAAAGATCTTTTCCCACCCTACAATGTACCTATTAGAAGTAGTGAGAGACTCTAGGATAATACTTCTGAAATCAATTCTAATGAATATGAATGGGGTAGCTGTTCAGATGTTATTGAATATATCAAGGTAGGTACCATCCATTCATACACAACCCTTTCTTAGGAGGGACATGATGCAGAGTCTTGATCACTTGAATTCAGACCATAATATATTTATGAGGATAATGAGAACAAGCAGAAACAATACGAATAAGTATACATCAAAGATGATACCATCGAAGACCTTGACAATATCATAAACCTAACTAGTATCCCAAACAACTATAATAATGTGTATATCATGACACTTACCGTAGCCGATCTCAACCCACCAAATGACTCCTTACCACTTGTATTTCCTGATCACATAGACTGGGAAGAACGTGAACCCTATGACATACCAATTTTCCTAGATGATGAATCCATTGTCTAGTATCTATGTATAGTCAACTTGAAAACATGCTCTACCAGTGAACAAAATATTAATATCTACAATCAAGGTAGTGCCAAGTCTCTCAGTCACAAAAATGAAAGAAAAAATGGTCTAATGCTGAAAACTAATCAATGGTAGTATTAGATCACAAAAAAGTAAAAATAAATGATGCATATGCAGGTGAAAACCTTTTTGAGGCATGTAAATATGGGAGACTTGACACTCTTCCTGAACACTATCAAGAAAGGTCACCCATATTGATTGAGACAACTCAATCAATAAACATCAATACAGAAACAACAGTCAAAGCCATACACCTAGCAGAATCACTAACAGAAGAAGAGCAACTAGATTTTATCAAATTCTTTAAGGAAAATAAAATTAATTTTTCTTGGTCCTATGCTAATATGCCCGGAATAGATCCGAACCTGATCATGCATCATTTATCCATTGCTCCAGGAGCTAAGCTAGTCGAACAAAAGTTAAGAAAGATGAATCTACATGTGGCATTATTGGTCAAAACTAAACTAAAGAGGTTATTAGATGTCAGATTCATTTCACCTATAGACTATGCTGAATAGATTTTAAACATTGTACTAGTTTTAAAACCTGAGCATCAAAATATGCACAGATTTTAGAGATGTCAACAAAGCATGTCCAAAGGATGACTTTCCTTTTCCAAGAACCAACATAATTGTGGATCTAATAGAAAGCCATGCAATTTTATCATTAATGAATGGTTTCTCTGGCTATAATCAAATCAAAATTGCTCTAGAGGATCAAGATAGAACTATGTTCACCTATCCATGGGGAACATATTGTTGGAATGTCATTCCTTTCAAATTGAAAAATGTCAGGGCAACCTATCAAAGAGACATGATGACAATATTCCATGATATGATGTATACCTTCATGGAAGACTATGTGGATGATTTACTGGCTAAATCATTCACTTGAGCAGAACATCTATGCATATTAGATAAAATATTTCAAAGGTTGGAACAGTTCAAGGTTAGACTAAACCCTAAGAAGTGTGTCTTTGGGGTAACATCAGGCAAACTATTAGGATACATTGTGTTAGAAAAAGATATCGAAGTAGATCCAGTGAAGGTATAGGCCATCATGGAGATGCCACCTCCCAAGAACATTAGACAACTTAGATCTTTTCAAGGATGACTACAATCTATCAGGTGATTCATCACTCAAGTAGCAGATAAATGTCTCCCTTTTAATCATCTTCTACGTAAGAACATACCTTTCAGATGGTAAGAAAAGTGTGCAGAATCATTTTTCCAACTCAAGCAATATCAAATGAATTTGCTAGTTTTGGTACCACCAATATTAGGCAAGCCGCTCATTCTTTGCATATCAACAACTGAAGTATCATTGGGGGCACTGCTAGCACAAGAGGATCCAGAAGGTAAGGAAAGATCTATATATTACATCAGCAAAACTTTAAATGGATATGAGATAAATTATACATTCATTGAGAAGGATTGCTTGGCAGTAGTGTTCACCTCTTAAAACATTTGTCACTACATGCTAGCTCATACAATCAAGTTAGTAGCAAAAATTGATCCTCTCAAGTATTTACTTAGCAAAGCAATTCTTACAGGATGATTGGATAAGTGGGTTATAATTCTTAGTGAGTTTGATATTCACTACACAAAATGTTGGGCTATAAAAGGATAGGCGATTGCAGATCAACTAGCTGAAGCGCCACTACCTAATAAACAACCAATGTAGGTGGAATTTTTGAACATAGATGTCCTCACTGTCAAAACCAAACAATGGACCCTGTACTTTCATGAATCCTATACATAACATGGATCGAGTGCCGGCATCTTGTTCGTCACTCCAGAAGGGCACACAATTCCATGATCTTATAGACTGATGTTTCCATGCACCAACAATGTCATTGAATATGAAGCCCTAGTTACAGGAATCAAAATGGTTGTAGAATGGAGAATCATGGAGTTGAGAGTCTATGGAGATTCTCAATTAGTTATTAATCAAATCAATGATGAATATGAGACAAAGGATGATAAACTAATGCCCTATAAGAGAATGGTGGATGATTTCAAATAGTACTTTGTACACATCACCGTTGATAAAATGCCAAGGTTGGACAATAGAGTTGTTGATGCAATGGCCACTATCGCTTCACTGCTACAAATTCCAGAGAAATAGAGTCATTATGAGTTCTTGGTAGAGCAATTGTTTTCCCCAACATATTATAATTTTGCATCCTAAGTCATCTATGCCCTAACCAATTTGGACTCCCCTCTATACGGGACAATCTATGATTATCTTAAGAACAATACCCTTCCACTCGATCTATCCCATAACCAAAAATGTAGCTTCATCCGGCAAGCTACCCATTATACCTTAACCGCTAACACCCTTTATCGTCGAGGTCTAGATGGTACTATTCTTCGATGCCTCGATTGTAATGAATCTGACTCTGCCTTACATGAGCTTTATGAAGGTATCTATGGTATGCATTCAAGCGGTCCTACTCTCACCAAGAAACTTTTGAGAATGGGATATTACTAGCTGACAATGGAGAAATAATCTTATCAATTTGAAAAGAAATGTCCTAGGTGCTGGGTGGTTGTTAAGTGGCTAGTATATTTGCTAGGTACTAGTTCCTTACTATTTTCAAGGTCTAAACACCAAGGTCAGAGTGCAAATAGCTCAAAGGCATTCTAACAACTCACCTTGCTCCAACTCCCTATGTCAAGCTCTCCTTGGCTACTCAAAGGCTCCAACTCCCTAGTTGATGACATCCTTCCAAGGGCTCCAAAACCAACTTATGAAGCCAAACTCACCAAATAGGTTGAATTCATGTTAGTTTAACCTGTTTCAACTTGTTTTGTTGGATTTCATGCTTTGCAACCTTCACTGGCATACCCGATTTGACAAACACTTGATTTTACGCCTAAAACGGGCTACTAGGCATTAGCCCTCCATTTGGGGTTTTGTGCTCACCCTGTTCAAATGATGGACTTCCAGAACAAAATCTTCACATTTATGGATACCCTTTTGGGAATAATTGAAGATTTACAAAGTTTTAGGGTCTCTTAGGCCTTCTCCATGACTATCCCAAAAATGGGTGAAAAAGAAGGGTTTTGGTAGGGTTTTGATGGTGAAAACCAAGATTCAAACTAAAAACCTCCAATATGGGACAAGAAACCTTAGTGCCATCATACTATTGACTAATTAGGCCACAACAAAGAAGATTTACACTTCAAATTCTGAAGAACAAGTTTCTACAAAAAGTTGCTTATGAGGGAAATGTAACAATTTACAACTTTCCCATTATTGCCTCTTTCAAACACACCATTTGCAAACAAAACCCAATTACATTCAACATGTAAACATGTCTATCATTTAGAAACAAAGGAGAGTCATGTTAGCCCTACATACAAGCATTAGGCAATTACAAGTAATGGTTTATTTCACGGTCAATGCTAACTGTCACTGCACTTTTGTCTTTCACTATTTTTTTTGTTCACTGTGACCTGCACTTTCACTATTAGAACTCTTCACAAAAAGTCTATTTTGTGCTCCTTAACAAGGCTCTATCTTCAAAGGCTTATTGACCTTCATACCTACCATTTTGAAGGAGGAGATTACAAATATAACTTCAAAAAAAAGTGAAAAACTTAGTCCTAGTTGACTGTGACAGCGAATTTGCATTACAACCTTGCCTCAAATATCATTGATTGATCTTGGCAACTTCAAACCCATAGATAACATCAAAATCACTCCTTGTTCTTGTTTGCAAGAAATTAGGAGGTACAAAAACCTTACAAGCTCCAATGTATGATGGAGAGTAGGCTAATGAAAGGAAATTGACTCTAAAATAGTGACTCACTATCTTTTACATTATTTTCACAAACTAAACATGAAAACATTCTCCTCATGGATTAGAAAGCCTCTTTGCCTTGGCATACAAACTTCATAATCAAGGCAAGTATGTTCAACTATTAAATGCACTTGCTATAGAAGAGCAAAGGATCAAATTTCTTCAAGACACTAGCCAAATGGCACACTTGCCTAGGGCTTAATGACTATAAAAACTCCTTACACCTACATTCTTGAAGACAAAACATGTATTTACATAATTTACAAGTTGACCAACTGGTTCTTGGGAAGCCATGAACATTTTAGGACTCCAAGAAGCCAAGTTGGTCAAGCATCCTTGCCAATTCCTAGACAAGGTAGTGAAACTATCAAATCAAACTAATTTTGCTACAAACTCAAAACTTGATAAAATCAGATGCCACCAAAGGGAAAGTATAAAGAAAACATATTAGAATCTGAAGATGCAAGAACATTATGGCCAAGTACAGCTGGTGTACAGACTGTTGTTCACATGGAGCCAAAAACTAGAGAAAAACCAAGTAAAACTAGTGCAAGTTTGCAAAATGTTTTATAACTTTGAATGATCAACCCTTACAATAGTTACAATAGGAGATTAAATACCTCTCCAAGTTGGTTAGCCTCTTGTATGGATAGGTACATGTTCAAGGGCACTTAAATTTGACATTTTGATGCCTAAATGACAACTTTTGGTGCCTAGAAAATGCAAGATTGACCTCCAAGACTAACCATCACCTAAAAACACTTCTCACACTTAAAACTCAAGCATATAACATGTCTAAAACCTTTTCAAAACAAAAACCACAAAAAAACCTCATTTTTCCATCATTTTGCCAGGCAACACCAAACTAGCAACTTTGAGCAAAAAGATGAAAACAAGAAATTAAAACCACACAATGAGTTCAAAACTCATTGAAACAACCTAGAACAACTTCAAAAACATCCTAGACAACTTTCTAACTTAAAAATAACAAAAATCAAACCTGTGATGAAAATGAAGTTGAGAATGAAGCTAGGTGCTCCTGCACCACATCCCTAGGGATGTAAAAGTCGGTGATCTTGTACTAAAGAAAAATCCCAGAAATCAACAAGATTGAGAAAAGAAGGGGAAGTTTGAACCTAACTGGTTGGGTCCTTTTGTCATCATATCAGCCTACGGCTCAGGCACCTATCAGTTAACAACTTTAGAAGGATACGTGTTCAATGAGATAACCAACAACATTCATGTAAATAAATTCTACACTTGAGTCATCTAATGCACGGAAAAAGCAAAAAATACAAAAAAAATAAAAAAAACAAATAAAAAAAGTGCAATAAACACAAATAGTGAAAACCTCGCAATAGGCACTATTTGTGAGAGAATGACTCCTCTATCTATCAGTACTCATATCTTTTAAACATCCAAGTCTTAGCTAATGGCCATTGCCCAACACTTATTCATGCAACATTATCCCGGACATACTTAGCATAGTCACTGAAAAAAAAAAAAAAGCTTATCCATATCATATCCCACCATGGCTTGGTGATTAATGTAAATATCCACATCAATAGATATCTATAACAAGGGGCAACATTCCTCTCACTTTAATTATTTCTAACAACAAACAACAAGGATTGCAATATGCTAAGGAAACAATGCCAAACAATTGTTCATCAGGCTAGAAAACAAGACCATTATCCAACTACATAACACACATATGATGGATGATTTTCTTAATTATAATTTATTTTCATCTGGCATAAAGTTTTGACTATTTTGTATGTTAAATTTTGAATCATTAGATCTCCTGAGTTACTTAAGGATGCATCAATCTAGAGAAGAGACAAAGGAATCTGATATTTTTTTATTTTTTTGTCTATGAGGCGATCATTTGTACGATGCAAATTTGTCTCGAGACATGATTGTAAACGTATCATTGAAGACATTTTCCACCTTTCACATAAAAATGGTTGACTCTTGTTTGTTTTACGTAAGCAACACTTAGGTCGCCTTGGTTCAATTATATCTCGACGCTTGTGTCATCTTGCAATATCAAACATCCATGTAAGTTATCCTCAGGTTGTTATGGTTCAATTATACCATTATGCTTGTATAAACTTTCAGCATGTCAAAATCTCAATGATGACAAACAAAAATAGAGTACAAATAAGTGACTAAAGAGGAATGACAACGACAGAACTAAAGTGATCATTTAGTTGCAAATCATTTTAAAACTTGCATTTAGTTGCATATCATCTTAATCTTACATTAGTATCACATCATTATCATTGTCATACATCTCATTTTCAAGATATATCTCACATTATTATCATTATCATTGTCATACATCTCATTTTCAAGATACATCTCACATAATTATCATTATCATACATCTCATTTTCAAGATACATCTCACATCATTGTCATTATCATACATCTCATTTTCAAGATACATCTCATAAATCAAAGTAATCAATGCAAATGCATCATCACATTCTCATCTCATCATAGGTTATATATCATCATAAAAAACAAGAGCATTATTATCTAAGCATCACATCATCATAGAATCTGTTAGGATTCCTAAAGATACTGAGAGGGGGGGTGAATCAGTATCTAACCGGTATATCAAATTACTTGATTTAAAACATGAAAAGCATATTAAACCTGAGTACCGATAAACCAGAAATAATGCAGTAAATAAGAACAATAACAAGAACATGAGAAGCACACCATAACACAGTATTTTAATGAGGAAACCCAGTGTAGGAAAAACCTCGGTGGGATTTGTGACCCACAATATTCACTTACTGGCCAATAAGGGAATATTACTCTTACAATAGGGGCCTGCACATGTAGGAAGGCCAAGTGCCTAGAGCTCACTACTCAATTATAAAAGAAGTCACACTGACTTACAAAAATGGATTATACTACTCTAGTGTCTTGTACTGCTTCAAATTAGCATCTGCTATGCCAGATTCAATACTAGTCTAAGCTCTGCTACAACATAAACCCTTAACCAATAATTCACATATTAGCTCTGCTATTACTTTGAATACTTCACATCCTATCTCTTGTCTACAAAATGATCTACAATGATCTCCTAATATATGAGTCATATTACAATCCACCATGTCGGCTTACAAAATATTTTACAATTAATTACAAAATATATTAATACAAAAATTGTTGTCGGTCAGGATGTCGGTATTCTTCCTTTTCGCTACCAGTGTTCTGTGTGTCGGTGTAGAGTCTACTGGTGTAGAGTCTGCTGGTGCCGGTGCCTGCCAATATCACATGATTGCAAGGTTGCCATCAATGACAATACCTTCAATCACCTACAATTTCTCATTGGAGTTTGCATTTGCCAACAAAATCATCATATCAATGCATATCATCTATCATCATCCATAACACATGTGGCTCAGAGAAAATCAGTGCCATACATATATCTCAAAAATGGTCAAAATGTACAAGGGATATCATGTCTATCAAAATACAACAAAATGATCAAACTACAACAAAGATAGGTCTCTCAGGTATGACTATCTCTTGAGGTTGACGGTCTCGTTGTAGATGTCCCAGCCCCTAGATCTCCACCAGGTGGATTGCGTCGGTTAGGCCTTGTAACACATCTACTCTCTGTCCTCGTATGACTGTGAACAGATTGATTGACTACATAGCTAGGATCTTTGTGATCTCTAGGGACCACCTCCTTGTATAAACACCTATAATACTTGGCCTCCTTGGCTTGTACCGTATCTCTCTCAGCATGTCCCACATCGGGGAACCCATTATCGCTCTCTCCAATCTCTCAACAAGATCCTCTATATGACCTCGACACTCTCTCTTCATAGCCTAATTTTCCATAATCTGCATAACCTAGTGTTGCTACACTAGCACCTATGCCTACAGTTCCTACACTATGACCTGTAGGGCCCTAATATGTGAATCTTGTCGATGGGTGGGTACCCTAATCTGAACGGGTACCTATGTCATGGTCCCACCCATACCTGTCCCTGTCTAAGGAACCGATGGAGGTAGAACATCATATCTCCTCCTCTGGGAAAGTCGTCTAACATCCTCTATACCACCCATCACCGCTAGCACTGCACCTACACTACCAACCCCACTGGCACCAAGAATGAGCCCTGCTCCTCTCCCTCTATCTCCCCCTCATCCTCTATCTAATCCACCTCTATCTCCCCCTCTCCCTCTATCTAATCCATCTCGACCACCTCCTCCACCACCTCCTCCATCACCTCCTCCATCATCTCTACCTCCATCTCCTAGCTCCTCTCCCTCCTCATCTCTCTGTTAGGCTCCCCCTCGGCTCTGTGGCTGCTCATCCTCATCATCATCAAAGGTAGGTATCATCTCTGCCGGATCAGATATACATGCCACTGCATGTACCATGAACTACGCTACAAAATCCTCTATCATCCCAGCATCCACGTGTTATCACTATTTTAAAATGGATTTTCTTGTCTCCATAATTGGCTAAAAGAGTGAAAGTTTTGAGTCAAGTATGCTCTTGTTGCTTCAAACTGTTTTAAGTCCAAGAGGGTTTAGGGGTTTTAGGTTTTAATCACTTTAATGTCTGATAAAAACCCTTTGGCTTCTAGTTCTGCATTACTTTATTCACTTAAGTGATGGGTCCCTTAGTCGTGCGAGTGTCCCCCCATTGTTATTTGCCTAGGCAGTCGTTAAATATTTGTAAAATTTTATGCCTATTTCATATGCCTTTTCCTAATGTTTGTTAGGCCTTATAACTATCGTGCAACTCTCAGTCAATCAGACAGCCCACGTGGATTCACAAACTCAATATTCCCACAAGTTACCTATCGCAAAATAGAGAAAAGGTTTGGCGGGACCTAGTAGTGAGGACTTCTCCCTTGGCTAAAAGGCGATCAAGTTTGAAAGAGATCAATGACCTACGTTGATTCGCAGTCAGGAGATGCTCACAGTTTATTGATTGCGAAATAGCGAAATAACATGGCGTTCAAAGTTAGCAGTCCAGGTGTTTTAGGTGGTTAATCAGAAAATCACACGTGGCTGAGAGATCTAATAAATTAAAGAACAAACTTGGCGACCAAGTGGTGGGCCCAATAAGCAAAATGAATCATATCGCTAGCAAAGAGGTAACCTATCAGGAATAGATGGTAGTTTTAGAAGTGGATGCCACTAAAGATTTTTAGTGAGTAATAAGTTGACGCATCAGTTTTTTAAGGTATCGAATGCTAAAAAGGGTGGTACTGATTTAGAGGGCCCATGTCTGTCGGTTTTAAAGTTGTTTAAAGAACACACATCTTAAGGAGGATCCTACGGCAGGCACTTTTTCACAACTCGAAGATGCGAGGTTGTTACCATTCCCGAAGTTGTGAAAATGGTTAGCATTAACCACTTTGAGCATGGTTAGTAATATAAACCACCGAGTCAAGACAATTTAAAGACCAATTAAGTTTCAGTTAATCGGACGGCTAGCATGGCTTCGCTGGGTTAAAATGCATGATGGTTACCATCTATGAAATAACAAAAGAATTTTTAGCCCATTGCCGGATGAGGAAAATTCAAGAAGGAAAAGGTCATGCAAGTTCTATCTAATTGGATGGCTCATGTTGCTTCGCTAGATGAACATGCGAGGATCTTATGGTCTGCAAAATGGGGAAAGTGAAAAAAGAAAAAATACTCAGAGCTGTTTTGACCCATTAGAGCCAAATTTTTTAATTCTTTCATGAATTAAATTCTGAAGAGACGGTCGAAGCATACGGTGTTAAATGTTGCAGTTAAGGAGTTAAATTGTCGTATGTATTCCTGCATCAATTGAATGAGGGTATCATATCAAAGGAGCAATTGTAGAGAGAGTTGGTGCATAGCAGAGTTCTTCAAGCTAAAATTAGGTTTTATTGTTCTTGTTTACCCATTGCTAGGAAATTATTGAATTATGGTCTTGTTCTGTTAGAAGATTGCTTTGATTGATAATTGGCATAGTTACATACTTCCAAGATGGCACCCAAATGAGAATTAACAGGGAAGGTAAATTACCAGGACTGGAATATTTGTGATGATTTATTAGAGTAGTTAACCATGTCAGCCAATGTTGGGGCTAGGGCTAAAGAGTTAGTGCCAAAAAACCCTCATTTGAAAATTGGGGATGGTTTATATGATAAAGGAAATTGGTTGAGGGACCCTAAATAGGGATATCTGGTCTCAGTTTGTTTAAAGTGGGTTTTGGTCAGAGACATGCCCCTTCCTCTATGAATAGTATCTAGAATTTAGATGTGGGGAAGCTTGTGGTCCCTGGTGTGTTCATGGACATTGATTTGTTGACCCTAATCGCACAAAGTTATGACCCTGCTACTAGATGTATCAGAAACATAAAGGGATCAGCCCTTGTTGAAATCAAAGATGAAGAATTTAGAAATGTTTTCAAGCTTAGTGAAGCTTTGAATTATCTGGAGCCTATTAATTTTGAGGCATTAGCTCAGGTTTATAATGTACAAAGAGATCATCTTAGGAGTGGCCCATTGAGAGAATTTTTTGTCAAAATAGGGGGATTGACAGTTGTAGGCCCTACCACAATGGAACTATTTTCCCTGAATTTGTTCACTTTGAGAGCTAAGGGTATGTACTGGATACTGTGTCAAATTTTTGGAGAAGATGCTGATAAAAATATGCCAGTCCATTACATGCTAATGATTGCCCAAATTTTGAACCCTTCCTTGGCCATAACATTTGACTTTTCTCCTTTCCTCACAAATGCTATCCATATAGGCCTTGTAGGGATTAAAAATGGTAAGGTAGATAATCCCTTTGGATGGTACTCCTTGTTAATGAATATGTTTCTATTCAAAGGGGCTGATTATTTTGCAAAAGAGATGGACCTAGTTAAGGTCAAAGACAAAGAAGCGATGCCCATGCAACTATGGAGTACTGTTCTATCTTGGGATAGAGATGATGCCATTTTTTTGAAGTTTGATAGATTCTTTGCATCTAAGATTAGAGTTCTCTTATGTGCGGAAAACCCTAGGATACCCAAGGCTCTCTTGGAATTCCTTAGGCCCAAAGAGTTTGCAAAGGACATCAAGATTGTTCATAATTGGGGAGATATGTATCTGTATCCTATTTCTACTATCTTCAGAGTATACGGTTTTAGAGGAACCCCCTACCTACTGCCTTATCAGGTTCCATTGAAGATAGGGATTGCAGAGGTGTTGAGACAGACAAGAGGAGTGCAGGAAGCCGAACTAACTAACAGGGGTAAAGGGACAATTTTCCCAACCATCACCATGGCTCATCATTTTGTAATAACCAAAGGTGGATGGAAGTACTTTGAATAATTAAATACACCATACATGTTATCAACTGTAGCATCAAGGTGTGCCAACCCTGAAGATTTCTTCAACGACATGTTCAGGAAGAGGGCAGTATGTAAGATCAGGCCTCATCAATTTCAGTTTCCTGAAGATTTGATCAGGAATGAATTCAGTTTAGATGAGAGGGAGCTAAGAAAAGAAAAGTGGGTTGCATACAAAAGAGCCCTTGATTTTATCCACCATTTTGATTCCAGTTATGATCCCCTTTCTAGTTTTACCCCATTTGAGGAAAAGATTAAATTCTTAATTCTTTATTTTGAGGATTTAATGCAAACCCTGAAGGAGAAGAGAGAGGCCATAATGCAAAATGATCCTAATAGGGCTAAATTTATCCTAGCCAAGCCTACCTTTGCTAAGGCTATTCCACCAGGTAACTATATAATGTAGAAGAAGTCTAAGTACACTGTAATGATGCCAGTGTCAAATGAACCTTCTACTTCTAGAGGGAAAAGAGCCATTGAAGATATTATTGAGATTCAGGATTCGTCTAAAAGGCAGAGGACAGGTAAAGAAGTTGAAACTGATGAACCTCAATACTCTCCATCTCAATCCCCTATTCACATTGGAGATGAGAAAGCGGTGGCTGAGAAATTGCTACAGTTAGGGAGTCTTGGTGAGATTGCATACACATATAATGAAACTCAAGAAGGAATGCCAGAAGAGCCACCTAGTACAGAAATGGATATAACTGATAGTGAGTTAAAGGGAGAGGAATTGGACATCACTATCAAACAATCTAGTGAAGAGTTCCTAGCTGATAGCAATTTTGTCACATCAGAGGCTTTCATGCAATTTGTATGGAAACAAAATATTGATCAATTCAAGGCTAGATGTGAGCAAAGGATAAATGAACAGCCTCTCAAGGATGTAGCCCAAGTGGAAGAAGAAATAAAGTAGGAGATGATGGAAGAGTTCAAAACTATTACTCCTAAAGCTGGAAGGGAGATGGTATCAAAGGCTACTGTGCTAATCCTCCTTGAATGGGATATAGCTGATGCATTGGTTCTTGAAGCGGTTAGAAAAGAAACCAAGCCAATGAAAGGAGTGACATTTAGCAAGGATAATGCTTCTTTGGTCATGTGGTCCCTTAAGAGGGATGAAGGTAGAAGAAGAAAAGATACCTCAGGATCTAATCTCCTAGGAGGTATGGTAGTGAAAAGAGTGCAAGATACAGGGATGGTGGAAGCTACCAGTACAGTCTTGGAGACTGCTAGGTTTAGTGTGGCAGTAGCAGAGAAGGAAGAAAAGGAAAAGGCTGATCTTCAGGTCAAGTTGGAGATAGTTTTAAAGGCTTATGATGAAGCCAAAAGGGAGGTAGCCAGCAAGGACACTATAATTGCTAGACTTCAGAGTCAGTTGGCAAGACAACACCAAGGTGGTGAGTCCTCTACCTTAATGATCTCTTCATCTCTAGCAAGACCTCCTCCTACCAGTCCTATTATAGAATTCCCTCCTTCTCCTATGCGTTCTAGTTTCCAACCAGTTGAGACCTTCCAACATGAGTTGGAAAAGATGAAACAGGCTCAAGCCTTATTTGCAAATAAGTATGACAAGAAGATAAAGGCTACAATTTTGAGTTTTGCTGATATAGTTGATTCTTCCATAGTGCACATAAATATGAAGAGGATGTTGGACACTCTTTATGAGATAAATCAGGACAAGGCTATTCTAGAGCCTATTTTGAATAAGTGGATACCAAGAGAAGTAGACTTAGAGTTTATGTGTGTATCTTATGATGAAGTCGGATTTGATGCCACCATCAAATCCATGTGTGAATTGACCAAAGGTTTGAAAAAGTCGGCAGAAGGGAAAGCCAATGTGGAAAGAAAGGCTAATTTGTATAGAAAGGAATATACCGAGCATAAATTTGAACTGTTTCCCGGGGGTTTTGTCAACCAAAATTAGTTAAAGGACAGATAGGTGTGGCTTGATGAGCTAGGAGCCAACTTGTCTCTAAGGGTAAATGAAATAATCAACAAAGATGACACCTCTTTGTTTCTCAAAACAATTGAGGAAATTGAAAAGATAAAATCACATTACGGTTTTTTATAGTTAGAGGTGAAGAAAGTGAGGAACTCTTGGAAGAAGCTGTTAAATTTGAAAAAGAAGATTGTTAGCCACTAATGGCCTACTGATGATGTTTTCCAAGAGTGGTCCAAAAAGTATGTGGTGCAGGAAGAAAATGCTCCAGAACAGTTGGAAGATGCTCCAAAATAGTTAGAAGACATTGCAAAAAGAGCTACCAATTGAAAAGGCTGCTGAAACATAAAGAGACTTGTAACTGCATTTTGAAAGAGGTTATGACTGTAACAAATTTTCCTAGGGAAGTCCAAAGATTTGTATGCATCCATGTTATTATAAATGGATACCAAGACTATACAAAAGAGGATCGCAAGAAATTGTAAGAAAACTCTGTAGAAATATATCTGGGATTTTCTAGTCATATAGAGAACACTCTAATGTTTTTGTAATATTTTCTCAAATTAATATCAATATATAGACCATCAATTTTGAGCCTAGAATTTGTGTTGTCTTCAGGTGTACTTGCAAATATTTACTGGTCTCAATCTGAGTAATTTAGGGTTATTCATTTGAGCATGGATTGTAAGGCAATCTTTTATAGGTGTGTTTCTTAGCTTTTCTCTTTAGGAGGGAAATTAAATACGTAAGAAATATCTCTATCAGTAAGTTACTTGTTTAGAAACTTTGAATTTGATGAATGCTTTCTAGTTTGATAAGGATAAACTTTTATATATGTCAGGTGTATGTGGGGTTTATAGAAGCCGAGGTGATGGGATATGCAGAGATGTCTAATTGTGGGATTATTGTTTAAAACTTAGATGACTCTGTGGCCTAGATAAGGCACTGATATATATTGTAGTTTTCTTTTTACATATCTTGTGCATCAACACTGAATATGAGCATAAGCTTTATTTCTTTGTTTCAATTAGTTTTAAGGCAAATAGATTCACTGGTATTCAGACTGGTTTACTGTGGATCTATCTTTTAAAGTGTGAATTTAGTTCACAAGAGGTATACCTGCCTAAACTTTGGATAAGTTTGAAGCGTAGAAGGTTAATTTAAACCTTTTCATATGTTGCTCTGAAGTTCCTTTTCCTTGATCTCTCTTTTACAGATAGAGTTGTTATTTTCTTCCAAGGGATAAAAGGGGAATCAGAATTTGAGACTAACACCATGATCCCAGCTCCATAATCCCACATCTATCCTGCAAGCGTCATGTACTCCTCCACCATTGCTATACTATCTAAAGTGGGTACCCACTCTAGCAAATCTTGTCTCCGATTAGCATATAAACAAGCTCCCCATGGTATCCCATACTGCTACTAAATATGACTGTGCAAGAATCGCTCAATAATAAAGGGCGTCCGCTTGATCAGATATCTCAACATATAAACATAGGGCATCTTTATCTCATCCTCTTCCCACACCTCACAATCCATGTATGGTCTCCAAATGATTGTATCAATGTCATACAATACCCTCTACCAATGCTCTAGTTTGCCCAGCTTTCGCTAGACAATTGTACCTATATATCCATAAGATTATGCTCGCCCAACTAACCTATCCCTATCTACAAGTGTCCCCACTACAGGAATGTGCTCCCAAGCCCACACCTGTAGTAATGTCACCCCCGTTGATAAACTCATGTATCCCAGATACACCACCTGATGAAGCTCTTTGTAAAGATGGGCCAACATACAAGACCCTCATGCAAACCTATGCCCCTACATCACCATATACTCTAACACCAATCATTATCCCATGGCTAGTCCCTTTGACCTATGTTCAAGACACAAAAATCCACCAATGAAACCTGCTAGTACAGATGGCAATCAAGAATAGCTAAAATCCAAAAAATCCTACCATGAGATCTCATACTTGTTGATTTGATCATCTTGGAAGATGCGACGGAGAGCCTCTGTCCCACCCTCCTTAGTCTAGTCATACGGAAACAAGGCCCCAACTATAGGAATCCATAGAATCCGATAACAATCCTCTAGTGTGATTATTATCTCAACAGTAGCCAAGTGGAAGGTGTTCATGTCATTGTGCCACATCTCGGCTAAAGTTGTCAACAAACCCTAGTTAATGATATACCGAGGCATTTCTAGTAAAGAGGACAACCCATATCTCTCAATCACATCTCTGTCAGCCTATGATAAGCGAGGAATCAATGACCATGGTCTTGGAAACAACAAGTGTCCATCATTAGTTCCCACATGTATTCGATATATCCAATCAAATCAAAATCAACTTGAAACAATGAAGCATCAAATCAAGATCCATATTGCAAGCATCCAATCAAAGACCCTTATCGAGAATCAAGACCCATATCAAAGAACCATATCAAAAATCAAGAGCCATAATGCAAGCAATTCAAGATCCATAATGCAAGCATCAAATCAAGATCCATACTGCAAGGATCAAATGAAAGACCCATATTGAGAATCAAGACCCATAACAAAAATCAAAGAACCATATCAAAAATCGAGACCCATAATGCAAGAAATTCAAGATCCATAATGCAAGCATCAAATCGGGACTCATAATGCAAGCATCAAATTAGGACCCATATCGAAAGCAACATCAAAGCATCATATCCAAAGAGAAATCAATCAAGATCCATATCAAAAATAAAATGACCCATATCAAAAATTAGACCCATATCGAAAATCGAAGACCCATATTGCAAGCATCAAATCAGGAGTCATATCGGAAATCAAGAATCAGGACTTATATCGGACATTAACTCAAAAGGCAAAAATCAAAGATCCACATCAAAAGAAAATCAGGATCATCATCAAAACAATCAATCAACTTGGCACTCCATATCGAAAGCAATTTCAAAAGACTCCAAATCATCATATCAAAATCAGACATCATCACATTAGGCAAAACATTTGCTCAAGACCCATATCAGAATATTCAATAGATGTGTATCAACCCCTAAGCCATCTATCTCATCTACCTCAACCCACGATGCATTCTTCCAAGCCTTTTTCTCCCATTTTGGACCCTACGTGCTAAACCAAGGCTCCTATGTTCTAAGCTACTACTTATGCACTATCCTTTTCCTCCAATGTGCTAGAAATGTTACCCTATGTGCTAAAACCCTCTATGTGCTAACTGGAAACTCCATTGCACTACCCTGCTAACAGTATGCACTACTCTATCTACCCCACATGCCTTCTTGCAGACCTTATGTGCTAAAACATGTGACACACTAACCTAACCTACCGACATGTTGCAGAAGGCTACTCACTCACTAACCTACCTAGGTTTTCTCTATGAGCTATCTTGTCTATCATATGTGCTATGGAAATCAATCTATGTGCTAAACTGACAAATTTTAAACCAAAAAATTAAAAACGTGATCAAAATAGGCAAAATCAATCATAAAGGTAGAAAGATTTGGATCACTTATAGGTGGGCCATACACGGCGGGCCTCTGGTATCGACGGATGCGCTCAAATTTGTGTGAAGCATATAGAATCGACATCTTCATCAAAGCTCAAATGTCACAATCACAAAGAGCCAAGTGTTCAAATGATTTTTCAAAGTCACTTTTTACCTTTTTTAAGGGTAAAATCAACAAGGTTAATAAGTGGGGTACGTATTTTCCTCACTTTTTCATTTTTAAACCTTATCAACATCATTTTTTGGGAGATGAATCAATAAAATGCATTCAACAAAGTCAAAATTTTCAAAATGCAATTAATCCAAAAACGCTCATCAAATCGACAAATTTTTCAAAATCCTTGATTCATCTCCCGAGGGGGCATCATATCGACATCTCAACACACAACATCATATCGATCAAATTTTGATAGCATATCCAGCAAATATTTCTTTGAATCAATATGTACATGTGCACACACATCACTTCAAAGAGGGGCAAAATGTAGGCGTATAAATCTGACCACTTTCCTAAGTGAATATTTAATATTCATTTTAACCCTATTCCTCCTATTAATTAAATTCTATTTAATTATTCTTCACATTCATCTATTTGATTAAATTCACCTAAGCCTTTTCTAACCTTTAATTAAATAAAATCACTTTATTTGATTAATTCCCCTTTGTAATTAAATTTACATTTAATTAAATTGATCCTCTCAAGTAAATAAATCTAATTTATTTATTTAAAATCTCTCACTTGCATTTATGCAAGTTGCATCTATTTAATTGAAATAAAGTAATTTATTCCCTCCATCCACTTGCACTTTCCTACATCTCCCACTTGCCTCTTTAACCCCTTCTAGATTCTTCTAATCACTTCCAACTTAGCCTAATCCATCTCCTAAATATTGTCATAATCCTAAGAAAAGAGAAGTCACTTTTGAAAGTCTCCAAAGTCTTTGAAAACCATTAAAGGCTTTATGTCCTCAACAAGTTAACCTTGAAAGTCTTCCAGACCATTTAAGGCTCTTACATAACCATTAATGGTTAACTCACCCATCCCTTCATGGTTAAAGACTTTCTCTCTAACCCAACCTTCATCTAACCCAAGGGTTTCATCAAGCATTCATAGCTTTAACCTTGGTTATCCCTTTAACCCTTGCACAAGAGTTTACCCCTTGGGTAAAAGCTTTATCCAATGGATAACCCTAGCCTAGCCTTAACCCTTACCTCCTAAGGTAACCTCCATGTCTTCTCAAGAATGTAATTCTTCTTTAATCTCCTCTCAAGCAACCTCTTGTGGAAAATTGTGAGAAATTCATTGGTGAGAATTGTGAACATGGATTGATTAACTTTCAATCCTAGCCCTTGTTAAGATTGTTCAATCTTGACCATCCATTGCCCTATTTTCCATATAAATAGAGCTCTCATTCTCTCATTTTGATATAGAAATCTTTGTGTATCAAACTTATAATCATTTTGCTAGTGATATCCAATTTTTCATGCATCAAACTTAAAGTCTAATTAACTAAGCATTTTTAGCCTTTCTTTGTTAAATCACACTAAGCATTTAGAAGCATTTTCAATATCATAGCATATCCATGTTAGACTAGTATATCTTGTTAGGATAGGATTACTAATCTTTATCATAGCATCATATTCATACTAGTTTAAATCATTCTAGTTTCAATATCATACATGTAGGAATGTATTCATGCTTATAAAAAAACATCACTCATTCTTGTAGTTGTCATTCCTAAGCCACTTTGCTCAGTGATCTGAGAGCAAGAGTGAGACCCTAGGCATCCTGTGAGATAGATAACAATGAGACACCCCTTGGGAAGTGGAGCTATTCAATATAGCTCCTATAACTTGCACCAAGAGTCTCATTGGTGTGTGGGCCCTTTGAAATTGACATTCACATTTATGTCGCCCTCATTTCCCGCACACAGTTATAATTTTATTTTAAGATTATGTAATGGATCTATTGTATTATCATATGTGTGGCCAACCTAATTAGTTAGGTCCCAAGTTGGTATAAATGTATGTAAGATTTAATTGTATATCAAAAATGATGGGCAAGGAGCAAATAATGTAATAATCATTTGTGCAGAGGATTTGGTTGATCATAGGTGATCGAGTTGGGTTTATGTAAGAGGTTTTAGACCTCTGGTTTTGAGCTTAACCAGAACTATAATATGACATGTTTGATGCTATTACTGACAATTATTCTTTCTAGATTATAGTCAAAACATCTTGAGGTGGTTGACATCTCTATAATTAGTGAGACTCCATTGTGATGAGTAGTGTACTCTAGGCAGTGCGCCTTTCTACATGTGCAGGCCCCTATTGTAATCATATACTTGTTGTAGAAGTATCATCAGACTATGGGTAGGGTTTCCCACCATGGTTCTTCCTCATTGAGATTTTTCCACGTAAAAATCATGGTTTTATGTGTTATAGATGCATGGTATTGATTCTCTGGTTTTTATTTAGACTTTAATGCTTAATCAGTTATACCAGTATAAGGTTTTAAGTGCTTTAATTCACATAATCTGTTAACAATCGATTCACCCTAACCTCTTAGTTTTTCACCAATTATCCAAACAATTGGTATCAGAGCCTGGTCCTCTTTTTGTAGAAGCTTAACTACTTGAGGAAGATCCTATGGCAACTAGTAGTTCAACTCATGTTTTCCGGAAGGACATCCCTAGGCTTGATGGAACAAAATATGGAGTATGGAAGATTTAGATGCAGACTCATTTAAAATGCATTGGAAATGAAATTTGGGAAATAACTCAGAATTCTTATGCTCCTCATAATCCAGCATATGGCCTTCTTGCACTAAAAAACTTGGATAAGAACATTGAGAATGATTGCAGAGCTAGAGAAGCCCTCTTAAGTGCCTTATCAGATCAACAAATCATGGGACTATCAGACTAATCATCAGAAAAAGCTATGTGGGACAAATTTGAGACTCTGAATGAAGGTGATCTTACTATTAAAATTGCAAAACTTGAATGTTACTAGATAAGATATGAAAGCTTGAAGATGGAAGAATATGAAAGAATTTTTACATTCATGGAAAGGGTTAATAAAATTGTATTGAGAATTCAATGTTGTGGTGGATCTCTGAGAGAGGAAGAGATTATTCCAAAAGTATTAAGGGTTTTGCCATCGACATATAAGATGAAGGTAACTAAAATTAATGAGATAATAACCATGCCTAATTCTTCTATCAATAGAGATACTCTTGTTGCAAAGATATCTTCTTTTGAGCTTGAAGAATTTGGTCCTCCTGGAGCCTAAAAGGTTGATACTGCATTTAAGGCATCTACATCATCAACTAACAAGAAATATTGGAATTTTTGTATGCAAATGAATTGGAAGAGATCAAGAAAGAAGATGAAGAGCTTGAGAAACTTGAATTCCTATTTTCTAGAAGGATACTTAGAGGTCTGTCAGGAAGTAAGTATGAAGGAAAATCTCCTTTCAAATATTTTTCATGTAATAAGATAGGTCATTTTGCATCTAGATGTCCTTAAAGGAATTCAAAATTGGAAGAAAGAGAAAGAAGATCTTTTAAGCCTAACCCTAAATATCATATCAAGCATAAGTATAGGAAATACAAAAACAAATCATGCTACTATGCTTATGAGGAAGGAGTAACTGATGACTCAGAAGAAGAACAGACATGAGATTCAACTAGTGGATCCAACAATGGAAAAGACTAGGTATTTTTGTTGGCACTTTTGATGACTATGTTTTGATTGTCATTGATGGACACACACTTGCATTGAGATCACTTTTGTATGTATAAGTTAAAGCTCAACCGGTACTTGTTCCAACCGGTATGATGCATTATAGTCCTTAGACTATTGGTGTTTTGCAGAAAGTAATTACCAATCTGAAGCGGTATGTTGACCCCAAGTGGTTCAAGAATCTCAAGTGGTATGAAGGATCAAAGCGGTAGAACACATATTTCCCAATCTTCATTTTGTCAAACCGGCAACCGTATTTTGCTTGAATCGGTATTTTGTATGAACTGGTAATACTCTGTGATGAGTTACCAACCGGCATTTTGTGATGAGTTACCATCCACTAATTTTTTGATGATGTCAACACTTTAATGGTGTTTTTTTGTCATGTTACAGAATATGTATAGATGCATTGAACCAAGGAAATTGTATTGTAATCCTATTGGACTGAGATGAAATCAGATTCCTTTATAAGGGCATCATGTCTAGGGTTTTAGGTTGTTGATGTTGTTGCTAGGGTTTAAGGTGGTTGATGAGTTAGAGAGAGTATGAATGTGTAGAAGACTAAAGTAATGTTGGAATGCATTAGGATCAAGCTATCAAGGATCTAATCAAGCAATCTGTGCTATTAGATAGATCACTCACTTGTTGATTACTCACATCTTCGACAAGTCTGTACCCCTTAGCTGGGTAGGCCCAAAAGCCTTTTGTAAATCCTCTAACAAGGTGGTTCACATCTTTGGATCTAAAATCCTCTAGCAAGGTAGTTTTTAATCGAACTTATCTCCTAATAGAGATTGAGATTCCTAATAGGATCTGTTCTAGTATAGAACATTGTATGACCCTAACCGGTCTGACCTTAACCGGTCTGGTTTCTATTCTTTAGATAGTTACTTGTGAGTTCCATCTCACCGTGGTTTTTCCCATTTGGGTTTCCATGTCAAAATCTCTTGTGTTATGGTGTTTGTGCTTCTGTGGGTGAATGTATTATTTGCTATTTGGTTTGCATGTGTGTTAACCAGTTTGTCTGCTAAAATATTTTACTGGTATACTGTTAGTATAGCAAAATGTTTAAGTACAAAGATTTTTGGCATACTAATTCACCCTCCCCTCTTAGTATTCATCAATTGGTATCAGAGCCAACCTTTCTATAAGTTTAACCACTTGGAAAGAGATATGGGGGAATACACATTGAGGGAACTTACTCATCGGCTCACTCAGTTTGAGAAATCCTATGATGATCTTATGGTCGAATATAAGGCATCTCAAGCAAAGAGGAGAGAACATGCTAAAAAGATGATGGAGCTATATGAAAATAGTTCTTCTGATGAAGCAGACATGGAAGCCCTGATTCAAGAAGTAGAAAAGTTGAATGAATCCAATTCCAACATGAGAAAAGAATTGGAAGGACTAAGTGTTAGGGAACTTACAGATATTGAGAGGGGGGAGTGAACCAGTATCTAACCGGTAATTAAAATTTCTTAACTTAAAACATGCAGAACATATTGTAACAGTGTATCGGTATACAAGAAATAATGCAATAAATAGAAATGAAAGAAACCACATGAAAGTCACACCATAACACAATGATTTAACAAGGAAACCCAGTGTGGGAAAAACCTTAGTGGGATTTGTGACCCACAATATTCACTTATTGGCCAATAAGAGAATATTACTTACAATAGGGGCCTGCACATGCAGGAAGGCCAACTGCCTAGAGCTCACTGCTCAAATGGGAAGTCTCACTGACTTACAATGTGGATTATACAAATCCAATAACTTTTACTATTTTACAATAGCATCTTCAATGCCAAATTTAGTACTGATTCCCGCTTTGTTCTTTACATATACCCCTTAACCTATATTTCGCATAATAGGTCTGCTTAATCTTTTCTCCTTACTTTTTCACTTACATCACTTACTTACAAAATGTCTACAATGATCTCTTTTATATATAAGAGTCATTTTACAATGATATCAAGTTAGCTTACAAACTTTTTTCAAATAATAAACAAAATATAATATATCAAAAATTTTGTCGGCCTCTGTGCCAGTATGCTTCCTTTCTCTATGCCGATGACGGTGTCCTGAGTGTCGGTGTAGAGTGTGTTTTGCTGATGCTAGTGTAATTCCTTGCCGGTGTAGTGCCTTGCCGGTGCAATGCCTTGCCGATGCCATAGGATTGTAAGGTTGCCATCAATGACAAAACCTTCAATCACATACAATGTCTCATTGCCAACAATCTCCCCCTTTGGCATTGATGGCAACACTCATGAGAAATTTCAAAAGTGTATCCAAAAATGTGAAGTCCAAAAATGTTATGAAAAATGTGTACTCCCCCTGAGCATATGATTCCTGTGATATTTGAATTTTCTCATACCACTACTCCCCCTTTGGCATCAATGACAAAGGTTGTCAAGATGTTAGTAGAGTTTGTAGTTTCAACCTTGTAACTAGGTAGTTACAATTTGAAATAGATCCGCCAAAATCAAGTTTATACTCTCCATAAACTTTTTACTATCTCTTATTGTTGTCTTTGTCCTTTTAGATGTATCGGTGAGATGCTACAAATGATCTGTCGGTGTTTTTTGTCCCTGTATTAGTGCCTCAGATATTTCCTTCCGCAATGAGGCTAGATAGTCCAATCTTGGACTTAGTTTTAATCTCAAATGCTTTGCCTTATTCACTATCCTCTCCTTTTCTCTTTCTAATTTAAGTAATTCTTCGTCAAAATTTGTTATCTTCCCCTCAAAAACTGATAATGTATTAGGTGAGTTAACAAAATTATCAGCAAGTTTATTGATTTCATCCTATACCTTGCTTATTTTCTTATCTATATCTATAGTCAAAAAGTTTGTCTTACAGGTGTCTTTGTACATAGTTTTGTACTCTTTCAATAAGTTACACAGTTCTAGTAGAAGTGTGTCAAAATCTCTGGTACACTTCTTTATCTGCTCATCAAAGAATCTTTGTTTTTCAATTTCCAATTTATCCTTCAATGCCTCTTCCTTTATTTTCTCAATGTTTTCTGTGATATATTTACATAAGGTATCAAGTTGTCCTAAAGAATCTTTATTGTCTATATTACAGTTAGGAGAAATTACCTTCAAAATTGGTATGGTGTCATCTATTGCCTTATAAGCTTGTGAGCTACAATCTGTTATCCTTTTAATTGAATCTAAGAGTACTTTAGTCACATTAGTTGATATGTAGCATGATGATGAGGAACCTACATTCAGAGTACCACTAGTGGAAGTAACCAAGCTTGTTGTGACCTTTGGTAGTTTTGTTTGTGTTTGCATTTCTTTAAGCAATGGCTTGTGTGCTTCTCTAGTTGTCGGTGGCACTGTTTCCTTATGAACCTGTTCCTATTGTTGTTCCTTTCGGAGCCTTTTGCTCTATTTGTTTCTCTAATTGTTGCATTGTCTCAGTCTAAGTCTAAGTTTCTACCTGTTGCTCTTTGTCATCTGTTGGTTTCTACTATGTGTTTTCAATTTGCTCATCTATCAAAGGCTCACTAGCCATGTCAGTCTTATCAGCTGTATCTTTGTCTACCACAATGTTGATCTTTTGAGTATCAACATCTATTGTGTATAAGACTTCAAGATTAGGATTAACATCCTCTACATCCATACTTTCAACTACTGGTTGATCTTTTGTAACTATTGTTGTTACCGATGGAGTAATCAAAGGAGGTGGGGGTAAATTGTCTTTAACCTTAATACTAGGTGGTCCACCAACTTTACCTTTACCGTTGTCTCTTTCCTTCTGATAAACCTTTATAGGTTTGTGGCTCATGTATTCTTCTTGTTTTTCTTTTTCCACTAGGAATATGTCCCATGCATTTTCTATCTCCTTAGTCACCTCATTAACTCTTCCTACCATTAAAGCAATGTGCCAGTGTGCAGTAGAAAATACTGACCGGTTGGCTTTAGCAATTAAGTCATCAATTTCTTTGGGTGAATTCACTGGGTATACAACAAGTATCTTTTCTACCTTTATTTTCTTGTCAAGTTCTATTATTGCTTGTCTTCTTGCTTCCAATCTCTTAAATAGTTCATCTGGTACTTCATCTACTACTTCCATAAAAAATTTCTTATACATATCCATATGTAATATAACATTGTTTTCTACTTGTTCTTTTTCATCTGTTGTCAGAGTGTCATACAGTTTCTCTATATTCTTCAATTTCCCTTCCTCTGTAATTTCATTCAACAGTATGTCAAGAGGGGCCAAGTCCTTCTTTGTCCTCTTCTTCTTCTTGGGTGTCAGTTTATTCTTCTTTGGTGTAGCCTTTCTTACCGGAGATCTCACTGCTTGTTGTTTTTATCTTGTCCTCCTAGGTGAGGGTGTGGTTGTCGATGAGGGATCTCTTTTCCTTAAAATGCTCTTGAAAGTTGTAGGCATGTCATTCTTTGTAGATGTGCCTATCAGTGATAGGTGAGTTTCAGGTTGTGGAGCTGCTAACTCATCCTCTGTTATACCAGTTTGTTTCATTACTTTTTCCTTGATTTCCTTTGCTTGCCTAGAACCTCTTCTCATAACTGCCTCAACCTTTTTCACTCTTTTATGGGATTGTATTTGGATTTCAATAGTTTATGCACTACCAAATACTTCTTCCTTAGGTTCTTTAGGGGCTTCCGGAAGTGCTTTAGCATATGTTTCAATTATATGATCATCTGTTTCATAGCCCATCTCTGTTACCCAGATTGTCCTAGGGATGACTGCTTCCATCCAGATCTCATCCTTTTTTATTACAAAACATATTTCATCCTTATATTTGTCAACAATATTTTGTGATAATCTGATTCTTTTCTTCATTTTGGCCTTAAGTGCTTGAAAGAAATCATGGATATTGTTTTCCTTATCTTCTCCCATATTATTGAATAGTTTTGTTAGTTGTCTACCTATCGGTATATCATATCCAAGTTCTTTGTAGCCTATATCAGGAACCTGTTTGGTTATATGTAGCATCAAACATACTAGCAGATTTCCAAACCTGAAAGTTCCTTTCTTGTCCTTCTTAATCTTGCCTAAGTTGTCAATTAATTCATCCTTCAACCACTCACATACATCAATCTTTGCATTATCTGTGACCATGTCATAAGCACTCTTAATGCATAGACTTCACACTAAATTGAGTCTATTTGCATGAGTTGCCTTATATCCTAATATCATGCTGATAAATCTTACATTAGTATCTTTTACATTATTTACTCTTAAGGACCTTTTATCAGATGTGGCGCTAGTTAGGTTCATAATTAGGTCATTGGAAACCTTCTTGGTTTTGTCTGGCCTTTTACCGGTGGTCAGTAACCCTGTGATAGATTTCACAACTTCCTTGGTGATTTTGTGAATTGCATCTAACCAGAAAAAGTCACCATGTACCCTTCTTAGGACTATCCTGATCACATCCTTGGGGAATTTAGGAATGCTAAGGATCTCTGTAAATCCTAGGGTTTCAATGATCTTATGTTCATATTTTACATTGCCAAATTCATCACATATGACAGATTTAAACATGGTTTTAATCTCTTCATCTCCTAGTTCCTCAATGTTGTAGTGAATGTAAATTCTAGGGTCTTAAGCATAAACAACTCCTTTAGGAATTTGAGAAAAAGCACCTAAAGTATCATCTTTCTTTGCTACCTTGGGAACTAATTGAAATACGGGCCTAGGTCCTTTTACAACTTCAACAACAGTAGGGTTCACTATATATATTCAAGTGCAGAGGTGGATGCCATGATAAAATACCTTTTTCTACCTTTAGGATGGATGATTGCTTGAAGTGTTCTTGCCTCTTGCTCAAAATGCCTTATCTCGGAATCTTTGCGCTCTTCGTAGGTTTGAAATATTGGTGAAATGAAATGGAGCCAAAACCTCAAATTTATAGTGTTAATTTTCCATCTACCACATTAAATGCATGTCAGTTAAGTATTCACTTAACATTGTCTGCTGATAATAAAGTAATTTCAACCTTCTCATCTCTAACTGAGGGAATAATAGCACATGTGTCATTAGATCGCCAAACCCTCAAGGAAACTTTCTTCAATTCAATGAAGAACTTCTTGCCAGTGGAGCATCACTCTGTCCTATCGGTGAAGCATCACTCTGTCCTACTGGTGAAGTATTGACTGGTTCTACCGGTGGAGGATTATTCCCAATAATTAGATCAACTTTTCTAATCCATTGTTTTGAGAATTCTTTCTTTACCTTTCAAGCTAGAACTTTTGTTGTCTACCGGTGATCCTTTACTTCTGCAGAATTATGTAATATGCCCAATCTTGTTACATGCATAACAAGCTACATTATTCTTCTGAATAGCTTTCCCATAACCTATGTTAGTTTGTGTTCTGCATTGATTAGATAAATGTCCAAATCTTCCACAAACATAACATCTCACATTCATTTTGCAATTCTCATAATTGTGACCAACTTTGTTGCATTTAGAACATTGGCCGATGGATGTGTTGATATTCTGATAATTTCTAGATCTACTTTCATTTGCTCTATGACCATACTTATTACAGTTAAAGAATTTTCCATTGAATTTATAAGCATTAAGTTGCCTTATCGGTTTGCTGTGATCCTGTGTGTTTGTAGTACCAGAGCTTTCACCAACTTCAAAGCCAATTCTAGAAGTGTCACCTTTAGGTTTTTGATTCTTCAGCAAGGTGCCAAGTTCCTCTGAGATTTTCTTGAATTTTTCTTTATGTTGATTTGCAGTTTCTAGTTCTCTTTCTAAGACTTCTTTCTATCTCATTAGTTCATTTGAGTTATTCTGAGTCTGCATCAGATCTATCTTTAATAGATCATTTTCATAGCTAAGTTTTGTGTTCTCATTTGCTGCATCACTTAGTCTTCTGGTCAATTCTTCTTCATTCTTCTTCCTATCTTCAATCTCTTTACAAAATCTCATAGTCATATCCTACATCTCATTCTTTGTAGTTATGTTCTCCAATTTCAGCTTACTTAACATATCATTAAGTGATTCCTTCTCATCATTCTCATTTTGCATATTTTCACAAAGTTCTCTTCTCTTATTTCTTGTAAAAGTAAGATTCTCTTGAAGTGCTTGAATGATATCCTGAGCTGCTTTTAGATCATCTTCTAGTTTGATATTTTTCAATTTTTCTGCTTCATAGTTTGAGAGAGTTGCTTCAAGTTGCTTCATTAGATTTTCCATCTTTACCGATGTCAAGATCTTCCTCAAGTTGTTAGGCTTCTAAAAATAGAGGACTAAGATCTGATACCAATTGTTAGGAAACTTACAGATACTGAGAGGGGGGGGGGGGGGGGTGAATCCGTATCTAACCAGTAATTAGAATTTCTCAACTTAAAACATGCAGAACATATTGTAACAGTGTACCAGTATACAAGAAATAATGCAATAAACAGAAATGAAAGAAACCACATGAAAATCACACCATAACACAATGATTTAATGAGGAAACCCGGTGGGGGAAAAACCTCAATGGTATTTGTGACCCACAATATTCACTTACTGGCCAATAAGAGAATATTACTTACAATAGGGGCCTGCACATGCAGGAAGGCCAACTACCTAGAGCTCACTGCTCAAATGGGAAGTCTCACTAACTTACAATGTGGATTATAAAAATCCAATAACTTGTGTTGTTTTACAATAGCATCTTCAATGCCAGATTCAGTACCGGTTCCTGCTCTATTCTTTACATATACCCCTTAACCTATATTTCGCATGATAGGTCTGCTTAATATTTTCTCCTTACTTTTTTGCTTACATCACTTACTTACAAAATGTCTACAATGATCTCTTTTATATATAAGAGTCATTTTACAATGATATCAAGTCAGCTTAGAAATTTTTTCAAGTAATAAACAAAATATAATATATCAAAAATCTTGTCGGCCTCTGTGCCAGTATGCTTCCTTTCTCTGTGCCGCTGCCAGTGTCCTGAGTGCTAGTGTAGAGTGTGTTCTGTTGATGCTAGTGTAATGCCTTGCCAGTGTAGTGCCTTACCGGTGCAATGCCTTGCTGGTACCATAGGATTGTAAGGTTGCCATCAATGACAAAACCTTCAATCACATACAATGTCTCATTGGAGTGTGCATATGCCAACACTAACTATTCGAGTGGGTCAAGACCTTGAGAACCGGAGGAAAGCTAAAGATCTGGTCAAAGACAAAGATCATGAAAACTCCAAGTTGAAGCAAGAGATCAGTGTCCTAACTGCTCAACTCCATGTGAGCAAAGTGGAAAAGGAAGACATGCAAGGAGATCTGAACATTTCCATATCTAAGAATGAAAACCTGATGGAAACAAATGCTGCTATTTCCAAAGAAATCTCTGACTCAAAGGAAATACTTGCCAAGTTCAACAAGACTACTGTTAAGCTAGAGCAAAAGCTTGAATCTACCAAACCTGTCAAGAATACTGATGGAATTGGTTATTCTGGTCATGAGGAAGGTGAGACCTCTAGTACAAGTGCTAGAGAATCAAAGAAACAACTGTCATCAAAGGATAAAGGCAAGCAAAGGTTTAAACCTGTTTGCTTTAACTATCTTAAAGAAGGACATACTGCCAATGTGTGTAGGAGTAAGGCTTACAATTTTTCCTTATTTTCTAAATGATAAGCCTAGATCCTATAAATTCAATGGTAACTATTATGCATGCAACAAGTTTGGGCATAGAGCATCTGAATGCAGGTCTATTATAAACAACACTGGAAGATATCCTTAGAGGACTCAAGGAGTTGGTCCTGAACCTTTTGTGAGCCAGAATCACAACCGGTTTAATGCCTTCAATCATCAGTCAAGAAATGGTGGCTATCAAGTGGCAACCGGATGGAAAGAAAACTATTTAATCTATCATAATCATGGTCACACTACTGCAACATGCAGGAGGAGGAACGACAACATGAATAATGGACCTTGGAGAGCACCTGGAATGGTGTGTTATCACTGCAACAAACCGGGTCACATTGCCAGATTCTATAGATCAAGAAAGAACATATCAGATGATATACCGGTCACTTCGGAAGGAAAGATTGATATTGACACTATTCAAGCTGATATGAACAAAACTTGGAAGAAGAAAAGCTTAGGGGGAGCAAATGACAAAATGTTTCAAACCCCCAATTTACACCGGTAAAAGACCTTAATCGATATGCGATACCTGTCATTTGGCGAAAGATTGGAAACGGTAAAAGGCAAATTAGGGTTTATGCCCTAATGGTGGAGCATTAATTATGATTGGTGAGGAATATGTTTAAAAGGAATTTTCAAATCATTTCTCACTATCATTTCTCGAGCGAAGAAGGTTTTCAGTGCAGAGTGATGATAAAGTGATTTGTGCTGCGATTCAAAGAAAGTTGGAAACCTTGAAGGAGATTCAAAAGCAAATTGCAAATGGTCAAGAGAAGAAAGAAAAGTGGCCATTCTACAACCAATGGAGTGTGAGGTGAAGTAGAATCTGAAAGCCCTAAATTCATGATTTTCGAAAGGTATTTCTTGAGTTTTCAGTTTTAATCATGGTTTCCGCATCTCATACTAGCTCTAGTGCATCTGTTGATTCAGTAAGCTTCATTCAACGCAAGTATAAATACAATGCTCTATCACAAGTTCCTGCTAGAGTAATAGTAGAAGAGGGAATCTCTGATTATATAGATTGTAAGAGTGAAGACCTAGGGTCTCTAGTAATCCACTCATAGCTAGGTTTATTTTGTGGAAAAGATAAGAAGATCAAACTGCAGTACAACATCTTGGAGAAGAAGAAACTTCATAATGTGGTTTACTTCCAAGAGGATTTCACAGATGACCATATTGGGATCATCCTAAGTAGAGTTCATGGTGACAAAATGTACCTGGAGAGAACACATGATATAACACCACAAACTGTTCATGCCATCACCGATTTTTGCAACGTTGGTGAAGTGCCAGCCCTGAGGAAGATCATCAAAACTAAAATGACCAAGCTCACCGGTTCAGTGAGCGACTCATAGAGAATGACTGTTAATTCTATCAAGGATGACCTCATGAAATATGTGTGCATGGTGATTGGATACTAGACATTCTTTGATAGCAGAATTAACTCTATATCTACTGCAGCGGTAAATGCCGCTTACCGGATGATCAAGGAAGATGCATCATTTGACCTCTACATCGGTATGCAAAGGCAACTCCTGTTGAATCTTAAATCAATCAAATAGGATAATGCATTAAAATTCAAGTTTGGACAACTTCTAGTAGGACTATTTTTCTACTTCCAAGGTTACTTTCCTAGAGTGGGAGATATTTAGTGGTCTGTGGACCAACCGGTTACCAAGTAGATCAAAGAAAGCCTGCAAGCAGTTGGAACCGGCTACCCTGAAGTTTTGAACAGGTACTTTGATGAGTTCAGAGGCAAGATGAGCTTAAGGATGAGGATATCTGGTGACATGGTCAAGAAATATGAAGAGGACATCTATTTTATCATCAAAGTCGATCAATGCATAATGGAGGCTGTTGAGCCTAGAGAGGAAGAAGTGGAGCCTATGGGCTATGAGGTGATGAATGATATGTTGGATGGGTATGCCTCTACCCTTATTGCCTCACCTCTTAATCCAAAGAAGAAGAGAATCGACATCTATCTTGAAAGGGTTACACTGGTCACAAAACCAGCAACAAAGAAAGGAAAGGCAGTGCCTTCAGCATCGGCACCAGTTACTACAGCCAGTCCTAAAGTGACCAAGCGGTCACCATCTAAGAAGAAACTAGAAGCGGCACCTGCTAAAGTCTTAGAGAGGAAGAGGAAGACTAAAACCAACTCATCGGACTCAAAAGAAACAGTGTCTGAGGAACAACCCAAGAAGGTGAGACAGTCAAGGAAAAAGACAAAGAATGAACCAGCATTGTCTGCACCGGTAAATATTGATATTTCCTCCTACAAACCTTTGACACATTGTCAAATAACAATTAAAAATATTAGGAGAAAATTGTTAAATGATTTGGTAGACCATTTTGATGAATTTAATGATGATGAGAAGGAAGAAGTAGAGCTAGAAATAATAAAGTATTTATGTGCTAATGATTAGTCGCCCTCAGAAATTATATCTGAGACATCGGATTCTTTGTATAAATCCCTAGATAATAAATGGCACATTGCCATAGAGAAAGAACATTAAATCAAGGAGAAAGTTTTTGCTCAATATTTTCCTGACCTGTCCAATTCAGAGTTATTTGATGTCATCAACCAAAATAAAGGACTCTTCTTCACTAGAAGAAGACTTTGGTTGTTGGAAGGAAGAATTGATGATGTTGAAAAAGACACTCATCTGCATATGACAACAACACTTCATATGCATAAAGTGCTTCAAGCTAGCAAGAAGGCTGAGCAAGAACCGACAGTGATAGAACCAAATGAAGTGTTTGATGATGAAGGAAATCTGGTTGTTGAACCTATCGACACCATTGATGTTGATGCTCTAGAGGTAGAAGATGTTGCTCAGGGCACTCCATCTAAAGCAACAAGTAGGAGAAGTAGGCTGAATAGGCTGAAAAGCAAGTAGAGGACAAATAGGAGGCAACAAAGGAATAGGCAAAGAAGAAGAAAAAGGAAGAAGATGAGGAAAAATGGAAAGAGGAGGAGAAGAGAAAAGAGGATGAGAAGAAAAGAAGAGAAGAGGATGAAGAGAAAAAGAAACAAGAAGATGCAAAGAAGAAGAAAGAAGAAGAGGATAAGGAAGAGGAGAAGTGAAAGGAAGTAGAGAAAAAGAAGAAGGAAAAGGAAGAAAAAGAAGAGGAGAAGCGGAAGGAAATAGAGAAAAGGAAGAAGGAAGAGGAAGAGAAGGAAGAGGAGAAGAGGAAGGAAGCAAAAAAGAAAAAGGAAGAAGAGGATAAGGAAGAGGAAAAGAGAAGAGATGTGGCAAAGAAGAAAATAGAGGAGGACAAGGAAGGAGAAGTAGCAAAGAGCACGCAGATGGAGACACCTAAGGCAACCGGTAGTCAAGCCAAACCAGCCAACCCCACCAGTCCCATTGACCTCCAGTCTGCAAGTGAAATGGAGCTACTGCGGAGCATCAAGGTTGCTCAAGAATGCTATGAAGTGATACGGAGGAAAAAGGAGCAAGATGTGATCCAAGCGGTGGTGGACACTCTTACCAGTTTGATACCCTATACAAACCTTCTGAATAGTGATTCATCACTGGCTCAACTAAAGCTCCTATGCACAGTAGTGGATGATTAGGTGCAGAGCCTAGAAGAGGTAGCAGAGGCAAATGCCAAGAAAGAGCATCAAAATGCTCTAAACATTGCTCTGGTGTAAAAGTTAAACGAGCTCTGGTCCAATCTACAAAAAGATCAAAAGGATATAAGAGATGCTCTAGATGAAGGGAATCTTCTACTCAGCAAGATTTGCCAACCCCATCTATTTTGTGACGATGTGCTTGCACAGAAGAAAAAGCTTCAATCTAATTTATAGTCATACATGAGCAACTTCAAGCTACCATATGAATCCTTTACAACTTATGGGCAAACCGTTTACTGGTTTCATATCTAGTCTACTAAAATAGAGCATGAGATCAGCACCGGGTCATGAGATTTGCAGGAGCTACAACTGGTTCTACTCCCACATCTGCAAATACTTCTGAAGTGCTATCTTAATCTGATTGCTTTAACGTCGACATAGGAGATGAGCATAATAGATGCCATGGAAGAATAGGTCTACTAGATGCAGACAGAGAAAGAAGTAGCCACCTCCCTACTTGAGTCTTGGTCTTTATCGATGAAACAATTTTTGCAAGACTTTAAATCTATTTTTGACAAGTTTTATTCCTTATTGTCATAAACTTTTATTCTTTTAATCCTAATGACACAGGTTTTAGCCTGCAATATTTTATTGTCATTGTTGGCAAAGGGGGAGAAGTATAAATTTTGAATGTTTTGATGTATACTTTCATGTTATTTCTATTAAGAAGTAGTATACATTCTATTTTCTACAAAAAGGGATAGTGTATATGCTTAGGGGGAGTAATTTTGACTCAAGCATATTTTTGTTGTAAAACACTTAGATGTCAAAATTTCCTAAGTGTCACTATCAATGCCAAAGGGGGAGATTGTTGGCACTTTTGATGATTATGTTGTGATTTTCATTAATGGAGACACACTTGCATTGAGATCACTTTTGTATGTATAAGTTAAAGCTCAACCAGTACTTGTTCCAACTAGTATGATGCATTATAGTCCTTAGACTATTGGTGTTTTGCAGAAAGTAATTACTGATTTGAAGCGGTATGTTGACCCCAAGCAGTTAGAGGATCTCAAGAGGTACGAAGGGTCAAAGTGGCAGAGCACATATTTCCCAATCTTCATTTTGTCAAATCGGAAACTGGTATTTTACTTGAACCGGTATTTTGTATGAACCAGTAACACTCTGTGATGAGTTACCATCCACCGATTGTTTGATGATGCTGACACTTTAACGGTGATTTTTGTGTCGTGTTATAGAATATGTCTGGATGCATTGAACCTAGGAAATTGTATTGTAATCCTATTGGACTGACATGAAATCAGATTCCTTTATAAGGACATCATGTCTAGGGGTTTAGGTTGTTGATGTTGTTGCTAGGGTTTAAGGTGGTTGATGAGTTAGAGAGAGTATGAATGTGTAGAAGATTGAAGTAATGCTGGAATGCATTAGGATCAAGCTATCAAGGATCTAATCAAGCAATCTATGCTATTAGCTAGATGACTCACTTGTTGATTACTCACATCTTCGACAAGTCTGTAGCCCTTAACCAGGTAGGCCCAAAACCCTTTTGTAAACCCTCTAACAAGGTGGTTCACATCTGTGGATCTAAAATCCTCTAGCAAGGTAGTCTTTAATCAGACTTATTTCCTAATAGAGATTGAGGTTCCTAAAAGGATTTGTTCTAGTAAAGAACATTGTATGACCCTAACCGGTCTGACCTTAACCAATCTAGTTTCTATTTTGCAGATAGTTACTTGTGAGTTCCATCTCACCGTGGTTTTTTCCATTTGGGTTTCCATGTCAAAATCTCTTGTGTTATGGTGTTTGTGCTTCTATGGGTGAATGCATTATTTTCTATTTGGTTTGCATGTGTGTTAACCGGTTTGTCTGCTAAAGTGTTTTACCAGTTTACTGTTAGTCTAGCAAAGTGTTTAAGTATAAAGATTTTTGGCATACTAATTCACCCCCCCCCTCTTAGTATTCATCAATTTTATCCTATGAAGGAAGATGATATTGAACCAGTTATCAAGAATGAGGAAAAGGCCCTTGTAGAAAAAGTTGAAGACACTTATGAATGGGTAATAGGCAGTGGAGGTTCTCATCATATGATAGGTGACAAAGGTAATTTTCTAACCCTGCAATAATTTGATGGTTGTCAAGTCAGATTTGGTAATAACAAGACATGCATGATCAAATGAAGAGGAACTATTTCATTGGATGGTAAGCATAAATCTGATAATGTCTATTATATTGAAGGTCTGAAGCATAATGTTTTGAGTGTAGGACAATTGGTAGATAGAGGATTTCAATTACAATTCAAGGATGGAAAGTGCAAAATCATTAGCAAATTAGGTTTGGAGATTGTGACCGGTACATAGACAAAAGGTAACATATTTCATTTTAACTTTGCTAAAAAGATATGTTTGACTGCACATATTGATTAAATTTGGCTATGGCATAAGAGGTTGTTCCATGTAAATTTTGTTTGCATTGTAAAGATTAGTTCAACTAAGGCAGTTCGAGATTTACCTAGATTGTGAAGCCTCATAATCCCATATGTAAAGAATGTCAAATGGGTAAGCAAATCAGAACTTCTTTTAAGAGAATACCTAATAAATATAATGATGTTCTTGATTTGATTCATATTGACCTATGTTGTCCTGCTAGTACAAGAATCTTTCAAGGAGATAGATATTTCATGTTAATCATTTATGACTATTATAGAATGATGTGGGTTGATTTGATTCATATTGACCTATGTTGTCTTGCTAATACAAGAAGCTTTCAAGGAGATAGATATTTCATGTTATCATTGATGACTATTATAGAATGATGTTCTTGATTTGATTCATATTGACCTATGTTGTCTTGCTAATACAAGAAGCTTTCAAGGAGATAGATATTTCATGTTAATCATTGATGACTATTATAGAATGATGTGGGTTGCTTTTCTAAGGGAGAAATTTGAAGCCTTTGAGAAATTCAAGATCTTTAAAGCTATGGTTGAGATAGATATGATTAAAAATCAAGTGTTTGAGATCAGATCAAGGTGGTGAATTCACATCCAATGAGTTTAACTTTTATTGTGAGAAAAATGGCATTAGGAGATAGTTATCTGCACCCCAGACACCTCAGTAGAATCACATTGTGGAAAGAAAGAACAAAACCATTTTGGATGTATCCAGAAGAATGATGATGGAAGCTAGTTTTCCACATATCTACTGGAGAGAAGTACTAAGTACAATATTTTATACATTCAACAGAGTTCATATCAAAGGAGATACTGGTAAGACCCCTTATGAATTACGGTTTGGTCATTCTCCTACTCTTAAATATTTCAGAATCTTTGAAAGTAAGAATTATATCAAAAGATATGATTCCATTGGAAAGTTTGATCCTAGATGTGATGAAGGAATATTTCTTGGTTATTCAACTAAAAGAAAAGCATATAGATGTTACTGTTGGCGATTGACACTCAATTGATTGGTTTTAATATGTTGTCATTGATGGCAACATGGCAACATGTTTTGGCTTCATAATCTTGATTTAGTAGTGTACCGATAGACACTTCACCAGCACTGGCACAGACACCGATAGGTTAGAAGGAATTCTTTGGTTACTGGCATTGCAGGCCAACATGACTTCATGAGGATATAGGTATTGGAGGCTGACATCATTTTGGGAGATCGGACATCAGCAATTGATTTTGATATTTATGTATTTATGTGATTGAGATGACATGTATATTCATATTATAATTATTTTTATAAGCCAACATAAGGCATGATGGATTATAAAGGGGTATAATTCAGTTGATTATATCATTTTGTAATAGGAAAAGATATGGATATGTAAGGTTATGGAATATAATGGTGATGCAAAATATATGAGAGAGATCATGTATGTGAGAATATTTATATTAAGGGTTTATTCCAATAAGGGTTTAGGGTTTCAGACCAGAACAGATAGAGCTTAACTAGAACTGTATTTAGGCATAGAAGATGCTATCTTTGCAGTTCAATCATTTCTATGGATTGTAGTCTATATTTGTATGTAGTAAGTGAGGCTCCTTTTGTGATTGAGTAGTGTGATCTAGGTTGTAAGCCTTCCTGCAAGTGTAGGCCCCTATATATTTGTAATATCTCTACATGTGGTCAGTGGATTGATATTGTGGGTCACAAATCCCACCATGGTTTTTACTCTTTGAGGTTTTCCACAAATAATTCTTTGTGTTATGGTATTAATTTGTGTGATTTTCTTATTGGTTTATCTACTTCTTTGAGTTATATATGTACCGATATACCAGTTGATGAATGCATGTTTTAATAAGGTTAAAATCGATCATTCTGGTAGAACATTGATTCACCCCCCCTCTCAGTTTTCTTAGATTCCAACAATTGGTATCAAAGCCTTTGCCTCGGACGAAGTTTAATAGCTTGAGGAAGATCCTAAATCCGGAATCCATGGATATGAGTTTGGAGAAACAACTTGAGGTGGCACTTGAAGATTATGATGTTGAAAGGATGAAGAACTTGAAGTTACAAGATGAATTTAATTTTGCTTAGGAGTTCAATCCTGTCCTATAGCAGAGGTTGTCATTTGTTCAGGCTAGGAGGAAGGAACTTTTGCAGAATAAGGATAATGGTGATAAAAATGCCCTAAATGAGAGATGTCTAAAGCTAAGTCAAGATAATATTGTCATGAGGAATGAAATGCAAGCTATAACTATGAGGATGTCAAAGGTGATTGAGGACCAGAAGAAAAAGGAAGAAAATCTTGTTGTATCTCTAAAAAATGAATTTGAAGAATGTGGTAGGTTGGTTCATGAATCTGATATGTTGAGAAATGATTTAATACAATCCTAGAGAAATGAGTAAGAACTTGAGCGAGAAATGATAATTCTAAGAGACGATCTGACTATTGCAAGTGAGTATAAAGAAAAATTAAAGGTTAGTTCAGCACAGCTTGATGAATTATTGAAAAGACAAAGACAAAAAGGAGATTCTAGTGGACTTGGTTTTGAACAAGGATAGAGTTTTGGTACTACAAATGAAGATCAAAACCATATGCCCCGATAAGGTAGTTTAATGCTTATAAATTTAATGGTAGATTCTTTGTTTGTAATAAATTTGGTCACATGGCTAGGAAATGTAGAAATAGAGAAAATCGGAACCTTGATTCTTCTCCCGATCAATGTTCTAAATGTAATAAGTATGGTCATCACACATAAGATTGTAGAATGAATGTTAAATGTTATGCATGTGGAAAATTTGGATATATGGATAATCAGTGCAGGTCAAGCAATTATACTAGTTTTAGGAAAGTAATTAAAAAGAATAATGTTACATGTTATGAATGCAATGAGATTGGACATACTGCTAAATTCTGTAGAAGCATAAATCCACCGGTTGGTAATGATGGATCAAATGTTAAAGAAAAAGAGAAGGTAAATGAAATCCGGAAAGATCATATGAAGAAATGGGTCAGGAAGTTAGAAGAACAATCAGAAAATAGGAATGCTTTGGTTACTTAACTGACATAGGAGGTTGCTCCTGCACCGACAGGAAGCTCATCTAGTAACTAAGGTAGATGCCTTAGGGGTAAGAAAAATTCACGAAGATAGGGCATATGTCCTGGGAAGATATTTTGGAAGATGTTCTAGAAATTGGAGATGCTTATCCAACATGGAGATGTTTAATCAAGATCCGATATCTTTCACTGGAAGTAATTCATGTCAATGATGGATTAGGGTTTTTCTTGGAGTTTAAGGTTGAATTCACTTTATTTATGATCACTTTACATTTAGAGTGATTCAAAGAAATTCAGAGGAACTCTAAAACGATTCAGTGCGATCGATATCATCTTGAGCAATTTCACCAGCGATTAGAAGAGTTGTTTAGGTTTTTCATCGGCAACTATCTTTCAGGTATTTATCTTTCATCATGGAAGAGAGATCATCATTTGTACCTACTTTTATTGCAAGTCCTACTGTTGTTGAGGTCAAGGACCATCCTAGGTTGATTTTCAAGTAATATTTGCATATTGCTACTTTGGACAATTCAGTTGGTGCTTTTTCCCATGTCCCGAAAGGAGTCATATTTGTTGAAGATGTCAGAGCTTACATTCATTGTCATATTGAGGATTTGGGAATGAGTGATTATGGAAAGATTAAGCCTGAGTATCAACATATTGAGGATCTAGGGTCTACTGACATTCTGGATATTATAGAATTTAAAGATGAGATTATTAGATATGTTTTGAGCAGACTACATGGAGAATTTATTTGGTTGGACAAACCATATAAAATCTTGAAGGAGGCCATCAAGAAAATCACTGGTTTACCATAGGTTGGACAACATCTGGAGAAGAAGGTATCTAATGATTAGGTCAACAAGATCACCGATGCAACATCAGACAAGTAGTCAATGAGGTTATTCAGGAAGAAAATTGAAGAGACTAAGGTAGAAGCAAAGAAGCAACCGGTTAGCAAAGTTACAATTAGGGTACCAACACAAGAGAGATCACTTAAAGAAACACCTTTGGTCCCATCCAGTACTGGAAGAAGAAAGAAGAAGGATGACACTAATATTGCACTTGTATCTGGTAATGTAACTATTATTCCACCCAAGACTTGTGCATAATTGGTTGATGAAATAACTAAGGATGGTATGTTGAAGAATGTCCAATTTTATTATTAGCATTTGGATGATGATGAATAGAGAGAAGTTGATGAATCAGTATTTTTATATTTGGATATATATAAGAAAGCATTGTTAGAAATTAAAAATCAAATACCGACACAGTAATATGACAAATTAGATGCTAGAAGATTATCAACAATAGAAGACGATAGGCATATAAAGATTCAAGAGTTGTTAAATACTTGTGCATCCATTACTCTAGAGGAGTTGGACAAGACTCTTGAGGTTGTAGATAGAAATATCTTTAACAACAAACATAGAATAGTAAGTCTTATGCTAGGTAGGGTTAATGAGATAGTCAAGGAGACACACAAGGAATGGGTTCAGTTCTTGGCTACAAACCGTAGTTTTTATACTTCACCAAAACCTAAGATAGATACTACAAACATCCCGGTTGAAGGGAAAGGTAAAGGTATTGTGGGTAATTCACCCTCAATTTTAAAAAATATTAAGATATTGGATATTAAGCCCCCAATACAAACTAATGTACAAGCAAATGTAGATCTACCGGCAGAATCAGGGAGTGTAAATGTTGCAAGTGTATAGGTTCCTAATGTTGAGGTCAATAGTCCTCTGGATTAGAATGTATAGCTTGAGGACATAGTTCCTAAGGAGACATTAACAATAACTAAGACTGTACCAAGTGGTGAAGCCACCGGTGCAAGTGAGGAAGCTATAAAAGTTAAACCATCAGAGGATAAGAAAGAAGAATCTGACAAGGAACTGGTAGTGAGCTACGGGTTGAAATGAAAATCATAATGGAGATGAGTTCTACTAAGCTCATGATGATGATTGCATAGAAAATGATGAAGGAAGGATGTATGGATAAAGGAGTTATTGATTAGTCTATCCTAGTTTTTCATAGACTTGTCCCGAAGTGCAAATTTGATAAATAAGAAAACCCATCCAGAAAGCTTAATATATTCAAAAGAATTTTAGTCTTTACATCAGATATCAAACTGACTAGCATTGGAGAGGTTAACATAGGCAAAGAGAGCAACATTTGATCAAATGATTGAGTCAAAGAGGAAGGAGATTAATGATAAGTTGAAGTTGATTGATAATGCATTAAGGCAGTGCACTAATATTTATAGAGTATGTTGTAACACAGGTTTGCTTACTACAGAGATAGATAAAGGGATCAAAGATATTCAGGAGGAGATTGTAGGTATAGTCAGTTCTTTTGCTGGTTCAAATTTATTGACTACATCTATTGATGGTCAAATTTTGGTTGTGGAAGCCCAAGTTTTAGCTCTTGAGAGGGAAAAAGATAAAATCATAAGGAGAGCTAGAGGTCTTAGAGGATTGGTGAGTCCCCTGTTGGATTCATTAAGTGTACATAAGGAATGTATTGATATGGTTGGTAACCCCCACCGAGAGAGCTAAATGAGAAAGAATCATATTCCTATATGGTAAATGGAATTATATCTATTTTTGACACTTTCAAATCTGGTTGGGATACTTATCTAGAGCTTTTGGAGAAGGCATATCCAGAAATTTTCTAGTATATTCACCTCCGGTAAGGTATTTTTGGGACATTCATTGTACAGTCTTTCATTCTTCATCCCGATTTTTGGTATTTTTAGCATTGATGTCAAAGGGGGAGGTATAGGTGAAAAATATTCAGGAGATTTGGAGGTATGAAGTATTTTGTTCAGATGGATATTTATCTCAAGGGGAGAAGGCTCGGGATGCAACTGATAGATGGAAACCATGATCATTTTTCACTAAGTATTGCCATCAATACCAAAGGGGGAGATTGTTGGAAATTGACACTCAATTGATTGGTTTCAATATGTTGTCATTGATGGCAACATGTTCCACCTTAATATTGTGGTTTAAAAGTGTACCAATAGACACTTCACCAGCACCAACACCAACACCGACATTGACACCAACACCGACACCAACACTGACACCAACACCAACACCGAAACCGACACTGACATCGACACCGACACTGACATCGACACCGACACTGACACTGACACTAACACCGACACCGACACTGACACCGATAGGTTAGAAGGAACTCTTTGGTTACTAGCATTGTAGGCTAAAATGACTTCATTAGGATATAGGTATTGGAGGCTGACATCAATAATTGATTTTGATATTTATGTATTTATGTATTTATGTTATTGAGATGACATGTATATTCATATTATAATTATCTTTGTAAGATGACATAAGGAATCATGGATTGTAAAGGGGTATATAAGTCAGTTGATTAGATCAATTTGTAATAGGAAAGGATATGGATATGTAAGGTTATGGAATATAATGGTGATGTGAAATATATGAGAGAGAGATCATGTATGTGAGGATATCTATGTAAAGGGGTTATTCTGGTAAGGGTTTAGCATTTTAGACCAAAACAGACAGAGCTTAACCAGAACAGACATAGAAGATGCTATATTTGCAGTTCAATCATTTCTCTGGATTGTAGTATGGATTTGTATGTAGTCAGTGAGGCTTCTTTTGTGATTGAGTAGTGTGCTCTAGGTTGTAAGCCTTCCTACAATTGTAGGCCCCTATATTTTATAATATCTCTTCATAAGGTCAGTGGATTGATATTATGGGTCACAAATCCCAGCATGGTTTTTCCTCTTTCAGGTTTTCCACATATAATTATTTGTGTTATGGTATTCATTTGTGTGACTGGATTATTGGTTGCTTTAATTCTTTCAATTCTATATATACTGGTATACTAGTTGGTGAATTCATGTTTTAATAAGGTTAAAATTGATCATTCCGATAGAAAATTGGTTCAGCCCCCCTCTTAGTGTTCTTGGATTCCAACAGTTGTAACAAAATATTGCAGATAATTGTGGAAAGTGCTAATGTGAAAGTGGATGAGCACTACAAAAATCAAGGTAAATCTTATGACAGTGAACCGACAGTGGAAATGATCATAAATGTACTGGTAGTGCCTATACCAAAATAAAATACTGAAACAGTTACCCTGGCATCATCAGAATAAATAATTTTTATTGAAGAGAAGCATAGAGAACCTGAAAATTAGAAAACACCAAGGTATTTAAGGCTAAATCATTCTGAAAATCAGATCATTGGAGCCAAAAATATGGGAGTTATGACAAGGAGAAGATTGGCAAATCAAGAGGTATGTTCCATTTCTCAGATTGAATCGACATCAGTAGTTGAAGTTTTTAAAGATGAATGTTGGATGAAATCTATGGAAGATGAATTAGATTAGATAGAAAAGAACAATACTTGGACTTTAGTTCCTCAACCTAAAAATAAGAATGTTATTGGAACTAAATGGGTTCTTAGAAACAATATGAATTCAAGGATGGACAAGTTGTAAGAAACAAGGTTATATTAGTCTACAAAGGATATTCTTAGAAACAAGAAATTGATTATGGTGAAAATTTTGCACCGGTAGCTAGAATTGAAGCTGTTAGACTATTTCTCACTTATGCAACCGTAGTGTCGTAAATTGTACACTCTTGCTAGGGTGGTACAATTTCACACATGGGTTAGCACCTGCCTTAGTTTATTTTGCATCTTGCATTTCTCATTCCCCTTTAAGAATTTAATTAATTAATTTAATTAAATCTAAGGTCATGTCTCATCACTTTACACATTATAAAGTTGGGCCCTTTACCCTAAGCATGCCTCTTTTAGTTTTATTCCTTCAATAAATCATTTAATCATAAACCCTAATTATGTCTTATTTTGACTGTTTAGGCCTGATTTCGCATATCAAAAGATCTCAAAATTATCTATAACTTTAGGATGCACTCTAATATCATCATATCTAACGACCCCAAAAATTTGGTAAAAATTTGGTTGAACCATTGTGGGAATGCACATGGTCTGCGGATTTTTCCCCAAAATTTTGGGAGCACAATCTTATGATATAATAATGCTTAACCCTAAAATATCAGCAGGAAATTAAAATTCTAGGCTAGCCTAAACATGAAATTAAGATCTACAATTTCATACTTAAGAGCTCTCTTTCTTGATTTGAAGGGGTCTTCTTCTAAGAATCTAAGAATAGGTTTTTGGAGTATTAGAGCCTTCTTTGCAATGAAATAGTATATCTTTGAAGTCTCCAACAATATTCAACATCTATCCATCAAACATTCATCAACCATCATTTTATCAATTGGGGACTTTTGAAGATGTAGAAGAACAATAGGAGATCAACAAGTGATGATTGGCTTGTACCTCTCCCTTGGGGTTGGGTATCATTTCATGTTGTTTTCATGTCTTTGCATAAGCTTAATTTTGATTTATATTCACTCTTTAGATCACTTTTCATTGTGTATTTAAAGAATTTAATTTGTCAATTATAAGAAATTAGGGTTTACTCTTTAGGGTTGCTCTAGGTTGTTTACTTTCATTCTTAGGATCTTGCATATACACAAGGTTCTTGCACACACATTTTCAGTACATTATCGACTATTCATGGAGGTGGAAATCACCAACATGGGGGTTTGACTTAGGAAAAACCCTATACAGCCACCCCAAACCTTCCCTTTTCAGTTGAAGGTATAGAAACAAGCATCCAGGGGCAGTTTCAGATTTGGAAAAGGCATCAACACCACCCAGAAGTCTCAAAAGTGTAGAAATTTGTCAAGGACAGGGGCATGGTTCCTTGGTCATATCTAGGATAGTGGTGTGGTGCCATGGTCCTACCCTCTATCAGCATGACTTGACAGAACAATACTTTGCAGATCTCAAAATCCCTTATATTAGTTGTAGCTCCACAATTACAGAATCAGGATAGTGGCGTGGCACCCTGGTCCCAAACATTTCTGCTCAAATTTCAAACACAAGGGCACCTCTGATTTTGCCTTCTAATCTATACTTTTCAAAAGTGTATCAATTATTCTTTGATTTGCATTCTCAGATTAGGATTTGCTTGCTTACTTGCTTTCTAAGTTAGACTGCATTGGGCATGATTCCTCTCTCTCATTTACAACAAAGGAATAGAAAACTTAGGAGGTAATCCAAGAAGTAGCCAACATGTGTTACCTCCCTAGGATCTTTTGCATTCCATGAGTATGTATGAGAGTGGGATTAGGGTTGTCATACTTAGTCTCACTTTGTCCCCTACACAATAGCCTATAAGAACTACAAGGTCTATCAGATGGATGTTAAGTGTGCAAGTGTGCATTTCTAAATGGAGAAATTGAATAAGAAGTCTTTATTGAGAAACCACATGGATTTTTACTAACAGATGACAAAACTATTGTTTAGAGATTAAGGAAAGCCCTATATGGACTAAAATAGGTTCCTAGAGCTTGGTATGAAAGGTTGGATAAGTATCATTTGAAGCTTGATTTTATAAAAGCTAATGTTGACAGTAACCTATATTATAAGATCACTAATAATGATATTCTTGATTATTGAAGTATTTGTTGATGATATCATTTTTGGAGGTGAAGAGAAATTGTGCATGGAATTTTATGATAATATGCAGAGTGAATTTGAAATGTCTATGATTGGTGAAATGAGATTTTTTCTAGGTTTGCAAATTACTCAAACTGACAAAGGTATCTTTATCTATCAAACTAAGTATCTAAGGGAGTTATTGAATAAATTTGGTATGGAAAATTCTAAATCGGTGAATACTCCTATGGTTACAAGTGAAAAATTGTCAATTAAGGATGCATCCCCTTCAGTAAATTCTACAAGATATAAATCCATGATTGGTGGTTTGCTATATTTAACTTAGACTAGACCAGATATAGTGAATGCAGTCAGTATTGTATCAAGATTTCAAAGTAATCCAAGATAAAATCATGAAAGTGCAATAAAAAGGATATTCTGGTATTTGCAAGGTACAACTGAATATGGTTTATGGTACCCTAAAGATGATGACTTTACTTTATGTGCATATACAGATGCAGATTGGGAAGGTGATGTTGATGAATGGAAGGGAGCTTCTAGTGGAGCATTCTTCCTTGGGAATAAGTTGCTTTCATGGATCAGGAAGTAGTCATACATTTTCTTATCTACTACTGAAGCTGAATATATTGTAATTGCAACCAATTTTACTCAAAATCTATAGATGAAGCAAATATTGAATGATATACAAGTGAGTTGTAATGATTTGATAGTTATCCATTGTGATAACTCTACAACTATTGACATATCAAAGAATCTAGTATTTCACTCCAAGACTAAGCACATATCGATCAAGTATAACTTTTTGAAGGAAAAAGTGGAAGCAAAAGAAGTCAGATTGGTTTATGTGAACATTAAAGAATAGATAGCAGACATCTTCACAAAACCTTTTCCTCGAGAATCATTTGATTATTTGAGAGACAGATTGAGGGTTTCTACCCCTCTAGTAGAGAGTTAATTGGTGTAGTTGTGCATCAAGCTGGTATACATTATTAGACCTACCTTTTTCTCTGGATTGATGAATCAGTGCTACTACTCAGGGGAGTAGTCAACCTTGAATTTTAGAGTTATTTATTCTATTTGATTCTTTGGTATTGTTGTCAAAGGGGGATGAATATATGTGAAAAACCATTGTTATTTATTTATTGCACTCCTTAGGGGGAGTTTGGTGGTATTTGGTCCTTTTGTTTCAGTTTTGGTTCAAAACTTCATTGGTATATCATTTCATGGGAGATTGTTGGTGGTCTTCCATTGAGGGGACTTGTTTGGTGTTTTCTTGGCACTTGGATGTTTTTTCACATCTAGTGTTGTCATCAATGCCAAAGGGGGAGATTGTTGGCCATATGATGGAATTGATTATGTGTTGCATTGATGTTTTGTTATTGATGTCAACACTTTTTGTTATGGTTGTTTACTGGCTTTGGGTAGGAGGATTGGATTGGGAAGACTATCAGTTTATTGTCACCAGTATGATCTGGTTGGTAGAATATATTTGTATGGATGGTTCATATACTTCTAAAGTATGTTTCAGTCAGTTGGTATTGACTTAATGATTGGATGCTATCTTATGTTGTAGTAAGCTTGCTTTATTGATTTGATAAGGGTTTCTCCGATAGAGATTTATTGAAGATCTTTGATGTTATGCATAAGTGGTGTTGGTGCAGCTTCTAGAAGGGATTCAGGATGCTGATGGTGATCGTTTTCATGCCTCATCTAATTGGTATAATTGTTTTGGCATGTGTGGATCTAATTTAAGTCTGGTTCTATCTAGGTTATGGATTAGTTTGCATGTAACATGTTGGTGGATCCTTGGATACGCTTCCAAGATGTTTTATTGATTGGATGATATTTTTTTGGCCTTAGGCCAACATGTGTTATCATTTTATTTTAGGGGTATGTAATGGATCTATTATATTATCATTAGTGTGGCCAACCTAATTGGTTAGGTCCTGGGTTGGTATAAATGTATGTAAGATCTCATTGTAGATCAAGAATTATGGGCAAGGAGTGAATAACGTAATAATCATTTGTGCAGAGGATTTGGTTGATCATAGGTGATCAAGTTAGGTTTATGTAAGAGGTTTTAGACCTCCAGTATTGAGCTTAACCAGAACTATAATCTAGTATGTTTGATGCTATTACCAGTAGTTCTTCTTTCTAGATTGTAATCCAAACATCTTGAGGTGGTTGACATCTTTGTAGTTAGTGAAACTCCATTGTAATGAGCAATGTGCTCTAGGAAGTGTGCCTTCTTGCATGTGTAGGCCCTAATTGTATTCATATACTTGCTGCAGAAGTATCATTTGATTGTGAGTAAGGTTTCCTATCATGGTTTTTCCTCATTGAGGTTTTCCACGTACAAATCATGGTGTTGTGTTATGGATGCATGGTATTGATTCTCTGGTTTTCATTTATGCTTTAATGCTTAATCAGTTATACCAGTATAAGGTTTTAAGTGCTTTAATTCAAATAATTTGTTAACAACTAGTTGAACCTCCCCTCTCAGTTGTTCACTAGTTATCCTAATAGGAGAGACCACTAATATTTGTAGAAGCATATCTAATGTTGATACTAGTTATAGATATATTGCTAGATATGTGCCTAGAAAATTTGAAGGTTACTATTATACATGCAACATATATGGGCATAAATTAGTTGAATGTAGATATGGAGAAATCCAGCACCTCATATGAATCCAAGACCTATTGGTGATTGGAGAAGGAATTTCAATGATCGAAGGAACACAAATTGGCAAAGACCCTATGTTAACCAGTCTAGTCCTTATGAGATGGAAAAGAGAGTCAATGTGATTTGTTCAATCTGCAATAATTTTGGATATGTGGCAATGAATTGCAAAAGAAGAATAGGTAGAGGAAATGCAGGACCATGGAGAGCATTTAGAATGGCATGTTATCATTGCAACAAACCTGGACACATTGCCAAGTTTTGCAGAACATAGAAGAACCAACTAGTGAATCATCTTGCAGACCGAAAAGAAAAGCAGAAAGTTGATATTGAAGAAACTAGAGCTGAGATGAATAGAACTTGGAAGAAGAAGAGTGATGAAAAACCATCTGATGAATCAGATTCTTCACCTAATGTGGAGAATCCATCTCCAACAAACTAAGTTGTTTCTACAACTTGGGGTGAGCTTATTGTTAAATATTGAACTTAACCGCTAGATGATGTACTGTAAGTTAAATCTGCATATTTTGATGCATTTTTTATGTTTTGATGTGTTTTTGGATCATAATCGGTAAATATCATTGAGTTTTTGCTATCGGTAATATGCTTTAGAGTATTTTAAGGTGTTTTAGGGTTTTGTCAGTAAATGCATTTATTGCAGTAGTTAGAAGGTGAATAAATAGAACATTTTGAATTTCATTTATCACTTTGTGATATTGAGAATAATTGGTGAGCGAGTAGAATAGAAAACATTTTTGCTAGCAGCATTCAAACCATCTACCAATAATTTGAAGCGATTAGACTAAAGTTTGAATTGATGACTGAGTATTGAAAGTTTTTGACAGTTGTGTTGGCACTGGGTTTTCATTGATGTCAACCAGTATAAGAGGACAATTGGTATGAGAATACAGTTGATATGCAGTCCTTGATGTCAACTAAGTCTAGCAGGTTACCCATATAGTCTATCACTAGTAAGGGAGAGGATGTCATCATTTAGTACAATGACCATTGGAGTCACCGGTACACAAGTTAGTGTTCAACTTGTATGGAAGATATGGACATGAGACTGGTATGATACAACAAGCGGTAAATGATGACTGTACGTTAGGAAATAGGAAATCATCACAAGACAAGATAAACATAATAGCTCAATCACAAATGCATTCATTGCAATGAATCTATCCTAAGACACTCAATAGAGACATGAAACAAAAACATTCAAAAGCAAAGATTATGCAAACCATAAGCACGATTTGAATGCTCCTTCATGCGGCTCCATTGTTCTTCTTTCCTCTCCAAATAACTTTGTTGGGGATCTCACCTACAAGTGCACACACAATTGAAAGCAAGTAGACAGGATTTTTGATCAAGAGTACTAGAAGCATAAATTCGATAGTCTGATTAAGGATTATTAATTAAGGGATTTGATTGAAGAAATTCATCCAATTTATAGAAGAATTGGAGAGATGACAAGATTAGCATGATTCAATTCAAATAGAAATTGCAAATCAATTATGTCAATTATGACAAATTATGCACTTTCTATGCAAAATTTGTTGATTGATAATTTATGACAAATTATGACAACTTCTATGTCAAAATTGATTGATTGTCAATTATGACAAATTTATGACAAATTGACATGTCATTTCCATGAATTTAGGAGAGAAATAGAAAGAAATTGAAATTAGGAATTAGAAAATTAGGAAATTAGAGAATGAGGAATTTAGGAATTAGAAATTAGGTAAATTAATTAATAATTTATCATTTATTAATTAATTCACAAAGAGGAATAATTATTTAATTGCGATGAGAAGACTTAGGATAAATAAATAATTTATTAATCCTAAAGGAAGAAATGACACACAAGGTTAAATGATTAAATCATAAAACCCTAGAAGACAAATTAGCAATGCGAGAATGACAGTTAGGTCTTGATGAAAGATAATTGACTCGATCATGATTTTGGATTGATAAATGATTTGATTGAGATTGGTTGACAAAAATCAATGACAAATTGACCAAATTGACATGATTGAAAAGGAAAAGGATCGATGACGAATCGATCGCAATATGACAAGATTGACAAGGACAAAGATTGACCAAAATCATGACTGAAGATTGTTGTCGACAAGACCAAATTCGAAAGCGAGACAGATGAAGAAGAAGGACTCGATGCTTGCAAATGATAAAGACCAAGTGCATGACATAGGAGAAATGTTAATGTGATGCAAAAACCTAAAATGAGGCAATGCGCAAATGTTAAAGTATGATCCCGCAAGCATTGACCATTTTTAGGTGTCTACATTTTGCCCCTCTTTGAGACAATGCGATTTTAAGCGTTGTTTCAAAGAACAATAATGAAAATGCCCTAGACAATGATAATGACATATGCATGCCCCCTCGAGGAATTGGCCGGAAACATACAGAAAAGAGGCCAATTGATCGATAAGAATGATAGAAGATGATAGATTCAAATGGACTTTCAAGACTGACGGAAGAAATGTTAGTAAGAAGAAATTAGACAGAGGACAGTTAGAGACGAAGAAAAACTTGCTTTCAGTAATGCACTTTGTAGGTGAGAACCTTTATTTTAATGTAGAAAAATGGATGCATAGCATCATGGCATTGAAGGCCAGAGCTGAAATGCAACCCTTTTTGCAAAAGACATACACATCACAGATAAACAACAATCATAATCAAAAAGAAAAGAAAAGGGACCATGATCCATCCTGTTCACTCTAAATCACTCAGTGAAATCATCAAGCAACATAGGAGCATGATCGAAGATAAATCAATAAAAAGATAAGAGGCACAAATTCCAACAAATCAAACAAACATCTTGATCTTCATTGTCAAAAGTTGAAAGCATTGATAGGACAATCATGCTGTCTGGTTTCAGGACATGTGGGACCCCATCTAAAACAAGACACAGTCTGGTTTCGAGTATACCACACCCTGTATAAGACCCATGATATTAGTGACAAGGATAAATGATATTGATGGTAACGTTCGATTGATATGACAATTTTGATCAGTTTGAATGTCTGGTTTGATGGAAAAAGTTTATCTATTTATGCATGATTTCAGTAAAAGCACAATGTTGGTTGCGAGTTTGGTGGATGTATGCTCAGTGATCTATTTATGCACAAAAAGAGATCCTTTATTGACAAAATGCGTGTTTTTGAAATGTTTTTGTTCATTTTTTTTTTTCAGGACTTTTTATGATTTTTAGGGATTTTCATTTTTCAATTTTTAGATATTTTTTCAGGACATTATTCGATTTTTTTGGATTATTCCAGGACATTATTTGATTTTTTTGGATTATTTTAGGACATTTTTCAAATTTTTTTTTTGGATTATTTCAAGACATTTTTTGATTTTTTATGATTTTTTTCAGGACAATTTAAATTTTTTATGATTTTTTTAGGACAATTTAAATTTTTTTATGATTTTTTCAGGACATTTTTCAATTGTTATGATTTTGCCCCCAGTGTCTAGCAAGGCAAGGAATATGACAGGTGAATAAATAGGCTTGCTAAGATGTTGGTGGATAGAGGGAAGACAAAGGCCTTTTATTATGGAGACAATGCGGATGCAATTTCCAAGGGCGATTGCGTGATGGGACAAGAGACTGGATATGACAATGTAAAGCAGGAACATGGCATGAGGGACATGTCAAGAGGTTTTTGAAACCATGTTAAATTTTGCGTCCTTATGTCAGATCAAGATCAAGGAATGAAAAAGAGTGTATGGATAGTGATAAGATATGGATATGATAAGCAAGACCAAGAATGGATAAGGGACATGGACTGAAGGTTGGGATAGGATAAGGGATAGTGGCAGAAAGTTGCAATAAGACAGGGAATATGGATGAAAGGTTATAATAAGCAAATGGATAAAGACCAAAAGCTATGATGGACTAAAAGATGCAAACAAGATGCATGATGCTCATGATGATCCTCAGCCTTGTCAAGATCAAATGTGGAAAAGGGAAACTGGACATGAGGGACAATAGGATATGAAGGGTAATGACATGGTATGATAGGATAATGGAAGGAAACCTACCCCCAAGTGTGGTGTGCAAGAAGTTCATAAATTACGCATGATGCCTATTTGCCAGGTTTTCATCATGGTACTTGCCCAAGGCGCCTGTTTGCCAGGTTTTTACCAGTGGACGAATTATTTTTGCTTTACTTTTTTTTTCTTTTTTTTTCTTTTTTTTTTTTTCAATTTTTCACTTTTTTGATTTTTTTGTATTTTTTACTTTTTCAATAGAAGATGGACACATGATAGGGGATGGAAGAAGGACTCAAGCATCTTTTTGTTTGGATAAACCTTGAAATAAATGGACCATGACCTTTAAAAGTATGCTCAAAGACGTTGGTAGGATAAGTACATGGAAAATGAGATGAAACTAAGGCAAGGATTTATGCAAAGGATGGACCAGAGGGATGGAAGGATAGAAAATATGCATCGGATAATAGGTAGGGTATTGGAAGAATTGGGCTTGCAAAATCGACATTGGCACACACCTTGAGGGGTGATGGACTGATGGAGGAAGAGTGGGTCTCAGATTGTGAGATTTGGATGGAGGAATAGCTTGGGATTTTGGGACATAAAGGCCCAAAATGGATGAAGAAGGCGGTGGAGGAACAAATTTGAGAGGTTTGGATGGAGGAATAGCAATTTTGGATGCCAAGTTGGATGTTTCTTTAGGCTCTTGTGCTTCAAGGAGCTACTTAGGGATCCACATGGTTTTTGATTTTTCATGCTTTTGTGTTTCCTTGGAGTGCATTGCTTGCACAAGGGATTTAGGAACCCATATATATTTTGACTTTGCTTTATTTTGCTCAATGGGCCTTTGTGGCCTCTTGGATATTTCTTTTTCTTTATAGATCATATTGTTCTTTGCTTTGACATGTCGATTATATTGGACATGTTGATCCTTGAATACATGTGGATTTCTAGACTTATGACTTTTATACTTGGCATCCAAATTGCTTGGAGGAGGAAAGGAATGCATGGATGGATATGAATGAAATGGAGTTCTTTTGGATGGATGGAATTTACTCAAGGATGTGTGCCTTTGCTGATGTTGCATAGGAGATGGAGGGATATAGGGACCTAGAATGGATGGAAGCAATGATGGGGAAGGTGGACATTTGGATTTTGACTTTGAAGGGATACTAGCGCCTTGAGTGTGAGCTCTGTAGCCATGACCATTAGTATATTCTTTGATATGGAGGTGTTCTTGCTCATGAAGGTCTACTCCTTTGCCTTTATGAATATCTTGACTTGTAGGATACTCTTTTCTTTGGGAAGAAGACACGAGTCCATTATGAGGTGGATATGATATGAGAGAAATAATGAGATCTTGAAATGGATCGGATTGCACCAAAGTGGAAGAATCCATTATGCATGTCGAGGGTTCATGAACATCTTGCACTGACACATTAGAATAATGAGTGGGATTAGGATCATGAGGGGGACTAGGATTGTGTAGTGGACATGGTTCAATGATAGGCTCTTCAAGAGATAGAATGGGAGAAATAATGGGATCATCACAAGAAATACGATCTTGGAGTGTATATGGAGGATTAGGATGTGGAGATGGTGGAACAAGTGGATCTTGTGGAGGATATGAAGGAATGATAGGGTCTTGTGTTGGAAATGAATTTGGAAGGATACTTTGATCTTGACAAGGAGGAAGATCATTGGATTCCTCTTTAAAATTGCTTTTCTCTTGACTTTCAATGGGATCATCAGAAAGGATGGAAGGGATATCTGGAATGTCAATGGGATTTGAAAGGACATTTTTTTTATGAAATGGAAGGGGATCGTTTGGGATTGGAGGGACTAGGATATCTTGATCTTGCTCAGGGAATGGAGTGTCAATAGGACTTTGGATAGGATGGACAAGAATAGGGGAATCATCATGAGTGTCTAGGAACATGGGATCCTGGTCAACAATTGGATGGGATGATAAGGTTTTGGGATCTTGATCTTGATCTATTTCAAGACATATTTCTTCATGCTCTAAATTATCCTCTTGACATGAGGTTGGACTTTGGATATGCATGGGGGATTGTGACAAGGGATCAATGTTTTGGCATGAAGGAAATGCACTTTGAACATTTGTGATGGATTCTGGCAAGGAATCAATGCTTGAACATGAGGAACAGGGACTTCGAATAGGGCCCTCTAAAACAGGTAATGGCAATAAAGTGCATGGTGGCATTGGGTCTTGTTTTTCTGAAACATGACAAGGATGTGCATCATGAATTGGATTATCTTGGTAGTCAATTATGGATAGCCCTTGGATAATTGCATCCTTGGGTGTATTGTTTGATGAGGACAATATGGAAGGTTCTTGTGAAACTTCTAAAGGTGTAGGGATAGATGCCACTGGAGAGTCAATTTACTTGTGAGGGGATGAGGCATTGCTAGACATAATTGTATTATTTTGATCTTCCTCAAAGAACTCACTTGGTAGTTTCCTTAAGAGCATTGCAATAAAGCCACCTTTCTTTTGAGGTTTTGACATGATTGTATCTGGAATTTGAACCTATTTGGAAAGGAGTTGGTTCTGGTCTGATGTCATGTTTTTATTTTGAACTAGATGTTGATCAAATTGGTTTGACATGTTCAAAATTTGGCTTGGTGTGTGTTGCAACCTTTGTTTTTGAATGTTTGGTTTTGGTTGTTGACATTGATATGTTGATTGAACTTGTTGATATTCCACCATTGGTTGAACCATTTGTTGACATTGTATAGTTGGTTGGACATATTGTTGAAATTGGACCATTGGTTGCGTTGGTTGAATATGTTGAACAATTTGTTCAACCATTGGTTGTGATGGTTGAAAATATGATTGATAGTAAACACCTTCTTGTTCTTGTTGTGAAGGCACATAATGTTGTTGTCTCTTTTCTTGAAATTGTTTCATCATCTCTATTTGTGAGAGGAGAGCTGGTATGTCTGATCGTTCAAGAAGAGATCTTACATCAATTGGCTCGATATTTGGATTTCGACCTGGAAATTTTTGAAACATTTTGGACACTTGTGATCTATTCTTCGCAATGTTTTTCACTTTTGGTTCCAATATCTCATTTTCTTGAGCTAGTTTCTCCTCTAGTTTTTGTATTTGGAGACTTGTTTCATCAAAAAAAGTTTGATCAATGTTGCTTTGTTGTTGGGTTGGACAGAATTGTGATTGCATTGTTGGTTGATATGTCAAACTTTGTTGCATCATTGGTGCTTGAAACCTTGTTTCAATAAACATGTCACTATGCAATGCTTTTGGGATTTTTTATTTTAAACGGATGATATATGATATGCAACTAAATGCAAATTAAATAGATGAAAATACAATCTATGGCAAGAGTGCAACCTATGTTTTTGGTTGTTTTTCAAGATTTTGGACAAACTTTTTGAATGCAAATCTAAAAGAGACCCTTAGGAAATTGAAATGATGTCTAGACCTCAAAGGACAAAAGGACCAAGTAACAAAAGCACAAAATGACAATGTCTCACCTATATGCTTGGATACTAAGCTAGGTTTGACCAAATGACAATAATGACCAAAAAAAAAAGGTTTGACAAGGTCTAGACTTCTTAACAATGACTTAGGGTTTATCAAAGATTTGGATTACTTAAGTATGACAAAACCTAGTTTTGAGACTATATGCAAAAGGACAATTAACATGCAAGTGACCCTAATATGATATGGTAATGATCTAAGCTTAATGAAGAGACCTAGGGTATGCAAATATGAATGTATGACAATGGTATGACTTTAATGCAAGAGGAAACATGCAAATGGATGACTCTTATTGAAAGGAGTATGACTTAGGTGAAACCTAACCTTGGTACTTGACAATGAACTTTGCAAAATGCAACCTAGGATGAACCTAAATGTAAGTGACATGAATGTTGAGACAAGATTTTGAACAATGTTTGCTAACCATGTTTGAAGATGTTTTGAACTTTGTTGGATGAAATGCTCTTATGTTTAATCTTATGTTTGATCAATTTACCTTGTTCTTGAAATGAGATGCTATTCAACTTTTGACAAGCAAAGAATACAAGATATTGCAACTTAGACTCAAGACAATCATGCTCATTTCCACATTTCTTATGGTGGGTAAAGACATTAGGTACTTGAGAGGTAGACTCATTATGAGATTCAAGGAGAATACATAGATGCTTGACCCCACGGGCTCCCCTCCATGGCACTTACTTCTCAGGGCAGCCAAGCATCCGTCCCCATGGAAATCTCCCCATGGCGAACTTAGTATCTCTTCCAAGTATCCGAATTTGTCCTTCTCAAGCAACTAGAAGGGTTTTTTGGCCTCTAAAAACAAGGTGTTTAGTAAGGATTTCTATTAAGCATTACTCCTTGATGTCACGCAAACGTGATTGAGACATTAAGCCCATCAAGATACCAAACAAATGTAGTCACGCAAGCACAATTTAGACCAAGAGGCCCTACTTAGATGTTGATATGAGAAAGAGTCCAAGGGTCATCACTTACCAAGTAACTGCAATTCCCACATAACCCTTCCTTCAAAGCTTTCGCTCATCGGGTATTTTTTTATAGTGAGTTAGAATGCCAAGGAATTCTAGCCATACTCACTTTGGGTCATTCCCTTCTCACGATTATCACTTGCTTGCAAAAGCAAAGTGGTCGGGAAGGCAGGCCCTCTAAAGGAGACACACAATCAAAGACACGAGCATGGTATCGAAGATCTGGATTTCTGATCACCCTAAGAAGGATGAGAGCATACTCTCCTACTCCAATGTCACACTCAACAATAAAAGCACAAACACATTTATTCCAACCTATTTAGATATCACTAAGTGCCTAATTAAAAATCACAAACACAAAAGTTTGGTTGTTTCTCCAAGGCAACCTGCAAAACCCAAGTTAGAGGTTTGATTTGTTGTCTTTGACTATCGATTCTGCATAACACATGTTAGTAGTTTGATTTATTGTCTTTTCCATGCATATGCCAATATTCTACATAGATAATTAGTACCAAAATCCAAAGCACAGAAAATAGAATGCAAAAACTAAACAAATTTCAAGTAAAACACTACATTTTTACCCCTGTTCTGGACTTTACACAGTCACAGAAGTCATGACACAAGTGCAGAATGTCTTCAACACAAGCACCGAATGCTCAACACAGGTGCAGGTTGCTTCACACAGGCACAGAAGTCTCCAGAAAACCCTACATGACCCTGTTTTTGGGTTTTTGGCCTGCAAAATCAACTTGAAAGCACTCCAAAACACTGTTAACTGGTTAGATGGTTAGTGTTCATGTCGGGTTCACCAATTAATGTACATTAGGAAATAGGAAATCATCACAAGACAAGATAAACATAATAGCTCAATCACAAATGCATTCATTGCAATGAATCTATCCTAAGACACTCAATAGAGACATGAAACAAAAACATTCAAAAGCAACGATTATGCAAACCATAAGCATGATTTGAATGCTCCTTCATGCGGCTCCATTGTTCTTCTTTCCTCTCCAAATAACTTTTTTGTGGATCTCACCTACAAGTGCACACACAATTGAAAGCAAGTAGACAGGATTTTTTATCAAGAGTACTAGAAGCGTAAATTCGATAGTTTGATTAAGGATTATTAATTAAGGGATTTGATTGAAGAAATTCATCCAATTTATAGAAGAATTGGAGAGATGACAAGATTAGCATGATTCAATTCAAATAGAAATTGCAAATCAATTATGTCAATTATGACAAATTATGACAAATTATGCACTTTCTATGCAAAATTTGTTGATTGATAATTTATGACAAATTATGACGACTTCTATGCCAAAATTGATTGATTGTCAATTATGACAAATTTATGACAAATTGACATGTCATTTCCATGAATTTAGGAGAGAAATAGGAAGAAATTGAAATTAGGAATTAGAAAATTAGGAAATTAGAGAATGAGGAATTTAGGAATTAGAAATTAGGTAAATTAATTAATAATTTATCATTTATTAATTAATTCACAAAGAGGAATAATTATTTAATTGCAATGAGAAGACTTAGGATAAATAAATAATTTATTAATCCTAAAGGAAGAAATGACACACAAGGTTAAATGATTAAATCATAAAACCCTAGAAGACAAATTAGCAATGCGAGAATGACAATTAGGTCTTGCTGAAAGATAATTGACTCGATCATGATTTTGGATTGATAAATGATTTGATTGAGATTGGTTGACAAAAATCAATGACAAATTGACCAAATTGACATGATTGAAAAGGACAAGGATCGATGATGAATTGATCGCAATATGACAAGATTGACAAGGACAAAGATCGACCAAAATCATGACTGAAGATTGTTGTCAACAAGACCAAATTCAAAAGCGAGACAGATGAAGAAGAAGGACTCGATGCTTGCAAATGATAAAGACCAAGTGCATGACATAGGAGAAATGTTAATGCGACACAAAAAACTAAAATGAGGCAATGTGCAAATGTTAAAGTATGATCCCGCAAGCGTTGACCATTTTTAGGTGTCTACAATGACATCTATGAGTAGGAAAGATGTTGGGTTGTTGATTGTGATGAAGAGGTAGAATGTTATCATGAATAACATCAACACGAAAGGAGAAGGATGCATAGGTCACTGGTATGTTGTGTGGATGCAAAATAATAGGACTCCCATCGGATAAAGATGCAATCACTATTTGAAGAGATGAGTGACACTGAATGTGCCCCAACTGGATCACATGTGCCTATTTTGATATGTGCTTCTCAAACAAGGAAGCCACTTTGGTGCATGGTAATATGTAGATGACAAGGATCCACTACCACTAGTAAGTAGAGATTATCTCCTATTATGCAAAGTATGCATCTTATTTCTATGAGATAAGATAGAAGTAGAAAGCAGGTGTTTGAAGGCTCACACTAGATCTACCAGTGACTCACTAAGATGCCTCAAGTGCATGAAATCAGGGATGTGCAATAGACCAACAAAGAAGTCATGATGAGTTAACAAGACAGATGAATAATGATGGGTTTGTCACTTTAATAAACTAGTTGAGATGATGTTCAGACTGATGATGAATAAGGTAAGACTGAGAAACTACAGTTAGAGAGTGAAACTGGTATGGAGATGCCTTAGATGGAAATAGTTGATGGTTCATGGTGTCATCAAAGGGTTTACCAGTATGTATGTCCACTGGTAATGCAAACAAGGTACAAATGCATAAGAATTCCATCTAATGAAGATGTGCATAAGGTAGGTTAGTAAGTGTACTAACTTGTTGAGTGTTCCAATAGAAGAGAAGAATTGTGCAAGGTTAATTGCAAACTAGTTAGGGTATAACCAACAGGGCTTGTGAACTGGTAGATGAATCCAGTGTTGTGGGTTGGTCGATGACCGACACTAATGACCTAGCAAAGATGGATGCCGACAAAGGGGCCACATTGAGGTGAAGTGACAAGCATGCACAAGTCGATGTGATGTGTTGGCAAGGTAGTTGGCAATAGGTCAACATTTATGTCGACTACGTGATTCACAAGATGCACAACATAGGTTTGTGGCTCGAGGTAAGATGGACAATAGAGATACAACACAAATTTTTTGAGAAGATCGAGGTAGGTGAAGGAAACAACGAATTTGTTCTTGGTGATCGACCAAGAAATTGGCTGACAAGTTTAAAAGTAGATTGCTAAATATAGAAGTTGTTTTCTGGAAGTCACAACTATGGTGTGATTCATTGATGAGTTGCAGTTCATCAATCTAGCTGATCAAATCGGATGAGATCTGATTGGATTTGGTTTTCCTCAAGGTTGATAAGAAAACCCTAAACACTTGAAATTTGAATTGGCTTTTGGTGGGAAAACCAGGTTATAAATATGCAAGCCAAAATTGATGAAGGTTGTCAAATGAGAGAGTGTTGCTGCATGTGAGAATAAACCAATCAAGTGCTCAATGAGTATCAGAGGAGAGACTGAGTGTGAGAGAGGATTGGGTTGAAGTGTTCAATCGGCAATAGTGAGGCAACCGATAGTCAACCAGTGAGTCTGACATAGGAGTAAACTAATAGTGACCATATAGGTAGAGATGAGTTGCAAAAGAGTGCAGAGAAGGCAAGCATACAATTGATAGAGTGTAGCACCCATGGAGAGTAGCATTGTAGCAGAGTAAAGAACCGGTAGAGTGTAGAACCGACAAAGAGAGAACCGATAGAGAAGGAAAAGAGGCTGAACCGGTAAGGTTACAACAAGAGATAAGGCTGCAAAAATGAGTGGGTGAGCAGAGAACTGACAGTGAACTGGATAGAAGATCTAACAGAGAGATTTGTAGAAGAGTTACAAAGTTCATTTGTAACATGGCTATTACTTTTGTAATTGATTATGTTTATTGTAATCAAAATTTCATTGTGAGGCTGGATTGGAACAATAGTCTCTAGTAGCATTTCTCACTGAGGTTTTTCCCATCTTGGGTTTTCCTCATATATGTTGGTGTTATGTGATGTCTCCTTGTGTATGATTGCATTGAGTAATATCTCCTTATCATATTGGTAGGTTATCTTGGCTTTAGTATGCTAACTGGTACACATATTTAGGAGTTTCAGGGAAAAGAAATTAAGTACCACAAATTCACCCCCCTTCGAGTGGCACATTGTGTCTAACAATTGGTATCAAAGCCTAGGTTCCCCATTGATAAGCTTTCTCTAGCTTGGGTAGATTCTGGCTTAAGGACATAATGGTCTATTTAGTGTCAATTCCAGCTCTAATGTTTAATGGATCTAACTATTCCATTTGAAATTGTAGAATGGAAGTTCACCTATCCTCTCTAGGGTATAATGTATGGATGTCTATTGTAAATGGCTGCCCTACTAATGTCAGTTCTCCCACCAATTCACATGTAGAGAGAAGAAACTAGTGTAATGATGTAGCAATGAAGGCTATACTTTGTGGTTTATCTAATGATGTTTCCTCTCAGGTGGATAGATGTAGATCAACAAAAATCTTATAGGAAAGATTGATGAAGCTCTATGGAAATCAGCCTACCACTATAGAACCGGTTTATGAAGAAAAGATGAGAAATGCATCTCATATATCTAAAGATGATGAAGGCATATCTGCTAGCAGCCGCAATAATGATGATCAAGGAACCCACCTCTTCATGGCTTAAGAATTAGAGGATGAGAGGTACACATCTAAGAGTGTTCATGTAGATCACTCCTATCAGCAAGATGTGTTTGGCAATGATAGTAAAGGTGAAAAAGAAGATAAAGCTGAAGTAGCTCTTGAAGAACTTAGTAGAGTGAGAAATGAATACAAGTTATTTAAGAATGTTATAGTTGTGGAGCAGAACCGGTTGATCAAATACCTTGAAGAATATGAGAAATTCATCTCAGAGTTGAAGAATCAACAAGGAGGCACCAAGGAGTGTCGGTACAGTGATCTAGCTACCAAGCTAGATACAAAAGATAATGAATATCTGTAGCTAGTTGGAGAAATGGAGATTCTCCTAAATGACCTTTAGAAGTGTTAGGATGAGCTCAAGGTGAGAATCTGGTTTGATGGCAGTAGTGATGCCTTGGATAAAATGTTGAAAAAAAAAAAGCATGCCAAGGACACTAAAGGATTAGGAAGTGGTGCCAGTGAATTCTCTACCAACAAGAATGTCCCTCACAATGACATTTTGTTTGTCTCCTCAAATGGAGAAAACAAGGGATAGACCTTCACTATCTAAAATACTCTGCAGAAGAAGGCAGATCTAACCACTACTAGTAAAGACATACAACCAAGGATGAAGATTGGTGCTGCAAGAAGGAGGAACAATGCAAACCCCAAAGGAAAAGGGAAGATGGGAGAGGAAAACTTCACCAGAGGCAAGAACATGAGAAAACAACAAAGAAGACCTCCTACTTGTAGAGGACAAGGAAATACCATAGCCCACAGGACAAAGAAAGTGTGGGAAAAGAAGAGATCGGATAAGAGGTGGAGAGCATGGACAACCTAGGATCCATCCCCAAAGAAGCAAAAATGGAGATTCTAAACTGGTAAAATCTCCTCACGTATGGAAGAATAAGTTTATGTTATGAATCTTCATTCTTAGGTTATTGTTTTGCATGTAATGGTCATGGCCATAGGGAAGAAGAATGTAGAAAGGGATCTAGAAGGAATAATCTAGGATCTCATAGGTATCATGCATATGAGAAAAATGTATCAAGTATTAGATACATGCATATCCCCTCTCCCGGTTATGCAAATAGTGTTTGTTATAACTGTAATAGATCTGGCCATAGAAGTCATGAATGCATGAACATAAAAGTTCAATCACATGACAACCGGTATAGCAGCTATGCTCAACATAGAAATGGAATCAGAGCATATGGAAGTAAGAGACCTGCATGGAACCAAAGGAGAAATGCCTTTGTAGGATTAAGAGGTCCATCGGTTCTAGTTTATGATCACAACAACATGACCAAAAGAAGATGGTCAAACCTGGATATTAGAAGATTCCCTAATCATGAGATTGGCATGGATGTTGTGTGCTACTATAGAACTACTTTTGGTTGTGATGTAGAATCCAAAAATGTAAGGACCAATTAGCATAAGAAGGTAAGACCTTCTCCCAAGACAAAAAAATGAGAAGGAAAATGAGACCAAGTAGGTATGGAGGAAGAAACAAGATGATGCAACCATGGACTAACATGGTGCATTTGATGCATAGGTGATATCTCCTAAGGCTTAAAGGAGATGCAAGACCTTAGGGGGGGTAACATATTGATTAGATCATTCACCCCCTTAGTGGAAGAGGACACATGGAAGAACAAGTTGATGCTGGTAAGAATGAAGAATATGAGAAGATAAGTGTGTGTAATGGTTGTCTTGGCTACACACCTACAGATCAGAGATGGATCACTACTGCATGTGTAAATGGTTGGCATATTTACAATTGGCATCAGATGCAAAGTAACACAAGATGTTAGGAGTTACAGGAAGGTGTTCCGGTAGTGATGATGGACTAGTATAGGAAACCGATATGTGCAGAATGTTACCAGTATGAATGCTAATAGGCAATTGCAGGTTATATAAGGCAATGAGCTTCAAGATCATTGCATTAGCCCCAGTATCATGGAATGAGGAGGTTATGTCTCAGGTGGTATTAGAAAAGACCTAAATTACATATGATGGCCCAGTTGTTGATCATCCAGGCATGCATGTTTATAGGCTAACCGGTTTGATTTATGACTTGATGATGACATTGTATGACATTGTGTACATCCAAGGTCATGTCATAGGTTGTGGTGGATATAATGGACCTAAAAGATCATCAGATGATCACATTTTCATATCTCAACCAACATATGGAGATGATTGGAGCCCCAGTATTGGACCTGACCAACATTGAGGACCTGATATGTATGACTCGGGGGGAGTTCAAGGGTTCATAATACTAAACTGGGATGCTTGAACTTGTGAGGGTATTGACTGCCTAAACTGTAGATGATGAAAAATGTTGTAGGAATACCTAGGAGAATTTCATGATTAAGGGTATCTAAATTCCTAATTGGTTGTATTCATAGCACAATCACATTTGATTTTAATGATAAATTGGGACTAGACAAGGGAAGATGTAGTTTGATCGATAGGTAAGTAGTATTCACTAACACATCCTTCTACAATTGAGTGCTTCAACAATTGGTATCAAATTTGTATACTCAATTGGTGTCAGTTGGTAGCTGAGTTGTCCATCTCAAGTATTGTGATTTGAGAAGATGTAAAAAATGATGGTTGAAGGAGGAGAAGCATCCGGTAGAGAAAATGGGAGTTAGAACAATGCCCGGTAGACATAAGGAGGAGAGAATCCTGAATAGTGCCCTTTTCCATTGTTTTCAAAGGGGGAGAAAAATTTTGTAGTATGTCGCATACTACATGTGTGAGAATCCATTGATCACATAAAGAGGGAGAGAGAATATGTAGTATGTAGGATACTACATGTGTTGGCATCAATGCCAAAGGGGGAGATTGTTGGCATTGTGTTGTCATTAATGTCAACTGGTATAGGAGGACAACAGGTATGGTAATACAGTTGATGTGCAGTCCTTGATGTCAATTAAGTCTAACAAGTTACTAGTATAGTCTATCACTGGTAAGGGATAGGATGTCATTCAGTACAATGACCATTAGAGTTATCAGTACATAAGCTAGTGTTTGACTTGTGTGGAAGATATGGATAGGAGATGGATATGATACAACAACTAGTAAATGATGAAATTTGTGGGTGGGCAAGATGTTGGGATGTTGATTATGATGAAGAGGTGGAATGTTATCATGAATCATATCAATAGAAAAGGAGAAGGATGTACAGGTCACCGATATGTTGTGTGAGTGCAAAACAGTAGGAATCCCACTAGATAAAGATGTAGTCACCATTTGAAGAGATAACTGGCAATGAATGTGCCCCAACCGAATCACATGTGTCTATTTGAAGGTGTGTTTCTTAAACAAGATAGCCACTTTGGTGAATGGTAGGACACAAATGATAAGGATCCACTCTCACTGGTAAGTGGAGCTTATCTCCTATTATGCAAAGTATCCATCTTAGTTCTCTGAGATAAGACAAAAGTAGAAGGTAGGTGTTTCAAGGCTCACACTGGATCCACTGGTGAATCACTAGGATGCCTCAAGTGTATGAAATTAGGGATGTGCAATGGATTGACAAAGAAGGCATGATTATTTGTCAGGAAAGATGAAGAATGATGGGCTTGTCAGTTTGAGAAACCGATTGAGATGATGTCTGAACTGATGATGAAGAAGGCAAGACTGGGAAAGTGCAATTAGAGAATGAAACCGGTATGCAAATGCCTTAGATGGAAGTAGTTGAAGGTTGATGACATGGTGTCATTAAGGGGTTTACCGATATGTATATCCACCGGTAATGCAGACAAGGTGCAGATACAGAAGACTCCCATCTAATGAAGATGTGCATAAGGTAGGTTAGCAAGTGTGCTGACTAGTTGAATGTTCCACGGAAAGATAAGAAGAGTGCAAGGTTAATTGCAAACTGGTTAGGGTATAACCGACAATGCTTATGAAGAGGTAGATGAATTTGGTATTGTGTGTTGGTCGGTGACTGATACAGATGACCTAGCAAAGGTAGATGCCAACAAAGAGGCCATGTGGAGGTGAAGTGGCAAGCATGCACATGTTGGTGTGATGTGTCAGTGAGGTAGTTGGTGATAGGTAGATATTTATGTCAATTACATGATTTATGAGATGCGCAATAAAGGTTTATGGCTTGAGGTTAGATGGACAATAGAGATCCAACACATACTGTTTGAGCAGATTGAGGCAGGTAAAGAAAACCATGAAGTCATTCTTGGTGGTCACCAAGAAATCCGCTGACAGGTTAAAAAGCAGATTGCTAAATATAGAAGGCATGTTCTGGAAGGCACGAAGATGATAGGATTGATTTATGAGTTGCAGTCCATCAATCTAGGTGATTAGATTGGATGAAATTTAATTGGATTTGGTTTGCCCCGAGGTTGGTGAGGAAACCCTAACCACCTAAAATTTGAATTGCCCTTTGGCGAGAAAACCAGGTTATAAATATGCAAGCCAAAATCGATGAAGGTTGTCACTAAATGAGAGAGTGTTGTTGCATGTGAGAAGAAATTAGTCAAGTGCTCAATGAGTATTAGAGGAGAGACTGAGTGTGAGAGAGGATTTGGTTGAAGTGTTCAACTAGTGATAGTGAGGCAAATGACAGTCAGCCAGTCATTCTAATAGAGGAGTAAATTGGTAGTGACCATACCGACAGAGATGAGTTGTAGAAGAGTGCAGAGAAGGCAACCATAGAGCTAATAGAGTGTAGTACCGATGGAGAGCAGAGGTGTAGCAGAGTATAGAAACTGCTGAGTGCAGAATTGGTAGAGAGAGAACTAGCAGAGAAGGAGAAGAGGCTGAACCGATAAGGTTGCACCAAGAGATAAGGCTGTAGCAGTGAGTGTGTGAGTAGAGAACCGATAGTGAACTAGATAGAAGATCTGGCAGAGAGATTTATAGAAGAGTTACAAAGTTCATTTGTAACATGGCTATTACTTTTGTAATTGATTATTTTTATTGAAGACCATGTAGTTGGAGCTCAATGCAAGGTTTCTAGCTCCTTGGGTTGGTGCCTAAACATTGTAATCAAGGTTTCATTGTGAGCTTAGATTGGAGGAGTAGTCTCTAGTATTATTTCTCACTGAGGTTTTTCCCATCTTGGCTTTTCCTTGTATATGTTGGTGTTTGTGATGTCTCCTTGTGTATGATTGCATTGATCAATCTCTCCTTATGATACCGTTAGGTTATCTTGGTTTTATTATGCTAACCGATACACATACTTAAGAGTTTAAGGGAAAAGAAATTAAGTACCACTTCTTTACCCCCCTCTTAGTGGTACATTGTGTTTAACAGGTTGGAAACCCTAGTACTAAGTAGAAGAGGTATTTTTCTAAGAAATTACACTCTTTGCTTGGTGATTTTCATATTTGAAATGGATACACCTCATCTTGTCTATGTAACTAAGAGGGCCAGACAAGAAGTCAAATGACATCCATACAAGTCAGAGGAAACTAACCTTGTCAGTGCCCTATCCAATGTCCTGAATGGTGTTTTACATGTAGAAGATGTAAGGTCCTTTTATCATTGTAAACTTGAAGACTTGGGAGTTGTAGTTATTCATGAGAAATATAGATCTCTTTGTAATGAACAGGGAAGATTGAAAGAAAAGTTTAGAAGTGTAGCCAATAAAGATTTGCATCATGTTATCAATTTCATTGATGACTTTGATGATGAGTTGATAAGATTTGTTTTAAGCCACATTCTATTGGAAACCAATAATACTGAGAGGGGGGATGAATCAATGTTATACCGGAATAATAGATTTTAGCCTTAATAAAATATTCATACACCAACTGGTATACTGATATAAATAGAATTGAAAGAAGTAAAGCAACCAATAAGCTAAACACATAAATGAGAACCATAACACACAGATTTATACGTGGAAAAACTCAATGAGGAAAAACAACAAAGGGATTTGTGACCCACAATATCAATCCAATCACCATATGAAGAGATATTACAATATATGATGGGCCTACACTTGCAGGAAGGCTTACAGCCTAGACCACACTGCTCAATCACAATAGGAGCCTCACTAACTACATAAAATTCCAGACAACAATCCCAAGAAGTGTGAAATACTAAGATAGCATCTTCTGTGCCAGAATACAATTTTGATTTAAGCTTTGTCTGTTCTGATTGAAACCCTAAAACCCTTTACCAAAATAACCCTTAAAATAAATTCCTCACATACATAATCTCTCTGATATATTTCGCATCATATTACATTCGTATATCCATACCACATGCCTATAACAAAAAAATATATTAGACTGACCTATATACCCTATACAAAATTTATGCCCTATGTCGGCTTACAAGGATATATACAATATCAAATTACATGTCATCCATATAAAATAAATGAATAAACATTAAAATAAGTTGTCGATGTTGGATCTAAGATAAGTTGACCTCCAATACCACTAACCTTTACTATACCATGTCGGCCTGCATTGTCGGTGACCAAAGAAATCTTCCTCACTTGCCAGTGTTGATGTAGAATATGTTTCCATCAATGAAAACATAGTGAAACCAACCAATAGAGTGTAAATTACCAACACTCTTCCCCTTTGGCATTGATGGCAAAACTCATGTGAAAAATGGTCATGGTTTCATCTGTCAGTTTCATCCTGTCTTGCTCCCACTGAGCTGAATATGCAAATTATTCCATATCTCCAAAATTCCAAAAACTCTATAACTCCCCCTTTGACATCAATGCCCAAAAATAATTGTAAAAGAATGTCAAATAATAAGAGTCAAATAATAAGAACTATACATTAAATACCTCCAAAAATGTCTTACTAGAGCTTGAACAGTTTCAATATTTCTAGATAAGCTTTCTCTAGTAATTTCATATAAGTATCCCAGATGGTTTTGAATGTGTCAGAGATAGATACAAGTCCACTCAATAAATATGCAAAAGATTATTTCTCATTGACCTCTATCAGTGTGGGCTTTCCCAGCATATCCATGCATTCCCTCTTATGTACATAGAGTGAATCCAATCTTGGACTCACCAAACCTCTGAGACTTCTGGCTCTCCAAATGATTTATCTCTTTCTTTTTCAAGAGCATAAATTTGGTTCTCCAAAGTCAAAATTTTACCATCAATTGATGTTGTCAGTGAAATTAATCCATCAAAAGAGTTATCAATACTAGCAATTTTCTCCTATATCTCTTTTATCCTTTTATCTACATTTGTTGTAAGTATTTCAGTATTTCAACATACCATGTATATGTTTGTACATTATTTCAAAGAAATTTTAATTAGAATTAACTTCTCCTCAATCTTTCTCTTCTCTATATCAATGATCTGATCAAAAGCGGCTCTCTTAGCCTGAGTGAATATTTCAGGTTCTTATTGGTTGGAGATCTACTGTAAGGATTGAAAGTATTTTGATATGTGCTAAGTTATTACCTTAAGATTGCTGAAAGGGCTTGCTTCATTTTCAATCTTACAATCTGGGACAAATCTGTGTAGAAGAGTGAGTGAATGATTTATAATCCCCTTGTCTATGGTTTCCTCCTTCATCAGTTTTTGAGCAGTCATCATCATTAGTTCAATGGGACTCATCTCTGTGATGATTTTATTTTCCACCTGAGAAGTATCAATTGTCAATAATGATGTGCCAACAATTGGTTTCCTATCGGTTTCCCATGTTTTCTCTGATGATTTATCTTTTATTACCTCCTCACTTGCATAGGTGGCTTTGCCACTCACTGCAGTCTATGCAATTGTTGGTTCCTCCCTAGGAACAATATCCTCAACCTGTACATTAATATCCAGAGGAAAATTGTCCTTACTGTTAGTATCATATACAATGTACCCTGTATTAACCGGTGTTTTAGTATTTGTCTGTACAAGTGTGTTTTCTGATGGCTCAATTTCCACTATCTTGATATTTTTCAAAATTGAGGGTGGAGTACCCATGATCCCTTTTCCTTTCCCTTCAACTAGGGTAGCTACAATGTTTGTCTTTGTCTTTGGTGAAGTAAAGAATCCTCTATGCTTTCTAAAAAATTTAATCCAATCTTTTCGAGTTTCCTTTATTACTTCATTCATTCTCCCTAGCATCATGCTAGTTATCCTATGTTTGCTATTAAAAACCTTTATATCTGTAGCCTCAATTGTCTTTTCATCTCATATGGAGCTATTCTAACACAAATAGTTAATAGTTCTTGCATTTTAATGTGTTTATCTTCTTACATAACAGATAACCTTATATCATCTAACATGTTATATAACTCAGTCCGTGTTTGAATTTCTATCTCTATTAAGGCTTTCTTGTAAATATCTAAGTGTAACAGGACTGCTTCCTCTACCTCTCTCTGCTCATCAACTTCTAAGTTTTCATAATAAAAATTAACATTCTTCAACATGCCATATTTTTTTATTTCATCAACAATTTTTGCAAAATTTTTGGGTGGTATGATAGTAACATTACCAATTTCAATTTCCAAATCAATGTCACTCTTCTTCCTCCTCTTGGCAGTATCGAATGCAGTTGTAGGTGTAGCTTTAGGTGCTTGCTTCTATGTCGTTAACTTGATTGTGACCTTTCTAACTATTTTCTTCTTTTCTTCTACCTTAGGTTCTTCTAGTTTCTTCCTAACAACCCTCTTGAAGGCTAATGGTGTGTTATCCTTTGATTCAAAATCTGCAGTAGCAGGTTCAATGTGAACTACTAGATACTTCATCTTTCTCTCTTTCTCTAGGACAACATCAATAAGTGCCTTTATGTCCTTTGAGACCTCCTACACAAATTTTCTTGCTTTTCCTTTTTTTTTTTCCCTTCTCTTCCAATTGAACTCTGTTTCAACCTCTAGAGTCTCCTATTGTACAATTTCATGGGGTTTCTCTATCTCATCAATTTCTGCATCAATAAATTTTTTTGCATAAGAATCAAGGATTATTGCATCTACCTCATAGCCCATTTCCTCTATCCAAATCTTTCAGGGCTTTAATTCCTCCATGAGAGTCACATCCTTCTTAACCATGAAACATATGTCGGTAGAGTATTTCTCTACTATATGCTCAAGTATTCTTATCATCTCTTTGACTTCCTAATGTAGTAATTGATCGTTTCTGCTATCTTCCTACTGGAATGTCAAAAGCCAATTGGTTCCTACCAGAATCGGGTGTATCATTTAGAAAGTATGGCATCAAGAAGACTAACAAATTTCCATACCAAGGCACAAATCACTCAACCATGATATTTCAGAAGGAGGATTGAAATTACAAAACAACCTTAACTCAACCACTTATGCAGTGGGAGGACCATTACACTTAGACATCACTTGACCACTTATGCAGTGGGAGGACTAAATTACAATTTACTTGAAAATAGGCAGCAAGCTAGCCTCTTCCACTTTTTAGTGGGGTGAGAGTTACAAACCAGAATTAGTTAGTAGAACTACTACTTAACCTTACAATAATCAAGATAATGTGAGAAGAGAGCAATGCTGAATATCCAAATAAGAACATGAAATTTCTGCAAACACCAAAATCTATAGGCTGGAACTGCAAAACCAACAGCCCATGGATTCACTAAAATACTCATAACTCTCTCATTACTCACCCAACTCACCCAAAATCTATTCTAAATAATTTCTATACTCTCTACAATGAAAACAAACCCAAGGAAAGCCATCGAAACATCCATATTTATTTTGTACACTTCCCAATGCATTCATAAAACCCAATGCCTAACCTGGGAAGTTTGATTTGCAATATAAAAATCCACACTCAAGATAAGATGCTAAAAACTTACAATATGCATCGCCAATAGTAGGAAGGAAGGATAAGCTGGTACCCAAAATGATGGAATCGCTTGGTCAAGAGGTGTGAGCAAAATACACTTTTAGCAGTCTCGTGACTAGCAACCAAAAAACACTCCAATCCCAAATAGAACACTCCACAATTTGCAACTCACTCATCAATAACATTGTGAATACATGGACACAGCTACTATCTTGCAAGTACGAAACTGAGACTTAGCTAGGAATAAGTTGACTTTTTTGTATTAAGTATCATAGAATCACGAAGCTCATTTTTTTCTCATTCAAGCATCCACGTTACAAACTTATTACAAACACTAGCTCCTTTCGAGAAAACTTATTACAAATACTAGCTCCTTTCGAGCACCAAACTAGAAACAACAATTGGAAGACCAAGGGTCATAACTTAGAAATCCACTTTAAACAATGAGACAAATACAACCAATGAAAGACCAAGAGTCACAGCTTAGAATTCTACACAAAGGTGTCCCTCATGGGAGTTGAACTTGGGTCTCCACATTGAGAACTCAATGCTTTAACCAACTAAGGTCAACCCCTTGGACTTTAATAAGTTGACTTAGAAAATAAATCTTCTTTTAGATAAGCATTTATAATTAAATCAACCCCTTAAAAATATAAAATAATCAAATACAATTAAATTACCCCCTTAGGGGATTAAATAATCATTATAATTAAAATACTCATTAGTAAATGTTAATGAAAATTAAATATATATATATATGATTATACAAACATGAAAATATAAACTTCAATTATTCTCTTATAAAATCAATTAACCTCTAAATATAAATCTCCCTAAGCTATAATAAAATTACTTTATTATCAATGGGGAATTTCCCCCCCAAATACCTTATTTCAAATCTTGAAAACCTTATTAATATTGTATTATTTTATTAACCCTAGAATTATGCATCCTTTTTATTTTACTATCTTTTACTCACCCTAACACTTCTACTTTTATTTCCTTTTTACTAACCCTAACCCGAAATTGAGTTAGGGTTTTCATTTTCTATTCTTTTTAAACCCTATTAGGGTTTCCTCTTTTTATTTTTTTTAAAACACATAACTACCTATCTATTTCATATTTGTTTTTATCTTTATTGCCTAACCAAATTCAGAGTTTCTATCCATATTTTTTCCTCTTTATTTTGCAGGGTATTCAAGCCATGGCCAAGGGCATGGTGGTGGGGGTTTTGCAGGTCGACAGGGATTGCACAGGTGGTGGGGTGTTGGTTGCGTCAGCGGCGATAGAGAGAAGCCATGTCACGGTGGCGACATAGGGAAGTCATGTCATGGCAGTGAAGGGTAGGTTGAGCCCACCCTGCAAGTCACAAGCATAGGTGCACTAACAACAGTGAAGGGAAGGGGTGTCAGCCCTTGTGGGTTGCCACAGTGGCGGCCATCATCCACTGTGGGTCATCCATAGTGGTGGGTTTTACCACATCCATTGTGGATGGCTTATAGTGAGCAGTATTCCACTCATTGTGGCACCCGCAAGGAGGCTAAACCCTTGGCAGTGGGTAAGGGGGTCGTGGCTCCCCACACCGCCGCTCTTCAACATGTTTTTTTTTTGTTTATATTTTCTTTAAAAAAAATTTATTATTTGTTTAATGTTATGATATATATAAACATATATTTTTAGTTCATTTAAATTTTTAGTATGATGTATATACATTCTTCTGGTTTATTATATGGAATATCACCATTTAAATTTGGTTTAATATAAATATATATCTATGGGTGTGTGTATTTTTATATACACACATAGGTGAACACTTTGGTTTTTTGAATAGGTTTCATCTATTTAAATAGCAACATATATATATATATATATATATATATATATATATATATATATATATATATAAACAAGCAATGCATATATATAAAAGTCAATATAATTATGTTCTCAGAAATGAATCCACCAAAATCTTTCCAGAACTAGTTTATTTACAACACTCTATTTTAGCAACAACAATATCATTTCCTTATATTTACATATATATATATATATATGTAAACATATATAAGTGTGTATAATTTCATGAAAATATACACTCACTATGATGACACATTGACTTGTTTTCTTTATTTTTTTTATTTTTTCCAAATTAGTGTTTTATGACAACATTGATTTTCTTTTCTTTAAAACTCGCCAACAATATAAATGAATGCAAATAAAAGAATGTTCACAAGTTTAAAAATATAAAATATATTTTCTGTGATTTCTTTCTTTCCTAACTAGAAATCAACAAGCAAAGGAAATAACATTGAATATAATGAAATAAAAGAATTTCCCTTTTTGTTTTTAAATCAGAAACTAACCTTCATTATCATGTATGTTTAACCTTTTTCATTTATTGACAAAAATAAATAACCAATAATCATAATGATCTTTTTCAACAACATATAGGAATAATATTTCAATGCTTCTTTGATTTCAAGGTAATGAATAAACAACAAAAGTAAATACACCTTCTTTTCTTTCTATATCTATTTTACAATAATAATAAAATTACAACTTTCAAGCCTATCTTTTATTTTACAAGAATAAAGAGCTTTGTTACAACACTTCTTTTCAAAATTCTAAATAAATCTAATAGGAGACCTACAAATGAACTCATCTTTTCTTAATCCTTTAACCCAAATGAAAACCTACAAACAAAACTTATAGGTTGTGACCATGGAGGCTTGCCTCCCAACCTAAGCTTACAAGAAGCCACCCCCAAGATAGGAGAACCAAGGCTAAATGGGTCACAAAAAAACTCAACAATACATGCAAGAAAGACTTACACAAAACATAAACTCCCAACCGAAGGATTCACATTGTCACTATGTGACTAACTTTGTAGGGTGTGTTGAACATCAAATATGAATTAAGTAAAAAATCTTGATTTGAAAAATTAAATCTTAGAAGCCATCTACCTTCAGAGGAAATCATCATTTTCATTGATACCATAATAACCCATGAGTTATTGAACAAATCTGATAGCATTCTATCGAAATATCCAAAATCCAAATAATATTGATGAGACCCAACGATGTCTCATTGATATAAAAAGGGCATCGAAGGAAAGGGAACACCGATGGACTCTAAAAAGGATTCATTGAAAGAAATGATTTTATTGACAAAAGATATCGAAGAAAGAAGAGACGTTTTCATCGACGGGAGAAAGATTTCGAGGAAATAATACCATCAGCGCAGCATGAAGGAAACTCACCAAACAAAGCATTCTTATTGAAAGAGTGATATCAATAAAACAGAAGAAAACTACATCGATAAAAGATATCAATAAGGATATGAGTTTCGAGGAGGCTAAAAGATATGTTGCCGATATGTATGGTTTCACCGATGCAACTTGATCGAGAAAAATTACTAGTGAGCTCATCGATGAAAAGATGATAGCCGAAGCAAGTCATCAAAAGTAAAGAAGACTTTGATGAAATGATAGACCCGTTTATCGATGGGGTGTAGTGATGTCGATAGAAAGGGAGTTTTGATGGAAGGATAAAGGAAGTCACTAAAGCCCTAGGTCTCTTCGACATGAAACCTGATGGACATTAAAAATATATTGATGGGGAGACAACGATAATGACCGAATGCAGCATTTCGATAAAGGGAGAAAATACATACTTGAAGTAATATTCAAAACAAAAGTATCATCGATAGAGACAAAGAGATCGATGGAATAAAAAATGAGGGATCGAAAGATATATTCTCATTGAAATGATTGCCGCAAAAATGAGAAACAAATCCCAGGGAAGGTCACATTGCCATTAAATTTGAACGTGTTCCCAAGTAACCATTGTTAAAACTACCATTATCAATTGATCAAAGACAACATGAGGATGCTAAAAAGAGATATTGTAATGAATAAAGATGACAAGTACATCGCGCACATGGGGGTACTCAATTTATTTATCTTCCAGTTTGTTAACAAAAAATGTTAGTTAATGGTTATATGTTGAAAAGCCACAACGCTTGGTGATAATGTATACTCTCATATAAAGAAGGGAACTTTGGTAATATGGGAAAGAATGAGAGAAGGAGTAGATTATAGCCTTAGGCTTACAATTGTAATATTTTGGCAAATATATATAACATAATCAGTCATTTTCCTTTGCATTTATGTTGTGGATTATTGCATTTTCTACAAGTAGTTGCTTATGATATTATCTAAAAGGAGTTAAGGTTATTCATCTTCTTCTAGTAAAATTTTGTTTTTCATATTGTAGATTTGGATCAAAAAGATTTACTCATGAATTGTAATTGTTCCCTACATTTCTTCCTTTGATGGACTCTTATAAGTTAGGGTTAAATTCATTCAAGCAGTTTACAATATAGACACTGAGGTAGAGCTCATAAGAAATAGTAACTGACAGACTCATCGAGAGGGGGTGGGTTTAAAAACTTTCTCATAAGTTTACACAATAAGTCCTAAAGAAATACAAAGACTTTGTAGCCCAAACAACAAAGAAAGGCACTGGTCATCTATAGATTACAATTCATTAGTTCACATTTCACTTTAAAAGTAATAGGAGTATTTGAGCAATAGACTAGCAATAGTTTATATACATAAATTTCAAGCACAAAGATTGAACAACTTCTACAACAAAAATCTTGAACTCATCTTCTATATCCCCATCTTTTGAATTTATGCCATTCAGAGATAGGAGGAAATCAGATCAAGATACTTAATCTGCTATAAAAAGTATTAGTCGTTGAAAACAACTAGTGAGTAGGTATACCCGCCTAGGTCTTGTAGAGCCTAAAGTGAGAGAGTTAGTAATCAAATAGGTTCACTCTATAAGTTGGCCAAGTCAATTGGAAGGTTTGAGCATAGGAGTTGGCATTTCCTTAGAACCTATCCAATCTGTTGATTTGAGACCCAGCAGATTGGCGACTCTGCTAGGGACATTCATAAAAAAAAAGTACTCTGCTCTGGGAAAGAACTCATATACAAAATACAAATTCCTTTCGAGAAGAAAGGTGGTGACTCTGAAATAAGAAATTTGATGTATGGAAGGAGGTCAATAACACAAGGCCACCCCATAGTCCAATTAAACTTTGATCAGAAGAGAAGTAAAAGAAATCCAAAGGAGAAATCAATAGATAGTCCAATGGAACCTAAAAATGACTTTATGAATGGGAAGTATAATCAACACTATTCTGAAAACCATTCACATCTAGCCTTGAGTAAATAGAATTATATAGTCCCCACATACCCCAGGGATGAGGATTTGGCAGCTATGGATAGAGTAGGGAAAGGGAAATACCCTCCTGGCTTTGAGAATCACCGTCCAAATTCAAGGGCAGGGGCTTTAAGTTCCTCAGGCTCAAGCAAGGTGGATGCATTAGATCATATGGCAGACTTGATGAGGCAAATGATGGAGGCTTCCATTGAAATGAAAGATGAAGGAAGAATACAAATATGTATAGAATCATTTGCTAGATTGGGTATAAATATCAATGAAGATGATATAAATAATGACTTGGAGAGATATAGGGCAAGGTGTGAACAGGCAACCCGAGGATCAAATAGAGGGAGAGATAGTACAGATAAAACCAATGCAAAGAACAATACTTACAAGGTGTTTGTAAACCCTCTATACAATTCTAAGCCAAATAACTTTCCATATAATAATATACCTCCTAAGCATCAACACAACCACTTCAATAAATTTACATATCAAAACCACTTTGAACCACAAAACCAATTTCCTTTTGGTAATAACAATGTGAAACCGAACTATGGAAACTTCTTCCAAGGTGGATATGGGCTGATGAATACAGAACACATCAGACAATTCAACTTTTTAGGGATGATGGTGTATCCTTACCCTACCCCTAATGAAATTAGGACTGCAATACCAAAGTTCACTGGGAGTAATGCCATCTCAGGGGAAGCACATTCCAAGGATTTTGGCACAGTTATGGAGGTTTTTTGTCTCTCATACGAGGATGTCAAGATGAAGTTATTCATGCAGTCATTAATAAAGGATGCCCGCGATTGGTTTAGAGCACTGCCATATTTTTTATTAAATAGTCTAATAGAGTTTAAGAGACTTTTTCTTGAATAGTATGGAGATCACAATAGCTCAGAGTTTGCCTTACATGAGATCATAAGCATCAAGAAGGATACAAATGAAACAGTGGTCGATTTTAATAAGAGATTTAATAGAGTTATGAATAAAATTCCTAATAGAATGAAACGGGTTCCTGAAGTCAGTATTTTGTACTACATGAATTCTTTTGATAGTAAAACTAATTATGAGCTCAGAACAAAAATCATACCACCCTTCAAGGAGTCATGAAAGCGGCCATAACTATATAGAATAATAGAAAAGTAGCTGGAACTATAGGAAGAAGGGAGGATGCAAGGTTGTTCAATCCAAAAGCCCCTAAAAAAACAAAGGATGGTGACAAGTTGGACAAGGTGCTGAATGTCCTCAAGGATTTGTCTATCAAAGTAAACAAAACTAAGAAACAACAATTCTATCGCCATGACAGACCCAGATTGTATGATATGCCTTATAACACTGCATGGAAGGATGGGAAGCCAGTGGACAAGAATCCAAAAGAAGGTAACCAAATACCAGATCCTTTAAGAAAAGTGGTAAACCAGGTGGTAGATGAAGATATGTGGTATTTAGCATGTGATATGCCTTATTCTTCTTACCAGTATGCAGTGGCAATGAAGTTACAGGGAAGAGAGGAAGAATGTGAAGAATATGTAGATGATTGTGCGATAAACTTACTATCCTTTGAGGACTATGAATCATTTGAGGGGAGTGAAGGAAGTGATGTAAATTCTAGGCAGATTAATTAGCAGTGATGTATGCAATATGTATTCTTAGATGAAGAAGATGAAGTCAGGCTAAGGATCCCTACTAAACAAGAGTAAGAGAGGATTACTACAGCTATTTTTGAACAAGCCTGAAGGACTTATATGCTAAGAAATAGAACCATAGACCCTGAACAAGGCAAACCATCAGGCATGTTCATAAAGGAGAGTAATAAAACATCTAAACCAATAACTAAGCCAAATAGACTCAAGGAGAAAACACAAATTTAATTAAGGAAAAGGAGTTGCAAGTTTCTAGGATGCAAAAGGGTGATAAGGATGGAACGGTGAACACTTCAATACTGCCTACTACAACATCATTTGATATTGCCAACACCTTGGCACAAATGAAGGTCTTTGTTCCATTACTTGAGATGATGAAGTTTCCAGAATACCGAGAAAAAACCTTGAAGGTGATCAATGGTGTATCTAAGGAAGAGACCAATGAAAATAAACAAAATAGCCAAAATAATGATAACCCTATTCCAACCACATATTTAAGGTCAACAACAACCAAAAATCCCTCTCAAGTAGACCCATTTTATGTAACCCTGATGATCAATAACAAGATGATAAAAAATTGCATGATTGACTCAAGAGCTGCTATAAATGTTATGCCAGTAGGAGTCATGAAAGAACTTGGAATGTCAGTGGACACAAATTTTGGTAAATGCTATGCCATGGATAACCATTCTGTCCCAGTGGTTGGTGTCATGAAGGATGTTGAATTCAAATTGGCAGCATGTCCAGAAGCATCTTATAAAATAGACATCACTGTGGTTAATGTCCCTCTTAACTATGGTATGTTATTGTCAATACAATGGTCGAACCTGATAGGAGGCCATGTCTTGCTATACTTATCATATGCTACTATACCAGTAAATGGACAGGATGTAAGAATTGAGAGAGAACCTCACTCTGAATACATCATCGAGGAGGAGAAACCTATTGATTTATTATGTTTCATCTAGTCAGATATGGACAACTTCAAAGTAGAGTTGACGAAAACAAAATTGAGAGGATTGACCCAGATAGAGTCTACAGTCAAGAAGAGTAAGGATCAAGTATGGAAGATGTACTTTGATGGATCATGTAGCAAGGAAGGAAGTGGGGCTAGAATTGTATGTATCTCACCAGATGGAGAGACGTTCAAGGATTCTTTCAAACTAATGTTTGAGTGTATAAATAATATTGTAGAATACGAAGCCTTACTCACTAGACTTAATGTGGATACCAAGCATGGAATTAAATTGCTTAGTGTCTATGGGGATTCAGAACTAGTAATATCTCAAATCAAACAAAAGTATGCCTCCAAACATCTCAGGTTGAAACAATACAGGGATGATGTATGGGATACCATGGAACTATTTGATGCTTTCTAGATAAGTTGGATTGACAGATCAAAGAATGTCATGGCTGACTTCTTGGCCAATGTTGCTTTGAAGGTAAATGATATAACACTGAATGGAGTCTCAGAAATGGAAATAAAAGTCAGACCTTCAGTTCCAGATAAGTTGTATAACTGGCAAGTTTTTCATGATGACAATTATTTGTTAAAATTCTTACACTATGTGGATCACTACCAAGCACAAGCTATCAACTTCAATGATTTTGTAGAGATGACAGGTGGGAAAGAGACTTTGTTGGGACAAGAAATCATATAGTTAAATTCCAATAAAATACCTAGAGGACTACTTGCATTGGAAAGAGCTTTCAACATACAAGACAAGGTTGAAATCAAAGGAACCTCAATCAAAGAAAATGATGCTGAGCAGATTAATTTGGGAAGCAAAGAATCACCAAGACATGTTTTTATTGGTAATAAATTGACTCCTAAAATTAAGCAACAATTAGTAATGTTACTCACAAAATATAAGCATGTATTTGCATGGTCTTATGATGACCTCAACGCATACAAGGAGGATCTCTTCCAACATGAGATACCTCTTAAGCCTGATGCTAAACCATTTAGACAAAATCAGAGGCCTATAAACCCCACTTTACTCCCTAAGATGAAAGAGGAAATAATAAAAATGAAAGATGCAGGGATAATTAAACCTTGTAGATACTCTACTTGGGTTTCAAATTTGGTACCTATCAAAAAGAAAAATAGGGACATAAGACTATGTGTGGACTTCATAAATCTGAACATATTATCATTAAAAGATAATTATGTTTTGCCAAACATGGATAATATCTGTAGAAAGTAAGTGGATGTGATTTATTATCCATGATGAATGGGTTCTCGGAGTATAATTAGGTAAAAGTTAAAGAAGTTGAACAATATAAGACAACTTTCAGAACACCATGGGGCACATATGTATATGAAAGAATGCCATTCGGATTAACAAATGCAGGGGCAACATTTCAAAATGCAATGGATGTAGTGTTTGCAGAATTGATTGATGTAATAATGGTGGTGTATCAGGATGATTTAACAGCTTATTCAAAAAGGGCTAAAGATCATTGCGATCACCTTGAGAAAGTATTGAAGAAAGCTCTGGAATATGGAATTTCCCTCAATCCAAAGAAATGTCATTTCACAGTTGAAGAAGGGAAGCTCCTGAGACATATAGTGTCTAAGGAAGGGGTGAAAATTGACCCTAAAAGAGTAGCTACGATAAATGAAATACCTATTCCAAAGACTATCAAAGTTGTTCAATCATTTTTGGGACAAATCAATTTTGTCAGAAGATTCATCCTTAATTTTGCAGATATCATAAAACCTATATTGAGGATGCTGAAAAAGGAAGCTAAGATTGATTGGGATTCAGAGGCATTAGATGCATTTCTAGATATAAAAAGGGTAATATCTGAGGCACCAGTATTGATATCCCCAGATTTCAATAAACCTTTTTTAATTTTTTCATTTGCATCTCATCATACGGTGGCAACAATGTTATTACAAAAGAGCAATAGAGAGAAAGTTTAAAATTGGTGGTTTGGTTTTAATGTGGAATGCCAGGAGCCAAGATAAAGGTAAGCATGGCAAGTTTGAGGCTCTATGGCTTGGACCATATGCAATAATGGATAAAGCAAGGGAAGATTCTTATTTTCTCCAAAGTGCTATGGGAGAAGTTTAGGAACTACCAGTACATAGACAATTCTTGAAAAACTTCTTTTCTTGAAAATAGCCTTCTCCATGTACAGTAGTTCAGGTCTTGCCCCCATGGTAGAAACCACATGTCCTTTTATTTCACCCTATATAAACTAGAGAGTCTAGATTCTTGAAGGTATCCGTAGCATACCCCCATCCCCAGTCAAAGCCATTGTTGAGCATCAAATCTGAATTAAGTAAAATATCTTGATTTGAAAAATTAAATCTTAGAAGCCATCTACCTTTGGAAGAAATCATCATTTTTATTGATACCGTAATAACCCATGAGTTATCAAACAAATCTGATAGAATTCTATTGAAATATCCAAAATCCAAATAATATTGATGAGACCCAATGATGTCTCATCGATATAAAAAGGGCATCGAAGGAAAGGGAACACCGATGGACTCTAAAAAGGATTCATCAAAAGAAATGATTTTATTGACAGAAGATATCGAAGAAAGAGGAGACGTTTTCATCGACAAGAGAAAGCTTTCGAGGAAATAATACCATCGGTGCAGCATGAAGGAAACTCACCGAAAGAAGTATTCTTATCAAAAGAGTGATATCGATAAAACAAAAGAAAACTACATTGATAAAAGATATCGATAAGGATATGAGTTTCGAGGACACTAAAAGGTATGTTGTCGATATGTGTGGTTTCACCAATGCAACTTGATCAAGAAAAATTACTAATGAGCTCATCGATGAAAAGATGATAGCGGAAGCAAGTCATCAAAAGTAAAGAAGACTTCGATGAAATGATAGACCCGTTTATCGATGGGGTGTAGTGATGTTGATAGAAAGGGAGTTTCGATGGAAGGATAAAGGAAGTCACCGAAGCCCTAGGCCTCTTCAACATGAAACCTGATGGACATTAGAAATATATTGATTGGGAGACAACAATAATGACCGAATGCAGCATTTCGATAAAGGGAGAAAATACATACTCGAAGTAATATTCAAAACAAAAGTATCATCGATAGAGACAAAGAGATTGATCGAATTAAAAATGAGGGATCGAAAGATATATTCTCATCGAAATGATTGCCGCAAAAATCAGAAACAAATCCTAGGGAAGGTCACATTGCCATTAAATTCGAACGTGTTCCCAAGTAACCGTTGTTAAAACTACCATTATTAACTGATCAAAGACAACATGAGGATGCTAAAAAGAGATATTGTAATGAATAAACATGACAAGTACATCGAGCACATGGGGGTACTCAATTTATTTATCTTCCAGTTTGTTAACAAAAAATGTTAGTTAACGGTTATATGTTGAAAAGCCACAACGCTTGGTGATAATGTATACTCTCATATAAAGAAGGGAACTTTGGTAATATGGGAAAGAATGAGAGAAGGAGTAGATTATAGCCTTAGGCTTACAACTGTAATATTTTGGAAGATATATATAACATAAGCAGTCATTTTCCTTTGTGTTTATGTTGTGGATTATTGCATTTTCTGCAAGCAGTTGCTTATGGTATTATCTAAAAGGAGATAAGGTTATTCATGTTCTTCTAGTGAAATTTTTTGTTTCATATTGTAGATTTGGATCAAAAAGATTTACTCATGAATTGTAATTGTTCCCTGCATTTATTCCTTGGATGGTCTCTTAAAAGTTAGGGTTAAATTCATTCAAGCAGTTTACAATATAGACACTGAGGTAGAGCTCATAAGAAATAGTAACTGACAGACTCATCGAGAGGGGGTGGGTTTAAAAACTTTCTCATAAGTTTACACAATAAGTCCTAAAGAAATATAAAGACTTTGTAGCCCAAATAGCAAAGAAAGGCACTGGTCATCTATAGAATACAATTCATTAGTTCACATTTCACTTTAAAAGTAATAGGAGTATCTGAGTAGGAAATATAGAATAGACTAGCAATAGTGTATATACATAAATTTCAAGCACAAAGATTGAATAACTTCTACAAAAATAATATTGAACTCATCTGCTATATCCCCATCCTAGGAATTTATGTCATTCTGAGATACGAGGAAATCAAATCAAGATACTTAATCTGCTATAAAAAGAATTAGTCATTGAAAACAACTAGTGAGTAGGTATACCCACCTAGGTCCTGCAGAGCCTAAAGTGAGAGAGTTAGTAATGAAATAGGTTCACTCTATAAGTTGGCCAAGTCAATTGGATGGTTTGAGCATAGGAGTTGGCATTTCCTTAGAACCTATCCAATCTATTGATTTGAGACCCAACAGGGTGAATGTGGACCAAGCACCTAGAGGAGATCTGCAAGAAAGAGAAACAATTGCCTTCACAAGGCTACCAAAATACAACTAACTCAAGGTCACATACTTGACCCAAAAAATTACCTTATGACCCCCATGGCTTACAAGCCCAAATCTCCCCTTATGACCCTCTTTTGCATAAGCATAAAATAATGTAGCAAGGGTCCCATAATCCTTTTGTATCTCTATCTTCCAAGAAGAGTCTCTACACTCTTAGGCTATCAAGAAGCCCTTCACCCCAAGCCTACTCTTCCCTCCAAAGGGTGAGTATGGCCTTGAAACACCCATATCATAAGATAATCACAAAAATCACAAAGACAATCATAAAGAAGGATTTCAACAACCAACACCACAAATCAAATATACAACAAAAGCTAATACAAAAGCAATTTTCCTTCACATATAGCAATGGTAATCAAAATGCATGGAAGAACACTACCAACCTTTGATCTTGAAAATTGTATTAGGAATGGTTGTGGAAGATCTTCCCAATCCACTAATCTTTTCTTCCCAAAAAACAAAAAATGCATCTCCTATCCCAAATTTTCAAAAACAACTCTAAGTCTCCAAGATTGGAGAGTGGGTGATCAAGATCCTAAGTTTGAATCCCTTCCCTAAGTAGGCTCTCCTCACACTTTCCAAATTCCTTGTAAATGATGTGAGATACCATAGGTTGGTCTTCCCAACCTCTTACATGGTTTCTAAAAATAGAAACTGAAAAAGGTGAGAGAAAGTGGGGAAGAGCAACTATCACTCAAAAGTTGAATTTTCATCCATCTTGGAAAATCCACTTTTGAGGTGACTTGACAATCACATGTGAGTGGTCACATGACTAAAATTGATCTTTACCTATAGGTATATCATATGGGCCTTCAAAATTTCCCTAAACCTAACCTTAGGAGTTAGTTTGACCCTCCAGAAACCCACCTAAAATTTGTCTACGGGTCAAACTTGAGTTGACTATTCTAATGGCTCTCTAACCAAGACTCTATTGGGACCATGACAAGATATTTTAATAATGCATTGGTTACACATATTCTCTCCAAAGGACAAGTCATTGCCAACTCACATCACAACACAAGTGTCAAGTGACACCATAAAATACACATCACTTAAATATGCTTGACTTGCCCTTTTTTGGAATTAACAAAATTAACAAATACAAATTGAACACACATTCAAGAATTCACATTTAAGAATATAAACACATCACATACGAGGTTTTATCTCTCCAAAAAGACAACCCTTGGTTTTACTAACGCACATAGGTTTAGTTTGATTCTCTAAATAGTTTCCATGGTCACATGGATTAGTTTTCCTGCATATATCATTTTGCACATTAGTAATCTCAAATAGTCACATGCAATATTAATATATGAAAATAATACAAATCAGACACTTTGCATACAATTTAAATATAACAATCAAATTATCAATTATCCAATAGAATCCACATAAAATAATTTACTCAATGGCATCATCATAATCATTATGAAATTCAATCGTTCATAAGGCATGCATCCATGTTTTCTAACATCATAAATGAAGCACTGCAAATCAGAAAGAGATGACATACATCATAGCAATGTTATCCAATCACTAGATCATATAGAATCTATATCCACAATGCATCAAAATAAAGCATTAATAATAGGTCCAACATGAAAAATAACCGCAATGCTATGATGGCTTGGGGTAGGGCCTCACAAATACTTATCTGGTATCCTCTGTTATTCAAGATTTAACATTTGATATTGAGGGAAACAAGAAAGAAAGAGAAACCGACAAACTTGGAACCAATATTTGGAGGCTGACATAGGAGATTGATCTGACAAAGGCTTTAGCGCTATCAGACACAAAGATTAATGTTTATACTTTTGTTTAGGCCGATGTGTATTATTCTTTTGTAATATGATTGTAAGCTGACATAAGGCATTCATGTCTATGTATGTAAAGGGTATATAAGTAAGTCTGACTAGGTCATTTTTAAATATTGATGTGATAGGTTATGTGATATTATGCGAGTGAGATATTGGTCAATAAAATATGAATGTAATGATCTATTGTTAGTCTTGGTAATTTGTCAAGAGGTTTGGGAAGAGAATAAGGTTAACAATAAGGAAGGAGATAGTGATAACCAGTACAATCTATACTTAAACTGAAACTCATCTAGCATATTAGATGCACACTCAGAGTATAATTTTATTTGTAATTCAGTACTTTATATCTATAGTCAGTGGGGCTCCTTTGTGATGAGCAATACACTCTAGGCAATGTGCCTTCTTGCATGTGCAGGCCCCCTTTTTTATGAAATATTTATTCAATTGGCCAAAGGATAGATATTATGGGTCATAAATCCCATCGTGGTTTTTCCTCTTTGAGGTTTTCTACATATAAATATGTGGTGTTATGGGGTTGATCTTTGTGGTTGCTTTGTTCTTCATTATATTTTGTTTATATGCATAACAGTTGTTAATTGGTCAAGTATCTAAAGGAATTAAATTTTAAAGTACTAATAGAACATTGATTCACCCCCACTCTCTCAGTGTTCTTGGATTCCAACAAGTTTAACTAGTAGGGTTAGAGTAATCGGTAAGCTGCAAAGAGTGCAACAATCAAGTGAACTAGTAGTGCTAAAACCAACAGGAAGGCAACAAAGGTTGTTGCAGGGTAGTGTGAGTGTCAAAGAAGATTTGGAAAGGTAAAATCATAGTAGAAGGGGAATCAGACAGAGAGGACTGAGTACCGGTAAACATGTGCATGGTCTGACAGCCCATCCAACTAGTATAGTCTGAACTGGTAAGGAAGCTGTAGTGAGAAAAGGAGAGCAAAGAGAGTGTGAGAAGAGACCAGACAAGGTGAAGGCTGAGTTGAGGAAGAGTCAAGGAGTCAACAGAGAATAGAGCAGAGGAAGACCAGTTGAGAAGAGTTGAACCGATTGAGTGATTTGATTGTGAGAGGTTACAAAACTAATTTGTAACCAGGCTATTACTATTGTACTATTTGTATTCACTGTAATCACTAAGTTGGTTCTCAGTGCAGGGGTGTATGTTCCTTAGGTTGGTGCCTTTAATTAGAAGGGGTTGGTGGTACTTTGGATTGGTGCCCATAAAAATCAGGGGTTGGTGCTCATTGGGTTGGTGCCCTAAATCAGGGATTGGTGCTCTTTGGGTTGGTGCTCCTTGGGTTGGTGCCCTAAAATTTGTATTTAATTGTTTGTTATGAGGTTGGATTGGAGCAGTAGACTCCAACAATGTTTCTCACCGAGGTTTTTCCCATATTGGGTTTTCCTTGTATATCCGGTGTTATGTGATGTATCATTGTGTCTGTTTGCATAGTAATCTCTTCCCTTATCTCACTGGTATGTTTACTTGGTCTTTGATATGTTAACCGGTAAACACATTTAGGGTTAAAAGGGTTAATTTTGGAAACCACTGATTCACCCCCCCCTCTTAGTGGCATCTTGTGTTCTACAATTGGTATCAGAGCCTAGGTTCTCGGTTAGACAAGCTTTCTCTAGCTTGGATAGATTCTAGTTTGAGAACACAGTGGTTAGTTTTGAGTCAATCTCTACTCCAGTGTTTAATGGGTCAAACTATTTTATTCAAAGTTGTAGAATGGAAGTCTACCTATCCTCTTTAGGATTTGATGTTTGGATGTCAGTTTTTAATTGTCTCTCTAGTTTGGTCAGTCCTCCCACTGGTCCTGATTCAGAAAGAAGATATGAATGCAATACTAAAGAAATGAAGGCTATGCCCAGTGGATTCTTGGATGATGTTTCTTCAAAGGTGGACAAATACAAATTGACAAGGAGCTTGTGGGATAGATTGAAGAAACTTTATGGTGAAGAACCTTTGACCCCTTGATCAGTTTGTGAGAGCAAGAAAAGAAATGGAACATATGAAGATATAGATGATATTTGTAGATCTGTCAGCTACTGCAGCAATGATCAAGAGGAAACTCATCTCCTCATGGCTCAAGAGACACAAAGTGAGCTACACACATCAGAAAATGAAAGCTCAAATCAATCTTGTCAGCAAGATGTGTTTGGCAGTGATGGTGAAGATGAAGAAGAATACAAATTCAAGGTTGATCTTGAAGGAGATCTTGTAAGTGCACTCAAGGAGATTAGTAGAGTAAGAAAAGAATATAAGATGTTCAATAATGTTGCCATTGTGGAGCAAGATCAGTTGATCAAAGGTCTTCAAGAGTCAGAGCTAACCATTGCTAATATGAAAGCCCAAATGGATGATGCTAAAAGGATGAATGTAGAATCAAAATTAGATTTGGACACAAATAAATGAAGGTGTAAATATTTAGCATCAGAGCTAGAGGCCAAGGACAAAGAATTTCAGAAGCAAAAAGATAAAATGGAGAATCTCAGAAAAGAACTTGAGAAGTGCCAAGATGAGCTCAAGGTGAGGATATGATATGATAGCAGCTCATAAGATCTACATAAAATGTTGAACAAACAAAAGAACTCTAAGGATATCGAAGGATTAGGATTTTATACCGGTGAGTGCTCCACAAGCAAGGATGTCTCCAACAAAGACATTCGGTTTGCCTCCTCAAATGGAAACTGTATGCACATAAAAATGGTCTGAAGATAATTAATTGAATAAGAAATTATTTAATTAATCCTCCTCCCCAATTTAATTGAATTCATCAACAATTTGATTAAATCCCCCTTTTTCATCTACTTATTAATAAATCGAAGGATTTATTTAATAGGTTCATTTCAATGATCCCCTTTGATTAATTAATTAAAATTAATTAATTCTTCTCCATCAAAATCATTTCTTCTAATCCTCTAATTAATTAAAACAAATCAAATTCATGAGCTGTTAAAATTAATTAGCCTTTTCTTAGTATTTGAATTTTTAAATTTAAATTCTCCTAACTTTTAACCATTCCTAAACCTAACCCATTCTACCTACCCCCATGTTCCCTCTCATTCAACCTCTTCTAGAAGCTTTGTGACACTTGTCACTAAGTGTTCCCTTTCATCCAACCTCTTCTAGAAGCCTCTTGACACTTGTCACCATAGAGATGATAGATATTCCCTTTAGTCTAACCCCTTTGCCAACCTCCTCCAATTTAACCATTGATATCTTCAAATCAATCTTGACCGTTGATTCCTGCCACCTCACCCCTAGCCTTGGGAAATATTATAAATAGACCTCATTTTAGAGCACAAAGGGTCCCAATTCATATCATTTTTTCATCCTGATTGATTCATCTCATTTGCATTCAAGCATTGTTACTATAGGCATCTAGCTTCTAGTTTATCATTTCAAGCAATCTTAACTTGCATCTTCATTCTAGCTTATTTTATAGAATAATCATGAAATCATATAGCTTAATCATGCTCTCATTTCTAGATCATGCATCTTCATCATTTAAATCCTCCATTTAAGTGTAGTCAAGTCATTGGAATTTACATAACCAGATCTGAGAGCAAAATTCATACTCGCATTTACTAGGAGGTAGTAGATCGATTAGCTATGGATTTATCTCTTGTTGATTAATTTTCTAACCATTTCTTGTAATGATTTATTGAGTGTTTTGTGTTGCAACTACAAGTATAATAGGTACACACTTCACAAGAATGACATTTTGGTGCCCATTGTGGGGCCAAAATCATCATTTTTGGCCTCTCAAGCTTCAACAAACATCCATCTCTACCAGGACAGAATCAAAATGTCATATGAGTTGATTTTCCAACTCATATGAACTCCTTTCTTGTTTGGGAAGAAACTTCATCCTAACTTGTACTAGCTCAATCATGTGTCGTACGAGCTCCTTTTCCTTGTTGTATGAGAGCTAAATTCATGTCGTATGAATTTCTAGTTGCTAAATTCTGTTTCATACGAGTCTTCTTTGACTTCTGTCTAAAATTTAAATCTGTGTCGTTTGAGCTCATAAATCTTGTATGAAATTTTGCTTTTGAGTTTTGAGAGCAGATTGTATTTCAGGTTTTCATGCTTTCATTTGATCATTGCTAATGCTAATATTATTCTGTTTGTGAGATTTTTGGCAGCCTAACTCTTTTCTGTAGGATGATTGATAAAGATACGCTTGTCAAAGACATAATTCAAAAACCAATCAATGACTACTAATGGATCTATTTTGTAGGTTGCCTATGAATCTGACTAAACTTTGTGTATTCATTAAAGTTTTCTAGGCACACTTCAATTTTGCTAAAGGAAATGAAAAATCATGTATTTTGTGTCTTTGATGATAGGTGAGTATTCTCTCACCTTTCTTAGGTGATCAGAAAGCTAGACTCATCTTTGTCTTTCATTAGTGCATTTCTTTACTAGGCCTCCCCTCCCGGGGAGCTTAAAAACTCTTAAAGCCATTACGGCCAGTGTGAGTGGAACGACCTAAGTGGGAATGGCTAATGCCAAGTAATCCAACCCACTATAAAATAAATGTTCTTTTGATGAAAATCAAAGCAACGACAGTGCTCGGGAATAGCTCTCCTCCGTACCTTCGGGTCTATCAAACATTGGTTTTCAAGGCTGGGAGACCTCTTAATTGAGATTATACCCCAACACACCAAACAGATCCCTTACTAGTTCCGGTTAAAATAGAAGCTACCCGATTCACCTCTGAAAGGGTGATAATCTTTGTGCAAGAGAGATAGTAACTCTCCCAAGACACTTTCCATATCGTTCCCCCATTAGTGTTTGGAGTCAGATAATACGGCATTGAGAATCCATTGCATGAGACTCAGTGGTCGTATTTTGATTAGCTATTGGGTGGGTACCTAAGCTTGGAAGAAAAGGTTTTCATTCTCAGCCAACTTCCTTAGGGTTTAGCTTGCTTAGACTCACTTATCACATCATGTTTTTGTTGTGTATTCATCCCTAAATTGAAAAAAATCAGACATCTAAATCTTGAAAACATAAGCAAAACACCAAAATTCACTAATCAAATCTGGCAAAAAAAAACATATTTTTCATTGTCTTGTTCTCTATCATACAAGTCAGGTGATCTATCGTATGAGATATCTATTTTGTTGTATGGTTTATAAAGTTTTTTCATACAAGTCTTCACTCTTTCAAAAGCAATTTCTGATTTGTCATCTGCTATTGTATATTTTTTCGTATGGTTCATGAACTATTATCGTACGAGTCTCTATGTTTACCAGTCTAGAACTGGTACTTTGCATGAATTTTTCAGGTTTGTCATCTTGCTTGATCAATTGGCAGTATCAATAAACATCTGTTATCTGTTGTTCTGTGCTTAAATTGTCTTCTTGGTTTTCTTGGTCAAGTTATCATCCATCAAAATCAGACTCTAGAAGATAAAAACCTTAAGATTTTCAAAGTGCTCACCCTTAACAAGTTCAATATCTAAACATCTCAAAGTGCGTTATCACCCTCTTTGGTAAATTGATCACTCAAACATAGTTTCTCATCAGGATCAATCATCCCTTATCACGAAACTGAAATGTTTGGTCAGGATAATCTTGTCCCACATCGTAGGATATATCATTCCTACTGGACTTGGTTCTTATCAAATCATCATCATTGCACTCCTAAATTGAAGATCGAAAAACTTGCAAACTTTTAAACACTTGAATCATCTTTTCATGTCATATCATTCTAGCGTATCTACCTTGACAATTGATCACTTACCCAGAACAACTTTTTGGACAATCAAATTCTAGCACAATATCTAACACATGCATATGCCCATTCTAACTAGAGCTCAGAGACGAAGAATTGCAGAGACAAAAATTGAAACATTGAAAACAATCGAAGAGCATATAATCATGGAACAAGAAGATGAAATACAAGTTGAAGGAGAAATAACAGAACAAAACATCAGAGACATAAAAAAGGATCCTCAATTTGAAAAATTTATGTAGAAATTATTGGAGGAAGAAAAAGAAAAATACTTCCTAATGTTAGCCAAATCGGGTGTTACACTCCCCCAAGATTTTGATGTGAACAAATTGATACAAAAGAAAAGTGATCCTACCCCTAATAACGAACAATATGAGGATATTTTTGGTTTCCACATTAATGACACATCAATTCCTAATAATACCATAACCAATGAAGAAGATTACATACCCAAAAGAGATGAAGTAGAAATTCTGAATAACATTTAATCTAATGAGGATACAAGAAGGGGTAGAGATGAAACAAGAAGAGATCTAGATCCTCCTAGAATACAAAATCATGGTCATGCAAGAACAAATCATGTTGATAATCCTATCACAACTCTCACACAACAACTACAAGCAATGCAAACACAAATTCAAGATATGCAAAGAGGAAATATTAGACGATACTCACTACAAGAAATATGTCCTTATCCATTTGACATAAACCTAAACATGAGAGCATTTCCTATAGGTTTTGAAACTCCTAGATACGAAAAAATATGATGGAAGCACGAACCCTCAAGATCATATATGATAATTTTGCACAATGAGTATGGAGTTTGCACATGAGGATACCTACTTAATGAGACTATTTCTAAAAAGCTTAACTAGACTAGCTATGGAATGGTTCTCCAAACTTCCACCTAGAATCATATCATTTTCAGAGTTGGTGGATAAGTTTGTTTTGCAATACTCTTACAACATACAACATGAAGTAACAATGCTAGACCTATGTAATGCCAAACAAAAGAGTGGAGAACCTTCATGACATTTTTACAACGATGGAGACAGTTAGCTTCGTGGTATCCTCGTATAGTGCCAGACTATGAAAAAATGGACATATTCATTGACAACTTAAAAGATCAAATGAGTTATTACTTAAAAATGCAATGAAATAAAATTTTAGGAAAAATGGTTGATAATGGAATTAGAATGGAAGAAGCCATGATAAAGAAAGGTGAATCCAAAATATACAAAGAAGGAGTCTATCCTCCTAACAACAACAATAACAACAATCACAATGACAAGCCAAAGGGTTAGAATAGAAATTGAAATGTAGTTAATGATGGAATAGTAGATAACAACAATGTAAAACCAAAGCAACCAGTTTTCAATTTATCTACTCACTCAGTAGCAGCACAACAAAACAACAATCACCAAAGATAAACTATTAAAAATTTCTTTCGAAGATAATTTACAGACATTGGTGAACCCCTAGGGCCAGCATTAAAAATGTTTATCACAAACAAATTGATTTCTTTACCAAAAGAAAGAAACTATGAACCTCAAAACAAACCACCTTGGTGGAATGATAACCATCATTGCGATTTCCATCGAAACAAGGGCCATCAGACAGATAGTTGTTAGAAGTTGAGACATATCATACAAGATATGATTCATAATGGAGTGATAATAGTGGATGGATATACAACAAATGAATCTCATATAACTTTTAAAACTCCGCTTCCAAACTATGAGAAAGGTGAATCATCAACAACAAACAATGGTAAGGGTAAAGCGAAGCTAAATTATGCTCATACATATGATAATATGGTAAACGTTGTTGTAGTTAAAGAAAAGTAAAATCAAGAACATGCTCATGTTATCACAAGAAGAAAAGCCAAAGTTGTTTTGTCAGGTCCTACAACAAACACATCATCCACTACCAAACAATACAACCTAGTGGAGCAATTGCAGAAAACACCCGCATAAATATCCATCTTAGAACTATTAAAGCTTTCACCTGCACACAAAGAAATTCTAGAAAAAGCATTAATCGATACAACATTATCCAAAGATCTTGATATCGATCAATTTCATACCATGGTGGGACACCTCACAACCCCTCACTCCTTATCATTCACTGAAGAAGATGACATGTCCTTACAACATCCCTACAAACACTCCTTTGTATATTGAAGTCCTCATTCACAAAATACGCATTAAATGTGTTCTAATAGACAGTGGAGTCGGCCTAAATATATGTTCATTGAGTCTTGTTTGTGCCTTAGGATATTTAGAAGATGTAGTTGATGTTTAGAAAAAGATCACCTTAAAAGCTTATGATGAAGAAGATCATTCCTCCAAAAGAATTGTGATACTACCCATCAGAGTGGGACCTTTGTAGAAGGACACAACATACCAAGTTCTCGACTTGGACTTATCATATAATGTACTCTTGGGAAGACCCTGGATACATGGATTGCAAGTTGTCCCATCAACATAGCACTAGTGTGTAAAATTTCCCTACAATGGGCAAGAAATCACAATATCTACAAATTCAAATCCATTTCAATACTGGAGCAATCTAAAAATGACCCAAGAAGTCATTATTCCACATAACAGGGAGGCATCATCTTTGAACACACAATCCAAGGAACAATCATTTGCATCAATTTTATCAAGCATGGAGAAACAAATGCAACTAACAAACTGAGGGAATGGAGAATACTCAATATCACAATTACCACTTTCTCCTAAATCCTTGGGAAAACCATCAAACTCTAAATAACAACCAATTGTGAAACATCCTCCAATATTTGATGGAGCATTCATTAGTGCTCAAACCTTATCAAAGGAGATAGAAGATAAAGATGAAGAAGTTCAACAAAAGTTCAACAATATCAGAATACCTATAGAAAAATATGGAAAAGGATTCAACATTCTTCAAAGGATGGGATACACTAGAATGGGCCCTATAGGAAAAAGAAAATAAGGTATCTCACGAGCCTATTCAGCCTCACACTTAGTAGACTACTAAAAAAATAGGCTTACGAGATGGACAAGTCACTCTACCTGAAGGCACATCTCTTAGTCAAGAAAAAGAGGAATATGAAAACAGAAAAGAACAACTGGCAATTGAAAGAGAAGAAACATCAGCTAAGCAACATATACAAGCAAGCATGAAATGGGAAAAGAAACAAGCTTCCAATCAACAAGAGAAAGAAACTAAAAGAAACTCTCAAGCAACATTAAATCTCAATCAAAAGAAGAAAGAAGCTAATATAAATCCAAGAGAACTCATAGAAAAGTTGACAAAACTCAATCTCAGTCCTAAAGAAGTTGAATATGAAAGAAGGAAAAGTATAGCCAGAAAAGCTTTTTAAATGCTACATGACCAAATCTGTAGATTGCAAGCTGCAAGTGATATAGATTCTAATGAATGGGAATGGGATTCCTATCACTCTGAAGAACCAGTTGAAGAAAATTGCTTTGAAGGAGATGTAGGAGTCCATGTAGTTCACACGTATGTAGGACAAACATCAAGAACTAGTTCACTTGAATTAGAATCACATTCGGCTGACTTGGACTTAACTGAGGATGATCAAGAACTTCTTATGCGAGGTCATTCTAATGAGATTATTGTTCTTGACATTGACATACATATTGAAAACTTTGATACATCCATCATGACCCTTGAAACCCTTGAAACATCCCAACATGAAGATCCCCTACCTCTAATCCATCTTGAGCTTATTGATTGGGAAAATGAAACATACCGCCATTGATACCTTTCCAACTGACCATGCCATATCTATATATCTTAATGCAATCGAACCCGTAACAACTCTCACTAGAAATTTTAGCAACACATCTTCTAGTCAAGTGGGTGCCAAATCTCCTAGTCACAAAAGTGAAAATAAAGAAAACAATATCAAGTCTAATGTTGGAAACCATTTATTGGCAACATTAGACTGAGAAAAAGTAAAAACAAAGGACGCATCTAACGGTGAAAACCTCCTTGTGGCACCAAAAGATGGGAGATTTGACAGTTTACCTGAGAACTATCAAGAAAGGTCATCCATTTTGATTGAACTGACAAAGGCAGTTAACATTGGCACAACAAAACAACCAAAGATTCTTCATCCAACGACTTCTTTATCAGAAGAAGAAATACAACAATATATAGAGTTCTTCAAATGATGACAAATAAATTTTTCCTGGTCATATGTAGACATGCCAGGGTTAGATCCAAAGCTTATTATGCATCACTTAAATGTTATCCTAGGAGCCAAACTAGTTAAACAGAAGTTAAGGAAAATGCATCCACATATCGCTCTCCTGGTCAAAGCAGAACTAAAGAAATTATTGGATGTAGGATTCATCAGACCTGTAGCATATCCTCAATGGGTATCCAACATCGTTCCTATTTCAAAACTAGATAAAAGCATCAAAATATGCACAGACTTCAGAGATCTTAATAACGCATGTCCAAAGGATGAGTTTCCTTTGCCTAACATCGACATCATTATAGATTTAACTGCTGGACACTCCATGTTTTCTTTAATGGATGGTTTCTCCGGATACAATCAGATCAAAATAGCACCCGAAGATCAAGAAAAGACAGCTTTCACATGCCCATGGAGTACTTTTTGCTAGAATATCATGCCTTTTGCATTAAAGAACGTAGGTGCTACATATCAAAGAGCTATGACAACTATATTTCATTACATGATGCATACATTCATGGAAGACTATGTAGATGACATATTAGCTAAATCATACAACATAGAAGAACATATAGAGATACTGGAAAAGATATTTGACAGGTTAGAACAATACAAGCTAAGGATAAACCCTAAGAAATGTGCCTTTGGTGTAACTTCAGGAAAGCTATTGGGATATAGTGTTTCAGCTAGAGGTATATGTTATCACTATTTTGAACCTTGGGTGATTTTGTTCCATAATCGGCTAAAGTCTACAAAGTTGGGCTTAGCACTATTTCTTGCTTCTAGGCTATGGGTTTGAAGGCTTAGGGTTTTTGAATTTTAACCTTTTCTATGTCTTGGAGTCTATTGTTCTTTTTCAAAGTTACTTTTTCCACTTAAGTGGAAGGGTCAGTTCATCATGAATGGGTCCCCCCTTTATGACTTGCCTTAGATGGGTCTCTGTCAAATTTATTATTTTTGTGCCCTTTTCCTAAGTTTTAAGTTTTTTATCAGGCCCCATAAAGACCATGCAAGTTTGAAGTTGATATGATGGTGCGTGTGGATTCACAGCATAAAGTAGCCCAAAGTTTACCTTTCGTGAAGTAGTGAAAAGGTACCGGGCCCAGGTAAAGTGGTCACAAAAGGGCTAACAAATGATGATCTCTTAGAGGATCTAACGATTTGCATTGATTCACAAAGAAAATTTGTCGGGGCTTTATGCTTCAAGAAATGGCGAAAAGTTGGCAGGCCCTAGAAAGTAAGCAGATCTTGTGGTTAAAGACCAATCAACTCAAAGTTGATCAGGCAGTTTGCGTTGGTTCGCAAAGCGAAAATGTGCGAAATTTACCTTTTGCGAAGTAGCGAAAAGGTAGTGGGCCCAACATAAGGGTGACATGGAAAGTAAAGAAGATGCATCTCAAAGCAGACTTGACGGTTCATGTTGTTTCGCTAGAAAAACTAGCATGAAGTTTACATTTCATGAAGCAGCGAAATGAGCTGGCAGTTACATGGCAAGTGATGTGGCAATATAGGTGGATGTTCAGCTAGGGCAAAAGGGTGACTCATCAGGTAGACATGTGGCCCCTAAGGATAGTGTGGGGCCATCTTCGATTGAGTGGCGATGGTGTTGAAATTCATGGTAAAATAGAACACGTGGCAGTCTAGATGTGGAGCTCGATGGAGTTCTTGAACAAATAAATAACTGACACATAAGAATTATCTACTAGCATTAAATAAGGCAGGTGGATTCCATGTGGAGGGCCCACTTCAAAGGAATAAGGGTGTTAAAGGTTGCATACCTTAAGAGGGATCCAATGATGGGCAATGTTTTGCAGCCTGAAGATGCAAGGTTTTAAACTTTGTGAAGCAGCGAAAACTATTGGCGGTAATAACTCCATTCGGTTAGTGAAAAGACAAGTGGTCACCATGTAGACTAAAGGTCAAGTGAATGGTAGAAGATATGATGGATGACACTATTTCACATGAAAGGGATGCGCAAGGTTTCACTTTTGCGAAGCAGTGAAAAGAAAGTGGGGCCCGATTTTAAGCAGCCTGACCCAGGTAAGGTAAAAGACGTGCAGGTTTTTCAGGATCCAAAGGATGTCATTGTTTCGCAATGAAAAGGTGCAAGGATTTTAACCTTTGTGAAACAGTGAAAGGTGAAACACTTAGAAAATTTTATGATCTGTTGGAGCCATTTTTTTAATTCAATTCTAAGTTGATTGCCGAATCATGCGGCTTTAATGTTTCAATTCAATGCTCAGTTGTCATATTAAGCTTAACACCAATAGAACATTGGTATCATTTCAAATAATTTTGCAGAGGAGTCGGTGCATAGATCAAACTTCTTCAAGTAATTAGTAAGTTTCTGCATATTGTTTGATAGTTATAATCCAAATTGGTATCACTGCATGCTTGTTTTCTCAGAAGTTTGTCCAAATTTTAATTGATATAACTACAATTTCAAGATGGCACCAAGAAGGGCTTTTACAAGAAAAGTGAAGTACCAAGACAAAGCTATTTGTGATTAATTTTTAGAACAATTAACCATGTCCACAAATGTCACAGCCAAAGTTAAAGAATTAGTACCCAAAGCCCCCCGTCTAAGAATTGGAGACGGCTTGTATGACAAAGGCAACTGGTTGAGGGATCCACAGATAGGGATATCAGGTTTGGGACTTTTCAAAGTAGTATTTTGTCCAAGACATTCCCTTGCCCCAATAATGAGTATATGGGAATTAGACGTGGGAAAGCTCATAGTCCCTAGGGTTTTCATAGATGTAGATTTGTTAACCCAGATTTCACACAATTATGACCCTGTGGCTAAATGTATCAGGAATGTGAATGGAGGAGCCTTGATTGAGATGAATGATGATGAGTTCAGGAAGGCATTCCAGCTCAGTGAGGTGTCTAATTATTTAGAGCCCATCAACTTTGAAACATTTTCACAATTCTACAATGTGCAAAGGGATAACCTCAGGAGTGTCCCTCTAAAGGAATTTTTTATCAAAATAGCAGGGTTAACTATTGTAGGCCCTAGTACCATGGAACCTTTCTCCCTGAATTTGTTTACTCTAAGGGCTAAAGGAATGTATTGGTCACTTTTCAAATTTTTGGGGAAGATGATGAAACAACCATGCCAACCCATTATATGCTAATGATAGCATAGATTCTGAACCCCTCTCTGGTAGTAACATTTGATTATGCACCTTATCTCACTAATGCAATCTATACAAGACTGATAGGGATAAAAAATGGTAAGGTAGATAGACCTTTTGGATGGTACTCCCTTCTCATGCATATGTTTTTGTTTCAAGGTGATGATTACTTTACTAGTGAAATGGATCTAGTTAAGGAAAAGGATGGTGAAGAGATCCCTATACAATTGTGGAGCACCATTTTGTCCTGGGATAGAGAGGATGCCAGCTACCTAAAGTTTGACACATGCTTTGCATCTAAGATTAGGATTCTCTTATGCTCAGAGAACCCTAGGATCCCCAAAGCTCTTTTAGAATTCCTTAGGCCAAAGGAATTTGCTGAAGGTATTAAGATTGTGTACAACCGGGGTGACATATACTTATACCCTGTCTCTATAATTTTCAAAATTTATGGTTTCAGAGGCACTCCATATTTATTGCCCTATCAAGTCCCATTGAAGATAGGAATTGCAGAGGTACTAAGGAAAATCGGGGGTGTGCAAGAGGCAGAGCCAACAAATAAGGGAAAAGGGACCATTTTCCCAACTGTCACCATGGCTCATCAATTTGTAATCACCAAGGGTGGTTGGAAACAATTTGATGACTTCTTTCAACCATATAGGTTGTCTATTGCAGTATCAAGGTTTTTTGACCCTGAAGATTTTTTCAACAACATGTTCAGGAAGAGAGCAGTATGTAAAGGTAGGCCACACTAATTTCATTTCCCTGAGGATCTGATTAGAAATGAATTCAATTTGGATGATCAGGAATTGAGGAAAGAAAAGTGGGTGGCATACAAAAGGGCTCTTGATTTTATTCATCATTTTGATAGTAGTTATGACCCTATGTCTAGCTTTATTCCCTTTGAGGAAAAGATTAAATTCTTAATTCTTTATTTTGAAGACCTAATGTAAACTTTGAAGGAAAAGAAGGAACCTATAATAAGAGATAATCCTGACAAGGCTAAGTTGGTTCTAGCTAAGCCTGCCTTTGCTAAGGTCATCCCACTGGGTAATTATGTAATGCATAAGAAGCCAAAATATAGTGTGTTGGTGCTAGTAATAGGTTAACCCTCTACTTCAAAATGGAAGAGAGGAATAGAAGATGTCATTGACATCTAAGACTCACCTAAGAGACAAAGAGTGGGAAAAGAAGTGCAAACAGGTGAGCCTCTATATTCTCCATCCCAATCCCCTATCCATATAGGAGATGAGTAGGCAATGGTTGAACAATTGTTGCTGTTAGGGAGTCTTGGGGAGATTGCCTACAACTATGAGGAAGCACAAGAGGGGATGCCAGAATAGCCACTAAGTGCTGAGATGAACTTAACTACTGATGAGTTCAAAGGTAAAGAGATAGACCCCAGTGTCAAGAAGGACAGTGAGGAGTTCTTGGCTAATAGTAATTTTGTCACAATAGAGGACTTCATGCAATTTGTCTGGAAGAAACAAATTGAGCAATTCAAGGTAAGGTGTGAAAAGAGAAAGAATGAGTAACTCCACAAAGATGAAACTTTAATGGAGGAAGAAGTGAAGCAAGAAATGATGGCAGAATCCAAAGCCATTACTCCTAAAAAGGGGAGAGAAATGGTGTCAAAGGCTAGTGTTTTAATCCTCCCTGAATGGGATATAGAAGATGCCTTAGTACCTGAAGAAGTCAGAAAAGAAACCAAGCCTATGGAAGGAGTGACATTCAGCAAGGATAATGCTACTTTGGTCATGTGGTCCTTAAAGAGGGATGAGAGTAGAAGAAGGAAGGACACCTCATAATCTAGTTACCTAGGGGGTATGATAGTGAAGATAGTCCAGGATACAGGGGTGGTGGAAGCTGCCAGCACGGTTTTAGAAACTGCAAAATTCAGTGTGGTAGTGGCTGAGAAAGAAGCTAATGAGAGAGTTGATCTCCAAGTAAAACTAGAAACAATTCTAAAGGCTTATAATGAGGGCAAAGGAGAGATAGCTAATAGGGATAGTATTATTGTGAGATTACAGAGTCAACTGGTAGGACAATACCAGAAGGGTGAGTCCTCTACTCTAATGATTGTATCTTCTCCAACAAGACCTCCACCCACTAGTCCCATCATCAAATTTCCCCCTTCTCCTATGTCTTCTGGTAATCAACTAGTTGAGACTATTCAACATGAATTGGAAAAGTTAAAATAGGCTCAAGCCTTGTTTGCAAATAAATATGAAGGAAAGGTAAAGGCCACAATTTTGAGTTTTCCTGATACAGTAGGAGCCCCCAATGTGCACACTAACATGAAAAGAATTTTGGATACTTTCAGTGAGTTGAATGAATACAAGGCTACTCTAGAACCACTTTTGAATAAGTGGATGCCTAGAGAAGTGGATATAGAACTTATGTGTGCATCCTATGATGAGGTAGGATTTGATGCCATTATTAAATCTACATGTGAGTTAGCAAAAAGCATGACCAGGATAGTAGAAGGAAGAGCTAGTGTAGAGAGAAAAGCCAATTTCTATAGGAAGGAATATACTGAGCATAAGTTTGAATTGTTTCTTGGGGGTTTTGTTAGTCCTGATCATTTGAATGACAAACAAGTATGGCTGGATGAGCTAGGAGTTAACTTGTCTCTAAGGGTGAATGAAATCATCAATACAGATGACACATCTCTGTTTGTCAAGACAATTGAGGAAATAGAGAAGATAAAATCACATTACGATTTTTTGGAATCAGAGGTTAAGAAAGTGAGAAACTCTTGGAAAAGGTTAGTTAAGTTGAAAGAAAAAATTGTTAGCTTCTCATGGCCTACTGATGAGGTGTTCCAAGAGTGGACAAGAAAATATATGGTGCAAGAAGAAGAGGTTCAAGAAGATGCCGCAATGGAGCAACAAACTGAAAAGGCCGCTAGGATTGAAAGAGACTTGTAACTACTTCTTGAAGGAAATTGTGGTTGTAACAAACTATTCTTAGGAATGTCTGAAGCTTGTTTGCATCCATGTTGTTATAAATGGATACCAGGACTTAAAGAAAGGGGAGCACAAGAATTTGTAAAGAAACTCTGCTAAAATATATCTAGGGTTGAGTCATGTAAAATTTTCAAGAAATAAATATGAATATACAGATCAAAGTTTTCAGGCCTAAATCTTAGTTGTCTTCTGGTGTGTATTCATTAGTTTCAGGAAAGAACTCTTATATATGTCAAGCATGCATAGGGTTAATAAAATCCAAAGTGATGAAATGTATGGGAATGTTTAATTTTAGAACTCTTGCTTGATTTAGGTCACTTTGTAGCCTGGATAAGGCATTGATATCAGTTATGGAATTCTTTCTATCTTTAATGTTTCAGTTCTATTGAGGTGGTGAAGTCCATAAGTTTTAGCATTGGTTTACTGTGGATTTTAGTTTAAAAGTGTGAAAGTATTCACAAAAGGTATACCCACTTGAGCTTTGGATAAGCTCAAAGTGTAGGAGGTTTTGTTGAAACCTTGTTATATTTTATTCTAGAATTCTATTTTCTTAGTGTCCTCTTCATAAGAAAACAAAGTTGTTAAATTTCTTACAGGAAGGATAGAAGGGAATAAGATTTTGAGAACAACAAAAGTGATGCGTCTACTAGGGAGAGTTATAGTGTGAATTTATGATACAGATTGGTGCTTGTATTAGCTTCAAAAAAATTTCAAAATTATATGTGCTTGGCCTTCGTAGCTGGCCATGCTATCCCTCGTCTTTGATTATTTCTTTGAAAATCTTTGTGTTATCAAATCCCATGTGAGTGATCTATCAAAGCTTGTTTTCTTATTCTTCCCATAGTTTTGGGTGGCGACTCTGACTTAAAATAACTAGTGTTCTTGAATAAGAATAACTTTCTTAAGGAGAACAAGCATAATGCAGAGAGGGAAGAATACTAGATCATTTATGAATAAAAATCCTTGAGAGACATTGTAGGAAGGATTGCCTGAGTAGGCACAAAGGAGCCAGAAAAGATTTGTTGCACATGAGCCATCTAGTGCTACCTAGATACAAAAAGGCATTCATGTGGGTAAGTCATCTGATAGACCTATGTATGCAAATTCAAATTCTTCATCCCGTGAGTCGGAGCAAGACATTTTGGGTTTCTATTCTGGTTTGTTCGGTAATAATGAGGATATCCAAGTCTCCAATCAGGGAATCTCTAGTGTTAGTCTATCTAGGAAGGATAGGAATAGTTATATTGTTAGGATGGATCCCATACCAAGAACTATAGATGGCAATATTAGTCTAGTAGATATTGATCAAGTTATGGTATCAAATTCGGAAGAGATATTCCCTGATGAGGACAAGGTATCCCAAGAAATTGAGGTTCTCAATAGAAGAGTTCATCATTTGATTTCCCTAAGAGCATAGAAAGAAGCAAATAAAGAAAAGGAAGTGAAAGCTAAATTAATTGAGAGGGATAGGCTTCTAAGAAAGATTTTTGATCTTGAGTTATTCACTCAAGAAAGACTTAAGAGTGAGGATGAAGGTCTGATCATTAGAGAGAATCTGACTGTTAAGATCAATCCCGCACACAAGTTTTTTTGTGCAGCCAAGTAGGGAGGTCGTAAGTGATCCACAACCTATTAGGAATAATGTTGACAAAGGAAAATAGAAGTGTGTGGAAGATGGGTCTGGGTCTAAAACTACAGCACAAATTTTTTCTATGTTGTCTGCACATGAGAAAGAGATAGATAGGACGAGGAAAGAGAAGGAATACTTGCAAAGGGAATTGGAAAAGGTTGAATTAGAAGTAGCCAACCAAGAGGTCAAAAGAAAAATAAACTATTTAAAAGCCTCACCAATAATTTTTCCTTCAACTAACACAAATAAACCTTTACCTCAACATGCTTCACTCCCTCCAGTCAAAATCCAATCAACCCTGCCTATTAGCATTGTTCCTGCTAATCAAGTCCCCATTAAAAATCAAAGTAGCCAAGCTCCTCCAATTCATAGCCCTAATGTGAGAATAAACATGGGTAATAACCCTACTGGCAACTAGTTTCAGAGAAGACCCATTAACCTGGAACTATATAGGTAGCTCTTCTTTGATGGAATTTCAGGGTACCCTAACCATGTTCCTACTGAATTGAGAGATAGACTTCACAAGTTTGTTGGCAATAATGCTATAAGTGCAAAAGAACATTTAAAATATTTTGGTGACATGATAAATTATTATGAGACTGTAGATGAAGATGTCATCATGAAACTATTTGTACAATCCTTGGTGGATGATGCAAGGGATTGGTATAGAGGTTTGCCTATGAAGAGCATTGGTTCTTGGGAAGAGTCCAAGAATTGCTTCCAAGAACAATATGGTGACAAAACAAATGTGAGCTTTATGCTAAATGAGTTCAATAACATTAGGAAGTCTGATAACAAAATTGTTATAGATTTCAATGCTAGATTTTATAAAGCAATGCATAGGCTTTACCAAGTGAAGAGATTAGATGATAATATATGTCTAAACACTTATTATAATACTTTTGATTCAAAAATGGCTTACATCTTGAGAGATAAAAACCCACACAATCTAAGGGATTCTTTTAGAATTGCCATAAATGTGGAAAGTAAGAGGAAAGCATCTGGAAAGGTAGGAACACTAATACATTTGGCCTAAAATTCTGACAGAGGTTTCTGACGGAGAAGGTATATTGTGATCAAATTTGATTTTTTTTTGAAAAAATGCTTGATTTCGTCAGAATTCCGATGACAATGCAACATTTGATTTTGACGGAGAAGGAATTGGCAATGATATTTTGGTTTTTTTAGAGAAAGTGCCCGCGTTCGTCGAAATTTCGACGACCACGTGCATTACTTAAAAAAAAAAAAAGACCAAGTCATTTCATAAATCTTGCATCTTCGTCTATCGACCTCTGCCATTACTTCATCCCGCCTCTTCCTCCCACCTCTACCATTACAAAATCTTGCCTTTGTAGAGACCCAGTCGTGGAATGAAGTGGTGCTGCAACAACAGCTATACCAAGATATCAGGCAATGGGAAACTTTCCTATAGCTTCATGGTAGGAATTTTGTTATGTTTTTTTTTTGTGTTTTGTTAGGGTTCCCTAAGATCCTCCCTCCCTTCAACTGAACTATCCAGAACCTAACTTGCTCAACCGGGGGTGAACTACCTCCATCCTTTGGACCGACTTCAATCCCTCTTCCCCGAGATGGAGTGTAACAACCATGGATCGATCCTCTGACCAGAAAAACTTAGATGGAATAGATCTTCTTCCACCATAGAATAGTAGGGGCATAGAATAGTAGGGGCTCCAACATAACCCTCACAGACATGGTTGTAGAATCGACCAACGTCCATTTAGCTAATAAACCATCGATCAATTGATCATTTTTCTCGCAGACATGACTGGTGAAGTGACCAAAATCAATGACCCTAACCTACACCACACATTAAATAAAGATTATCTTGGAATCTGAAGCAGTGAAGGTGAGCCTCCATCTGGAACAGGGAACCCTTGCAAGTAGAGGTGTTAGTTGTTCCTCACTGCTTCCCTTCATCTGGTAGAGGCAACAAAGAAAGCACCCTCGGTGATAGATCCATCTCATGATCCTGTGGGAAACTACTACTATAGTTTTCCTTCATTTCTCTATGCTCTGATATCTCCTACTACTCAAATTGAGGTGATATCCCTACTGCAGAATCGTGAGAGCACTATGTAGTGATCGAGTGCTATTTTTTGTTAGTGTGTTTGGAAGGGAGCATAAGTGTACCATTAGGAAGGTGGTATAAAATGGTGAAAGATGATAAGATAGGGAGGTAAGATAGGCAGGTAAGTGATGAAGGATGTAATGGTGAAAGAGTAAGTTAGGATATGTTAGGGGTTTGGAAGGTAGGAAAGTGAATGGAGGGAGATAAATTAAGGATGTGAAGGATGGAATGGGGTTATGTAGTTGAAGTAAAAGTAAGTGTGTATGAGGTTAAGGTTTATGATAGGATGTAGGAAAGTGGAGGAGGTTAAGATAGGGGATATGAAAGGTAGATGGAAGGTAATAATGATAGGAAGTGAGGTAAAGGTTATGAGGTGTGGGTTAGAAAATAGGGTGTAGGAAATGGAAGGAAGGGTCATATCACTTTGAGAGTTTTCACCAAGATGAGTAGCTTGAGTATGGACCTCAAATCTTACAAGCCATGAGGGTCCACTTGTATTACAGGAGCATATACTTGCATCTTGGGAGCTTATTAGGAGTTCGCCTTGAATTTGGGAAATACACATAGAGGAGATAGAATATTGATGAATACACATTGCCTAGCCTCATCATGCATAAATACAAGAGGTATAGACTATATCAAGCACATATCATGAGCCAAAGGATCATATTTGAGAGTTGCTTCATCTCCAATTCTCTATATTTTTAAGATCCACAAATGGGGTTGAGGTTAAGTCTTGGTTACTTAGCTTGGACTTATGCTTTGGGTTGCATCTATATGTGAGCAACTTAAAGGCATAATTTTCAATGCAATTTTTGAGAGGACTTGATTCCACCATGTGGTACTGGGAGGATAAAATGCACCAACTAACATTGGAAACCCTCTCCAGATACCATTTTGGAGTGCTTCAAAGTGTGTTCTATTTCAAAATGTTTTTGACAGAGATGCATAGATGAGTTTCACAATTTATATAATAAGGTTTCATAGTGGCTCAACATGAGAGTTAGTTTTTGGAGTTCTTGTAGTTTGTATATTACATTCAAGACAAGTTACTTGTCAATTATTTCATTAGGGGTGGAAAGCCCAAAATTTCAGTTTTCCTACACATGGCCAATCCAAATGACTTTAGGGTTGCTATGGCAAAGTGTCTTATAGAAAAGGAGGTACATGGGAAGACACAAGAGGCATGAGAGAAGTTTGTAACCAGCTATGGAAAAGTCTCTCATTTTAGGTATGAGAGACTATAGGGCTATCAAGCTAGGCCTTCTATGACTCAACAACATTTTAGGGGAGAATCTAGTGTTTTTATTAATTAGGATCTTCTAATTATGGTGGGTCCTAGCCAAGATAGGGTTATATGAGAGGCACATGTTATGTATATGTTAGTATCAGATAGAGAGTACCCACAAGGTTTTAGAGTAGGTGGAAACCATCCTAGGATGTCAAAGTAGATAGTTGATATGTGGGTTTTTACCCTCCCAACCACTCAACATATACCACCATGGGTCTTTACCCTCTCAAACACACAAATGTCAAAGGAAGATTCACTGCTACAACACTCACTTTTTGTGACAGTCTCAAGCACTTAGCTAGGATAGTCACTCCTTCCATGGCCATTCTTCTTCACACAACACTCTCTAACATTAATTATGATGATAGTGTACCTCCTTAAACCTTCCACCAACACCCAACTCAATACCAACCTATTTCCCAATTTCTCTAATGGACTAATTAACTAAACTCATTGTGAAATTGTGACAGTCAATGCAAGGTTTAGGACAATAGTAATTAGGATCTTCTAATTATCATGGGGCCTAGCCAACATAGGGTTATATGAGACAGGGATAAGTTCAATACTGATTTCTCCTTCAATTCTTGATGAATGCTTGATTGTGGTGTAGAGGCACCTAAGCACACAAGCATACCAGGAGGTCAAAAGTCATAATATGAACAATTTATTGTATTTGAGTCAATTGAAACATAATATGTAAGGATAAATTATCCATTTTGTCCAAAGATATCATATTTGGTTCATATTGAAGTTTTAAAAGTGTCCATGTAAGAGTTAGAGTCATTTATGTCAAAAATTGTAAAAATTACAAAGTTGCAATATTGCCAAAAGTGCAACAAAAGTGTAAAAATGAAATCCATTGGTTATGAGGTGGTTGGAGTAGTTAGAAAGGAGTTGGAAATGGTTTATAAAACCATGTTTGGTCGAAATCAAGAAGGTAGATCAGTTTGGAGGGGATTTGACAAAGATTATCCATTAAACCCTCAAACTGTCATGAGGTTTTAAGGAATCTGTGACTGTCATAGATCCATGGAGGATCACATTTGATGTAATTTTTATATGTAGATGTTATTTAATGATATATTGATGAAATATATTTCAGATGAATCCTTTCTTGTGCAGTTTTTTGGAGTATTTGGCAAGATATGTTTGTGTAAAGCGGAAAATCGCGATCGAACCCTAGTTGCTCTCCCCTCTTCCAACTCCAAGGAGAGAGAAGGGAGATTCACTAGGGTTGATGGTTTTCACTTAGGGGAGAGACTTTACATTCAAAAGAGGGGTTGAAACCCACAAGATCCAATCCCACACAATGCAAGATTGGATGCTAAATGTGTTTCAAGGGTTAAGAAAGCAAGGCTACCCTCTTTTGTAAAGAATGTTGATAGAAGAATTAAGCTAGGAATGCATAGAAAGTGACAAAGATTTGCTTATAAACTGAGATAGGGATATAGGATGAAGCTGCGGACCTGGAATTAGTAGTAAAATGTCGATATGACACTGTCCTGCAAATTTGAGCAAAAGTTGTTGGGACGATGGCGCCCGAGCGCCACGGTCCTCCGAAAAATCTGCGAAGCGAAGGGGGATCTGTTTGTCTCTGCACAAGGATTCCAGATCTTCAATTTCAGCCACGTACCTACAACCTACACACAAAAAATCGAAGACGATTAGGGGGTTAGGGATTAGGGGTTTGCCTTTAGGTCAAACCCCGGTTTTGGAATTAACCAAGAAATGAGCAATGCTGTAAATGTAAATGTCTGTAATGTAAAACAAGTACTAATACCTTGTTGTAAGGATGTTTGTATCCTTATGTGCGAAGGTATAGATGTTGTATGTTGTATGTTGTAGTAGTGTGTAGTAAGTGATCTCCTCTTCAATGGTTGAATCCTTGTCTTGAATGCAACACTTAGCCTTGAATGGAGACTTGAAATGATCAATTGCTTGAAGGAATGCTTGAATGCTTGAATGCTTGAGTATAATTTCCATGCTTTTTCCATCATGTCAAATGAAAGAGGAAAATGTAGTTTATATACTTGTCAGTTAGGGCTGATAGACTGATTTTCCCAACCTTAGGTTGACCAGGAAAGACAATTTTCCAATTTGCAAACATAAAGACCCGAAGTCCAAAAGAGACCGGGCCCAAAATAGGACCCAGGGACTAGGGCACTGGGCGCCATGGTCTTGGGGGACCAGGGCGCTGGGCGCTCTGGTCCCACCTCTCGGGACAGCAAGGTGCAAAGGAGGTTCAGGCCAGGGTGCAAGAAAATGCAGTTTTTGGTGTCATGAGCAAGTTTCGAGGTCTCCATTCAGGTTCCGTGTTGCGTCGCCATCGTGAAGACTGAAATGCAGTCGAAATTGCAAGTGTCACAATTTTAGGATGGTACATTTAGCCCCCACTTTAGCGGGAGTATGTATGCTCATACTTCCGATAAAGTACAAGGAAATAATATTGAAAGACTTTCACCACGTCAAGGAGGCAAGACACACCAAGCCCCTAGTGGACTAAGGATCTTACGACTTCGATTGACAAAGTAAAAGGGAAGATCATGAGGGAGAACCATGACTGTCAGTAGTAAGGTTCCCTCACTATGAGTCATGCAAGAAAACATATCAAAAATTCTCAAGGCAAAGCTAAATTTGTCAAGAAATTTTCAAGTATCTTGAAAAGATATGAACGGGATGTATGCCCCCCTACATTAAAGCAATCACACACGCCTCACCAGGGGTGATTGCTTTAAGGTAGTGATACATATAAGAAATGAGAAAGGAGCACGTTATCGCAAGGATTTAGCCCCCAAGTGTGAGATAAGCCCAAGGATAATAGACACAAAACACAAAGCACAAGGTGACTTCGCTTTCCTCGGGGTCAGTATGTTGTATGATAATTCATGTATATCATATATATGTATGCATAATTGTTCTTCATTCCCCAATCAAGGAAGGTCACCTAGAAGAAGGGAACACATGTGTCTTTTGAGTCAACATGAGAGAGACCAAAAGAGATCTCAATGCTTTGCATCATCCTCAAGTAGACAACATTAAGGACAACAAATAGAAGAATGAGAATAACATATAGAAGAAGTAACACAAGAAAGGAGGAGAGAATCTGCTATGCTAATGTAACTAGTCTAGCACGTCATCTACCCCCCGATCTTGCTGATCAATGTTTCAGGAAGGCAGGGAACACGCTAGAGGAGGAACATTCAACACAGCAGATGGAGCTATCACAAGATCCAAACAAGGGCTATGTTCATATCCCAAGCCACGGTGTTCTTGTCTAGGAGCTAGGATAAGTGCTTTAGAAAATTTATTAGATAAATGGTTATCAATATCAACAAGTTCATATTCACTATCAGAAGCAAGAGGAGTAACATTTTCATCTATAGCATCATCAAGATTTATAAAAATAGGGTCTTTAATTCGCACAGGATCAAGACCATCATGCATCTTATGTTTTGGAGATTTTGGAGAAAATGGAATAATGCTTGTTGAAGGTGTTTTTGGAGATTGCAAAGTTTGAGAAGCAGCTGCTTGAGCTCTAAGAGGACGCTTTCGTCGGCGTTCACGTGCAGAATGATTTCATCTAGTCTTAGTAGGAAGTGGAGAAGATTGAGGAGGAGGAATGTTCTCATCCTTAGCACTTGGGTGTTTAGGTTGTGGTCTCTTAGGCTGGATAATAGGAGAAGAAGAAGGTCTCTTCTCTCTATAAAAAGAAGGAGGAGGGACTGCTCCATACAAAGGAGGAATATTTGGTTTAGGAAGAAGACCAAGTCCATCATGACGAGGAGGTATAGGTCTACTTTTAGAAGGTTTATTAGGCATAGACATAATCACATCCATGGGAACGGGTTGGGAATCTTCTTGAGGAAAGACATTAGTTTTATCTTTCAAAGGAAGAACTTCCTTCTCAAGAATGATAGGAATGTCAAGTTTGGGTGTTCTAGGTTCTTTTAGGGATAGGATCATATCTGTTTTCCACTTTTGATAAGATTTGAAAAGATGATCACTTCGCGGAGGAAGAGATTGGAATTGTTTAGGCCAAAAGTAATCAATAGGAACGCTAGAAGTTCTTCCAGTTGGTTTAAAGAGACTATGATTGACAGTAACAACTTCACCATTATGGGGAAATTTCAAACACTTATGAATAGGAGAAGCAATAGCTTTCATGGAAGATAGCCAAGGATAGCCAAGCTTCACACGAAATTGTTCGGATGAAGGAATAATAGCAAAGTTCACATCAAGGGATTTGTTATGGACCTCAATAGGAAATGTAATAGAACCAATTGCAGGAGAAGAAAATGCATCAAATAGTTTCACAATCACATCTGTTTTGTCATATATCACATGATTCAATTGCAAAGTAAAAAGAAATTCTTCAGTAATAACATTAATCATGCACGAAGGATCAATAAGCACTCCATGGCAAGGCGTATTCTTGACTTTTGCAACTATGTATAAAGGACCATCAGGTGCCCTAATGGTTTCACTGGAATCAAATGTAATGGAAGGTTCTTTAGGGTTTTCTTGCTGCTCTACAAAGTTAATCACATTCGGAGTCATAGACACAAAACCATCAGATGAGAGAGAGGAATCATTAGCCTCAATTGCATTAGAGGTATGAGAAGGTAATGGATCAGTGAAAATCTGGAGATTTTGATTAGGAGGAGCTACAGATGTATTGCCTTTATCATTCACTCCAGAAACAGAAATAGTATTATTATTAATCAAATCTTGAATTTTACCCTTTAAAGAAAAACATTTTTCAGTATCATGCCCAGGCTGACGATGAAATTGACAAAAAGCTTTGTTATCAAAATAAGGTGAAGTAATCTTTGCAGGATCAATTTGCCTTATAGGAGGAAGAGTAGGCACATTTTGTTCCAATAACTTATTCATAATACTATGCAATGATTCATTCAAAGGAGTATACTTTCTTTCTTTCTTGAAAAATTTAGAAATAGGAGGCACACCTGATGCTGCATTCACATTGTTGTTGATGATGTTTTCATTGAATTTGATGGAATCTCTGTTCGGTTTAAACTTCCCAAATGGTTGTTGACTGCTATCACCTTTATCACTCGGAGCCATAGGATGTGATTGTTCCATTTGACTCACAGTCAGTTGATAATTGTGAAGAGTTGCACACAACTGTTGGAAAGAAGTAAACTCAGAAAATAGAAGTTTATCTCGAATATCTTTTTGTAAATTAGAAATAAAGATTCTTTGAATATCATTGTCAGGCACTGGAAAAGAAATTTGAGCATACAAATGCTTATATCTACCAATGAAATCAGTCACTTTCTCTTTAACACCTTGTTTACAATGCATTAAATCAATCAAAGTAACTTTAGGACTTATATTGTTTTGAAATTGTTGAATGAAAGCATTTGCAAGTTGTTCGAAAGAAGTAATAGAGTAGGAAGGCAACGAGCAATACCATTGTGGGGCTTTATCTCTTAATGTTCTAGTAAATAGTTTTGCAAGCAACCTTTGGTCATAAGCAAAATCAGTACATATTGTTTGAAAAGTCTTAACATGTGTTAGAGGATCACCTTTACCATTATAAAGCTCCAAATGCGGGATTTCAACATGTTTAGGAGGGATAGCTCAAACAATGTCAAGAGAAAGTGGGCTCGCAACATCAAATGTGGGCACACTAAACTTAGATTGATTCATAGAGGCAATTTGTTGCTATAAAGAAGAGACAGTTTGTGCAAGATTGTTAATGGTCGCTTCAGTCGAAGAATTCATATTAGATGTGTTAGATTGAGATGGAGGTGTTATGTTATTGAAAGAAGGTAAAGAGTAAGGTGGTGGGACTCTATGATAATTAGTCATAGGAGATGATTGGACAGGAGGAACACTACAAGGAGGAATGGAATGATTGAATGAATTGCCCCCTTGCGTCATGTTCATTTGTGGAGATATAATAGGGACATTCATTGAAGGAATGAATGAAGAAGTCAGATTAAATGAAGGAAGAGGGTTAATTGAAGAAGAAGGGTTGCCCCCATGATTGGTGATCACAGGAGGAATGTCTTGTGTAGAAGTAGACATTATGTTTGATGTAAAGGTAGGTACGCTAGCAATAGAAGTCATCAAAGGAATAGAATGATTGACTTGAGTAGGAGGTTGTGTATAACCCAAATTTTCAGCACAACTCTTCATAGGCATCACATTTGAATCCACAATGTGTGCAATACCACGCAAAATATCAATTCCATTCTTATCACTTTGAAGCATACGTTTTAGACCCTCAATTAAAGGAAGAGCTTGACTATCAGGGTATTCTTGAGACATCCATTGTCAAAAATTGTCAAATTGGTTATCCAATTTCGAAAGTTGTTCTTCAGAAACCTCATGGAGAGCTTCTTCATCATTAGGAGGATTAGAGGAATTACCCATGTCCTCGTTAAAAAGGCTATTCAAATTAGGTTCCATCTCCTCAGTAGTTAAACCTCGGAAAGACTTAATTCTATGGCTTCGTCTAACGGGAATAGTGTAAGTAGGGCTTATTGTTGTAAAACTCATGCACTAGAGAGAGAGAGAAAGTTTTGAATTTAGAGGTAGCAATTTTCAATAAAATCAGCCAATCTTCTGGATTTAAGCTGTTAAATACAATCAGGACAATCTCCCAAAATTTCAGAAAAAATGTCAGGGACCGTGGCGCTTCGGAGTGCACACGGTCCCAGCAACTTTTTTCGAAATTCACAGGGATGAAAGTTATGATGATTTTAGAGCTAATCTGAAAAAATTAAGTGGTTTTACGATCTGTAGATAGGCCAAATTAAAGTTGCAATCTCGAAATTGAACCCTACCAAGATTGTCGAAAAATGCAAAAATTTGAATTTTGAAAAAGAGAGGGAAACTGAAATTTTGAATGTTATGATTTTAGAGGGAATGTCAAGAGCAATGCAAGTTTTGAAATTTAAAAATTGACTCAATTTCACGCAAAATTCAATTTTGAAAGCGGAAATTAAAGTTGTTGTAATTAAGCACTTAATTTCAAAAGTCACAAATTGCAAGAATTTGAATAAAGCACTGAAATTTCGAATGAATGTTAACACACTTTTCAGACTTAGGACTGTAAGAAACACAATTTTCACACAAATTTCAATTTCAACAATTTTTGAATGATTAGAAGCGTTAATCCAAGCAATCCCTAGACCAACTTTGACTGTAATTTTGAAGGTGTTAAAATTGATAAAATCAACCAAAATTCTGGATTTTAGCAGGAAAATACAGTAAGATCTCGCTCCCGAAATTTTGGAAAAAATGTCGGGGACGATGGCGCTCGGAGTGCACACGGTCCTCGCAACTTTTTTCCAAATTTTTAGGGATGAAAGATATTGTGATTTTATTGCGGAATCCAAAGTTACAGCTGATTTGGAGATGTTTTGATCAGTGAAATTGTCGGACAAAGGTTCAATCAAGAGGGTTTCAAAAATTAGGGTCTTGACACTTAACCACTTAATTTTCAAAATTAAAGCACAAATATGAATTGATAATTTGTAATAGAAGGGCAGATCTGAAACAAGCATTAATAATTAAACATTTCACAAGTTTAATTACTTAAAAAGGAAATTTAGGGTTTTTATGCAATTAACCTCTAAAATTTTGCAAAAGATCAAACATGGAAATGTAATCAAGGAATCCAATTTTCAGATCTAACTATGAATAATCACAAAGGATGTTCACATCGGGTTCACCAAAATGTAAAGCAGAAAATCACGATCGAACCCTAGTTGCTCTCCCCTCTTCCAACTCCAAGGAGAGAGAAGGGAGATTCACTAGGGTTGATGGTTTTCACTTAGGGGAGAGACTTTACATTCAAAAGAGGGGTTGAAACCCACAAGATCCAATCCCACGCAATGCAAGATTGGATGCTAAATGAGTTTCAAGGGTTATGACAGCAAGGCTACCCTCTTTTGTAAAGAATGTTGATAGAAGAATTAAGCTAGGAATGCATAGAAAGTGACAAAGATTCGCTTATAAACTGAGATAGGGATATAGGATGAAGCTGCGGACCTGGAATTAGTAGTAAAATGTCGATACGGCGCTGTCCTGCAAATTTGAGCAAAAGTTGTCAGGACGATGGCACCCGAGCGCCACGGTCCTCTGAAAAATCTGCGAAATGAAGGGGGATCTGTTCGTCTCTACACAAGGATTCGAGATCTTCAATTTCAGCCATGTACCTACAACCTACACATAGAAAAGTGAAGACGATTGGGGGGTTAGGGATTAGGGGTTTGCCTTTAGGTCAAACCCCAGTTTTGGAATTAACCAAGAAATGAGCAATGCTGTAAATGTAAATGTCTGTAATGTAAAACAAGTACTAATACCTTGTTGTAAGGATGTTTGTATCCTTATGTGCGAAGGTATAGATGTTGTATGTTGTATGTTGTAGTAGTGTGTAGTAAGTGATCTCCTCTTCAATGGTTGAATCCTTGTCTTGAATGCAACACTTAGCCTTGAATGGAGACTTGCAATGATCAATTGCTTGAAGGAATGCTTGAATGCTTGAATGCTTGAGTATAATTTCCATGCTTTTTCCATCATGTCAAATGAAAGAGGAAAATGTAGTTTATATACTTGTCAATTAGGGCTGATAGACTGATTTTCCCGACCTTAGGCCGACCAGGAAAGACAATTTTCCAATTTGCAAACATAAAGACCCGAAGTCCAAAAGAGACCGGGCCCAAAATAGGACCCAAGGACCAGGGCGCTGGGCGCCATGGTCCTGGGGGACCAGGGCGCTGGGCGCCCTGGTCCTGAAGGACCAGGGCGCTGGGCGCTCTGGTCCCACCTCCCGGGACAGCAGGGTGCAAAGGAGGTTCAGGCCAGGGTGCAAGAAAATGCAGTTTTTGGTGTCATGAGCAAGTTTCGGGGTCTCCATTCAGGTTCTGTGTTGCGTTGCCATCATGAAGACTGAAATGCAGTCAAAATTTCAAGTGTCGCAATTTTAGGACGCTACAGTTTGTTTTTCAATAATTGTCAAAACCTTGCCAAGGGTTACCCGTTTTAAGGAAAATGATCATAACTTTTGATTTATCTGTTGGATCTGGCTAATATTTGGAGAGAACTTGTTTAACTCATTAATATAAATTCTTACCAAAGCGATTTTCTTTATGAGAAATATGTAAAATTTTATTCATGATTGTTTGTTACAGTTCATGGTGAAAGGTAAATTGGTGAAGGCAGTAGCAGTCCGGTTGCAGCATTTGGTGGGGTCACATGAGGGATCATAAAGAAGAAAGGATATATGTTTTGGAAATTTCTCTAAATATTCTTTCTAGTACTTTTTTCATTACTTGATTTGGTTAAGAATTGAATATTTTGTGATTATTTTAATGAAAACACTTCTTGAGGGATGAAACCCTGAACTAGGGTATTCCATGGCAAATAAGAATTTTTCTCTCATGTTATGGTGAATGTTATGATTTGAAATATTTAATGAAGGTTTGTAGAGATGTAATATAACCATTGAAATTGATTTGGAGTTGAGAGGAATGTTGTATCTTTTTATATGCCTCTTGATTCAAGTTTAAAGTCTACCCTTGAATGAAGGTTTTATGGTTTGTGATACATGCTCTGCATCAAATTGGTATCAGAGCTAGAAGAGCCTGTGTGTGTGGGTAGAGTGCCAAAGGAGGCAATCCACACCAGGACCTAGCCATGAAGGATTTGTTATTTGGTTTTTTCTAATTAGTTTTTGGTTGCAAGGTGCTCGTTCATCTAGCTGCAAGAAGGCAGACAAGGAAGGTCTGTCAAGGGCCAAACAGATGGTCTAGGGCCATGGAATGGTCCATAGATTGCCAAAAGACTAGGGAGAGAGGAAAAGAAGAGAAATCCAAGGTAAGGCATAGAGTTTGTTGGTGATGTGATGCAACATGAAGATGTGGACTTATGGTTCCTATAAGAACTTGGATGGAAGCCACTACAAACTCGATTGGTAGGAGTCACAAAGAGATTGTTTAAGAAGGAAGCAGTAGCATAAAGAGGCATAAAGAGATAAAGATGAAGACAAAGGTGAAAATTTTCACTCAAAATTTTTTTGCAGGTCATTGTACCCATGTTTCCAAGGGACATGGAAACTTTTCAAGGTCGGGAGTATGGTGCAGAGGCACCTAAGCACACAAGCATACCAGCTGGTGTAAAGTCATAATATGAACAATTTATTGTATTTGAGTCATTCATAATATATTAAACTTATTTGAGTCAATTGAATCATAATATGTAAGGCTAAATTAGCGATTTTGTCCAAAGATATCTTTTTTTTTCCATATTGAAGTTTTAAACGTGTCCATGTAAGAGTTAAAGTGATTTATGTCAAAAATTATAAAAATTGCAAAGTTGCAATATTGCCAAAAAGTGCAACAAAAGTGTAAAAATAAAATTCATTGGTTATGAGGTTGTTGGAGTAGTTATAAAGGAGTTGGAAATGGTTTATAAAACCATGTTTGGTCGAAATCAAGAAGGTAGATCATTTGGGAGGGGATTTGACAAAGATTATCCATCAAACCCTCAAACTGTCCTGAGGTTTGAAGGACTCTGTGATTATCATAGATCAATGGAGGATCACATTTGATGTAATTTTTATATGTAGTTGTTATTAAATGATATATTGATTAGACATCTTTCATATGAATCCTTTCTTGTGCATTTTTGTGGAGTATTTGGCAAGATATGTTTGTTTTTCAATAATTGTCAAAACCCTGCCCGGGGTTACATGATTTTAGGAAAATGATTATAACTCTTGATTTAACCATTGGATCTAGCTGATATTTGGAGAGAACTTGTTTCACTGAGTAATATAAATTTTCACTGAAGCGATTTAATTTGTGAAAAATATGTAATATTTTATTGATGACTGTTTGTTACAGTTCATGGTGAAAGGCGGATTGGTGAAGGCAGTAGCAGTCCGGTTGCAACATTTGGTGGGATCACATGAAGGATCATAAAGAAGAAAGGATATATATTTTGGAAATGTCTCTAAATGTTCTTTCTAGTACTTTTTTTCTTACTTGATTTGGTTAATAATTGAATATTTTGTGATTATTTTGGTGAAAACACTTTTTGAGGGATGAAACCCTAAACTAGGGTATTCCATGCAAATAAGAATTTGTTCTCTCATGGTATGGTGAATGCTATGATTTGAAATACTTAATGAAGGTCTATAGAGATATACTATAACCTTTTAAATTGATTTTAAGTTGAGATGGATGTTGTATGTTTTTATATGCCTCTTGATTCAAGTTTAAAGTCTACCCTTGAATGAAGGTTTTATGGTTTGTGATACATGCTCTACATCAAATTGGTATCAGAGCTAGAAGAGCCTGTGTGTGTGGGTAGAGCGCCAAAGGAGGAAATCCACACCAAGATCTAGCCATGAAGGATTTGTTATTTGGTTTTTTCTGATGAGTTTTGGCTTGCAAGGTGCTCGTCCATCTAGCTGCATGAAGGCAAACAAGGAAGGTCTATCAAGGGACAAAAAGATGGTCCAAGGCCATGGAATGGTCCATTAATTGCCAAAAGACTAGGGAGAGAGGAAAAGAAGATCACTCCTAGGTGAGGCATAGAGGTTGTTGGTGATGTGATCCAGCATGGAGAGGTGGACTTTCGGTTGCTATAAGCACTTGGATGGCAGCCACTACAAACTTCATTGGTAGGAGTCACAAAGCGATTGTTTAAGAAGGAAGTAGCAGCATAAAGTGGCATAAAGAGATAAAGATGAAGACAAAGATGAAAATATTCACACAAAACTTTCTTTAAGGTCATTCTATGCATGATTCCAGGGGACTTAGAAACTTTTCAAGGTCTGGAGTATGGTGTAGAGGCACCTAAGCACACAAGCATACCAGGAGGTCAAAAGTCATAATATGAACAATTTATTGTATTTGAGTCATTCATAATGTATTAAGGTTATTTGAGTGAATTGAATCATAATATTTAAGGATAAATGAGCCATTTTGTCCAAAGATATCATATTTGGTCCATATTGAAGTTTTAAAAGTGTCCATGTAAGAGTTAGAGTCATTTATGTCAAAAATTGTAAGAATTGTAAAGTTGCAATATTGCCAAAAAGTGCAACATAAGTGTAAAAATGAAATCCATTGTTTATGATGTGGTTGGAGTAGTTAGAAAGGAGTTGGAAAAGGTTTAGAAAACCATTTTTGGTCAAAATTAAGAAGGTAGATCAGTTTGGAGGGGATTTGACAAAGATAATCCATAAAACCCTCAAACTGTCATGAGGTTTTAAGGAATCTATGACTATCATAGATCCATGGAAGATCATATTTGATGTAATTTTTATATGTAGATGTTATTTAATGATATATTGATGAAATATCTTTCAGATGAATCCTTTCTTGTGCATTTTTGTGGAGTATTTGGCAAGATATTTTTGTTTTTTTATAACTGTCAAAACTTTGCCAAGGGTTACACAAATTTGGGAAAATGATCAGAACTTTTGATTTAACTGTTGGATTTGGCTGATATTTGGAGAGAACTTGTTTAACTCAGAAATATAAATTCTAACTGAAGTGATTTTCTTTATAAGAAATATGTAAAATGTTATTCATGACTGTTTGTTACTGTTCATGGTGAAAGGCAAATTGGTGAAGGCAGTAGCAGTCCGGTTGTAGCATTTGATGGGGTCACATGAGGGATCATAAAGAAGAAAGGATATATGTTTTGGAAATTTCTCTAAATATAATTTCTAGTACTTTTTTACTTACTTGATTTGGTTATGAATTGAATATTTTGTGATTATTTTGGTGAAAACACTTTCTGAGGGATGAAACCCTGAACTAGGGTATTCCATGGCAAGTAAGAATTTGTTCTCTCATGTTATGGTGAATGTTATCATTTGAAATATTAAATGAAGGTCTATAGAGATGTAATATAACCTTTGAAACTGATTTGGAGTTGAGAGGAATGTTGTATCTTTTTATATGCCTCTTGATTAAAGTTTAAAGTCTACCCTTGAATGAAGGTTTTATGGTTTGTGATACATGCTCTGCATCAAATTGGTCTCAGAGCTAGAAGAGCCTGTGTGTGTGGGTAGAGCATCGAAGGAGGAAATACACACAAGAACCTAGCCATGAAGGATTTGTTATTTGGTTTTTGCTGATGAGTTTTTGGTTGCAAGGAGCTCGTCAATCTAGCTACAAGAACGCAAACAAGGAAGGTTTGTCAAGGGTCAAAGGGATGGTCCAGGGCCATGGAATGGTCCATTGGTTGCCAAAAGACTAGGGAGAGAGGCAAAGAGGAGAACTCCTAGGTGAGGCAAAAAGGTTGTTGGTGATGTGATGCAACATGAAGACATGGACTTATGGTGTGTATAAGCACTTGGATGGCAGCCACTACAAACTCCATTGGTAGGAGTCACAAAGAGATTGTTTAAGAAGGAAGCAACAACATAAATGGACATAAAGAGATAAAGATGAAGAAAAAGGTGAAAATTTTCACTCAAAATTTTTTTTGTAGGTCATTGTACACATGTTTCCAAGGGACTTGGAAACTTTTCAAGGTCGGGAGTATGGTGTAGAGGCACTTAAGCACACAAGCATACCAGGAGGTGAAAAGTCATAATATGAACAATTTATTGTATTTGAGTCATTCATAATATATTAAGGTTATTTGAGTCAATTAAATAATAATATGTAAGGATAAATGAGCCATTTTGTCCAAAGATATCATATTTGTTCCATATTGAAGTTTTAAAAGTGTCCATGTAAGAGTTAGAGTCATTTATGTCAAAAATTGTAAAAATTACAAAGTTGCAATATTGCCAAAAAGTGCAACAAAAGTGTAAAAATGAAATCCGTTGGTTATGAGTTGGTTGGAGTCATTAGAAAGGATTTGGAGATGGTTTTTTAAACCATATTTGGTTGAAATCAAGAAAGTAGATCAGTTTGGAGGGGATTTGACAAAGATTATCCATCAAACCCTCAAACTGTCATGAGGTTTCAAGGAATCTATGACTGTCATAGATCCATGGAGGATCACATTTGATGTAATTTTTATATGTAGATCTTATTTAATGATATAGTAATGAAATATATTTCAGATGAATCCTTTTTTGTGTATTGTTGTGGAGTAAATGGCAAGATATGTTTGTTTTTCAATAATTGTCAAAACCGTGCCAAGGGTTACACATTTTTAGGAAAATGATCAGAACTTTTTATTTAACCATTGGATCTGGCTAATATTTGGAGAGAACTTGTTTAATGGAGTAATATAAATTTTGACTGAAGCAATTTGATTTATAATAATATTGTAAAATGTTATTGATGACTGTTTGTTATAGTTCATGGTGAAAGGCAGATTGGTGAAGGCAGTAGCAGTCTGGTTGCAGCATTTGGTGGGGTCACATGAGGGATCATAAGGAAGAAAGGATATATGTTTTGGAAATTTCTTTGAATCTTCTTTCTAGTACTTTTTTTCTTACTTGATTTGGTTAAGAATTGAATATTTTGTGATTATTTTGGTGAAAACACTTTTTGAGGGATGAAACCCTGAACTAGGGTATTCTATGGCAAATAAGAATTTGTTCTCTCATGTTATGGTGAATGTTATGATTTGAAATACTTAATGAAGGTCTATAGAGATGTAATATAACCTTTGAAATTGATTTGAATTTGAGAGGAATGTTGTATGTTTTTATATGCGTCTTGATTCAAGTTTAAAGTCTACCCTTGAATGAAGGTTTTATGGTTTGTGATACATGCTCTGCATCAAATTGGTATCAGAGCTAGAAGAGCCTGTGTGTGTGGGTAGAGTGCCAAAGGAGGCAATCCACACCAAGACCTAGCCATGAAGGATATGTTATTTGGTTTTTGCTGATGATCTTTTGGTTGCAAGGTGCTCGACCATCTAGCTACAAGAAGGCAAACAAGGAAGGTCTCTCAAGGGACAAAAAGATGGTCCAGGGCCATGGATTGGTCCATTGATTGCCAAAAGACTAGGGAGAGAGGAAAAGAGGAGAACTCCTAGGTGAGGCATAGAGGTTGTTGGTGATGTGATGCAGCATGGAGAGGTGGACTTATGGTTGGTATAAGCACTTGGATGGAAGCCACTACAAACTCCATTGGTAGGAGTCACAAAGAGATTGTTTAAGAAGGAAGCAGTAGCATAAAGAGGCATAAAGAGATAAAGATGAAGACAAAGGTGAAAATTTTCACTCAAAATTTTTCTTGCAGATTATTGTATGCAAAATTCCAAGGGACTTAGAAACTTTTAAAGGTCGGGAGTATGGTGCAGAGGGACCTAAGCACACAAGCATACCAGGAGGTCAAAAGTCATAATATGAACAATTTATTGTATTTGAGTCAATCATAATATATTAAGGTTATTTGAGTCAATTGAATCATAATATGTAAGGATAAATGAGCCATTTTGTCCAAAGATATCATATTTGTTTCATATTGAAGTTTTAAAAGTGTCCATGTAAGAGTTAGAGTCATTTATGTCAAAAATTGTAAAAATTGCAAAGTTGCAATATTGCCAAAAAGTGCAACAAAAGTGTAAAAATGACATCCGCTGGTTATGAGGTGGTTGGATTAGTTAGAAATTAGTTGTAAATGGTTTATAAAACCATTTTTGGTCAAAATCAAGAAGGTTGATCAGTTTGGAGGGGATTTGACAAAGATTATCCATAAAACCCTCAAACTGTCATGAGGTTTTAAGGAATTTGTGACTATCATAGATCCATCAAGGATCACATTTGATGTAATTTTTATATGTAGATGTTATTTAATGATATATTGAAGAAATATCTTTTAGATGAATCCTTTATTGTGCATTTTTGTGGAGTATTTGACAAGATATGTTTGCTTTTCAATAATTGTCAAAACCCTGCCAAGGGTTACACGTTTTTAGGAAACTGATCATAACTTTTGATTTAACCATTGGATCTAGTTGAAATTTGGAGAGAAATTGTTTAACTCAGTAATATAAATTTTGACTGAATCATTTTTATTTATGAAAAATATGTTTGTATTTGACAAGAAAATGATCATAACTTTTTACTTAACGGGTGGCTCTAGCTGATATTTGGAGAGAACTTGTTTAACTCGGTAATATAAAATCTGACCAAAGTGATTTTCTTTATGAGAATTATGTAAAATTTTATTCATGACTATTTGTTACAGTTCATGTGGTGAAAGGCAAATTGGTGAAGGCAGTAGCAGTTCGGTTGTAGCATTTGGTGGGGTCACATGAGGGATCATAATGAAGAAAGGATATCTGTATTGGAAATTTCTCTAAATCTTCTTTCTAGTACTTTTTTTCTTACTTGATTTGGTTAAGAATTGAATATTTTGTGATTATTTTGGTGAAAACACTTTTTGAGGGATGAAACCCTTAACTAGGGTATTCCATGGCTAATAAGAATTTGTTCTCTCATGTTATGGTGAATGTTATCATTTGAAATATTTAATGAAGGTCTGTAGAGATGTAATATAACCTTTGAAATTGATTTGGAGTTGACAGGAATGTTGTATCTTTTTATATGCCTCTTGATTCGAGTTTAAAGTCTAACCTTGAATGAAGGTTTAATGGTTTGTGATACATGCTCTGTATCAAATTGGTATCAGAGCTAGAAGAGCCTATATGTGTGGGTAGAGCACCAAAGGAGGAAATGCACACCAGGACCTAGTCATGAAGGATTTGTTATATGGTTTTTGCTGATGAGTTTTTGGTTGCAAGGTGCTTGTCCATCTAGCTACAAGAAGGCAGACAAGGAAGGTCTATCAAGGGCCAAAGGGATGATCCAGGGCCATGGAATGGTCCATTGATTTCCAAAACACTAGGGAGAGAGGCAAAGAGGAGAACTCCTAGGTGAGGCACAAAGGTTGTTGGTAATGTGATGCAGCATGAAGACGTGGACTTATGGTTGGTATAAGCACTTGGATGGCAGCCACTACAAACTCCATTGGTAGGAGTCACAAAGAGATTGTTTAAGAAGGAAGCAACAACATAAATGGGCATAAAGAGATAAAGATGAAGACAAAGGTGAAAATTTTCACTCAAAATTTTTTTTGCAGGTCATTGTACCCACGTTTCCAAGGGACTTGGAAAATTTTCAAGGTCAGGAGTATGGTGCAGAGGCACCTAAGCACACAAGCATACGAGGAGGTGAAAAGTCATAATATGAACAATTTTATGTATTTGAGTCATTCATAATGTATTAAGGTTATTTGAGTCAATTGAATCATAATATGTAAGGATAAATGAGCCATTTTGTCCAAAGATATCACATTTGTTCCATATTGAAGTTTTAAAAGTGTCCATGTAAGAGTTAGAGTCATTTATGTCAAAAATTGTAAAAATTACAAAGTTGCAATATTGCCAAAAAGTGCAACAAAAGTGTAAAAATGAAATCCGTTGGTTATGAGTTGGTTGGAGTAGTTAGAAAGGATTTGGAAATGGTTTATTAAACCATGTTTGGTTTAAATCAAGAAGGTAGATCAGTTTGGAGGGGATTTGACAAAGATTATCCATCAAACCCTCAAACTGTCATTAGGTTTCAAGGAATCTATGACTGTCATAGATCCATGGAGGATCACATTTGATGTAATTTTTATATGTCGATGTTATTTAATGATATAGTGATGAAATATCTTTCAGATGAATCCTTTCTTGTGCATTTTTGTGGAGTATTTGGCAAGATATGTTTGTTTTTCAATAATTGTCAAAACCCTGCCAAGGGTTACACGTTTTTAGGAAACTGATCATAACTTTTGATTTAACCATTGGATCTAGTTGAAATTTGGAGAGAACTTGTTTAACTCAGTAATATAAATTTTGACTGAATCATTTTTATTTATGAAAAATATGTAAAATGTTATTGATGACTATTTGTTACAGTTCATGGTGAAAGGCAGATTGGTGAAGGCCGTAGCAATCCAGTTGCAACATTTGGTGGGGTCACATGCGGAATCATAAAGAAGAAAGGATATATGTTTTGGAAATTTCTCTAAATCTTCTTTCTAGTACTTTTTTTCTTACTTGATTTGGTTAAGAATTGAATATTTTGTGATTATTTTGGTGAAAACACTTTTTGAGGGATGAAACCCTGAACTAGGGTATTCCATGGCAAATAAGAATTTGTTCTCTCATGTTATGGTAAATGTTATGATTTGAAATACTTAATGAAGGTCTATAGAGATGTAATATAACCTTTGAAATTGATTTGAAGTTGAGAGGAATGTTGTATGTTTTTATATGCCTCTTGATTCAAGTTTAAAGTCTACCCTTGAATGAAGGTTTTATCATTTTTGATACATGCTTTGCATCAAATTAGTATCAGACTAGAAGAGCCTGTGTGTGTGGGTAGAGCATCGAATGAGGCAATCCACACCAGAACCTAGCCATGAAGGATTTGTTTTTTGGTTTTTGCTGATGAGTTTTTGGTTGCAAGGTGGTCATCCATATAGCTACAAGAAGCCAAACAAGGAAGGTCTGTCAAGGGACAAAAAGATGGTCTAGGGCCATGGAATGGTCCATTAATTGCCAAAAGACTAGGGAGAGAGGAAAAGAGGAGAACTCCTAGGTGAGGCACAGAGGATGTTGGTGATGTGATGCAGCATGGAGAGGTGGACTTATGGTTGGTATAAGCACTTGGATGGCAGCCACTACACACTCCATTGGTAGGAGTCACAAAGAGATTGTTTAAGAAGGAAGCAACAGCATAAAGAGGCATAAAGAGATAAAGATGAAGACAAAGGTGAAAATTTTCAATCAAAATTTTTCTCTCAGGTCATCATACACACGATTCCAAGGGACTTACAGGTCGGGAGTATGGTGCAGAGGCACCTAAGCACACAAGCATACCAGGAGGTCAAAAGTCATAATATGAACAATTTATTGTATTTAAGTCATTCATAATGTATTAAGGTTATTTGAGTCAATTGAATTATAATATGTAGGGACAAGTGAGCCATTTTATTCAAAGATATCATATTTGGTCCATATTGAAGTTTTAAAAGTGTCCATGTAAGAGTTAGAGTCATTTATGTCAAAAATTGTAAAAAATGCAAAGTTGCAATATTGCCAAAAAAGTGCAACAAAAGTGTAATAATGAAATTCTTTGTTTATGAGGTGGTTAGATTAGTTATAAAGGAGTTGGAAAAGGTTTATAAAACCATTTTTGGTCAAAATCAAGAAGGTAGATTAGTTTGAAGGGGATTTCACAAAGATTATCCATAAAACTCTCAAACTGTCATGAGGTTTTAAGGAATCTGTGACTGTCATAGATCCATGGAGGATCACATTTGATGTAATTTTTATATGTAGATGTTATTTAATGATATATTGATGAAATATCTTTCAGATGAATCCATTCTTGTACATTTTTGTGGAGTATTTGGCAAGATATGTTTGTTTTTCAATAATTGTCAAAACCTTGCCAAGGGTTATCCGTTTTAAGGAAAATGATCATAACTTTTGATTTATCTGTTGGATCTGGCTAATATTTGGAGAGAACTTGTTTAGCTTAGTAATATAAATTTTGACCAAAGAGATTTTCTTTATGGGAAATATGTAAAATTTTATTCATGACTGTTTGTTATAGTTCATGGTGAAAGGTAAATTGGTGAAGGCAGTAGCAGTCTGGTTGCAGCATTTGGTGGGGTCACATGAGGGATCATAAAGAGAAAAGGATATATGTTTTGGAAATTTCTCTAAATCTTCTTTCTAGTACTTTTTTTCTTACTTGATTTGGTTAAGAATTGAATATTTTGTGATTATTTTGGTGAAAACAATTTTTGAGGGATGAAACCCTGAACTAGGGTATTCCATGGAAAAGAAGAATTTGTTCTCTAATGTTATGGTGAATGTTATCATATGAAATATTTAATGGAGGTATGTAGAGATGTAATATAACCTTTGAAATTGATTTGGAGTTGAGAGGAATCTTGTATCTTTTTATATGCCTCTTGATTCAAGTTTAAAGTCTACCCTTGAATGAAGGTTTTATGGTTTGTGATACATGCACTGCATCAAATTGGTATCAAAGCTAGAAAAGCCTATGTGTGTGGGTAGAGCACCGAAGGAAGAAATCCACACTAGGACCTAGCCATGAAGGATTTTTTATTTGATTTTTGCTGATGAGTTTTTCGTTGCAAGGTGCTCGTCCATCTAGCTGCAAGAATGCAGACAAGGAAGGTCTGTCAAGGGCCAAAGAGATGGTCCAGGGCCATGGAATGGTCCATTGATTGCCAAAAAACTAGGGAGAGAGGCAAAGAGGAGAACTCCTAGGTGAGGCATAGAGGTTGTTGATGATGTCATGCAGCATGAAGATGTGGACTAATGGTTGGTATAAGCACTTGGATGGCAGCCACTACAAACTCCATTGGTAGGAGTCACAAAGAGATTGTTTAAGAAGGAAGCAACAACATAAAGAGGCATAAAGAGATAAAGATGAAGACAAAGGTGAAAATTTTCACTCAATTTTTTTTTTGCCGATCATTGTACCCATGTTTCCAAGGGAGTTGGAAACTTTTCAAGGTCGAGAGTATGGTGTAGAGGCACCTAAGCATACAAGCATACAAGGAGGTGAAAAGTCATAATATGAACAATTTATTGTATTTGAGTCATTTATAATGTATTAAGGTTATTTGAGTCAATTGAATCATAATATGTAAGGATAAATGAGCCATTTTGTCCAAAGATATCTTATTTTTTCCATATTGAAGTTTTAAAAGTGTCCATGTATGAGTTATAGTCATTTATGTCAAAAATTGTAAAAATTGAAAGGTTGCAATATTGCCAATAAGTACAACAAAAGTGTAAAAATGAAATTTTTTGGTTATGAGGTGGTTGGAGTAGTTACAAAGGAGTTGGAAATGGTTTATAAAACTATGTTTGGTCGAAATCAAGAAGGTAGATTAGTTTGGACGGGATTTGACAAAGATTATCCATCAAACCCTCAAACTTTCATGAGGTTTCAAGGAATCTATGATTGTCATAGATCCATGGAGGATCACATTTGATGTAATTTTTATATGTAGATTTTATTTAATGATATAATGATGAGTTATCTTTTAGATGAATCCTTTCTTCTGCATTTTTGTAGAGTATTTGGAAAGATATGTTTGTTTTTCAATAATTTTCAAAACCCTACCAAGGGTTACACGTTTTTAGGAAAATGATCATAACTTTTGATTTAAACGTTGGATCTGGCTGATATTTGGAGAGAACTTGTTTAACTCAGTAATATAATTTTTGACTAAAGCGATTTGATTTATGAAAAATAAGTAAAATGTTATTGATGACTGTTTGTTACAGTTCATGGTGAAAGGCAGATTGGTGAAGGTTGTAGCAGTCCGGTTGCCGCATTCGGTGGGGTCACATGAGGGATCATAAAGAAGAAAGGATATATGTTTTGGAAATGTCTCTGAATCTTCTTTCTATTACTTTTTTTCTTACTTGATTTGGTTAAAAATTGAATATTTTTTTATTATTTTGGTGAAAACACTTTTTGAGGGATGAAACTCTGAAATAGGGTATTCCATGGCAAATAAGAATTTGTTCTCTCATGTTATGGTGAATGTTATGATTTGAAATACTTAATGAAGGTCTGTAGAGATGTAATATAACCTTTGAAATTGATTTGAAGTTGAGAGGAATGTTGTATGTTTTTATTTGCCTATTGATTCAAGTTTAAAGTCTACCATTGAATGAAGGTTTTATCATTTGTGATACATGCTTTGCATCAAATTGGTATCAGAGCTAGAAGAGCCTATGTGTGTGGGTAGAGCGCCAAAGGAGGCAATCCACACCAAGACCTAGCCATGAAGGATTTGTTATTTGGTTTTTGTTGATGAGTTTTTGGTTGCAAGGTGCTCGTCCATCTAGCTACAAGAAGGCAAACAAGGAAGGTCTGTCAACGGACAAAAAGATGGTCCAGGGCCATGGAATGGTTCATTGATTGTCAAAAGACTAGGTAGAGAAGAAAAGAGGAGAACTCCTAGGTGAGGCACAGAGGTTGTTGGTGATGTGATGCAACATGGAGAGGTGGACTTATGGTTGGTATAAGCACTTGGATGGCAGCCACTACAAACTCCACTGGTAGGATACACAAAGAGATTGTTTAAGAAGGAAGCAACATCATAAACAGGCATACAGAGATAAAGATGAAGACAAAGGTGAAAATTTTCACTCAAATTTTTAATGATATAGTGATGAAATATCTTTCAGATGAATCCTTTCTTGTGCATTTTTGTAGAGTATTTGGCAAGATATGTTTGTTTGTCAATAATTGTCAAAACCCTACCAAGGATTACCCATTTTTGGAAAAATGATCATACATTTTGATTTAACCATTGGATCTGGCTGATATTTGGAGAGAATTTAGTTAACCTTGTAATATAAATTCTGACCAAAGTGATTCTCTTTATAAAAAATATGTAAAATGTTATTGATGACTTTTATCGACAGTTCATGGTGAAAAGCAGATTGGTGAAGGTAGTAGTAGTCCTGTTGTAGGATTTGGTGGGGTCACATGAGGGATCATAAAGAAGAAAGGCTATATGTTTTTGAAATTTCTTTGAATCTTCTTTCTAGAGCTTTTTTTCTTACTTGATTTGGTTAAGAATTGAATATTTTGTGATTATTTTGCTGAAAACACATTTTGAGGGATGAAAACCTAAACTAGGGTATTCCATGGCAAATAAGAATTTGTTCGCTCATGTTATGGTGAATGTTATGTTTTGAAATATTTAATGAAGGTCTCTTGAGATTTAATATAACCTTTGAAATTGATTTGGAGTTGAGAGGAATATTGTATCTTTATATGCCTCTTGATTCAAGTTTAAAGTCTACCCTTGAATGAAGGTTTTATGGTTTATGATACATGTTCTGCATCAAATTGGTATCAGAGCTAGAAGAGCCTGTGTGTGTGGGTAGAGCACTGAAGGAGGAAATCCACACCAAGGCCTAGCCATGAAGGATTTGTTATTTTGTTTTTTCTAATGAGTTTTTGGTTACAAGGTGCTTGTCCATCTAGCTACAAGAAGGAAGACAAGGAAGGTCTGTCAAGGGCCAAAGGGATGGTCCAGGGCCAAAGAGATGGTCCAGGGCCATGGAATGGTCCATTGATTGCCAAAAGACTAGGGAGAGAGGCAAAGATGAGAACTCCTAGGTGAGGCATAGAGGTTGTTGGTGATGTGATGCAGTATGGAGAGGTGAACTTATGGTTGGTATAAGCACTTCAATGGAAGCCACTACAAACTCCATTGGTAGGAATCACAAAGAGATTGTTTAAGAAGGAAACAACTATATAAAGAGGCATAAAGAGATAAAGATGAACACAAAGGTGAAAATTTTCACTCAAAAATTTTCTTACAGGTCATTGTACCCACGTTTCCAAGGGACTTGGAAAATTTTCAAGCTTGGGAGTATGGTACAGAGGCACCTAAGCACACAAGCATACTAGGAGGTCAAAAGTCATAATATGAACAATTTATTGTATTTGAGTCATTCATAATGTATTAAAGTTATTTGAGTCAATTGAATCATAATATGTAAGGCTAAATGAGTCATTTTGTCCAAAGATATCATATGTGGTCCATATTGAAGTTTTAAAAGTGTCCATGTAAGAGTTAGAGTCATTTATGTCAAAAATTGTAAAAATTGCAAAGTTGCAATATTGCCAAAAAGTGCAACAAAAGTGTAAAAATAAAATCCATTGGTTATGAGGTGGTTGGAGTAGTTAGAAAGGAGTTGGAAATGGTTTATAAAACCATGTTTGGTCAAAATCAAGAAGGTAGATCTGTTTGGAGGGGATTTTACAAAGATTATCCATCAAACCCTCAAACTGTCATGATGTTTTAAGGAATCTGTCACTATCATAGATCCATGGAGGATCACATTTGATGTAATTTTTATATGTAGATGTTATTTAATGATATATTGATGAAATATTTTTCAGATGAATCCTTTCTTGTTTATTTTTGTGGAGTATTTGGCAAGATATGTTTCTTTTTCAATAATTGTCAAAACCCTACCAAGGGTTACCCTTTTTTGGGAAAATGATCATAACTTTTGATTTAAATGTTGGATCTGGCTAATATTTGGAGAGAACTTGTTTAACTTAGTAATATAAATTCTGACTGAAGTGATTTTCTTTATGAGAAATATGTAAAATTTTATTCATGACTGTTTGTTACAGTTCATGGTGAAAGGTAAATTGGTGAAGGCAGTAGCAGTCCGGTTGCAGAATTTGGTGGGGTCACATGAGGGATCATAAAGAAGAAAGGATATATGTTTTGGAAATTTCTCTAAATCTTCTTTCTATTACTTTTTTTATTACTTTATTTGGTTAAGAATTGAATATTTTGTGATTATTTTGGTGAAAACACTTTTTGAGGGATGAAACCCTGAACTAGGGTATTCCATGGCAAATAAGAATTTTTCTCTCATGTTATGGTGAATTTTATGATTTGAAATATTTAATGAAGGTCTGTAGAGATGTAATATAGCCATTGAAATTGATTTGGAGTTGAGAGGAATGTTGTATGTTTTTATATGCCTCTTGATTCAAGTTTAAAGTCTACCCTTGAATGAAGGTTTTATGGTTTGTGATACATGCTCTGCATCAGATTGCCTATTCACTTGGAATTGAATTGATTTTATAATTAAGAAATGAACTGTTTGGTCAGATTCCTCAAAGAAATGTGGTCTAATGAAATGCTATGATTGTAGGATATGCGCAAACAATGTTTGTTGAAATGGATTTACAAAATTCCAACGAAATCTGATCGGTGGGTATAAAGTCGGACCCTACAATGGCCAGCAACCTTTACCATTTACAACCTTTGCCAGCATTCTTCCAGTCTATGCAAAAATGAGAGCTTGACAACATTCTTTCACTTTTAGCTAGCTAAATTTTTCAAGAATTTTATCTCTAGATTTAATATTTCTTTTCTTGCATGAATCTATTAATTTTGAGATAATATATCTTGCCTTCATGAATTGATCCTAGTTTATCCCTTTAACCCTGATTAATTTATTTAGAGTGTTTAGTTCCATTTTAATCCTTTCTTTTACAATTAAATATTATTAAAAAATTGTATTATTGTTCCAAATTTTGTGGATATTTAGGAGACACAAATAAAATATAAATGTAATCATTCATATTTTTGTAGGAGATATTGGAATGAGACTAATAGGAAGAGTAGTAAACATGAGTCACAATGAGAACTTTAGAGTGAATATAAACATAATAAGGAAGATTAGCTTGGAAAAATAGAAGCGTAACTTATTTTCCAATATGCAAGATTATTACTTGGGAAAGAATCTTGAAAGAGGATTGAAAAGATTCCTTGAGCTAACATTGTCTCACTTGTCCAAAATTATGAGGAAGGATTCATTACTGAAATGGTCATTAACAAGATGGAGAGAATAATAATTAGGAAGAGATAGATTTCACATGCTACTAGGTGACTAGATTGGAGAGAAACTAGAGTCAAATCATTTAGCTTGGCCATGACACAAAGTCTTAGAATAGATGCCAACCTTGGTGAATGGAATGAAAATCCCAAACAATTAATGAATGGTGAGACAAGTAGAGGCATCTATAAATTTTGTTTTGAATGAAATAAAGAAAAAATGGGACTAAAACCAAGGGAAATGCACACGGAAAGGATAAAGGGTTATTTCTATGAATACTCATCCCATTCCATGCCTTCTTAGATATGAATAATATTTTAAAGGGAATTATGGATTTTAATGAATCCTATTTTCTTTGGTTTAGTAATAAATTGAAATAAATGATAGATATGCAATGCAAAAACCTTGGTTATGATTTTGAGTGATTTAGGACTACAAAAAATTTACTAGACCATGCATCTTGGTACTTCTTACTTTTAGAAGCTCACTCCTCTAATGTTTGATGAGATAGATATGAATGATTGACCTTAAACTACACGTTTTTAAAGATGAAGGTGCATTCGGGGTTTAGATGATCTTCCATGACCAAGTCAAATGAAAGTGATATAAACCTATTTAAAAAATTATATTATCATTATACTCAAGCCATTTGGAAAATATAAAAAAAAAAAATCAATCTCTTAACTATTTTTCTCAAACCTAGCATTTTGTTTGCCCATGTGAGTGCTCCATTCATATAACTAATAAATAAAGAGTGTATTCATGTAGATAAATGAATTAAAATCAATTTGTGATAGTAAACATTCACATAGCATGTATAATTAATTTGTTTATGATGGACTTTTAAATGTAATAAATTATCTCCTATAGTTATCTCCTAAAGGTGGGGCAATTAGGTCCATATATGATGAAAATCAAAATAAGTAGTTTGAAGATAATATTAGTTACCTAAAGGATATTCCACTTGATTATTTGGTATATCATAACTATTTTGACAAATTTTGAAACCATTAGAGTTACCTTTTGCTTTTGTAGAAGAGGCATTCATTCATGTTGAAGTTGTGATAGCTTATTTGCCTCTTTATAGACAACAAATTATCCATATGAATTATCATATATACTTGTAACCTCCATTCCAAACCACCTATTTCACTATTCTTCCTTTGTGTACCTCTTTTATTCTTCCATTACCTCTTTGCTTACCTAGATTAAATCCAAAACATAGTGTATATAGCATCAAAAAAACTCCATATTTGATTAATATTATCCACAACATATCAAAAAGACAAATACCACACTTACTGTGTCATCAACCAAAAATAATTTACTTACATATTCAAAGAGTTCAATAATGGAGAAACATCCATGTGGTACTCTACACATGTCCTCAAAGGTTCAAGAAATACTTATCCTCTATTGGTTCAAACTTTAAATAACTTTCCATGCATGAAAATAATTGCAACCATACACAATTTCCCACCCAATAGATTCTCTCAAACTAGTTTACTATCTTAACATAGGGTCAAGGAAAAGCGGGCCAAAGTATGAATCCAAGTGTCTTAAAAGCCTTCAAGACCATAGTGGTGAGGATTGAATTTCTTTATTTAGTGGTATCTTTCTCTAGATTAATTAGTTTGGGATTCTATTAGGACCTTTTCCTAATATCATTGAATTCCATTAGATCATGTTTCTTTGATGCATCTCACCAAACAGTTCATGCACTTTCATGTCTATACTTCCACATTTTCCAAATATGTCAAATAGAGCATTTCCAACTGTAAGTATCTGATATTAATTGCCCTTACCTTCTGCTTTGATGGAAGCCCATACTCTATTCCAAAGCTCCCATTTTGGCACAGGTAGAGAGTACGTTGGCAAATAAAACTGATCAAAATGGAAATCTATTTGTTGCATTGACTGCATTGTGAGGACACTTATGTATTTCAGCGATAGCATAAAGCAGGAAAGGACATGAGAATATCTCCTTGGGGAGGTATTCTATGATAGCTGCGAGGTAGATGAGAGTTTCTTATGCCATTTGCTTTGTTCTATGTAGTCAAACATGAGAATACTGTTCGAATTCAAATGCTAACGGTGATTCTTTTTAACAGAAACAAATGGGAATGGACATCAAGGGAAGGAATGAGCCCACAAAACACCTAAGCAGTCAAAGCTTAGTGTGTGTTGTTTAAGGCTACCCCCTTAAGAAATCATAATTGATTGGCTCTTCACTTCTAAGACCTTCAAAAGTCTTTAATGGCTTCATTGAGTCCTTTGGTCTTCCAAATGCACCTGCACCAACTTGAATTCTCCTTCAATGCTTGATTGCCTGTTCACTTGGAATTGAATTGATTTTATAATTTAGAGATCACTTGAATTGTAGGTAGACCCCTTCAAATGATAGGGTAGGCTTCCTTTTATACCTAATATATGTCTTGAAAGCATTTTATCCTGATGGCTTTAAATTAAAGTACTTTCTCTTCTATCTGGTATTGGTGGAGAAGAGGTTGTATTGCATCATCCTAGGATACATATTTCTGTAGATACAACACAAGTTAAATGTATCCCAGGTTGATGCAAAGCAACCTCTGCTCCAGAGATCACCCAAAAATAGAGAAAGAACTTTAATTTAATGCCATCAGGATAAAAGTCTTTAATTAAGACAGATAAATGGTATGCAACTGGATCTATTTGGAATGCATTACCCAAACACTGCAATTGATCAGTCACCTTTGAAAAGAAAGTGGTATGATGAAATATTTAGGCATAAAATAGATGAAATGCACTCCATACTACTGCTGCACAATATTCTGGTCGATGATATTTTTAAAATATTAAAGGAAGGTGTATGGAACAACCAAATTCTTATCATTATAAACAATGAATATTTTAAGATCCTTTTATGATGTGTAAGTTGAGAATATTTTATGAAAGATCCCTAAATGAATACACTTTAAATTGATTTTAATATACCTTGAAGTGTGCAATATGGAAGGTTTGTATTCTTAATCTCCCGCCCATTTCTTAATTTAAAAGATGATATCTTTATTAAATATCTTTATTAACTTTATTTCTCCTTCAATTCATGATGAATACTTGATTGCCTATTCACTTGTAATTGAATTGATTTTATAATTAAGAGATCACTTGAATTGTAGGTAAACCCCTTCAAATGATAGGGTAGGCTTCCTTTTATACCTAATATATGTCTTGAAAGCATTTTATCCTGATGACTTTAAATTAAAGTACTTTCTCTTCTATCTGGTATTGGTGGAGCAAAGGTTGCCTTGCATCATCCTAGGATACATATTTCCACAGATACAACACAAGTTAAATGTATCACAGGTCGATGCAAAGCAACCTCTGCTCCAAAGATCACCAGAAAATAGAGAAAGAACTTTCATTTAATGCCATCAGGATAAAATGATTTCAAGACAGATAAAATTTGAGTTTGATTGTCATCATTTACTTTGCCAAATTCTTCACACGTAACTCCTAAATCAATTTCCTACTCACAAGAATTTTATTAAGTCTCAAATATAGGGAAACAAAAGGCTTCAAATAGAAAACTTGTACATGCAACTAAATCCATTGACTAATCAGAATAACAAAATTAAGAATAGGTTTGATCATCTGAGAGATGTTGTAGACTTGCAACTCACCAGCTACTTAGTTTTTGCAGGTAAGAATTTTTTTTGTTTTGGTTATGGTTGTGGTGTTTATAGGGAGAAATTTACAAATTTACATCTATTTTCACTATTTAATGGTTTATGGGTTTGTAATGGTAATTTAATGTTCTTTCATATTTTTGTATATATTGTTTATAATAGCCTATTATATTGATTTGTTCTATTATGGATAATGGTGTGGGTCAGATGGCTTTGCCGTCGGTGCATGAAAGCATTGAACGAGTTCTACTTTTAAAAATTACATGAAACATTTTTAATTTATTTGATTAAGTGTTATTTGAAAAAAATGATTATCAATGATGTTTCCTTTCTTCGAGAATTGTCTAGGATCTTTCCAATAGATAATATGTAACATCAGATGACTAAATCTTTTCTTTACAAATGCTTATTTTGTTTAATTATTATCTAAGCATGAATTAAAATTTATATATGTACGGAAGCTAAACATTCAAGATGAGGAGTCATGTGCAAGCAAATTTCCTAAAAGAAAGCAAGCAGGCATTATCTTGAATGACATGGAAACAAGCTCATCAGCTGCCTAGAAGAGAGAAATTGGAGAATGGCAGAGGAAAGTGTTTAAGGGTGATAAATAAATAGAGAGTATGCAATACAAACAAACAATGTCTGGAGTGTCTGATGTGATGTCTCTAATTTATGTCCGGAGGGACTAACTAGTTTTGGAGTTCCTGCAAAACCTATTGGGCCATGCTTGGAGGAAATCAATGTGTTCATGCAAGTAGCACCTTATTTCTATTATGATAATGATGACCGAGGGATATTTGGAAGTCAATATCCAAAAATTTCTATAGTGTGGAACTGGAGTTGGCAGACTCGAAGTAATTTTCAGCTTTCAGAAGACCAAGAGGTTATGTACACAATCTCCCAATAGAAGGGTGATTTCAAGCATTACCTCTCCCCCCCATGACTATTTAGGAAGCACTTCCTTAGACAAAGGACTATTGCCCTCCATGGGATCAAAGAAAATAATTGAAGCATAGACTCTGGACAATGTGGTGGTGTCCTTCGTGAAGAACTCTGCACTATAATTGAAAATTCACAAGGGAAACTGCAAGATAGTGAAGAGAAATACAATCTTGAAAAGTGGGAAGAATGGATCTTGGTCTGGGTGGGTCCAAGTCAGGTGGCTCCTCTAGAGGTTGATGAGATAGAAATCATATTAGGATTTGAAAAAGATCAGACTCGTGGAACTTCATGTGCGAGTGATCGATTGCAGTGTTTGGGTAATGTATTCCAAATAGATATAGTTGCATGCCATCAGGATAAAAGTATTCAATCAAGAAATTACCCATTTGGAATGCAATTTTATCTATTTGGAATACATTACCCAAACACCGCAATCGATCACTTGCACATGAAGTTCCACGAGTGTGATCTTTTTCAAATCCTAATATGTTTTCTATCTCGTCAACCTCTAGAGGAGCCACCTGACTTGGCCCCACCCAAACCAAGAACCATTCTTCCCACTTTTCAAGATTGTATTTCTCTTCACTATCTTGCAATTTCCCTCGCGAATTTTCAATCATAGTGCAAATTTCTTCACGAAGGACACCACCACATCGTCTAGAGTCTATGCTTCAATTTTTTTCTTTGATCCCATGGAGGCCAATAGTCCTTTGTTTGAGGAAGTGCTTCCTGAATAGTCATGGGGGGGAGAGGTAATGCTTGAAATCACCCTTCTATTGGGAGATTATGTACATAACCTCTTGATCTTCTGAAAGCTGACAATTACTTCGAGTCCGCTAACTCTGGTTCCACACTATAGAAAATTTTGGATATTGACTTCCAAATATCCTTCGGTGCAAAAGAATCATTATCATAATAGAAAAAAGGTGAACCTTGCATGAACACATTTATTTCTTCCAAAGCGTGGCCCAATAGTTTTCGTGGGAACTCCAAAACCAGTTAGTCCCTCTAGACATAAATTAGAGAGGTCACATCAAACACTCCAGACATTGTTTGTTTGTATTGCATACTCTTTATCTATTTATCACCCTTTAACACTTTCCTCTTCTTTTCTCCAATTGCTCTCTTCTAGGCAACTGATGAGCTTGTTTCCATGTCATTCAAGATAATGCATACTTGCTTTCTTTTAGGAAATTTGCTTGCACATGACTCTTTAGCTTGTATGTTCTGCTTCCATACATATATAAATATTAATTCACGCTCAGATAATAATTAAATAAAATAAGCATTTGTAAAGAAAAGATTTAGTCATTCGATGTTACATATTATCTGATGGAGAGATCCTAGACAATTCTTGGAGAAAGGAAACATCATTGATAATCATTTTTTGTAAATAACCCTGAATCAAATAAATAATAAATGTTTAATGCAATTTTTAAAAAAAGAACTCGTTCAATGCTTTCATTCACTGACGGCAAAGCCATTTGACCCACATCATCTCTCATCATCAAAATTTAGATGACAACTAAATAAACGTCTGACAAGGTTGTTGTATATCTGATGTCACTTCCATGTCAGATGGTCATTAAGGAGCAATCATAACATCCGTTGGAAATCCGACGAAAATCTGTCAATATTTGTGGTGAGCAGTGCAAATATAGCTATCGTCATATGATTTTATTACATCATCGGACAACCAATGCAAATGGCATCATTGGGAAGGCCGACGATGAGTTTTTGATGATAAAGTTTGTTGGAAGTATGACATTTGGTCATCACAAATCCGACAATTAGCCGTCAGAAATTAGGCCCAAATGTACTAGTGGAAGGAGGACCGATGGAAGGTTGTGTCAAGAATCAAAACAACAACCTAATAAAGTTGCCAAGGAAGATGACAAAATAGAGAAGTTAATGAATGCCATGAAAGATCTTACTGCTAAGGTAGGTAAAAATGAAAAACCTCATTATAATTGGCAAGATAGGCCTCCTAGATTGCATGACATTCCTTACAATAATACTTGGAAGGATGGAAAACCTCAAAATGATAAATCTAAAAACACTCAAAGCCAAGATACCCCAGATCCTTTGAAAGGAGGAAATGTTCATAATATGGAAAATACCCCTTGGTGCATGTCTTGTGATGGACCACATTCTCCTCATCAATGTGCTGTAGCTCAAGCCCTTAAAGAATCCATGAGAAAAGAGGGTGAGGTTGATAGGTACAATGAAAGATCTGGAAGTGAAGATAGCAGCATTTCCTGAAGCAACATATAAGATGGATGTCATAGTAACTGATACAAAACCTCATTATGGCATGCTATTATCTAGACAATGGGCTACAGCAATGGGGGGAAATGTTCAATTAGATCTTTCATATGCTATAGTCCCTATAAATGGAAGCCAGGCTAAGTTGTATAGAGAACCATGTGCCCCTAGGGTAATTGAGAAGATAGACCCTAATATGTTAAACTATATGATTGATGTGGATCTTGACAATTTTAGAATACAACCAATTTTACCTCAGTTAAAAAATACTGATTCTATTGTGACTGAATTGGAATCTCAACAACATGGCTTATGGCACATGTATTTTGATGGAGCTTACTCTAAACAAGGATCTGGAGTAGGAGTTCTTTTTGTGTCCCCACCAGGTATAACTTTCAAATGTTCTTTTCTGCTAGCTTTGTTATTCAAGCTTTGTGATAAAATTGGGGCTTGAAGTTGCAAAGAAGCATGGGATTCAGTTGTTAAGAGTACTAGGGGATTCAGAGTTGGTTGTTTCTTAGGTTAGATCTAAGTGCATGCAGTTTGGGATGTGATCAAGCATTTTTGTGCATTTTCTATTAACTGGATAGAAATATCAAAGAATATCATGGCTGATTTCTTAGCTAATGTTGCCTTAAAAAATGATGATGTAACACTAACCAGTGTATCTACAATTGAGATAAAGGCTAGGCCTACTATTCCTGATGGCATATATAATTGGCAAGTATTTGCGGATGATGAAGACATTCTTAAATTTATATAATGCATTGATAACTATGACGGATAGAAAATTGATTACAATGCATTAGTAGAAGTGGTTCAAAATAGAGAAATAGTGTTTGGTAATGACATGGTCTAGTTGGAAACTAATGAAATCCCCAAAGGATTAGTGGAACTAGAAGGTATGTTCAGTCACAGTGAGAGTCATTTGCATCAACAATCAACCACCAAATTAGAAGAATTGGAGGAAGTGAACTTAGAGATAGAATCATTCCCTAAGTTGGTGTACATTGGAAAGAAATTATCTCCTCATATTAAAGATAACCTTATTAATTTATTGAAAAGGTATAAACATGTTTTTGCTTGGTCTTATGAGGACTTGAAGGTGCATAGGCAAGATCTTTTTCAACATGAAGTCCCTTTGCATCTAGATACTAAGCCTTTTAGGCAGAAGCAAAGGCCTATCAACCCCCTTTTGGAAACTAAAATGAAACAAGAGTTAAATAATTTGATGGAAGGAGGGATCATCAAGCCTATAAGACATTCATCCTAGGTGTCTAACTTAGTCCCAGTTAGAAAAAAGAATGGGGATATAAGGCTCTCTGTTGATTTCAGGAATTTGAATGTTGCTTCTTTGAAGGACAACTATTCTTCCCCTAATATGGAGGCAATGTTGCAGAGAGTAACTAGTTGTGACCTATTTTCTATGATGGATGGCTTTCTAGGATATTATTAAGTATTAGTGAAGGAGTCCGAATAGTTCAAGACTACTTTCACTACCCCTTGGGGGACCTATGTGTATGTAAGGATGCCATTCGGTTTGAAAAATTGTGGAGCTAATTTCTAGAGAGCAATGGATGTAGCCTTCAAGGAATTCATCAACATTATCATGGTTGTGTATCAGGATGATTTAACATGTTTTTACAAAAGGGCAGATGATCACGATGGTCACTTGGAGAAGGTTTTCAATAAAGCTCTGGAGTTTGGTGTCTCTTTAAATCCAAAGAAGTGTCATTTTGTTTTCACTGAAGGAAAGCTTCTTGGGCATATTTTTTCCAAGGAAGGGGTTAGGATAGATCCTGAGAGGATTGAGGCCATAAACAATGTCCCTGCGCCAAAGACTGTCGAAGGTATCCGGTCTTTCTTGGGCAAAGTAAATTTTGTTAGAAGGTTCATTGCCAACTTTGCTGAAATAGTCAAGCCTATTGTTAAGATGCTTAAGAAAGATACAAAGTTTTATTGGGATGAAGAAGCTTCAAAGGCTTTTGGTCGAATTAAAAGGGCTATTCAGGAGGCACCAGTGTTGAAGTCCCCTGATTACAGGAAGCCTTTTTCATTCTTTTCTTTTTCTTCTTATCATACAGTAGCTGCAATTCTTCTCCAAAAGGATAATGAAGGATATGAACGCCCTATAGCTTTTTATAGTAAATCTCTACAAGCTGCAGAACTAGAATATGAAATCATGGAGCAGAAAGCATATGCTTTGGTTAAAGTTGTAAAAGGATTTACGCCATATCTTATGAATGCAAAAGAAATTGCTTATGTCCCACATGCAGCTATCAAGGACATCTTATCTGAGTCCCAGGTCACTAGCAATATGTGCAGATGGATAACAAGAATTCAAGAGTTTGATCTAGAGATTAAAATCACTAAAATCATAAGAGGTTTAGGTCTTTCTAAGCTAATGGATGAGTCAAACCTTCTTGATGTTGAGGTGAATAATGTTGAAATTAAGAACATCCCGGTCACAAGTATTGAGACACAACCTTGGTACTCAGAGATAGTACATTTTTTAAGGGATGCAATATGCTTGGAGGGAAGGACTCCAAACCAGAAAAGAGAATTGAAGTTGGAGTCTCAAAAGTATGTCCTTATTCAGAGTGACCTATATTGGAGAAATAGAGATGGGGCATTGTTTATGTACTCAGACAAATCCCAAGCTAAAAGGATGTTAACCAAAATCCATGATGGGGTATGTGGAGGTCACTACTCTGCTAAGACCACAGTTGGTAAGATAGTCTGGGATGGATACTATTGGCCTACTTTGTTCAAAGATGCCCATGAACATGTCTAGAGATGTGACCCATGCCAAAAAATTTCTTCCAAATTGAAGTATGAGGGAGCTTTGCCCCTCAACGCAGTTACAGTGGAAGCCCCTTTTGTCCAATGGGGCATTGATTTTATGGGGGAAATAGTTGAGAAATCAAGAAGGGGTCATAGGCGGATCATAGTGGCCATGGATTAATTCACTAAGTGGATTGAGGCTATACCTACTAGAAGAGCCACTAGTAAAGTTGTTAGTGATTTCCTGATGGATAATGTTATAAGTAGATTTGGTGTTCTTGTGAAACTGGTAATGGATAATGCCATGAGCTTCAGATCAGAGGAGCTCACTAAATTTTACACCAGTCATGGAATAATTATGTCTTATTCTCCACCATATCATCCTCAAGGTAATGGACAAGAAGAATCTAGCAATAAGAACCTTCTGAATATTCTTAGAAAATTCTTGAAGAAAATGAAATGTCTTGGGATCAGAAATTAAAATTGGCCCTATGGGCAGACAAGATTACTGTAAAGAAAGCAGTTGATGTGTCACCATTTGAATTGGTTTATGGCATACAATCTAGGGTGCTAGGCAACAACCTTCTTCCTGTATACAAGTTCCTACAAGCTGAGGATATGGAGTTGTCAGAACCTATGGAAGACAAAATGATTCAAATGGTGGAAGTGGAGTAAATCAGGACTTTGGCCCATAAGAGAAATTTGAAAATTCCATTGCAATCCAAATATATGTTTGACAAAAGAAACTCATTAAGAAAATTTGAAATTGGTGACATGGTTCTTCAATGGAATGTGAGAGGAAAAGATAAAGGAAAACACAAAAAATTTGAGTCAGTATGTATGGGCCCTTTTGTTATTTATGATCTTAATGGAAAAGATTCATATTTTTTGCAGATAATGAATGGTGAGGTACAGGAATTTCCAGTGCATGGACAATTTCTGAAGCATTACTTCTCTTAAGTCCATGCATGGTAGGTTTTAGTCTGTATATAATTCGGTTTGTTTCTGTTGGTTGTTTTTGGGCTTGTTTTTGGTCTATTCTCAAGAGTTTTCTGTATTCTTGTGTTGATCTTGCGATCAACCATCTCCAATCAAAGCCACTCTTATCACTATTTTGAACCTTGGGTGATTTTGTTCTATAATCGTCTAAAGTCTTCAAAGTTGGGCTCAACACTATTTCTTGCCTCTGGGCTATGGGTCTAAAGGCTTGGGGTTTTTGAATTTTAACCTTTTCTAGGTCTTGGAGTCCTTGTGTTCTTTTTCAAAGTTACCTTTTCCACTTAAGTGGAGGGGTCAATTTATCATGAACGGGTCCCCCCTTTATGACTTGCCTTAGGCAGGTCTCTCTCAAATTTATTATTTTTGCACCCTTTTCCTAAGTTTTAAGTTCTTTATCGGGCCCCATACAGACCATGCATGTTCGAAGTTGATCTGATGATGGATGTGGATTCGCAGCCTAGAGTAGCCCAAAGTTTACATTTTATAAAGTAGTGAAAAGGTGGCAGGCCTGGGTAAAGTGGTCACAAAAGGGCTAACAGATGATCATCTCTTATAGGATCTAACAATTCACATTGATTCAAAAAGAAATGCTGTCGGGGCTTTATGCTTCACGAAATGGTGAAAAGCTGGCGAGCCCCAAAAAGTAAGCAGATCTTGTGGTTAAAGACTGTTCAACTCAAATTTGATCAGACAATTTGCGTTGGTTCATGAAGGGAAGATGTGTGAAGTTTACCTTTCATGAAGTAGCGAAAAGGTAGTGGGCCTGACATAAGGGTGACATGGAAAGTAAAGAAGATGCATCTCAAAATAGATCTGATGGTCCGTGTTGTTTCACTGGGTGAAGTAGCATCAAGTTTACTCTTCGCAAAGTAGTGAAATGAGTTGCCGGTTACATGGCTGGTGATGTGGCAATATAGGTGGATATTCAGATAGGGAAAAAGGGTGACTCATATGCTAGACACATAGCCCCTAAGGATAGTGTGGCGCCCTCTTCGATTGACCAGCGATAGTGTTGACATTCATGGTAAAATAGAACACGTGGCAATTCAGATGTGGAGCCCAATGGAGTTCTTGAACAAATAAATGATTGACACGTAAGAATTATCTATCGGCGCTAAATAAGGTAGGTGGATTCTATGCAGAGGGCCCACTTCAAAGGAATAAGGGTGTTAAAGGTTGCACACCTTAAGAGGGATCCAATGATGCGCATTGTTTTGTGGCCCGAAGATGCAAGGTCTTTAAACTTCGTCAAGAAGCAAAAACCGTTAGTGGTAATAAATCAATATGGTTAGTGAAAAGACAAGTGGTCACCATGTAGAGTAAAGGTCGAGTGGATGGTAGAAGATCTGACGAATGGCACTATTTTGCATGAAAGAGATGCATGAGGTTTAACCTTCGCAAAGCAACGAAAAGAAATTGGGGCCCAGTTTTAAGCAGCTTGACCTGGGTAAGGTAAAAGACGTGTAGGTTTTTTGGCATCCAAAGGACATCGTTGTTTTGCGATGAAAAGGTGCGAGTATTTTAACCTTTGTGAAACAGTGAAAGGTGAAACACTTAGAAAATTTTATGATCCGTTGGAGCCATTTTCTAAATTCAATTTTGAGTTTATTGCCAAAGCATGCAGCTTTAATGTTTCAATTCAATGCTCAGTTATCGTATTAAGCTTAACATCAACAAAAAATTGGTATCATTTCAAAGAATTTTATAGTGGAGCCGGTGCATAGAGAAAATTTATTCAAGCAATTAGTAAGTTTCTGCATATTGTTTGATAGTTATAATCAGAATTGGTATCACTACATGCTTGTTTTCTTAGAAGTTTGTCCAAATTTTAATTGATATAGCTGCAATTTCAAGATGGCACCAAGAAGGGATTTTACAAGAAAAGTGAATTACCAGGACAAAGCTATCAGTGATGATATTTTAGAACAATTAACTGTGTCCACAAATGTCGTAGCCAAAATTAAAGAATTGGTACCCAAAGCCCCCCGTCTAAGAATTGGAGATGGTTTGTATGACAAAGGCAACTGGTTGAGGGATCCACATATAGGGATATCAGGTTTGGGACTTTTCAAAGTAGGATTTGGTTAGAGACATTCCCTTGCCCCAATGAATAGTATATGGAAATTAGACGTGGGAAAGCTCATAGTCCTTGGGGTTTTCATAGATGTAGATTTGTTAATCCAGATTGCACACAATTATGACCCTGTGGCTAATTGTATCAGGAATGTGAATGGAGGAGCCTTAATTGAGATCAATGATTATGAGTTTTGGAAGGAATTCAGGCTCATTGAGGTGGCTAATTATTTAGAGCCCATAAACTTTGAAACATTTGCACAAGTCTACAATGTGCAAAGGGATCACCTCAGGAGTGGCCCTCTAAAGGATTTTTTTGTCAAAATAGGAGGGTTAACTGTTGTAGGCCCTAGTACCATTGAACCTTTCTCCCTGAATTTGTTTACTCTAAGGGCTAAAGGAATGTATTGGTCACCTTGTCAGATTTTTGGGGAAGATGCTGAAACAATCATGCCAACCCATTATATGCTAATGATAGCATAGATTATAAACCCCTCTTTGGCAGTAACATTTGATTATGTGGCTTATCTCAGTGATGCAATCCATGCAGGACTGATAGGGATAAAAAATGGTAAGGTAGAGAGACCTTTTGAATGGTACTCCCTTCTCATGCATATGTTTTTGTTTAAAGGTGATGATTACTTCACTAGTGAAATGGATCTAGTTAAAGAAAATGATGGTGAAGAGATGTCTATACAATTATGGGGCACCATTTTGTCCTGGGATAGAGAGGATGCCAGCTACCTAAAGTTTGACAGATTCTTTGCATCTAAGATTAGGATTCTCTTATTTTCAGAGAACCCTAGGATCCCTAAAGCTCTTTTAGAATTCCTTAGGCCTAAGGAATTTTCTGAAGGTATCAAGATTGTGCACAATTGGGGTGACATATACTTATACCATGTCTCTATAGTTTTAAGAATTTATGGTTTTAGAGGCACTTCATATTTATTGCCCTATCAAGTCCCATTGAAGATAGGAATTGCAGAGGTCCTAAGGAAAATTGGGGGTGTGCAAGAGGCAGAGCTAACAAATAGGGGAAAAGGGACCATTTTCCCAACTATCACTGTGGCTCATCAATTTGTCATCACCAATGGTAGTTGGAAACACCTTGATGACTTCTTTCAACCATATAGGTTGTCTACTATAGTATCAAGGTTTGCTGACCCTGAAGATTTTTTCAATGACATGTTGAGGAAGAAAGAAGTATGTAAAGGTAGGCCACACCAATTTCATTTCCCTAAGGATCTGATTAGAAATGAGTTCAATTTGGATGAGCATGAAATGAGGAAAGAAAAGTGGGTGGCATAAAAAAGGGCTCTTGATTTTATTTATCTTTTTGATAGTAGTTATGACCCTTTGTTTATCTTTAATACCTTTGAGGAAAAGATTAAATTCTTAATTCTTTATTTTCAAGACCTAATGCAAAATTTGAAGGAAAAGAGGGAAGCTATAATAAGAGATAATCATGACAAGGCTAAGTTGGTTCTAGCTAAGACTTCCTTTGCTAAGGGCATCCCTCTAGGTAATTATGTAATGTATAAGAAGCCAAAATATAGTGTGTTGGTGCCGATAATAGGTGAACCCTCTACTTCAAAAGGGAAGAGAGCAATAGAAGATGTCATTGACATCCAAGACTCCCCTAAGAGACAAAGAGTGGGAAAAGAAGTGCAAATAGGTGAGCCTCTATACTCTCCATCCCAATCCCCTATCCATATAGGAGATGAACAAGCAGTGGCTGAACAATTGTTGCAGTTAGGGAGTCTTGAGGAGATTGCCTACACATATGAGGAAAAACAAGAGAGGATGCCAGAAGAGCCACCGAGTGCTGAGATGAACTTAAATACTGATGAGTTCAAAGGTAAAGAGCTAGACCCTACTGTCAAGCAAGCTAGTGAGAAGTTCGTGGTTGATAATAAATTTGTCACAATAGGGGCCTTCATGCAATTTGTCTGGAAGGAAAACATTGAGCAATTCAAGGCAAGGTGTGACAAAAGAAAGAATGAGCAACCCCACAAAGATGCAACTTTAGTGGAGGAAGAAATGAAGCAAGAAATGATGGTAGAATTTAAAGCCATTACTCCTAAAAAGGGGAGAGATTAATCCTCCCTGAATGGGATATAGCAGATGCCTTAGTACTTGAAGCAATCAGAAAAGAGCCCAAGCCTATGGAAGGAGTGACATTCAGCAAGGATAATGATTCTTTGGGCATGTGGTCCTTAAAGAGGGATGAGATTATAAGAAGGAAGGACAACTCAGAATCTAGTTACCTAGGAGGTATGATAGTGAAGAGAGTCAAGGATACAGGTGTGGTGGAAGCTGCCAGCACAATTTTAGAAACTTCAAAATTTAGTGTGGCAGTGGCTGAGAAAGAAGCTAAGGAGAGAGCTTATCTCCAAGTAAAACTAGAAACAATTCTAAAGGCTTATAATGAGGCCAAAGGAGAGATAGCTAACAGGTATAGTATTATTGCTAGATTATAGAGTCAACTGGTAGGACAATACCTAAAGGGTGAGTCCTCTACTCTAATTATTGCATCTTCTCCAGCAACACCTCCACCCACTAGTCCCATCATTGAATTGCTTCCTTCTCCTATGTCTTCTGGTTTTCAACCAGCTGAGACCATTCAACATGAATTGGAAAAGTTAAAATAGGCTCAAGCCCTGTTTGCAAATAAATATGAAGGAAAGGTATATGGAATTGATTTGAGCCCCAGTACTGGACTTGACTGTTTAATTTTGGAACTCTTGCTTGATTTAGGTGACTCTATAGCCTGGATAAGGCATTGGTATCAGTTATGGAATTCTTTCTATCTTTCTTGGGATCAAATACTGAAAATGAGCATAAGTTTTCTTTAATGTTTCAGTTCTATTGAGGTGGTGAAGTCCATAGGTTTTAGCATTGGTTTACTGCAGATTTTAGTTTAAAAGTCTGAAAGTATTCACAAAAGGTATACCCACCTAAGCTTTTGATAAGCTCAAAGTGTAGGAGGTTTTGTTGAAACCTTGTTATATGTTATTCTGGAATTCTATTTTCTTAGTGTCCTCTTTATATACAAACAAAGTTGTTAAATTTCTTATAGGAAGGATAGAAGGGAATCAGATTTTAATAACAACAAAAGTGGCGACTCTGCTAGGGAGAGTTATAGTATGAATTTATGATACAGATTGGTGCTTGTATTAGCTTCAGAATTTGTTTGAAATTATATGTGTTTTACCTTCCTAGCTGGTCATGCTATCCCTCATCTTTTATTATTTCTCTGAAAATCTTTGTGTTATCAAATCCCATGTGAGTGATCTATCAAACCTTGTTTTCTTATTCTTCCCACAGTTTTGGATGGCAACTTTGACTTAAAATAACTACTGTTCTTGAATAAGCATAACTTTCTTAAGGAGAACAAGCATAATGCAGAGAGGGAAGAATACTAGATCATTTATGAAGAGAAATCCTCGAGAGACACTGTAGGAAGGATTTCTTGAGCAGGCACGAAGGAGCCATAAAAGATCAGTTGCACATGAGCCATCTGGTGTTGCCTAGATACAGAAAGGCATTCATGTGGGTAAGTCATTTGATAGACCTATGTATGCAAATTCAAATTCTTCATTCTGTGAGTCAGAGTAAGACATTTTGGGTTTCCATTTTGGTTTGTTCGATAATAATGAGGATATCCAAGTATCCAATCAAGGAATTTGTAATGTTAGTCTATCTGGGAAGGACAGGAATAGTTCTAATGTTAGGATGGACCCCATACCAAGAACTGTAGATGGGAATATTAGTTTGATAGATATTGATCAAGTTAATGTATTGGATTCTGAAGAGATATTCCCTGACGAGGACAAGGTATCCCAAGAAATTGAGGTTCTCAATAGAAGAGTTCATCATTTGCTTTCCCTAAGAGATAAAGATGTAGCCAAGAGTGTGGATAATAATGCTACTGGTGATATACAAGGGACTACTACAGTGAAGAAGGCAAGTCAGCCTAAGGCAGAGAAAGCTAAAATTAATACTGAGTTAATTAATAATTCCACTTTTGATATGACTCAGGCTCTGACCCAGATGAAGGTTACAGTCCCATTGGTAGAATTACTGAAAATAATAGAACATAGAGAAGTTGCTCTATCTTTATTTTCTAAAATATCTGACAGTAGTACAACTTTGCCTTCAGGTACAATGAAGGATGAAAAGGATCTTGAGCTGCAAACCTTTGAGGTATATGTTGGAACAACTATTACACAAGAGCCTTCACAGGTTGATCCTTTTTATGTAACTTTTTTAGTGAATAACCTATTAATTAAGAACTATATGATAGATTCTGGTGCAACTGCAAATGCGATGCCATATGGTGTCATGAAAGAATTGGGATTGTCAGTAAGTATAGTGTATGGGAAGTGTTATGCTATGGATAACAAAGAAGTAGTAGTGATAGGTATAATGAAAGATGTGGAAGTGAAGATAGCAGCATATCTTGAAGCAACATATAAGATGGATGTCACAGTAACTGATACAAAACCTCATTATGGCATGCTATTATCTAGATAATGAGCTCCAGTAGTGGGTGGAAATGTTCAGTTAGATCTTTCATATGCTACAATCCCAATAAATGGAAGCCAGGTTAAGTTGTATAGAGAACCACGTGCCCCTAGGGTAATTGAGAAGATAGACCCTAATATGTTAAACTGTATGATTGATGTGGATCTTGAAAATTTTAGAATACAACCAATTTTACCTCAATTAAAAAATACTAATTCTATTGTGACTGAATTGGAATCTTAGCAGCATGGTTTATTGTACATGTATTTTGATGGAGCTTTCTCTAAAGAAGGATCTAGAGTAGGAGTTCTTTTTGTGTCCCCATCAAGTATAACTTTCAAATATTCTTTTCTGCTAGCTTTTTCAGTGTACAAATAACACTGTTGAATATGAAGCTTTGTTATTGGGGCTTGAAGTTGCAAAGGAGCATGGGATTCAGTTTTTAAGAGTACTAGGGAATTCAAAGTTGGTTGTTTCTTAGGTTAGATCTAAGTATGCATCTAAAAATGATCATTAGAAAAGATATAAGCATGCACTTTGGGATGTGATCGAGCATTTTTGTGCATTTTCTATTAATTGGATAGAAAGATCAAAGAATATCATGGCTGATTTCTTAGTTAATGTTACCTTAAAAAATGATGATGTAACGCTAACTGGTGTATCTACAGTTGAAATAAAGGCTAGGCCTACTATTCTTGATAGCATATATAATTGGCAAGTATTTGTGGATGATGAAGATATTCTTAAATTCATACAATGCATTGATGACTATGACGAACAGAAAATTGATTGCAATGCATTAGTAGGAGTGGTTCAAAATTGAGAAACAATGTTTGCTAATGACATGGTCCAGTTGGAAACTAATGAAATCCCCAAAGGATTAGTGGAATTGGAAGGAATGTTCAATCATAGTGACAGTCATTTGCATCAGCAATCAACCACCAAATTAGAATAATTGGAGGAAGTGAACTTGGGGACAAAATCATCCCCTAAGTTGGTCTACATTGGAAAGAAATTGTCTCCTCATATTAAAGATAACCTTATTAATTTATTCAAAAGGTATAATAATGTTTTTGCTTGGTCTTATGAGGACTTGAAGGTGTATAGGTAGATCTTTCTCAACATGAAGTCCCTTTGCATCCAGATACTAAGCCTTTTAGGTAGAAGCAAAGGCCTATCAACCCCATTTTGGAAAATAAAATGCAACAAGATTTAACTAAGTTGAGGGAAGGAGGGATCATAAAGCCTATAAGACATTCATCTTGGGTGTCTAACTTAGTCCCAATTAGAAAAAAGATTGGGGATATAAGGCTCTACATTGATTTTAGGAATTTGAATGTTGCTTCTTTGGAGGACAACTATTCTTCCCCTAATGTGGAGGCAATGTTGCAGAGAGTAACTGGCTGTGACCTATTGTCTATGATGGATGGCTTTTCAAGATACAATTAGGTATTAGTGAAGGAGTTCAAATAGTTCAAGATTTCTTTCACTACCCCTTGGGGGACCTATGTGTATGTAAGGATGCCATTCGGTTTGAAAAATGTTGGAGCTACTTTCCAGAGAGAAATGGATGTAGCCTTCAAGGAATTCATCAATATTATCATGGTTGTGTATCAGGATGATTTAACATATTTCTCCAAAAGGGTAGATGATCACTGCGGGCACTTGGAAAGGGTTTGCAATAAAGCTCTGGAGTTTGGTGTCTCTTTAAATCCAAAGAAGTGTTATTTTGATGTGACTGGGGGAAAGCTTCTTGGGCATATTGTTTCCAAGGAAGGGGTTAGGATAGACCCTGAGAGGATTGAGGCCATAAACGATGTCCCTGCACCAAAGAGTGTCAAAGGTATCTGGTCTTTCTTGGGCAAAGTAAATTTTGTTAGAAGGTTCATTGCCAACTTTGCTGAAATAGTCAAGCCTATTGCTAGGATGCTTAAGAAAGATACAAAGTTTTATTGGGATGAAGAAGCTTCAAAGGCTTTTGGTCGAATTAAAAGGGCTATTCAAGAGGCACTGGTGTTGAAGTCCCCTGATTACAGTAAGTCTTTTTCATTGTTTTCTTTTTCTTCTTATCATACAGTGGCTACAGATCTTCTCTAAAAGGATAATGAAGGATATGAACAGCCTATAGCTTTTTATAGTAAATTTCTACAAGCTGCAGAACTAAAATATGAAATCATGGAGAAGAAAGCATATGCTTTGGTTAAAGTTGTAAAAGGATTTATGCCATATCTTGTGAATGCACAAGTAATTGCTTATGTCCCACATGCAGCTATCAAGGACATCTTATCTCAGTCCCATGCCACTGGTAAAAGGTGTGGATGGATAACCAGAATTCAAGAGTTTGATCTAGAGATTAAAATTACTAAATTGGTAAGAGGTTTAGGTCTTGCTAAGCTAATGGCTGAGTCAAACCTTGTTGATGTTGAGGTGAATAATGTTGAAATTAAGAACATCCTGGTCACAAGTATTGAGATACAACCTTGGTACTCAGAGATAGTACAATTTTTAAGGGATACAATATGCTCGGAGGGAATGACTCCAAACTAGAAAATAGCATTGAAGTTGAAGTCTCAAAAGCATGTCCTTATTCAGGGTGACCTATACTGGTGAAATAGAGATCGGGCATTGTTGATGTGCTTAGACAAATCCCAAGCTAAAAGCATGTTAACTGAAATGCATGATGGGGTATGTGGAGGTCACTACTCTGCTAAGACCATAACTGGTAAGATAGTCCATGCTGGATACTATTGGCCTACTTTGTCCAAAGATTCAAATCAACATGTTTGGAGATGTGACCCATGCCAAAAAATTTCTTCCAAATTGAAGTATGAGGGAGCTTTGCCCCTCAACCTAGTTATAGTGGAAGCCCCTTTTGTCCAATGGGGCATTGATTTTATTGGGGAAATAGTTGAGAAATTAGAAAGAGGTCATAGGTGGATCATAGTGGCCACTGATTAATTTACTAAGTGGATTGAGGCTATACCTACTAGAAGATCCACTAGTAAAGTTGTTATTAATTTCCAGATGGATAATGTTATAACTAGATTTGGTGTTCCTATGAAACTGGTAATGGATAATGCCATGAGCTTCAAATCAGAGGAGTTCACTGAATTTTTGCACCAGTCATGGAATAATTATGTCTTATTCTTCACCATATCATCCTCAAGGTAATGGACAAGCAGAATCAAGCAATAAGAGCCTTCTAAATATTATTAAGAAAATCCTTGAAGAAAACAAAAGGTCTTGGGATCAGAAATTAAAATTGGCCCTATGGGCAGACAAGATTACTATCAAGAATGCAATTGATGTGTCACCATTTGAATTGGTTTATGGCATGCAATCTAGGGTGCCAATCAACAACCTTCTTCCTGTATACAAGTTCCTACAAGCAGAGGATATGGGGTTGTCAAAAGCTATGGAAGACAAAATGATTCAAATGGTGGAAGTGGAGGAAATTAGGACTTTGGCCCATAAGAGAAATTTGAATATTCAGTTGCAATCTAAATATCTATTTGATAAAAGAACCTCATTAAGAAAGTTTCAAATTGGTGACATGGTTCTTCAATGGAATGCGAGAGGGAAAGATAAAGGAAAACACAAAAAATTTGAGTTAGTATGGATGGGCCCTTCTGTTATTTATGATCTTAATGGAAAAGATTCATATTTTTCCAAACAGTGAATGGTGAGGTATAGGAATTTCCAGTGCATGGACAATTCTTCAAGCATTACTTCTCTTAATTCCATGCATGGTAGGTTTTGGTCTGTATATAATTAGGTTTATTTTTGTTGGTTGTTTTTGGGCTTATTTTTGGTCTGTTCTCTAGAGTTTTCTATATTCTTGTGTTGATCTTGTGATCAACCGTCCGCAATCAGAGCCATTGTTATCACTGTTTTGAACCTTGGGTGATTTTGTTCCATAATTGGCTAAAGTCTACAAAGTTGGGCTCAACACTATTTCTTGCCTCTAGGTTATGGGTCTGAAGGCTTAGGGTTTTTTAATTTTAACCTTTTCTATGTCTTGGAGTCCCTGTGTTCTTTTTTGAAGTTACTTTTTCCACTTAAGTGGAAGGGTTGGTTCATTGTGAAGGGGTCCTCCCTTTACAACTTGCCTTAGGCGGGTCTCTGTCAAATTTATTATTTTTGCACCCTTTTCCTAAGTTTTAAGTTCTTTGTTGGGCCCCATAAAGACCATGCAAGTTCAAAGTTGATCCGATGGTGCACATGGATTCGCAGCCTAAAGTAACCCAAAGTTTACCTTTCACGAAGTAGTGAAAAGGTGGGGGCCTAGGTAAAGTTGTCACAAAAGGGCTAACAAATGATCATCTCTTAGAGGATCTAATGATTCATGTTGATTCACAAATAAAAGTTACTGAGGCTTTATGCTTCACGAAATGGCGAAAAGCTAGTGGGCCCCAAAAAGTAAGCAGATCTTGTGGTTAAAGACCGATCAACTCAAAGTTGATCGGGCGGTTTGCATTGGTTCACGAAGGGAAGATGTGTGAAGTTTACCTTTTGTGAAGTAGCGAAAAGGTAGTGAGCTCGGCATAAGGGTGACATCGAAGTGGATCTAGCTAAGGTTAAATCAATCATGGAAATGACATCTCCCAAGAATATCAGTCAACTAAGATCACTCCAAGGAAGACTCCAGTCAATCAGAAGATATGTTGCTCAACTAGCAGATAAATGTCAACCATTTACACATTTATTGCACCAAAATGTCAATTTCAAGTGGGACCACTAATGTGAAGACACATTCAACAAGATCAAGGCTTATCTCATACAACCACCCATCCTAATATCACCAATTCCAGGAAAACCGTTATTACTCTATGTATCAACCACTGAAGCATCATTAGGAGTTTTGCTTGCATAACAGGACAATGAAGGAAAAGAACAAGCCATCTACTACATCAATATAACACTAGTAGGATCCGATATCAACTATTCACCAAAAGAAAAAGCATGCTTGGCAATAGTTTTTGCTTCTCAAAAATTACGACACTATCTACTATCTCACTCCATCAAGTTAATAACTAAAATTGATCCTCTAAAGTATTTGATAGCAAAGCCACATTGATAAGACGACTAGAAAAATGGATCATGATTCTAAGTGAGTTTGATATCGAATATGTTGACAGAAAAGCTATCAACAGACAAGCTATCATAGACCAACTAGTAGAGACACCAATTCAAGATGATCATCCTTTACAAATTGATTTTCCTGATGCTGATATCCTAATAGTCACCATAAAAATATGGCAATTATATTTTGATGGTTCATATACACAGCATGGATTAGGAGCAAGTATTCTATTCATCACACCACAAGGTCATACAATCCTAAAAGCTTACAAATTAAGCTTTTCATGCACCAATAACACCGTAGAGTATGAAGCTTTAGTTACAGGTATCAAAATGGCTATAGAATGGAATATTACACAACTTCAAGTATTTGGAGACTCTCAACTTGTCATTAATCAAATCAATGATGACTATCAAACAAAGGACAAAAAGCTAATGCCTTATAAAAAGATGGTTGATGGTATCAGGAAATACTTTGTAGAGATTAATTTTAAACAGATTCCAAGAAATGATAACAAAGAAGCAAATGCCATGGCTACACTTTCTTCTCTCCTTCAGACATAGGAAAATCAATAGCATTATGAATTCCTCATGGAAGAGTTGTTTTACCCTGCTCATAATTGTCCTGAATCCCAAACCATCTGTCAACTTATTGGACATGATTCCTCCCGCTATGGACAAACTTACGCATACCTAAAAGATAACATCTTACCTCCCGACTTACCAAAGAACCAAAAGAGAAACTTTATTCGCTAATCCTCCCATTTTACTCTCATCGCAGATACCCTGTTTAAAGGAGGTTTAGATGGTACTCTTTTAAGATGTCTCGAATAAGAAGAATCTGAGAAGGCCTTACATGAAGTCCATAACGACATTTATGGCACTCATTCAAGTGGTCTTACCCTTTTGAAAAAACTCATACGCTTGGGCTATTATTGGCCGATTATGGAACGAGATTCTTTTCAGATAGTGAGAACATGCAAACAATGTCAGATCCATGAGAATTTAATTCATGCACCAACACAAGAACTTCATGCTTTAGCAACATCTTGGCCTTTTTGTCAATGGGGTCTTGATTTAGTAGGAAAGATAAATCCTTCTTCATCTAATGGTCACAAATTCATCCTGGTAGCTACAAAATATTTTACAAAATGGATTGAGGTTGTACCTCTCACAAACATGATAGGAAAACAAATTGCTACATTTATCTTGAATTACATCATCTGTCACTGTGGAATACCAATGACCATTATGACGGATAATGGGTGACAATTTAAGAACCAGGATGTACAAGAACTATGTGAGAATTTCAAAATATAGCACAGATTCTCCACACCATATTATCCATAGGGAAATGGGCAGGCATAAGTATCTAACAAAACTATTCTGAAAATACTCAAAAAGATAGTGAACGATGCTAGAAGAGATTTGCATATTCAACTAAACCCTGCTCTATGGGCCTACCATACCAGTATCTGCACACCAATAGGTGCCACACCTTTCTCTCTTGTCTATGGATCAGAAGCCATATTGCCAATCAAAGTAGAGATACCCTCTCTATGTGTATCACTAAAAGGTCTCATCCTAGATGAAGAACAATGAGTATCTAGATTAAAAAAGTTAGAACTAATCCATGAACAAAGATAAAATGCCTTTGATCATTTAAAGGTATATCAACAAAGAATGTGCCAGAGCTATAATCATAGGGTCAAACCATGACTTTTTCAAGTAGGATAACTAGTACTAAAGGAAAATCCATGCAACCAAGCAGATCGAGAAAATAAAGGAAAGTTTGAACCAAACTGGTTAGGTCCATTTGTGATCACAATAGTATTTGGATTAGGAGCATATCAACTATCAACTTGAAGAACCCATCAATAGCATGCACCTGAAGAAATTCTATGTCTGAAAAATCAGAAAAAAAAAATCAAAAATAGTGAAACAAAAAAAAAATCAAATACGAGAAAAAGTGCAATAAAAATAGATGGTGAAAACATGGCAAATAGGCACTATCTATCCACTAGCTCTTCCATCTATTAGTTCATGCATTTTTCCAATTGCATTCATTCATTTTCCATCAGTGCTGACCATCATAAAGCCTTTGTACATATGCAAACATCTTGGGTGGCTTCTTGTCATGGTTTGTATCATTGGATATATCATAACAACTTTGTTTCTAGGCTTGGGGCAAAATCCTACACCTAGCTAGAGGCAAACTCTTGATGATTTTGAGCTAAATCAAATAGGTAGAACAACAGTTAGATAACTCTTATCAAGCGAAAACTGAGACACATCCAACATTGAACATGACATCAAACTATCAATTATCAAGCTATCACAAAGTCAATATAAGCACATCACACACTTTTTGGTGGATAATGATTTTAACATGATTGTTCAACTATTCTATATTGTTTTTCGCTATCATGATATTTGAGTGACTCCAAGATGTCATTGACTAGAGGAACAAGGAAGAAACATAATATTTTTCTTGTCTACTATTTGAAAATTAATCATTAATATGTGCAAATTTGTCTCGGGACATGATCATCAGAGTATCATCAAAGACATTTCCAATTTGTATATTGAAATGATTAATACTTCCTGTTTTACGCAAGGAACACTCAAGTCATCTTGGTTTAATTATAACTCGATGCTTGTACTGACTTGCTATATCAAAATCCATGAAAATAGTGCTCAGGTCATCATGGTTTAATTATACCATCGATGTTTGCACTCACTTCCCACATTTCAAAAGCTCAATGATGACAAAAATGCAATAATCTAGTGACTGGTCTGATCGTAGCTTTGCATTTCATTTGCATTTTAGCTTGCATTTCATTCTTGTAGGGGATCCTACATGCTCCTTTTATCCAAGGTTAAATCTATCATAGGAATCATCAAAGTATCATCACAAGTGTATACACAATCAGAATGATGACTCATCTCTCTCATGATATTATAAACCTAGCCCAAATCTTATGCTATCTCTCTCAACAAAATCAACATCAATATATCCAAAAAAAATTGTAACTTGATATCAACAAACTATCAGTTCTTTATCTAATCAACCTTATCAAATAAAATCAATCAATGAAACCTAATCGATTCTGATCATGTCTTATACAGGATGTATCCTTCCTAAAACCAAATGATCTGATTCTGATTCATGTCTTATACAAGATGTGTCCTTCCTGAAACCAGATGTTCTGATCATGTCTTATATAGGATGAATCCTTCCTAAAACTAGATGCTTTGATCATCATTGTCTTATACAAGATGAATCCTTCTTGAAACCGGATTGAATTTTGATCTTATCAATCTAATTGATCAAGATTTATCAATCTTACCAATCTAAGCAATCAAGCTAATATAAGAACTTGCATTTTCATCAAAACATAGTTGCAGAGATCAAATCAAATCTATCGGGATATCAATTTCACAAAAACTCCAAAGATTAATTATCTCAATTTATATCTTGAGGGGGCATCATTGTACCAAAATTTAGCAATCAAGAGTCGGGGCATCCTATCACATCAATATCAACATCAAAATGAGATTATGCTTTGAATAAATGCATCATCACACCTCGCTTCAAAGAGGGGCAAAATGTATACACCTAAAAATGGTCAGAAGATAATTAATTGAATAAGCAATTATTTAATTATTCCTCCTCCCCAATTTAATTGAATTCATCAACAATTTGATTAAATCCCCCTTTTTCATCAACTTATTAATAAATCTAAGGATTTATTTAATAGGTTCATTTCAATGATACCCTTTGATTAATTAATTCAAATTAATTAATTCTTCTCCATCAAAATCATTTCTTTTAATCCTCTAATTAATTAAAACAAATAAAATTCATGAGTTGTTGAAATTAATTAGCCTTTTCTTATTATTTGAATTTTTAAATTCAAATTCTCCTAACTTTTAACCATTCCTAGACCTAACCCATTCTACCTACCCCCATGTTCCCTTTCATTCAACCTCTTCTAGAACCTTTGTGACACTTGTCACTAAGTGTTCCCTTTCATCCAACCTCTCCTAGAAGCCTCTTGACACTTGTCACCATAGAGATGACAGATGTTCCCTTTAGTCCAACCCCTTTGCCAACCTCCTCCAATTTAACCATTGATATCTTCAAATCAATCTTGACTGTTGATTCCTGCCACCTCACCCCTAGCCTTGGGAAATCCTATAAATATACCTCATTTTGGAGTACAAAGGGTCCCAATTCATATCATTTTTGCATTCTAATTGATTCATCTCATTTGCATTCAAGCATTGTTACTATAGGCATCTAGCATCTAGTTTATCATTTCAAGCATTATTATCATGTTCAATCTTAGCTTAATTGCATCTTCATTCTAGTTTATTTTCTAGAATAATCATGAAATCATATAGATTAATCATGCTATCATTGCTAGATCATGCATCTTCATCATTTAAATCCTCCATTTAAGTGTAGTCAAGTCACTGGAATTTTCATAACCAGATCTGAGAGAAAAATTCATACTCGCATTTACTAGGAGGCAATAAATTGATTATCTATGGTTTTATCTTTCATTGATTAATTTTCTAACCATTGCTTGTAATTATTTATTGAGTGTTTTGTGTTGCAGCTGCAACTATAATAGGTTCACACTTCGCAGACATGACCAAAACAACAAAATTCAGAGCTTCACAGTCAAAAATGCTGCAAGGAAGAAGATTGACCTAATTACAACTGATGAAGACATGAGGATGAAGACTGGTGTTGCAAGGAGGAACAATGTTGATCCTAAAGGCAATGGTAAGCTGATAGAAGATGGCCTCATCAGAAACAAGAATATGAGAAAACAAGCTGGAATACCTCTTGTCAGTAGAAGACAAATAAATGTTGTTGCCCACAAAATAAAGGAAGTGTGGGAAAAGAATGGATCAGATGAAAGGATTGCTATGACTGGAAAACTCAAGACAAGTCCCTAGAGAAGTAGAAATGGAGAAGCCAAACTGATAAGATTGTCTCATGTTTGGAAAAATAAATTTGTAAGTCATAAGCCCTCTTTCTCTAATTATTTCTTTTCATGAAAATATTATGGTCATATGGCAAATGAATGTAGAAAAGTGTCTAGAAAGAAGAATGCATTCTATCAAAGATGTAATGTGTTAGACACAATTTACCATTGAGAGGGGGGAGAATAAGTGGTTCTCAAAATTTTCCCTTTAACTATCCTATGTGTATATATTGGTTATCAAATCTAAGTCAATGCAGACTTACTAGTTATAAGGGGAGACTAATCACAAATTCATTCACACTTAAAGGGACATCACATAACACCATATATGAGGAAAACCCAAGATGGGAAAAACCTTAGTGAGATGCTGTTGGAGACTACTGCTCCAATCTAGCCTCACAATGAATCTTTGATTATAATGTTTAGGGCACCAACACAAGAAGAACCAACCCCTAATTTTAGGGCACCAACCTAAGGAGCATCAAACCTTGATTTAGGACACCAAACCAAGGAGCTACAACCCTTGCACCAAGATACAACTCAGTGAATACAAAACATAATCATTTACAAATTAATAACCTTGTTAAAAATGGATTTTGTAACACTTCTGCAAATCTCACTACTGGATCTCTTTTCTAGTTCAATGTCAATTCTCTTCCTCACCCTCTCACTACAGCAACCTTATCCTACTGTAACCTTATCTATTTAGCCTTTTCTCCTTCCCTATCGGTTCTCTCTTTTGGTTATCTCTTATCTCAATGGTTGTGCTGCACTCCACCGGTACTATCTTCTATCAGTTCTTTGCTTTCCTACTTTGCACTCTTATACAACTCTTCATTGTCGGTTTGGTCACCACTGGTTACCTCACTCATAGACTCACTTGCAGATTATCGATTCCTCACTATTGTTGGTTGATACTTTCAACTTGATTCTCTCTCACACTCAGTCTCTCCTCTAATTCTCAATGATCTCTTGACTGATTTTCATTCTTCTGCAACAAAACTCTCTCATTTAGCAGCAACACACTTTCCTTCAACAACAAAAAAAATATCTTTGGCTTGAATAATAATAGTCAAATTTTATTGTCAAGATGTGAGTTTGAACTTGGCGCCTTTAGGGTTTCTTCCATTGATCATGAGGCACATCGAATCCAATTAGATCTGATTCTAGAGATCGATCACCTACAATAAATCAATCAAGCTCCACCAATCTCGTGGCTTCTAATACACATTTGTTAAGTTTAGCAAACATGACCATGTATGTCGACCCACATCTATCAAATGCCATAAATATCTTAGTTGTTTCCTTTAACAAGCAAGCACAAAGATCAGATCATCCTTCCTTGATCAACTCACCAAACCACTCCTTCAATCTGCTTCGATCTACAAGATCAGTCCTTTTTGGATTTTTGTTGTTTCCTTCATCTCAAGCCACAATCCTCTTCTTTTCTTCCTTGAGCCTTATAGTCAACATTTAATGTCGACCAACCACCATCTACCTCCCCGACATGGCACTTTAGGGACCTCTGTGATCTTGTAACTTTAACTCCATGTGGCATCCTTGTGGATCTCCACCTCAATAAAGATCTCTATGTCAGCTAGATTCAGTTACCGACAATCAACACACAACCAATCCTTCTTTTATGTTGGTTCTCTAACCTTGTCGATATCTCATACTTTACTGATGGGAGTGGATCATTGGCATCTGCATCCTGCAATGCACTTATGTGGCTTCCCTATTTGTGTAGCATATCTTCAAATAGGCACATGTGATCCAATTGGGGCATATTCACTACCATTCATCTCTTCACATTTTGACTGCATCTTTGTCTAGTGGGAGTCCTATTATTCTGGATCCACACAACATATCACTGACCTGTACATCCTTCTCCTCCAATTTTGATGTGATTTATGTAATATTCTGCATCTTCATCATAAACAACAACTCAAGCACCTCGCTCATCCTTCTTGTACACTGGTCATATGCTATACCAGTAACCAGCCCATCTCTTCCACACAAGTCAAACATTGACTTGTATACCGGTGACTCCAGTGGTCATTTCTTTGAATGACATTCTCCTCTTTACCTTATTGGTGTACTGCAACACAAGGTGATATCAAAGATATCTCATTCTGTTTGCATCCATGACAGTGCAACAAATACATGTCTTATACTGATATCCTTCCTATACCGGTTGACATCAATGACAACACAATTCCAATAATATCCCCCTTTAATATTGATGTCAACACATGTAGTATCCAGAATACTAAATAATCTCTCTCCCCCTTTGTATGATCCAAATCTTCCCCTTTGTATAATCCATGGATTCTCACACATGTAGTATGCGGTATAATATAGAATCCTTCTCCCCCTTTAACAAAAATGGCAAAGGGAACTATCAAGATCTCTCACCTCCTTGTATTTACCGGTCACTATTAGATATATTTCTTCTCTTTTTCTCTTTACTGGATGCATCTCATCTTTTGATACCAATTGGTACAATTTATCAAGTTACAACTCTTGAGATGGACGACTCAACCATCAACTAACACCAATTGCTCAGAACCAATTGTTTATGCAAACCAGAAACACATGCATATATAAGTCTGAAACTAATTAAAGACCCATATGTCAGTGAAAACAACATACCTACTGGTCAAGCTACATCATCTCCCATTGATATGTAGAAGCCTTTCTGTCCTCAAATTGTTGGTATTGTTGGCATTTGTGCAGAGTCTGTTGACATGATGATATTATGTTGTCATTGATGTTAATATGATGGAGAGTGAACCAACAATATGCTGAAATGTGAACTGGTACAATGTGGTGAACCGATATATGTGCAAAGAAGTGAACATGTATATTGAATCTAAACAATTGGTAAAGTGAATGGGTATAGTGGTATAAACCGGTATATTGAGAAATAGGTGAAGTGGTATGTTTGTCCAAGAGAACCGGTATGATGAAATGTGAACCGACATATGGAATGTTCTCTATGAAGACTTAACATGGTATGACTACTGGTTGGTAGTCTTAGCTTAAGGGTTTCCGGTTGAAGTGTTCCAATCCTGTGTGATTCAACCGATGACATCATGTGATGAGTTAGAGTTGAAATGAAAATTAGATCATGGTGCCATGTCAGTCTTGTACGCGTAAAGGATCTTGCATGAAGGAGATTGATCCTATCTACCTTGGGAATGTGTGAAGTCCCTGTAGATAGTGGAGAACACATGATGGGTTATAGATTCCATGAAGTGGTGGAGAATGAGCGATGAAGAATGTCTTGAGATCTGTTCAAGATTGTTGCATTCAAATGCAAAGTGTTCAATGGCCATGATTGAACCGCCTGAATTGTTTAACCTAAATGTTTAGGGTTTAGGGTTTATGCTACTGACCTATCTATTTCCTATAAGGACGATGTTGTGTTTCATGTTGAGGTTGCTGGAAAATGGTGTGTCTATATCTAAGTGCAGAGATACATGATTCTAGCTAGACCAAATGAGATAAGAGGATTGATTCCTGCATAGTGTGTGTGTAGAAGGAAGGTACTTAAGTAGATCAAAATTAGGCATTGAGTGCTATTATCAGATCATTGTAATACCTATTGATCTTTAACCACTTCAATAGTTGCAAAATCCCTTAACTGGGTAGCTTTAATCAACTTGCTATAAATCCTTTAGCAGGGTGACTCAAACTCATTGAGTTCTTGAAATCCTCTAACAAGGTTTAACCCTTAATTGGGTGATCTCTAACAGGATCGGTTCCTAGCAGAACCTGTTGTAACAATCTCTAACTAGACTAGGCTCCTAACAGAGTGGACTTCTAAAGAGTTCAAAAGCAGCTTGTGGGTATTCATCCCCACTGTGGTTTTTCCCAGTTGGGTTTCCACGTGAAAAAATTGTGTGTCATGTGCAGTATTTTTCATGTGATGATTTAAGTGATTTGTGTCTGAAGGTAAATCATGTTGAGCTAGCTGTTATTTTATTTCTGATGATAGATTACCTATTCATGCATAAAGGTGAAATGGAAGTGTAGTAGTAAGTTGAGTGGAAAGCTAAGTGATTAACCGGTTAATGCTTGTCAGTTGCACTTTGTTTCAGACCGATGTTATTATCTTTTAGACATTTGTAGTGTTTGTAGTAAATCCGGTTCAGGAAAGGTATTTGTCCCTGTACTGATTCACCCCCCTCTCTCAGTACCGGTTTGGTACTTATTGTTCATCATTGAGTTATCAGATATCAAGTGTTGAGGCTAACACTGATACCAATTGTATCTCATTTGATACCAAATGCATGTTCTCATGTGCAGGTAACTTTCCCTCATAGCAAGAAACAGTCCTGGTGATCTGGTTGATTTCAATTGAATAGGCATTTAAATATCTCACCAAACCAGATACCTCCAAAAATGCAAACATACCAATATAGCCATAGACACATGCACACCCTATGTGTCCAGCAAATTTGATAAAAGTCAGAAATCATGGTTGTCAACTCCTCTTGATTCATGCATCTCAAGTCCACATTACCAGTCAAGTCTAGTACTGGGGCTCAAATCAATTCCATATACCGGTTGAGTTGTGCATATACCGGTTGAGTTGTGCATATATGATCTTCATAATGCCATACAATGTCATCATCATGCCAAGAGTTAAACCAGTTAGACCAAAAACATGCATACTTGCATGATCAACAAATGGGCCAATATATGTCATAAGGGTCTTCATCAACACCACCTAAGACATAGACACCTTATTCCATGTTACTAGGGATAATGCAATAATCTTGAACCTCATTGTCTTACATAACTTGCAAGTACCTATTAGAATTCATACCGGTAACCACCTGCTTATACTTGTACCTCATACTGGTCCATCATCACTAACGGAACACCTCCCTATAGCCCCTGACATTATGTGTCACTTTGCATCTGATTCCAATTGTTAATCTCCATTTGTAGACACATGCAGTAGTAATCTAGCTCTAATCTATAGGTGTGTAGCCAAGGCCACCACTACACACACTTATCCTCTCATTTCCATCCTTCATATCGATAGCATCTTGTGCTTCCATATGTCCTCTTCCACTAAGGGGGTGAATGATAAGTTTAGTATACTACTCCCCCTAAGGTTCACCATCTCCTTTAAGCCTTAGGAGATATCACCTGGGCATTGAATGCATAGTGCAGGTCCATGGTCTTCTTCTTCCATACTCGCTTGATCACATCCTTCTTCCCATTTTCAGTCTTGGGAGAAGGTCTTTCTTCTTTTGCTAATGAGTCCTTTCATTTCTAGACTCTGCATCATGACTGGAAGAAGTGCTATAGTATCACACAACATCCTTCTCAACTTCATGATTGGGGAATCTCGTAACATATCGATTTGACCATCTTCTTCTGGTCATGTTGTTGTGACTGGAAACTAGAACCAGCAGAGCTCTTGATCCTATTGGGACATTTCTCCTTTGACTTTTATTAGATTTGCTAGACACATAGGGTGTGCATGTGTCTATGGTTGTACCGATATGTTTGTGTTTTTGGAGGTATCTGGTTTGGTGAGATATTTCAATGCCTATTCAATTGAAATCAACCAGATCACTGGGAGTGTTTCTTGCTAAGAGGGAAAGTTACTTGCACAAGAGAACATGCATTTGGTATCGAATGAGATATAATTGGTATCAGTGTTAGCCTCAACACTTGATATCAACAATTCAAGGAAAGAAAGGCTTCTACATATCAAGGGGAGATGATGCAGCTTGACCGACAGGTATGTTGTTTTCACTAACACATGGGTCTTTAATTGGTTTCAAACTTATATATGCAAGTTATGTTGAGCATAGATGCTATACCAACTTCCATATGACTGCAAGTCCTTCTTCCTACAAGCATGACTTCTATGACCAATTCCATTGTAGTTGTAACAAACATTCTTTGCATAGCCAGGAGAGAGGATATGCATGTATCTACTCCTTGATACATTTTTCTCATTTGCATGATATTTATGAGATCCTAGATTTTTCTTTCTATATCCCTTTTTACATTATTCTACCCTATGGTCATGACCATTACATGCAAAGAAATAACTAGTAAAGGATGGAATATGACTTACAAATTTATTCTGCCATGATGGGGAGATCTTACTAGTCAAGCATCTCCATTTCTCCTTCTTTGAGGATGGATCCTTGGTTGTCCATTCTTTTAATTTCCTCCATATGGTTCCTTCATCTTCCACACTTGTCCTGACATGTGGGTGGTAGCATTTCCTTGTCTTCTACTGGTGGGAGGTCTTCTAGGATGTCTTTTTGTATTCTTTCTTTTGGTGAAGCTATCTTCTCCCATTTTCCCTTTTCCTTTGGGATCTTCATTGTTCCTCCTTCTTGCAGCACCGATCTTCATTCTTGTTTGCAATTCTTCATCATTTATGGTTAGATCAACCTTGTTTTGGGGAGTATTCTAGATAGTGAAGGTTTGTCCCTTGTTCTCTCCATTTGAGGAGATAAACAAAATTTCATTGTGGGGGAGATTCTTACTGGTGGAGCATTCACAAGCACCACTTCCTAATCCTCTAGTATCCTTGGAATGCTTTTTCTTCTTCAACATCTTGTCCAAGGTATCACTGCTACCATCAAACCAGATTCTCACCTTGAGCTCATCCTCACATTTCTCAGGGTCATTTTGGAGAATCTCCATTTCTCTAGCCAACTATTGATATTATTTATCTTTTACTTCTAGCTTAGAGGCTATATCACTACACCTGCATTCCTTGGTGTCTTCTTGATGATACTTCAGCTCTGAGATACTTTTCTCAGACTCTTCAAGGCATTTGATCAACCAGTTCTACTCCACAATAGCAACATTCTTGAAAAGCTTGTGTTTATTTCTTACCCTTCTGAGTTCTTCAAGTGCATTTATAAGCTCTCCTTCAAGATCAACTTTCTATTTTCTCTTCTTCTTCACTTTCACTATCACTGCCAAACACATCTTGCAAGTAGGAGTGGTTTGCATGATCATTCTCAGATGTGTGCCTCTCATCTTCCGATTCTTGAGCCATGAAGAGGTGGGTTCCTTCTTCATCATTATTGCGACTGCTAATAGATCTGCCTTCATCATTAGCAGATACATGAAATATATTTCTCATTCTATCATCACAAGTTGGTTTTGCAGTAGTGGGCTGATTTCCATAGAGCTTCTTAAATCTCTCCCATAGGATTTTTGTTGATCTGCATTTGTCCACCTACGAGGAGACAACACTAGAGAGCGCACTGAGTATAACCTTCATTGCTGCTTCATTGCACTAGTTTCTTCTTTCTACATCTAAATCAGTGGGAGGACAAAATTTAATAGGGCAATCATTTACAACAGAGATTTAAAGATCATACCCTAGAGAGGATAAGTGAACTTCCATTCTACAACTCCAAATGGAATAGTTAGACCCATTAAACACCAGAGTTGGGATTGACACTAAACAAACCATTATGTCCTTAAGCCAAAATCTACCCAAGCTAAAGAAAGCTCACAAGATTGGGAACCTAGGCTCTGATACCAATTGTTAGACACAATGTACCACTGAGAGGGGAGTGAATAAGTGGTTCTCAAACTTTTCTCTTTAACTATACTATGTGTGTATACCAGTTATCTGTTGGCATCTAATGAAGTAGCGACAATGTATGCTGTCATTAATGTCAATAAGTGCTCAAGCAGGAATTGATATGCACCAGTATGAAGATTGGAAGTGGTTATGGTCAATTGGGATGGAGTGGACTGGTGTCACAACTCACTAAGTGTGACTACCAGTTGGTAGTCTCTACTCAGCTCTAGGGTTACCGGTATGGCCTATGTGGAGCAACCAATGGCGTTTTGTGAATAATAAGGATAAGGATCGGGATGCCACGTCAGTTGTGTGCATGTGAAGAATTTTATTCAGGATCTTACGGTGAAGATATAATGCATTAAATACCTATCTTGGGAATGCATGATGTTCTAAGTGGTGTATGAAGAGCACATGATGGGTTACCATTTTCCAAATGTGGTAAAGATTGGACGATGCAAAATGTCTTGAGATCCGTCTTAGATCAATTTATTCTATGCAATAGATTTAATGGTTAGGATTGGACCGCTTGTATTTGTAAACCTAAAATGTTTAAGGTTTAGCATTTATGCTACCAACCTAATTGTTGTCTATAAGGTTGATGATGTTTATTATTGATTGTTTTGACAAATATTTTGTTTGTGTCCAAATGTTGAGATACTTACCAAACAAGAGTGTGGAAATCTGCAAAGTATGATTGCAGAGGAGAGGAGTTGAAAAGGATCCACCTTAGCAAGTAGTGTTGTTATCAGATTAAAGCTTTACCTATTGAATTCTAACCATTTCAATAGAAGGAAAATCCCTTGACCGAGTAGTTTTAATAGGCTTGTTGCAAATCCTCTAACTAGGTGACTCAAGTTCATTGAGCTCTTTCAATCCTCTAGCAAGGTAACCTTTAATAGGGTTTATAGCCATCCCTTAACTGGGTGATCCCTAACAGGATTGGTTCCTAACAGAACCTTATTGTAAAGTCTTTAACTAGACTAGGCTCCTAACAAAGCGAACTTCAAAAGAGTTCAAAACAAGCTTGTGGGTATTCATTTCCACCATGGTTTTTCCCATTTGGGTTTCCATGTGTAAAATCTGTGTGTTATGAGTTGTGAGTTTTCATGTGATGATTGAGTTGTTTTTTATTAAATTTGAATATGCATGCACTGTTAAATGGTTGTGGTATTTTAGATACAACTCATGCATGATTATATCGGTAAAGTAGTCATCAATATTTGAGATCTATGGAATTTTGCCTCAAGTATATGTGCTTAATCGGTATAGCCATGGTTATGCTCAGTGGTGAAGACAACCAATTAGCCATGTTTTAATATGATAAATTTTTATGAAGTTTTTGTGTGTATTGATTTGCCCCCCCCTCTCAGTACTGGTTAGGACCTTAATTGTTCATCATTATTCATTAATTGGTATCAAAGCTACTCCAGGTCCTCGGTGATATAAGTCTAACCGCTTGAGGCAAAAGATCCTGCTTTAATGATGAAGAGGGAAGGTCCTAAGTTCAATAGGGATAACTTAAAAAAATGGAAGGACCTGAATGAAGATTTATATCAAGAGTTTGGGTGCTCAACACTGGAGCTATGTTGAGAATACCTATGTAATCCCCACTGGCACTCTAACTGATGATTAGAAAATAGAGATTCAAGAAAATGGGCAAGTCATGGAAGCCCTCATTAGTATTTTGTCCAATATTGATTTCACTGATGTACAAGATAAGGACAATCCTAAGGATGTATGAGACATAATGGAAACCATTTATGGCGATGATGAGCATGTCAAGCAGGCTAAGGAAGAAAGCCTTAGAGGAAAATTTGAAGACATGAGGATGGTTGAAGGTGAGACCATTCAATAATATGGCATAAGGATCAAGATTGTGGTTGGAGATATCAAGAGCACTGGTGGAACAATTGATGATGCCACCATTGTCAGTAAAGATTTGAGATCATTGTTACCGGTCTATGCAATTAGGGTTGCCACTATATAGGAGTTAAGGTCTATCAACAAGACAAAGGTATCTCTAGATTCTATCATTGCGAAGTTGATTGCATATGAATTTAATAGCTATGATGGTAGTGTTCAGAAGACAAAGTCAACCTTTAGAGCATTTGTTTCCTCCACACCAACCAGAAAAGGAAAAGAGGTCAGCTCTAGTTATGAATCTAGGCCAGGCAGGGATATGGATGATGAGGAGATTCTGATGAAGTTTGAAGCTTTTTTTGCCAAGAGACTTCCAAAAGGCACCAAAAAATATAGAGGTAAGCTTCCTCTAAAATGTTTTTCCTACAATAAGATAGGACATGTAGTTGTTAACTGCCCTAACAATGACAATAAAGATAAACCGAAAAGGTTTAGAAAGTATAAAGGAGGATGTAGGAGAAATTATCTTGTTGCAGTGGATGAAGGTGTTACCGATGAAGAATCAAAGGATGAAGAGAATGAGGACATAGTGCTTGTAGCTGTAAAGGAAGAGGTGTCTGATTAGAAAGCCCTTGTCTCTCACATTAACAACTCTAAAGAGTGGATCATTGATAGCGAGTGTTCTCACCACATGACCGGTGACCGAAAAAAGTTTCTCTCTGGATGAATATGATGGAGGTGTTGTCTAGTTTGGCAACGATGCACCTTGCATGGTGAAAGAAAAATGATCCATCTCATTGAATGGAAAGAGAAGTGTGGATGATGTCTATTGGGTGGAAGGCCTTAAGCACAACCTTTTGAGTGTTGCTCAACTGAATGACAAAGGACTCATTCTGAAGTTCAAAGGTGGAGTTTACAGAATAGTTGGAAAAAGTGGTGAATTTATTGCCACCGATAAGCAGACTAGAGGAAACCTATTTTAGTTGAATACCAAGATTAGTCAGTGCCTGATGGCAAAGTTTGATGAGAGTTGGATATGGCATAGGAGACTTTTTCATATGAACTTTGATAATATTGTAAAGGATAGTAAGATCAAGATAGTAAGAGCATTGTGTTTGCTGAACAAACCAGAGAATGCTTTATGCAGAGAATGTCAACTTGGGAAGATGTCTTCCTCAATATTCAAAGGTAAGTCTTTTTCAGTAGAGAACTTACTTGATCTAGTACACACCGATCTATGTGGTTTGACGAAAACTAGAAGCATTCAGGGAGATCGGTATTTCATGATTCTTACTAATGATTGTTCAAGAATGATGTGGGTCACATTCTTGAAAGACAAGTCTAAGGCATTTGGAAAGTTCAAATCCTTCAAAGAATTGGTGGAGAAGGAGTGCGATAGAAGAATAAAATGCCCAAGAACTGATTAGGGAGGTGAATTCACTTCTGATGAATTCAATAAGTACTGTGAAGAGAATGGCATAAAGAGGGAGTTGTCTGCCTCAAGGACACCACAACAGAATGACGTAACAAAGAGGAACATCAGGACTATAGTGGAAACAACCATAACTATGTTGATCCAAGGAAAGGTAGCTCACACCTTTTGGAGAGAAGCAATAAGCATTGTAGTCTATACTATGAACCGGGTACTCATTAAGAAAGGTAAAGACAAAACCCTTTATGAGTATTGGAATGGAAGAACTCCTAATGTGAGCTATTTTAAAGTGTTTGACAATAAGTACTATACCTAGAGAGGTGAGCATATGAGCAAGTTTGATGATAAATGTGATGAAGGAATATTTTTGGGATATTCCACTAAAATAAAAGCTCTCAAATTCTAGAACAACAAGACTTAGAAAATTATTGAGAGCATCAATGTCAGGGTTGATGAATCCCCTGAGGATCCTGAGGAAACCTGGAGCAAGCAAGTAGAAGATGAACTAGGTGTAGCCTTCTCAAAACTGGTTAAGAAGAAAACAAGTTGCAAACACCAAAAAGACCTCAGTGTTCCTATACTGGTAGAAGCTACAGTAGGTGAAGAAGAAGAGGAAAAGGGAGCAGAACTAGCTAGGGTTATTCCTAGGTATGTGAAACTACATCATGATCCAAAGAAAATCATAGGAGATAAAGATGCAGGGATAATCACAAGGAGAAAGGTGAAAGAAAAATCTTGCACGATTTCAGAATTTGAGCTTAAGACCACTAGAGAGGCACATATTGATGAAGACTGGATAAGGGCAATGGAAGAGGAGTTTGACCGGATAGAAAAGAATGCAACATGGTCCTTGGTACCCAATGCGAAACATAAGAATGTGATAGGTACCAAATGGGTCTTCGGGAATAAACTGAATGAAGAAGGCACAGTGGTAAGGAACAAGGCAAGACTTTTATGCAAGGTATATGCTCAAGAAGAGGGAGAAGACTATGGAGAAACCTTTTCCCCAGTGGCTAGACTGGAAGATGTTTGAATAATACTTGCATTTGTAGCATTCAAGGGATTCAAGGTATACCAGATGGATGTGAAGTCTGCATTCTTGAATGGAATCCTAGAAGAAGAAGTGTATATTGAGCAACCAGATGGGTTTTCTTTATCAGGAGATAGTAACATGGTGCTTAGATTAAACAAGGCCATGTATGGATTGAAGAAAGCACTAAGGGCATGGTATGAATGGTTACACTCTCATCTTGTGAAGATAGGATTTTAGATAACAAGTGAGGATAACAACATCTACCTGAGTCTAAAGGTGATCAGATTCTCATCTGTGAAATATTTGTAGATGACATAATCTTTGGAAGAGATGATGAAATGAGCCATGCATTCATAGATAAAATGAAGAAAGAGTTTGAGAAGTCTCTGATTGGAGAGATAAAGTTCTTCATTGGTCTACAGATTCAGCAAATGAAGGAGGGTATCTATATTACCTAGTCCAAGTATATCAAAGAGGTATTAAAGATCTTTGGCATCAAGGAGAGCAAACCGGTTGGAACACCGATGGTGACCGGCTACAAACTAACAAAGCAGGATGATACAACATTGGTGGATGAGAAGGAGTACCAGTCAATGATCAGTAAGTTGCACTATATGGTGTACAACAGACCAGATATTTCTCATGCAGTGGGCATAGTAGCCCATTTTCAGAAGAGTCCAAGAGAATCCCACTTGGTAGCGATAAAGAGGATTCTTAGATACCTGAAAGGGATAGTTGATTATGGATTGTGGTATCCATACAATGACAACTTTGGTCTCAAAGTTTTTACTCATGCAGATTAGGCAGGTAATGTGGATGACTGAAAGAACACAACCGGTGGAGCGTTCTTCCTTGGTGGAAGACTAGTCTCATTTCCCAGTCTATAGTTAAAGCAGAGTATGTGGCAACATTTATGAACTGCACTCAGGCAATCTAGATGAAGCATGTATTGAATGGCTTCAAAGTGCCTATATCTGAACCAATGAGTATTTTCTATGATAATACTAGTGCAATCAATATTTCCAAAAATCCGGTATTCCATGCTAGGACTAAGCACATTGAGCTCAAGTATCATTTCTTGAGAGAAAACATTCAAAATAAAGAGTTTGTATTAGAACATGTTTCCAGTAAGGAGCAGCTAGCAAACATATTCACTAAGCCCTTACCGAAGACTATATTTACCTATTTGAGAGGTGAATTAGGGGTTCTGCCCCTTCATGAAGTAAACTAAAGTTGTGTGCTCCACATTAGTCAAGTACTACCATGTTAGATCTTACAGGATTGATGTGTTGAAGTATGCTACTCCATAGGGGGAGAAACACAGTGGAGATTGGAAGCTTGTGCCTCCACTTTGGCATTGTTGTCAAAGGGGGAGAAGACATATTGTTTGGAGAGAAGATATCTGATGATGAAGACATATGGCAGAGTGCACACTAACTAGTCTAGATGGTGGTGGTTGTGATCTTTGAACCAAAATATGTCAACCGGTATATGTTATTGAGCATGGTACAGATACTGAGAAATGATACACTAAGTATTTCCATCAATGCCAAAGGGGGAGATTGTTGGCATCTGATGAAGCGGTAATAATGTATGTTGTCATATATGTCAATAAATGCTCAAGCAGGAACTAGTATGCACTAGTATGAAGATTGGAAGCAATTATGGTCAACTGGGATGGAGTGGACTAGTGTTAGTGTTCAGTAAGTGTGACTACCAATTAGTAGTCTCTATTCAACTCTAGGGTTATCGGTATGGCCTGTGCGGTACAACCGATGGTGTTTTGTGAACAATAAGGGTATAGATCAGGATGCCAAATTAGCTATGTGCACATGAATAATTTCCTTCAAGATCTTGCGGTGAAGATCAAATGCATTAAATGCCTCTCTCAGGAATGTGCGATGTTCTGAGTGGTGTATGAAGAGTGCGTGATGCATTACTATTTTCTAGATGTGGTGAAGATTGAATGATATAGAATGTCTTGATATTTCTCTTAGATCATTTTATTCTATGCAATGGATTTAATGGTCAGGATTGGACCGCTTGTATTTGTAAACCTAAAATGTTTAGGGTTTAGGGTTTATGCTACCGACCTGATTGTTGTCTATAAGGTTGATGTTGTTTATTATTGATTGTGTTGGCAAATGTTGTGTTTGTGTCCACATGTTGAGATACTTGCCAAACTAGAGTGTGGAAATCTGTAGAGTATGATTGCAGAGGAGACGAGGTGAAAAGGATCTGCCTTAGCAAGTAGTGTTGTTATCATATCAAAGCTTTACCTATTGACTTCTAATAATTTCAATAGAAGGAAAATCCCTTGACTGGGTAGCTTTAACAGGCTTGTGGCAAATCCTCTAACCAGATGACTCAAGTTCATTGATTTATTTAAATCCTCTAGCAAGGTAAGCTTTAATAGGGTTTCAACCTTTAACAGGGTTTATAGCCATCCCTTAACTGGGTGATCCCTAATAGGATCGGTTCCTAACAAAACCTCATTGTAAAGTATTTAACTGGACTAGGCTCCTAACAAAGCAGACTTCAAAAGAGTTCAAAACAAGCTTGTGGGTATTCATCCCCATCATGGTTTTTCCCATTTAGGTTTCCATGTGAAAATTCTATGTGTTATGAGTTGTGAGTTTTCATGTGATGATTGAGCAGTTTTTGATTAAAGTTGAATATGCATGCAGTGTTAAATGGTTGTGATATTGTAGTACAACTCATGCATGCTTATATTGGTAAACTAGTCATCGTGATTTGAGATATGTGGAATGTTGCCTGAAGTATATGTGTTTAACGGGTATAGCCATGGTTATGCTTAGTGGTGAAGACAACCAATCAGCCATGTTTTAATATAATAAAGTTTCATGAATTTTTTGTGTGTACTGATTCACCCCCCCTCTCAGTACTAGTCAAGACCTTAGTTGTTCATCATTATTCATCATTATCAAATCTAACTCAATGCAGACTTACTGGTTAGAAGGGGAGACTAATAACAAATGTATTCACACATAAAGGGATATCACATAACATCAGAATATATGAGGAAAACCCAACATGGGAAAAACCTTGGTGATCAATGCTACTAGAGACTACTGCTCCAATCCATCTTCACAATGAATCTCTTATTACAATGTTTAGGGCACCAACCCAAGGAACAACGACCCCTGATTTAGGGCACCAACCCAAGGAGCTACAACCCCTACACCAAGCTACAAATTAGTGAATACAAAACACAATCATTTACAAATTAATAACCTTCTTACAAATGGATTTTGTAACACTTCTACAAATCTCACTACTTGATCTCTTGTCCAGTTCATTATCGGTTCTCTTCCTCACCCTTACTACTACAACCTTATCTCTTGTTGCAACTTTATCTATTCAGTCTTTTCTCCTTCTATATCAGTTCTCTCTCTATCTGTTCTCTCTACTGGTTATCTCTTCTCTCAACATATATGCTTCTCTCCATCGGTACTATCTTATGTCAGTTCTTTGCTTGCCTACTCTACACACTTCTGCAACTCTTCATTGTCGCTTTGGGCACCACTGGTTACCTCACTCATAGACTCACTTGCAAACTACTAGTTCCTCACTATTTCCGATTGATCCTTTCAACCTGATTATCTCTCACACTTAGTCTCTCCTCTAATTCTCGATGAGCACTTGACTGATTTTATTTCTTCTATAGCAACACTCTCTCATTCAGCAACACCACACTTTCCTTCAGCAACACAAATAATATCTTTGGCTTGCATACTATTAGATAGATTTTCCCACCAAGATGTGCATTTTAACTTGGCACCTTTAGGGTTTCATCCACTGATCATGAGGCACATTGAATCCAATCAGATCTCATTCTAGAGATCGATCACCTACAATAAATCAATCAAGCTCCACCAATCTCGTGGCTTCCAATATACGTTTGCTAAGTTTAGCAAACATGACTCTCTATGTCGACCTGCATCTGTCAAATGCCATAAATATCTCAATTGTTTCCTTTGACAAGTGAGCACAAAGATCAGATGTCCTTCCTTGATCAACTCACCAAACCACTCCTTCAATCTACTTTGATCTGGAAGATCAGTCCTTTTTAAATTTCTATTGTTTCCTTCATCTCGAGCCACAATCCTCTGCTTTTCTTCCTCAAGCTTGCAGTCAACATTTAGTGTCGACCAATCACCAGTTACCTCCCCGACATGGCACTTTACTAACCTCTGCGAGCTTGCCACTTCAACTCCATGTGGCATCCTTGTCGATCTCCACCTCAACAAAGATTTGTGTGTCGGCTATACTTGGTTACCAACAATCAACACACAACCGATCTTTCTTTTCTACCAGTTCTCTAACATTGTCGATATCTCACACTTTACTAGTTAGCCATCATGTCTGCACTTTGCTGATCTTCTAGTGGAATACCTTAACCGGTCACTAGACATGCCTATCCATAGCATACTCATTCTCATTAGGTAGGAGCACATCACTTAGCCAATTAACTTCCTTACTGGTTCTCATGCTCACCGGTAGCCATCCTGATGACACCATGTCATCAACCTTCAACCAGTTCTATCTAAGGCATCTACATACCAATTTCACTCTCTCTATGCAGTTGATGTTATGTATTTCACCATCATCAGTTTGAACATCATCTCAACCAATTTTTCAAGGTGAAAAACTCATTACTTCTCTACTCTTCCTTTTATGTCCCAGTGGCTTATCATGCCTTCTATGTCGATATAGTTCATATCCCTCATTTCATGCACTTGAGTCATCCCTTAGATTCACCAGTAGATCCAGTGTGAGCCTTCAATCACCTACCTTCTACTTTTGTCTTATCTCATGGAACTATGATGCACACTATGCATAATAGGAGATAAGATCCACTTACCAATGGGAGTGGATCCTTGTCATCTGCATCCTGCAATGCACTCATGTGGCTTCCCTATTTGTGCAACGTATCTTCAAACAGGCACATGTGATCCAGTTGGGGCATACTCATTGTTAGTCATCTCTTCACATGGTGACCACATCTCTATCCGGTGGGAGTCCTTTGTCGTGCCCAAACTTTTGGGCAAAAAATAGAACAACAAATTTTTTTTTAAACACCTAAACTCTCAAAATAGTCTACACTATAAAAAACAATTGAATTTTGTCTTAACTAAGATGTAAGTGGAAATGTTTACTAACATTGGGTTAGCTAACTCACTCAAAAGGGTGACACTAAAATGAGGGCTAATTATTCCCTAAGAGGGTCCTCACAATCTTATTAGTTAATTTAATCAGCCTAATTAATTTGCCACTAATTAAAGTCGAGGGATATCTTGATATCTCAAATGCATTTAAATTATGCTGGGCTAATTGAATGATAATGAGGATATCTTAAATTAAAAATTTAATTAATCGAGCACAGGCAAATTTCATTATTTAAATCTAACCGATAAGGGTTCAAATTCAATAATGTCATTTGCCAAATAAATCTAATTTTATACTATAGTCAATTTTAATTTCCCCTAAACCTTCAAATTTGACGATTTAAATAATCTGGCCAACATTGGCCTCATAGGTTAAAAATTCATTTAAATTAATTAATAATTCTTGTTTACAAATTTTCCCCAAATTAATTTCCACTTGACGTCCATATTTAATTAAATACAAAAATTATCTAAGAAATATCCTTATTAAAATTCCTTGATAAAATTACATCAATAATGTGATAAGATAACTATATAAAATTTACTAAAATAAATCTAAATAGGCTTTCAACTTAACCTCAAATATGTATAAATAATTGTATATATACCTATATTGAAAAATATAGCATATATATAAATTATATACATATGAACAATTTGGGTGGACAATTCTATAATTAAACCTATTTATGCATGTACATTTCTTTTAATAAAAAGAATCAACTATGCCCATTAAATATTAAAATGCAACTTATAAATTAACCCTAAATTTCAAGTTGTAATTTAAAAACTTAATTCAAATACCCTCCCATTATTTTTACATGCAAACCCTAACCCGAATATGGGCTAGGGTTGCATTTTTATTATTCTTGGTTATTTAAATGCTAACCCTAACCCGAAATTGGGTTAGGGATGCATTTTTTTACATCAAATATTCTTCCCTTTCCTTCCTTAATTTGTTTCTTTTTTTTTTCCCTAACCCGAAATGGGTTAGGGTTTATTATTTTTTTATGTTATTTCGAGTGTGTGTGTGTGTATGCTATTTTTTCTAAAGGGCCGAAATAGAACAAGGCAGCGACCGAAATCGGGCAAGGCAGCGGCCGAATGGAAAGGCGGAGGATGAGATGAAATCGGGTTCCACAGTGAGGACTCCTCTGGATGCCACTGTGCGTACACACAATGGCAGGCAGTGCCATCCACTATGTGCACACACAGTGGTGGGCGGTGTCGTCCACTATGTGCACACACAGTGGCGGGCGGTGCCATCCACTATGTGCACACATAGTGGTGGGCGGTGCCGTCCACTATGTGCACACATAGTGGCGGGCGGTGCCATCCACTGTGTGTAAGCACAGTGGTAGCCCGGGCCCTCCACTATGTCTACACACAGTGGCGGCACCTCCCGCACCATCCACTGTGTGTAAACACAGTGGTCCGACCCGTGTGTCATCCACTGTGTTAACACACAGTGGTTCGGCCTTGAGGAAGGTACTCCCACCCCTCTTTCTTTTTGCTCATTATATATATATAACAAATTTAAACATATTTTAAGGTTTATATTTAAGTGCATTTCTAAATATATATATATATATATATCTTAGGGTTAGAGTCTCTTTTCCTAAAAAGAAATCTAGACATCATCATGCAGGAATGTTAAAAATGTAAAAATGTGTAGGCAACCCATAGCTATATGTGTGTGTGTGTGTGTGTGTGTGTGTGTGTGTGTGTGTGTGTGTGTGTGTGTGTGTGTGTGTGTGTGTGTGTGTATATGTATATATATATGCATATCAATCTCTTAGGGTTAGAGTCTCTTTTCCTAAAAAGAAATCTAGACATCATCATGCAGGAATGTTAAAAATGTAAAAATGTACAGGTAGCCCATAGCTAGATGTAGTTTGTTAAATATATTAACTTATACCCTCATTGTTTAAGACTAAATCTGCATATATTTTTCCCCCTTTTTTTTTCTTTTTTTCAAACAACAATACATTTTATGACAATGAAGGATAGTAGCAAGCTAAAAAAAAAACTTTAAATAGTTTAATTATTATTGATTCTGTTTATAGATTAATTTTCAGGAATGTATAAACAGGAATAAGAATGATAGTAATAAATATGACTATAGGAGCATTTTTTTTTAACTTCACTTGGATATCTATAGGGAAAGTAAAATTTACATGGTTAGGGTTTATTATTTTTTTATGTTATTTCGAGTGTGTGTGTGTGTATGTTGTGTTTTCTAAAGGGCCGAAATAGGGCAAGGCAGCGACCGAAATTGGGCAAGGCAGTGGCCGAATGGAAGGGCGGAGGATGAGATGAAATCGGGTACTATGCGTACACACAATGGCAGGCAGTGCCATCCACTATGTGCACACATAGTGGCGGGCGGTGCCATCCACTATGTGCACACACAGTGGCGGGCGGTGCCGTCCACTATGTGCACACACAACGGCGGGCGGTGCCATCCACTATGTGTAAGCACAGTGGTAGCTCGGGCCCTCCACTATGTCTACACACAGTGGTGGCACCTCCCGTGCCATCCACTGTGTGTAAACACAGTGGTCCGACCTGTGTGTCATCCACTATGTTAACACACAGTGGTTCGGCCTTGAGGAAGGTACCCCCACCCCTCTTTCTTTTTGCTCATTATATATATATAACAAATTTAAACATATTTTAAGGTTTATATTTAAGTGCATTTCTATATATATATATATATATATATATCTTAGGGTTAGAGTCTCTTTTCCTAAAAAGAAATCTAGACATCATCATGCAGGAATGTTAAAAATGTAAAAATATGTAGGCAACCCATAGCTATATGTGTGTGTGTGTGTGTGTGTGTGTGTGTGTGTGTGTGTGTATGCATATCAATCTCTTAGGGTTAGAGTCTCTTTTCCTAAAAAGAAATCTAGACATCATGATGCAGGAATGTTAAAAATGTATAGGTAGCCCATAGCTAGATGTAGTTTGTTAAATATATTAACTTATACCCTCATTGTTTAAGACTAAATCTGCATATATTTTTCCCCCTTTTTTTTTTCTTTTTTTCAAACAACAATACATTTTATGACAATGAAGGATAGTAGCAAGCTAAAAAAAAAACTTTAAATAGTTTAATTATTATTGATTCTGTTTATAGATTAATTTTCAGCAATGTATAAACAGGAATAAGAATGATAGTAATAAATATGACTATAGGAGCATTTTTTTTTTAACTTCACTTAGATATCTATAGGGAAAGTAAAATTTACATGGTTCTACTTTAGCTTTCTTCTTTTTTTGTTCTAAGTAAAATAAAATGATAGTAGTAAATACATTTGTAGAAGCATATAAATAGCACACAAAATACTAATAACATTAACATAACATTTTCTGCACTTCCCTTCATTTTTTTATATAATTTGCAGAAATAAATAAATAACAGATTTCAGTTTAAGGCAGATTTAAATAAGAATAACAACAACATAATATATTATAGAATTTAAATAAAAATGCTTTTCTTATATGAATGTATGAACTCAAGTTGTCAATCTTTACAAATGGGTAAAATATCCAATTAGTCTCTCATTCCTAATGAATGAGGACTTAACTAAATAACACATTTCTTTCTTTAAAATAATTACAATAAATACATTCTTATTTCTTTCTTTCTGCAACTAAGTAAAATCTGCAACTCCTAGCTTTCCTTTCCAAGTAACCTGCACTCAAAATTTTAAGGCTATGACCATGGGGTGCTCACCTCCCAGCCTAGGCTTACTATAAGCCACCTCCAAGCTTGGAGAACCAAGTCCTAGATGGGTTACACTCAAGCAAACACAAACAAGCAAGGGGAAAAACACAACAAACACATTCCCATTCCCAAGCTGAAACTTCATCACATAATGTGATATTTTACTAGGGTGGAAGTGGACCAAGTACCTTTGAGGAGATCTGCTAGATAGTAACTCATAGCCAACTCATGGCATCCAAGAACACAACAAAACTCATCTTAACCCCCATATCCTTATGACCTCCAAAGGCATACATGCCATATATTCTCCCCTTATGACCCCCGAATGCATTAACAGAACTATGCAGCAAGGGTCACATAAACAAACCCTTGAGATCACTCTCATGGTGAGAGCCTCTCACTCTAAGGCTATCAAACTCCTTCCACCCCCAAGACCATTTTTCCCTCCCAAGGGTAAGATGGCCTTGGATACTCCCAAAGCATAGTAAAATGCATGACAAAAGTAAAGGAAGAAACCACATAAAAACTTTCACAAATACATTACAAAGAAAAATTACAATATTTTCATTCAAGCATTCTACAAACAGATTTTAACATATAAGCAAGATAATGTACCTACCTTGAATATGCCAAGGGTATCCTAGGGAAATCTTGGAGAAGAGCAGCCCAATCCACAAAATTTTTTTGTAATACTTAGCCAAAATCCCTATTCCAAACTGGTTTTTTTTCAAATTTTGCAAGATCTCCAAAAATGGAGAGTTGGTGATTAGCTCACTAAGCCTCAATCTCTAGCCTAAGAAGGCTTCTCTCACTCCTTCCATCCTCTTGGATAGAGTGAGGGACTCCTATTGGTTGGTCTTTCCTAGGTCTTACACACTCCCTAACCAAGGCACCTCAAGAAGAGGAATGAAATGTGGAAGAGGAATGACACAAACCAAGAAGGTTCTCTAACGAAGGATGGCACTCCTATAGATGAAATTCGTCCATCTTGGGAAAACCACTCTTTTGGGTGGTTAAACAAGCCCTAGGGGAAGGACACGTGGCCAAATTTGGCCTTCACCCATAGGTACCCCATGAGGCCTAATAAAAATGCTCTAAAACTGACTCTAGGAGTCGATTTAACCCTTAGAAAGTCCACCTAAAGTTAACCTACGGGTCAACTCTGAGTTGACCCTCCTTATGGCTCACTATCCTAGATTTCTTGGAACCTTCAAGGATAATTTGAAAATGTATCAATGAAACAAAAAGTAAATCTCTCAAAAAGGTGACATGACAATTGCCAACATAACATACAACATAGTTGTCAAGTGACACTACAAAATAATTCCACATCACAAATACACACATGGCGATTATCCCTTGAATGATTTAAACAATTAAATAAATAAAATTTACACTCATGCAAACATTTTACATTTACGAATAAAATACGATACATACGGGGTGTTGTCTCTCCAAATAGACAACCCCTGGTTTTACGAACGTACATAGGCCTAGGCTTGATTCTCCATATTATTTCCATGGTCACATGGATAATTTCCTGCGCATCTCAATTTAAACATTAGTACTTTCCAATAGCCTCATATAATATTAAACACATAATTAAGAATACAATTCAATCATTCTGCATAGAATTGACATTATACAATACAATTTACCACATATCAAGGCAATTCACATAAACAATTCATCATAATCCTCATAATTTAATCCATTCATAAGATATGCAAACATATTTCTAGCATCATAATAAATTCCTGCAAATCAAATAATGACATACATTATCTCAGTGTTACCCTATTTTAGGATCATATAAAATTCTATATCCACAAAGTATAGGAATGAAGCATCAATATATCAATGTTACCAAATTCGTGGGATCATATAAAGTTCTATATCCATTATGCATAAAAATAAAGCATCCATAATAGTTACAACATGAAAATCACTGAAAAGCTAGGATGGGTTAGGGTAGGGCCTCACATTTTTTTTGTTCTGCATCCACACAACATACTGGTGACTTGTACATCCTTCTCCTCCAATGTTGATGTGATTTAGGTAATATTCTGCTTCTTCATCACAAACAACAACTCAAGCACCTCACTCATCCTTCTTGTACACTAGTCATATGCTTTTTGGTTTACAACCACTCCCTTGGTTGATTTATCTTCTCCATGTCAACACATCACTTACCAGTTGACATACTCTCCTTACCGGTGACAGACTATTTTAGTAACCTTCCCATCTCTTCCACGCAAGTCAAACACTGACCTCTATACTAGTGACTCCAATGGTCATACCTCTGAATGGAATTTTCTTCTTTACCTTACCAGAGTACTACAACACAAGGTGATATCAAAGATATCTCATTCTGTATGCATCCATGATAGTGCAACACATACATCTCTTATACCAATATCTTGCCTATATTGGTTGACATCAATGACAACACAATGCACACATAATGCATACGGCCATTGTATATCAAATTGTAGAAAGATGCATAGATTTACTCCTATGCATAATAGGAAGAGTCCATTTTCTGCTTCAAGAAATGTAAATTATGTATGTTATAAGTGCAATGGATTTGGCCATAGAAATCATGAATGTAGGAAGAAGTTTTAGTCATATGGCAATCGGTGTAACAATTATGCTCAATGTGGAAGTGGTTATAGAGCATATGAGAGTCAAAGACCGACATGGAACAAAAGAAGAAGTGTTCCTGCAAATCAAGAGATCTATTGTGGTAGCTGGCTACAACAACATGATCAGGAGAAGAAGATCAAACCGGTTTGAGGGAAGGTCCTCCAATCATTTGTCTAGCATAAACATAGTCTGCTACTACAACAATTCTTTTGGGCCAAGGACCAATCAACAAAAGGAAGTCAACACTAGTCCCATGACTACAAATGAGAAAAGGGAGATCAAGAAGGTATGGAGGAAGAAACAAGAGAGTAGAATCATGGACTGACATTGTGCATCCAATGCACAGGTAATATCTCCTAAGGCTTAAAGGAGATACATGACTCAGGGGGAGTTACATATTGATCATATTAGTCACCCCCAAAGTTTTAAAAAGACATATGTAAGGATAGGCTCCTACCGATACAAGGAAGAAGATGAGATGACAGTGTGTAATTGTTGTTGGAATCCAAGAACATTGAGACGAGGGTGAATCAGTGCTCTTCCGGTTTGATAAATTTTAACCTTATTAAAACATGCATTCAGCAACCAGTATACCAGTACATATAGAATTGAAATAAGTAAAGCAACTAGTAAGCCAATCACACAAATGAATAACATAAAAAAAAGAATTATACATCAAAAACCTCAAAGAGGAAAACCCATGATGGTATTTGTGACCCACAATATCAATCCACTAGCCATATGAAAAGATATTACAAAATATGGGGGTCTGCACTTGCAGGAAGGCTTACAGCCTAGAGCACACTGCTCAATCATAAAAAGAGTCTCACTGACTACATACAAATCTAGACTACAATCCAAAGAAATGAATGAACTACAAAGATAACATCTTTTATGCCTAAATACAGTTCTGGTTAAGCTCTGTGTGTTCTAGTTTGAAACCCTAAGCACTTATCAAAATACCCTCTTACATAAATGTCCCCACATACATGATCTCTTTCATATATCTTGCATATCCTCCACACTCATATCCCAACATATCACAAAATGATCTAATCAACTGACCTATATACCCTTACAAGCTTGCATTCCTTATGTCGGCTTACAAAGATAATTACAATATGAATATACAGGTCATCTCAATAACATAAATACATATATATCAAAATCAATAGTTGATGCCAGATCTCCCAAATGAAATTGTCCTACAATACCGATAACCTGACTATGAACCATGTCAGTGTACAATATCAGTAACCAAACAATTCCTTTCAACTGGTGAAGATACCTACTAGTGTCGGTGTCAGTATCGGTGAAGTGTCTGTCGGTACACTACTAAATAAAAATATGAAGTTGGAATGTGTTTCCATTAATGAAAACATATTGAAACCAACCAAGTGTCAATTGCCAACAATCTCCCCCTTTGGCATTGATTTCAACACTCATGTGAAAAATGATCATGGTTTCCATTTGTCGGTTTCATCCCGAGCTTGCTCCCCCTGAGCTGAATATCCATCTAAACAAAATAATCCATACCTCCATATCTCCTGAATATTTTTCACCTATACCTCCCCCTTTGATATCAATTCCAACCAAAAATACCAAAAACCAGGATGAAGAATGAAAGACTGTACAAAGGATATGTCCCAAAATACCTTACTCGAGCTAAATATATTTGAAAATTTTGGGATAGGACTTCTCCAAAATCTCTAGATAGGTACCCCAACCTGATTTGAAAGTGTCAGAAATAGATACAAGTCCATTTATCATATGGGAATATGAATCTTTCTCATTTAATTATATCAGTGTGGGCCTACCAACCATATCAATACACTCCTTATGTACACTTAAAAAATCCAATCGAGGACTCACCAATCCTCTAAGACCTCTGGCTCTCCTTATTATTTAATCTTTTTCTCTCTCAAGAGATTAAACTTGGACTTCCAAAATTAAAATCAGACTATCTATATATGTAGTTAAATAATTTGATCCATCAAAAGAATTGAATATACCTACAATCTTCTCCTTAATATCCTTAATCCCTTTATCTATCTTTGGAGTATATAAACTTGTGTTACAACATACTTTATAAATATTAGTACACTACCTCAAAGAATTATAAATCAATTTTAACTTATCATTAATCTCCTTCTTCTCTGACTCAATCATCTGATCAAATGTATCTCTCTTATCTTGTGTAAACCTTTCCAATGCCTATCAATTTGATATATGTTGTAAAGATTGAAAGTCTTTGAAATGTGCTCTATGGTTATTTTGAGCTTTCCGGATGGGCTTGCTCCTTTGTCAAATTTGCACTTTGGGACAAGTCTATGCAAAATGGGATAGACTAATCAATAACTCCTTTATCCATAGACCCTTCCTATATCATCTTCTGTGCAACTATCATCATGAGCTCAGTAGAACTCATCTCGGTTATGCTTTTTTGTTCAACCTGTGAGGTGTCAATTGACAATAATTATGGGTTCACTACCGATTCCTTGTCGGATTCATCTTTCTTCTCCTTTGATGGTTTAACTTTTATAATTTCCTCTCTTTCACCGGTGGCTTCACCACTTGGTGCGATATCAGTAACTGTCGATTCCTCCTTAGGAACTATGTCCTCAACTTGTACATTCTAATCCAGAGGACTATTGTCCTCAACATTTGTAACCTGTACACTCTTTGAATCTGCTGATATATCTACATTTGTCTGTACATCTATATTTGTTGGTAATGTCTTCGTGTTCTGTACATTATATTCTACCAGGGGCTCTTTATCCATTATCTTAATATCATTCAAAATTGTAGATGTGGTACCCATTATACCTTTACCTTTCCCCTCAATTGGGATGTCTGTAGTGATAGTTTTGCCTTTCGGTGAAGTATAAAAACTAGGGTTTGCTGCAAAGAATTTAACCCATGCCTTGTGGGTCTCAGTGACTATCTCATTAACCCTACCTAACATAAGACTAACTATTTTGTGCTTGCTATGAAAAATCTTCTTGTCTGCAACCTCAAGAGTCCTGGCCAACTCCTCTAGAGTAATAGATGACAAATAGATAACAACTCTTGAATCTTGATGTGCTTGTCCTCATCCATAGCCAATAATCTATTGGAATATAATTTGTCATATAACTATGCTGGTATTTAATTTTCAAATTCTAACAGGCTTTTTCATAAATATCTAAATACAATAAAACTGCTTCCTCAACTTCTCTCTATTCATCATTATCTAAAAGCTCATAATACAATTACATATTTTTCAACATACCATCTTTAGTTATTTCATCAACCAATTCTGCACAAGTCTTGGGTGGAATAATAGTTACACTACCAGATACAAGTGCAAGATCGGTGCCATTCTTCTTCTTTCTTCTTCCAGTACTAGATGGGGCATAAGTTGTTTCTTTACAAGCTCTCTTCTGTGTCGGTACCCTAATTGTAACCTTCCTAACCAATTACTTCTTTGCTTCTACCTTAGTATCTTCACTTTTCTTCCTCAATACCCTTTTAAATGCTAAGGGTTTGTCATCATCAGATCCAGATTCTGATGGAATGAGCTCAATAAAAATTTCAGGATCTTTTCTCTTCCTTCCTTTTTTCAGAACAACATTAATTAATTCTTTGATGTCCTAAGATACTTGTTCCACAAACTTGCTTGCCTTTCCCTGCTACTTCTTCCTCTTCTTCTAGTTAAACTCAGTTTTGACCTCTTTCTTCTTTTGCTTAGTAGTACCAAAGGATTTCTCTACTTCATCAATAGGTGCATCAATTAGCAACTTTGCATAAGCATCTAGAATTTGTGCATCAACTTGATAACCCATATCCTCAATCCAAATCTTTCAGGGCTTGACTACCTCCATCAAAGTTTCATCTTTCTTAACTATGAGCATATCTAGGTTGAGTATTTCTCAACAATGTGCTTTGGAACCCTCTCCCTAGAATTCATAGCCTTCTAGAGTGCCTTAAAGTAACCCCACACTTTATCAGCTTGCTGACTACCCAATGTAGCAATAGATTGTTTCAGTTGCCTTCCTACCGGGATATCAAACACCCATTGTCTCTTCCCAAAATAGGGAGTTTCATTAATGAAAAACAACATTAAATAGACAATAAGATTACCATACTAGAATGTTCCCTTCTTCTCTCCTTTCATCTTCCCTAGGTTGATTAACAATTCATCCAACATCCATCCATAGAGATCTAACTTCTCATTCTCTCTCACCATCTTATGGGTTGCATAAATGTAGGAGCTAGAAATAGAATTCAGATGGTTTCACTAAGTTACCGTGTAACCAATGACCTTACTTTTGAATATGATATATTTGTCAATGATAGTACTAATCCTCATTGATCGCTTCTTTGATGTTGTGTTGGTGATTTTGTTGACATAATAATTAGAAACCTTCTTCTCTAGATGTTGTCCAACCTATGGTAAATTGGTGATTACCCTAATGGCCTCCTTCAAGATCTTATACAGTCTATCTAAGAAGATAAATTATCCATTCACTCTGCTCAAAACATATCTGACAATCTCATCTTCAAATTTTGGAATATCCAGAATGTCAGTAAACCCTAGATCCTCAATATGCTGATACTTGAGCTTGATCTTTCCAGAATCTCCCATTAACTTGCTCATGTACATTCTCTTAATATCAATAGTTCCCAAATCCTTAATGTGACAATGAATGTAAGCTCTGACATCTTCTATATATACAACTCCTTTCGGGACATGAAAAAAAGTGCCAACCGAATCATCCAAAGTGGCTATATGCGGACATTGTTTGAAAATCTGCCTAGGACAGTCCTTGACCTCAACAAGAGTAGGATTTGCAATAAAAGTAGGTATAGAGGATGATCATGCTTCAATGATGAAAGATAAATACCTGTGAAATAGTTGTCGGTGAAAAACTCTAAAGAACTCTTCCGATTGCTGGTAAAATCGCTCAAAAAGATATCGATCACACTGAATCTCCTTAGACTCACATTAAATTTCTCTGAGTGCAAAGTAATAAAAAATGAAGTGAATTCAACCTTTTAACCTCCAAGAAACCCTAATCTTTCATTGATATGAATGACTTCCGGTGAAAGATATCAGATCTCAATCAAACATCTCCATGTTGGATAAGCATCTCAATTGTCTAGAACATCTTCCAGAACCTCTTCTCGGGGTATATGCAGTATAATCATGAATTTTTCCTACCCCTGAGGCATCTACCTCAATTATCGGATGAGCTTCCTACCAGTGTAGGAGAAACCTCCTATGTCAGTTGAGTAACTAGTGCATTTCCATCTGATGAATGATTTTTTGTCTTCCTGACCCATTCCTTGATATGATCTTGTCGGATTTCATTGACCTTCTCTTTCCATTTATCATTTGATCAATCATTACCAACCAATGGATTTCTTCTTCTACAAAACTTAGCAATGTGTCCAACCTCATTGCATGCATAACATGTAACATTATTCTTTTGAATCACTTTGCTAAAACTGATATAATTGCTTGAGCTGCACTATTTAGTTGTATTTCCAAATTTTCCTCATGCATAACATTTAACATTCATTCTACAATCTTTTGTCTTATGACCATACTTATTTCATTTAGAACATTGACTGGGAGCAAAATTATAGTTCAAATTTACTCTATTTCTACATTCCCTAGCCATGTGACTAAATTTATTACAAACAAAGTATCTACCATTAAATTTATAAGAATTAATCTTGCTTACCAGTTCCTTATGGTTTTGATCTTCATTTGCAGTACTAGAACTCTGTCCTTGTTCAAATCCAAGTCCTCTCGAATCTCCATTCTATCTTTGACTTCTCAATAAATCATCAAGTTATGCTGAATTAACCTTAATTTTTCCTTTATACTCACTTGCAATAGTCAGATCATCTCTCAGAATTATCATTTGTCTCTCAAGTTCTTGTTCATTACTTTGGGATTGTACTAAATCAGTTTTCAACATATCATTTTCATGAACCAACCTACCACATTCCTCAAATTTGTCTTTTAGTGATATAGCAAGATTTTCTTCCTTCTTCTTCTGGTCTTCAATCTCTTTAGACATCCTCATAGTTAAAGCTTGCATTTCATTCCTCATGACCATATTCTCTGTTGGCATTAATGATATTGAAAAAACTAGTTAATCCAAGGAACCGGTATACTAGCTGAGCTTTGTCATTGATGACTAATGTTGACTCATGGAGTGGTGTATCTTAGTAGGAAAGGTGGTGGCTTGCAAACAACATGGAAGCAATATCAGAGAAAGATAATCAAGGTTCAATTGGTTCAAGGGAAGACAAACTAAGCCAACTAGTTTGTCATTCAAGAAGATCAGTGTTAAGGTCAAATATTCAAGCTGGCTATTTTGATGATGATGTAGTCATAGAAGGTGACTTAGGCAAGAAGGTTTGAGGTCCTATAAAAACTGGAACCTCATTGGAAAATAGGAAAAGAGGTTTGATGGAAGTACCACAAACTGGTAGCAAAGGATGAACCAATAGTGAAGAGTGTAGTGGTATACTGGTAGGCTAGCTAAGCAGAAGGAAGATAGGTGGTCACCATAAATCTAGGAGCAGTGATCGGTTACAAGGTTGCGATGGAAAAAGGTGAGTTGGTTAGTTTGTGATAACACCAAACTAAAGGTTATTGAAGTCAACCTCAGTCATTATGGAGTTAAGCCATGATTTCTTGCAGATTTTTTGGTTCACATTTAAAAGACTGAACTCGACCCAAAAGTCACTATTTTTTGGGGATGCGATGACAAATTTGGATGAGTAGTTGGTGGAATTATTATAGGGTGCATAGAGAAAGAGAGGGAAGATTTGAATTTTTAAATCTATTGATATTCATGATTGTATTCATTAAGGAAAAACTTGAAGGTGATGACAGAGGGAGTATAAAATGTTTTGAGCTCATGCAAAACATTTTGATCAAAAAAATTGCAAAGTGTAAATCCTGTGAGAGGCGATCCAAAGTGAAGAGTGAAGAGTGAGGAAGTACTAAGTGATTTGGCAAAGCAGAGTGTATTTGAAGTAGACCGATAGAGTGCAGAGCTAAGGGTATGAACAGAGAACCGGTGTAGATAGAGTATGAGATTTAGTGTGATCTAATCAAGCTATCAATAGCTATTCCAGTAGATCAACTTCTTATTACTTTCTAACCATTGCAACTCAAAATCCCTTAACTAGATGCACTTTAATAGGGCCTTTTGAAAATTCCCTTTAATCGGGTGACATCTTAATTGACGATCCTAAGTCCTTTAACAAGGCTACCTCTAACAAGGTAAAGGCACTAACATGCCTTAAAGAAAATCCCTTAACCGGGTGGCACCTAACAGTATCTTTGTAATATCCTAACATGGATGGTTCCTCACTGGGCATAATCTAGAAGAGTGCAGATTTTGTGAGTTTCTACTCACACCGTGGTTTTATACCATTTGGGTTTCCATGAGATAAATCTTGGTGTTCTTGTGTGAATGGTCATGTACATGCATGTAGTTTATTAATGATGCTTATTTTGATAAGTATTAAGTTTGAATAGAAAACTTGATTAAGGTCAAATCTAATATAATTGGTAAAGTGTTGATTCACCCCTCGCCTCTTAGCACTACTTGGGACTAACAATTGGTATCAAAGCTCGGGTCCTTAGATTTAGAAGAGCTTAACAACTTAAGAAAAGATCAAAGATAATGTGAAAGGAGGGCCCTAAGTTATCTCAGGAGAATTACACTTTATGGTGTGGTAGAATGAAGCTCTATCTGAGAACCCTAGGAGATCAATACTAGAATCATGTGACCATAGAGTACAATGAACCTACAGGGGTTCTCACTGCTGATCAGATCAAAGAAAGGCAAGACAACACTGCAACTATGGATGTGATTGCTAGCACTCTATCTGATAATGAGTATGTTGAGGTTCAAGATCTAAAAAGTAGCCTATGAGATGTGGAAAAAGTTGAATATTGTTTATGGAGGAGATCCTCATGTACAAAAGGCTAAGGTAGATAGCTTAAGAGGCAAATTAGATGAGATGAGGATGCAAGAAGGAGAAAATATAGAAAACTATAGCAAAATAATAAAGAATGTGGTAAATTCCATCAGAAGTGTTGGAGGAAACCTTGAAGAAGATGTCATGGTCAGCAAAATCTTGAGAACCTTGCTACCACAATAGGCCATAAGGGTTTTTCCAATTTAGAAACTCGGATCCTTGGGAACAGTTAGTGGTTCATTTGACTCATTGATTGGGAAGTTAACTACCTTTGAACTGAGAACTATGATAACATTATACCAAAGATTGATGCTACCTTTAAAGCTTCCATGATGTTAGCATCAACAAGTAGAAGAAAAGAAACCAGAAACAGTTCTACTACAAGAACTGGTCATTCTCATGAATGTGACAACCTATCTAAAGAACAGGAACACAATGAGATAGAAGCTCTACTAGCAAGAAGGTTGCCAAGAGGAAAAGGAAAGTATAAAGGTAAGCTCCCCTTCAAGTGTTTCTCTTGCAATAGAATATGTCATATTGCATCCAAATGTTCTGACAATGACAAGAAGGATAACGTAAGAAGCTACAAAGACAAGAGCAAGAAGGAGTGCTATCTTGCAGAAGGAGTTACCGATGAAGAATCAGAAGGATCTGATGGAGATGGAATTGAATTTGTAGTGGTAAAGGAAGATAACATAGAGGAAAGTGATATGGCACTGATCTCTAGTTCAAACTGGTGTGGAGACTGGGTAATTGATAGTGGTTGCACTCACCATATGACCAGTGATAGAAACCAATTACTCAGCATGGAGGATTGTGATGAAGGATTGGTGAGATTCAGCAATGATGCTCCCTATGTAGTAAAAGGTAAGGGATCTATAGCCCTAAATGATAAAAAATTGTGAAGATGTTTACTAGGTAGAAGGGATAAAGTATAGTGTGTTAATTGTTGCACAGCTTAGCAATAAGGGTTACCAGTTAGAGTTTGATGAAGGAATATGCAAAATAATAGGTAAATAAAGAGGTATGATTGCTACCTATTATGCCCTGCATACCTAACCCCCATTAGTTTCCTTGTGTTCAAAATATGGGTCCTTCTTTTTTCTTTCTATTGCTTTGTTTTTGTAGTTTTGCCTAGCCACCCCAGAACCCCGGAGTTCTAAGGTCTCCTCTATTTGTTTTTACTTTGTCCTACCTTAGAACCCTAGAAACCCAGAGTCCCAAGGTAGGTGTTTCTTTTCTTGTTCACGACTTTGGAACCCCATATCCCCAGAGTCCCGAAGTTGTTCCTTGTCCTTTTTTGTTGAAGCCTCGGAACTTCGGAGTCCCAAAGTCTTGAGTTCTTTATGTTTTGTTAGTTGTCAAACTTGGAACCTTAGAACCCTAGAGTCCCGAGGTTGGTACAAGAGCACCCCATAAAACCCTTCAAGATGATAAGTCAGACTCTGAGGAGGGAGACTAAGGCATTAAATATGTCTTTACAATGTTTTTCATAGGTTTTCAATCATGCATTATGTGTTTGTAATAATGAACCCCATCTTGTGAGCCAAACTCCTATTTTGGCATTTCTATGAGACAATTAGGACTTTTGGAAAATAGGGGAACAAATGTGTTTTTTTTAGTGTTTTAACATGTTTTAGGAGGGGTTAAACTTGACCTAAGGCATTAGGAGGTGAAAGATGACATTTTGACAACTTTTTCAAAAGTTGTCATGAGCAACTTTTGTTAATTTGAAACTCCTCCAACAGCTCTAACCTCTTGATTTTTAAATGAGAGAAGTTGTGGATTATTTTATACACTTATTGGATCCAATTACCAAGGGGTGACTATATGGAGAAGAGTTTTGATGCCAACAAACTAATAGAATTATGAGTTTTTCCTTCAATTTTGGAGTTTTGGTCTGTGGTACGGTACTGTATGGATTGGGATCCATTCCCAATGATGTGAATTGGTTTGAGAGGAGATTTAAATTTTTTTTGACTTTGATTTGAAGTTCTACTTGTGTGTTTTTCTCTTGATATTCAACTCTTACTGTAGGTGCCTTGAAAACCAAGGTTTACCTTGGGTTTTTCCTCCTCCATGGCCATATCTTCCACTTTATCAATCTCAGACCCATGGGATTTTGTGAAAGGAAATTATGGTCAGTTTTTTCTAAGATTCCAAGAGTGTTTTGCAGGAGGAGCAAGGGAGAGGTGTGTTTGGAGTGCCCCTAGGTAGACATCTCTATGTGGCTACCTAGACCTTGAACAACAAAGTTACCCTTGTGTGCAAATGATGATGATTTTAGGCGTGTAACCCTGGAATACCTTATGGTTTATTATTACCTACATTCACATGGGATTGTAACTAACTAGTTCATTCATCTGAATATAGGTGCTTACAAAAGAGGCCTAATTAGCCCTTTAGGATAGTCAACATCCTACAGGCTCAGACCTTTTTTTTTATCAGACCTTGAACCTTCCTTTTGGGGATTTGTGTAACTTCCAAAAGGGTACTTTAATCCATAATTTTTTTTCCATGGTGTCTAGAAAAATTTGAACTTAAGGTCTCTTTACTTGCTAAAAAGGTCTACAAGCCACTAGGCCTAATTGAGTAGGCTTCTTAAGGAATGGGCATGAATCCTTACAACCGGTGCTTGGTCTAACATTGGGAAGTCTTTTATGACCCAAAACTAGTATGCAAATGATTCGTAACCCTTGGAGGTATCATGGATCGTGTTGTAGCAAGATACCCTTGAATGAGTAGGCATGAGTCTCGAAGATGGTGAGAAGATTGAACTAATGTTGTAGAGCCTTGTCTTGATAGGATCCCACTCTTATTTTGAGGGGTCAGTGTCAAAAATTTTGAGGTGTTTGGAAGGTGGCAAGGAGGGCTTTGCATCAAGTGGTATCAAAGCTTGTAACGACTTTGGTAAGGAGATAGAGAATTGAGAGATATCAGAGGGACAAGAAGAAGAGGTCCCTAGAGGACCAATCACCAACATGGAATTGGCAAAGATTGTGAGAGAGCAGGCCACTTCTTGCAAGGCAATGTAGAGGGAGATAGAGAGGTTGAGAGGTAGATTAGATGGGAAGGAATATGGAGGCACTGGTAGTGGTGATGAAGGGGATGAGTATGAGATCCTTATGCCAGAGGAAGAGGCGATTCCTCCTGACCAGAGACACTTCCTTAATGCCCTCAAATCCATGGAGAGGAGAACCATGGTGTTGAAGATTAATTTGCCAACTTTCACTAGGAATATGGAACCAAATGTTTTGATGGATTGGATAGACTCCCTATCTAGTTTCTTTGAATGTGAAGACATTCTAGGACACCAGAAGGTGAAGATTTCTAAGTCCAAGTTGAAGGAAGATTGTTTCTTGGAAGAGGATGGTTGCCTTAATCAAAGAGGCCTATGTACCCAAAGACTATGAAATACAACTCTATAAAAGGAGACAAAATCTCAAGAAGAATGAGATGGATGTGAACTCATACACTGAGGAGTTCCAAAGGCTATGCATGAAGTCTAAAACAAAAGAGGAAGAGGATGAGAAAGTTGCCCGGTACCTGAATGGATTAAGGTACAAAATTCAAGAATAATTTAACCTTCTTAGCTCGGACACCGTTGGTAGATGTCATCAACTTGCTATCAAGGTGGAAGAGAAGATCAAAAGGAGACAAGAGAAGAATAATAAAGGAAAAGGAAGAGGAAGATAGCAGAGGGGTGGAAGAATTTTTTTCAGAAGTAAGGGACATGGTTTTTGAAATCAAAGTGAAACCAGTCGAGAAGGTACTAAAGGAGAGATTAGTTCCAATAACAATGGAGGATACAATTAGAGGGGTAACTTCAGAGGAAGAAGACCACCATTTAGAGGGAGATCTCAAGGTAGAGGTCCGATCAAATGTTATAACTACAATCAAGAAGGATACGTGGCCAATAGATGCCCAGATAAACCTACTAGTTCCATGGGAGAATGGAGAAGTGACTTGATTCTAGAGGTTGACTACCAAAGTGTGGCAAGTGCAAACACATACCAAAGTGTCAATACCCCTAATATCTATGGCTATCCTGAAAGAGGGGAAGCTTTGATGATCAGAAGAGAAGTAACTACTATGAAGATGTCTAATAGAGAACCCCCATAAAGGAAGTCTATATTCAAGACCACTTGCAAGGCAAGTGGAAAAGTATGAAAGGTCCTTATAGATTCTAGTTCAACTGAGAATTTTGTGTCTCTAGAGATGGTGGAGAAACTAAAGTTGAGGAGACTACCTCACCCTTGCTCCTACAAGGTCTCATGGCTCACACAAGGACAAGTTGTTGTGGAAGAGTAGGCTTGGGTAGAATTCCAAATTGGAACCTATATAGATAGGTTGATGTTTGACATTGCAAAGATGGATGCTTGCCATCTCCTATTTGGGACACCATGGCAATTTGATTTGAAGGCACAACATGATGGTGCTAGGAATACATATTCCATCACCAAAGATGGTAAGATGATTGAGTTGCTACCTTTAATGGAGGATGATGAGGAGACCAAACAAAAGGAGGCCAAGGTATTGGTATTGGGAGGGAAGCAGTTCATGAAGAACATGGAAAATGAAGGCATGGTCTGTTATGCCATTATCCCTATTCCAATACTAACAAAGGTGGAGAGCTCTGAAAATAAGAAAGAGGATAGATTGAGGGTGATTGATCCTGCAATGCACTAGCTAGTAAACAAATACAAGGGTGTCATCTCTGATGGGATGCCAAGATCACTACCTCCCATGAGGGATATAAACCATTGTATAGACCTTATACCTAGATCCACCTTGCCTAATAAAGCAACATACAAGCTCACACTAGATCAGAATGTTGAGATGGCAAAACAGGTTGAAGAATTGTTGGATTCCAGATTGATTGGCAAAAGTTTGAGCCCATGTGCAGTCCTTGCAATCTTGGCACCCAAAAAGGAAGGCACTTGGAGGCTTTGCACCAACTCAAGAGATATCAACAAGATTACTATCAGGCATAGGTTTCCCATGCCTAGGATTGAAGATTTGTTAGATTGTTTGGGAGGTGCTAGATATTTTACAAAGGTTGATTTAAAGAGTGGCTATCATCATATTAGGATTAGGCCGAGAGATGAGTGGAATGTTGGAATTTTTTATGATTATGTTATGATTGTCATTGATGGACACACACTTGCATTAAGATCACTTTTATATGTATGAGATAAAGCTCAACCAGAATTTGTTGCAACTGGTATGTTGTATTACAGTCTCTAGACTATTGGTGTTTTTGCAGAATGTGTTTACCGGTCTGAAATGGTATGTTGACTCCAAGAAGTTCGTGGATCTCAAGCGGTATGAGGGATCAAAGTGACAAAACACATATTTCCCAGTCTTCATTTTTGTCAAACTGGAAACCAATATTTTTTGTAAATCGGTAATACTCTGATGAGTTACCAACTAGCATTCTATGACAAGTTATCAATTGGCATTTTGTGATGAGTTACCATCCATTGATTGTTTGATGGTGCCGACACTCTGGTGGTGCTTTTTGTGTTGTATTACCAAGTATGTCTAGATTCATTGAACCTAGGAAATTGGATTTTAAACCTATTGGACCAACATGAAATCAGATTCCTTTATAAGGACATCATGTCTAGGGTTTTTGGTGGTTGCTAGGGTTTAAGGTGGTTGATGAGTTTTTGTAAGAATGATCTTATCTATGAAGATCAAGTTCTTTGAGGCATAATAGAGTGTGAGTTACTAAAGACTAAAGTAATGCTGAAATGCATTATCTATGAGCCATAATGGATCGAACCAAGCAATCTGTGCTATTTTCTAGATCATTCACTTGTTGATTACTCACATCTTTGACAAGTTTGAAGCCCTTAACCGAGTAGGCTCAGAGTAGCCTTTGTAAAATCCTCTAACAAGGTGGTTCACATCTGTGGATCTAAAATCCTCTAGCAAGGTAGTCTTTGATCAGACTTATCTCCTAACAGAGATTGAGATTCCTAATAGGATCTATTCTAGTAAAGAACCTTGTATGACCTTAACCGGTCTGGTTCCTATTCTATAGATAGGTACTTGTGAGTTTCATCTCACCGTAGTTTTTCCCATTTGGGTTTCCACATCAAATATTTTGTGTTATGGTGTTATTACTTCTGTGGGTGAATGTCTTATTTGCATTTTGGTTTGCATGTGTGTTAACCGGTTTATCACTAGACTGTTTAAGTGTTTAAATACAGTGTTTTTCGGTATACTAATTCACCCCCCCCTCTTAGTATTCATCAATTGGTATTAGAGCCTATCTTTCTATAAGTCTAATCACTTGGAAAGAGATATGGGGGAATACACTGTGAGGGAACTTACTCATCAGCTCACTCAGCCTGAGCAAGCCTATGATGAACTCATGGTAAAATATAAGGCCTCTCAGGCAAAAAGGAGAGAACATGCTGAAAAACTGATGGAGCTATCTAAAAATAGTTCTTCTGATGAAGTAATTATGGAAGCCCTAATTCAAGAAGTAGAAAAGCTAAATGAATCAAACTTAACCTAAGAAAAGAGTTGGAAGGACTGACTATCCGAATGTGTCAAGAGCTTGTGAACCAGAGGAAAACTGAAGATCTAATGAAGGACAAAGATCATGAGATCTTCAAGTTGAAACAAGAGATCAGTGCACTTACTGCTCACCTTCATGAGAGCAGAATGGAAAAAGAAGAAGTACAAGGTGAACTGAACATAGCCATCTCTGAGAATGCAAACCTGATGGACACAAATGCTACTATTTCCAAAGAACTCTCTAAGTCAAAGGAAATACTTGCTAAGTTCAACAAGAGTACTATTAAGCTAGAACAAAATCTTGAATTGGTTAAACTGGTAAAGAATACCAATGGACTTGGTTTCTTTGGTCATGAGGAAGGTGAGACCTCAGGTGCCAATGCTGAAGCATCAAAGAAGAAACTGACATTCAAAGGTAAAGGTAAGAAAAACTTCAAACTTGTTTGCTTTAACTGTCTTAAAGGAGGACATACTACCAATGTATTTAGGAGCAAAGCCTATAATAATTTTCCTTACTTTATAAACAATGTACTTAGATCTAATAAGTTCAATGGTAATTGTTATGCATGCAACAAGTATGGGCATAGAGCATCTTAATGCAGGTCTATCATGAACAATATTGGAAGATATCCTCAGAGGACTCAAGGAGTTGGTCCAAAATCCTTTGTGAACCAGAACCCCAACTAGTTTAATGCCTTTAATCATCAGTTAGGAAGCGGGGGATGTCAAGTGACAATCAGATAGAGAGAAAACTATTGGATGTGTCATGGTTATGGTCACATTGTTGCAACATGTAGAAGGAAGAATGGAAACATGAACAATGGACCTTGCAGAGCACCTGGAATGGTTTGTTATCACTGCAACAAACCTGGTCATTCAACAAGATTCTACAGAAGTAGAAAGAGTATATTGAATGATATACCAGTCACTCCAGAAGGAAAAATTAATGTTGAAACTGTTCAAGTGGATATGAACAAAACCTGGAAGAAGAAACTAGCAATGTTGCAAGAAGAACCGGTTTCTGCACCTAGTGTGGAAATCACGGAACCAGCAAACTAAGCCTTAGAAAAGCTTGGGGGAGAAAATGGCAAAATGTTTCAAACCCCCATTTTACACCAGTAAAAGACCTTAACTGGTATGTGATATCTATCTTTTGGTGGAAGACCGGAAATGGTAATAGGCAAATTAGGGTTTATGCCCTAATGATGGAGCATTTATTACGATAGGTGAGGAATATGCTTAAAAGGAAATTTCAAATCATTTCTCACTATCATTTTTCGAGCGAAGAAGTTTTTCATGTACAGAGCGAAGAAAAAGTGATTTGTGTTGCAATTCACAGAAATTTAGAAACCTTGAAGGAGATTCAGAAGCAACTTGCAAACGGTCAAGAGAAGAACACAAAGTGGTGATTCTGCAACCGACAAAGTGTGAGGTGAAGTAGAATCTGAAAGCCCTAAATTCATGATTTTCAAAAGGTATTTCTTGAGTTTTCTAATTTTATCATGGCTTCCGCATCTCATACTAGCTCTAGTGCATCTATCGATTCATTAAACTTCATTCAGTGCAAGTCCAAATACAATGCCCTATCACAAGTTCCTACTGGAGTAATAGTAGAAGAAGGAATCTCTGATTATATAGATTGTAAAATTGAAGACCTAGGGTCTCTCTCAATTCACTCATAGCTAGGTCTATTCTATGGGAAGGATAAAAAGATCAAACCAGAATATAGCATTCTGGAGAAGAAGAAGCTTCATAATGCGGTTTACTTCCTAGAGGATTTCACAGATGACCATATTAGAATCATCCTGAGTAGAGTTCATGGTGACAAAATGTATCTTGAGAGAATGCATGATATCACACCACAAGCTGTTCATTCTATCACTGGTTTCTACAACGTCGGTGAAGTACCAGCCTTGACGAAGATCATCAAGACTGAAATGACCAAGCTCATCAATTCAGTGAGTGACTCATGATGAATGACTATTAATTCCATCAAGGATGACCTCATGAAATATGTGTGCATGGTGATTGGATACTGGACGTTCCATGCCAGCAGAATTAACTATGTATCTGCTACAACAATAAATGCCACTTACCGGATGATCAAGGAAGATGCATCATTTAATCTGTGCATTGGTATGCAAAGGAAACTCCCGTTGAATCTTAAATCAATCAAACAGGATAATGCATTGAAATTCAAGTTTGGTCAACTACTAGTAGGATTATTTTTCTACTTCCAAGGTTACTTCCCAGGAGTGGGAGATATTCAATGGTCTACTGACCAACCGGTTACCAAGAAAATGAAAGAAATCCTACAAGCAGTCGGAACCGGCTACCCTGAATTTCTGAACAAGTACTTTGATGAGTTCAGAAGAAAGATGAGCCTGACGATGAGAATATCCAGTGACATAGTCAAGAAATATGAAGAGGACATCTGCTTCACCATCAAAGTGGATGAATGCTTAATGGAGGCTGTTGAGCCTAGACGGGAAGAAGTAGAGCCCATGGGCTATGAGGTAATGAATGATATGCTAGATGGGTATGCTTCTACCCTAATTGCCTCACCCCTTGATACTAAGGCAAAGAGAACCAACACTTATTTAGAAAGGGTTACACTGGTTGCAGAACCCTCAGAAAAGAAAGGAAAGGTAGTGCCTTCAACATCGATGCTAGCTACTGCAGCCAGTCCCAAAGTGACCAAGCGGTCACCAGTTAAGAAGAAACCAGAAGTGGCACTTGCAAAAGTCTTCGAGAAGAAGCGGAAGACAAAAATAAATTCACCTGACTCAAAAGAAACTGTGTCAGAAGAAACACCTAAGAAGAAGACTAGGAAAACAAGAAAAAAGACAAAGAATGAATCGACATCATCTGCACCAATAAATATTGATATTTCTTCCTACAAACCTTTGACACATTGTAAAATAACAATTAAAAGTATTAGGAGAAAATTGTTAAATGATTTGGTAGATCATTTTGATGATTTTAATGATGAAGAAAAGGAAGAAGTAGAGCAAGAAATTATAAATTATTTATGTGCTAATGACCGATCGCCTTCAGAAATTAGATCTGAGACATCGGATTCTTTGTATAAGTCCTTAGACAATAAATGGCACATTGCCATAGAGAAGGAATGGGAAATTAAGGAGAAAGTTTTTGCTCAACACTTTCTCGACCTGTCCAATTCAGAGTTGTTTGATGTCATCAATCAAAATAAAGGACTCTTCTTCACTAGAAGAAGAAGACTTTGGTAATTGGAAGGAAGAATTGATGATGTTGAAAAGGACACTCATCTGCATATGACAACTGCGGTTCACATGCACAAAGCGCTTCAAGCCATCAAGAAGGCTGAGAAAGAACTGACAATATCAAAACTAGATGAAGTGTTTGATTATGAAGGCAATCCGGTTGTTGGACCTATAGACACTATTGATGTTGATGCTCTGGATGTAGAGGATGTTGCTCAAGGCACACCATTTGAAGCAACAGGACAGGAGAAGCAAGCTGAACAAGTTGAAAAGCAAGCAGAGGACAAACAAGAGGAAGCAAAGAAATAGGTAGACAAGAAGAAAGAGGAAGAAGATGAGGAGAAATGGAAATAGGAGGAAAAGAGAAAAGAGGATGAGAAGAAAAGAAAAGAAGATGATGAAGAGAAAAAGAAACAAGAAGATGCAAAGAAGAAGAAAGAAGAAGAGGATAAGGAAGAGGACAAGAGAAAGGAAGCAGAAAAGAAGAAGGAAGAGGAAGAAAAGGAAGAGGAGAAGAGAAAGGAAGCAGAAAAGAAGAAGGAAGAGGAAGAAAAGGAAGAGGAGAAGTGGAAGGAAGCAAAGAAGAAGAAGGAAGAGGAAGAAAAGGAAGAGGAGAAGAGGAACGAAACAGAGAAGAAGAAGGTAGAGGAGGCTAAGGAAGAGGAAAGGAGAAAAGAAGTGGAGAAGAAGAAAGTAGAGGAGGACAAGGAAGTAGAAGCAGCAAATAGCATGCAGATGGAGACTCCAAAGGCAATCGGTAGTCAAGCCAAACCGGTTGACCTCACCAGTCCTATTAACCTCTAGTCTGCAAGTGAAATGGAGCTGCTACAGAGCATCAAATTTGCTCAAGAATGACTTGAAGTAATAAGGAGGAAAAAGGAGCAAGATTTGATCCAAGCTATGGTGGACACTCTTACCACTTTGATACCCGGTACAAACCTCCCAAACACTGATTCATCACTGGCTCAATTAAATCTCCTATGCACAGTAGTGGAGGATTAGGTTCAGAGCCTAGAAGAGGTAGCAGAGGCAAATGCCAAGAAAGAGCATCAAAAATCTCTGAATATTGCTCTGGTGAAGAAGCTAAATGAGCTATGGTCTGATCTTCAAAAATCCCAAAAAGATATAAGGGATGCTCTAGATGAGGGGAATCTACTACTCAGTAAGATTTGCCAACCCCATCTCTTCTATGATGATGTGCTTGCATAGAAGCAAAAGCTTCAATCTAACTTGCAGTTATACATGAGCACCTTCAAGCCACCATATGACTCCTTTACAGCTTATGGCAAAACCGTTCACTAGTTTCATATCCAGTCTACAAGAATAGAGCTTGAAATTAGCACCCGGTCATGAGATTTGTAGGAGCTACAACTGGTTCTACTCTCATGTCAGTAAATACTTTAGAAGTGCTATCTCAATCTAGATGCCTTAACGGTGACTCAAGAAATGAGCACAATAGACACCATGGAAGAGCAAGTCTCCCAGATGCAGACAGAGAAAGAAGTAGCCACCTCCCTACTTGAGTCCTAGTCTTTATCTATGAAACAATTTTTCCAGGACTTTAAATCTATTTTTGACAAGTTTTATTCCTTATTGTCATAAACTCTTATTATTTTAATACCAAATGAAAACAGGGGTTTTTCAGCTATACTTTGTCATTGTTAGCAAAGGGGGAGAAGTATTCTGGTATTTAAAATTTTGATGTATGCTCTAAATATCTAAATGTCTATCTTTGTATGCAAATAGTTATACATTGTATTGTTAGCTAAAGGGATAGTGTATATGCTTAGGGGGAGCAATTTTGCTTATGACATGATTTTGTTGTAAAACACTTAGATGTCAAATTTTTTTTTCCTAAGTGTTGTCATCAATACCAAAGGGGGAGATTGTTGGCATTTTTGATGATTATGCTGTGATTATCATTGATGGACACACACTTGCATTAAGATCACTTTTATATGTATGAGATAAAGTGCAACCGGAATTTGTTGCAACCAGTATGTTGTATTATAGTCTCTAGACTATTGGTATTTTTGCAGAATGTGTTTACCGATCTGAAGCAGTATGTTGACTCCAAGCGGTTGGTGGATCTCAAGCCGTATGAGGGATCAAAGTGGCAAAACACATATTTCCCAGTCTTCATTTTTGTCAAACCGGCAATCGGTATTTTATGTAAACCGGTAATACTCTAATGAGTTACCAATCGGCATTCTATGATGAGTTATCAACTGACATTTTGTGATGAGTTACCATCCACCGATTGTTTGACATTGCCGACACTCTGGCGACACTTTTTATGTCATGTTACCAAGTATGTCTAGATTCATTGAACCTAGGAAATTGGATTGTAAACCTATTGGACCAACATGAAATCATATTCCTTTATAAGGACATCATGTCTAGGGCTTTTGGTAGTTGCTAAGGTTTAAGGTGGTTAATGAGTTTTTGTAAGAATGATCTTATCTATGAAGATCAAGTTCTTTGAGGTGTAATAGAGTGTGAGTTACTGAAGACTGAAGTAATGCTGAAATGCATTAGCTATGAGCCATAATGGATCTAACCAAGCAATCTATGCTATTTGCTAGATCATTCACTTGTTGATTACTCACATCTTTGACAAGTATGAAGCCCTTAACCGAGTAGGCTTAGAGTAGCCTTTGTAAAATCCTCTAACAAGGTGGTTCACATATGTGGATCTAAAATCGTCTAGCAAGGTAGTCTATGATCAGACTTATCTCCTAATAGAGATTGAGATTCCTAACAGGATCTATTCTGGTAAAGAACATTGTATGACCTTAACCTGTCTGACCTTAACCGGTTTGGTTCCTGTTAGGTCCCGGAGACAACTAAGAGGGGGGGTTAATCAGTTGTCAACTAAATTCAAACCAAAAACATCTTAACCAACTTAATGCTTAATAGTGGTAAACTAATTAAGTATGCTGGTAGATAGTGTTAACAGTTAATTGCTATACCGGTAAAGATTAATGCATGAAACATAAACACAAAGTCATCCACAACACATAACACCAATATTTGTATGTGGAAACCCTATAAGGGGAAAAACCCTGGTGGGAAACCTTACCCATAATTAGATGATACTACTGCAGATAGTAAGTGTACATAAATGGGGTTTGCACATGCAGAAAGGCCAACAACCTAGAGCTCACTGCTCAATCACAAAATGGGAGTCACACTGACTACAGTTGGATGGTTAAATCCAATAAGAATATACTACACAAAATAGCATCTTCATATGTTGGATTCAGTACCAGTGTAATACTGATATGCTTCCACAAAAACCTAGCTTCACCTTCAAATGATGTCTTCATGTATAGCTTTTCTTAATCTTGCATATACCTTCACACAATTCTATGTTTGTATTCCATAATCGATCTTACAAATAAGATCTTACATTTATACCACAACCTAAGACCAATTTTAGTAGGTCAGCTCTACAAGATATTATAATAAAAACATTTTAAAAACAATATAATATCCGATGCAATAACCAATTAAGCATGTTGGCTTAATGCATTCACAACAATAATTAATCATCTCCATAGCGTTTCATGCTAATCTGGAAAAGATAAACCTACCGGTGTAACCCTAGGTAACCTTGGACCTATTTGCTGGTAAAAGCAAATATGCAAATATGAATATACCAATGAACAAAGCTAAAGGACAAGATGTCCAAATGATGTCTTCGACATTACCAAGTGTCCTCCATATAATTTCGAGTTTCGGTGATCATTATATCCTACCAGTGAACTATATACCAGTAACTGTGCAATAGTTACTTTCTTGCTGGTGAATGTTACTAGATCTCCAAAGTGCTAGTGTTTTAGTAAGTGTTGACATCAATGACAAAACCGTACCAAAATACCAACAATCTCCCCCTTCAGCATTGATGGCAACACAAGATGGAAAAACCATCAAAGTGCCAAAACAAAAATGCTAAATACCAAAAAACCAACAATCTCTCCCCCTAGGAGCAACATGTGTTATTCAATACCAATCTCTCCTTAAAAGATAATGTGTTTTTCCATAGATATCTCTCCCCCTTTGACATCAAATGCCAAATTTACAATAATACCAAGTTCATATACAAAATACCAACTACTCCCCCTGAGAAGTAGCTTCCGCATCAAAGACTAGAGTAAAAGTTTTGTCTTTTAATTCTGTCGGTTGATGACAATCATCAACTATCTAAGTCTCTACCGGTGGTGGTATGACTCCAAGCTGATCTCTAAGATATTCAAAAGTCTCCTTAGGCAAAGGTTTTGTGAAAATATCTGCAAGCTGTTCTTTAGTGTTCACATAAACCAGTTTTGTCTCCTTTTCTTCAACTTTTTCCCTTAGAAAATTTTGTTTGATAGAAACATGTTTTGTTTTAGAATGTAATACCAGATTCTTAGATATATCAATTGTTGCAGTGTTATCACAATATATAGTAATAGGTTCCTTGCATTTTAACTTTATGTCTTTCAACATTTGTTTAAGCCATAGTACCTGTGTAGGGGAAAAAGCGAGACTAGGCTAACATGTCCTAATCCTACCTTTTGACACACATTGTGGAATACGAAAGAGCCTAGAGGTATCACACAATTGGCTACTTCTTTTTTGTGGAAGAGAGAGCCACGGGCTACCTATTAGGGTTTCTATTCCTTTGTTGTAATTGAAAGATAAAATGATACAAGTTCAATTCCTAATCCCAAAGTGCAAGTATGAACTACTAACAAGATTGTAGAATTGAAACTAAACAATGGAAAGCTGTAAACACAAGGACAAGACAAGAATGCAAATGCATACCCAGAGTTAAAATTTGAGTGAAAATGTTCGGGACGAGGGCGCAAATGCCACTATCCTGATACTGCCCCTGAAACTACTCCTGAAACTACTGTTCTGCAACCTGAAAAGCTGTCTGAAACTTGCTGTCTGACAGAAGGACCAGGGCGCCTAGCGCCCCTATCCTAGGGACTAGGGCACCCAGCGCCCCTATCCTAGCATGACCAGGGCGCCCTATGCCCCTGTCCTGGTCTTTTGCTCTAAAATTTGGTGTGAAGTTCAGTCTCCGTCTGCTTCCGTCGGATCTACAACTTGCGGCGTCGTCCAAATCCCGAAACCTGCACTTATATCTGAAAAGGTATGGTGGGCGGCTATATAGGGTTTTGCCTTAGTCAAACCCCTACTTTGGTGATTTCCACCTCCATGAATAGCCAAGTAGTATTGTAAAAGTAGTGTGTGTGCAGACCTTGTGTGTGTGCAAGATCCTTAAATGCAAGTAAGCAAACTAGAGCAACCTAGAAAGTAAACCCTAATTGCTTGTAAATGATAATGTAGATGCTCCAAATCAAGATGCCAAGTGATCTAAAGCATGAATACAAATGATATAATGAGGCTTATGCAAAGACATGAAAAAAACATGAAATCATACCCAACCCCAAGGGAGGGGTACAAGCCAATCTTCAGTCGGTGATCCCTTATTGCTCTTGAATGTCTTCAAAGCCCTAAATGGATGAATGAATTTGATGAATGCTTGATGGATGGATGTTGAATGCTATTGAAGTCTTCAAAGATCTACTCTTTTGCTGCGTAGAAGGCCCCTTGAAACCAAAAATTCGGATCCTTTCAAATGAAGAAAGAGAGCTCTTATATATGAAACCCTAGGTCTTAATTTCAACTTTTGGCTGACCTAGAGATTGAATCTCCCACCAATTTCTTGGGGTTAAGCTTTATTTTATGATTGGATCGTGCTCCTAAAATTTCAGGAAAAATGTCTGGGACCGTGTGCACTCCGGGCGCCATGGTCCTGACAACTTTTCACCAAATTTTTAGGGTCGTCGGATATGATGATTTTAGAGAGAATCCCGAAGTTACAGGTGATTTCGAGATGTTTTGACCCCCAAAATCAAGCCCCCAAGTTCAAAATAGGACCTAATTAGGGTTTTTGATTAAATGATGTATTGGAAGAATAAAATGAAAGGGGCACACTTTAATGAAAAGGGCCCAACTTTATGATATGGGAGATGATAAAATAGAACCTTAGACCTAATTAAGTGCTAAAGGGGAAATGCAATGCAAAATGTGCCAAGGCGGGTGCTAAACTAGGTGTGAAATTGTACCACCGTAGCAAGTGCATACAATTTACGACACTACATTTAGCCCCCACTTTAGCGGTCATATGAACACTACGTGCATATGCAAGCTAAAGTACAGAAAAGTAAACATTATTTGAAAAAGGATATATCCATAAGTTGTCAGACAAAGCCCCCAGCGGTATCTGCAATACATAGTTAGGAATTGCACCCTACAAAACACACGTTAGATCACAAAATCACCTAATGCTTACTAAGGAAGGTGATGAAAATTTGAGGGTAGCTATATGCCCCCCCCTGTTTTAGCTTGCTAATTTTAGTGAGTTGAAATAGGGTATCATGTTTACCACTTCGAATTGTTAAAGAATATTGATGACAAATGCTCACAAGAAGATTTGATATGAGATCAAAAACTAATGGAGAATCATTTGGTAAGAAAGAGGACTAAATCTCAATTCCAACACAACAAAGAGTGTGAGGATTTGAGAGTTGTCTAACATAAGATGAAGGATGTAAATGGAAACAAAATGCAAAGAGAAGAAAAGAAAGGAAAAAGCAGCATGAACACACACATTGGTGATCCATGAAAAGAATAGTGAGAGAGAAAACATGGACTTCTCGCCCCTAGATCTTGTCTAGGTGATCCATGTAAGGGAGGAGAGTGAGAAAGTCTAGCCTTATGTCGCTAGTTCCACTCAACCTCGTGCATGTGTATGTAAGGGAGGTTAGAAGCACCTCATAGGAGTCTATGCCCGAGTATGCTACAACCTGTATATGTATTGTACAAAAGCATGACATCTCGCTCTAAGAGTCTGTGCTCTGGTTCCGAGAATAATCACCTTGCATAAAAGAAAAATGGAGACATCTCTCTCTAAGAGTCTGTGCTCTGGTTTTGAGAATGACCCATTGCTCAAAAAGTGTAATGTTTATGTCATAAGCAAAGTAGAACAAGGATACCTACCTTCATCACAAAAGAAGATACCCCAAAAATGCAACAATGTCATAGATCTAAGCAAGAGAGTTTTGCACTCTTTAAGCAGGGATAAGATAGTTGAAAAAGGGATATCTTGTAGTATGTGTAAAGGAGATCCTTAGAGGAGAAGAAATCTTTGTACAAAAGACACCTATCCCTGAGAGGAATTTTCTTAGACAAATATAACATTTTCTAGAATAAGACAAAGAAGAGAATAAGAATGCAATACTTCCTTCTTTTGCGAGGTGAAAGTGATTCTTAATGAAGGATGATGCTCTTTTTAACCCAATTAGGAGAGTGAATTCATTATGGATGTATTTTACCAAGTGCAAAAGAGGTTGTAGCCAAGGACTTACACCTCTTGTAAGAGAGAATCCTTGAACAAACAACAACAAATGCATACAAGGAATAACATCAAGTAATAAAGTTCACACCATCCATGAAATAGGAAAAAAGTGGATCCTTAGATAAAAATAAGGAAAGATCATTGCCTCCCAAGGATAAGGACAATGAGAAGGACTTACACAATCTTCTAGGGAGAGATGTAGACACAAGCAAAATGTACTACATACTGACATGAGTTCATGCAAGCAAGACATTAGTGTATGTAAAATGCTCCTCACAAGAAGTGGGTAGGATAAGAAAGAGAATACACATCTTCTCTCATATCTAGGAAAAGAGGATTCTAAAGAAAAGATGATCAATATTTCCACACTATTACCCCAAAGGGAAATTTTAACCATAAAAAGAAGAGATGTATGAAATCACTCTTGTCCCCATAGGAACAAGAGATAACATAGAAAATTAGGCTATTATGTTGCTTCAAAAATATGATTGCACTTGAAATTGTACCATCATGAATGACAATGAGCCCCCAGTAAATGAGCTACCAATGTCACATAATGATGAGCAACATAATAGCCATTAATGTTATTTAAAGACATGATAGATTGAATAAGGTATTTGAATATGACATGCTAAATGCTCAACTATAAGTGAGATCAAAAACATGTATAAAGTGATAAAATTGAAGAAGAAAAGTCACAAGAAATCTTAGAAGAGGGATGAGTGTAATTTATTAGAGCCTTATCCCTGGAGGAAAGGACTTTGTGATGAATAGGAGATAAAGATTCATAATTGGATTTAGAAATTTGAGGTGAGTCATAAAGAGATTTGTTCATCGCCAAGATTTCCTTATGAGGGGAATGAGAGTTGATAGAAGTAGAAGATGATTTAGTTGAAGTGAGATCATCATCACTACTAAATATAGCATTCACATTGAGAGATGGTCTTTTAGATGCTTTGGTGGGCTTAGAAATATTATATCCAAGTCCAAATGAATATTCATGCATGTTATGTTCTAAAGGAACTTTAATTCCTTGTTCATTTGTGCCACAACCATTTCCACTATAGCCACCCTTAGCAAAAATATGAAAACCACGACCATAACGATTAGCCATTTCAGAAAGAAAAGGTGGTTTTTCATAAGACAAAGAATCAAATTCTTCAGAATTAGAGGTGTGAGGAGAAGAAGTTTGAGAAGCGGCCACAAAATTATTGCTCATAGGTTCAGGTAAGACTGATTGATCTCTAGTTTCTTCCTTCTTTTTAACTTTAAGCTCTCTAGGAGGAACCCTATACTCACCTACAAAGGTGGGATTGAAATCAAGAGATCCCCAATCGTCTTCTGCGAGAACCTTCTCAGGATCAAAAGCCTTTTCCTGTGTAGATCAAGTTGAGAAGAATCTTCTTCAGGAACTTCAGACTCATCCAAAGAATTTTGATTATCAGAGGGTGATGATCCATCCATAGGTATCTTGTTTAACGAGTCATCACTAGAAGAGGAAGGCTTAGAAGAACTCCCTTTGGAAGTAGATGTTTGCAAACAATCTTGAAAATTAGTATCACCTATCAAGGTATATGTCTTATTGTTATAAATAAATTTAACTTGTCTATGCAATGTAGAGGGGACAGCTTGCATACTGTGAATCCAAGGTCTCCCTAATAACAAGTTGTATGTTAGATTTCCTGACATAACATGGATAGGAGTAGGCAAAGTAACAGGTCCCACCATGATGGGTAAGGTGATAATACCTAATGAAGACTTAGCCACATTATCAAAGCCTCGAATGGGACAAGAGTCAGGCTCAATAAGGGATGTATCCACATTCATCTTATGTAATAGATTAATGCTACACACATTAAGGCCAGAACCATTATCTACCAGTGTTCATCTTATAGCCGTGTCATTTATGATAACCACAATCATCAAGGGATCATATTGATGTTGAATTTCACTAGTAGGCAACTCATCTTGAGTAAACACAATTTGAGCTTTAGGATTCATCATAGAGTTAACCAAAGACACTATATTAATAGATGTATTAGGTGGAGGAACATTCAAATCTTTCAAGGCATCTTGTAACATTCCATGATGAGCGGAAGAAGTTTGGATCAAATCCCAAAGGGATATCTTAGCAGGGGTAGCTTTAAGTTGTTCTATGAGATCATAGTCCTTACTAAGCATTTGTGAAATACGAGGAGCTTGCGAAAGAATTGGTTGAGGATTAGGAAGAGAAACTGGAGTAACAGGAGGAGGATTAGGCTGCCTATTATTTCTAGTATTATAGGTATGAGCAACCACATTATAACTCTCTCTAGTCAGTTGCTTAGCATACTCATAAGGGCTCTTAGTAGAATAACCTCCTTGCACAGTAATAATAGGTTTGTTAGGAGTGCAAAAAGAATCATTAGCATAACCACCTTGAACCACTAAGATAGGCTTATTTAAAGGTTGAGAATTTTGAGAAGGACAAGCACCTTGGACAGTGAAGAGAGGTTTGTTAGGTGTTTCATTCACATGTATCAAATTGATTGAGGATGGTTTAGAGGAATGAACAAAAGTGTTGGAAGAATTATTGATAGTCTTCTCTTGCACTAAAATCTTATCATGGATTAAATCAATTTTAGGAGAGAGACAAGGGGTAGGCATTGATGTTCCAATAGGAAGAGTAATACTAGGAAAGGTCATATCATCCTCTATCATCAAAGGATCAACATTACTCTCTAAAGTCTCACTTTTGAGATGGAGATCTTTGAAAGAGATGTTAACCATCTTGTTTTGAACTAGGGTTTCCTTATGAGTAGAACCAAGTTGAGGAGAGGGAGATGCTTTATTTTTAGAGGGAGAATAATTGAGATTCAAGGAAGGTGAGAAACTATCAAGGGAGTTTTCAATCTTGATTTCATCCCCTTTGGCTAGGGTTCTCTCATGGGGAAGAGAATAATCTACACCTTCTTCTAATGGTTCATCCCAAATAGTGAGGTTGTTGAAAGGAATGTTTGAAGTATTGTCAATTTCGGGAGAGGAGATAACATTGTTTATTAATTCCTCATTCTTAGGAGGGAGAGCATCAATAGATGTATTAAACTCATCCTCTTTCCTCAAAATATGTTCAATATGATCTTTAGGGGAGAGAGAATTAAGAAAATTGCTTATTATTTCATCTTCTTTCTCTAAGGGATGTTTATGGGTAAGACAAACTTTAGGAGAAGGGTAAGCATTTATCATTAATTCATCATCTCTACTGGGAATTTTGTTGGAAAAGGAAATGCCATCACTAGGAAATGTAGGTATAATGTCATCTTCTTGCACAAAAGGATCCTCATGAAGGGAATGTTTTTTAGGAGGAACATGAACATATTTCTCCAAAGATTCATGCTTAGGAAGGAGATCTTTGAAAGAAGTGTTCATAACCTCTTGTTGCACTAACATGCTCCCATTGGAAGGACCAACTTTAGGAGAAAATAAGTCAATGTCCATCAATACCTTTTCACTTAGAGAGGCATCCTATAGGGAAGGTGAAGTAACATTAAGAAAGGTGTTTATGATATCATTCTCTTCCTCTAGGATAGCTAAATAGGAAGGGCACATTTTAGGAGAATTGTCAAGATCACTCTTAAAGTCTTCATCCTTAGAGCATGAGAGAGTCTCAAAGGGATTGGTAGCAACTCTTTTAGGCACTAAAATGTCATTATAGATGGGGGGAGGTTCTTTAGGAGAAGGAAAAATTGAAACAAGGGAAGCTAACCCATTATCACATCTATGAAATGGATGCATCATGACAAAAATTTTCCTCTTTCAAATGATAACACATGCAAAATAGAAGGAAATGTTTAATTTTAAACAATGCAAGCACTTAGAATGTAGATTTAGAAAATGAAATTTATGATTCAAATGAGTTCGTAAATTAGATTTGAAATTATTGATCCCAATTAAGCTATCCACAAGTTCAACTTTGAATTGAAAAATTAGGGTTTTAGCAAAAATTTCCTCTTAAATTTTTGAATCTTGCAAGAAATTAAAAACTTGTAAATACAAATTTGAATTTGAAATAACATAAATACTCAAATTTGAAAACATAAATCAGAATTAGAGAAGATTGGAATTCACGTCGGCTTCACCAAAATGTGTAGGGGAAAAAGCGAGACTAGGCTAACATGTCCTAATCCTACCTTTTGACACACATTGTGGAATACGAAAGAGCCTAGAGGTATCACACAATTGGCTACTTCTTTTTTGTGGAAGAGAGAGTCACGGGCTACCTATTAGGGTTTCTATTCCTTTGTTGTAATTGAAAGATAAAATGATACAAGTTCAATTCCTAATCCCAAAGTGCAAGTATGAACTACTAATAAGATTGCAAAATTGAAACTAAACAATGGAAAGCTGTAAACACAAGGACAAGACAAGAATGCAAATGTGTACCCAGAGTTAAAATCTGAGTGAAAATGTTTGGGACGGGGGCGCAAGCGCCACTATCCTGATACTGCCCCTGAAACTGCTCTTGAAACTGTTGTTCTGCAACTTGAAAAGCTGTCTGAAACTTGTTGTCTGATAGAAGGACCAGGGTGCCCAACGCCCCTGTCCCAGGGACTAGGGCGCCCAGCGCCCCTGTCCTGGCAGGACTAGGGTACCCCACACCCCTGTCCTGGTCTTTTGCTCTGAAATTTGGTGTGAAGTTCAGTCTCCGTCTGCTTCCGTCAGATCTACAACTTGCGGCGTCGTCCGAATCCCAAAACCTGCACTTATATCTAAAAAGGTATGGTGGGCGGCTATATAGGGTTTTGCCTTAGTCAAACCCCCACTTTGGTGATTTCCACCTCCATGAATAGCCAAGTTGTATTGTAAAAGTAGTGTGTGTGAAGACCTTGTGTGTGTGCAAGATCCTTAAATGCAAGTAAGCAAACTAGAGCAACCTAGAAAGTAAACCCTAATTGCTTGTAAATGATAATGTAGATGCTCCAAATCAAGATGCCAAGTGATCTAAAGCATGAATACAAATGATATAATGAGGCTTATGCAAAGACATGAAAACAACATGAAATCATACCCAACCCCAAGGGAGGGGTACAAGCCAATCTTTAGTCGGTGATCCCTTATTTCTCTTCAATGTCTTCAAAGCCCTAAATGGATGAATGAATTTGATGAATGCTTGATGGATGGATGTTGAATGTTGTTGAAGTCTTCAAAGATCTTCTCTTTCGCTACGTAGAAGGCCCCTTGAAACCAAAAATTTGGATCCTTTCAAATGAAGAAAGAGAGCTCTTATATATGAAACCCTAGGTCTTAATTTCAACTTTTGGCCGACCTAGAGATTGAATCTCCCACCAATTTCTTAGGGTTAAGCTTTATTTTATGATTGGATCGTGCTCCTAAAATTTCGGGAAAAATGTCTGGGACCGTGTGCACTCCGGGCGCTATGGTCTCGACAACTTTTCACCAAATTTTCAGGGTCGTCGGATATGATGATTTTAGAGAGAATCCCGAAGTTACAGGTGATTTCAAGATGTTTTGACCCCCGAAATCAAGCCCCCAAGTTCAAAATAGGACCTAATTATGGTTTTTGATTAAATGATGTATTGGAAGAATAAAATGAAAGGGGCACACTTTAATGAAAAGGGCCCAACTTTATGATATGGGAGATGATAAAATAGAACCTTAGACCTAACTAAGTGCTAAAGGGGAAATCGAATGCAAAATGCAAAATGCGCCAAGGCGGGTGCTAAACTAGGTGTGAAATTGTACCACCCTAGCAAGTGCGTACAATTTACGACGCTATAGTACCTATGTATAGTTAGTTGCTGCTACAACATATTCTGATTCTACTGTTGATAAAGATGTACAACTCTATTTCTTAGTCAACCAAGAAACTAATCTCTTTCCAAGAAAGAATCTCCACCGGTGGTTCTTTTTCTATCATCCACATCTCCTACCCAATTTGCATCTGTGTATGCACATAGATCAAAATTTTCATCTCTAGGATACCATAATCCAAGATTTATAGTTCCTTGTAAGTACAGGAAAATCCTCTTTACTACTGATTCATGATTTTCTCTAGGATTACTTTGAAATCTTGAAACAATACATATTGCATTCATAATATCAGGTCTGGTTTGTGTCAAATACAGTAAACGTCCTATCATAGATTTGTATCTAGTTGGATTAACAGGTGTAGATTCATCCCTTTGAGATAATTTGTCTTTTGTAGTCATAGGTGTGCTTACCGGTTTAGAGTTCTCCATTCAAAATTTCTTTAGTAACTCTTTTAAGTATTTGGATTGACTCAAGAATATACCTTTGTCAATTTGTGAAATCTGCAATCCTAAAAAGAATTTTAGTTCTCCAATCATAGACATTTCAAATTCTTGCTACATTTTAATAGAAAATTCTTTACATAATTCATCTTCTCCTCCAAAGATTATATCATCAACGAATACTTCTATAATCAGGATGTCATCATTAGTTATTTTGTAGTATAAATTGTTGTCTACATTTCCTTTAGTAAAGCCAATCTTTAAAAGATACTTATCCAATCTTGCATACCAAGCTCTTGTGGCTTGTTTCAGTCCATATAGAGCTTTTCTTAACTTGCAAACCATATCATTGTCATCGGTCAAAGAAAATCCATTAGGTTTTTCAATATAGACTTCCTCTTCAAGATCTCCATTCAAAAATGCACATTTAATATCCATTTGATAAACTTTGTAGTTCTTGTGAGTTGCAAAAGCAAAGAATAATCTGAATGCCTCAATTCTAGCTACCGGTGCAAAGGTTTCATTGTAATCAACTCCCTCTTTCTGAGAATATCCCTTACACACCAGTCTTTCTTTATTTCTGACAACCTTACCATCTTCATTAAGTTTGTTTCTAAATACCCATTTTGTTCCAATTACATTTTTATCTTTAGGCCAGGGAACTAATGTCCAAGTATTATTTTTCTTAATTTGTTCTAATTCTTCTTCCATAGCTTTAATCCAAAATTTATCTTCACTTGCCTCATTAACAGATGATGGTTCAATTTGAGAAATAAGACATACCTCTTCATTTTCCAATCTTCCTCTTGTCATAACTCCTTTAAATTTGTTTCCAATTATCTGATCTTCAGAATGATTCAATCTTATATATCGGGGTGTCTTAGTTTGTTGTTGTTCTTCAATTACTATGGAATCCTTAGATGGTACCAGGGTAACTAGATCTTCATTCTGTACCGGTGGATTTGGTGTAGGTTCATTTGTCATAATTTCTGTTGCTAGTTCAGAGTCTATGTACCTTGAAGTTCCTCTGAATTGTTCATCAATCTTTACATTTGTACTCTCAACAATTTTCTACAATCTCTTGTTAAAACATCTATATGCCTTGCTCTTAGATGAATAACCAAGAAATATTCCTTCATCACTTCTAGGATCAAATTTGCCAATATACTCATCTCTTCTGATATAACATTTACTTCCAAAAATTCTAAAATACTTAAGAGTAGGAGTATTACCAAACCATAGTTCATGAGGGGTCTTACCGGTTTCACCTTTGATGTGAAATTTGTTGAATGTATAGATCATTGTGCTGAGTGCTTCTCTCCAGTATACATGTGGTAGGTTTGCTTCAAATAACATACTTCTTGCTGCATCCAAGATAGTTCTATTTTTCCTTTCAACAACTCCATTCTGTTGTGGTTTCTGAGGTGCTGATAGTTGTCTTCTGATTCCATTCACTTCACAAAATATATTAAAGTCCTTAAATGTGAATTCATCTCCTTGATCTAATCATAAACATTTGATTTTCTTACCAGTTTCATTTTCAACCATTGCTTTGAATAGTTTAAACTTTCCAAGTGCTTCTAATTTTTCTCTGAGAAAAGTAACCCAACACATTCTAGAATAATCATCAATAATTAGCATGAAATATCTATCATCTTGTAGGATTTTAGTTCTAGCTGGACCACATAAATTAGTGTGAATCAAATCAAGAGCATTATTGGATTTTTCTGGAATACTTTTGAAACTAGCTCTAACTTGTTTTCCAAATTGACATTCCTTACATATTGTATTTTGAGATTTCACAATTTTAGGTAGATCTCTAACTGCCTTAGAAGTACTAATCTTTACCATGCAATCAAATTTTACATGACAAAGTCTCTTATGCCATAACCAACTTTCATCTATATGTGCAATCAAGCATGTCTTTTCACTATTATTCAAATGAAAGATATTACCTCTAGTCTGATTACCGGTTGCAATTTCTAAACTAGTTCTATTAATGATTTTGCATTTTTCATTCTTAAATTGTAACTGAAATCCTTTCTCAACTAATTGACCAACACTTAAAAGATTATGCTTTAATCCTTCAACATAGTAAACATTGTCAGTGTTATGATTACCATCAAGAGATATTGTACCCTTACCTTTGATTGAATAGGCTTTGTCATCTCCAAATCTTACTAAACCTCCATTGTATTCTTGAAAGTTCAAGAATTTACCTTTGTCTCATGTCATATGATGTGAGCATCATGAGTCAATGATCCATTCATCCTTTACTTCAACTTTAGCTGCTAGGGCTTGTTCTACCGGTTGAACAGTAGGTGTCGGTTGATCTTATATTATAGAAACAAAAAGCAATCCATTGTCTGTCGGATCCTCATCAGAATCATCAGTCACATCTTCATCAGCAATGTAACAAGATTTGTCTTTATTCTTCTTAAATTTGTATCTCTGATATTCAGGATTAGGCTTGTATGTTCTTCTATCTTCTTCTCTTAGTCTAGCATGTCTATTAGGGTATCTTGAAGCCATATGACCAATCTTATTGCACTTAAAACATTTAAAGGGTGCTTTACCTTCATACTTACTTCCAACTGGACCTTTAGACATTTTCCTTGCAAATAGCGCTTCAAGTTCTTCACGTTCTTCATTCTCCTTCCTAGTTTCTTCAAGTTCTCTTGCATAAAAGGCTTTCCAATCTGATTTGTCAAATGATGGAGCAAATGATGTTGATGCTTTAAAGGCTAGATCTATCTTTATAGTAGCAACAGGACCAAATTCTTCAATTTCAAAAGCTAAAAGTTTTCCAATTAATGTATCCCTAGTTACTGATGTATTAGGCATTGTTCTCAAGTCATTTATAGCAGTAACCTTCATTTTATATGCCAATGGCAATCCTCTTAAAATTTTTGAAATAGCTTCATCCTCACTTAAGGTTCCTCCACAACATTTAATACCCAAAACAATTTCATTTACTCTTTCCATAAAAGCAGAAATCCTTTCATCTTCTTCCATTTTCAGATGTTCATACCTGACTCGGAAGCTTTCAAGTTTTGCAATTTTGACTGTGGAATCTCCTTCATTCAGTGTTTCCAAATGAGTCCAAATAGCTTTAGCAGTAGACCTATCTGATAATCCCATGATTTGTTGATCTAATAAAGCACTCAAAAGTGCTTCTCTTGCTTTGCAAGATTCATTTTCCTCATCTTTAGTCAAGGTAGTTGGACTGGGCTGACCAGGTGCAACAGTAGTATAACCTTTCTTTTTAACTTCCTAGATATCTTTACCAATGCAATTCAGATGTGTCTCCATTCGAATCTTCCATATGCCATAGTTGGTTCCATCAACTTTGGGACTGTCCTTCCTGAAATAATTAGTAGACATTGGATCTCCTCAAGCTGTTAAACTTCTACAAAAGAGGACTAAGATCTTATACCAATTGTTAGGTCCCAGAGACAACTGAGAGGGGGGGTGAATCAGTTGTCAACTAAATTCAAACCAAAAACAACTTAACCAACTTAATGCTTAATACCGGTAAACTAATTAAGTATGCTGGTAGACAGTGTTAACTGTTAATTGCTATACCGATAAAGATTAATGCATGAAACATAAACACAAAGTCATCCACAACACATAACACCAATATTTGTATGTGGAAACCCTATAAGGGGAAAAACCATGGTGGAAAACCTTACCCACAATTAGATGATACTACTGCAGATAGTAAGTGTACATAGATGGGGTTTGCACATGCAGAAAGGCCAATAGCCTAGAGCTCACTGCTCAATCACAAAATGGGAGTCACACTGACTATAGTTGGATGGTTAAATCCAATAAGAATGTACTACACAAAATAGCATCTTCACATGCTGGATTCAGTACCGGTGTAATGCTGATATGCTTCCACAAAAACCTAGCTTCACCTTCAAATGATGTCTTCGTGTATAGCTCTTCTTAATCTTGCATATACCTTCACACAATTCTTTTTCGCATTCCACAATCGATCTTACAAATAAGATCTTACATTTATACCATAACCTAAGACCAATTTTAGTAGGTCAGCTCTACAAGACATTACAATAAAAAAAATTTACAAACAATATAATATCTGATGTAATAACCGATTAAGCATGTCAGCTTAATGCATTTACAACAATAATTAATCATCTCCATAGAGTGCCATGCTGATCTGGAAAAGATAAACCTGCTGGTGTAACCCTAGGTAACCCTGGACCTATTTGCCGGTAAAAGCAAATATGCAAATATGAATATACCAATGAATAAAACTCCAGGACAAGATGTCCAAATGAGGTCTTCAACATTACCAAGTGTCTTCCATATAATTTCAAGTGCTGGTGATCATTATATCCTGTCGGTGAACTATATACCAGTAACTGTGCAATAGTTACTTTCTTGTTGGTGAATGCTACTGGATCTCCAAAGTGCTAGTGTTTTAGTAGGTGTTGACATCAGTGACAAAACCATACCAATATACCAACAGTTCCTATTCTGTAGATAGTTACTTGTGAGTTTCATCTCACCATGGTTTTTCCCATTTGGGTTTCCACATCAAATATTTTATGTTATGGTGTTATTAATTTTTTAGGTGAATGTCTTATTTGCATTTTGGTTTGCATGTGTGTTAACCGGTTTGACTATTAAACTTTTCTACCAGTTTATCACTAGACTATTTAAGTGTTTAAATACAATGTTTTTTGGTATACTAATTCACCCCCCCTCTTAGTAGTCATCATGGAAGTCTTCCTTTAAAATAAATGAGGGGTTGTATGAGTGGAAAGTCATGACCTTTGGCTTATCCAATGCACCTAGTACCTTTATGAGATTAATGAATGAAGTCTTGAGGGATTTCATACGGAAATTTGTTATAGTCTACCTAGATGACATTCTAGTTTTCATTCAAACCAAAGAAGAACATCTAAAACATGTAGATCTGGTACTAAGAAGATTGTATGAAGAACAATTAATGATCAACTTGGAAAAGTGTTTCTTTATGCAGGAAGAGATCATTTACTTGGAGTTTGTAATCTCATATGGTGAATTGAAAATGGATCAAGAAAAGGTGAGTGCCATATTGTCTTGGCCTACACCTAGAACAATGAATGATGTTAGAAGTTTCCATGGCTTAGCTACCTTCTATAGGAAGTTTATAAGAGGCTTTAGCCATATTTGTGCCCCTATGCTTGATACCATAAAGGGAGGACAAAAGTGAAAGTTTAGTTGGATAGAAGAAGCAGATAACTCTTTTGAAACATTGAAGAGAAAAGTTGTTGAGCAACCGGTCCTTGCCTTACCTGATTTCAATAAGATCCTTCAAGTGGAGTGCAATTCTATTCACATGGCTATTGGAGTAGTGCTCAGTCAAGAGGGAAGACCTATTGCTTTCTTTAGTGAGAAGTTGAATGAGGCAAAGAGGAGATATTCATCTTATGACCTAGAGATGCATTCTTTAGTCCAATCCTTGAAAAAGTGGAGACACTACTTGCTACCAAAAGAATTCATAGTTTCATAGAAAATCAAACCCTTAGCTTTATAAATAGTCAATAAAAGTTGAATTACCAGCACATGAAGTGGGTAGAGACCCTATAAGCTTTTACTTTCATTCTTAAGCACAAGAAAGGAGTCAAGAATAAGGTGGCTTATGCTTTGAGCATAAGAGTCCTAACTCCAAATCAGATTTAGTTGGAGAGAGTTGGAATAGACTCCTTGAAAGCCATGTATGAGGGTGATGAAGATTTTGGAGAGGCCTATAAAGTATGTGATTCATTTGATGAATGGTTTCATGTTAAGTATTCTGAATTTTTTATTCAAAATGGATTGTTGTTTAAGGGTGCACAACTATGTGTAGATGTATAAAAATGACTATATTCCTAAATGAATATTTAATGTTCATTTTATTCTCATTCCTCTATTTTAGTTAAATCTAATTTAATTAAATCACCACATTCTTCTATTTAATTAAATAAATTATTCAATTTATTTATTTAAATTCACTTAAGCCCTTTATATCATTTAATTGAATAAATCATTTTATTTAATTAAACCCCTTCTCTCTACTTTTAATTAAATTTACATTTAATTAAATAGTTTACCCCAATTAAATAAATCTAATTTATTTAAATCTCCAACTTGAAACCAAATTGAAATAAAGCAATTTATTTTAACTAATCCTTTATCCTCCACCCACTTGTATTTTCTTACAAATGCAAGTTGCACAACTATTTTAAATAAATAAATTATATATTTAAAATTCTATTTATCCTTACCCACTTGAAACCTTTAATGGTTTCCCTTAAAGTCTTCAAACTTAAAGTCTTCAAACTTAATGGCTTCCTTCTATAGTCTTCTTAAGCCTTTAATGGTTTCCCTTAAAGTCTTCAAACTTAATGGCTTCTTTCTAGAGTCTTCTTAGGCCTTTAATGGTTTCCCTCAAAGTCTTCAAGCATTTAATTCTTTATCTTCATTTTTCTCATGTAAATAAATTAAGATTTATTTAAATCCAAAATTCACATTCACATTTAAATAAATTAATATTTATTTAAATATTTATCCAAATGCAAATTACACCATTTAATTGAAATAAATGATTTTATTTTAATTGAAAATCCCAAAATTCCTCCCACTTGCATTCTCCTACAAAATCCACTTCCATGCCTAAATCCCTTCTAGATTCTTCTAACTCCTTCTAATTAGCCTAATCCTATCCTAATCATTGTCACATCCCTAAGCAAAGGGAAGTCACTTCTCAAACCTTCAAAGTCTTTGAAAATCATTAAAGGCTTTAGGTCTTCAACAACTTAACCTTGAAAGTCTTCCAAACCATTAATGGTTAACTCAACCCTCTTGCATGGTTAGAGACTTTTTGACTAACTTAACCCTCATCTAACCCAAGGCTCTCATCAAGCATTCATTTCTTTGACCATGGTTATCCCTTTAACCCTTGCACATTCATTTATCCCTTGGATAAAAGGAATATCCATTAACCTAACCCAACCCCCTAGGGTAACCATCATGTCCTCTCAAGCATTTAATGCTTCCTACCTCTCCTCTTAAGAAGTCTTATGATGACAATTTTCACCATTTCATTGGTGAGAATTGTAAACATAGATTGATAACTTTCAATCCCGACCCTTGATAAGCTCTTTCAATATTGACCATCCATTGCCCTATTTTCACTATAAATAGAGCTCTCATTCCTCCATTTTATCATCCAAGCTTTTAGTATCTCATTTATGCTCAATTTTAGCTTGCATCTAGCCTCTCTTTGCAATAGGAATTAATCTAATATAGAATTTTAGAGTATTTCTATTATCATTAGCTTAAATCATTAACTAGTATATCATGTTAGGATAGTATTGCTACTAACCTTGTCATCTTATAATCTAGTTTAATCCATTTTGTAGAAACATGCATAAATAGCATGCATTCATGTTAGAATTAATCTAAAGCATCCCTCATTATTGCATTAGTCATCCCTAGGTCACTTTGCTCAGTGATCTGAGAGCAAAGACATTGGCTTGAGGGACCTTCTGAGATAGAGAACCATGGAACCAACCTTACGAAGTTGAGATATCCTTCATAGCTCCATAACTTGCACCAAGAAATCCCATGTGTGTGTGTGGACAAGTCTTTTGGAATATTTTCATATATTGAGTTTCATCAACCTGCTTTCCCTGCATACATTTCTGGCACCCACCGTGGGGCCCTACCCCACTAATCAAATTGATTTTTAAATCTAACCACTTTTGCAGGTACATGAGAAATAGGAATCAATGCGTGGGGAACATCCCTTAGCGCATCTGGTCAACATTATAGTGCATCCGACTCACTGTTCAGCGCATGGGACTCATTCCTTAGCCTGTACACTTTATTAACATTTTCGTGTAGGTCTCGGTGCAGAAAAAGAATAGAGCAACGCATTCAAAAAATAGCTCAGTGCATCTTGGTTGTTTTGTAGCATGTACAATCCTTTCAGTAGCGCATCACAGATAGAAGGCAAATATTAAAATTGTAACCGAGTTTAAAGTTAGACTTGTTGAAGTCCACAAAAACTTGTATTTTTCTAATTATTGTGGTGGGTATTGTTATAGGATTTTTGACATCTTATTGCAGGGAGGAGCTTAGTGTTATTTCTAGAACTATAAATAGTTTAAATTTTTACTAACTTGTCTAATTTAGTTAGAATTTAAAGTCTTTTTAATTCTTGTTAAATAAAATTGAACTCACCTTATTTGGGCTATAAAAAGAACCACAAAAACAATCTTTTTTTGCTTTTCTAGGAGAGAAATTTTCAATTGGGCTCTAAAAAGAACAAAACATTTTTTCCATTTTGCAAAGCAAAGGTGTTTAAAAAGAACTTAACCATCCTTTGGTGCATAAAAGGATCAATTTTAAATTTTTGCAAGGAAAAAGAACCACACTTTAATTTTTTTATTTTTTTTTCACAATTAAAGAAGGAAGATCTTCCCCTTTTGATCGATTTATTTTGTTGACCAAACATCGAAGTTTTGCTTTGTTGACCAGGTTCTTTTCCTATATTAGAAAATCATTTCTTTGAAGGGATAAAATAAACACCATGTTTTTGTGGAGCAACATCTCCATATATATTTTTTTCAAATCATTGCAATAAAGAGTTAAAAAGAACACTTGTTTGCCTTGCTACGAAGGTGGAAGGAATATGCTCTCCCCTTAACTGGGTGATCAAAAATCTAGACCACTCTTACGCTTTCAGTGTTTATTGCATTAAATCCTTTAGCAGGCCTACCTTCTCGAGGGGTTGAAAAACTCTTAAAGCCATTCTTTGGCCAGTGTGAAGGGAATGACCTAAGTGGGGAATGACTTTATCACCAAGAGTTCCAACCCACTATAATCAAAAGTGGAGGTTGACGAAAGTCCTTTCAATGGTTTTGCTCAGCGATTAGCCTTTGTTCTAAAGGTTCGAAAGCCTCTTGAAAGAGTTTATCACTGAAGACCAAACAGGAAGCTTGATTACTAACCTTAGAAATAGAAACTTTGAGTCGAGTCAGTAACCAGACATTTGTAATATCATAGTGCAAGGGTGGGGAAGAATTCACCCCCAAGATCACTCACCATATATCTCCCAAGATAACTACTCAATTGTGAAGCAATTCACTTTGGGTTAATTTCTGGCAAAAGGCAAAAAAATGGGCACCCCTTAGGGGGTGACACAGCTGTTTGAGCTGACGGAGTATCGAGACTAGTGGGCTATGGTATTACTTATGACCTTTGAATAAAGAGTCTTTTTGAAGTGTATTCTTTGTATCCAAACCTATTGAAACATTAGGGATTTGAACACATCCTCACAGAACATACACTCATTGTTTAGATTAAAGCAAAAATGGTTACTTCTTTGGTGTCATGTCTTCATTTGTTACTTCAGAAAATCATCTATCATCACTGAAAACTCAAAACAAAGTTCCAAAATTTGTAGAAAGCAGCCAAGTCAAAATATCAGGGTAGTTTAGTGCGTAAGAACAACTTCTTAGCACATAGAAATCATCTTTTAGCGCATTAAGTATTAACATTAGCACTTTGAAGAAATCCAAAACTAGCAGTTTTAAGTAGCACCTTTTGAAAATAGTTTGGCGCGTTGAAGCAACAGCTTAGCGCATGGAGACTAAACCTTAGCATGTAGAGTTGAATAGTTAGCGCGTCACAAGCCCATATTAGCGCATAATCTTTTAAACCAAAGCAAAATCAAAACAAACCAGTTAGCGCGTCAAAGGGGGTAGTTTAGCATGTGGAGTCTTTTCACTAGCGCGTTGAGGACTTTCTATAGTGCATTCTGTCTCTATCTTAGCGCATAGCCAAAACCAGGAAAACAGGGGGCAAAATAGAGGCTATTTTGAGAAATCTGAGAACAATTTAGGGAGCTTTCCTTCCTCAACCTAAACTTCATCAAACAGAAAACCAAAACAATGTATCCAAAACTATTCTCAAAGCAAGTTTTTCATCAAACAAAGTTGTCCAAAATCTGAAAACTAGTCACAAGATAAACATATCTCTCCTATCAAAATCAAGAAACCTCATCACAGGTATCAAACAGGTCCTTCAATCATACAGATTTCTATCCCATAACACACTTGTTTTAAAAATTCCAGGTTGTCAAATCGAGTTTCCATATCGGGAAAGCTCGTAGTCCATATTATTTGACGTGCTTTGTTGTGAGGGGGCATCTAAACCTTCATTTGATAAAGTAAAAACTTGAGTTTCCAAAAACAAGCTAAACTAAATCCAAAACAAACCAAAGGAAACCATTGATCACTTGTGCATGACTAATCCTCATATTCTGAGAAGAAAGAGTATTTATCATAACACTAAGTTGAGGAAACAACAACCTAGTTCCCTGAAACTTGCAAAAAGGAATAGGTTTTTATACATCAATCACCAACTCTTTAAATCTCATCCAACATTCCTTCGTCATATCCGATTGTATCTTCAAAACAAAACCAACGAAATTGACAAGGAACCATTAAGGAGTAGAGCATTATGTCAAAAATCAGCATTTAGCCAACAAATCAATCATAGAGGAAAGATCAATCCAACATTCTTTCCTGAAGAGTGCATCACTTATAACATATCAAGGTTGCCACCACCAACCGCCAAATATTTCTAAAAATGCCCACTATCACTCACTCTCAACAAAATAAGCAAAGCAAAACACAACCAGAGTCCAACATGGATCGGAGATTATCAAATCCTTTCGAGGGTCCAAATTTACAAGATACTGAAATTTCTGAGAAACTCCTCCAAGAGTGTCAAGAAAGCACTTCATTTCAAAAACTTGTAGAAAGACTCATAGAAAATGACAAAGAAAAATATCTGCTCATGCTCACAAGCAAAGGACTTAAACTTCCTGAGGACTTTAACACTGACATTTTTAGAACAAACTCCCAACATTATGACTATCAAGAATGACAAAGAGAGGAGGAATCATGTGACCTAGAACAAAACACACCAGAGAAAAATCTGCCAGAACAAAATTTACCCAAGCAAAATATCCGAGAGAAAAACATACCATTTCACACACCATTTCAGCTGATAACTAATGCAAGGGAAGAACTCTTCCCTTCGCAAACAAATGCACCCTTGGTTTCTCTTACACAGCAAATGCAAATGCTACAGAGACAAATGCAAGACATGCAACAAGGATCAATAGTACGATATTCCTTAAATGAAATTTGTCCTTATCCTTTTGATAGATGGTTGAACATGGTGCCTTTTCCCTCAAACTCAGACATTCCAAAATTTGACAAATATGACGGGAAAAGCGATCCGCATGATCATGTCCAAGAATTTTGTACCATGAGTCTTGAATTTGCTCATGATGACACCTATTTGATGAGGTTGTTCCCAAGAAGCTTGGGAGAGCAAAGAATGGAATGGTTATTCATAATCACACCTCCTATCAGATCGTTTGATGAATTGGTCAACAAATTCATAACTCAATATTCCTACAACATTCAACATGCTATCACTATGCTAGATGTCTATAATACCAAGTAGAAAAACAATGAATCATTCATGGTATTCCTTTAACATTGGCGACAGATGGTTTCGAGATATCCTTGAGATGTACCCAAAAAAGAAAAGATGGAAATTTTCATCAACAACTTGAATAGAGAGATGAGTTACCTACTCAAACTCCAATGCATACCATCTTTTGCCAAATTGATTGAAAATGGCATCCAAGTAGAAGAAGCATGTATTAAGAAAGGGACATTGAAATTTTTCAAAGAAGGAACGAATTCATCCAACTCTCATTACAATAACCAAAACAAAAACAACTTAGACAAATCCAGATTCTAGACCAGAAATAAGAACACTGGTAATGAGGGAGGCACTGAAGCTAATGAGGCTAAATCCAAACAACCAGTATTGGCTTTATCAGGAAATCATCAAGCTACAAAGAATCCAAAGGGTGCTAACCAAGGCACTAACACTTATGCACCAAATACTAATCAAGATCCTCTCAACACAAACAACACCAACAATGCTCAAAACAATAACACAAATCGAGGGCCTAACAACAATTCACGAGGTAACACCAACAACTTTCAAAAACGCGTCTACACACCATTAGGACAATCATTGGAGTCAGCCTTCCGAGAGCTTTTAGCAAATAAAATTATTTCATTACCAACAATCAACAACTTTGAACCACAAGTAAAACCACGTTGGTGGAATGACTCACACTTTTGTGATTTTCATCAAAACAAAGGTCCTCAAACAAATGATTGCATGAGACTGAAGAACATTGTCCAAGACATGATCGATAGAGGTGATTTAACAGTCGATGGACTCAAGACAAATGGTGACCACGGGGCTTTCAAAAATCCTCTTCCAAACTACAACAAGGATGGAGCTTCAACCTCAAACGATACACGTGGAGCTCGTATCGATCACATATACAATAACACCATCAATCACATATCAGCTAAGGACAATCAAGTCAATGTTATCACAATCAAAGACAGGCATGAACATGAATCCATCAACGCAACAACCAGAGCTCAAAAATATGTCCTGAAGGGACATATGCCAACAACAAACACCGTACCCAAAATTCAATATGATCTAGTCAGTCAACTGCGCAAAGCTCCTGCTCAAATATCTATACTGGAATTGTTAAAACTTTCACCAAAACACAAAGACATATTGGAGCAAGCATTATTGGAAACAAATGTACCTCAAGATCTGGATGCTGACAAATTCCAAGCCATGGTGACTCATATGACAGAGCCTCATAACCTCACTTTTTTTGAGTATGATAATATCTCATTGAGCCATCCACATAATACTCCACTCCATATTGAAGTCATGGTCTATAAACACTGAGTTAAATGAATATTAATAGATGGAGGAGCTGGACTTAATATTTGTACCTTAAAACTTATCCGTGCATTAGGCTTCTCAGAGGAGTCTATTGATCCATGAAAAAAGATCACTATAAAGGCATATGATGATGAAGAAAGATCATCCAGAGGAACAGTGGTGTTGCCAATTCGAGTAGGACCAGTATTAAAAGATACTATGTGCTAGGTCCTAGACATAGACCTCACATACAATATCTTATTAGGTCGACCCTGAATACATGAAATGCAAGTAGTGCCCTCCACATATCACCAGTGTGTCAAATTCCCCTACAATGGGCAAGAGGTTTCTATATCAGCGAATCATAATCCATTTCAGCATTGTAATGCTATGGGGGCAGCCCAAGATAGCTTAGTTCCACATAATAGAGAGAAACAAAATTCCTCGGTGCAAGATCTTCAACAAGAAAAGTCTAAATCATTACCTAGAGATTTCAAGAAGAAAATGAAAATCAAAGAACAAGGCATGGGAGAATACTCTTTGGAACCCATGTGTTTGGCCAACTTACCAACATCACCTAGATCTCATGGATTACCTACAACATCAACACATCAAGCAACTCAGCCCATCACCAAGTTTGATGGCACATTCATCCAACTCAACACTCTAGCACATGAATCTAAGGAAAAGGACATCCTTAGTTGGCTATACAAAGATGAGGAAGAAGACATAGCAGCTACTGTGGAAGTAGCTATACCAACACACCTGTATGAAAAAGGCTACTTAATCATGCAGCAAATGGGATACAATGGCAAAGGACCTATTGGTAAGCATCACAGAACCATTAGATCCTCCTTCACAATTCAGTAAAGACAAAAAGGGACTAGGTTTTGAACTCACTCTACTACCAAAGAGGGCACCACGCAAATATCAAAAACCTTAGTGGAAAGCAAAGAAGAAATACAAAGAAGACTCCTGGTAGGAGGCATTGTTTGAGTCAGCTGAGACAATACGTAAGGAATGAGAACATCAAGAACAAAAGCAATGTCAAAGGCAACCTATCAATCAAAAGAAAGAAGCATCTACTGCAGAAGCACATCATATTCAAGAACTAATATCCATCAAAGAAGAATCACCTCCTGATTACATCATTCCTCCTTGAGGAGAGACAGTATATGAACAAATGCAAAGAGTGGAAGCAGGATCTGACATAGAATCAAAGAAAACTATCAAACTTGTCTCAATTATCAAATACCTGTTCTCACCCTACAACATAGCAGTTCATAGCACTTTTAGAATTTGGGATAATACCTCTGAGACTGATTCTAATGAATATGAATGGGGCAGCTATTCTAATGTTACTGAAGATATTTGTGCCAATGACAGTAATACACCCATCTCTCAAGAAGAATGCAACACAGAATCTAGACCACTTGAATTTGGTCCACAAAATATCTATGACACCAAGGAAAATGAGTAGCAACATTATGAGAAAGTCTATATGGAAAATGATACCATCAAAGACCTCGATGAAACCCTTAACTTCTTTAACACCCCAGCCAATCATGATGATACTTCCATCCTGACAATTATAGAAGACAAACTTGATCCACCTAATGACTCCTTACCACTTGTCTTTCCTGACCTCATAGATTGGGACAAACCTGAAACTCATGATATACCAATTTTCCCAAATGATGAATCCATTATCCATTACTTATGTACCATTAACTTGGATATAGACTCTACCAGTGAACAAAGTAATGATGTCTGCAACTAGGGGAGTGCCAAGTCTCTCAGTCGCAAAAATAAACAAACTAAAAGATCTATTGCTGAAAACCAGTCAATGACAGCAATAGATCACACAAAAGTAAAAATAAAGGATGCATCTATGGGTGAAAACCTTTTTAAGGCACCTAAGGATGGGAGACTTCACACTCTTCCTGAGCATTATCACGAGCAATTACCCATATTTATTGAGCCCACTCAATCAATCAACATTGGTACTATAGAAGCAACCAAAACTATACACCTTGCAGAATTTGTGACAGAAGCAGAAAGGTCAGAATTTATCAAATTTTTTAAAGAAAAGTAAATCAACTTCGCTTGGTCATATGCAGATATGCTGGGGATTGATCCACAATTATTAATGCATCACTTGTCCATTGCTCTAGGAGCTAAGCCAATCAAGCAAAAACTAAGAAAGATGAGTCCACATGTCGCACTCATGGTTAAAGCTGAATTGAAGAAACTATTAGATGTCAGATTTATTAGATCTATTGACTATGCTGAATGGATTTCCAACATAGTACCAGTATCAAAACCAGATGGTAGTATTAGAATCTGCACTGATTTTAGAGATGTCAATAAAGCTTGTCCAAAGGATGACTTTCCTTTGCACAGTATCGACATAATTGTAGACCTCACAATAGGCCATGCAATGCTCTCACTAATGGACGGTTTTTTAGGCTATAATCAAATAAAGATAGCCCCAGAAGCTCAAGATAGAACACCATTTACCTGTCCTTGGGGAACGTACTATTGAAATGTTATGCCTTTTGGCTTAAAGAATGCAAGAGCTACTTATCAATGAGCAATGACAAAAATCTTTAATGACATGATGCATACCTTCATGGAAGACTATATGGATGATTTACTAGCTAAATCCTTCACCAGAGCGGAACACCTCAACATCTTAGAAAAGATTTTTGATCAATTGGAGAAATTCAAGTCATCAAACAAATGTTATCGATTGGATAGATAACTTGATTTGATTTGCAATGTTTCAAGTTGATATATATGTGTAACGTGAGTTGTTTTATAAGTTGATATGGTTGTGGAACTTGAGTTGTTTTACAAGTTGATATGGTTGTGGAACTTGAGTTGTTTTACAAGTTGATATGGTTGTGGAACTTGAGTTGTTTTACAAGCTGATACGAATATGAAACTTGAGTTGTTTTACAAGTTGATTTGATTGTGGAACTTGAGCTGTGTTACAAGTTGATATGATGTGATATGGAAATGGATTGGAGATGATGCGGAACTTGATTAGATGTTCAATGTTTCAAGTTGATATGAATCTGATTTGTGATATGAATTGATTGGATGAAGAAACTGATATTGGACTTGTATTGTTTTTGACAAAAGTGACTTGGAGTTGTTCAGTCATGAGAGAGATTTCTGAGACCATGGTCATTGATACCACGATTGACGCAGGTTGACAGGGATATCATTAAGAGGTGTGGATTGAGCAAAGACTTTGGAGAGAGAGGCGGTGGGTGGCTCAATGAGAGACACCCTGAGGGAGTTAGCTATGAGAGCCAAGGAGGTAGAGTACTATTGGAGGCATAATGAGGATGTGGTTCTCAGGGAGTGCTGAGTTTTGAGTTTCACAGCTTTGAGATCTAGTTGATCTAGGGAGACTGGGTCGAGGATAGAGAGTGGAGGCATGACAGGGCCTGTTCATCAGGATCCACCTAGGAATCCTGGTGCTGGTGCATCTATGGCAAGACCATAACCCTCGGGAGATAGTCATACTTGAGAGATGTTGTATCTATTGCATTTGATCATTTTGTTTTATTTGGAATAGACATGACATATTTGGCATATTGATCATTTTTGAGATATATATGACACCATTTTCTTTGATCCTCATGTGATGTGTTATGGATGATGCTTTCTATATGATTTTGTTGCTTCTTTGATGATGATGCAATGCTTAGATAGATGCATGTGATTTGATATGTGATGAATATGATGTGATAATGCATGATGTATGAGATGTATCTTGTATAATATGATTTGATGTGAGATGTATGATAATAATATGTTGTGAGATGTATCATGAAAATGAGATGTATGATAATGATATACTGTGAGATGTATCTTGAAGATGAGATGTATGATAATGATATGTTGAGCACAACTAATTGTAAAATGATATGCAACTAATTTGAGCATCCTCATTCTGCATTTGTCATCCCTGTATAGTCACATGTTTTTGCCTTCTTTGTAGATATCATCATTGAGCATTTATTTGTTTGGGATATGTTGAAAATTTATATAAGCATAATGGTATAATTGAACCATGACCTGAGAAAAATTTACATGATTTTTGATTTTGCAAGATAAGCGTCAAGGTATAATTGAACTAGGATGACCTGAGTGCAGATTGCGTATAAATAGACAAGATTAAACCATTTGTATGCGCAAAGTGGATTCATGTCTTCAGTGATATGCTTTGAATAACGTCTTGAGACAATTATTTGAACAGTACAGATGATCGCCTCATAGACAGAAAACTAAGAAAATATTGGAGTCCCCCTGACGTTCTCTAGCTTTGAAGCATTGTAGAGAAAATGTAGAGGATCCAATAATTCAAAAAGTTCAAGTGCAAAAATAGTCAAAACTTTATGCAAGATGCAACACTTGATATTTCAGAAAATCATCCATCATATTTTGTGAATCTTGTTAAGCGATCAATGTTTTGTTTTGCGATTGTGTGAGTGTTTTGTTGGATATGATGTTCTAAGTTTGAGACAAGTTTTGACATTTCAAACGTGTTGCAAATTTTGATTACTGCCCCTAGTCAAGTGTACTTCTTAATGTGGATATGTACAGTGATTATCAAACCATGGTGAGATGCGGTAAAAGGATATGCAGATAAACCAGGATAGTGACTACGCTAAGTATGGCCTAGATAGATATTGTGATAAAAATGTCAGGCGATGGCCAATAGTGCTTTACTATGGATATAATGGTATGCATATAGATAGAGGAGTTGTCCTCTCACAATAGCGCCAGTTGCCAAGTTTTCACCAGTTGCTTTTATTGTACCTTTTTATTTACCTTTTCTTGATTTTGTGATTTTTTATTTTTTTTTGACTTTTTCGTGCATTAGATTACTCAAGTGTAGTATTTCTTCAAATGGATGTTGTTAGCTGGTTCATCGAGCACATCTCCTTCTAAAGTTGTTAGCTAATAGGCACCTGATCCATAGGCTGATATGATGACATAGGGACCTAACCAATTAGGTTCAAATTTCCCTTTCTTTTCCCGATCCTGCTGATTCCTAGGATTTTCCTTGAGTACTAGGTCACCAATTTTTAAAATTGTGGGAATGACCTTGTGGTTGTAGCTCCTGCACATACTTTGCTGATATGCTTTGAGATGAGTGTGGAATGTTGACGTCTTTCATCTAGAAGATCGAGCTCTTGCAGTCGGTTAACTCGATACTCTTCATCTAGGATTAAGCCTTTTAGAGAGACTCTGAGAGATGGAATTTCTACCTCCAAGGGTAAAATTGCTCTGATCCATATACCAATGAATATGGTGTAGCTCTTGTAGGTGTACAGATGCTAGTTCTTTATGCCCAAAGTGTTGGATTGAGTTGTACATGCCAATCTTTGCCTGCATCATTCAGTGTTTTCTTTAGGATTTTTAATATTGTCTTGTTGGATGCTTCTGCTTGACCATTTCCCTATGGGTAGTAAGGTGTAGAAAAATGGTGTTGGATTTTGAATTTTTCACATAGTTCTCACACATCTTGGTTTTTGAAAGGTCATCCATTATCTGTGATGATCGAACTTGGAATGCCATATTTGCAGATCAAATAATTAAGGATAAAAGAGGCAATTTGTTTCCCAGTCACTGTGGTCATGGGGACTGCTTCTATCCATTTGGTAAAGTATTCCATTGCATTTATAATGAACTTGTGTCCATTTTAAGATGAAGGATGAATTTTGCCAACCAAGTCTAGTCCCCACTGACAGAAGGGCCAGGATGTTGTGAATGGTTGTAGTTCCTATGCTGGTGCATGTATAAGATTGCCATGGATTTGGCATTTAGGACACTTCTTTGCAAAATGATAAGAGTCTTTTTTCCATTGTTGGCTAGTAATATCCCATTCTTAGAAGCCTATTAGCAAGAGTAGTACCACTTGAATGTGTGCCATAGATACCTTCATGAAGCTCGTGTAAAGCGTAGTCAAATTCATTACGATCAAGGCAATGAAGAAGAGTACCATCTAGACCTCAACAGTAAAAAGTATTAGCAGTAAGAGTATAACAGGCGGCTTGTCGGATAAAGTTACGTTTTGGGTTTCGGGACAGGTCAATGGGTAGGATATTGTTCTTAAGATAGTCGTATATATGTCCATATAATGGAGAGTCAAAACCGGTCAAGGCATAGATAACATGGGATTCAGAATGATCATAGGCTAGGGAGAACACTATGCATACCCAAATGCTCTATGAGATTGAATATAATTAAGGAGAAACATTGTGGAGAAATGATAGGCCATTTTGGTCTTGACAAGACACTAGATTTGGTGAAGAGACACTATTATTGGCCCAAACTATAGATAGATATCAAGAAATTTGTTGAGACATGTGTGATCTGCCAAAAGGCAAAAGGAAAGTCCACCAATGCATGCCTATACCAGCCTTTAACCATACCTTCAAGACCATGGGAAAGCATAAGTATGGATTTTGTTTTAGGATTTCCTAGGACAAAGAAAGGATATGATAGTTTTTTTGTAGTGGTGGATAGGTTTAGCAAGATGGCACATTTATTGCCATGTAAAACCACTTGTGATGCTTCTTATGTAGTAGACTTGTTCTTTAAGGAGATTCTCTGGATACATGGTTTGCCTTTTACTATAGTCTCAGATAGGGATGTAAAATTTACTGGTCACTTCTAGAGGACCCTTTGGAAGAAGCTTGGTACAAATTTATCCTTCTCCTCAGCCTACCATCCCAAAATGGATGGCCAAACTGAAATTGTAAATAGGTCGCTAGGGAATCTACTAAGGTGTTTGACTAGACATCATGGAGAAAGGTGGGATAGTATATTGTCTCAAGAAAAATTATCATACAATGATACAGTGAATAGGAATACTGGTAAGTCGCCTTTCCAGATTGTATATGGCATCCACCCAAGGGATGTGATGGAGTTGAGAGAGCTACCTCAACGAGAAGCCATTAGTGCAGATGGAGAAACCTTTGCTACTGCCATAAAAGAAATCCATGACCAATTTAAGACTCATCTTCAACAATCTGTAGAGAGATATAAAACTCATGCTAATAAAAATAAGAGAGATGTTCAGTTTGATGTAGGAGATTTGGTGTGGGTTTAGTTGAAGAAGGAAAGATTTCCAAAAGGCAGATACACAAAGATGATGCAAAGAAAGATTGGACCCTGCCAAATCTTGAAGAAATGTGGTCCAAATGCCTATGAACTTCAACTACCTTTTGATCTTGGTTTGTCACCTATTTTTAATGTTTGTGATTTAACTCTTTATAAATGTAGTGTTGGTGCAGGAGAAGACACAATTCAAGTTATTACTAATGATGATATTCCCAAACATGCACCACCAAAGTTACAGAAGGTTCTAGACACTAAGGTTGCAAAGCGAACCAAGAGAAAATTTTACATGGAGTTTTTGGTGGCTTGGAAAGGACAACCTAGTTCTGAAGCAGTCTGGATGACAAAGCAACATATCAGAGATTGTGGTGCAGACCTACAGACTCTCATCTCAAGTGGACTTGAGATTTCTTCTTCCGGGGAGTATGGTGCAGGAACACCCCATCAAACCCTTCAAGATGATAATTCAAACTCTGAGGAGGGAGACTAAGGAATTAAATATGTCTTTAGAATGTTTTGCATAGGTTTTCAATCATGCATTATGTGTTTGTAATAATGAACCCCATCTTGTGAGCCAAACTCCTATTCTGGCATTTCTATAGGCCAATTAGGACTTTTGGACAATAAGGGATCAAATGTGTTGGTTTTAGTGTTTTAAGATGTTTTAGGAGGGCTTAAACTTGACCCAAGGCATTAGGAGGCAAAAGATGACATTTTGACAACTTTTGCAAAAGTTGTCAAAAGTTGTCATGAGCAACTTTTATGCACTTTTTGCATTGTGTTAATTTGAAAATACTCCAATGGCTCTAACCTCTTCACTTTTGGTTGAGAGAAGTTTTGGAGTAGTTTGTACACCTTGTGGATCCAATTCCCAAGGGGTGACTATATGAAGAAGAGTTTTGATGCCAACAAACTAATAGAACTCTGAGTTTTTTATACAATTTTGGAGTTTTGGTCTATGGTACAGTACTGTACAAATTGGGATCCATTCCCAATGATGTGAATTGGTTTGAGAGGAGAGTTAAATTTTTTGTGGCTTTTATTTGAAGTTCTATTTGTTTGTGTTTCTCTTGATATTCAACTTTTACTGTAGGTGCCCAGAAAACCAGGGTTTACCTTGGGGTTTTCCTCCTCCATGGCCATATCTTGCACTTTATCAATCTAAGACCCATGGAATTTGGTGAAAGAAAAGTATGGTCAGTGTATTATAATATTCAAAGAGTTTTTTTCAAGAGGAGCAAGGGAGAGGTGTGTTTGGAGCGACCCTAGGTAGACATCTCTATGTGGCTACCTAGACCTTGAACAACACAGTTACCCTTGTGCGCAAATGGCGATGATTCCAGGTGTGTAACCCTGGAATACCTTATGATTTATGGTTCCCTACATTCCCATGGGATTGTAATTGATCAGTTCATTCATCTGAATATGGGTTCTTCACAAATGAGGCCTAATTAGCCCTTTAGGATAGTCAACATCCTACCAGCTCAGACCTTTGTTTATCAGACCCTGAACCTTCCTTTTGGTGATTTGTGTAACTTCCAAAAGGGTACTTGAATCCATTATTTTTTTTCTAGGGTGTTTGGGAAAATTTTCACTTAAGGTCTCTTTACCCGCTAAAAACGGCTACAAGCCACTAGGCCTAATTGAGTAGGCTTCTTAAGGAATGAGTATGAATCCTTACAACTGGTGCTTGGTCTAACCTTGGGAAGTCTTGTATTACCCAAAACTAGTATGAAAATGATTTATAACCCTTGGAGGTATCATGGAGTGTGTTGTAGCAAGATACCCCTAATTGAGTAGGCACGAGTCTCGAAGATGGTGAGAAGATTGAACTAATGTTGTAGAGTCGTGTCTTGATAGGATCCCATTCTTGTTTTGAGGGGTCATTGTCATAGATTTTGAGGTGTTTGGTAGGTGGCAAGGAGGGCTCTACATTAGACATTTTCTTGTCCACAACCCCAGAACCCCAGAGTCCCGAGGTCTTTTTCTTTGTTTGCTTGTTTTTTTTGTAATTCATCCCAGAACCCCGGAGTCCTGAGGTATATTTTATTGTCTTTTGTTTGCCACCTCGGAAGTCTGGAACCTTGGAATCTTGAGGTTTTTTTTAAGGCAATCATAAAGAGAAAGTTCAGAGGGGTAAATAAGAGGAATGAACTTTTCTAATTTCATTTGTGCACTCACGTTTCTCAGAGCTCCTAGTTATGACCTCTCGATTTCATGCCCTCATGTTGTTGAGTGTCTTGCATTTTTTTCTTAATAGGTTGGTGAATTTTTTTCTCCCTCCTTGTGATTCCGTGTTTAGATCTTGTTGTTTCTTTTACTTCCTTTTTTTTTTTTTGGTTCTTTTTTTATTTTTCCTCGTTTTTCATGTTTTTTTTGTGCCCTAGTTTTTCCAACCCTGAAACCCCAAAGTTCCTGATCAGCTCAAATTTTTCAGAGTGAAATAACCCAAACCTCGGAACACTGGATCCCCAAAGTCTTGAGATCATTTCTTATTGGGTCACTATGTTTAACCCCATAACCCTAGAGTTTCAAAATTTCTTCTTGATGCCCTGTTGGTGGACCCCGGGACTCCAGAACCCAGAGGTCCCAAAGCTAACTTTTTCCATCTGTCCCGAAATCCCAAAACCCCGAAGTTTTAGATTCTATTCAGTTACCTACTTTAGAACCCTAGAGTTCCAAGGTCACTTGTCTAATAAGGGAGTTATCCACCCCGGAACTCTGGAACCCCAGAGTTCTGAGGTCAGTTGTTTTATAAGGAATTTATCGACCCCAAAGTCCCGAGGTGGATGATGTTATTAATATTTATATCTATGCAATGGATTAATTCTTGATTCTTTCTTGCAGATTAGATAATTTAGATTGACCCAACTTCCAACAAGAGAGGCAAGGAGATAAACAAACTTCCTGTGATAATGAAATATCAATATCAAGGACAGGTGTATGTTTCAAAGTTGGATGATCAGATTAAATGGGTTACAGACACAGAGGCTAGGCACATTGAGATAGAGGATATTAAGACATAATTGGGCCAACCAAGGCCACAGGCCCCACTAAGAAGGATTAAGAGATTAGGCCTGGTGGAAACAACCATCTTCCCATAGTCAATTCAAGCTCCTGAGTTTATCATGACTGTTGCACAGTTCTACGATACAGATTCAATAAAGTGCACAGATGTTCAAGGTAGGACGGTAATTGACTTGTCTATAGATATTCTAGGATTTGTGTTTGGCATCTATGCAAGGGATGAATTACTCATTACCACTAAGGAAGAAGCCCTCATAGTATGGAATAGTAATATTGCTTCAAATAAGAGACACATGAATGAGAACTAGTTAGAGGAGGAGAGAAAAATAGGGATAAAAGCCACATATGTCTTGAGGGCAGACTTTAAGGAACCACAAAGAGATTTCATCATAATACTAAGTAAGGCCTTTGACAAGCTATATTTTAGGTATTTCCATCCCTAAATGTTCCAGTTCATGACCACCATCCTTATAGGGAAGCAATACTTTGACTGGGCACAAATCCTTTCTGACAACATCCATAAATAGATGATGGAAGTAAATCAAATGAAGAAGTTCTTTTTCACTTCCTATGTTATTTGGGTGGCTTCCCAAGAGGGTAAAATCTCATGACTACAAGTAGAGGGCCAACTAGGAGATGAGGAAGGGTAGAAGAAAGTTTGGGATTATTACTCACAACTCCCTCTAGATAATGCAAATGCTCACTTTGAGAGAATCAATGATTCCTTCTTCTTCCCTATTATCATCAAGCTCATAGGTGATACATGATATAGGATAAGCCCTGAAGTAATGGCGATAATCCAAGAATGGGCATGCTGGTACATCCAACACTAGCGTTCTACATATATCAGGGTTAGTGGGTTCATAGGTAACCCGATGCTATTGCCGTGATATTGCAATGACCGCATCATTTTATTAGAGTATGTTAGGAAAATGCTTGGCCTCCAATCCCTGTTGTCCTCAAAACAAAAGGTAGAGATAGACTTCTCAATTTCTATTGGCTATTTTTCTTGTTCAAAAATTCAGGTAGTGAAGACAACAAAGCAGGAGCTATAGGATCTAAATTTTAAAGAGTTTAACTATGCAAGGGAGTATTATGATCCCTATGGTAAGCTCAAAAAAACCATGCCTAAGGCATATGAGGGGCACAAGCCTAGATTGGAGGACTTTTGGGAAAACCTCCAAGACAGTTTTGAGGTGAGAGAAAAGAATTATTATAGATTGTCAGTGCCATAGATTAGGGATTTTGAAATAGAAACCAATCTCCCCAAAGAGTTGGGGGATGATGGAGAACTATTAGACTCTATATATAAAGAACAAGAAATTGACAAGAAGCCTCTCTCTCCTATAAGGTGGTTGGCATATGAAGATATGAATATAGACATAATAACCTAAGTGTTAATAAATAGACCTAGATAGTGGCTTGGTTTGAGGGTTAGGCTAAGCACTTCAAAAGGGAAGCATAAGGAATCTAACTTAGGTATGTCCCAATCAAGGGGTTATAAGGAGTGTGCTTGTAAAACTAGGTCTAGTTCCCAGAAAAATATGTCAACTAACCTCGATGAAGTAGCTGAGCCTGAAGAAAGTACTGATGAATTTATGAAGAAGCTTCATGAGAAAATGAGAAAATCTGAACTATTGAAAAAGGTTGCAGACATTGGAGTGACAGAAGGGTTGGGTGATGTGTCACTAGCAAAGGTTATTCCTGCAAGAAAAACAATTGGAAAAACTCCAGGACAAGGTACTCAGGAGGAAGAAGAATAAGGAAAAACAAGTGAAGGTGCACCCACTTAGCCTCCATCAACAATTCCAACACAAACCCTAGTTACCAATGCCCCTATGCCACCACTAGTTGATACAACCACAATGCCTCCCAGGTGGTGCAGGGCACCTAGCTCAAAGTTGTCTTTTCTTGCATTTTAGAGTTTTTGTGTGATTTCAAGTTATTTTATGTTGTAATAAGGTGGAATAATTCCTATGATGCTTTTTGAAGCCATAGTTTGGTTGTCCACACTTTTGTTGTGCTCAAGATCCAAATTTGTCATTATCCTGAAATATTGTCAAAATGTCAATTTTTGGTTTCTACTAGGTGGATGCCTAGAAACTTTCTAGAATGTTTGGAAATGGTTTAAATCCATTTTAGGATGCCATTTGAGTGATTTTTAAGGCCTTGAGAGCCTTGGAGTGTGTTTTTGCACTCATAGGTAAAAGTTGTCAAAATTGTCATGACAACTTTTGCATTTTTAGGCAAAAGTTGTCCATGAAGGAAATGGAATTGGAAGTTGGTTGGAAACAAATTTAAATTGTGTATAAAACCTTCTAAAAATCTCCAATACAAGGTTAATCAACTTTTGGTTTGCATTCAATTCATTTGCCAAGGGTTTCCTATGCTTTTTCTCACATTTGGACTGTTTTTGCTTTGAATTTCTGATTTTGTACTACCTGTATGGTCTGGTATGGTGCTCATAGTAGCATAGGAAATTATAAATTATTTTTACCTTTCCAAAAAGTATAATACGAAGGTCTTAAGTGCTTTGAATCAAAAGTTATCACTATTTCTGTAATAGTTGCTCACAAACCCTTGAAATTTGGGGTTTTGATTGTAAAAATGCATTTTACCAGAGCATTCATGAATGGAACAAGTTATAATCCATTGGATGGATTGGGTAGTATCTTTAAATATTTTTAGAGTAGGCATTTTGTGTTTTTGTAGGCCACAAGGAGGAGAATGGGTGAGATGAACAACACACAAGCTTGTAGCTAGTGTGTGGGGGTAGCAAAGATTGCTCATTTTCAAAGCCATGGAGAATTGATACCTTAGCAACCCATTGTGTTTTGGAAATTTCTATGGGTGCACCAAAATTATCCAATATTTTTCTGGTTGTAGATTTTGATTGGTGAAGAGTTTGGAACACATCTTCCAAAACTGCCTGGAAGCCCTAAACCCCTTAAAAATAGCTCATTTTGAGTTACCATAGTTGTATGAGAAACCCAGATGGGAAAATTTTTGACCTTGTTTAAATTCCAAAATGGGTATCTGAATATGTAAAAATATCTAGGGGTTGTTAGGAAATATTTGGGTAAAAGACCAAAAAATAGTCCCAGAAGGGCTAGTCATTTAGGCCTAATAGTAGCCAGTAGAAGCAAGTTGAAAGCCTAGGGCCTGGGAGGAAGGTGCGGACCTTTATAATGAATAAAATGACCTTTAAAATACCTTTAAAACATAACCACAAACTTTAAACATGGTTAGAGTGAAGATCCTTGGCGGAGGTCTGTGGAGCCTAGCTGGAGTTTTGGAAAACTAGTAGGAGACCATCTCAAAATCAGAGAGTTGGGTCAAAACCAAAAAGAAACCTCAAGAGGATATACCTAGGAGGAAAGCCAATAGATTTTAGGCCTTGGAGGTCTAAGGAGTGTACCCTAAAAAGTTACCTTGGAGGAGCTTGAGTAGAAGGATGACTTGAGGAGTTGGGGTGAGTAAGGGTGAATTGGAGAGCTAGGCACAAGATCTCTGCATCAGAGTGGTATCAGAGCCATTCTTTAAAAGATTTGGTGTATGTCAGATTGTGAAGAATCAAAAGCAATTTCAATGCCTCCAAAGGCAATGACTCTAGAAGCCATCCGACAGATGGTGGTAGAGATGATAGAAGGATTGACGGATACAGAAGGAAGCAGAGGAACGAGAGAGGCAAAGAAGGAGAAGGGAAAGGTTAAGACAGAATTGGGTGATGAGACTAATGAAGAAGTGGAAGATGGAGAGGAACTAGTAGCAGTAGTTATGCCTCAAGACAAAAATTTATTCCTAGATGCAATCAAATCCATTTCTAAGGACAATCTAGATGGATTACCCACATATGGAGGAAACTTCAATGGAGAAGAGTTGATAGATTGGATAGAAGCTCTCAATAATCACTTTGATTACAAAGAGGAAGTAGAAGAGAAAAGAGTTAATGTGGCCAAATCAAGAATGAGAGGATCAGCATTGGTTTGGTGGAATATGATGCAAGAACAAAGGATACAAGAAGGCAAAAAGAAGATAACTTCATGGGAGTGTATGAAGATCAAACTGAAGGCATAGTTCCTTCCAGGAGATTATGAGGTTAAAATTCATAAGAGACTGCAAAATCTGAAACAAAGGGAGCTAGATGTCAATGCTTACATGGAGGAATTCCATAAACTAAGCCTCAGAGCTAAGAAGCATGAGAATGAGGTGGAGAAATTGGCTAGATACATGAATGGATTGAGACAAAATATACAAGATGAAATCAGTATCCTTACTCCTGATACCATTCATAAGTGTTTTCAGTTAGCATTAAGGGCAGAAGACAAAATCAAAAGTTTAGAGGTGGTAGATCCTTTAGAGGAAGGGGCACTTTTAATAGAGGACAACAAACATCAAGGAATGAAGACAACTCAAGGCAAGAAGGTGGTATAGAATCTTCAAGGGGGCCATTTAGAGGATCCTTCAGAGGAAGAAACAATTTTAGGGGCAGATTTGGAAGTTTAGGAAGAGGAAATTTAGTTTTCACTGGTAGATGTTACAATTGTAATCAAGTTGGCCACACAATGGGAAGGTGTCCAGAGAAAGCAACCAGCTCTTCACACTAATACATGGGTGAGATAAGAACACAATTAGTGTAGGAAGAAGACAATCAAAGTGTGTCTTCCCCTCTCAGCAAGGCAGGCCCAACGACAGATGGTGAAAATTTAATGCTAAGAAGGTCTTTGTTGAAGATTCCTCAAGCTCAAGAGCCACCACAAAGGAAGAGTTTGTTTAGAACAACTTGTAAGTCTCAAGGCAAGATTTGCAAAGTGATTGTAGCCTCAGGTTCAACTGAGAATATAGTTTCAAATGAAATGATGGATAAACTCAACTTAAAAAGGCTACCACATCTCACTCCCTACAAGGTGTCATGGCTCAACCGGGGCCAACATGGGTTAGTTGATGAGAAAGAATGGGTAGACTATGATATTGGTGAGTATAAGGACAAGATTTTATGTGATATATTGCCTATGGATGCTTGCCATTTGTTGTTGGGATGTCCATGGCAATTTGATGTAAAGGCTCAACATGATGGAGAGAAGAATAGCTATATCATTATCAAGAATGGTAAGAGGTATCAAATGGAACCATTACCTGATCCAAAAGAGGAAAAACAAGTGGGATCAAGTGTGATGATGATGAGTGGAAAAGAGTTTCTTAAGGTGACAAAACAAAAAGGATATCAAGGGTATGCTATTATGCTCAAACCTAGTGAAGAAGGTACGGCAGATCCAATGGAAGAAGTGCCACAAGAGGTGAAGGGTCTACTCAAACAATATGCAGAAGTAATAGGAGAAGATCTACCTAATTCTTTGCCACCAATGAGGGATGTAAATCACCAAATAGATCTGATTCCAGGGGCAAGTTTGCCTAACAAGGCTGCCTACAAAATGACACCTAGTCAAAATGAAGAAATTGCCAAACAAGTGTAGGAGCTCTTGGACAAAGGATTCATCAAAAAGAGTTTGAGTCCATGTGCTATACCTACTATCTTAGCACTCGAGAAAGGGGGAAAATGGAGAATGTGTACAGATTCCAGAGCAATCAATAAGATCACTATAAGGTACCGGTTCCCTATGCCAAGGATAGAAGACTTGTTGGACAATCTTGGGGGTGCAAGCTATTTCACAAAGGTGGATTTAAAATTAGGTTATCATCAGATAAGAATCAAACCAGGGGATGAATGGAAGACAACCTTTAGGACCAATGCTGACCTCTATGAGTGGTTGATCATGCCATTTGGCCTTACCAATGCACCTAGCTCCTTTCAAAGGCTCATGAATGAAGTCTTGGTTGAGTTCATAGGTAAATTTGTGATTGTATATCTTGATGACATTCTAATATTTAGTAGGTCCAAAGAAGAAAATCTCAAGGATGTGGAGATGGTCTTGAAGAAGCTAAAAAAGGCACAACTCAAATTCAACCTTGAAAAGTGTGAGTTTCTCAAGACTGAACTTGTATATGTTGGTTTTGTCATTTCACAAGGTTGTCTAAAAATGGATCCTAGTAAGGTTGATGCAATCCTTAGTTGGCCTACACCTAAGAATATCAGTGATGTTAGGAGTTTTCATGGGTTAGCATCCTTTTATAGGAAGTTTGTAAGAAACTTTAGTCATGTGTGTGCTCCTGTGCTCAATACTATCAAAGCAAGAGTCAAGTGTCATTTTAGGTGGACATAGGAGGCCCAAAAGGGATTTGAATTGTTGAAAAAGAAGATAGCTGAGTTACCTACCCTTAGGTTACCTAATTTCAATCAGTTATTTACAGTTGAGTGTGATGCTAGTCAAAGAGCAATAGGGGTTGTTTTGAGTCAAGAGGGTCTTCCCATAGCCTTTTTCTCTAAAAAGTTGAATGAAGCAAAACAAAAGTACTCTATGTATGACTTGGAGCTGTATACCATGGTGCAAGCCTTGAAGAAGTGGCATCATTACTTGCTACCCAAAGAGTTTGTGGTCTATACTGACAACCATGCCCTTAGTTTTCTCAATGGACAAGAGAAGTTGAATAAGAAGCACCTCAAGTGGGTAGAATACCTACAATCTTACACCTTCACTATCAAGCATAAGAAGGGAACCTCAAATAAAGTTTTTGATTCACTTAGTAGGAGAGTCATGACCATACAAAAGATTAAATTGCACAGTGTGGGGTTGGAAGAGTTGAGAGACCTCTACAAAGAAGACAAAGATTTTGCTGATACATATGCTACATGTTCTGATTTTTCTAACACTTCTCATGTTTCCTACTTAGAGTATATGATACAAGAAGGTTTTTTGTTTAAAGTACATCTCCTTTGTATACCCTAATGCTCAAAACATCATTCAAGAGAAACATCAAGGGGGTCTAGGACGTCATTTTGGCAATGATAAAACAATGGAGTAGGTTAGTCGGTTCTACTATTGGCCCAAGTTGCAATTAGAAGTAAGGAGATTTGTTGAACAATGTGCCATATGTCAGAGAACAAAAGGATCAGCAAGTAATGTAGGTTTATATCAGCCCTTAGTCATACCCCAAAGGCCTTGGGAATTTTTGAGCATGGACTTTGTGTTGGGTTTACTAAGAACACCAAGAGGATTTGATAGTGTTTATGTGGTGGTAGATAGGTTCAGCAAAATGGCTCACTTCCTCCCTTGTAAGAGTACCAATGATGCCACCTATTGTGCAGGTCTTTTCTTCAAAGAAATAGTAAGAATCCATGGACTTCTAGTTAGCATTGTAAGTGATAGGGATGTTAAGTTTTTGAGTCACTTCTAAAGAATCTTATGGAAGAAGTTGGGTACTAGACTCTCATTTTCATCTACCTACCATCCACAATCAGATGGTTAGACTGAGGTGGTCAATAGGTCCTTGGGTAATCTCCTAAGGTGTCTCACTAAGCAGCATGGTCAGACTCGGGACTTGGTGATCAGCCAAGCAGAGTATGCATACAATGATTCAATCAATCGGAGCATAGGTAGAAGTCCTTTTGAAATTTTTCATGGAATGCATCCTAGAGGTGTCTTAGAACTTAGTGATATTAGTACAATGACCCACAAGAGTGCTCAAGGAGAGAGTTTTGCTGAAGGTATTAAGGAAATTCATGACAAAATACGATAGTCCTTGCAACAAAAATAAGAAAAATATAAGGAACAAGTTGATCAATCAAGGAGGAACTTCCAATTTAAGGTTGGAGACTTAGTTTTGGCTTATCTCATAAAGGAAAGACTTCCAAAAGGACAACCAACCAAGTTGATGATGAAGAAGATTGGGCCACTCAAGATTGTGCATAATTTTGGCCAAAATGCCTATCAGGTTGAAATACCTCCTTCTTTGGCCATATCTCCTATTTTCAATGTTTGTGACTTGTATCCCTATAAAGGAGAATATCAGACCTCTCAAATGGATACCACATTGCAATCTGAAGAGGATTGGGTGAAGGATTTACCAGTTAGTCAACCAGTTCAATTGGAAAGTGTAGACGTCTAAAAATGGTCAACGTTTGCTGAGTCATACTTTAACATTCGCGCATTGCCTTATTTTAGGGTTTTTGCATTGCATTAACATTTCTTCTATGTTGGGCACTTGGTCTTTATCATTTACAAGCATCGGGTCCTTCTTTTGCATTCCTCATTTTGTATCACTTTCGAATTTCATCTTGTCGATAGCACTCTTCAGTCATGATTTTGGTCAGTCTTATTCTATCGCATCATGGTGTGTGCTCATTTATCAACATTTTGGACATCATCAATCCTAATCGATGATAGAATTAGGGTTTTGTCCCCTTATCAATCTCATCATTTTGTGATCGATTCGTCATCGATCCTTCCTCTTGTCAATCTTGTCATTTTGCAATCGATTCATCATCGATCCTTGTCCTTGTCAATCTCATCATTTTTGCGATTGATTCGTCATCGATCCTTGTCCTTGTCAGTCTCATCATTTTGTGATCGATTTGTCATCGATCCTTGTCCTTGTCAATCTTGTCATTTTGGGATCGATTTGTCATTGATCCTTGTCCTTTTCAATCATGTCAATTTGGATCAATTAGTCATTGTTCCTCGTCAATTGGTGCCTATCAATTTGATCTCCTTGTCAATCTTGGTCAATTTGTCATCAATTTTTGTCAACCAGTCTCAATCATTTATCAACATTGGTCCTTTGTCAATCAGAATCATGATTGAACCTACATTAATTTCTTGTTGTCTTAACCTAATTTCTTGTCCTCTTATTTCTAGGGTTTTATGATTCGTTCATTTAATCCTTTTCTTCTTCTTGGTGGCTTAAATAAATTAATTTATTTAGTCTTAGGTCTCTTTCATGAATTAATTAATGGATGAAAACCTATTAATTAATTCACCTAATTTCTATTTCTCCTATTTTCTTCAATTTCTCTAATTTTCCCCCTAATTTCATTCCCTAATTCTCTCCTATGTTTATGCTTCCATTTGTTGCAATCATGGAGGCTATTTTCTCTCTTCCTTTTTGTCATGGGAATGGCATTTTAATCTTGTCATAATTTGTCATAATTGTTGTCAATCAATCAATCTTGCATAGAAAATGTCAATTTTGTCATAATTTGTCATATTTGTCATTCTTGATTTGAAATTTCCTTTCAAATCTCTTCATGCTAATTTTGTCCTCTCTCCAATTTGTCTATAAATTGGATGATTTTCTTCAATCAATAAATCAATCACGCTTCTAGTATCCTTACGCTGCCATTTCATCTTGTCAATCTTGCTTTCATACTATGCTTTTGCACTTGTAGGTGAGATCCACAAACAAAGTAATTTGAAGGAGAAAGAAGGACAATGGAGGAATAATGAAGGAGATACAGGCTTTGGTTTGCTTTTCTTTATTGTAGTATTTCATCTTCATGCCGTTATTCATTGTAATTAGGATTTCTTTTCATTGCAACTAGTTTTTGTGATTGAGCTAGTTTAATATCTATTGCTTTGATGGTTTCCATTTTCCTAGCTACTTTTTTCTGGTGAACCTGATGTGAACTAACCCCTTAACCATGTCTTGAGTGCTTTTGAGCTGACTTGTAGGTGAAAAACTCAAGAAATAGAGTGACTCAAAGCTTTCTGGACACTTCTGTGCCTGTGTCAAAGCATTTTGTGCTTATGTCAAGGCACCATGTGCCTATGTCAAAGAGATCTGCACCTATGTCAAAGAGATCTACGCCTATGTTAAGACATCTTGCGCCTATGTCGGTGCATTTTGCACCTGTGTTGAGGCATTTTGCACCTATGTAAGGCTAGAAACAGAGGTAACGCTAGTGCTTTTACTTGCAAATTACTTTGTTTTTCATTCTGTTTCTTATATTCTAGTTTTTCTTTGGTACTGATCCTCTATGCAGCACCTTGGCGTTACGTGTGATGAAGACTAAACATGAAACTACTAACAAATCTTATGCAGGACGTGGTCAAACACTTTTATTAAAACATATTGCATGTGATTTTTAAAGTAGTTGCACATTTAATTTCTTAAAGGTTAATGAACACTATGCATGCGTTGTTTTCTTTTAGTTTGATTGCACGTTTTAACCCTTAGAATTGGGCCTGCCTCCCAATTTTCCTGGCACTTCGCACAGGCATTGGTGAGAGGGAACAACCCAAAGTGGTGACGGGCTAAAACCAAGCTCTTCTGAACCACTCTAAAGAATTGTGGATGCAATGAAAGTTGTAGACAATAGGTGCCGCAATGGTATTGCGATGATTTATTCGCTAGATCAATACCCACTCAAATGGATGCCCTTACTAGAATCTCTTGTTTTTAGATGCCAAAATACTTCTATCTATTGGCTCAGGCATTGTGATACATGCATATCGAAGACACCTCTCATGTACTCCTTAGTTAGAGATAGCAAGTTCTTGGGAATTGATGCCCCTTGAACTCAAAGCTTGGTATGCTCGAGAAGTGAGTGCACTATAAGGGGGAGCCAATGCTACCTAGCGTCTATCTATCTGGCTAAGTGTTGTATTTTATGGTTAGAGGATTCAATAGATACTGCCCTTGCCAGCCATAGGATTTGTTGTGAATGTGCTTGATTGTCTTGAGTCAAAGTCAAACAAACATTTTGTCTTCCATGATTGTCAAAAGTTAAATCAAAAACAAACTTTCAAAAGTGCTCATAATCAACTTGGGTTTTCCAAATCAACAACCTTCAATTCAAAACAAAATCCAAACAAAAGTCCAAATTTGTCCAATTATTCATCCAACATTTGAACATGGCTTGTCAAAACATTCAATATCTTTGTTTCAAAATTCATGTCACTGTAGGCTAGGTTTTGCATAGTCCAACTTAGGTCCTAGGGCATATTGTCATCTCCCTTCATTTTAGTGCTTTTCATTGCAAGCGTCCTCATTTTGCACTTAGGCTCAAAATCATTTCCCTAAGTTTGCATTTCATTATCATATCCAGGTTAGATTTCCATTTAGGTGACATTTGTGCATTATCCTTGTCATGCTAAAATTAGGTCTTGCCTAGGTTGCATTTTGCATATTCCAAGTCATTGGTCTTCGCATATCCTTATCATTGTATTGTCATCTTGTCTTGGCTTCATCTTGTCATATCATATCCTTAGATCATTTTCATGTCATATCCTAAGTCATTGTCATAATCATTGCCTTCTTGCATTTAGTCTCAAAAATTTGGTTTGTCAAACTTGAAAAATCAAAACTTTGGATGATACCCTAAGTTGTTGTTAGGGAGTCTTGACCTTGTCTAAAATTTTTCCTTTCATTAATATCATTTTGTCAAACCTAGCTTAGTATCCAAGCATATAGGTGAGACATTGTCAATTTGTCCTATTGTCATTTGGTCCTTTGTCCTTTAAGCTCTTGGCTTCATTTCAACTTCCCAAAGTTAAGTCTTTAGGTTTGCATCCCAAAAAGTTTGTCCAAATCTTGAAAAACAACAAAAACATTAAGTTGCATTGTCATCCTTTTAGGTTGCATTTGTCAATCCCATTAGTTGCATTGCATAGTGACATGTTTGTTGAAATGAGATCTCAACCTTCTTACGAAGCCATGTCATCACAATTGAGAAATCAATCATGTCAATCCAATCTCTACATGTCTCAGAACTTGGATCAAACTTATCATGATGATGTAAATGTCCAAATACAAAAAATAGAGGAGAAACTAGCTCAAGAAGAGGAGATTTTGGAACAAAAAGTGAAAAACATTGAGAAGAATATATCACAAATGTCCAAAATGTTTAAAAAATTTCTAGGTCGAAATCCAAAAATTGAGCCGATTGATGTAAGGTCTCTTATTGAATGATCAGACATACTAGCTCTCCTCTCTCAAATAGAGATGATGAAACAATTTCAAGAAAAGAGACAACAACATTATGTGCCTTCACAATAAGAACAAGAAGGTGTTTACTATCAATCAGATTTTCAACCATCACAACCAATTGTTCAACAGCTCCAACATTTCCAACAGACACAACCAATGGTCCAACATATTCAACCAACACGACCAATGGTCCAATTACAACTATATGTCCAACCAACTATACAATGTCCACAAATAGTTCAACCAATGGTGGAATATCAACTAGTTCAATCAACATATCAATGTCAACAACCACAACCAAACATTAAAAAACAAAACTTGCAACATGCACCAAGCCAAAATTTGAACATGTCAAACCAATTTGATCAACATCTAGTTTGAAATCAAAACATGACATTAGACCAGAACCAACTCCTTGCCAAACAAGTTCAAATTCCAAATACAACTATGTCAAAACCTTGAAAGAAAGGTGGCTTTATTGCAAGGATCTTAAGGAAATTACCAAGTGGGTTCTTTGAGGAAGATAAAGATAATACACTTATGTCTAGCAATGCCTCATCCACCCACAAACAAATTGACTCTCCAATGGCATCTATCCCTACACCTTTAGAAGTTTCACAAGAACCTTCCATATTGTCCTCATCAAACAATACACCCAAGGATGAAATTATCCAAGGGCTATCCATAATTGATTGCCAAGATAATCCAATTCATGATGCACATCCTTGTCATGTTTCAGAAATACAAGACCCAATGCCACCATGCACTTTATTGCCATTACCTATTTTAGAGGACCCCATTTGAAGTCCCTCTTTCTCATGTTCAAACATTGATTCCTTGTCAAAATCCATCACAAATGTTCAAAGTGCATTTCCTTCATCCCAAAACATTGAGCCCTTGTCAGAATCCTCCATGCATATCCAAAGTCCCACCCCATGTCAAGAGGATAATTTAGAGCATGAAGAAACATGTCTTAAAACAGATCAAGATCAAGATCCTAAAAACTTATCATCCCATCCAATTGTTGACCAGGACCCCATGTTCCCAGACACTCACGATGATTCCCCTATTCTTGTCCATCCTATCCAAAGTCCTATTGACACTCCATTCCCCAAGCAAGATCAAGATATCCCAGTCCATCCAATCCCAAACGATCCCCTTCCATTTCATGAAAAAAATGTCCTTTCAAATCCCATTGGCATTCCACTTCCTAAGGAGTCTCAAGATATCCCTTCCATCCTTTTCGATGATCCCATTAAAAGTCAAGAGCAAAGCACCTTTAAAGAGGATTCCAATGATCTTCCTCCTTGTCAAGATCAAATTATTCCTTTAAATCCTCCACAAGATCCTTTTGTTCCTCCATCTCCTTGTCTTGATGCTCCATATACACTCCAAGATCTCATTCCTTTTGATGATCCCATTATTTATCCCATTCCATCTCTTGAAGAGCTTGTCATTGAACCATGTCCACTACACAATCCTAGTCCCCCTCATGATCTTAATCCCTTTCATGATTCTAACATGTCAATGCAAGATGTTCATGAACCCTTGACATGCATAATGGGTTCTTCCACTTGGGTGCAATCTAATCCACTTCAAGATCTCATTATTTCTCTCATATCATATCCACCTCATAATGGACTCACATCTTCTTCCCAAAGAAAAGAGTATCCTACAAGTCAAGATATTCATAAAGGCAAAGGAGTAGATCTCCATAAGCAAGAATCCCTCCATATCAAAGAAGATCTTAAGGGTCATGGCCTCAGTGAAATTCCTCAAGACGTGGGTACCCCTACTAAATCCAACATCCCTTCAAAATCAAAACATACACCTTCCCCATCATACTTTCCATCCATCTTAGGTCCTTATATTCCTTCATTCTCTATACAAGGTTAGCAAAGGCACACATCCTTGAGTAAATTTCATCAATCCAAAAGGAGTCCATCTCATTCATATCCATCCATGCATTCCTTTCCCCCTCCAAGCAATTTGGATGCCAAGTATAAAAGTCATAAGTCTAGCAATCCACATGTATTCAAGAATCAACATGTCCAATATAATCGACATGTCAAAACAAAGAACAATATGATCGATAAAGAAAAAGAAATATCCAAAAGGCCACAAAGGCCCACTGAGCAAAATAAAGCAAAGTCAAAATATATATGGGTTCCTAAATCCCTTGTACAAGCAATGCACTCCAAGGAACACAAAAGCATGAAAAATCAAAAACCATGTGGATCCCTAAGCAGCTTCTTGAAGCACAAAAGCCTAAAGAAACATCCAACTTGGCATTCAAAGTTGCTATTCCTCCATCCAACCCTCTCAAATTTGTTCCTCCATCACCTTCTTCATCCATTTTGGGCCCTTATGTCCCAAAATCCCAAGCTATTCCTCCATCCAAATCTCACAATCTGAGATACATTTTTCCTCCATCAATCCACCACCCATCAAGGTGTGTGCCAATGTTGATCTTGCCTTCATTTCCATCCAGTGAAGCGCAATTCTTCCAATACCCTATCCATTATCCAATGAATATTTTCCATCCTTCCATCCCTCTGGTCCTATCCTTTGCATAAATCCTTGTCTTAATTTCATCTATTTTTCCATGTCCTTATCCTACCAACGTCTTTGAGCATACTTTTAAAGGTCATGGTCCATTTTTTTCAAGACTACTATCCAAAAAAAAAAAAAAAGGACGCTTGAGTCCTTCTTCCATCCCTTATCATGTGTCCATCTTCTATTGAAAAAGTCAAAATACAAAAAAAAAACAAAAGAAAAAAAAAAGAAAAAAAAGTAAAGCAAAAAATAATTCATCCATTGGTGAAAACCTGGCAAACAGGCACTTTGGGCAAGTACCATGATGAAAACCTGGCAAACAGGTGTCATGCATAATTTATGAACTTCTTGCACACCACACTTGGGGGTAGGTTTCCTCCTTCATATCCTATTGCCCTTTATTATCCTATCATACCATGTCATACTCCTCCATTATCCTTTTGTCCCTCATGTCCATATCCCCTTTTCCACCTTTAATCTTGACAAGGCTGAGGATCATCATGAGCATCATGCATCTTGTTTGCAACTTTTAGTCTATCATAGCTTTTGGTATTTATCCATTTGCTTGTTATAACCTTTCATCCATATTCCCTAGCTTATTGCAACTTTCTGCCACTATCCCTTAGCCTATCTTGACCTTCAGTCCATGTCCCTTATCCATTCTTGGTCTTGCTTATCCTATCCATATCTTATCACTATCCATACACTCTTTTTCATTCCTTGATCTTAATCTGACATAAGGATGCAAAATTTAAACATGGTTTCAAAAACCTCTCGACATATCCCTCATGCCATGTCACTGCTTTACATTGTCATATCCAGTCTCTTGTCCCATCACGCAATAGCCCTTGAAAATTGCATCTATATTGTCTCCATAATAAAAGGCCTTTGTCTTCCCTCTATCCACCATCATTTCAGCAAGCCTATTTATTCACCTGTCATATTCCTTGCCTTGCTAGACACTGGGGGCAAAATAAAAAAAATCATATAATGTCCTAAAATAATCCAAAAAAAATCAATAATGTCATGGAAAAAATCCCTAAAAATCAAATAATGTCCTGAAAAAATCCAAAAAAATCAAATAATGTCCTGAAAAAAATCCCTAAAAATTGAATAATGTCCTGAAAAAATCCCTAAAAATCAAATAATGTCCTAAAAAAATCCCTAAAAATTGAATAAAGTCCTGAAAAAATGAACCAAAAAATTTCAAAACATCAAAATCCAAAAATAATTTCTATTTTGTCAATAAATGGTTCCTTTTGTGCATAGACAGATCACTGAGCATACATCCAACGACAATCAATCAAACATTGTGCTTTAATGAAATCATGCATTAACAGATGAACTGTTCGACCAAGAAAGCATTCAACCTGATCATAGTTGTCACATCAATCCAAATAGAATCAACATTACCATTGGTCCTTGTCAATATTATCATGGGTCTTATACAGGGTGTGGTATACTCGAAACCAGACTGTGTCCTATCTTAGATGGGGTACTACATTCCCTGGAACCAGACAGCATGATCATTCTTGTTTTCCACTTTTGACAATGATGATCAGTCTGTTTGTTTGACTTGGTTGAATTTGTGCGTCTTATCTTTTTTACTGATTTATCTTTGGCTTTGATCATGTTCCTATGTTGCTTGAGGATGTCACTAAGTGATTTAGAGTGACCGGGATGGTTCATGGTCCCTTTCCTTTTTTGTTGTGTTTGTTGTTTGTGGAATGTTGTCACAAACTAGGGCAACTATATCATTGGGTGTCTGTGATAAGTACGTTCGCTTTGTGAACACCGCACATACCTCGACCCTTGATGTATGCACCCTAGGATGCTTCACTCATTCCTTGTGTGTGATGTGTCTATCTTTTGCAAAAGGGGTTGCATTCCAACTCTAGCCTTCAATGCCATGATGCTCTACATCCACTTTGCTACATTAAATAAAGGTTCTCACCTATTTATGTGCATTTGTGAAAGCAAGTTTTCCTTCATCTCTAACTGTCCTCTATCTAATTTCTTCTTACTAACATTTCTTCCATCAATCTAGGTAGTCTGTTCGGTCTAGCTCTCTGATCTTCGATTTTTGATCCGTTCGAACTTGTCATCTCCTATCATTCTTATCGATCACTTGGCCTCTTTTCTAGATTTTTCTGGCCAATTCCTCGAGGGGGCATTCATATGTTATTGTTATTGTCTGGGGCATTTTTATTATTGTTCTTTGAAACAATGCTTAGAATCGCATTGTCTCAAAGAGGGGCAAAATGTAGATGTCTAAAAATGGTCAACGCTTACGGAGTCATACTTTATCATTCACGCATTGCCTTATTTTAGGGTTTTTGCATTGCATTAACATTTCTTCTATGTTGCGCACTTGGTCTTTATCATTTGCGAGCATCGGGTCCTTCTTCTGCATTCCTCATTTTTTATCACTTTCAAATTTGGTCTTGTTGATAGCAATCTTCAGTCATGATTTTGGTCAGTCTTATTCTATCGCATCATGGTGTGTGCTCATTTATCATCATTTTGGACATCGTCAATCCTAGTCGATGATAGAATTAGGGTTTTGTCCTATTGTCAATCTCATCATTTCGCAATCGATTCGCCATTGATCTTTCCTCTTGTCAATCTCATCATTTTGCGATCGATTTGTCTCGATCCTTGTCCTTGTCAATCTCACCATTTTTGCGATCGATTCATCATCAATCCTTGTCCTTGTCAGTCTCGTTATTTTGTGATTGATTCGTCATCGATCCTTGTCCTTGTCAATCTTGTCATTTTGCGATCGATTTGTAATCAATCCTTGTCGTTTTCAATCATGTCAATTTGGATCAATTAGTCATTGTTCCTCGTCAATTGGCGCCTATCAATTTGATCTCCTTGTCAATCTTGGTTAATTTGTCATCAATTTTTGTCAACCAGTCTCAATCATTTATCAACATTGGTCCTTTGTCAATCAGAATCATGATCGAACCTACATTAATTTCTTGTTGTCTTAACCTAATTTCTTGTCCTCTTATTTCTAGGGTTTTATGATTCGTTCATTTAATCCTTTTCTTCTTCTTGGTGGCTTAAATAAATTAATTTATTTAGTCTTAGGTCTCTTTCATGAATTAATTAATGGACGAAAACCTATTAATTAATTCACCTAATTTCTATTTCTCCTATTTTCTTCAATTTCTCTAATTTTTCCCCCTAATTTCATTCCCTAATTCTCTCCTATGTTTATGCTTCCATTTGTTGCAATCATGGAGGCTATTTTCTCTCTTCCCTTTTGTCATGGGAATGACATTTTAATCTTGTCATAATTTGTCATAATTGTTGTCAATCAATCAATCTTGCATAGAAAATGTCAATTTTGTCATAATTTGTCATATTTGTCCTTCTTGATTTGAAATTTCCTTTCAAATCTCTTCATGCTAATTTTGTCCTCTCTCCAATTTGTCTATAAATTGGATGATTTTCTTCAATCAATAAATCAATCACGCTTCTAGTATCCTTACACTGCCATTTCATCCTGTCAATCTTGCTTTCATACTATGCTTTTGCACTTGTAGGTGAGATCCACAAACAAAGTAATTTGAAGGAGATATAGGCTTTGGTTTGCTTCTTTTTATTGTAGTATTTCATCTTCATGCCTTTATTGATTGTAATTAGGACTTCTTATCATTGCAATCTAGTTTTTGTGATTGAGCTAGTTTAATATCTATTGCTTTGATGGTTTCCAAATTCCTATCTACAGAAAGCATCTTGGATACCAAGGTGATCAAGAAGACAAGAAAGGGCATGTACAAACATTATCTTGTGAAGTGGGCAACTCTACTTGATTCAGAGGCTATGTGGATGTTAGAAGCTGACATAATTCATCATGGAGTGCAACTAGTAGACCTGATAACTCAAGGGACTTGAGTTCCTTGCCCCAAGGGAGTATGGTGCAAGGCACCTAGCTCAAAGTTGTCTTTTCTTGCATTTTAGAGCTTTTGTGTGATTTCAAGTTATTTTATGTTGTAATAAGGTGGAACAAGTCCTATGATGCTTTTTGAAGCCATATTTTGGTTGTCCACACTTTTGTTGTGCTCAGGATCCAAAATTGTCATTATCCTAAAATATTGTCAAAATGTCAATTTTTGGTTTGTACCAAGTGGATGCCTGGAAACTTTCTAGAATGTTTGGAAATGGTTTAAATCCATTTTAGGATGCTATTTGAGCGATTTTTAAGGCCTTGAGAGCCTTGGAGTGTGTTTTTGCACTCATAGGTAAAAGTTGTCAAAATTGTCATGACACACTAATACATTTGGGGTCAAATTCCGACGGAGGTTTCCGACGGACAAGGAGCATTGTGTGAAAATTTGATTTTTTTTTTTAAAAATGCCCATGTTCGTCGGAATTTCAATGACCTTGGGCATTTTATTTAAAAAAAAACCACAAGGCATTTTCATTTTGAAAGCAAACCGAAGCTGTCTTGCCTCCCTGCCCCCCCCGTCGGAGCGATCTCTACACAAGCAAGGTAAGAACTCTTTGTTTTTCAATGAAGGTAACTAATTTTTTTTCGCAATTGGTTGTTTTTTTTGAATTAATCCATTTTGTGCATATCCTATGATCTTAAAATTCCATGAAATGACATCTCTTTGAGGTATTTCATCATACAGTTCACATGCCCTGTGTATGCTACCCCATTTTTCGATTAAAACCCCCTTCGATTATGCTTTGATGCTACCCCATGATTGGAATTGGTTGTTGTGTCTTTGGGTTTGGGTGTCCAACCAACTATTACTTCCTGGAACTATTGCTATCCCACCCTACCTATAGTTTGATAGTTGTACAACCAAAATCAAGAAACTTGCCATTCCATATATGGATGGAAGCCGGAACCGCTAATCCATGAACAGGAAGGCAGGTAAACCATTACTCAGGGATAGATAGAAACTAGATATCGGATGAGGAAACAAGGGGTGGGTGGATATTGGGATTGTGTGTGGTGTTTGAGTTGGGTCTGCACCTCAGAGTTAGGGTGAGGGCCGAGGAGGGAGGAGAGGATGTGTATGCGAAGGGAATGAGGGAGATTAGTAGTATGAGGTTTAGGGTAGAGATTGGTGATTCCATTTTTAGAGGTTATTGAGGAGGGGAATGTGGGGAATAGGATTGAATAGGTTGTGATTGTGAGAGTGGGTGAATTGGATTAAATAGATTCACCTAAGAGAAAGTAGATTCACATAATGATAGGTGGATTTTCCTAAAGATGAAGGGATAAGACTTAACAAAAAGAGGACTTAGGATGATGACAAGGAGGATTCATTTAAGGATATGGCATATTCACCTAAGGGATAGTGTATTCTCCCAAGAATATGGAAAAATTATTGATTGGTGGAATGACATACTAGATCAAGGAATGATACAAGGGTAGATTCACCTAAATATAGGGTAAATTCAGCTAAAAGGGTACCCATGAGATTGAGGTACTAAGTACCTATCTATGGATGGTGTATTTGGATACAAGTATGATGAAACCATGCTTGTGTATGATGAAACAAAGTCTAGATCTCTATTATAGGTCCAACATAATCTCTATTATTTGAGACACCATTTTATTAGCATATCCAATTAGGGTAATTTATGGGTTTAATTATGGATCATGTTGTCTATTTCCATGCACTATTGAACTTATTTGGATGTATTGTGATTATTTTAATTTTGAAGTTATAAATAAATTATGTTTGTACCTTAGAAAGGGTAACTCCAATTGATGTTTGGGCAGTTTATTTGAAAAATTATGGTGATTATTGCCCTATGTTATGTAATGGAGTTATTTTTACACTAAGTAATTAACTAGAAAAATGAATTTGTATTATTGTACAAGTATGATGAAACCATGCTTGTGTGTTTACATGTTTGTGCATCCTATTGAGAACCAACCTGACTATTGAGGAACTCAATAAATGTGGTGTTAAGTAGAAGAATGGAAAACTCAAGAAGATATGGTGACATATTGTGGCATTAGTAGGGATTATCTCTATTGACCACACCTTTCAAAGATAGTATCCCCTAGTTCTCCTCATAGAATGGACCATTGGATGGCTCATAGTGGTATCCTATCCTACATTTATCTTGATGGCATTGCCGATAGTTGGTATGTGGTTCTTGGTATGGGTTTCCTCTTACCCTATTATCTTATTTATATCTTTGTTCCAACATGTGGAGATTGATTTTTGTCATGCTATGATGATTTTCATGTTTGCATGTGTTTTGACATTATGCAAATAGATATGATGTCACACCATACTTATGTTTTGATATAGTGTAGGTGATGGTTACATGTTGTTGATGGTAGTGATTTGGGTTCAAAGACACAATTCCACACACACACACAAATATTTGAAGATGCATTTTATATTATTCCTTCTTAGTGGCGATCAGTGTTGGAAGATTTGCACACATGTAGAGAGGAACTCATGTTAGATACAATAGGTTGTGTTTGATAACATATGAATGTGCCTCATGATGTATACATATAGCTTTGGTGTGTGACATGCATGCACATTTTTCCATAAGACACATTGCTATGTGGCATGTGCCCTATGCATGTCTTCTTTGTGAGGCACATTGCTATGTGCAATGTGGCCCTAGGTGTGTCTTCTCTATGAGGTGTATTGCCATGATATGTTAGGATTTGTAGTGTGCAGGCCACAAATGCATGCATGAGGGACTATTATTATAGTCATATTTTTTGGGCATGTAGCCTAGGCATGTCTTCTCCATTAGGTACATGGCCATGCCGTGTGGGAGTTTTTGTGTTCATGCCACAAATGCACACATGAGGGACTATTATTGGAGTCATGATGAATCTTCACTCTATTTAGCCACAATTTCTAGTCGTATAGTTATGTAATGTGCACTTTTAAGGATTGTGAAGTTTCCTTCAATTATTGATGATCTCTCATCTTTGTTGCATGGGCCAACAATTTTATTTTATCTTGTTTGAATTAGTTTAATCACTATTGTGAGTTTTCTCTATTGTGTAGTTATTATGGCTATGTTTGATTTGCTATTGGAATTGAACACATTTATTTGACTTATTATTGTTACTATTTTTTCTTTCTTTCAATATTTATGATCTTTGGTAGTTTAGTGAAACTCTTGCTATTTTTAAATGTTGCCTTCTTTGTTGTGATGTGATTCCTCACCAAGATCGACATAGATAACCTTGGATGAGTGTATATAAGGAATCAAACATTGGGAAAATTTGAGGATAGGGGTAAGTGTTTGTTGTATGGGTAGCTACGATCCACTTGTACATTCTTAGTTATTATTGATGGCTATGTCTTGGAGCTGGCTAATCCCATTAAACAAACAAGGGGGAAGTCATACATAATCATATGGATCCTCCCTAGTTGTGTGTGGATTCAAGACCATCATTTCATATGGTTCTTGGTTACTTTGTGAGACCATGGCATCCTCTTAGACCAATATGTGAGCTTTGTATTGTTATCCCTGCAATGTGGATGAATAAGTGTATGTTAAAATAAATGCTTTGCTTAGAATACTCAAAAATGTCTCTCAGAAAGTCTGCAACAGGAAAACTTTTAGTAAGAATTTGCAGACACAATGCTTAGAAATTCACACAATCAGCTACATTAAATACGTTCTCTATTAAGTTCAATGGTTTTGGTTCGATTTGTAATTTTTGTGAAGCTTTTGCACTAAAGTTTCCATAGCCTGATTTTTTTGCCTATGAAGAAAGACCATGTCAGATAATATCAGCGAAGAACAAAATAAGGAGACAATTGCTAGATTATGGTCTAACTTGAAAAGAAAAGGTGATGGGAAATGTTATTGTCCCTGCAAAATTTGTAAGGGCTTAAAGACTAGAAGACTTCTAATCAAAACAGCTAAGAAACATTGTAGGTAGCATGGTCACATTGAAGGGGGACATGATTATCATCCACTGGTAAGTTGTTCATTATATCGTTTTAACAATTTATATACATAAGAAATCACTTGATAATGAGATCATGATCACGGTTTATTTATGTATATCAATTTTATATAGGTGGAGCACCCTAGAGCACATGGTATGGATCAACAAAACCCTAAGAATATGGTTTTCAAAGTTGAGGAACATGGAGGTGTGAATATCGAAGCTGAAGATAATGATCCCATGGAAGATGATGATCATGCACCAGAAAACACAATTGAAGATGATGGTACAAATACATTGATCCATGACACATTTAGTACTGGCACAACTAATCATGATGATTAGGATGACCTTGATATTCATGATTTACCTCTTCTTGAGAAGGCATATGAGCCCCTTTACAAAGGCTCCCAAACAACTCTTCTCTCTGCTGTATTGTTGTTGGTGAACTTGAAGGTTATGAATGGTTTATCCAACATAACAATCTCACGTATGTTAAAGTGTGTCATACATGTCATTACAGTTAATAAATGGTGAATCATGTACCATTAATATTCTTTATATTAACACCTCAAACTTTTTTTTTTGTTGTAGATTTATAGGTGAGTTTTTCTTACCACCATCAAATATTCTACCTCGCTCATACCGAGAATTATCTTCCATTATGAAAGATATTGGAATGGAGTATCAAACAATAGATGCTTGTCCCAATGATCATATTATATATCATAAACAACATGAATTTGGAATAGAATGCCCCAAATGTCATATCAGTAGATATCAAATAGATCAAATAACAAAAAAGGTGCCTCGCAAGGTTCTTCGTATATTCCCATTATTCCACGTATGCAACGATTATTCAGGTGCACTAGCTTGGCACAATTTATGGATTACCATGCATGCAATAGAAGTCGAGATGACATTATTCAAATGCCTGCGGATGGTTCAACATTTATGGACATAGAGGAAAAGTGGCCACACTTTAAAGAAGAACCTCGTAATCTCAGGCTTTCATTGGCAGTGGACGGTGTCAATCCATTTGGAGAGTTGAGATATGTTTACTTGGTGTGGCCTATTTTTTTTATCAACAATAATATTCCTCCATGGATGTCAATAAAGAGGGAGCACATAATGTTGGCAATGATTGTTCTAGGTATTTTATCATTTAATAGTCATCTACATTTAATTATAAATATTGTAGTAAAATGGTCATAATAATTATGTAATGTTTTTGTTCATTCCACTAGGCAAGTACCAAGTTAAAGATATGAATGTATATATTGAGCCTCTTATCGACGAGTTGCTTTATGGAATGGTGTGACCATGTATGACATCTCTAGACCAATAGGACAAAGACAATTTCAATTCCATGCAATGCTTGTATAGACAATACATGATGCCCCAAGGCTAACACATTTTTGTGGTACATTATAGTGTTCAAGTTGTGCATGATAATTATAATTATAAAAATTAATAGATTTAATAGAATTATACATTACCTTTTAGGTCTTCAAACAAAGGGAAAATTTGCATGTCCAGTTTGTGGTCCAAAGATGAAATCCCGTCATTCAAAAAGTTTAGGAAAGCAGGTGTTTGATGAGTATAGGCACTTCCTTCACAAAAATCATAAGTACCGAAATACTGAAAAACATCTTTTCAATGGGAAAGAAGAGACTACATCAAAGCCACGAAGAATGACTCCTCACTTATGGAAGTTGGAATATAATAGAATTAATCGTCAAGGTAATGTCATTCCATCTAATGGTTTATATTTGGAATTTGAATTTTTCTATCGTGTTTTGTTTACTGATGATGTAATTGATGATACTAAAGGTCATCAAGGCATGGACAACCACCTTCCAAAGGGACTAAAAATTTATCCCAGACAATTCAGTAGGTTGCCTTACTATGAGCAGCTACAAATTGTGCATTTGTTTGATACAATGCATATGGAAAGAATATAACAGAGACATTATGGAAAATATTGGATGAAAGGCGTGACAAAGAAAAAATTGTCAAAATTTGTAGTGACATTGTGGAATCCAATCATGCAATGAAAAATGTCATTCAATCAAATAGCAATGGAGATCAGATTAATATAAGTGCCCTTCCTTGGTTATTAACGGAGCAGCAAAGCAATTCTATAAAAGAAGTCATACGAAAAATTCGATTTCCCACAGGATTTGCTGCGAACATAAACATTCTCATATCAAAGAAGAGTGAATTTGGGCCAAGGATGAAAATGCATGATTGGCATACCTTCATTAAGGTAATTTGTGTTCTTGTGTATTTACTATATATTTGTATACTGCGCATGTACTTTTTATTGTATCATGTTAGAAAACAATGAAAAGATCATTTTATAATTGTTGCAGTATGTTCTACCTCTATCTCTCCCAGACCACTTCGACATTAATATCAAGCAAGTCATATATGATCTTGGAAAATACATGAGGTAAGTAGTGATGTTTGTTCAATTTGTTGTATAGATATTATATTTGCCATTTGTTTTACTTGCTATGCAATATATTGTATATTATTTTGTAAAGTCTCGTTTATATATTTTTGTGTCTTCAATCTCTTTAATTAGGTGGTTCTCATCTAAAGAAATCCACAAGGAAGATATAAAATATTGGAAGAGAAAAAACCCTCATCTAATGTGTGAAATGCAAAAGTGTCTACCTTCAACTTTTTTCAATGCACAAGAACACTACCTCATACACCAAGTTGAGGAGATCGAATTGTGTGGACCTGTACACACTAGGTCAATGTGGATGGTTCAGAGGCACTTGAAATTTTTGAAGGCTTTGGTTTGACAAAGAGCACATCCTGAGGGTTCTATGGTGAGGGATATATGGTATACCAAACTATGGTGTACATTACTAAATATCTTCCTAAGTTTGCAACAAAAATCCATGTAGATCGCATTTGGGATCCCAACCCCATTAATAAATTTGAAGGGGAGCACTTGCTGGGGAAAGGTAGATTGAAGAAAGTGAGAGGTAATTATAAGATGTTATTGTAGTAAATTAATTCTTCATCTTCTAAATAAGTCAGTTGTAAGTGGTCTATTAATTATTTGTACAGTTGGTCGGGAGTGGGATGTGCTACATTTGTATATTGCAAACAATCTTGATTGGATGACGGTGTGGATTGAACGATGTCAACATTCTAGTTGCACATTAACATGGGATGGTGTCGCTTCATTGGTTAAAGAAGCTCATCATAGTGGAGATTCCAATGTTACACAAAGGGAAATTGATTTAGCATATGGTTTAAGAGATCAATAGGTACATACAATTTTATTAATCACCCATATGTTTATCAACTCATGATGCAATAATTTTAATATGTTAGACATATTGCAGGTCAAACACCACAAGGCTATGTGCTGCAATGGTCATAAATTTCGCATCAAATAGTTGGATGACACGAAGAAAACTTGTGATTCTGGGATAACTGTAGTCTTTGAGGTGACCAATATTTCATCTAGAAATGACATACATCCTCAAGTGTCTCAAAATCGATACTATGGCATTTTGGATGATATACTTGAGTGTGACTTTAATTCCTTCAAATTAGTTATGTTCGTCATCAAATGGTATAGGCTACGACTGAATATAAATGATCCTAATAGAACTGTTATCGAACATGATAATGGATTTACAATGGTTAATACAAGGTCATTTGAATGAGTTGGGGATGAGCCCTATGTTCTTCCAAGTCAATGTGAGCAGGTATTTTACTCAGAGGTTCCACATAAACCGGGTTGGTCATTTGTTGTTAGACACGATCCAAGAGGAAGGCTGATAATGTATAATGTGATGGAAGAAGAAGATACCAAAGAAGTAGAAGATGATATAGATGATCATGATTGACAGTTACTCGATGATGTTCCTAACGGAAATGTACATGAAGAAGAAGCTGATGATGATGATGGTGCTACTGATGATGATGTTGGTGATGGTGATGGTGATGGTGTCAGTGATGGTGATGACGATGATGATGATGAACACAATGATCATGATGACGACAATAATGATGATGATGATGATGAGGAGGAGGAGGAGGAGGAGGAGGAGGAGGAGGAGGATGATGATGATGATGATGATGATGATGATGATGATGATGATGATGGTCATCATGATGAGCTGGATGAAGAAGAAGATCAATAACATGAATGAAATGTATGAGATGCGATTATTGTATTATCTATTTAATATTGATATCTTGATAGAAATTGATTTGACTTATATGGTTACATAAATAATTCATATGTTTTGAATTCTAATGTCATTACTTAATTAATTCATGATGCACCTCTAGCTATGTGATGGATGATGATTTAAAATACATATGTGATGGATTACATGCTTATGATGATACATGTGACATTTTTTGAACTTTGTGTTTATTTATGGAATGTGGACTACTTATTAGCTATGTGATGGATGGTGATTTATGATACGTATGTGATGGTTTACATGTTTATGATGATACATATGTGATTCTTATGATGCTCAATTACATATATGATGATACATATGTGATGCTTATGATGCTTATGATACTGCAGTATTTATTGTTTATCAAATTACAAATGTAATGCTTATGATGCTCAATTGTTGGTGTAGGAACCTGAACCCTTTTGACGAGGATCCTACACAGTCTCATGGATTGATAGGTATAAGTCAATACACCTTATAGAAATAATATATTTTTTAAAAATTACAAGAAAAACAAACTTCCTCAGTTTTTCAAACCTCAACATTAGCAGCAAATCTAATACAGTTATCAACACTTGAGGCCCCAGTTGGACTTACTCAAATTTTAATGTCAACATCAACTTTATGGCCGACTTCTTCATCAATATTACCCTCATTTGCAAAATATCTCTCTCATTACCAACTAACTCTCTCATTTGATGGTGCACAAGTATTTGTCAGATGTGTCTTCCTCGAGTGAGGGAAATGCAGGAATAGAAGAGGAAAGTGAGACATGTAGTAGATCTCATAAAGGGAGATCAACTAGAGGTCAAAAGATTAGAAGAGAATTCAATAAACGCATGGAATTTTTTCTTGCTCAAGGGGGGTCATGCTTTTATGATGATGAGACCAAAGGCGACATTGAGGTGCCCTTGAGGTACAAACATCTACTAAAACAATGTGTACCCAAGGAACTTCCTCCAATAAACACTAATTTTTGTGTTAATGAGAGGATATATCGCATAGCACCTTCGTCGTTACATGGTTTGGGCCTATTTTCCATGGACAACATAAAGGTCTGTTACAACAAAGTTGCTGAATTGATGGAGTTTGTTGGACCTTGTAACAATTATAATGACTGGATGCAGATTGTTTGATATAAAAAATGTATGCGTAGGTATGCACTATCAACCAATTATATACAACAAAAAGATAATGATCAAAGTAAACGAGTGGCTATATACATTGATGGAAGGCCAAAAGAAATAGGGAATATTGCAGGTTTTATAAATAGTACATGACCTGGGTCAACTAATAAGAAACCCAATTGCATATTTGAGGCACATGAGGGAAATTGTGTGTTTGTATGTGCGATAAAATCAATAAGTGCAGGGGAAGAGCTACTAATCAATTACAATTTGAATTGTATAGATACAAACAAAGTTACTATCATGGGGGTGGTACGTACTATATATATACCATTTAGGCTAACTTCCAATTAATGAATCCAATAAACCATTGTATTATTAAGTTTTTTTGCTAAGTCTATTGGTTTCATTTCACTAACGTTTTTATATTTTTTCTTTGTCATAGGGCCACATGGATCCACCACATAGCATAGATAGGGGTGTAGGTCCCAACACTTCTATGAAGCAGGTAAACCTCATTGTAATTGTACAAATTAGATAGAATCAAACTATTACATTATGATCTTTTCTTGAGTGTTTTGAAGTAATTTTGATAGTGTTAATTATATTCTTGTCATAGACGGATGTTCGGGATAAGGGAAAGGAACCTGCAGTACCTCAGCACCTCCATAGGGATGTGGGCGCTCGACAGTGTTATGCGCTGATGACATCACACTTAACGCAAACTCTATGCAATTTGTACAAAAGAATATTAGAAAAATTAGGCAAGAGATTGTTGATTTGGCAACCATAAGTCCTCAGACTGATGAGATAACAAAGAGGGTGCAACTATTGTTGACGATAATGGAAAACTTGCAAGTATGCAGTAATGAAAGCTTTAATCATAACAAAAGTTCAATAATGGTTTATATTTTTATCTCTTTTATGTCATTAACTAAAATATGTATGTGTTCTTTTTACAGAAATTTATAGGGCCTCATCATCCTGGTGGCGATAATCAGGGTATTGCGAGTAGTTCAGGTGATGACCATGTTCTATATATTAAAACCACTCCTTTGGACTTGTGAACTTGCTTTTTTAATGTTTTACATATTTAATGTATTACTCTTCAGGTGGTGACATGGGTTTGAGGTCGAGCCCAACTGTATTGCCGACTGCAATGTCGGCAACACGTAGCATGCAGACATCATATGTTACATCTACTCGTGTTGACCCGCCCACTGGTGGTAGATCCCTCTTTTTATCTCTCTTTTGTTATGTGTTTATTACCCTTGAAGTGTTCTTTCTTGGAGACATTTCATAGTGGATTCATTTACTGTGGCAAGAGATGCACATGAGGATGCGCTAGAGGCAAGTACTACTGATAACATACCATCATTTCTTGGATCTTCCCATTTTGCTAGTACGGGAACGTTGTAGGCCACATTGGTGGTGAGCGATGAAGAATTGATTCCCTTGAAGATACAAAAGGTTCCATGTACTTTAAAAATATTATTATATATAGTCTAATTGTAATTTACTTACTGATCACTCATTTTGGACTAATCATCCCATGTTTTTTTTGCAGGAAATGATATTTTTTATAAAAATCTTAATGACATTTCATTGCAGATATTTGGGCCCACCATACGTAAAAGGTGGAATATCATACGTGAACTAACCCTTATCCACTATTTTGATTTCATATCATTGCTATAATAGTTTTCCTTTTATCCATTTCTTGAACTATATCAAAGGTAGCTTCAGTTTCTTTCTAAATCTAATAGGTTTGTTTTTGCTTTAAAGGTGGAATGACCAAGAAAAAAAGTTAAAAGATGAACTCACAAACCGTATGGTAGGGTTGTTTGGAAATGACACATTCGACAAGACTAAGCTCCTAGAAAAAGCTGGCATATATCTAAAGTATGTGAGGGACCAATACAGGACACATTTAGAGAAGAACGGAAAGTATGAGCATCCCCCCATGATTCTAGAGAGGGAGTGGAAGGACCTAATTTTGGATACAAAGGAGAGAATTGAAAGGAAAAAAGGAAATACACCACCAGACACCAGAAGAAGGTATGTGATACTATTAAGAATGTGAATATGTACTAATTATTCATAATATTTATATAATCTAACATATTTCAAACTTTTCATAGATTGAGTGACACGTCAAAGGCAACCAAGGCAAGACAAGAAAAGCATGGGCAACACAACTCGGCTCTAGTGGTTATATGAAACTTGCCACATGAATTGTAAGAATCAATAAATTAAGTATCACATCAAAATATTTATAAATTGTAAACATTTCTTTTTTGATCAAACAATACAAGCAAAATTCACAATACTAAGCAAAATGCAGGGCTCTGAATTCAATAGAGCGCCCACAGAAGATGACAAGAGAATTGGCTACCAGCAAGGCTATATAGCCATGACTGAACGACTATGAGAATTGAGTGGGCAAACACAAGATTCTAATGCATCTGTCACAATGGTAATTAAGCTAAATGAAAATTATTTCAAATTGAATACTTAACCAATAATCTATTTGATGTTAAGTTTCAACATAAAGTGACTATATTTTTTTTAAATAAGCAAGCAATGATAACACTACGTATGACATTGGAATGCAGCATGATAATCATGGAACAAAACCTGTACATGAAGGTCCGGATGTGCATCCTAGTAGTGGACGTATTCATTTGCTATTCAAATTTTTTTATGTAATTATTAATACAATTGTAAAGCAGAAAAATCGAACCCTAGTTGTTCTCCCCTCCCCAATCTCCAAGGAGAGAGAAGGGAGAGTCACTAGGGTTGATGGTTTTCACTTAGGGGAGACTTTACATTCAAACGAGGGGTTGAAACCCACAAGATCCAATCCCACACAATGTAGGATTGGATTTTAAATGAGTTTCAAGGGTTAAGACATCAAGGATACCCTCTTTTGTAAAGAATATAGATAGAATGATTGAACTAGGAATGTATGTAAAGTAGGAAAGATTCGCTTATAAACAGAGATAGGGATATGGGATGAAGCTGCAGACCTGGAATTAGTAGTAAAATGTCGAGATGGTGCTGTTCTATAAATATGAGTGAAAGTTGATAGGATGATGGCGCCCAACGTGCACACGGTCCTCCGAAAAATCCGTGAAATGAAGGGGGATCTATTCGTCTCTGCACAAGGATTCCAGATCTTCAATTACAGCCGCGTACCTGCAACCTTGTTGTAAGAATGTTTGTAATCTTACATGTGAAGGTGTAATGTATGTAATATGTTGTATATTGTATGTGATCTCCTCTTCAATGGTTGAATCCTTGTCTTGAATGAAACACTTAGCCTTGAATGGAGACTTAGAATGCTTAATTGCTTGAAGGAATGCTTGAATGCTTGAATGTTTGAATATCACTTCCGCGTCTTGCTTGCATATGTTTTCCTCTTTTTTTTCTGCCTCCTCAAATGGGAGAGGAAATGTAGTTTATATACTTGTCAATTAGGGCTGATAGACTGATTTTCCCGACCTTAGGCTGACCAGGAAACATTATTTTCCAATTTGCAAACTTAAAGACCCCATGCCCAAAAGAGACCGGGCCCAAAATAGGGCTAGGGACCAGGGCGCTGGGCGGCATGGTCCTAGGGGACCAGGGCACTGGGTGCCCTAGTCCTGAAGGACCAGGGCGCTAGGCACCATGGTCCCACCTCCCGAGACAGCAGGGTGCAAGGAGGGATCAGGCCAGGGTGTGGAAAAATGCAGTTTTTGATGTCATGAACAAGTTTCAGGGTCTCCATTCAGGTTCCGTGTTGCATCACCATCGTGAAGACCCAAATGCAGTCAAAATTGCAAGTGTCACAATTTTAGGATGCTACATTTAGCCCCCACTTTAGCGGGAGTATAAGCGTACACTCGTACTTCCAGTAAAGTACAAGGAAACAACATTGAAAAACTTTCACCACGTCAAGGAGGCAAGATACACCAAGCCCCCAGTGGACTAAGGATCTTACGACTTCGATTGACAAAGTAAAAGGGAAGATCATGAGGGAGAACCATGACTGTCAGTAGTAAGGTTCCCTCACTATGAGTCATGCAAGAAAGATATCAAAAAATTTCAAGGCAAAGCTAAATTTGTCAAGAAATTTTCAAGTATCTTGAAAAGATATGAATGGGATATATGCCCCCCTACGTTAAAGCGATCGCACACACCTCACTGGGGGTGATTTCTTTAAGGTAGTGATACATATAAGAAATGAGAAAGGAGCACATTATCACAAGGATTTAGCCCCCACGTGTGAGATAAGCCCAAGGATAATAGACACAAAACACAAAGCACAAGGTGACTTCACTTTCCTCGGGGTCAGTATGCTGTATGATAATTCATGTATATCATATGTATGTATGCATAATTGTTCTTCATTCCCCAATCAAGGAAGGTCACCTAGAAGAAGGGAACACATGTGTCTTTTGAGTCAACATGAGAGAGACCAAAAGAGATCTCAATGTTTTGCATCATCCTCAAGTAGACAACACTAAGGAAAACAAATAGAAGAATGAGAATAACACATAGAAGAGGTAAAAAAAGAGATCAAGAGAGGAGGAGAGAGTCTTCTATGCTAATGAACTAGTCTAACATGTCATCTACCCCCCGATCTTGCTGATCACTACTTCGGGAAGGTAGGAAACACGCTAGAGGAGGAACCTCCAACACAACAGATGGAGCTATCACAAGATCCAAACAAGGGCTATGTTCATGTTCCACACCACGTTGTTCTTGTCTAGGAGCTAGGATAAGTGCTTTAGAAAATTTGTTAGATAAATGGTTATCAACATCAACATATTCATATTCACTATTAGAATGAACAGGAGTAACACTTTCATCATAAATAACATTTTCATCTATATCATCATCAAGATTTATAAAAATAGGATCTTTAACTCGCACAGGATCAAGACCATCATGCATCTTATGTTTTGGAGATTTTGGCTCAATCGTCGGCTGAGGAGAAAATGGAATAATACTAGCTGAAGGTGTTTTTGGGGATTGCAAAGTTTGAAAAGCAACTGCCTAAGCTCTAAGACGACGCTTTCATCGGCGTTCACGTGCAGAACGATTTCGTCTAGTCTTAGTAGGAAGTTGAGAAGATTGAGGAGGAGGAATGTTCTCATCCTTATCACTTGGGTGTTTAGGTTGTGGTCTCTTAGGTTGAATAATAGGAGAAGAGGAAGGAGGAGGAACTGCTCCATATAAGGGAGGAATATTTGGTTTAGGAAGGAGACCAAGTCCATCATGACGAGGAGGTATAGGTCTACTCTTAGGAAGTTTATTAGATATAGGCAAAGTCACATTCATAGGAATGGGTTGGGAATCTTTTTGAGGAAAGACATTAGTTTTATCTTTCAAAGGAAGAACTTCCTTCTCAAGAATGATAGGAATGTCAAGTTTGGGTGTTCTAGGTTCACATAGAGATAGGATCATATCTTTTTTCCACTTTTGATAAGATTTGAAAAGATGATCACTTCGCGCAGAAAGAGATTGGAATTGTTTAGGCCAAAAGTAATCAATAGGAATGCTAGAAGTTCTTTCAGCTGGTTTAAAGAGACTATGATTGACAGTAACAACTTCACCATTATGGGGAAATTTCAAACACTTGTGAATAGGAGAAGCAATAGCTTTCATGGAAGACAGCCAAGGATAGCCTAACTTCACACGAAATTGTTCATATGATGGAATAATAGCAAAGTCCACATCAAGGGATTTGTTATGGACCTCGATAGCTAATGTAATAGAACCAATTGCAGGAGAAGAAAATGCATCAAATAATTTCACAACCACATTTGTTTCATCATAGATCACTTGATTCAATTGCAAAGTAAAAAGAAATTCTTCAGTAATGATATTAACCATACAAGAAGGATCAATAAGCACTCCACAGCAACGTGTATTCTTGACTTTTGCAACTATATATAAAGGACCATCAGGTGCCCTGATAGTTTCACTAGAATCAAAGGTGATGGAAGGTTCTTTAGGGATTTTCTGCTACTCTACAAAGTTAATCACATTCAGAGTCATAGACACAAGATCATCAGGTGAGACAGAGGAATCAGTAGTATCAATCGCATTAGAGGTATGAGAAGGTAATGGATCAGTAAAAATCTGAAGATTTTGGTTAGGAGGAGCTACAGATGTATTGCCTTTATCATTCACACTAGAAACAGAGATAGTATTATTATCAATCAAATCTTGAATTTTACCCTTTAAAGCAAAACATTTTTCAGTATCATGCCCAGGATGACGATGAAATTGACAAAAAGATTTGTTATCAAAATAGGGTGAGTTAATCTTTGTAGGATCTATTTTCTTTATAAGAGGAAGAGTAAGCACATTTTGTTCCAATAACTTATTCATAATACTATGCAATGATTCATTCAAAGGAGTAAACTTTCTTTCTTTCTTGAAAAACTTAGAAATAGGAGACACACCTGATGCTGCATTCACATTGTTGTTGATGATGTTTTCATTGAATTTAATGGACTCTCTGTTCGATTTAAACTTCCCAAATGGTTGTTGACTACTATCACCCTTATCACTCAGAGCCATAGGATTTGCTTGTTCCATTTGACTCACAGTCAGTTGATAATTGTGAAGAGTTGCGCACAACTGTTGGAAAGAAGTAAACTCAGAAAATAGAAGTTTTTCTCTAATATCTTTTTGTAAATTAGAAATAAAGATTCTTTGAATATCATTGTCAGGTACTGGAAAAGAAATTTGAGCATACAAATGCTTATATCTACCAATGAAATCAGTCACTTTTTCTTTAACACCTTATTTACAATGCATTAAATCAATCAAAGTAACTTTAGGACTTATATTGTTTTCAAATTGTTGAATAAAAGCATATGCAAGTTGTTCGAAATAAGTAATAGAATAAGAAGGCAACGAGCAATACCATTGTAGGGCTTTATCTCTTAATGTTCTAGTAAACAGTTTTGCAAGCAACCTTTGGTCATCAGCAAAATCAGTACATATTGTTTGAAAGGTCTTAACATGTGTTAAAGGATCACCCTTACCATTATAAAGCTCCAAATGTGGAATTTCAACATGTTTAGGGGGGATAGCTCGAACAATGTCAAGAGAAAGTGGGCTTGCAACATCAAATGTGGGCACACTAAACTTAGATTGATTCATAGAGGCAATTTGTTGCTGTAAAGAAGAGACAGTTTGTGCAAGATTGTTAATGGTCGCTTCAGTCGAAGAGTTCATATTAGATGTGTTAGATTGTGATGGACGTATTATGTTATTGAAAGAAGGTATTGATTGAGAGTAAGGTGGTGGGACACTATGATAGTTAGTCATAGGAGATGATTGGAAAGGAGGAACACTACAAGGAGGAATGGAGGGGTTAAATGAATTTCCCCCTTGCGTCATGTTCATTTGTGGAGATATAATAGGGACGCTCATTGAAGGAATGAATGAAGAAGTCGGATTGAATGAAGGAAGAGGGTTGATTGAAGAAGAGGGATTGCCCCCATGACTGGTGATCATAGGTGGAATGTCTTGTATTGAAGTAGTCATTATGTTTGATGTAAAAGTAGGTATACTAGTAATAGAAGTTGTCAAAGGAATAGAATGATTAACTTGAGTAGGAGGTTGTGTATAACCTAAGGTTTCGGCACAACTCTTCATAGGCATCACATTCGAATCCACAATGTGTGCAATACCACGCAAAATATCAATTCCATTCTTATCACTTTGAACCATACATTTTAGACCCTCAATTAAAGGAAGAGCTTGACTATCGGGGTATTCTTGAGACATCCATTGTCGAAAATCATCAAATTGGTTATCCAATTTCGAAAGTTGTTCTACAGAAACCTCATGGAGAGCTTCTTCATCATTAAGAGGATTAGAGGAATTACCCATGTCCTCGTTAAAAAGGCCATTCAAATTAGGTTCCATCTCCTCAGTAATTACACCTTGGAAAGACTTAATTCTAAGGCTTCGTCTAACGGGAATAGTGTAAGTAGGGCTTATTGTTGTAAAACTCATGCACTAAAGAGAGAGAAGATTTTGAATTTTAGAGGTAGCAAATTTCAATAAAACCAGCCAATCTCCTAGATTTAAGCTGTTAAATGCAATCAGGACAATCTCCCGAAATTTTGGAAAAAATGTTCGGGACCGTGGCGAACGGAGTGCACACGGTCCTCGCAACTTTTTTTGAAATTTTCAGGGATGAAAGTTATGATGATTTTAAAGCTAATCTGAAAAAATTGAGTGATTTTACGATCTGTAGATAGGCCAAATTAAAGTTGCAATCTCAAAATTGAACCCTACCAAGATTGTTGAAAAATGTAAAATTTGAATTTTGGAAAAGAGAGGGAAACTGAAATTTTGAATTTTATGATTTCAGAGGGAATGCTGAAAGCAATGCAAATTTTGAAATTTAAAAGTTGACTCGATTTCATGCAAAATTCGAATTTGAAAGTGGAAATCAAGGTTGTTGCAATTAAATACTTAATTTCAAAAGTCACAAACTGCAAAAATTTGAATAAAGCACTGAAATTTCGAATGAATGCCAACACAATTTTAACACAAATTTCAATTTCAACAATTTTTGAATGATTATAAGCCTTTATCCGAGCAATCACTAGACCAACTTTGACTTTAATTTTGAAAGTGTTAAAATTGATAAAATCAGCCAAAATTCTAGATTTTAGCAGAAAAATACAGTAAGATCTAGCTCCCAAAATTTTGGAAAAAATGTCGGGGACGATGGCGCTCAGGGTGCACACGGTCCTCGCAGCTTTTTTCCAAATTTTCAGGGATGAGAGATATTGTGATTTTATTGCGGAATCCAAAGTTACAGCCGATTTGGAGGTGTTTTGATTAGTGAAATTATCAGTCAAAGGTTGAATCAAGAAGGTTTTAAAAATTAGGGTTTTGACATTTAACCACTTAATTTTTAGAATTAAAGCACAAATATGAATTGAAAATTTGCAATAGAAGGGTAGATCTGAAACAAGCATTAACAATTAAACATTTCACAAGTTTAATTACTAAAAAGAAAATTTTAGGGTTTTTATGCAATTAGCCTCTAAAATTTGCAAAAGATCAAACATGGAAATGTAACTAAGGAAACAAAATTTTCAGATCTAACCATGAATAATCAAGAATGAGGATGTTCACGTCGGGTTCACCAAAATGTAAAGCAGAAAAATCGAACCCTAGTTGTTCTCCCCTCCCCAACTCCAAGGAGAGAGAAGGGAGAGTCACTAGGGTTGATGGTTTTCACTTAGGGGAGACTTTACATTCAAAAGAGGGGTTGAAACCCACAAGATCCAATCCCACGCAATGCAAGATTGGATTCTATATGAGTTTCAAGGGTTAAGACATCAAGGATACCCTCTTTTGTAAAGAATATAGATAGAATGATTGAACTAGGAATGTATGTAAAGTAGGAAAGATTCACTTATAAATAGAGATAGGGATATGGGATGAAGTTGCGGACCTGGAATTAGCAGTAAAATGTTGAGATGGTGCTGTTCTGTAAATTTGAGCAAAAGTTGATGGGACGATGGCGCCCGACATGCACATGGTCCTCCAAAAAATCTGTGAAATGAAGGGGGATTTGTTCGTCTCTACACAAGGATTCCAGGTCTTCAATTACAGCCGCGTACCTGCAACCTTGTTGTAAGAATGTTTGTATTCTTACATGCGAAGGTGTATTGTATGTAATATGTTGTATATTGTATGTGATCTCCTCTTCAATGGTTGAATCCTTGTCTTGAATGCAACACATAGCCTTGAATGGAGACTTAGAATGCTCAATTGCTTGAAGGAATGCTTGAATGCTTAAATGCTTGAATGTTTGAATATCGCTTCCGTGTCTTGCTTGCATATGTTTTCCTCTTTTTTTTTTGCCTCCTCAAATGGGAGAGGAAATGTAGTTTATATACTTGTCAATTAGGGCTGATGGACTGATTTTCTTGACCTTAGGCCGACTAGGAAACATTATTTTCCAATTTGCAAACTTAAAGACCCGATGCCCAAAAGAGACCAGGCCCAAAATAGGGCCAGGGACTAGGGCGCTTGGCGCCATGGTCCTGGGGGACTAGGGCACTGGGCGCCCTAGTCTTTAAGGACCAGGGCACTGGGCGCCATGGTCCCACCTCCCGGGACAGCAGGGTGTAAGGAGGGATCAGGCCAGGGTGTGGAAAAATGCAGTTTTTGATGTCATGAACAAGTTTCGGGGTCTCCATTTAGGTTCCATGTTGCATCGCCATCATGAAGACCCAAATGCAGTCGAAATTGCAAGTGTCGCAATTTTAGGATGCTACAACAATTAAACATCTTAAATTGAAAATTAGTGTAGTAATTAATGTAACCTTTATTGTTAATATTTTAGAGCATGTAGTCGGTGGTGACCAAGTGGAGCATGATCCGGGTAGACAACATCAGGAACATGATGTTCCCCACTCAGGTAATGAGGACCACTGTTATTCCTTTAAACAAATTTAATTACAATTGGTGTATTGATTAATGTAACATTTCGTATTTCAACTCTAGAGGATCTAGAGGGTGCTCAGCATGTCGAGGTTGAGGCTAGACAAAATTATGTGGAAGATAATGTGGCCCCATCAGGTAAAGAGTGTAACGGTTGTGTTCTCTAGATTAATGAAATACTTGTAACAATAATAAAAAAGTGTTTTGAATTTAACCCAATTCTTTGTTATTGCAGAGGACCCCCCTTTGTATAGGACTAGGCATACATCAAGAGCATGAAAAGAGGGCATAACATCTGTAGATGGGGGAAATGATGAAGAAACCGATGTTCCACTTAGTCTTTTCATAGCTTCAAAGAAAAAACAAATAAAGAAATGATTGTAATCTACCTTATTTGATAATGACTGATTTTTATGTGTAATGAATGTAATTATGTGCTAATGAATGTTCATGAATGATATGTGTTGATGATTATTGATGAATGTTGCGTTTTAATGAAAGTTAATGAATTTTATGTGTTAATGAACATTATGTGATAATGAATGAATGTTATATTTTAATAATGGATGAATGAATGTTAGATGTTAACGGGGAATTTAGAGTGATGTTAGGGGAGGGGGGGAGGGGCCAAATGAGCTTCCACCTTCACATGGTTGGCCCTGTTAAGTAGAGAATATTAAACTATTCTTGAAACAAAGTGAAGCTCAATTATAAGATGTGAAATGTTTGAAAGGTGAGAGTCCACAAATAGATGTGAAATGTCTAAGTAGGCCTCCCAATGAAGTGGATCTCATAGACATGAAGAATCCTATATAGAGAATCATTGAGAGCCCTTGAAGAAGAAAATTTGAACTTTGATGAAGCAATACATGATGGAGGAATATCTTGCAAGAGGAAATCAAAGTCATTATGGTGTCATCTAGATCTGAAATGTGGTCTACTTTTCAAAAAAGTAAAGATGCTTGATATGAATGTGTCCTAGTGGGGTGAATCTAGAAGACATATAATCCTATTGCAAAGAATCATGGAAAGTTCTAGAAGAAGCAACTTTTAATTCTGAAGTAGCAACGTGTACAAGAGATGTTCTCATTTGTAGATGGAGTATCAAGAGGAGGATCACTAGTCCATGGACCATGTGATTGTTGTTAAATACCTACGCTTTTGTTCATAGTCACTTGGTGTAGGAATGGATTCAATGAGATAGGGTAGGAGATCCTACATAATGTAATTGTGGTTTCCCCATCAACCTCTACCATTGTGATTAAAGGGGTCTCAATCATAGAAGGGTGGATAAGGTAGCATGGACAGGGAGGGCAGGTACAAGTTTACCCACTAAGCACACCACCTCATATGGATGGTGGACTGCCACATGGGGCCAAGAGGGATGGTATATCTGCTCTTGGGCTTAGCATGTGGATAGCTTTGGGTGCCCTATCATGTTTCTCATCCAAGCCCTATTATGGTTTAACTCCAATTATGCATTATAGATATTATGTAGTTCACATAAAATTGAAATAGTTATGAATATATGCTATCTAAACCTAGTTGAAATGGTTGCTCTATGAATTATACTTTCAATACTTGTCTAACATGATTGCAGGTTTGAAAAATTATTCTAATACCCTGATGGTATTGTTTCTTCACTGGGACTACTCACATGCATTCGAGGACTACTAAACTATCATATTCACATAATATTATCTTAATAATAAAAAGAGAACCCTAGGTCATATTTACCATTATATGCTTTTGATCTTGCAACTCTACGACTACAAATAAGATTTTAGTGGGATTCTAGGACTTCTCCTATGTTTTGATTTTTGCTTTCTCCATTTGGGCTATATTGTTCTAGGGTCTTAAACTAAGATAATGATTGTCTCCTGTAGCTTCATCCCTAGTTGTCATTTGTATAATTTGATGCCAATAAGGACTGATATGCTGCTCCTTTCAGTGAAGTGTCATAGTTCTTTGGACTGCTCATACCATATTCTAAATTTTTATGAAAACCCTACAATGAATGACTCCTTGACTATCATCATTGTTTGTATCTTACCATTGTGGATTTGAGTCTTGATTTGACTATATGGCTTCTCTCAATAGAAAACTATTTAAGGCATTTGTAACTTCTAATCCATGACTTCTCATCAAGCTTTGGCACATTGAGATTGGAATAGGGATCCTATACACCATCACTAGAGATTATCAACAAGAGAAGATTCACCTATTGATCCTTTGAACTGATAATTCTTGATTGCCTTTTAGACTCATCGTGCTTTGTAATGGTGATTATCTTATTTATGGCTTGATGGATATTGATCTCTCTCTCACAAGTGTTTCAACTAATCTTTGATGAATACAAACCCTTCTCTTTTGTTCAGTGCAAATATCATGAATGCATTTATTTTTCCTAACTATCCATAATGACATTTTCAAATATCTGAGACTACACTTAGGCCTGTTGTCTCTTGATTCTTCATTGGACTGTGGTTTCTTTGATAGTTCTTTGTAGCTTTATCTTTAAATGGTCACTATCTTATTTGTAGCTTTGTATTGCCTTTATGGTGGTAGACCTCATGCAATGTTTTCACCTTTAAAACCAACACTAAACCTTTCAACAACCATCTTCATAGACAATTTGATATCAAATTGTGATACAACATTAATCATTTCACCACTATTATCAATTATATTTTTGCATGCTCAGTGTCCATGCCTTCATTATGCTTGAGTTGATGACTGCTGCAACTTTATTACTGTCAAATCTGCTTCATGATGTCTTGTATGCATATGACATAATGCTAACCTATTTATCAGTGCTATAGACTTTTCAATTTGTGTCATGGCATCCTTTTATCTTTCATCAAGATTTGGGGGTGAAGAAAATAATTATGACACTAAATACTTATAACCTTGCACTATGAACTGCCCTTGCACATCTTCTAAAACTTCATGGGCTATGGAAATACTGTGATTTTGACCTTTCACAACCTTTTGATTCTTTTTTGAGCTGCTAGATGGTTGTCTTTGATCTGACTGTAGACCTTGGTGCTTCATATTTATTGTTCTCTCTTGAAAAGACTCAGATTAGGACCTCTATTCATGCTTTGACAGTGATACTTGACACTGTCATCTCCATATCATGGCCACTGTCATTCATCAAATCTCATATATTGCTGCTCTTAGTGTTATACCTATCAGTTATCCATGTTGAAGACTCTCACACACCTTCTAGCACTATCTTAGACTTTGCTTTTTCTATTTAATACAACATAAGACTGTAATGAGGCTGCTGTGTGTCATTGATTTGACAATTTCTAATGTTTGGTAGATGACTTTGATGCTCTCAAATTGTTCTTGAAGCTTATATGGCTTGGTTCTGATCCTTATAAGCTTTTAGACTGATTTAGGCACTATGATCTCACTAAAAATTTATCATTTATTGGTTGTTCTTTTGTTGATAGTGACATTTATCACTACTTTCATTTGAGGCAATCACTTCTTGACAATCAAAAGGTTGCCCATCAATTAGTTTTCATTGTCTTTAGCTTCTTGCGACCTCTTATTTATTGATAGAGAAACACAATAAATTCTTCAATAATCAATCAAACCTACTCAAATAAAGAAGGAGCTTCTTCTAAAGTTGACAATGATCCCATACTCTAAGAAGAGGATTTCCATTTCTTATCCATGTTGATTGTTACAAGTCCTATGAGCTGTTCACGTGGCTATAACAGTGAATGTTACTACAAAAATTCTAAAATCCACCTTTCTATTCAATGTAACCCTATAACTTGTAATTTTCTGTTGTGATTGTCTTTGTGTTTTGAACCGTAAAAAAACTCTTATCATTGTCTTTTTAATTCAAAACCCTTCTTCATTTCAAGCTCTAAGTAATCTATTCCTTGCTATACTTATGATTATCTATTAATCCTATTCAAGAATTGGGGAAAACCTAGACACTATTATCAATGTCTAAACCTTCTAACAGACTACTCTACTAGTCCTTACTATCATTGTTATCTTGGTGGAGGCTGGACTATACTTCATTTGAAACAAACAAACCATCCATACAAATCATGCTTTCTCAAAAATGTGAAATCCTAGAATAGAGTAAAGAAGATAGCTAGCCTAGACATGAAATGCTTTGAATGTTCCAGACACGTACCTACTCTTTGTTAGAATTTCCCTTCTAATTTTGCAACATGTCATGGTTCTCCTTCTACGTGGCTGTTATATTGCACCTTCGACTAGAGCTTACCAAATTGAATACTAGGGTTTTCTCCCATCAAAAGTAGAGTCCTCTACCAATGAACTCGAGATCCTCATCTTTACCATAGGTTTATCTTGAATTTTGATTGACCTTAGTTAGAATGGGCATTGAATAGTCTAAGAAAATTACCTCCAAAATGTTAAACTCAAACTTCAACTCATGAATTATAAGGCCACGCAAGTTTTTATTTCTCTTTTGATGAAAGTTTAGCTCCCCACTTTAAAGATTTTGACAGTATTACCATAAAACAAATGTGACACCTTTGAATAAATTAAGGCTTAAAAAACCTTGATAAAACTTGGAATGAGCCTGAAGCTTAGAATATGAAAAAGAACTCTAACAAAGAAGCCTATAGAAAATGTGTTCCACAACAGAAAGGTAGATTCAAATTCAATTTTGACATTGCTCCAAAGGACAACCCAGGTATTGCAGGAAGTGGAGGACTCGTTATGGATAGTGAATGTAAAGCCCTTCACATTATTAAGCTTTAGCCCTCCACTTTGGCATTAGGGGACTAGAGATAGAAGAACGCTCACTCCTTGTGATCAAAGAAATGCAAAAGAAGGGAGTGACCAGTAGGAGGTTATATAATATTAGAACAGTATCAGTGCTAAGCACAGACATAACTTTTGCACATTGTTATGAATAGGCAAAGCTGGCAAACAAACTAGCAGAACTCCTTGTCTCCAGAGGAACCCTTCAAAGCAATCAAATAATTTACTAATGTCATTATAGAACTATCCAAAAGCAAACACTGGATTTCACTTATAAGATGAATAAGTTCAATAATTTGAGTGAGCAAATGTCTATGAGTTCATCGCCTTCATTCTTCATCATTTTGATGTCTTTTGTACGTTGGAAGGTAATTCTTGACCACCATACCTCAATCTTGACCTATGCTACCATAAAACCCTACAACCTAGTCATGTTTACAATTGAGATCTTGGTGACTTGATCACTTAATATAGCTTAATCATGCAAGTCTCATCTAACTCTGACTCCAGCACTTAAGCAAATCAACCCTAGCAACCAAGTACTTTGGGAAATATCTTGCAACTTGACAACATGGGTAATGATGGAGGAATGGAAGGTGAGACCTATAGAGGTGAGAGAGAGAGAGAGGGTGAGAGGAACAGATAATGACCTGGAGAGGGTAGAGAAAGAGAAGTAGAGAGGGAGAGAAGAAGAGAGGGATGGAGAAAGAGACCTAGAGAGGGGACAGAGAAGAGAGATAGTAGAGAGGGATAGAGAAGAGAGATAGAAGAGAGATACCAATGTCAATCTTTTTCTATAAATTTTTTTTTTCCAAAAAATCGGCCTACCGTCAGAATTCTGACATCAAAGGGTAAAAATTCTGACAAAGGAGTGTCGTTGGATGCATAGAATCCTCGTTAGAATTCTCCTGGAGGCCATCATAATTCCAACACAAAAGGGTTAAAATTATGAAGGCCTCCAGGAGAGTTTTGATGAGGATGCTGTGCATCTAACGACACTCCTCTATCGGAATTTTTACCCTTTGATGTCAGAATTCCGATGGTAGGCCGAGATTGCGACGGTATTCTTTCTGGGTATGAGCATCCATGGTAGCCGTCAGAAAGGTTGGAGCTGATGTCGGAATTGTGATGACCAGGAGGATAGTCAAAACTTCTGACAAAAAGTTTTTGATGGCTTTTTTTGTCAGTAGTGAGATGAAATTGCATCAGAATGCCGACGATTTGCCATCGAAATTTTGACTCGAATGTACTAGTGACAACTTTTGCATTTTTAGGCAAAAGTTGTCCATGAAGGAAATGGCATTGGAAGTTGGTTGGAACCAACTTTAAATTGTGTATTAAACCTTCTAAACATCTCCAATACGAGGTTAATCAACTTTTGGTTTGCATTCAATTCATCTGCCAAGGGATTTCTATGCTTTTTCTCACATTTGGACTATTTTTGCTTTGAATTTCTGATTTTGTACAACCTATATGGTCTAGTACGATACTCATAGTAGAATAGGAAATTATAAATTTTTTTAACCTTTCCAACAAGTATAATATGAAGGTCTTAAGTGCTTTGAATCAAAAGTTATCACTAGTTTTGTAATAGTTGCTCACAAACCCTTGAAATTTGGGGTTTTGATTGTAAAAATGCATTTTACCTGAGCATCCATGAATGGCACAAGTTGAAATCCATTGGATGGCTTGGGTAGGATCTTTAAATATTTTTAGATTAGGCATTTTGTGTTTTTGTAGGCCACAAGGAGGAGAATGGGTGAGATGAACAACACACAAGCTTGTAGCTAGTGTGTGGGGGCAGCAAAGATTGCTCATTTTCAGAGCCATGGAGAACTGATACCTAAGCAACCCATAGTGTTTTGGAAAGGTCTATGGGTGTAACAAAAATATCAAGGATTTTTCTAGTTTTATATTTTGACTAGTGAAGAGTTTGGAGCACATCTTCCAAAACTGCCTGGAAGCCCTAAACCCCTTAAAAATAGCTCATTTTGAGTTACCCTAGTTGTACGACAAATCCAGATGGGAAAATTTGTGATCTTGTTTAACTTCAAAATGGGTATCTGAATATGTAAAAATATCTAGGGGTTGTTAGGAAATTTTTGGGTAAAAGACCAAAAAATAGTCCCAGAAGGGCTAGTCATTTAGGCCTAATAGCAGCCGGTAGAAGCAAGGTGAAAGCCTAGGGCTTGGGAGAAATGTGAAAACCTTTATAATGAATAAAATTACCTTTAAAATACCTTAAAAACATAACCACAAACTTTAAACATGGTTAGAGTGAAGATCCTTGGCAGAGGTCTTTGGAGCCTAGCTGGAGTTTTGGGAAACTAGTAGGAGACCATCTCAAAATTAGAGATTTGGGTCAAAACCAACAAGAAACCTCAAGAGGATATACCTAGGATGAAAGCCAATAGATTTTAGGCCTTTGATGTCTAAGGAGTGTACCCTAAAAAGTTACCTTGGAGGAGCTTGAGTAGAAGGGTGAGTTGAGGAGTTGGGGTGAGTAAGGGTGAATTGGAGAGCTAGGCACAAGATCTCTGCATCACCAAGACACAAGCATTTAAGCCTACCATAGAAACTAAAATTATCCATAATATGGAAATAGACTCTGACCATGAGGAGGAACAACCTAGGGGGCAGCAGCCAGTTGGAGGGGAGAAATAACGAAATGAGCTTGAAGATTTGTTGAATGAAATATTAATCTTAACCCCTCAGGACCAATAATACCTCCTAAAAGAGATAGTTGCTGAGAAAGGTATGGGAGAAATGGATAAGGACAATAGGATATTTGGGGAAGAGGTTAGTGATAGGTTGGGAGAGTTACACAAGCAAAAATAGTTGAATGTTGATATAGCTCTCCAAATTGGCTTGGCTTGCCAAATTGCTTCACCTCAAGGCCCTAAGCACACAGAGAGAGAAGAGAAGGATGAAGTAGAGGAATAGTCAGACATCTGTATTATGACCACCAACATGGTTCCTCACAAAGGTGATATAGACAAGGATGTGCCACAATGGTTTGAATTCACCTTCGAGAGAAAGAAGAGGAAAGTAGTGTTACCAAAGGTTACACTACAACAAGCAATCATGGAGGAACCAAGGAAAGTTAAGAAAGCCAAGATTGTGCATCATCTATCAAGAATAGGTTATGGTGAGGTGGTTGTCGATGTAGAAGTTCTTGTGCAGGTAGAAAGTCAAAGCTCCCCAAAGTACCAAGTATCTTAGGTAAAACTAGGTAAGAAGACAAAGTGGGAAGAGTTAGATACTTTGGAACTAGCTACTAGTGTCGTCAGTCAGCGAATGGAGAAGGAATACACCTCCCATGCACAGGTCAAAGTACAACTGGAGCAGTACAAACAGTTGTTGGTAGAAATGGGCAAGCCTCTATATTCTTGTAAAAATGATAATTTAACTTCAACCTCATCACTCCTAGAGGGAGAGGTGAAAGCATTTCTTGAGGTAAGATAGGTGGTTGCCATAGAAAAATCTTGGGCATAGATAAATGTGTCCAAAATTAGACTATGTTTGCAAAATACTATGAAGGAATACAAGGAGGTAGTATAGGTAGGAGGAGCATTAGCTTCTTTCTCTCAGCAATGGGAGGGGAATCTCAACATGTTCAACAAGCGTTCCCAGGTATTGAGTAAGGTTTTGCACCTAGGTGAGGAAGTAATCATAGATGAGGACCTCTTGGGTGGAGATAGTTGTAAGAATTTGTAGTCTTACACATACATTTTGGAGCTGTAGATGGAAATGTTTCAGCAGTATGTGAAGGGTGTAGCAGACATTCAAGTTTCCCTCCTCAAGATGGTAGAAAAGTATGAAGATTTTGTAAGATAGTTACTTGGAGTTTTTGGGCTGGGGATAACCAGTGCAGGAATTATGGAAGAAGAGCAGGTACTTAGCTAGTGGGATGCATATGAGGCCCAAAATTTGGGACCTCTAGCTTAGTTCACCATCACATTGATGGATAGATATACATATTTAATTAAACAATGTCAAGAGGCGGCAGAAATAATAGGGGAGTTAGAGAAGGAAAGAAAGAATGCAGAGGAAGTTTTAAAAAGTATAAATTTTGAATCAAGCATGTTGTTGATCCTCCTTCTGAGGTAGTTGCATTTATCATTAATAATTATAATTCCTATAAAAATAAGTAGAAGATAAACATATAGTTACTAAATATAGAAGGACTTCTGAGAGGAGTTTTTGCATGACTTCTCCACTGGTAGTCCAACTCACGTTCTAGTTTTGAGCTAAATTTTGCATGACTACAAAAGCCTAGTCCATACAACATGGTCTTTGTAGTGCTCACCTAACCTCTATTTCATAGTAGTTAACTCGAGTATAGAGGCAGAAACTTGTAAGTTAACTGCGACTTCTAGCTTTCGAGTTCTTAATTTAGATTAGGTTTATCTCCTAGAAACTAGGGAAGAAAACTCTATAAATTGAGGAGTTTGATTCATTTGTAAGGGTCCACAAATTGATGATTTGAAACCCACTTAGAAATTCTAGATTATTTTTGCAAATTGTTATGAACTTGAGTTATTTTTGTTACCCATTGTTTAAAATTAATACAAGAAGTAGCTTGTAGATTTCTTGATCTATGCATATGTTCTATGAGTTTGTTCTTTGTGATCTGGTAATGTCTATTGTTTGAAATTAGCAACATATTCTGATCTTTTATTTATTTATCTATGACTCATGCTACCTGTGTAAGTGGTATATGAGAATTATTGGGATAGACAATATTATGGTGATATTCTTTCCATGAGTCTGTAAGGTTGCTGACTTTGCAGGTTTACTAGAGGTTTATTATTGAATGCTGATTTGGATAACATTTGATGATATTTGGATTGTAGGGTACTAATTAAGTAGTTCGTTATGTTGTCATTGAATTAGTTTCATTGTTATTTTCTTGTTTCCCTATCTCTTGCAATTTATTTCCAGAAGAATCTTAAAATCAAAAAATACAAAAAAAAGAAAGTTAAGTGATTAACAATTATTGGGATTTATTTTTAACTAGTAGGCCCCTTAACAGGTACAACCACATCAACCATTGGGCTTCCCATCACCGTTGAGACCCACCTATAGAGAACTTGGAGTGATTAGTTCCCCATAACTTATTGATTTTTTTAGGAGAGGTGGTGAGTGTTCACATTGGCTACCTGACTATTGGCAAATGTTTCAAGATAGTCGTCAACACTACCGGTAAACAAACTAGAGGAAATTTGTTTTGCCTAGACTCCACTGTAGGAAGTTGCCTAATGGAAAAGGTAGAAGATAGTTGGTTGTGTCACAAAAGATTGTGTCGTGTAAATTTTGATAGTATAGCAAAGGTTAGTAAAATAAAGTCTGTCAGAGGTATGCTAGACATTATGAAACCTAAGAATGCTATGTGTAAAGAATATCAACTAGGAAAGTTGACTGGATCTAGCTTCAACAACAAATATTATTCAAATGAGAATGTGCTAGACTTAGTGCATACAAATTTGTGTGGTCCTATGAGGACTAAGATTTTTTATGGGGGCTAGTACTTCATGTTGTTTGTAGATGATTTCTCAAGAATGATGTGGGCTATATTCTTGAAAAAAAATTAGAAGCCTTCCACATGTTTAAGGTGTTCAAGGCTCAAGTGGAGAGAAGAAATAATAAGAGTCTGAAATGTTTGAGATCGGACAGAGGAGGAGAGTTCACCTCTCAAGATTTCATAAATTACTGTGAAGAATAGGGGATTATGAGAAGATGTATGCACCCAGAACACCTTAGCAAAATGGGTTTACTGGAAGAAGGAACATACCTCTAATTGATTATGCAAGGACTCTGATGATACAAAAGGATATTCCACATATCTTTTGGAGAGAAGCAGTAAGCACTTTTGTGTATACCTTGAATAGGATATAGGTGAAGAAGTGAACAAATAAGACTCCCTATCAATTATGGTATCGATACTCACCCAATGTGAGCTAGTTCAAAGTATTTGGAAGTAGGTGCTATATCAAGAGGGATGAGTACTCTAGAAAGTTCAATCCCAAGAGTGATGAAGGAACCTTCTTAGGTTAGTCCACAAAGAGTAAAGCATATAGGTGTTTGAACAAAAGGACCAGTAAGATTATGGAGAGTGCCAATGTCAAAGTAGATGAGTTCTCTGAGAAAAATGAATAGGATAGCAAGAGTGAACCAGAGGATTATCAAGGATTCAAGTACATTGTACTGGTCAAACCTGTTGAAGAGAATCCTACTATAGAAGAAAATGAGGAAGCATGTGAAGTAGAACCTACACAATTGGTAGAAGAATCTCCAAGAAACGAATCGGTACTAGCAAGTTATGTTAGAAACAATCACTATACTGACAATATCATTGGTGAGAAAGATGCTAAAGTTTTCACTATAAGAAGAGCAATAGAGAATACCTGTCTACTCTCCAAATTTGAGCCCAAAACAAAAAAGGAGACTCTAAAAGATGAAGAATGGATCAATGCCATGGAGGAGGAACTAGAGCAGATTGAGAAAATTCAAACTTGGACTCTTGTGCCCAGACCGAAGAACAAAAATGTGATAGGAACCAAATAGGTGTTCAAAAACAAAATGGATGAAACCGATCAAATAGTAAGAAACAAAAAAAGGTTAATCTACAAAGGGTACACTTAGGAAGAAGGTTTGGATTATGGAGAAACCTTTGCACCAGTGGTCAGGTTGGAAGGGGTCAGAATATTGCTTTCTTATGTTTCTTAGAAGAAGTTCAAAGTTTACCAAATGGATGTCAAATCTGCATTCTTGAATGGTATTTTAGAGGAAGAAGTGTACATTGAGAAATCAAAAGGATTTGTATCAAAAGATTGAAGAGACATGGTATGCAAGATGAGGAAGGCTCTGTATGGGCTAAAAAAGAACCAAGATCTTGGTATGAGAGGATGCACTCATATGTGATGAGTATAGGGTTCATGAGAACCACTAACAACAACTTGTATTTGAAAACTGAAGAAAAAGAAAAATATCTGATTGTAGAGATTTTTGTAGATGACATCATCTTTGGGGGAGATGATGAGATGAGAAAAGGTTTTGCAGATGAAATGAAGCAAGAATTTGAAATGTCCATGATTGGTGAAATAAAATTCTTCATTGGTCTATAATTATATCAGCTAAAGAATGGTATATTCATTAGCCAGAACAAGTACATAAGGGAAATATTGAAGACTTTTGGAATGGAAGAATCCAAACCTGTTGGAATTCCAATGGTTACAAGTTGCAAGCTCTCAAAAAATGATGAGGCCAATGAAGTAAATGAAACACTTTACCGATCTATGATCGGTAAGTTGCAATATGCAGTACATAGTAGACCAGATATAGCACAAGCAATTGGCTTGGTTGCTATATTTGCTGCAAATCCAAAGGAGACTCATATGGTGGTAGTTAAGAGGATATTCAGATATCTTAAGGGGATTGATGAGTATGGTCTCTGGTATCCACATAAGGGAGACTTTAACTTAAGTGTCTTTATCGATGCAAATTGGGTAGGGAATATTGATGATAGAAAGAGCACTAGTGGAGGTGCATTTTTTCCTGGTGATAGGTTAGTGTCATGGACAAGCAAGAAACAAAATTGTATATCTCAGTCCACAGTAGAGGCAGAATATGTAGCTACAGCTATCAATTGCACACAAGTGGTCTAGATTAAACAAATTATGGAAGGAATATAGGAAGGAGTATCTGAACTGGTGGTGATTCACTATGACAACATTAGTGCTATCAACATATCCAAGAATTCGGTGATGCATTCCAAGACAAAGCATATAATTATGAAATACCACTACCTCAGGGAACAGGTTCAAGACAAGGAAGTAATATTGGACTATATACCAACAAAAGAACAAGTGGATGATATCTTCACCAAGCCACCACTGAAAGACACCTTTGAATATCTCATAGGTAAGCTAGGGGTGATGCCCCTACCTACATTAAAGTAGGTGAAGAAAGGCTCTACATCAATCTCGTATGCTTTCTTTATGAACAATTTTGATGACTACATTGATAAGTGTGGACTACTCTAGTTAGAGGGAGCAGTCTTGTCAGTGCATTGAAATACATCTTTGACATTGATGTCAAAGGGGGAGATTATTATTGTGTTTGAGTATTGTTGAATAATGGGCAAAATATATGCAGTAGTGTTGAGCAACGGGTTGCTGAAGCAGACGGTTGCTAGAAGTGGTTATAGTGGTCTAGTGGAAATAGAGTATTGCTAGTGTTAGGGGGAGATACTCATTACTCAGAGAAGAAGTAATGACCGGTACAGAAGTAAAGACAAAAATGAAGAAACTACATGTAGAAGCAATTGATAAGACATATTCTGAAGTGTTGCCATCAATTCCAAAGGGGGATATTGTTGGCATTACTCATATTGATAAAATCAATTAATTGAGTGAGTCGGTATATTAGCTGAGATTTGTCATTGATGACTAACACTAACCAGTAGAGTTGTGTATCTATGTAGAAAAAGCGATGGCTTAAAAACAACATGGAAGCAATATCAAAGATAGATGATCAAGGTTCAATCAGTTCAAGGGAAGACAAACTAAGCCAACCAGTCTGTCATTCAAGAAGATCAATCTTAAGGTAAGATCTTCAAGTTGGCTATTTTGATGATGATGTAGTCACATAAGGTGACTTAGGCAAGAAGGTTTAAGGTCCTATACAAACTAGAACCTCATTGGAAAACAAGGAAAGAGGGTTGATGGAAGTACTGCAAACTGGTAGCAAAGGATGAGCCGGTAGTGAAGAGCGTAGTGGTATACCGATAGGCCAGCGAAATAAAAGGAAGATAGGTGGTTGTTGTAAATCTAGGAGCAGTGAATGGTCACAAAGTTGTGATGGCAAAAGGTGAGTTGGTTAGTTTGTGATAGCGCCAAACTAAAGGTTATTGAAGTCAACCTCAGTCATCATGCAGTTAAGCCATGATTTCTTGCGGATTTTTTGGTTCACATTTAATAGACTAAACTTGACCCAGAAGTCACTATTTTTGGAGGATGTGGTGACAAATTTGGATGAGTAGTTGGTGGAATTGTTGTAGGATGCACAAAGAAAGAGAGGGAAGATTTGAATTTTGAAAACTACTAAGATTTGTGATTGCATTTATTAAGGAAACACCTGAAGGTGACAACAGAGGGAGTATAAAGTGTTTTGAGTTCATGCAAAACATTTTGATCAAAAAGTTTGCAAAGTGTAAATACAACGAGAGGCGATCCAAGTGAAAAGTGAAGAGTGAGGAAGTGACAAGTGATTTAGCAGAGCAGAGTTTGTGTGAAATAGACCGGTAGAGTCTAGAGCCGAGGCTATGAGCAGAGAACCAGTGTAGTACTAAGTAGACATAAATGGTGCAGAAAGAGTATGAGATTCATTATGATCTGATCAAGCTATCAGTAGCTATTCCAATAGATCAACTTCTTGTTGCTTTCTAACTATTGCAACTCAAAATCCCTTAACCGGGTGGACTTTAATAGGTCCCTTTGTAAAATCCCTTAACCGAGTGACATCTTAATTGATGATCCTAAGTCCTTTAACAAGGCTAACTCTAATAGGGTAAAGGTACTAACATGCCTTAAAGAAAATCCCTTAACCAAGTGGCACCTAATAGTATCTTTTTAATCTCCTAACAGGGATGGCTCCTCATCAAGCGTACTTCAGAAGAGTGTAGATTTTTTGAGTTTCTACTCACATTGTGGTTTTCTCCCTTTTAGGTTTCCACGAGGTAAATTTTGGTGTTCTTGTGTGAATGGTCATGTGTGTGCATGTAGTTTATTAATTCTTCTTATTTTGATAAGTATTAAGTTTAAATAGAAAAATTGATTAAGGTTAAATCTCATATAACTGGTAAAGTATTGATTCACCCCTCCCCTCTCAGCACTGGTTGGGACTAACATTCTCCTGACTCAACTTCTGACATCTTTTATTAAGGGCATCCTTCTCATCATTATCCCAATTTTGCAAAATTTCCTTCCTCCTAGCTTAAATAGATGACAACCTCTTATATAGGACAAGAATGAATTCCTAAGCATAATTTAATTCATCTTGTAACTTCAAGTTCTTCATCCTTTCGGCATCATAATCTTCAAGTTCTACCTCAAGTTTCTTCTCCCAACTCATATCCATGGATTCTAGATTTAGGATCGCCCTCATGATGTTAAAATTCCTCTGAGGCACAATGCTCTGATATCAATTGTTGGAAAACAAGAACACTAAGAGGGGGGGGTTAATCAGTGTTCTTTCAACTTGATCAATTTTAACCTTATTGAAATATGCATTCACCAACTGGTATACCAGTACATATAGAATTGAAAGAAGTAAAACAACCAATAATCCAATCACACAAATGAATACCATAATACAAAGAATTATACATGGAAAACCATAAACAGGAAAACCATGGTGGGATTTGGGACCCACAATATCAATCCACTAGCCATATCAAAATATATTACAAAATAAGGAGGCCTGCACTTGTAGGAAGTCTTACAATCTAGAGCACACTGCTCAATCACAAAAATAGTCTCACTGACTACATACAAATCCAGACTACAATTTGGAGAAATGAATGAACTACAAAGATAACATATTTTATGCCTAAATACAGTTTTGGTTAAGCTTTGTCTGTTCCAGTGTAAAACCCTAAACCATTATCAAAATACCCTCTTACATAAATGTCCTCACATACATGATCTCTCTCATATATCTCACATATCCTTCACACTCTCATATCCTAACATATCACAAAATGATCTAATCAACTGACCTATATACCCTTACAAAATTTCATGCCTTATGTCGACTTACAAAGATAATTAGAATATGAATATACAAGTCGACTCAATAACATAAATACATATATATCAAAATCAATAGCTGATTCTGAATCTCCCAAATGATGTCGGCATCTAATACCGATAACCTGAATGTGAACCATGTCACCCTGCAATGCTGGTAAGAAAAGAATTCCTTCCAACCGATGAAGATACCTGCCGGTGTCGGTGCCAGTGAAGTGTCTGTTGATACACTACTAAACCAAAATATGAAGCTAGAACATGTTGCCAGCAATGACAACACATTGAAATGAACCAACCGAGTGTCAATTGCCAACAATCTCCCCCTTTGGCATTGATGGTAACACTCATGTGAAAAATAATCATGGTTTCCATCTGTCAATTTCATCCTGAGCCTGTTCTCCTCGAGATGAATATTTATCTGAATAAAGTACCCCATACCTCCATATCTCTTGAATATCTTTCACCTATACCTCCCCCTTTGACATCAATTCCAACCAAAATACCGAAAATTGGGACAAAGAATGAAAGACTATATAAAGAATATGTCCCAAAATACATTACCGGAGTTGATATTTGAAAATTTCCGGATAGGCCTTCTCCAAAAGCTCTAGATAGGTTTCCCAACTTGATTTGAAAGTGTCGAAAATATATACAAGTCCATTTAGCATATGAGCATATGACTATTTCTCATTTGGTTATGTCGGTGTGGGCCTACCAGCCATATCAATACACTCCTTCTTATGTACACTTACTGAATCCAACTAGGGACTCACCAATCCTCTAAGACCTTTGTCTCTCCTTATGATTTTATCTTTTTCTCTCTCAAGAGAAAAAACATGGGCTTCCAAAATCAAAATTTGACCTTCTATAGATGTAGTTAAAGAATTTGATCCATCAAGAATTGACTATATGTACAATCTTCTCCTAGATATCCTTAATCCCTTTATCTGTCTCTGCAGTAAGTAAACCTATTTTACAATATACCCTGTAAATATTAGTACACTATCTCAAACCGTTATCAATCAAATTTAACTTATCATTAATCTCCTTCCTCTCCGACTTAATCATTGAATCAAATGTTTCTTACTTATCCTGTGTAAACCTCACCAATGCCTATCGGTTTGATATCTATTGTAAAGACTGATAGTCCTTAGAAATATTCTCTATGATTATTCTAATCTTGTTGGATGGGCATGCTCCTTTGTCAAATTTGGACTCCAGGAGAATTCTATACAAAACTGGGATAGACTGTTCAATAAATCCTTTATCCATAGACCCTTCCTTCATCATCTTCTGTACAACCATCATCATGAGCTCAATAGAACTCATCTCGGTTATGCTTTTTTGTTCAGCCTATGAGGTGTCAATTGACAACAATGATGGGCTCACTACCAGTTCCCTATCAGATTCATCTTTCTTCTCCTTTGATGGTTTAACTTTAATAACTTCCTCTCTTGCATTGGTAGCTTTTCCACTTGGTGCAGTATCAGTAACTGTTGGTTCCTTCTTAAGAACTGTAATAACCTAAAATTGGTCATCTAAACCATGGGCCCCTAATCTCGACAACATCACCAAGGTCCTAACCAAAGGCAATTAAATTAATCTTGAGAACATTATTAATTCTTTAATTATCAAAAATGACATGGCAAATCAGCTACTCAACATTAATTAAATATTGATTTAATTAATTGAATCATTTCCAAGAATATCATTTTGATCAATTATCCCATTTTAATTTATTAAATATCCTTGCATATTTAAATAATTAATAAATTTTCCATTCAATCATGCAAAAAGGATTAATTTATTACAAAAGATGAATTAATTTATTACAAAGAGTTGAATTGAAACAAAACAAAAATTAAAAAAAGAACCGAATTAAGAGAGAAATCAAACTTGAGATATTATTTCTTTTTCTAAATTTAGAACTTGAAATCAGAAAAGCAATTTAATTGAATTATGGAATTATTCTCTAAAATTGGAACTCAAAGCTTTTCAAAAAAAGAAGTTCAGTTGCATTGAAAAGACCTTTTTCTTGAATGAATCAAATATGTTCATGGAATTATCTATTTTTATCAGATGTGCATGGAATTAATTTATTATTATTTTCCAATTCAACTTGGACTTCTAATTTGAATGCATTTCAATTAAACTATAATTGGAATCTATCTCAAGGTTAACTCAACCTGATTTCTCAATTATTTTCAATTAATCCTAAATTGAGCTTTTTGTGATTTTCTATAAATTCAGTCTTCAGCTCTCATTCCAATTCACCCCAGAGATTTTTGAGAACACGCTTGGAGATTATTATCAAGCTAATTTTGCTCTGGAGTCATTGAAATCATTGTGCTTTTTTAGACTACTTGCATCCATTTTACATTCATTATTGCTTGCATCCATTGTTGCTTGAATTGGTTAATATTGCTTGAATTATTCATCCATCTTGCATCCATATAGCTTAATATCATATAGATTAAATCCTTCGTCTTGGTGTAGTCTAGTCACTGGTATTGCTTATAAAAATCTGAGAGCAATCTTATACTTGCATCTTTTAGAAGGAAATTAGTCGCTTTGGTATGGTTTATTTCTTATTGATTATTGATTACTAACCATGCATATAATGACTTAATTGAAGTGTTGTGCTTGCAGCTACAGGTTCACTTTTTCACACACACATCTCTGGCACCCACCATGGGGCCCAAAGACTATATTTTTTCAGCCTCCAAGACTGACTGCTTTATTTTTTTGTTATTTTCTAGGTTTTGGATTTTTCAGTTTTTTGTCCGTACATCTCGTATGACAATTCTTACAGGTTGAAACGACAAACTGTAGGTGTTGCATGAATTACAAACACATTATTGTACGAGTAGACCCTCTGTCATATGATTAGAAATCATCTATCATATGAGACAACATCATCAACAATCTTGTCTCGTACTATACTGCATCCTATCTCGTACGAGTCAAGTGCCTGTCGTACGATTCTGTATTTTCTAGTAAAGGAGGCAAATTTCATATTTTTTTCATTTCTAATTGATTATTCTAACGACTGACTCTAACTATTTATCTATCTATCTCAGAATTTTTCACAGCCTAACTAGTTTTTGCAAAACGCTTGTCAAAGAATATGCTTGTCACACAAAGACAATATGACTACTGATTCATTGTCTTTGCAGGTTGCCTGAAGGAGAACTGACTAAATATCGTGTATTCTTCAAATTCATTTTTAGGAACCTAACTTGCTATCTGGTTAAAGAAAAAATCTGTCTTTTGTGCTTTTAGAAGATTCTAAGAGGTAGGAGAGTATGCTCTTATCTTTTTCTAGACAATTAGAAATCCAGACCCTTGAAGCTTTTTCTTTGTTTGAGATTTGTACATCTTTAGCAAGCCTACCCTCCTGAGGGGTTGAAAAACTCTTAAAGCCATTACGGCCAGTGTGAGGGGAATGACCTAAGTGGGAATGGCTAGACGCCAAGTACTCCAACCCCCTATAAAATAAACATGATTTGATGAAATCAAGTCAATGGCACTGCTCGGGAATAGCTCTCCTCCATACCTTTAGGTATATTAAACCTTGGTTTTCAAGGCTGGGAGACCTCTTAATTGAAATTATACCTCGACGTGCTGAATGGATCCCTGAATAAATCCAATTTAAAATTAGAAGCTACTTGGTTCATCTCTGAAAGGGGGATAATCTTTGTGCAAGAGAGATAGTAACTCTCCCAAGATACTTGTCATTTCGTGCCCCCATTAGAGTTTGGAGTTAGATAATATGGTATTGAGAATCCATTACGTGAGACTCAGTGGCTGTATTCTGATTAGCTATTGGGTGTGTACCTGAGTCTACAAGCAAAGGTTTTCTTTCCTCACCAAATTCCTTAGGGTTTGCATGCTGTGATTGGAGTCACTATACATACTACTTGTTTTCTGTGTTTTCATCCCTGAAATAAAAACTAAAATACCAAAAATCAGTGAAGACCAGAAACAACTCAGTGAGTCAAAACTCTGTCCATGTCAGAAACTAGTCCATCCTAAGTCAAAACTCTATCTATGTCAGAAACTAGTCCATCCTAAGTCAAAACTCTGTCCATGTCAGAAACTAGTCCATCCTTAGTCAAAACTTAGTCCGTCTTAGAAAATAGTCTATCCTGGTCAAAAATCAGTCCATCTCAGAATTGGTCATACTCAGCAATCTAGACCCTATCCTATGAACAGTCGTACGAGTCTGATAATTCATCGTCCTATATCACATCCTGTGTCGTACGAGTCTTCTGGTTTGTCATCCTAGACCCAATTTTGTGTCGTACAAGTCATTTCATTTTGTCATCTGGCTCTGTATCCTATTTCATATGAAACAGAACTACTCTCAGTTCTTTTGTCACCCTGCACATACCCATTTGTTGTATGGTATGAGGTAGCAACTCGTATGAAACAAAATTATTGTCATCCTGTAGTTGCTAAATTATCATCCAGTCTAGAAAATCTTGTCGTATGAGTCTCTGGTTTTGTCAGAATAGACCAATCAAACTTGCCTAAAAACAACTTACAATAAACATAATATTGGTTATCATTTTCCTGAGCATAAACAAATCAAGACAATGTACCTCTGGCATTTGCGTTGCATGATTTGGTCAATCACCTCTCAGCTAGTTCATTCAACTACCTATCAAATTTTAGTCACTTAGATAACGTCTTATACAGGATAGATCATTCCTGAAATCAGACTGCATCTTACACTATGCTTAGAATCAACTTGGATAACATCTTAGATAGGATAGATTGTTCCTAAAATCAGACAAAATCTCAGTTATTTCTCCCAAACAATACTCTAAACAGAACAACTAGCTCTGAAATTGATCTTGACCTCTGCATCACAAAACAACTCTAGGTCACACTAATCCATAAAAATGCCTATTCAAACCAGGAGTTCTCATAAGAAACAAGCCAAAGGCAAAGAACAACCCTTCACTTATCAAAATAATTCATTCTATGTGAAGGATCACCTCGCTGACATGCCGTCGTCATCAGGTGGACCAATTTTTGATGAACCAAAATCTCCCACTATACATGAGACAGAATACAATGATGGAAACAAAAATGACCGTAATATTCCTGAAAATCATAATGATTCATCATCATCAAGTGAGATTGACAAAGCTATTGAACCTCCAAAAAAAGAAATCCTTAACTGTCAAAAAGACAAACACTTTAGAAAAATGATGAAAACTATCATGACCCGAGAAAAGGAAGACTATTTCTTAGAACTAGCAAATCAAGGTGCCAAACTTCCTATTGGATATGATGTTCAGACACTTGTTACTAAAAGGGAAGACTCACCTATAATCATGGTACACAAACAATTACTAGCTTTGCGGATAGAGCTCACAGAGCTGAAGAATAAGGACAAGTCCCCGAAACAATATTCTCTAGAAACAATATGTCCCTTTCCATTTGACAAGAATTTACACATGCCTCCATTCCCTTCATGAGTGGAAATCCCAAAATTTGACAAATATGATGGTACCTCAGATCCTCAAGATCAGGTTAGGGAATTTAGTGCTACTTGTATGGAATTCATGTATGATCAAATGTACCTCATGCGTCTCTTCCCAAGGAGTTTAGGGGGTCAAGCAATGGAATGGTTCTCAAGTCTACCCAAAGGAATAAAAACATTCGAAGAACTAATCCAACTATTTTTACAACAATACTCATACAACATTCGACATCCTGTGACCATGATCGATCTTTGTCATACTCAATAGAAAACAAGGGAACCTCTTTTTACTTTTCTCCAACACTGAAGAAGGATGTTCTCTAGGTACCCACGACCTATTCTAGACTCTGAGAAAATGGATATATTTGTCAATAACTTGGTCTCCAAATTGAAATATAGTGTACAAATGCAAGTACACCCATCATTTAACAAAATGGTAGATAATGCCATTCAAATGGAAGATGTGCTCATAAAGAAGGGAGATATCACACCTTGGAAAGAAACACAAACAAGATCTAGCTCTAAAGAGAAGAACAAGTATTGGAAATTTGCCAAAGACAACAACAAGAATGTTGATAATGATGGAGTAGTAGACACTGTCGAAACCAACTCAAAATCTACAATATTCAACCTGGCTAGTGGTACACAAGCACTTAAAGCCACTGAGATTACAACAGAAAATCCACCAAAGAAAACAAAGGAATGGTTCAAAGAAAAGCCTTGGCTTTCCAAACCTAAGCATGATTTTACTCCTCTTGAAGAATCATATGAGTCTGCTTTCAAAACTATTTTGGCAAACAACTTGATAACACTACCAGATAACTCAAGACCATATGATCCGGATGTCAAACCAAGATGGTGGATAGAAAATGAATACTGTGACTTCCATCGGAATAAGGGTCATAACATAAAGAATTGTATGAAGCTAAAACATGAGATTCGGGATCTCATAGATGCTGGTAAAGTTGTTGGGAATCATCCAACCAATGTTGATCATAAAGCATTTAAAGACCCTTTGCCTGCTTATGAACAAGGTGATTCCTCAAAGACCAAAGGAGGTGCCAAGGTAAATTATGCTTATGCCAGCCAGGACAACGTTATCAACATGATTGAACCTTCACACTCAGAATATTGCAATGTGATTATAGTTCAAGATAAACCAAATGAATCATGATATGCAAAAGCTCTGACTAGATCTCAAAAGAAAGTTACCCTCCAAGGAGCTAGTTCTTCCAAACCGGCTCAAGAAACATCAAATCCAACATCCTTGCCAAACAAACAAAAGGAATCAATCTTGGACAAATTTAAAAGATTAACCTCATCATCATCCTCTGGATACAACGTGGTTGAATAGTTGAAAAGGAAAAATGCTCAAATTTCAATTTTTGAATTGCTATAGCTCTCATCTGCTCACAAGGAAATCCTAGACAAAGCATTGCTCACTACCAACATTCCAAAATATTTAGACATTGATCAGTTTAAGTCTATGGTGGGTCATCTGACTTCACCTCACTATTTGACCTTCTTTGAGGAAGATGACAATTCATTAAATCATCCGCATAACTAGCCATTGCATATTGAAGCCATGATCCACAAACATAGAGTTAAACGTGTTTTGATAGATGGAGGCATGAGGTTGAATATCTGTACTTATCATCTTCTTACACAACTAGGATTCTCTAAAAATGTCATTGATCCAGGCAAGAAAATAACAATTAAAGCCTATGATGAAGAAGAGAGGACCTCCAAAGGTTTGGTATCATTACCAATCAGAGTGGGATCAGTAGAGAGAGATGTCCTTTTCCAGGTTCTTGATATTCCATTTTCATACAATATATTACTGGGCAGGCCATGGATTCATGAAATGAAGGCAGTACCATCAACATATCACCAATGCTTAAAGTTTCCTTATAATGGAGCTGAAGTCAATATTCCTGCTGATACAAATGTCATTTGTAATGCATTGACAAAAGGTGCAGATACTTTTGTGCCTCATAATATGGCAGCCTCTCCAAATGAAGATCTAGAAACATTGATGAAAGACTTAGAAAAGAGATTGAAGATTATAGATACCGGCATGGATGGCTACAAGATAGAACCGGTACTATCATTAGTTTCTCTCCCTCCATCACCAAAACAGTTGGGCAAGCTATCAGAGGCTATGAGAACACAAACTTTAGCTCCGAATACTATATATGATGGTCTCTTTATATAGTCTTCTACCTCCTTGGCAGATGAAATAGAAGAGGATGTTGTGGTTAACTGGCTATTTAAGGAAGATAGTCCGAATGAGGAGGTACGACATCATGAGATTTCCTTAAACCAATATGGTCGTGGTTACAAAATGATTTAGTGCATGGGGTACTCAGGTACTGGTCCTTTGGGAAAACAAAAAGAAGGTATTACTGAACCAATTCAGCTACAAACCAAATCCACACATGATAAGGCTGGACTGGGATACAATCCTAAAAAGACATCATAACAAAAACATGTTTCTAAGTCTAAAGGCTTGAAAAAGATATTGCCTTTAACATTACATGAAGAAAACACTAAACAAACAAAAGAAGAGTGTAGAAAAGAGAAAGAGGAATCAATGGTCAAGAAAGAAGAAATAGTTAGTGCTCAAGCTTTGATGGTATCAGCTATGATAATACAAGAAGTTTAGGTTCCTGAGGATATAAGAGATGAAGTTGTGAGAATCAAAGAATTATTTGCACCATTAAAAGTTCCACTCACATATATTGGCAGGCAACAAGGAGAGGATTCAGAGACTGATTCAAACGAGTATGAATCGGGTCCTGACTATCTTTCAAACACATCCGCTACAGAAACTCCAGAAGAATCTAGTGGTGTCATTGATAATACTCAAGACCTGATGCACATAAAAATAGAGAGGGAAATACAAGAAATTAGACAAAAGAGGCAAGCAAATTATGAACAAGCATTGAAAGAAGGAACAATACCAGAAAGCTTCTCATCTATGTGTCCTTATCCTAAAACAAAACAAATCAGTTATAGCACTACATAGGAAGAGTTAGAAGCTGTAGAACAAGAACCAGTTATCAGTCCAGAAGAAGCTGAGTGGAGTAGATGACAAAAAATCACAAAAACAATGAGATCATGTCAAAAGGTGTGTCAGATACAAATGACAAATGAACTACAATATGAAGGAATTTGTAGCATTAAAGATGTTAGTATTGATACCATACATATGCTTACTAAATCACCTGAAAGAGACTTACAAACTTCATCTGATAATTTTGATGATTCTGATGACTCTGATGATAGTCCTATTCATGATGATACCCACTCATCCTCAAATTATGAATCATCTGATACAAACAATGAAAAGTTGCCTACTAGTCTTATTGTTGTTAAACCACAACATGACGTCTAGTCCGGCATAGTAAACAATGTTACAAGTATGTCTATTGGATTAGATCGATTAAGTATTAACATGAACTTTAATAATCATGATCTAACTCTTCCTAGTCTTGAGACACTTACGCAAGGTATCATTATGGAACTTGACTTTTCGATCCGCAGTTGTGATAACAATACCGTGAATGCTCTTGAACCTATCCAAAATTTGTCCTTAATACATCCCAAATTGATTGACTGTACTTTACAAAATCAACCCATGGATATACCTACTTTTGCCAATGACTATACATTATCCTATTATCTCAATGCAATCGAACCTATGAACTCTTCCACCAGTGAACGGAGTGAAAATATGACTGAAGAGGATATCAAGTATCTTAGTTGCAAAAACAAGTAAAATAAAAATAAAAGATCTGATGGCGAAAACCATACAATGGCGGTGTCAGAATCTAAAAAAGAGAAAATAAAGGACATACCTAAAGGTGAAAACCTCTCTGAGGTGCCTGAAGGTGAGAGGCTTGGTATACTACCCAGTCATTTTCAGGAGCAGTCTTCCATATTGATCAAGCCAACTCAGCCAATGAATATCAGGAATCAAGAGACACCACAAATTATTCACATAGAGGAATTGAAGGATTTCACTCAGCTATTCTTAGAGAAGAAAATAAATTTTGCATGGACGTACTCTGATATGCCAGGCTTGGATCCTAATCTCATTATGCACCATCTCTCAATCACACTAGGAGTAAAACTAGTTAAACAAAAACTCCGTAAGATGCACCTGCATGTTGCACTATTGGTCAAAGTTGAACTAGAGAAACTACTCAAAGCTGGATTTATCAGAGCAATAGATTATACTAAATAGATTTCCAACATAGTACCTATGTCGAAGGCAGATAAATCTATCAGAGTTTGTAAAGATTTTAGAGATCTCAATAAAGCATGTCCAAAAGATGACTTTCCATTGCCAAATATTGATATGATAGTCAACATGATAGCCGGGTATGAGATGTACTCACTAATGGATGGATTTTCTGGCTACAATCAGATTAAAATCGCTCCTGGAGATCAAGAAAAGATAGCTTTCACCTGTGCATGGGGAACCTTTTGCTGGAACGTTATGCCATTTGGGTTAAAGAATGCAGAAGCGACCTATCAAAGAGAAATTACAACTATCTTTCATGACATGATGCATAAGAATATGGAAGATTATGTTGATGACACCTTAGTGAAGACTATGAAAAGATCAACGCATATTCAAGAGTTAGGTCCTATACTTGACAGAATGGAAAAGTTCAAGCTCTGATTAAATCCAAAGAAGCGTGCATTCAGAGTGACATCTGGTAAACTACTTGGCTACATCATTTCAAAGAAGGGCATCGAAGTTGATCCTGAAAAGGTCCAAGCTATAATGGAAATGCCACCTCCAAAGAACATCAATCAAATGAGAAGTCTACAAGGACGTCTCCAATCCATTAGAAGATTCATTTCTCAACTAACAAACAAGGCTCAACCTTTTACAAAAGTATTGAGAAAAGTAATAATATACAACTGGGATCAGTAGTGTGAACAACATCTTTAGTAGATAAAAGAGTACCTGTCTAATCCACTGATATTGATGCCACCTATTCAGGGTGAGCCACTAATCTTATATATATCACCAACTGATTCATCACTAGGGGCACTTCTGGTGCAACAGGATGACAACAAAAAGGAAAGAGCTATTTATTACATCAGCAGGACATTGGTGTCTTATGAAATGAGCTACAATATAATAGAAAAAGCATGCTTAGCATAAGTCTTTGCATCACAAAAATTGAGGCACTATATGTGCACACATTCAGTCAAGTTGGTGGCCAAAATTGATCCACTTAAGTATCTTCTTAATAAGGCAACACTCATCGGACGATTGGCAAAGTGGGTAATGATCCTTATAGAGTTTGACATTGAATACGTAGAATGCAAAGCTATAAAAGGACAGGTAATTGCTGATCAACTTGCTGAAGCTCCACTTGAGGATACTCAACCACTACACATTGAGTTCCCAGATGAATCAATAATGCATCTTACTCAACAACCCTGGAAGATGTTCTTTGATGGTTCCTTTACTCAAAATGGTTCAGGTGCTAGTATAATATTCATTACTCTTCAGAAGTACTCAATTCCAAAGTCTTATAAGATTTTATTCCCTTGCACAAACAACATTGCAGAATATGAAGCTTTGGTGAATGGAATAAAACTAGCCATTGAATGTAAGGTTGCTGAATTACATATTTATGGAGATTCTCAGCTGGTCATCAATCAAATCAACAATACATATCACACTCAAGATGAGAAATTGATGCATTACAAGAGGATGGTAGATGATCTCAAGAAGTACTTTGCTTTTGTATCATTCCAACAAATTCCTAGATCAACAAATAGAGCAGCAAATGCTATGGCTACCTTGGCATCTATACCTGAGCTACAGGTGTAGACATATAAAAATGACCATATTCCTAAATGAATATTTTATGTTCATTTCTCTATTTGATTAAATCCAATTTAATTAAATTATCCACATTCTTCTATTTAATTAAGTAAATTACTCAATTTATTTAAATTAAATTCACTATACCCATTTAATGAATAAATCATTTTATTCAATTAAATCCTCCCTATCCACTTTTAATTAAATTCAAATTTAATTAAATAGTTATCCCAAATTGAATAAATCAAATTTATTTAATTACAACCAAATTGAATGAATTAAATTATTTCAATTAAATCCTATTATCCCTCCATCCACTTGCAAAATCCCAAACCCCTTTCTAATCCCTTCTAGAATCTTCTAATCACTTCTAATTAGCCTAACCCTCCTCTAAATTTTGTCACATCCCTAAGCAAAGGGAAGTCACTTCTCAAATGGCTCAAAGTCTTTGATAACCATTAAAGGCTTTCAACCTTCAACCACTAAATGGCTCAAAGTCTTTGATAACCATTGAAGGCTTTCAAACTTCAACCACTTAATCCCCAAAGTCTCCAATAACCATTAATGGTTAACTCAAACCCTCCTACATGGTTAAAACATTTGTTTTGACTCAACCTCTACCCAACCCAAAGGTCTCATCAGGCCATTAATGCTTTGACCATGATTATCTCTTAATCATTTGCACAAAGGTTTATCCTTGGATTAACTCTTAATCCAGTGGGTAATCTTAACTTAGACCTAACCCTTAGCCTTTAGATAACCATGAGGTCTTCTCAAGCCTTTAATGCCTCCAACCCCTTCTCTCAACCCAACCCTATGTTGACACTTGTCACCATTTCATTGGTGCAAATTGTGCACATGGATCCCCAACTTTCAAACTCAACCCTTGATTAAACCATTCAATCTTTACCATCCATTACCCTATTCTTGCTATAAATAGAGCTCTCATTCCTCCATAATGGATCATCTTTCAAATTTGAAGCATTACACTTATGTTCAAATTCTTTCAAGCTTTCTCATTTCATATATGCTCATCATATAGCCTCTCTTTAAATCAGGAAGTAGATTAAATATGCATATTTAGAATAAGTTCTTTATCATTTTAGCTCAATCATAGATTAAATATATCATGCTAGGATAGTATTCATACTAATCTTGTCATCTTATCATTTAGTTTATTATCATATATAGCTTTTAACACATCTCATCCTAAAAATCTATCAGAGCATCCCTCGTTCTTGCATTTGCCATCCCTGAACCATTTTACTCAGTGATCTGAGAGCAAAACATTGGTCTGAGGGACATTGTGAGATAGAGAACCATGGGAGCCTCCTTGGGAAGCTGAGTAATATGTTATTACTCCATAGCTTGCACCAAGAAGTCTTGTGTGTGTGTGTGGACAAGTCATTTTTATATATTTTCATATATTAAATGCTATCAACCCACTTTTCCCGCATACATTTCCGGCGCCCACCATGGGGCTCGACCACAAATAAAAAATCAGTTTTTCAAATTAATGACTTTTGTAGGTCCGCGGGAAACAGGAATCGGCGCGTTGAAAACATTCCATAGCGCATCTGATCAACAGTCTAGCGCATCCCGCTTACTGTTTAGCGCGTGAAGACCTTTTCTTAGCGCATGACTTCACCTAAAAATTTCCTGTGGGTCTCGATGTGGGAAAAACATAGAGTAGCGCATCAAGTTAACATATTAGCACATCCAATCCCCCGTTTTGCGCTTAGAGTCCATCATCCAACGCGTGAAACTCAAAAGTTAGCGCATGATATTTCAAATTTTCCTACAGAACTGAGCACGAGAGAAAGAAAAGGAACAGAGCAGCGCTTCCAATTCATAGAGTAGCGAATCCCAGCAATAGTATAGCACAGAGGAACATAAGTTTAGCGCACCTGGCTTTTATTGTAGTGCGTACAGTCCATTCTGTAGCGTATCACAGACAAAAACAATTTTTTTTTTTATTATAACTAAACTGAAATTTTAGACTTGTAGAAGTCCCCCAAATCATCTAACATTTTCTCTTTTTTTGTTTGCTTGCAGGATCCTAACAGTTTCTTGCAGATGGAGCAGAGGATTTTATTTTTTAAAAAAAAATGCTTTCTTTTGTTGACCTCCAAATTGGAAATTTGCTTTGTTGACCATTTCCTTTTTATAGATCAGAAAATCTTTCTTTTAAGAATTAAAAGGAACATCATGTTTTTGTGGAGCAACATCTCTACATAGATTGTAGCAAATCACTGATTTGAAAGGATAAAATAAACCCAATTGATTGCTTTGTCTTGAAAGTGGAAGGAATATGCTCTCCCCTTAACTGGGTGATCAAAAATCCAGACCACTCTTACAGCTTTCAGTAATTCAAGCATTAAAACCTTTAGCAGGCCTGCCTTCTTGAGGAGTTGCAATCAACTCTTAAAGCCATTTATGGCCAGTGTGAAGGGAACGACCTAAGTGGGGAACGACTTTGACGCCAAGAATTCCAAACCACTATAATCAAATGTGGAAAGTGATGAAAGTTCTTTTCAACGGTTGCGCGCAGTGAATAGCCTTCCCCCAGTATCCTTGAGATACGTAAAGCCTTTGTTCTAAAGGTTGGAAAGCCTCCTGAGGGAGTTTATCACTGACGGCCGAATGGGAAGCCTGATTATGAACCATAGAATTAGAAGCTTTGAACTGAGTTAGTAACCAAATATTTATAACATCATAGTGCAAGGGTGGGGAAGAATCCACCCCCAAGATTACTCACCATATATCTCCCAAGATAACTACTATAAAGTGGAAAAATCGAACCCTAGTTGTTCTCCCCTCCCTAACTCCAAGGAGAGAGAAAGGGAGAGTCACTAGGGTTGATGGTTTTCACTTAGGAGAGACTTTACATTCAAAAGAAGGGTTGAAACCGACAAGATCCAATCCCACACAATGCAAGATTGGATTCTATATGAGTTTCAAGGGTTAAGACATCAAGGATACCCTCTTTTGTAAAGAATGTAGATAGAAAGATTGAACTAGGAATGCATGTAAAGCAAGAAAGATTTGCATATAAATAGAGATAGAGATATGGGATGAAGCTGTGGACTTGGAATTAGCAGTAAAATGTCGAGACGGTGTTGTTCTGCAAATTTGAGCGAAAGTTGACAGGATTCCAGATACCTTGTCATCTCTGCACAAGGATTCCAGATCTTCAATTACAGTCGCGTACCTGCAACCTACACACAGAAAAGAGAGGATGATTGGGGGGTTAGGGATGAGGGGCTTTCCTTTAGGTCAAACCCCGATTTTGGAATTAACCAAGAAATGAGAATGTTGTAAATGTAAATGTTTGTAATGTAAACAAGTACTGATACCTTGTTGTAAGAATGTTTGTATTCTTACATGCGAAGGTGTAATGTATGTAGTATGTTGTATGTTGTATGTGATCTCCTCTTCAATGGTTGAATCCTTGTCTTGAATGCAACACTTAGCCTTGAATGGAGACTTAAAATGCTCAATTGCTTGAAGGAATGCTTGAATGCTTGAATGTTTTAATGTTTGAATGTTTGAATATCACTTCCGCATCTTGTAAACATATGTCCTTCTTTCCTCCAAATGGGAGAGGAAATGTAGTTTATATATTTGTCAATTAGGGCTGATAGACTGATTTTCCCGACCTTAGGCTGACCAAGAAACATTATTTTCCAATTTGCAAACTTAAAGACCCGAAGCCCCAAAAAAGACTAGGCCCAAAATAGGGCCAGGGACCAGGGCACTGGGCACCATGGTCCTGGGGGACCAATGTGCTAGGTGCCCTAGTCCAGAAGGACTAGGGCACTGGACACCATGGTCCCACCTCCTGGGACAGCAAGGTCCAAGGAGGATCAGGCCAGGGTGTTGAAAAATGCAGTTTTTGATGTCATGAACAAGTTTCGGGGTCTCCATTTAGGTTTCGTGTTGCATCGCCATCGTGAAGACCCAAATGCAGTTGAAATTGCAAGTGTCACAATTATAGGACACTACATTTAGCCCCCACTTTAGCAGGAGTATAAGCGTACGGTCATACTTCTGGTAAAGTACAAGGAAACAACATTGAAAAACTTTCACCATGTCAAGGAGGCAAGATACACCAAGCCCCCAGTGGACTAAGGATCTTACGACTTCGATTGACATAGTAAAAGGGAAGATCACGAGGGAGAACCATGACTATCAGTAGTAAGGTTCCCTCACTATGAGTCATGCAAGAAAGATATCAAAAATTTTCAAGGCAAAGCTAAATTTGTCAAGAAATTTTCAAGTATCTTGAAAAGATATGAACGGGATGTATGCCCCCCTATGTTAAAGCGATTGCACATGCCTCACCAGGGGTGATTGCTTTAAGGTAGTGATACATATAAGAAATGAGAAAGGAGCACATTATCACAAGGATTTAGCCCCCAAGTGTGAGATAAGCCCAAGGATAATAGACACAAAACACAAAGCACAAGGTGACTTCGCTTTCCTCAGGGTTAGTATGTTGTATGATAATTCATGTATATCATATGTATGTATGCATAATTGTTCTTCATTCCCCAATCAAGGAAGGTCACCTAGAAGAAGGGAACACATGTGTCTTTTGAGTCAACATGAGAGAGACCAAAAGAGATCTCAATGTTTTGCATCATCCTCAAGTAGACAACACTAAGGACAACAAATAGAAGAATGAGAGTAACACATAGAAGAAGTAACAAAAGAGAGGAGGAGAGAGTCTGCTATGCTAATGAACTAATCTAGCACATCATCTACCCCCCGATCTTGCTGATCAATATTTCGGGAAGGCAGGAAATATGCTAGAGGAGGAACATCCAACACAGCAGATGGACCTATCACAAGATCCAAACAAGGGCTATGTTCACACCCCAAGCCACGGTGTTCTTGTCTAGGAGCTAGGATAAGTGCTTTAGAAAATTTGTTAGATAGATGGTTATCAACATCAACATATTCATATTCACTATCAGAATGAACAGGAGTAACATTTTCATCATGAATAACATTTTCATCTATATCATCATCAAGATTTATAAAAATAGGATCTTTAACTTGCACAGGATCAAAACCATCATGCATCTTATGTTTAGGAGATTTCGGCTCAATCGATGGCTGAGGAGAAAATGGAATAATATTGGCTGAAGGTGTTTTGGGGGATTGCAAAGTTTGAGAAGCAGCTGCCTGAGCTCTAAGACGACACTTTCGTCGGCGTTCACGTGCAGAATGATTTCATCTAGTCTTAGTAGGAAGTTGAGAAGATTGAGGAGGAGGAATGTTCTCATCCTTATCACTTGGGTGTTTAGGTTGTGGTCTCTTAGGTTGAACAATAGGAGAAGAGGAAGGTCTCTTCTCTCCATAATAGGAAGGAGGAGGAACTACTCCATATAAGGGAGGAATATTTGGTTTAGGAAGGAGACCAAGTCCATCATGACGAGGAGGGATAGGTCTACTTTTAGGAAGTTTGTTAGATATAGGCATAGTCACATTCATAGGAATGCGTTGGGAATCTTCTTGAGGAAAGACATTAGTTTTATCTTTCAAAGGAAGAAATTCCTTCTCAAGAACAATAGGAATGTCAAGTTTGGGTGTTCTAGGTTCACTTAGAGATAGGATCATATCTTTCTTGCACTTTTGATAAGATTTGAAAATATGATCACTTCGCGGAGGAAGAGATTGAAATTGTTTAGGCCAAAAGTAATCAATAGGAATGCTAGAAGTTCTTTCAGCTGGTTTAAAGAGACTATGATTGCCAGTAACAACTTCACCATTATGGGGAAATTTCAAACACTTGTGAATAGGAGAAGCAATAGCTTTCATGGAAGATAGCCAAGGATAGCCTAGCTTCACATGAAATTGTTCGGATGATGGAATAATAGCAAAGTCCACATCAAGGGATTTGTTATGGACCTCAATAGGTAATGTAATAGAACCAATTGCAGGAGAAGAAAATGCATCAAATAGTTTCACAACCACATTTGTTTCATCATAGATCACTTGATTCAATTGCAAAGTAAAAATAAATTATTCAGTAATGATATTAACCATACAAGAAGGATCAATAAGCACTCCACGGCAAGGTGTATTCTTGACTTTTGCAACTATATATAAAGGACACTCAGGTGCCCTGATAGTTTCACTAGAATCAAAGGTGATGGAAAGTTCTTTAGGGATTTTTTGTTGCTCTACAAAGTTAATCACATTCGGAGTCATGGACACAAGATCATTAGGTGAGACAGAGGAATCATTAGTATCAATCGCATTAGAGGTATGAGAAGGCAATGGATCAGTAAAAATCTTAAGATTTTGGTTAGGAGGAGCTACAGATGTATTGCCTTTATCATTCACACCAGAAACAGAGATAGTATTATTATCAATCAAATCTTGAATTTTACCCTTTAAATCAAAACATTTTTCAGTATCATGCCTAGGATGACGATGAAATTGACAAAAAGATTTGTTATCAAAATAGGGTGAATTAATCTTTGCAGGGTCTATTTGCTTTATAGGAGGGAGAGTAAGCACATTTTGTTCCAATAACTTATTCATAATACTATGCAATGATTCATTCAAAGGAGTAAACTTTCTTTCTTTCTTGAAAAACTTAGAAATAGGAGGCACACTTGATGCTGCATTCACATTGTTGTTGATGATGTTTTCATTGAATTTAATTGACTCTCTATTTGGTTTAAACTTCCCAAATGGTTGTTGACTACTATCACCCTTATCACTCGGAGCCATAGGATTTGCTTGTTCCATTTGACTCACAGTCAGTTGATAATTGTGAAGAGTTGCGCACAACTGTTGGAAAGAAGTAAACTTAGAAAATAGGAGTTTTTCTCTAATATCTTTTTGTAAATTAGAAATAAAGATTCTTTGAATATCATTGTCAGGTACTGGAAAAGAAATTTGAGCATACAAATGCTTATATCTACCAATGAAATCAGTCACTTTTTCTTTAACACTTTGTTTACAATGCATTAAATCAATCAAAGTAACTTTAGGACTTATATTGTTTTGAAATTGTTGAATAAAAGCATTTGCAAGTTGTTCGAAAGAAGTAATAGAATAAGAAGACAACGAGCAATACCATTGTAGGGCTTTATCTCTTAATGTTCTAGTAAACAGTTTTGCAAGCAACCTTTGGTCATAAGCAAAATCGGTACATATTGTTTGAAAGGTCTTAACATGTGTTAGAGGATCACCCTTACCCCTATAAAGCTCCAAATGCGCAATTTCAACATGTTTAGGGGGGATAGCTCGAACAATGTCAAGAGAAAGTGGGCTCGCAATATCAAATGTGGGCACACTAAACTTAGATTGATTCATAGAGGCAATTTGTTGCTATAAAGAAGAGACAGTTTGTGCAAGATTGTTAATGGTCGCTTCAGTCGAAGAGTTCATATTAGACGTGTTAGATTGTGATGGAGGTGTTATGTTATTGAAAGAAGGTAGAGAGTAAGGTGGTGGGACACTATGAACACTCATTGAAGGAATGAATGAAGAAGCTGGATTGAATGAAGGAAGAGGGTTGATTGAAGAAGAAGGATTGCCCCCATGACTAGTGATCATAGGAGGAATGTCTTGTATTGAAGTAGTCATTATGTTTGATGTAAAAGTAGGTATACTAGCAATAGAAGTTGTCAAAGGAATAGAATGATTAACTTGAGTAGGAGGTTGTGTGTAACCTAAAGTTTCGGCACAACTTTTCATCGGCATCACATTCAAATCCACAATGTGTGTAATACCATGCAAAATATCAATTCCATTCTTATCACTTTGAACCATACATTTTAGACCCTCAATTAATGAAAGAGCTTCACTATCAGGGTATTCTTGAGACATCCATTATCGAAAATCATCAAATTGGTTATCCAATTTTGAAAGTTGATCTACAGAAACCTCATGGAGAGCTTCTTCATCATTAAGAGGATTAGAGGAATTACCCATGTCCTCGTTAAGAAGGCCATTCAAATTAGGTTCCATCTCCTCGGTAACTACACCTTGGAAAGACTTAATTCTAAGGCTTCGTCTAATGAGAATAGTGTAAGTAGGGCTGATTGTTGTAAAACTCATGCACTAAAGAGAGAGAGAAGATTTTGAATTTTAGAGGTAGCAAATTTCAATAAAATCAGCCAATCTCCTAGACTTGAGCTTTTAAATACAATCAGGACAATCTCCCGAAATTTCGGAAAAAATGTCCAAGACCGTGGCGAACGGAGTGCACACAGTCCTCGCAACTTTTTTCGAAATTTTCAGGGATGAAAGTTATGATGATTTTAAAGCTAATCTGAAAAAATTGAGTGATTTTATGATCTGTAGATAGGCCAAATTAAAGTTGCAATCTCAAAATTGAATCCTACCAAGATTGTTGAAAAATGTAAAATTTGAATTCTGAAAAAGAGAGGGAAACTGAAATTTTGAATTTTATGATTTTAGAGGGAATGTTGAAAGCAATGAAAGTTTTGAAATTTAAAAGTTGACTCAATTTCATGCAAAATTTGAATTTGAAAGTGGAAATCAAAGTTGTTGCAATTAAACACTTAATTTCAAAAGTCACAAACTGCAAAAATTTGAATAAAGCACTGAAATTTCGAATGAATGCTAACACACTTTTCAAATTTAGGACTGTAACAAACACAATTTTGATATGAATTTCAATTTTAACAATTTTTGAATGATTAGAAGCCTCAATCCAAGCAATCGCTAGACCAACTTTGACTTTAATTTTGAAGGTGTTAAAATTGATAAAATCAGCCAAAATTTTGGATTTTAGCAGAAAAAAACAGTAAGATCTAGCTCCCAAAATTTTAAAAAAAATGTCGGGGACGATGGCGCTCGGGGTGCACACGGTCCTCGCAACTTTTTTCCAAATTTTTAGGGATGAAATATATTGTGATTTTATTGCGGAATCCAAAGTTACAGCCGATTTGGAGGTGTTTTGATTAGTGAAATTATCAGTCAAATGTTGAATCAAGAAGGTCTTAAAAATTAGGGTTTTGACATTTAACCACTTAATTTTTAGAATTAAAGCACAAATATGAATTGACAATTTGCAATAGAAGGGTAGATCTGAAACAAACATTAACAATTAAACATTTCACAAGTTTAATTACTAAAAAGAAAATTTTAGGGTTTTTATGCAATCAACCTCTAAAATTTGCAAAAGATCAAACATGGAAATGGAAACAAAATTTTCAGATCTAACCATCAATAATCAGAATGAGGATGTTCACGTTGGGTTCACCAAAATGTAAAGCGGAAAAATCGAACCATAGTTGTTCTCCCCTCCCCAACTCCAAGGAGAGAGAAAGGGAGAGTCACTAGGGTTGATGGTTTTCACTTAGGAGAGACTTTACATTCAAAAGAGGGGTTGAAACCCACAAGATCCAATCCCACGCAATGCAAGATTGGATTCTATATGAGTTTCAAGGGTTAAGACATCAAGGATACCCTCTTTTGTAAAGAATGTAGATAGAAAGATTGAACTAGGAATGCATGTAAAGCAAGCAAGATTCGCTTATAAACAGAGATAGGGATATGGGATGAAGCTGCGGACCCGGAATTAGTAGTAAAATGTCGAGACGGTGCTATTCTGCAAATTTGAGTGAAAGTTGACGGGACGATGGCGCCCGGCGTGCACACGGTCCTCCGAAAAATCCACGAAACGAAGGGGAATCTGTTCGTCTCTGCACAAGGATTCCAGATCTTCAATTACAGCCACATACCTGCAACCTACACATAGAAAAGAGAGGATGATTGGGGGGTTAGGGATGAGGGGTTTGCCTTTAAGTCAAACCCCGGTTTTGGAATTAACCAAGAAATGAGAATGCTGTAAATGTAAATGTTTGTAATGTAAACAAGTACTGATACCTTGTTGTAAGAATGTTTGTATTCTTACATGCGAAGGTGTAATGTATGTAGTATGTTGTATGTTTTATGTGATCTCCTCTTCAATGGTTGAATCCTTGGCTTGAATGCAACACTTAGCCTTGAATGGAGACTTAGAATGCTCAATTGCTTGAAGGAATGCTTGAATGCTTGAATGTTTGAATGTTTGAATGTTTGAATATCGCTTCCACATCTTGTACACATATGTCCTTCTTTCCTCCAAATGGGAGGGGAAATGTAGTTTATATATTTGTCAATTAGGGCTGATAGACTGATTTTCCCGACCTTAGGCCGACCAGGAAACATTATTTTCCAATTTGCAAACTTAAAGACCCGAAGCCCCAAAAGAGACCGGGCCCAAAATAGGGCCAGGGACCAGGGCACTGGACACCATGGTCCTGGGGGACCAGGGCGCTGGGTGCCCTAGTCCAGAAGGACCAGGGTGCTAGGCGCCATGGTCCCACCTCCCGGGACAACAGGGTGCTGAAAAATGCAGTTTTTGATGTCATGAACAAGTTTCGGGGTCTCCATTCAGGTTCCGTGTTGCATCGCCATCGTGAAGACCCAAATGCAGTCAAAATTGCAAGTGTCACAATTTTAGGACGCTACAACTACTCAACTGTGAAGCAATTCACTTTGGGTTAATTTCTGGCAAAAGGCAAAAAAACGGGCGCCCTCTAGGGGGTGACACGACTGTTTGAGCTGACGGAGTATCGAGACTAGTGGGCTATGATGTTATTTATGACCCTTGAATAAAGAGTCTTTCTGAAGTGTATTACTTGTATCCAAACCTATTAAAACATTGGGGATTTGAACACATCCTCACAGAACATACACTTTTTGTTAGATTAGGCAAAATGGTTGTACTTTTTGTGCCATGCTTGTATTTATTACTTCAGAAAATCATCCATCGCACTTGAAAATTTATCAACAAAATTCAAAAACCTCAAGAAATCACCCAAACGAAAAAATCAGGGCAGTCTAGCGCATAAGAACAACATCTTAGTGCGTGGAAGACTTTTGTTAGCGCATTCAAACCTCAAATTAGCGCGTGAAGTTAAAACAGTAGCGTTTTATCATTAGGCAAAACAATATAAAATCCTTTAGCGCATTCGAAACACAGTCTAGCGCGTGGCAGCAACAGCTTAGCGCGTAGGTACCAAGAATTAGCGCATAAAGTTTAAAAGTTAGTGCGTGACAGACCCAGTATAGCATGTAGATTTTTCAAGCAAATTCAAAAACAATTTTCAATAGTCCTAACTTTAGCGCATGGTATAGAAACATTAGCGCATACAGTTTAAAAGTTAGCACGTAGAAGACTCAGGATAGCGCATAAACTTTTGAAATTGTTAGACCGCCATTTTCACAAAATCCGAACTTTAGCATGTGCCTAGGGGTAGATTAGCGCGTGTGCTCATTCTTTTAGCGCATCAAGTAAATTCAGTAGCGCATGTAGACTCTGTTCTAGCGCGTAATCCAAAACAAGAAAACAAAGAGCTAATCAAGAGAAAAATTTCAAAATTTCAAAAACATTTTTAGAAGTGTTTTTTCGTCCAACATCAGTTTTCATCAAACCAGAGTGACAAATGAATCACTAAAACTATTTCTTGAGCTCAATTTGTGTCAAAACAAAAGTTGTCAAAATCCTCAACAAATCGCACAATAGAGGACATCTCTCCTATCATAATCTGGAAATTTCATCATCAGTATCAACAAAATCCTTTACCATCTTACAGATTTCTATCTCAAAACACTTATTTAAAATTCTCAAATTGTCAAATCCAGTTTCCAGATCGGGAAGCTTTTATCCAGATCATTTGACACGCTTTATCGTGAAGGGACATCTAAACCTTCACTCTGATAAAGTGAGATTTGAAATTTTTCAAAACAAGAATCAACTGAGTCCAAACCAATCAAAGGAAATGATTGATCACTCATGCATGACTAATCCCCTTATTCTGAGAAGAAAGAACCTCTATCGTAACATCACGTTGAAGAAACAACAACCTAGTTTTTCCAAATTCATCAAGAGAAATAAGTTTTTATATATCAATCGTCAACTCTTCAAATCTCATCGGGTATTCCTTCATCACATCAAATGTTATATCCAAAATAAATCTAGCGAATTTGACAAAGAACCCTTGAAGACAAGAGCATATTGTCAAAAGTCTACTTTTAATCAAACCATAAACCACAGCGAAAAGATCAATCCAGCATTCTTGCCCGATGAGTGCATCACATATAACACATCTCGACCAGAACCACCAACACCCGAGTAGCACATCAAAGAGGCTTTTGTCCCTTTCATCACTGAAAGTTTCTACTAAAATGCCTGTTACTCACTCTCAAAGTAACAAACAAAGCGAGACATATGCTGAGTCCAGTATGAATTGAAGATTATCAAATCCTTTTGAAGTTCCACCCGTAGAAGAACCTGAAATTACTGAAGCACTTCTTCGAGAATGTCAAGAAAATCCTTCCTTCCAAAAACTTGTTGAAAAACTCATGGAAAATGATAAAGAAAAATATCTGTTGATGCTTACAAGCAAGGGTGTTAAACTTCCTGAAGATTTCGACCCAAACATTTTTCAAACTGGATCTCAACAATATGCATATCAAGAACAACACAGAGAAGAAGAAACTCGCATACCTAAACAACATAACTTTGAACAACACATTCCAGAACAACGCATACCAGAAATGCGTATACCTAAGCTAGAAACACTAGAGCAACATATACCATTTACCACACCTTTTCAGCTGAGAACCAATACAAGGCAAGAACTTTTTCCTCAACATGACAATATACCTTTGGCAGCCCTTACTCAACAAATGCAAATGTTGCAAAGGTAAATACAAGATATGCAACAAGGGACAACAGTGCGGTACTCTTTAAACGAAATCTGTCCTTATCCATTTGACAGAAGCTTGAACATGGTGCCTTTTCCTCCAAACTCAGACATTCCCAAATTTGATAATATGATGGGAAAAGTGATCCCCAGGATCATGTTCGCGAATTTTGCACACTGATCCTTGAATTGGCTCATGATGACACCTATTTCATGAGGTTATTCCCCAGAAGTTTGGGAGGGCAAACCATGGAATGGTTATCCAAAATCTCGCCACCTGTCAGATCATTTGATGAGTTGGTTAACAAATTCATAACCCACTATTCCTACTGTACGTTAGGAAATAGGAAATCATCACAAACAAGTCAAAACATAATAGCTCAATCACAAATGCATTCATTGCAATGATCTATCCTAAACACATTCAATAGAGACATGAAATAAAAACATTCAAAACTAAATATTATGCAAACCATAGACATGATTTGAATGCTCCTTCATGCGGCTCCATTGTTCTTCTTTCCTCTCCAAATAGTTGTGGATCTCACCTACAAGTGCACACACAATTGAAAACAAGTAGACGGGATTTTTGATCAAGAGTACTAGAAGCGTAAATTCGATAGTCTGATTCAGGATTATTAATTAAGGGATTTGATTGAAGAAAATCATCCAATTTATAGAAAAATTGGAGAGATGACAAGATTAGCATGATTCAATTCAAATGGAAATTGCAAATCAATTATGTCAATTATGACAAATTATGACAAATTATGCACTTTCTATGCAAAATTTGTTGATTGATAATTTATGACAAATTATGACAACTTCTATGTCAAAATTGATTGATTGTCAATTATGACAAATTTATGACAAATTGACATGTCATTTCCATGAATTTAGGAGAGAAATAGGAAGAAATGAAATTAAGAATTTAGAAAATTAGAAAATTAGAAAAAGAGGAATTAGGAAAATTAGGAAAATTAGGTAAATTAATTAATAATTTGTCATTTATTAATTAATTCACAAAGAGGAATAATTAGCCAATTAAATGAACATTTAATTGTAATGAGAAGACTTAGGATAAATAAGTAATTTATTAATCCTAAAGGAAGAAAATGATAAGCAAGGTTAAATGATGAAATCACGAAACCCTAAAGAGATGAATTAGCAATGCAAGAACGACAATTAGGTCTTGACAAAGGATAGTTGATATCGATTCGATCATGATTTTGAATTGATAAATGACCAGTGTTGATAAATTATTTGATTGAGATTGGTTGACAAAAATTAATGACAAATTGACCAAATTGACATGATTGGAAATGACAAGGATCGATGACGAATCGATCGCAATATGACAAGATTGACAAGGACAAAGATCGACCAAAATCATGACTGAAGGTTGTTGTCGACAAGACCAAATTCAAAGGCGAGATAAATGAAAAATGTAGAAGAATGACTTGATGTTCGCAAATGATAAAGACCAAGTACGAATCATAGGAGAAATGTTAATGCGACACAAAAACCTAAAATGAGGCAATGTGCAAATGTTAAAGCATGACTCTGCAAGCGTTGACCATTTTTAGGTGTCTACATTTTGCCCCTCTTTGAGACAATGTGATTTTAAGCATTGTTTCAAAGAACTTAATGAAAATGCCCCAGACAATAATAATGACATATGCATGCCCCCTCGAGGAATTGGCCGGAAATGTTGAGAAAAGAGGCCAATTGATCGATAAAAAGGATAGGATCGAACGGACTGACAATCGGAGATCGGATACATGAAGGACAAGCAATTTAAGGTGCACAAGACCATGATCAACATAAGATGGAGAGGACACACGTCCATCTATGCACTGACAAAGATCTATAAATGGGACCAAGAGAGTGAAAATTGTTCATTTGCACTAGCCCAAGAAGAGGATTTGTTGCTCTGGAAAAGGACACTTGCAGAGAGATGGCGAACATTCAAATGGTAGATCACCTTCAAGAATGTGTACACACGTACAAATGACTAGACGATGTGGGAGCAGCGATATGTATCTCAAAAACCCATGTTTTCAATTTCATGAATTTGACTTGCTTGCGGGACATTGCGGGGCCCACAGGGGATACGGAAACTGACTTCTACGCTTGTGTAGGGTCTTCTGCGCTTGTGTAAGGGTACACAAGCATAGGTTACTTGACACAAGCGCAGGTTACATGACACAAGCGTAGGTTCCTTGACACAAGCGCAGTTGTGCATTGGGAAGTCAATTTTGGTCCAAAACAACACGCAAATGATCCAAAAAGGGGGGATAAGGGTAGGATAGGTTAGAATAGATGAAAAAAACCCTGAGGTGGACATGAAAATGAGGAAATGCAACCCATAGGAGCAAACCCTAAAACTGACAAAATGTGCCCCAATTGTGATGCAGAGTCGACAGTATCCGTTGATCACGCGGGAGAACCGACCTGACTGCTTCATATTATGACATAGACTCAGAAGCACGGATAGAGATATATTAGCAGGACTTGAGACATGGTAGGGATGAGGAGGATAGAGGGAGAACCCAGTGACAGAGGCATGTGGTCCTTATGACAGACAGTGGACATTATGTAGTTTGACATTATATAGTCAGCCTACGGGCCATACTTAGGACAGATAGTCTGATTTTGTACTCCGATATTATTATGATATGTGATATGAAATGCATCGATATGATGGGATGCAATGTGTTATGATTTGTAGTTATTTTTCTATGTATGGATGACTTATGTACTTGTTTATGAACATGTATGGATGTATTTTTATGTATTTTTGATGTATTTATGAAATGAAATGGATAAAATGCTTGATGTAATATGTGATGGAATGCAAATGTACTAAACAATGAATGCAGGATACAGCATATGTGTTTCGATATCGGAGCACTAGACCAAACTGACTATCCGGACTGACGGAAGAAATGTTAGTAAGAAGAAATGAGACAGGGGAGAGTTAGAGACAAAGAAAAACTTGCTTTCAGTAATGCACTTTGTAGGTGAGAACCTTTATTTTTATCTAGCAAAATGGATGCGTAGCATCATGGCATTGAAGGCCAGAGCTGAAATGCAACCCTTTTTGCAAAAGACAGACACATCACAGACAAACGGCAATCACAATCAAAAAAGAAAAAGACCATGAGCCATCCCGCTCACTTTAAATCACTCAGTGACATCATCGAGCAACATAGGAACATGATCGAAGCCAAAGATAAATCAATAAAAAGATAAGATACACAAATTCAAGCAAATCAGACAAACATCTTGATCTTTATTGTCAAAAGTTGAAAGTGCTGATAGGACGATCATGTTGTCTGGTTTCAGGAAATGCGGTACCCTGTCTAAGACAGGACACAGTCTGGTTTCGAGTATACCACACCCTGCATAAGACCCATGATAATAGGAACAAGGAAAATGATTTTGATACTGATATTTGATTGATATGACAATGTTTGGTTTTGATTGAAAAAGTTCATCTGGTTAAAGCATGATTTCATTAAAGCACAATGTTGATTGCGAGTTTGTTGGATGTATGCTTAGTGATCTGTCTATGCACCAAGGGATCCTTTATTGCAAAATGCTTGTTTTTGGTTTTGTTTTATTTTTCTTTTCAAGTTTTACAATTTTTTTTGTTTTCATTTTTTTTCAGGACTTTATATGACTTTTTTATGATCTTTTTTCAGGACATTTTTAAATTTTTATGAATTTTTTTTTTCAGGACATTTTTCAATTTTTTTATGATTTTTTTTTTTCAAGACATTATTTGATTTTTAAGATTTTGCCCCCAGTGTCTAGCAAGGCAAGGAATATGATAGGTGAATAAATAGGCTTGCCAAAATGATGGTGGATAGAGGGAAGACAAAGGCCTTTTATCATGGAGACAATATGGATGCAATTTTCAAGGGCTATTGCATGATGGGACAAAAGATTGGATATGACAATGTAAAGCAGGAACATGGCATGAGGGACATGTCAAGAGGTTTTTGAAACCATGTTTAAATTTTGCATCCTTATGTCAGATCAATATCAAGGAATGAAAAAGAGTGTATGGATAGTGATAAGATATGGATAGGATAAGCAAGACCAAGAATGAATAAGGGACATGGACTAAAGGTCAGGATAGGATAAGGGATAGTGGCAGAAACTTGCAATAAGACAGGGAATATGGATGAAAGGTTGTAATAAGCAAATGGATAAAGACCCAAAAGCTATGATGGACTAAAAGCTGCAAACAAGATACATGATGCTCATGAAGATCCTCAGCCTTGTCAAGATCAAAGGTGGAAAGGGAAACTAGACATGAGGGACAATAGGATATGAAGGGTAATGACATGGTATGATAGGATAATGAAGGGCAATAGGATATGAAGGAGGAAACCTGCCCCCAAGTGTGGTATGCAAGAAGTTCATACATTACACATGACGCCTATTTGCTAGGTTTTCATCATGGTACTTGCCCAAAGCACCTGTTTGCCAGGTTTTCACCAATGAACAAATTATTTTTGCTTTACTTTTTTCTTTCTTTTTCCTTTTTTTCACTTTTTTTTTTCACTTTTTTTTTTCAATTTTTTTGTATTTTGACTTTTTCAATAGAAGATGGACACATGATAGGGGTTGGAAGAAGGACTCAAACATCTTTTTGTTTGGATAGTAGCCTTGAAAAAAAATGGACCATGACCTTTAAAAGTATGCTCAAAGATGTTGGTAGGATAAGGACATGGAAAAAGAGATGAAACTAAGGCGAGGATTTATGCAAAGGATTGTATCAGAGGGATGGAAGGATGGAAAATATGAATTGGATAATGGATAGGGTATTGGAAGAATTGGACTTGAGTGGATGGACATGAAGGCAAGATCAACATTGGCACACACCTTGAGGGGTGATGGACTAATGGAGGAAAAGTGGGTTTTGGATATGGAGATTTTGATGAAGGAATAGCTATGGATTTTGGGACATAAGGGCCCAAAACGGATGAAGAAGGTGGTGGAGGAATAGACTTGGAAGGTTTGGATGGATGAATAGAAATTTTGGATGCCAAGTTGGATTTTTCTTTTTGTGCTTCAAGGAGCTTCTTAGGGATCCACATGGTTTTTGATTTTTCATGCTTTTGTGGTTCCTTAGAGTGCATTGCTTGCACAAGGTATTTAGGAACCCATATATATTTTGACTTTGCTTTATTTTTCTCAGTGGGCCTTTGTGGCCTTTTGGATATTTCTTTTTCTTTATAGATCATATTGTTCTTTGTTTTGACATGTCGATTATATTGGACATGTTGATCCCTGAATACATGTGGATTGCTAGACTTATGACTTTTATACTTGGCATCCAAATTGCTTGGAAGAGGGAATGAATGTTGATGTGGATGGGAATAATATGGAGGCATGTGGGATGGATGGAAGGTTCTCCAAGATGTGTGCCTTTGCTAATGTTGCATAGGAGATGGAGGGATATAGGGACCGAGAATGGATGGAAGCGATGATGGGGAAGGTGGACATTTGGATTTTGACTTTGAAGGGATACCAACGCCTTGAGTGTGAGCTTTGTAGCCATGACCATTAGTATATTCTTTGATATGAAGGGGTTCTTTCTCATGAAGGTCTACTCCTTTTCCTTTATGAATATATTGACTTGTAGGATACTCTTTTCTTTGGGAAGAAGATGCGAGTCCATTATGAGGTGGATATGATATGAGAGAAATAATGAGATCTTGAAGTGGATCGGATTGCACCAAAGTGGAAGAACCCATTATGCATGTTGAGGGTTCATGAACATCTTGCACTGACACGTTAGAATCATGAGGGGTATCAGGATCATGAGGGAGACTAGGATTGTGTAGTGGACATGGTTCAATGACAGGCTCTTCAAGAGATGGAATGGGAGAAATAATGGGATCATCAAAAGAAATGCGATCTTGGAGTGTATATGGAGCATTAGGACAAGGAGATGGAGGAACAAAAAGATATTGTGGAGGATTTGAAGGAATAATTTGATCTTGACAAGGAGGAAGATCATTGGAATCCTCTTTAAAGGTGCTTTGCTCTTGACTTTCAATGGGATCATCGGAAAGGATGGAAGGGATATCTTGATCTTGCTCAGGGAATGGAGTGTCAATAGGACTTTGGATAGGATGGACAAGAATAGGGGAATCATCGTGAGTGTCTGGGAAGATGAGGTCCTGGTCAACAATTGGATGGGATGATAAGGTTTCAGGATCTTGATCTTGATCTTCTTTAGGACTCATTTCTTCATACTCTAAATTATCCTCTTGACATGAGGTTAGACTTTGGATATGCATGGAGGATTCTAACAAGGAATCAATATTTTGGCATGAAGGAAATGCACTTTGAACATTTGTGATGGATTCTGGCAAGGAATCAATGCTCAAACATGAGGAAGAAAGACTTTGAATGGGGTCCTCTAAAACAGGTAATGGCAATAAAGTGCATGGTGGCATTAGGTCTTGTATTTCTGAAACATGACAAGGATGTGCATCATGAATTGGATTATCGTGGCAATCAATTATGGATAGCTCTTGGGTAATTGCATCCTTGGGGGTATTGTTTGATGAGGACAATATGGAAGGTTCCTGCGAAACTTCTAGAGGTGTAGGGATAGATGCCACTGGAGAGTCAATTTGTTTGCAGGGGGATGAGGCATTGCTAGACATAAGTGTATTATCTTGATCTTCCTCAATAAACTCACTTGGTAATTTCCTTAAGAGCATTGCAATAAAGCCACCTTTCCTTCGAGGTTTTGACATGATTGGATCTGGAATTTGAACTTGTTTGGCAAGGAGTTGGTTCTGATCTGATGTCATGTTTTGATATTGGACTTGGTTCAATTGTTCTGACATGTTTGAAACTTGGGTTGGTGTGTGCTGCAACATTTGTTTTTGAATGTTTGGTTGTTGTTGTTGACATTGATATGTTGATTGAACTTGTTGATATTCCACCATTGGTTGAACTATTTGTGGACATTGTATAGTTGGTTGGACATATTGTTGAAATTGGACCATTGGTTGTGTTGGTTGCATATGTTGGACAATTGGTTGTGATGGTTGAAAATCTGATTGATAGTAAACACCTTCTTGTTCTTGTTGTGGAGGCACATAATGTTGTTGTTGATGTTGTCTCCTTTCTTGAAATTGTTTCATCATCTCTATTTGTGAGAGGAGAGCTGGTATGTCTGATCGTTCGATAAGAGACCTTACATCAATTGGCTCAACCTTTGGATTCCGACCTAGAAATTTTTGAAACACTTTGGACATTTGTGATCTATTCTTCTCAATGTTTTTCACTCTTTGTTCCAATATCTCTTCTTCTTGAGCTAGTTTCTCCTCTAGTTTTTGTATTTGGAGACTTGTTTCATCATAAAGAGTTTGATCGATATTTCCTTGTTGTTGGGTTTGATATAATTGTGATTGCCTTGGATTAAAATTCGATTGCATTGTCGGTTGATATGTCAAACTTTGTTGCATCATTGGTGCTTGGAACCTTGTTTCAATAGACATGTCACTATGCAAATGCAATATTTTTGGAATTTTTCAAGGATAATTGATGCAGAGCATCCACACACAAACTCACAAACTAGGGACAGCCCATCCCAACTTCCCCATTCAAGGCATACAATGTATAGCCACAACCCATATGCACCATATACATTACAAGAAGGATTAATGAAATATTAAACATGAAGAAACTCCCAACACAACTCATTTAATGCCCCCTAATACTTCTTTAGACTTGGACCAACTTATACAACAAATTTGATACAAAACATGAACTCGCTGCCAACTATGATAGAACTGAACTCAGTCACTCATAACTTTCACACCAGGAAATTTTAGGAAGATCCCTTCGGTGAGAAGTTATAAAAATTGTTTAGGGACAACATATAAAAAACTTAGAAAGATCCAACGGTTAAAATAAAAGTTATACCATCTGCACCATGACTGTACTTTTGTTTTATGACAGACATTGTGATGGTTAGGACAGTCATATACCAACAAGGTTTGGTTTACTCCTTAACTTATCCAACACTTGTTTCATTCCAAGAGGACTCCTACTCATCATTATCTTCACTCACAACACCATTCAACATAAATTTCACTCCTTAACATGTAAAGTGCAGCGATTACAAAGTGCCATCAAACTGGAGCAGTCATGTGGTCTAGTGGACAGTCACAAGGTTTGATTGGTAGGTGTATAAACACAACTTGACAACCTTTGTAGCATGTAATGGTAACATTAAAAAACTTCCCTCTCCCTTCACTAGACCCTCCAAGATTCATTGATGCATTCACACCACTCAAACCCCATGAAAACCATTATGTTTCAGACTGTGACTCAGAAATCAGTCCCTTACATTCAAGTAGCACGTGCCAAAATCATTCTTGAACCCCTGCAAACACCAAAATATGAAAATACATGATATTTTACAAGTTCCCACCAGTTTTGGTGGATTTCCAACAATTACAAACAAAGATTTACATTATTTGAGGACACTGTTAACCCTAGGAAGGGTTTTGACAGGGTTTCACAAAAATTATGATTTCTCCTTCAATACTTGGTCAAATCAAATGAAACAAAAGGCACAAGAAACTAGATTCATTCCCCTTCAATTCCAAATCAGTTAGAAAGGTCGATAAATGAGTTTTAATGGCGAACCAAAAGCATGAACAGACTGTAATATAGTGATTTCCAGAATTTAGTGTAGGAATTTCTCAATTTTTATTGATTTTTCTTCACATATATCAACAACAAAACATGAATGAATGAGGATAGGCCTTTTTATAGGTTTTATAAGCCTCCTCATCAGTTACAACCACCTTTTTAAATTTTTTTTAACAAACAAACTCCTAATTTCTCTTATAATGCAAAAATTGCTTTAAGCATTTTTGACAATGTAAGCAATTTTGCCAATTTTAACTCCTACACCCAACCTATGATATTTTAATGACACAAATAGGTCCAAATAGACATGAAAGGACCTTTAGAACCAAATTGTACATTATTACATCAATTTTAACCAGTTTGCAAAGTATTTTCCAAACCAAGACCTTCTTAGGACCAACTAGACAACTTGGTTACATGAATGGTCAAATGACCTTATTACAATGCTATTGATCTCATTAGACCTTATTTAACAAAAGAAGCCATATATAATTAAAAAATTTCATATTTGACCCCATATAGGTCATTGGAACCAAGAGGTACACTTGGTTCACTTGGTGCTCCTGCACCATACTCCCCCCCATGAAAAATCCTCATGTCCCATGAGGGAACAACAACTCCAGCCTTTTGAAAACCTGCAAGAAACTGAGAAAAACCAGAATACAAATACCAATTAGTCCACAAAGGAACTCCAACCACCATAGTACTTGGTGGATACCAAGAATCTTCAATAAGTGCTTGCACTTGCACCTTCTTCTCCACTTTCACAACCTCTTTTTCCTGTACCTGCTCCTTCTTACCTGCAACATTTGATTTAGCCTTCACCAAGTCTTGCACAAATGGACATAAAACTGAACCAACCATTATACCTTCACACAAGTCACTAGTTTCAACCTTCTCTAGCCTTGAATTGGCTACCAACTCTTCCTCCTCAAGAAATGTCTTCTTACCAAACATGACTATTTTACTCTTACCCTTGACATCATCATTTGTTGGCATTAAAGTATACTTAACCCCATCCCTTTCAATAGTATAAGTGTTCTTCCTACCATCATAACTAGTACGGTTGTCATATTGCCAAGGTCTACCAAGTAGAATATGGCTACATTCCATGGGCAAAATGTCACATAAAACACTATCTTTATATTGACCAATCTGAAAATCAACCTTTGCTTGTTCCTTCACCAACAAAGTAACATCATCATTAACCCAAGAAACTCTATAAGGATTCTTATGAGGTATCCTCTCCAAATTCAATTTATCAACCATTTCAGTAGAAACCATGTTATCAGAGGATCCAGAATCAACAACAACAGTACAAACTTTACCTTTGCATAAACACTTTGTTCTAAAGAGGCTTCTTCTTTGTATGGGTTCAGGTTCTTGTGAGGTCTTCAAGATATGTTGTTTGATCATCAAACACTCACCAACTTCACCATGACATTGAATTGCTTTTGGACTACCACTATCAACTTCCTCCTCTTGAGCATATGCAACCCTCTTGTCAACCTTAGATGATGATGATGCTGTCTTTTCAGGACATTTAAAAGAAGGGTGACCATATTCATTACAATTATAACATCTTCCTGAAAATTGATTAGAACCTCTACCAAATCTGCCTCTATTATTACCAAATCCACCTCTAAAATCAGAAAAAGATTGATCTTTACCTTTGTTTGTATCACCTTGTTCATCATTGGTTTGTTTTTGTGAATGAATTGCACCTCTACCTCTGTTATTGCTGCTGCCTCTTCCTCTTGCAGATTTCTCTTGCCTTCTTTTGACTTTCTCCTCAACCCTGAGTGCCAATTGGAAACATTCTTCTACACTTTTGGGGTTAGCAATTACCAACTCATCTTGAATATTGAATCTAAGACCACCAAGGTACCTAGCCACTTTTTCAACTTCATCTTCATCCCTTCCTACTCTTATACTCAACTTGTAAAATTCATCAGTATATGCCTTCACATCTAAATCCCTTTGTTTTAAACTTTGCAATTTCTTAAACATTTGAACTTCATAGTCTCTAGGAAGAAATTTACCTTTAAGCTTTGCAACCATCCTATCCCAAGATATGATCTTGGCCTTGCCTTTCTTTCTTCTCTCTGCTTGCTCATAGTCCCACCATAGAAGTGCATGTCCCTTCAACTTGGTCTTTGCCACCTTAACCTTCTGATCATCAGGTACATCTTCACTTTCAAAATAAGTGTCCATGGCTGCAATCCAATCAAGTAACTCTTCTTCATTCAGATTTCCACCATACATAGGTAAATCAACTCTTGCCTTGTATTGATCACCTTTCACTGCCTTCAACAATCTGATTGTCCTTTGCTCCTCAGGATCTATTTGCTCTTCCCCTTCTGCTTCCTGGAACTCTTCTTCATCTTCCTCTTCATCACTCACATCTCCTATTTCAACATTCCTTCTTTGATTGGACTCTAAGGCTTCAAGCCTAGCCATCACAGCATTATAGGATTCTTGCAACCTTGCATTCTTCTCCTTCAATTCTTGCAACTCTCTAGCAGTACCCACACTCTTAGGAGGCATCTTGTCTTCAACTACTTACTCACTCTTCTCTCAAATCTCAACTATCTTCTTCAAAGATCTACTTCCTTGCTCTGATACCAATTTGATGCAGAGCATCCACACACAAACTCACAAACTAGGGACAGCCCATCCCAACTTCCCCATTCAAGGCATACAATGTATAGCCACAACCCATATGCACCATATACATTACAAGAAGGATTAATGAAATATTAAACATGAAGAAACTCCCAACACAACTCATTTAATGCCCCCTAATACTTCTTTAGACTTGGACCAACTTATACAACAAATTTGATACAAAACATGAACTCGCTGCCAACTATGATAGAACTGAACTCAGTCACTCATAACTTTCACACCAGGAAATTTTAGGAAGATCCCTTCAGTGAGAAGTTAGAAAAATTGTTTAGGGACAACATATAAAAAACTTAGAAAGATCCAACGGTTAAAATAAAAGTTATACCATCTGCACCGTGACTGTACTTTTGTTTTATGACAGACATTGTGATGGTTAGGACAGTCATATACCAACAAGGTTTGGTTTACTCCTTAACTTATCCAACACTTGTTTCATTCCAAGAGGACTCCTACTCATCATTATCTTCACTCACAACACCATTCAACATAAATTTCACTCCTTAACATGTAAAGTGCAGCGATTACAAAGTGCCATCAAACTGGAGCAGTCATGTGGTCTAGTGGACAGTCACAAGGTTTGATTGGTAGGTGTATAAACACAACTTGACAACCTTTGTAGCATGTAATGGTAACATTAAAAAACTTCCCTCTCCCTTCACTAGACCCTCCAAGATTCATTGATGCATTCACACCACTCAAACCCCATGAAAACCATTATGTTTCAGACTGTGACTCAGAAATCAGTCCCTTACATTCAAGTAGCACGTGCCAAAATCATTCTTGAACCCCTGAAAACACCAAAATATGAAAATACATGATATTTTACAAGTTCCCACCAGTTTTGGTGGATTTCCAACAATTACAAACAAAGATTTACATTATTTGAGGACACTGTTAACCCTAGGAAGGGTTTTGACAGGGTTTCACAAAAATTATGATTTCTCCTTCAATACTTGGTCAAATCAAATGAAACAAAAGGCACAAGAAACTAGATTCATTCCCCTTCAATTCCAAATCAGTTAGAAAGGTCGATAAATGAGTTTTAATGGCGAACCAAAAGCATGAACAGACTGTAATATAGTGATTTCCAGAATTTAGTGTAGGAATTTCTCAATTTTTATTGATTTTTCTTCACATATATCAACAACAAAACATGAATGAATGAGGATAGGCCTTTTTATAGGTTTTATAAGCCTCCTCATCAGTTACAACCACCTTTTTAAATTTTTTTTAACAAACAAACTCCTAATTTCTCTTATAATGCAAAAATTGCTTTAAGCATTTTTGACAATGTAAGCAATTTTGCCAATTTTAACTCCTACACCCAACCTATGATATTTTAATGACACAAATAGGTCCAAATAGACATGAAAGGACCTTTAGAACCAAATTGTACATTATTACATCAATTTTAACCAGTTTGCAAAGTATTTTCCAAACCAAGACCTTCTTAGGACCAACTAGACAACTTGGTTACATGAATGGTCAAATGACCTTATTACAATGCTATTGATCTCATTAGACCTTATTTAACAAAAGAAGCCATATATAATTAAAAAATTTCATATTTGACCCCATATAGGTCATTGGAACCAAGAGGTACACTTGGTTCACTTGGTGCTCCTGCACCAATAATGTATGATATGCAACTAAATACGAACTAAATGAATGAGAATACAATCTATGGCAAGAGTGCAACCTATGTTTTTGGTTGTTTTTCAAGATTTTGACAAACTTTTTGGAATGCAAATCTAAGAAAGAGACCCTTAGTAAATTGAAATGATGTCTAGACCTCAAAGGACAAAAGGACCAAGTGACAAAAGGACAAGATGACAATGTCTCCCCTATATGCTTGGATACTAAGCTAGGTTTGAGGAAATGACATGGATGACAAAAGGACAAAAGGTTTGATAAGGTCTAGACTTCCTAACAATGACTTAGGGTTTATCAAAGATTTGGATTACTCAAGTATGGCAAAACCTAGTTTTGAGACTATATGGAAAAGGGACAATTACCATGCAAGTGACCCTAATATGATATGGTAATGTTCTAAGCTTAATGAAGAGACCTAGGGTATGCAAATATGAATGTATGACAATGGTATGACTTTAATGCAAGAGGACACATGCAAATGGATGACCCTTATTGATATGCAAAGGAGTATGACTTAGGTGAAACCTAACCTTAGTACTTGACAATGAACTTTGCAAAATGCAACCTAGGATGAACCTAAATGTAAGTGACATGAATGTTGAGACAAGATTTTGAACAATGTTTGCTAACCATGTTTGAAGATGAGTTTTGAATCTTGTTGAACTTTTGTTGGATGAATGTCTCTTGTGTTTAATCTTATGTTGGATCAATTTGTTTTTCTTTTGAAATGAGATACAATTCAACTTTTGACAAGCAAATAAGACAAGATGTTTTAACATAGACTCAAGACAATCATGCTCATTTCCACATTTCTTAGGGTAGGCAAAGACATTAGGTACTTGAGAGGTAGACTCATTATGAGATTCAAGGAGAATACATAGATGCTTGACCCCAAGGGCTCCCCTCCATGGCACTCACTTCTCAGGGCAGCCAAGCATCAATCCCCATGGAAATCTCCCCATGGCGAACTTAGTATCTCTTCCAAGTATCCGAATTTGTCCTTCTCAAGCAACTAGAAGGGTTTTTTGGCCTCTAAAAACAAGGTGTTTAGTAAGGATTTCTGTTAAGCGTTACTCCTTGATGTCACGTAAGCGTGATTGAGACATTAAGCCCATCAAGATACCAAACAAATGTAGTCGTGCAAGCACGATTTAGACCAAGAGGCCCTACTTAGATGTTGATATGAGAAAGAGTCCAAGGGTCATCACTTCCCAAGTAACTACAATTCCCACGTAATGCTTCCTTCAAAGCTTTCGCTCATCGGGTATTTTTTTATAGTGAGTTAGAATGCCCAGGAATTCTAGCCATACTCACTTTGGGTGATTCCCTTCTCACGATTATCACTTTCTTGCAAAAGCAAAGTGGTCGGGAAGGCAGGCCCTCTAAAGGAGAGACACAATCAACAACACAAGCATGGTATCGAAGATCTGGATTTCTTATCACCCTAAGAAGGATGAGAGCATACTCTCCTACTCCAATGTCATACTCAACAATCAAAGAAAACAAATGTTCATTCCAACCTATTTAGAAATCACTAGGTGCCTAAAAATTAAATGCAAACACAAAGTTTGATTGTTTCTCCAAGGCAACCTGCAAAAACCCAAGTTAGAAGTTTAATACGCTTATTCTTTGACTTTTGAATCTGCACAAAGCGTGTTAGTAGTTTGATTTATTGTCTTTGCCATGCATATGCCAAGATTCTGCACAGATAATTAGTACCAAAATCCAAAGCACAAAAAACAGAATGCAAAAACACAACAAATTTCAAGTAAACACTGCATTTTTTTTACCTCTGTTCTGGACTTTACACAGGTGCAGAACTCATGACATAGGCGCAGAACCCATGACACAAGTGCAGAATGTCATCTACACAAGCGCAGAATGCTCAACACAGGTGCAGGTTGCTTCACACAGGCACAAGAGTCTCCAGAAAACCCTGCACGACCCTGTTTTTTGGTTTTTTGGCCTGCAAATCAACTTGAGAGCACCCAAAACACCATAAAGAGGTTAGAAGGTTAGTGTTTCACATCGGGTTCACCAATTAATGTACGTTAGGAAATAGGAAATCATCACAAACAAGTCAAAACATAATAGCTCAATCACAAATGCATTCATTGCAATGATCTATCCTAAACACATTCAATAGAGACATGAAATAAAAACATTCAAAACTAAAGATTATGCAAACCATAGACACGATTTGAATGCTCCTTCATGCGGCTCCATTGTTCTTCTTTCCTCTCCAAATAGTTGTGGATCTCACCTACAAGTGCACACACAATTGAAAACAAGTAGATGGGATTTTTGATCAAGAGTACTAGAAGCGTAAATTCGATAGTCTGATTCAGGATTATCAATTAAGGGATTTGATTGAAGAAAATCATCCAATTTATAGAAAAATTGGAGAGATGACAAGATTAGCATGATTCAATTCAAATGGAAATTGCAAATCAATTATGTCAATTATGACAAATTATGACAAATTATGCACTTTCGATGCAAAATTTGTTGATTGATAATTTATGACAAATTATGACAACTTCTATGTCAAAATTGATTGACTGTCAATTATGACAAATTTATGACAAATTGACATGTCATTTCCATGAATTTAGGAGAGAAATAGGAAGAAATGAAATTAAGAATTTAGAAAATTAGAAAATTAGAAAAAAAGGAATTAGGAAAATTAGGAAAATTAGGTAAATTAATTAATAATTTGTCATTTATTAATTAATTCACAAAGAGGAATAATTAGCCAACTAAATGAACATTTAATTGTAATGAGAAGACTTAGGATAAATAAGTAATTTATTAATCCTAAAGGAAGAAAATGATAAGCAAGGTTAAATGATGAAATCACGAAACCCTAAAGAGATGAATTAGCAATGCAAGAATGACAATTAGGTCTTGACAAAGGATAGTTGATATCGATTCGATCATGATTTTGAATTGATAAATGACCAGTGTTGATAAATGATTTGATTGAGATTGGTTGACAAAAATTAATGACAAATTGACCAAATTGACATGATTGGAAAGGACAAGGATCGATGACGAATCGATCGCAATATGACAAGATTGACAAGGACAAAGATCGACCAAAATCATGACTGAAGGTTGTTGTCGACAAGACCAAATTCGAAGGCGAGATAAATGAAAAATGTAGAAGAATGACTTGATGTTCGCAAATGATAAAGACCAAGTAAAAATCATAGGAGAAATGTTTATGCGACGCAAAAACCTAAAATGAGGCAATGCGCAAATGTTAAATTATGACTCCGCAAGCGTTGACCATTTTTAGGTGTCTACACCTACAACATCCAACATGCCATAACCATGCTAGATGTTTGCAATACCAAACAAAAGAACAACGAAACATTTATGGTATTCCTTCAATGCTAGCGACGCATGGTCTCCAGATATCCTCGAGATATTCCTAAAAAGGAAAAAATGGAAATCTTCATCGATAACCTGAACGGTGAGATGAGTTGCAGACTAAAACTTCAATGCATACCATCTTTCGCTAATTTGATTAAAAATGGCATTCAAGTGGAAGAAGCATGTGTCAAAAAGGGCACACTCAAGTTCTACAAGGAAGGAATGAACTCATCAAACTACAATAACCAAAACAACACCAACCTTGACAAATCTCGATTTCGGACCCGAAACAAAAATGAAGGCAACAATGAAGCACATGATCCCAAATCTAAACAACTAGTGCTTGCATTATCTGGAAATCCTCAAAATATGAAAAATCTTAAAAATGCTGCTCTGAATACTAACACATATGTATCAAACACTGATCAAGGACAACTCAATACAAACAACACCAACGATACTCAAAGCAAAAACATGAATCTAGGACTTAACAACAATTCACGCAACGCAAACAATTTCCAAAAGCGCATCTTCACACCACTAGGACAATCTTTAGAATCAGCGTTCAAAGAACTTTTGGCAAACAAGATTCTGTCTTTGCCTCCAATCAACAACTATGAACCCCCAATCAAACCACCTTGGTGGAATGATTCGCACTATTGTGATTTCCATCGCAACAAGGGTCATAGAACAAATGAGTGCATGAGGTTGAAACACATAGTATAGGACATGATTGATCGAGGTGACTTAACGGTCGATGGTCTCAAAGCAAATGGTGATCACAGAGCCTTTAAAAATCCTCTCCCAAATTACAACAAAGATGGAGCATCAACCTCAAATGATACACGTGGAGCTCATATTAATCACATCTACAACAACACCATCAACCACATATCAGCTGAAGATCATCAAGTAAACATCATCACCATTCGAGATCGACATGATCATGAAGCAGTCAATGTCACAACCCGAACTCAAAAATATGTCTTGAAGGGACATACTGCACCTACAACTACCACACCAAAAATCCAATATGACTTGGTTAGCCAACTACGCAAAACTCCAGCTCAGATATCTATCCTAGAATTATTGAAACTATCACCGAAGCACAAAGACATATTAGAACAAACACTATTGGAAACCAATGTACCTCAAAATTTGGATACAGACAGATTTCAAGCCATGGTTACCCATATGACTGGACCTCATAATCTCACCTTCTCAGAGCATGACAATGCTTCCTTGATCCATCCACATAATACTCCTCTCCATATTGAAGTCATTGTTTGCAAACACCGAGTCAAAAGAGTCCTAACAGATAGAGGAGCCCGACTTAATATATGTACTTTAAAGCTTATCCGTGCATTAGGCTTCTCAGAAGAATCTATTGATCCTTGCAAGAAAATTACCATAAAGGCATATGATGATGAAGAGAGGTCCTCTAAAGGCACAGTGATATTACCTATTCAAGTAGGTCCAATACAAAAGGATATTATCTGTCAAGTCTTAGATATTGATCTAACCTACAATATTTTGTTAGGATGACCCTAGATACATGAAATGCAAGCGGTACCTTCTAGGTATCACCAGTGTGTCAAGTTTCCTTATGATGGACAAGAAATATCCATATCTGCTAATCACAATCCATTTCAACATTGCAATGCAATGGGGGCAGCCCAGGATAGTTTGGTTTCTCATAATCGAGAAAAGCATCAATCTTCAACATTAGATCCACACACAGCAAAATCCAACTCCTTATGGGGAGACTTCAAGTAGAAAATGCAAATCAAAGACCAAGGCATGGGAGAATACTCTCTAGAGCCTTTATTCTTGGCCAAATTGCCAACATCACCTAGATCACATGGTTTTCCTACTACATCAACACAACTGGCTACTCAGCGCATCATTAAATTTGATGGTACCTTCATCCAATTGGGTACTCTAGCACATGAATCAGAAGACAAAGATGTTCTTAGCTGGTTATACAAAGATGAAGAAGAAAATCATAGAGAAGCTGCTCTGGACATTGTTCTACCAACACACCTATATGGAAAAGGCTACTTAATCATGAAACAAATGGGATATGGTGGTAAAGAACCTATTGGGAAACACAAAGAAGGAGTCACTGAATGTATAGATCTTCCTTCACAACCTAGCAGAAACAAAGTAGGATTGGGTTCTAAACTGACGTTCCTATTGAAACGGCCACCACACCTACCTATCAAACCTCAATGGAAAGTAAAGACAAAGTACAAAGAAGAATCCTGGCAGGAAGCACTCTTTGAATCAACAGAAACAATCCACAAGGCACAGGAACGTCAAGATCAGAAGTTACATCAGGAAAAGCTTCTAAGTCATAAGAAGGCCCTATCTGCAGTAGTAGCTCATATTCAAACACCAATATCTCAAGAACAAATCAGGTCATCTCCAGATACTGTTATCCCTCCCCGAGGAAGCATAGTCTATGAACAAATCCAGCAAGTAGAAGATGGATCTGATACAGAATCTACAAAGACCATCAAAATGGTATCCATCATCAAAGATTTGTTTTCACCATACAACATACCTATTTATAGCACAGATAGAATTTGGGATGATGCCTATGAGACAGATTCTAATGAATATGAATGGGGTACCTACTCCAATGCTACTACCGATATCCTAGATGATACTGATTCTATATCCTTTTCTCAAGAAGAACATAATGCAGGAGATAGACCTCTTGAGTTTGGACCACAAAATATCTATGATGCCAAGGAAAGCGAACAGGAACATTATGAGCAAGTATATGTGGAGGATAATACCATCGAAGATCTCGACAAAATCCTGAACTTCTTTAAAACCAAGAACCATCATGATGAAAACTCTGTCCTAACACTCATAGTAGCCGAACTTGATCCACCTAACGATTCTTTACCACTTGTCTTTCCTGATCTCATCGACTAGGATGAACCTGAAATCCATGATATACCAATTTTCCCAAATGATGAATCTATTATCCATTACCTATGTACCGTAAATCCCGACACAGGCTCTACCAGTGAACAAAATAATGATATCTGTCAATCAGGGAGTGTCAAGTCTCTCAGTCACAAAAATGAACTAAATAATGGATCCAATGCTGAAAACCAGTCAATGGCAGCTCTAGATCACAAAAAAGTAAAAATAAAGGATGCATCTAAGGGTGAAAACCTTTTTAAGGCACCTAACGATGGGAGACTTGACACTCTTCCTGAGCACTTTCATGAGCGATTGCCCATATTGATTGAGCCCACTCAATCAATCAACATTGGCACCACAGAAGCAGTTAGGAACATACACCTTGCAGAATCTCTAACAGAGGCAGAAAGATCAGCATTCATCATTTTCTTTAAAGAACAACAAATTAACTTTTCTTTGTCATATGCTGATATGCTTGGAGTGGATCCACACTTAATCATGCATCACTTGTCCATTTCTACAGGAGTTAAGCCAGTCAAGCAAAAGCTACAAAAGATGAATCCACAGGTGGCACTCATGGTCAAAACTGAACTAAAGAAATTATTAGACGTCGGATTCATCCGACCCATTGACTATGCGGAATGGATTTCCAACATTGTTCCAGTATCAAAACCAGATGGTAGTATCAGAATATGCACTGACTTCAGAGACATCAACAAAGCTTGTCCAAAGGATGACTTTCCTCTGCCCAGTATCGACATAATTGTCTATCTCATAGCAGGCCATGCAATGCTCTCACTCATGGATGGTTTCTTAGGCTATAATCAAATCAAAATAGCCCCAGAAGATCAAGATAAAACTGCGTTCACCTGTCCTTGGGGAACGTACTGTTGGAATGTTATGCCTTTCGACTTAAAGAGTGCAGGGGCCACTTATCAAAGATCAATGACCACAATATTCCATGACATGATGCACACATTTATGGAAGATTATGTGGATGACTTACTAGCTAAATCTTTCACCAGAGCAAAACATCTTGGTATCCTCACAAAAATCTTTGATCGATTGGAGAAATTCCAAGTCAGACTCAACCCTAAGAAGTGTGTCTTCGGAGTTACATCAGGCAAGTTACTAGGCTACATTGTCTTAGCTAAAGGTATTGAAGTAGATCCAGCAAAGGTACAAGCCATCATGGACATGCCACCCCCAAAGAATATCAGTCAACTCAGATCTCTACAGGGATGACTTCAATCCATCAGGTGATTCATCGCTCAGCTAGTAGATAAAAGTCTACCATTTAACCATTTACTACATAAAAATGTACCATTCAAATGGGAGGCCAAGTGTGCAGATTCTTTTTACCAAATCAAATAGTACCTGATGAATCCACCAGTTCTAGTACATCCAGTTGCAGGAAAGCCTCTTATTTTATATATCTCAACCACCGACATATCGCTGGGGGCCTTATTGGCACAAGAGGATCAATAAGGAAAGGAACACACCATATATTACATCAGTAGAACCTTGAATGGCTATGAACTCAACTATACATTCATTGAAAAGGCTTGCTTAACAGTGGTCTTTGCATCTCAGAAGTTCCGACATTATATGTTAGCACACACCATCAAGTTAGTTGCAAAAATTGATCCTCTCAAATATCTACTCAGCAAGGCAGCTCTTACAGGCCGATTGGCTAAATGGGTCATGATTCTCAGTGAATTTGACATTCAATACATAGAAAGATGAGCCATCAAAGGACAAGCAATTGCAGATCAGTTAGCTGAAGCACCCCTACCAGGAAAACACACCATGGAGATTGAATTTCCAGATAGAGATGTTCTTTCTCTTTCTACCAAACACTGGACCCTATACTTTGACAGATCCTATACACAACATGCTTCAGGTGCCGACATTTTATTCATCACTCCTGAAGGACACACTATACCAAGATCGTACAGGCTTATGTTTCCATGCACCAATAATGTAGCTGAATATGAGGCACTGGTCATACGCATCAAAATGGTCGTAGAATGGAAAATCACAGAGCTAAAAGTCTATGGGGACTCGCAACTAGTCATCCATCAAATCAACAACGACTATCAAACAAAGGATGACAAGCTCTTACCCTTTAAGCGAATGGTGGATGACTTCAAATAGTATTTTGTGCACATCACTTTCAAGCAAATACCAAGGTTGAACAACAAAGCAGCTGATGCAATGGCTACTATCACTTCACTACTACAAATTCCAGAGCAACAGAGTCATTATGAGTTCCTGGTAGAGCAACTGTTCTCCCCCACCTATGACCATTCTGAATCCCATGTTATCTATGCCTTGACTGGTTCAGATTCTCCGTTATATGGACAAATATACGGCTATCTCAAGCATAATATCTTACCCCTTGACCAATCCCATAACCAAAAATGTAACTTTATCCGACAAGCTGCCCGTTACACCCTTACCGCTGATACTTTATATCGTTGAGGTCTCGATGGTACTTTTCTTCGTTGTCTTGATCGTAATGATTCTGATTCTGCTTTACACGAGCTTCACGAAGGTATTTGTGGCACACATTCAAGTGGCACTACTCTTGCTAAAAAGCTTCTAAGGATGGGATACTACTGGCCTACAATGGAGAAAGACTCATATCACTTTGCCAAGAAATGTCCTAAATGCCAAATCCATGGTAATCTCATACATGCACCAACACAAGAACTACAGCCATTTACAACATCATGGCCCTTTTTTCAGTGGGGCTGGACCTCATTGGCAAAATTCATCCTTCATCATCAAATGGACACAAGTTCATTATAACAGCAACAAAATACTTTACCAAATGGATAGAAGCAGTTCCCATGACCACAGTGACTAGGAAATAAATTGCCTCTTTTATCCTCAATTATCTAATCTGCAGATATGGTATTCCAAGTTCAATCATTACAGATAATGGACGACCCTTCAAGAATCAAGATGTCCAAGAACTATGTGAAAAATTCAAAATCCAACATAGGTTCTCTACACCATATTACCCACAGGGAAATGGTCAGGCGAAGGCATCTAACAAGACAATACTAAAAATCCTCAAGAAAACAGTGAATGATGCAGGCAAAGATTGACATGTACAACTCAATCCAGCACTTTGGGCATATAGGACCAGCATCCACACACCTACAGGGGCAACACCATACTCATTGGTATATGGATCAAAGGCTATTTTAACCCTGGAGGTAGAGATCCCATCTCTCAGAGTCTCTTTGAAAGGCTTAATCCCAGATGAAGAGTATCGAGTTAACCAACTACAAGAACTTGAGCTATTAGATGAAAGATGCCAACATGCTTATACTCATCTCAAAGCATATCAGCAACGCATGTGCAGGAGCTACAATCACAAGGTCATTCCTCGCCACTTCAAGGTTGGTGACCTAGTCCTCAAAGAAAATCCAAGAAATCAGCAAGATCGAGAAAAGAAAGGGAAATTTGAGCCTAACTGGTTGGGTCCCTGTGTCATCATATCAGTTTATGGATCAAGTGTCTATCAGCTAACAAATTCTGAAGGAGATGTGCTTGACGAACCAACTAACAGCATTCATCTGAAGAGGTACTATACTTAAAGTAGCCTAGTGCACGAAAAAAGCCAAAAACAAACAAAAAAAAAATCAAAAAATCTAGAAAAAGCAAAAACAAAGTACAATAAAAACAAATGGTGAAAACCTAGTAAACAGGCGCTCTTGTGAAAGAATGGCTCCTCCATCTATATCCACACCATTTTATCCCTACAAACACTATCGGCCATCGCCCGACACTTAGCAAATATCCATTCAGGACATACTTAGCGTAGTCACTATCCTGATTTGTCTATATATATCCTCTTACCACTAATCCACCATGGCTTGGAATCACTATATATATTCACATCAAGAGGCACACTCAGCTAGGGGCATGTCAATAATATTGCAAACACTCAAGACATCAAGACTAGATGCAAAACTCAATAGCATGACATCCAACACACAACTACGCTTCATCACCAAACAAAACCAAACAAATCAAAAATAACAAGGATGGATGATTTTCTGAAGTACTAAATGTTGCACTATAGCATAAAATCTTAACTAGTTTTGCATTTTGAACTTTTTGCATTATTGGATTCTCTTCCTTGTCTCACTAAATGCTTCACAACTAGAGGTCAAGGGGAACTTCCAATATTTTCTTAGTCTTCTGTCTGGGAGGCGATCACTTGTACTGTGTGAATACTTGCCTCGAGATGTGATAGATCGAATATCACTAAAGGCCTGATTCCACTTCATGCATACAAATGATCAAATCTTGTCTGTTTACACAATACGCACTCAGGTCGTCCTGGTTCAATTATACCTTGACGCTTGTGCTATCTTGCAAAATCAAACATCATGTAAATTTTTCTCAGGTCATCATGGTTCAATTATACCATTATGCTTGTATAAATTTTCAACATATCCTAAACAAATCAATGCTCAATGATGAACCCTACAAAGAAAGAAAAAATATGGTTCTATCGGATGGCCAATATAGAATAAGGGATGCTTCAAAAACAATTAGTTGCATATCATTTTACAATTAGTTGCATATCATTTTACAATTAGTTGCACATCATTTTACAATTAGTTGCATAAACATCACTCCATATCATTTAACATCATTTACATATCACGATACATTTAGCAGCATAATTAAAACATACATCTCATTTTCAAGATACATCTCACAGCATATAAAAAGCATACATCCTGCATCATGCATTACATCATATATTGCATCATCACATAAAATAACTCACATAACATGCATACATATCAACACATCACATGATAAAAAATGGGGCCATCTATATATATATCTCAAAAATGATCAAAATCTACAAAATGTGTCCAAACACTGTGTCCAGTCCAAAGGATAACAATGATCCAACAATACAACAGAGACCATGTCTCTCAAGTATGACTATCTCCTGATGGAGATGGTCTCGCTCCAGATGCACCCACCCCTGGATCTCCAGGCGGGTCCTGTCTCGGTGGCCCCGTCACACCTCGGCTCTCAGATCATGACCTAGTGGCTCGAGATCGACTCGATCTTGACTGCGCAAAACTCTCCACTTGCCGATCCCTGGGTACTGTAGCCTCATAATGCCGCCTATAATACTCTGCCTCCTGGCCTCTCAACACCAGCTCTCTCAGGGTGTCTCTCATCGGACTACCCACTGCTACTCTCTGCACACTCGCCACCACCTCCTCCGCTCGTCCTCACCACTCTATCTCAGTATCTCTCTTAGTGGTCAACTGAGAAATTTGCCACTAATAGGTCAAAATCTATGACTACAGCTGCTGAACGGTAATCTGCAAGGTCCAGATCTTTGCATCCTCCACATGACCTGGCACTCAAACCCGCAGTGGTACCTGTACTAGAGGAACCCCTCCCACTCGGCCCATCCTCGGTGCTGGAGGTGGGAGCACATCTGTCCTCCTCTGAGCTGGTCGCATGACCTCCTCCTCACCCCCCACTGCAGCTGGCACCTCCCCCACTCTCCCCTCTCTCTCGGCTCTGATAGCCAATCCTCCTCTCCCCCTCTCAATCCTCTCCTGCCGCACTGCTCTCTCCACACCTCTACCTCCCCGCCTCCCTCTGGCTCCTCTGGATCCTCCTCCTCCTCCATCCTCCCCATCATCTCCATCATCTCCCCCGTCTCCCTCCTCCTCATCTGAATCAAATTCTATCCTCATCTCCTCTGGATCTGAGATCCTAGCCACCGCCCGCGCTGCAAACAATCGAGCGAACTCATCTGTCATCCCTGCGTCCTGAATCTCTGGGGCATAGTCCTAGATCTGCCCAGCCAACACCGCAAACTCCTCCACTGCCATGGCACTATCAATAGTCGGCCCCCAATCGGCCGCATCCTGCTGCCGCCGTGCATACAAACATGCTCCCTAAGGAATCCCCTGCTGGCGCCCGAACTGCCTCAAAACTTAGGTCACCACAAAACGCTCAATGATGAATGGGGTCCTCCTAATCAGATACCTCATCATAAATACAAAGGGCATCTCCAGCCCATCCTCCACCCATACCTCACAACCTGTATACTGTCTCCAAGTGACCGTATCTATGTCGTCAAAAACCCTCCTCCAATGCTCTAGTTTGCCCAGCTTATGCTAGACAACTAGACCTCTATATCCGTAGGCATATGTTGCGCCTACGAGCTTGTCTCTATCTGCCAGTGGCCTCGCTGCTGGAATGTGCTCCCAGCACCATACCTATAATAGGGTCACGCCAGCTGATAAACTGCCGTAACCGAGGTATACTACCTCATGTAAACTCTTGTATAAATGAGCCAGCATTGCTGACCCCCATGCAAACCTCCTGCCCTGAGTAACCATCTCCTGCAACACTAACCCCCATCCCACCGAGAATCCCTTTGACCTGCGATCAAGACAAAGGAATCCCCCAATAAATCCTGCCAGTATAGATGGCAGCGGTGCATAACCCAAATCCAAAAACTCCTGCCAGGGGATCTCATAACCACAAACTATATCATCCTGAAATATGCGGCGCAGTACCTCTGTGCCACACTCCTCTGATTGCTCATAGGGAAGTAGTGCCCCTACTATAGGAATGCACAAAATCCAGTAACAATCCTCCGGTGTCACTGTCATCTCTCCAGTGACAAAATGAAAGGTGTTCGTATCGCTATGCCACCTCTCTGCCAAAGCTGTCAAAAGCCCCCAATTCATAGTAAACTGAGGCATATCTAGGAGGGAGGTCAATCCACATCTCTCAATAATGTCCAAATTTGCCTGTGACAATCGCGGTATCAATGTCCATGGTCTCGAGAATCTCTCCCTCGACTGTACAACACCCAATCGCTCCTGTCAACAAACAAAACATATCCAATATCAGTTTCTACATCAACACAAAGATATCAAAATCAAACTTACATCAACAACATGAAACAATTTGCTCATCTCTATCAAAGTTCAAAATCCTATCATTTCATATCAACTTGTAAAACAACTCAAGTTCTCAACAACCATATCAAAACTTGTAACACAACTCAAGTCTCCACAATCACATAAACTTGTAAAACAACTCAAGTTTCCCACCCATATCAGCTTGTAAAACAACTCAAGTTTCCAACCCATATCGGCTTGTAATACAACTCAGGCTTCACACACATTGAATTTGAAATAGAACACGCAAATACATCATATTCTAATTAACAAAACACGTTGATATCTATACATAACTTGGCAAATTGCCAATCAAACCAAGTTATACAAACACTCATATTGGATAAATTCATCAAAACACGCTAGGCAGACAAAACAAATTTTCAAATTGGCCAAAATTGCAAAAAAAATTTAGATGCGCTAAAACAGATCTTCAATGCGCTAAAAACACCCCACACGCTAGGCTGCCTCTCCTATGTGCTATTCTATCTAACCTATGCGCTAGATTCAGTCTACGCGCTAAACTTTTCACCCAATGCGCTACCTAACCCACCCTATGTGCTAGACTCTTCCTATGCGCTAATATACTCCTCCTAGGCGCTACCCTTTTAGCCCTATGCGCTAGGTTAGTCCTACATGCTAAACCCCCTTCCCTATGCGAACCCCTACGGCCCCTATGCGCTAGGTCACCCCTACGCGCTAACCTGTTGAGGTGACACGCTACCCAACACTTTCCATGCACTATTCTATATGCACGCACTAACCTACTAATTTTATGTGCTAACCTATCTTTTTCGGATGCGACCCCTAAATTTGACATCGATGCACTACTTGAAACTTCGTATGTGCTACTCTAAACCTTAGACACGCTAAACCGGTAAACCCGAGCTTTAAAATTCAAAAACTAATTGAAAACGACAAAATCAAAAATCAAAAAGGGTCAAAAGTGTTGACTTACTAGTGGTCCACGCGCTACAGGTCTCCAGTATCTCCGGATGCACTCGAAACGGTGTCTGTGATAAGGAATAGGCATTTTCTCTCCAGAGAAAATTCTTTCTCCAAAGTCAATAAAGCACAAATGAACGTAAATCAAGCCCTTTTCCCCTTTTATGGGAGGAAAATGAAATTAGGGTTAGCTGACTGGACCTGTAATATGGTCGCGGTCTCCCCTATACCAAAAAATTTGTAACTTATCGAGAGATGAATCAATTTACACACATTTTACATGCACGAAATCATACACATCATACGCAACTCATCCAATTAAATCAAAATTTTTTATTTTTTTCAAAATATTGATTCATCTCCCGAGGGGGCATCATCATCAAATATCGAATCTGGGGCATCACATCAAATCTGGGGCACGATTGGCAAATCAAAAGAATGACACAAAAATTGCATTTGATCATAAACCATGATAAGGTATCATTTTCTTTGAAATAACATGTGCACACATGTCACTTCAAAGAGGGGCAAAATGTAGACATATATAAAAATGACCATATTCCTAAATGAATATTTTATGTTCATTTCTCTATTTGATTAAATCCAGTTTAATTAAATTATCCACATTCTTCTATTTAATTAAGTAAATTACTCAATTTATTTAAATTAAATTCACTATACCCATTTAATGAATAAATCATTTTATTCAATTAAATCCCCCCTATCCACTTTTAATTAAATTCAAATTTAATTAAATAGTTATCCCAAATTGAATAAATCAAATTTATTTAATTACAACCAAATTGAATGAATTAAATTATTTAAATTAAATCCTATTATCCCTCCATCCACTTGCAAAATCCCAAACCCCTTTCTAATCCCTTCTAGAATCCTCTAATCACTTCTAATTAACCTAACCCTCCTCTAAACTTTGTCACATCCCTAAGCAAAGGGAAGTCACTTCTCAAATGGCTCAAAGTCTTTGATAACCATTAAAGGCTTTCAACCTTCAACCACTAAATGGCTCAAAGTCTTTGATAACCATTGAAGGCTTTCAACCTTCAACCACTTAATCCCCAAAGTCTCCAATAACCATTAATGGTTAACTCAAACCCTCCTACATGGTTAAAACATTTGTTTTGACTCAACCTCTACCCAACCCAAAGGTCTCATCAGGCCATTAATGCTTTGACCATGATTATCTCTTAATCATTTGCACAAAGGTTTATCCTTGGATTAACTCTTAATCCAGTGGGTAATCTTAACTTAGACTTGACCCTTAGCCTTTAGATAACCATGAGGTCTTCTCAGGCCTTTAATGCCTCCAACCCCTTCTCTCAACCCAACCCTATGTTGACACTTGTCACCATTTCGTTGGTGCAAATTGTGCACATGGATCCCCAACTTTCAAACTCAACCCTTGATTAAACCATTCAATCTTGACCATCCATTGCCCTATTCTTGCTATAAATAGAGCTCTCATTCCTCCATAACGGATCATCTTTCAAATTTGAAGCATTACACTTATGTTCAAATTCTTTCAAGCTTTCTCATTTCATATATGCTCATCATTTAGCCTCTCTTTAAATCAAGAAGTAGATTAAATATGCATATTTAGAATAAGTTCTTTATCATTTTAGCTCAATCATAGATTAAATATATCATGCTAGGATAGTATTCATACTAATCTTGTCATCTTATCATTTATTTTATTATCATACATAGCTTTTAACACATCTCATCCTAAAAATCTATCAGAGCATCCCCCGTTCTTGCATTTTCCATCCCTGAACCATTTTGCTCAGTGATCTGAAAGCAAAACATTGGTTTGAGGGACATTGTGAGATAGAGAACCATGGGACCCTCCTTGGGAAGCTGAGTAATACGTTATTACTCCATAGCTTGCACCAAGAAGTCCTGTGTGTGTGTGTGGACAAGTCATTTTTATATATTTTCATATATTAAATGCTATCAGCCCACTTTTCTCGCATACAACAGGAGTCCAATTTTCATTTTGATTTCTTGGTGGAAGAGTTATATTACCATGCTTATGATTCTCCTGAGACCCAAATAGTCTATTCTATTATTGGACATGACTCATCCTGATATAGCCACATCTATTCCTATCTATGTGATCAAATTATTCCTGAAAAGCTTACTCGTAACGAGAAAAGAAACCTAACTCAAAATGCTTCGCGGTATGTTATCATAGCTAACAATTTATTTAGACGAGGTTTGGACGGTACTTTGCTTAGATGTCTAGAAACTAAAGAATCTAAACGTGTATTATCAGAAGTCCATGAAGGTATTTGTGGATCTCATTCGAATGGTTTTACTTTAGCTTGGAAACTATTACGGGCTAGCTACTACTGGCCAGATATGGAAAAAGATGCCATTAAATTTTTTTAGACTTGTGAGAAATGTCACCTTCATGGAAATCTCATACATGCCCTAGCAAGGGACCTCATACCATTTATAACACACTGGCCTTTTCAGCAATGGGCCTTTGATCTCATTGGTCAGATATATCCGGCTTCATCCAAATCCAACATACATAAATTCATCATAACTACCATTGAGTATTTCACCAAGTGGGTACAGGCAATTCCACTCACCAAGGCAACTGGTAAACAAGTCACCTTATTCATCCTAAACTGTATAATTTGCAGGTATGGGATACCTTCATCCATCGTGACTGATAATGGAGGACAATTCAAAAATAAAGATCTAGATGAGCTTTGTGAGAAATTCAAAATAAAGCAACACTGGTCATCAGTATATTACCCTCAAGGTAATGGACAAGCTGAGGTGTCTAACAAAAACCTATTGACTATCTTGCATAGAACAGTGAACAAGTCTAGGAAGGATTGGCATCTGTAGCTCAATCCTGCACTATGGGCTTATAGAACCAGTATCAGAACACCTACTAGGGCTACACCTTTTTCTTTGGTGTACGGGTCTGAAGCAGTATTACCCATTGAAGTAGAGATATCATCTCTAAGAGTTTTGTTGCAAGGTCTTGTTATTGATGAAGATCATAGAATATCTAGATTGTAAGAACTCGAATTGCTAGATGAGCATCGGCAAGTGGCGTTTGATCATCTTAGAGTGTATCAGAAGAGAATGTCTAGGGGGTATAACAAGAAAGTTCAACAAAGAGAATTTCAAGTTGGTGACCTAGTTCTGAGAGAAAATCCAAAAATTCAACAGTTTCGCAACAACAAAGGGAAGTTTGAACCCAACTGGCTGGGTCCCTACATTGTTACTGCAGTATTCAGCTCTGGTGCCTATCAACTCTCAAACTCAGAAGGAGAATAGCTTTGTGAACCGATTAACACCATCCACTTGAATAAATTCTTCGCTTAGCACTCTCTGCTCCAGCAAACTTGTACAGTTGGAAAAGTCCTAAAAAAAATCCTAAAAATCAGAAAAAGTCCTGAAGAAACCAAAAACAAAAGAAAAAAAATAGAAAAAAAAAAAAAAAAAAAAAAATTGCCCTGGTGAAAACCTGGTAAACAGGCACCTTGGTAAAAAAAAAAAATGAATCTCTACCAAGTAGGTGAAAACCTGGCAAATAGGCATCTTTTGTACTCAAGCGCTCCATCTATCAATGCAATGTTGGCATTTCCCACTTTCAAGTATCTTTTGCTTTTGCTTGTACATATTTTCAATCACTTTTGTGACATCCTGGTTCGTTGGAACCCTCATGACTTGAAACTCATCAACGTCCTAGTCTTAGGTTACTCGACAGAGCACATTACATATCCTAAGCAGTGTCAACCAAGTCATTATTCTATCAGTGAAACCTGGTCGTCCACTCCAAGTCAGCTACCTATCTCCTGACTACTACATAGTTTTTATCACTGAGTTCACAAGCAAAACAACATAATGGAAAACAATTATTAAACAATTGTGCTATGAATGAAAATTTTCTTTATATGCTATCTTTTATATTGATTTTTGATTAATGTCCCTCTGAGTAACTCGAGGAAGTCTATTGTGACTAAGAGGAGCAAGGATTGGAGGCATAATATTTTCTTTGTTTTCAGCTTGTAGGAATGATCCCGATGATCTAGAAACATATAAATTAGCTGGGTGTCTATGATAAGAGCCTTCACATTAAGGTGAAATCACCTCACATACCTCGACTATGCTTATTTGTATGCTATAGGGAGGTCCATATCATTTATTTGTCTATTTTGAGGGAATTTCTTTATGATGCAATTCGGGTCCTTACGAAATCTGTCCAAGGATAAGAACAAAAAAAGGGTCATTGTGGACAAGATAACTAATATTGCACATTGAAAAAGAAAGGAACTCTAACCTGCTTGTTGTGTTCGTTATGCTTAGTGATGAATCTTAAGTATTTTAAATCCAGTAACTAGGTTTAGGTTGCATTTCGCATATCATTTTACATTTCATTCTGCATTTTTGTGAATCTAGAGGGATTTTGATATAGTAATAATCTCCTTATCTTATGAATGAGAGCTAAGAGAGTCATCATTTCTTATGCTAGGTGGTCTTTTTTATCATTATTTCTTCGATCGAGTACTTGTATTTTGAGATGTTTATCTGCATACATAAAATTTCATATAGATTCATTCATTCATTTTATTATTAAATCATTTGCATTCATCTTATTGCATAGAAAAAAAGTAGAAAAAAAATTGCACTACTCATTTTCATTCATTTATTTGCATATGAAAAGAAACAAAAACATAGACATTCATTATCATTTACAATACATACATGTAGAATAAAGTATATAGAAACATCTCATAATCGAATTGACACAAGTATAATGAAGTCAAATCGGATCTCGTATATATATATCATCTCAAGTCTAAGAGTACAAAATGATGTCCAATGACATGTACAAACTCCCATCAGAGCAAGAATCATATCGACTACAAAAAAATGGGCGTGTCTACAAAAAATATCCTAGCTATAAAAAGAATCATCTAGCTGGTGCCCTCTCCCTCATCGCCTAGTGGAGGAGGAGGAGCTTGATGCCTGGGATAATGGTGCGGTGCTCGTGCTCCCTCCGATCTAGCCATATACTGTGAATAGGGTTTTACCTACTATGCAACAAGAATTGCGACACTATATGTCGCCACATAATATGTAGCCCTACTACTCTGAAGCAACACCTCCTATCGAAGAGACTCTATCTCTTCTCTCAACTCAGCTCTTAATGCTATGATCTAGTGATCACGCTCTGCCCTAACCTTGACTAGCTGTCGATCTCACTCCGCCAGCTAAGCCTGAGCCACTGTCAATTGTGCCTGGAGCTTTGCAAGGCGTGCTCTCATCGACCAACCTATGTTAGCCCCCTACTCTCTCACAGGCTCTCCACTACCATCTCCATCGTCATCTCCACCTGTGGCTCCACCTTGCTCATCCCGCCACTGACGGACCTGCCTCGGAGCTACTCACTCCTCCTCTCTACCACCCAACCTCATGCCTACTCTCCCAAGGGATCCACCCTCACCCCTCTGCTATCCAACATCAGCTTGCACTCCACTACTGCTAGCACCAAGATCACCACCAGTTCATCATGGAGGATTTGGTCTCTGGTCCTTTCCCTGCCTATGGCCCTATCTCTGTGCCTGTCCTTGTGTCGGTGTGGGGGCATCATCTTCCACATCCTCAATATGAGGAGCATGCTCTTCAGGATCTGTAAATCGAGGGAATGGATGCTGTTGAAAGTAATCCCTGTACTGGGGCAATACCCCCGCATCTGCTATATTCTCCAGGTAATCCCACCTCAGTTGGTGTAAACCTGTTAGCTCCTACATCGCTAAAGCATAGGATAGCCTAGGTGACCATCCCTGTCTCTCCTCATCAGCATATCGAGCATACGCCGTATACTCTTGAGAGATCCCCTGTAGCTGGCCGTACTGCCTCATCACTTGTGAAACAATGAACTCCTCCACAATAGTCTGTGATCTCCCAATCAGTGGGCATGTAACAAAAAGATCTCTCTGCACCGCCCGCCAGCCATCCCATGACTCCAACCCTATGTACAGTCTCAATATAATAGCTATCAGATCATCGAGCTGTCATCGCCAGAAGTCTATCTTGCCTAGATGGGGTTGCGTAATATATCTGGCATACCTATAGATAATAGGCTGTCTGGGTTCTCTGCTATCATCGACTATCGACCAACAAACGGGAAGGTGCTCCCAAGCCCACACCTATAAAATGTAAGCCCCTGCAGCCACACTCCGCCCATCTCTATAGACAATCTCATGCATCTCCTGATACATGTGGGCCAATAAGCAAGAGCCCCAGCCAAGTCTCTGAGGGGTCTCTATCAACCTCTCCAGCATACGGCCCCATCCACTCTGAAAACCTTGTTGCCCTCTGTCTGGCATCAGGAAGCAACCAATGAAACCTGCTAGGACACATGCCAGTGGATACTCCTCACTGTACCTACCCATCAATATATCCCAACTCATAGAATGAGTCAAGATATCAGGATCCCTGAATACATTCCTAAGAGCTTGTAGTCCAGGTAACAATGCAGTATCACAATCCACCTTATCCCCAGCAAAAGGGATATGAAGGGTCCTATACACATCCTCGGGAGTGATAATCAACTCCTCGACTGGAAAATGAAAGGTATTATGCTCTGAATGAAATCGCTCTACCAATGCTGTCAGCATCCCATGGTTCACACGGATATCAGGTAACCTCATCAGGTAAGTAAACCCACACATATCAATATGAGCCTGCTCGACCTCAGACTAATCATGAACTAAATCCATAGTGGGAGGATATACACATCTGAAGAGCATAGAAGGTAAGCACACCTGCACAAAAACCCAATAATGATGATCAGAAAACATTCCACATGAGCCTACAAGAGAAGTTAAACATCACGCAAATCCATATAAGTCAAATGCAAAACCAAAATTTCATGTTTACACTTTCAAAAATGGTCACTATTTTTCAAACGACAAAACACAGTTAAACAGAATCTTGTACAAGTCAATAATGGCTCTCGTACGAGAAAACAACCTCAAACGACACTTTATTGGACTCTGTACGACAAAATGGTCTCCTAACCTACCTGTCATACAACACAAGGGTTACTCCCGTATGACAAATCTAATAGTCTTAAATGATAAAGGAAAAATTGCTAGTTTCTCGTATGAGAGAAGATCCTATCTCGCATGATAAACCATGACACCCGACCCAAAACCCATGAAAAACATGAAAAATAAACAAAAAAATTCAAAATTAGAAAAATAAAGAGGCTAAAGATCAATCACTTACCGCTGGCTCCTAATTTCAAGGTCGATTGTGATGTCTTTGGCACTCAAATCGATGTTGATGAGTAGCGACCACCATTTTTTTTCATAGAAGGCTTTTTGAATTTTCAAACTTGGAGGGTTAAAATGAATTGAAAATGACACTTTCGTCCTATATATAGCCTAAAACCTAATTTTTCAACTTGCTCTGATGGTCATGAAAATTGTACCCTTAGCTAATATGCCTGCTCTGATTCCATTTTCAGGATCGAAATTGAAATTCGAGATTGTTTTGCTAGTCAATTTCAAAATTTTGACCACTTAGTGCTTTTTTTTTTCATCAAATGCTCATTCTTTCTTCAAATTGCACTCAATTTCAAACACTAAATCTTAATTCAATTTCATTCTACGCTCAACATTACAATCAACTCTACGCTCAATTTCTTATCAATCATTGCCAAAATTTTCAAAAAAATCCTCATGATCATTTTGTGCTCAAATAAGTTATTTTTGGTCACACAATCGCCTATAATCAATCCCTTGCTATCTTTCAATTTCTCTCCTGAAGGGGCATACTCACGACCTTATGACTTCACATCTCACAAGTCGAGAAATTTTTTCAAAAGTCGAGCAAAATCTTTTTAATTAAAGAAAATCAATCCTTATCGCTAAGGGGCATCTCAACTTCATTGCTTCACATCAATTTGAGATCTCTTGATCATCTGAATCAAATCAATTGCTAGGAGCATATCAGTTTCATTGCTTCAAATCAAGCTGATATTTGTCTTTCATCTGAATTAATCTCTTAACATTAATCAGTTTCATCACTTCAAATCAAACTGATTATTCATTTAAACTCAATCAAAAGTTTAAAGAGTTTCTTTGATCACACTAAATCTAAGTAGGTGTTCAGTATTCATTTCTTGATCAAGCTAGATGGTTTATTCTTTGCTCATCATGTCTTGATCAATCAAGTTCAAGATCTCTTTTTATTATCACTCACTGCATCTAAGATCAATCAAGTTCTAGATCAGTAAGATCCGCTTCTTGATCAATCAAGTTCAAGTTCGGTATCTTTGTTTTCTATCGTTCCTCAGTTCAATCAAGTTCAGGATCGGTATCACTTTAATCAGACTTCATTTAGCTTTGTCGCTTTGAATCAAGCTAAACACCTTGCTTTTTTATCTAGTTCATGATCAATCAAGTTCAGAACTGGCATCTCCTAGACATCACACATTCTTTGAATCAAAGCGCTGCTCGCACATTAATTCAAAGAGGGGCAAATGTAATACCCTAAAATTGGTCATCTAAACCATGGGCCCCTAATCTCGGAAACATCACCAAGGTCCTAACCAAAGGCAATTAAATTAATCTTGAGCACATTATTAATTCTTTAATTATCAAAAATCACTTGGCAAATCAACTACTCAACATTAATTAAATATTGATTTAATTAATTGAATCATTTCCAAGAATATCATTTTGATCAATTATCCCATTTTAATTTATTAAATATCCTTGCATATTTAATTAATTAATAAATTTGCCATTCAATCATGCAAAAACGATTAATTTATTACAAAAGATGAATTAATTTATTACAAAGAGTTGAATTGAAACAAAACAAAAATAAAAAAAAGAATTGAATTAAGAGAGAATTCAAACTTGAGATATTATTTCTTTTTCTAAATTTAGAACTTGAAATCAGAAAAGCAATTTAATTGAATTATGGAATTATTCTCTAAAATTGGAACTCAAAGCTTTTCAAAAAAAGAAGTTCAGTTGCATTAAAAAGACCTTTTTCTTGAATGAATCAAATATGTGCATGGAATTATCTATTTTTATCAGATGTGCATGGAATTAATTTATTATTATTTTCCAATGCAACTTGGACTTCTAATTTGAATGCATTTCAATTAAACTATAATTGGAATCTATCTCAAGGTTAACTCAACCTGATTTCTCAATTATTTTCAATTAATCCTAAATTGAGCTTTTTGTGATTTTCTATAAATTCAGTCTTCATCTCTCATTCCAATTCACCCTAGAGATTTTTGAGAACACGCTTGGAGATTATTATCAGGCTAATTTTGCTCTGGAGTCATTGAAATCATTGTGCTTTTTTAGACTACTTGCATCCTGTAAAGCGGAAAAATCAAACCCTAGTTGTTCTCCCCTCCCCAACTCCAAGGAGAGAGAAGGGAGAGTCACTAGGGTTGATGGTTTTCACTTAGGAGGGTCTTTATATTCAAAAGAGGGGTTGAAACCCACAAGATCCAATCCCACGCAATGCAAGAATGGATTCTATATGAGTTTCAAGGGTTGTGATAGCAAGGATACCCTCTTTTGTAAAGAATGTAGATAGAAAGATTGAACTAGGAATGCATGTAAAGTAGGAAAGATTCGCTTATAAACAGAGATAGGGATATGGTATGAAGCTACGGACCTGGAATTAGTAGTAAAATGTCAAGACGGTGCTGTTCTGCAAATTTGAGCGAAAGTTGATGGGAAGATGGCGCCCGGCGTGCACACGGTCCTTCGAAAAATCCGCGAAACGAAGGGGGATCTATTCGTCTCTGCACAAGGATTCCAGATCTTCAATTATAGCCACGTACCTGCAACCTACACATAGAAAAGAGAGGATGATTGGGGGGTTAGGGATGAGGGGTTTGCCTTTAGGTCAAACCCCAGTTTTGGAATTAACCAAGAAATGAGAATGCTGTAAATGTAAATGTTTGTAATGTAAACAAGTACTGATACCTTGTTGTAAGAATGTTTGTATTCTTACATGCGAAGGTGTAATGTATGTAGTATGTTGTATGTTGTAAGTGATCTCCTCTTCAATGGTTTAATCCTTGTCTTGAATGCAACACTTAGCCTTGAATGGAGACTTAGAATGCTCAATTGCTTGAAGGAATGCTTGAATGCTTGAATGCTTGAATATTGTTTCCACGTCTTGTACACATCTGTCTTTCCTCTTTTTTTTGACCTCTTCAAATGGGAGAGGAAATGTAGTTTATATACTTGTCAATTAGGGTTGATAGAATGATTTTCCCGACCTTAGGCCGACCAGGAAACATTATTTTCCAATTTGCAAGCTTAAAGACCCGAAGCCCCATAAGAGACCGGGCCCAAAATAGGGCCAGGGACCAAGGCGCTGGGCACCATGGTCCTGGGGGACCAGGGCACTGGGCACCCTAGTCCTGAAGGACCAGGGCGCTAGGCACCATGGTCCCACCTCCAGGGATAGCAGGGTGCAAGGAGGATCAGGCCAGGGTGCTGAAAAATGCAGTTTTTGATGTCATGAACAAGTTTTGGGGTCTCCATTTAGGTTCAGTGTTGCACCGCCATCGTGAAGACCCAAATGCAGTTGAAATTGCAAGTGTCACAATTTTAGGATGCTACATTTAGCCCCCACTTTAGCGGGAGTATAAGCATACGCTTATACTTCCGGTAAAGTACAAGGAAACAACATTGAAAAACTTTCACCACATCAAGGAGGCAAGATACACCAAGCCCCAGTGGACTAAGGATCTTATGACTTCGATTGACAAAGTAAAAGGGAAGATCACGAGGGAGAACCATGACTGTCAGTAGTAAGGTTCCCTCACTATGAGTCATGCCAGAAAGATATCAAAAATTTTCAAGGCAAAGCTAAATTTGTTAAGAAATTTTCAAGTATCTTGAAAAGATATGGACGGGATGTATGCCCCCCTATGTTAAAGCGATCACACACGCCTCATCGGAGGTGATTGCTTTAAGGTAGTGATACATATAAGAAATGAGAAAGGAGCACGTTATCACAAGGATTTAGCCCCCAAGTGTGAGATAAGCCCAAGGATAATAGACACAAAACACAAAGCACAAGGTGGCTTCGCTTTCCTCGGGGTCAGTATGCTGTATGATAATTCATGTATATCATATGTATGTATGCATAATTGTTCTTCATTCCCCAATCAAGGAAGGTCACCTAGAAGAAGGGAACACATGTGTCTTTTGAGTCAACATGAGAGAGACCAAAAGAGATCTCAATGTTTTGCATTGTCCTCAAGTAGACAACACTAAGGACAACAAATAGAAGAATGAGAATAACACATAGAAGAAGTAACAAAAGAGATCAAGAGAGGAGGAGAGAGTCTGCTATGCTAATGAAACAAGTCTAGCATGTCATCTACCCCCCGATCTTGCTGATCAGTATTTCAGGAAGGCAGGAAACACGCTAGAGGAGGAACATCCAACACAGTAGATGGAGCTATCACAAGATCCAAACAAGGGCTATGTTCATGTTCTGAGCCACGTTGTTCTTGTCTAGGAGCTAGGATAAGTGCTTTAGAAAATTATTTAGATAAATGGTTATCAACATCAACATCTTCATATTCACTATCAGAATGAACAGGAGTAACATTTTCATCATGAATAACATTTTCATCTATATCATCATCAAGATTTATAAAAATAGGATCTTTAACTTGCACAGGATCAAGACCGTCATGCATCTTATGTTTAGGAGATTTCGGCTCAATCATCGACTGAGGAGAAAATGGAATAATATTGGTTGAAGGTGTTTTTGGGGATTGCAAAGTTTGAAAAGTAGCTGCCTGAGCTCTAAGACGACACTTTTGTTGGCATTCACGTGCAGAACGATTTCATCTAGTCTTAGTAGGAAGTTGAGAAGATTGAGGAGGAGGAATGTTCTCATCCTTATCACTTGGGTGTTTAGGTTGTGGTCTCTTAGGTTGGATAATAGGAGAGGAAGAAGGTCTCTCCTCTCTATAAAAAGAAGGAGGAGGAACTGCTCCATATAAAGGAAGAATATTTGGTTTAGGAAGGAGACCAAGTCCATCATGACAAGGAGGTATAGGTCTACTTTTAGAAGGTTTGTTAGATATAGGCATAGTCACATTCATAGGAATGGGTTGGAAATCTTCTTGAGGAAAGACATTAGTTTTATCTTTCAAAGGAAGAAATTCCTTCTCAAGAACGATAGGAATGTCAAGTTTGGGTGTTCTAGGTTCACTTAGAGATACGATCATATCTTTTTTCCACTTTTGATAAGATTTAAAAAGATGATCACTTCACGGAGGAAGAGATTGGAATTATTTAGGCCAAAAGTAATCAATAGGAACACTAGAAGTTCTTTCAGTTGGTTTAAAGACACTATGATTGACAGTAACAACTTCACCATTATGGGGAAATTTCAAACATTTGTGAATAGGAGAAGCAATAGCTTTCATGGAAGATAGCCAAGGATAGCCTAGCTTCACATGAAATTGTTCAGATGATGGAATAATAGCAAAGTCCACATCAAGGGATTTGTTATGGAGTTCAATAGGTAATGTAATAGAACCAATTGCGGGAGAAGAAAATGCATCAAATAGTTTCACAACCACATTTGTTTCATCATAGATCACTTGATTCAATTGCAAAGTAAAAAGAAATTCTTCAGTAATGATATTAACCATACAAGAAGGATCAATAAGCACTCCACGACAAGGTGTACTCTTGACTTTTGCAACTATATATAAAGGACCATTAGGTGCCCTGATAGTTTCACTAGAATCAAATGTGATGGAAGGTATTTTCTGCTGTTCCACAAAGTTAATCACATTTGGAGTCATAGACACAAGATCATCAGGTGAGACAAAGGAATCATTAGTATCAATCGCATTAGAGGTATAAGAAGGCAATGGATCAGTAAAAATCTAAAGATTTTGGTTAGGACGAGCTACAGATGTGTTGCCTTTATCATTCACTCTAGAAATAGAAATAGTATTATTATCAATCAAATCTTGAATTTTACCTTTTAAAGCAAAACATTTTTCAGTATCATGCCCAGGATGACGATGAAATTGACAAAAAGATTTGTTATCAAAATAGGGTGAATTAATCTTTGTAGGATCTATCTGCTTTATAGGAGGAAGAGTAAGCACATTTTGTTCCAATAGCTCATTCATAATACTATGCAATGATTCCTTTAAAGGAGTGAACTTTCTTTCTTTCTTGAAAAACTTAGAAATAGGAGGCACACCTAATGCCGCATTCACATTGTTATTGATGATGTTTTCATTGAATTTAATGGACTCTCTGTTTGGTTTAAACTTCCCAAATGGTTGTTGACTACTATCACCCTTATCACTCGGAGCCATAGGATTTGCTTGTTCCATTTGACTCACAGTCAGTTGATAATTGTGAAGAGTTGCGCACAACTGTTGGAAAGAAGTAAACTCAGAAAACAGAAGTTTTTCTCTAATATCTTTTTGTAAATTAGAAATAAAGATTCTTTGATTATCATTGTCAGGCACTGGAAAAGAAATTTGAGCATACAAATGCTTATATCTACCAATGAAATCAGTCACTTTTTCTTTAACACCTTGTTTACAATGCATTAAATCAATCAAAGTAACTTTAGGACTTATATTGTTTTGAAATTGTTGAATAAAAGCATTTGCAAGTTGTTTGAAAGAAGTAATAGAATAAGAAGGCAACGAGCAATACCATTGTAGGGCTTTATCTCTTAATGTTCTAGTAAACAGTTTTGCAAGCAACCTTTGGTCATAAGCAAAATCAGTACATATTGTTTGAAAGGTCTTAACATGTGTTAAAGGATCACCCTTACCATTATAAAGCTCCAAATGTGGAATTTCAACATGTTTAGGGGGAATAGCTTGAACAATGTCAAGAGAAAGTGGGCTTGCAACATCAAATCTGGGCACACTAAACTTAGATTGATTCATAGAGGCAATTTGTTGCTGTAAAGAAGAGACAGTTTGTGCAAGATTGTTAATGGTCACTTCAATCGAGGAGTTAGATTGTGATAGAGGTGTTATGTTATTGAAAGAAGGTAGAGAGTAAGGTGGTGGGACACTATGATAGTTAGTCATAGGAGGTGATTGGAAAGGAGGAACACTACAAGGAGGAATGGAATGGTTAAATGAATTGCCCCCTTGTGTCATGTTCATTTGTGGAGATGTAATAGGAACACTCATTGAAAAAATGAATGAAGAAGTCGGATTGAATGAAGGAAGAGGGTTGATTGAAGAAGGAGGATTGCCCCCATGATTAGTGATCATAGGAGGAATGTCTTGCATTGAAGTAGTCATTATGTTTGATGTAAAAGTAGGTATATTAGCAATAGGAGTTGTCAAAGGAATAGAATGATTAACTTGAGTAGGAGGTTGTGTATAACCTAAAGTTTCAGCACAACTTTTCATCAGCATCACATTCGAATCCACAATGTGTGCAATACCACGCAAAATATCAATTCCATTCTTATCACTTTGAAGCATATGTTTTAGACCCTCAATTAAAGGAAGAGCTTGACTATCACGGTATTCTTGAGACATCCATTGTCGAAAATCATCAAATTGGTTATCCAATTTCAAAAGTTGTTCTACAGAAACCTCATGGAGAGCTTCTTCATCATTAAGAGGATTAGAGGAATTACCCGTGTCCTCGTTAAAAAGGCCATTCAAATTAGGTTCCATCTCCTCGGTAATTACACCTTGGAAAGACTTAATTCTAAGGCTTCATCCAACGAGAATAGTGTAAGTAGGGATTATTGTTGTAAAACTCATGCACTAAAGAAAGAGAGAAGATTTTTAATTTTAGAGGTAGCAAATTTCAATAAAATCAGCCAATCTCCTAGATTTAAGTTGTTAAATGCAATTAGGACAATCTCCCGAAATTTCGGAAAAAATGTCCGGGACCGTGGCGAACGGAGTGCACACGGTCCTTGTAACTTTTTTCAAAATTTTCAGGGATGAAAGTTATGATGATTTTAAAGCTAATCTAAAAAAATTGAGTGATTTTATGATCTATAGATAGGCCAAATTAAAGTTGCAATCTCAAAATTGAACCCTACCAAGATTGTTGAAAAATGCAAATTTTGAATTTTGAAAAAGAGAGGGAAACTGAAATTTTGAATTTTATGATTTTAGAGGGAATATTGAAAGCAATGCAAGTTTTGAAATTTAAAAGTTGACTGAATTTCATGCAAAATTTGAATTTTGAAAGTGGAAATCAAGGTTGTTGCAATTAAACACTTAATTTCAAAAGTCACAAATTGTAAAAATTTGAATAAAGCACTGAAATTTCGAATGAATGCTAACACACTTTTCAGATTTAGGACTGTAAGAAACACAATTTTGATATGAATTTCAATTTCAACAATTTTTGAATGATTATAAGCCTTAATCCAAGCAATCACTAGACCAACTTTGACTTTAATTTTGAAAGTGTTAAAATTGATAAAATCAGCCAAAATTTTGGATTTTAGCAGAAAAATACAGTAAGATCTAGCTCCCGAAATTTCGAAAAAAATGTCAGGGACGATGGCGCTCGGGGTGCACACGGTCCTCGCAACTTTTTTCCAAATTTTTAGGGATGAAAGATATTGTGATTTTATTGAGGAATCCAAAGTTACAGCCGATTTGGAGGTGTTTTGATTAGTGAAATTAAAGGTCAAAGGTTGAATCAAGAAGGTTTTAAAAATTAGGGTTTTGACATTTAACCACTTAATTTTTAGAATTAAAGCACAAATATGAATTGAAAATTTGCAATAGAAGGGTAGATCTGAAACAAGCATTAACAATTAAACATTTCACAAGTTTAATTACTAAAAAGAAAATTTTAGGATTTTTATGCAATTAACCTCTAAAATTTGCAAAAGATCAAACATGGAAATGTAATTAGGAAAGCAAAATTTTCAGATCTAACCATGAATAATTAGAATGAGGATGTTCACATCGGGTTCACCAAAATGTAAAGTGGAAAAATTGAACCCTAGTTGTTCTCCCCTCCCCAACTCCAAGGAGAGAGAAGGGAGAGTCACTAGGGTTGATGGTTTTCACTTAGGAGGGACTTTACATTCAAAAGAGGGGTTGAAACCCACAAGATCCAATCCCATGCAATGCAAGATTGGATTCTATATGAGTTTCAAGGGTTGTGATAGCAAGGATACCCTCTTTTGTAAAGAATATAGATAGAAAGATTGATCTAGGAATGCATGTAAAGTAGGAAAGATTCGCTTATAAATAGAGATAGGGATATGGTATGAAGCTGTGGACCTGGAATTAGCAGTAAAATGTCAAGACGGTGCTGTTCTGCAAATTTGAGTGAAAGTTGATGGGACAATGGCACCCGGCGTGCACGCGGTCCTCCAAAAAATCCGCGAAACGAAGGGGGATCTGTTCGTCTTTGCACAAGGATTCCAGATCTTCAATTACAGCCATGTACCTGCAACCTATACACAGAAAAGAGAGGACGATTGGAGGGTTAGGGATGAGGGGTTTGCCTTTAGGTCAAACCCCGGTTTCGGAATTAACCAAGAAATGAGAATGTTGTAAATGTAAATGTTTGTAATGTAAACAAGTACTGATACCTTGTTGTAAGAATGTTTGTATTCTTACATGCGAAGGTGTAATGTATGTAGTATGTTGTATGTTGTAAGTGATCTCCTCTTCAATGGTTGAATCCTTGTCTTGAATGCAACACTTAGCCTTGAATGGAGACTTAGAATGCTCAATTGCTTGAAGGAATGCTTGAATGCTTGAATATTGTTTCCACGTCTTGTACACATCTGTCTTTCCTCCTTTTTTTGACCTCCTCAAATGGGAGAGGAAATGTAGTTTATATACTTGTTAATTAGGGTTGATAGACTGATTTTCCTGACCTTAGGCCGACCAGGAAACATTATTTTCCAATTTGCAAACTTAAAGACCCGAAGCCCCATAAGAGACCGGGCCCAAAATAGGGCCAGGGACCAAGGCGCTGGGCGCCATGGTCCTGGGGGACCAGGGCGCTGAAGGACCAAGGCACTGGGTGCCATGGTCCCACCTCCAGGGACAATAGGGTGCAAGGAGGATCAGGCCAGGGTGCTGAAAAATGTAGTTTTTGATGTCATGAACAAGTTTCGGGGTCTCCATTCAGGTTCAGTGTTGCGCCGCCATCGTGAAGACCCAAATGCAGTCGAAATTGCAAGTGTCACAATTTTAGGATGCTACACATCCATTTTACATTCATTATTGCTTGCATCCATTGTTGCTTGAATTGGTTAATATTGCTTGAATTATTCATCCATCTTGCATCCATATAGCTTAATATCATATAGATTAAATCCTTTGTCTTGGTGTAGTCTAGTCACTGGTATTGCTTATAAAAATCTGAGAGCAATCTTATACTTGCATCTTTTAGAAGGAAATTAGTCACTTTGCTATGGTTTATTTCTTATTGATTATTGATTACTAACCATGCATATAATGACTTAATTGAAGTGTTGTGCTTGCAGTTACAGGTTCACTTTTTCACACACACATCTCTGGCACCCACCATGGGGCCCGAAGACTATATTTTTTCAGCCTCCAAGACTGACTGCTTTATTTTTTTGTTATTTTCTAGGTTTCGAATTTTTCAGTTTTTTGTCCGTACATCTCGTATGACAATTCTTACAGGTTGAAACGACAAATTGTAGGTGTTGCATGAATTACAAACACATTATCGTACGAGTAGACCCTCTTTCATACGATTAGAAATCATCTGTCATATGAGCCAACATCATCAGCAATCTTGTCTCGTACTATACTGCATCCTATCTCGTACGATTCAAGTGCCTGTCGTATGATTCTGTATTTTCTTGCAGCTACAGGTTCACTTTTTCACACACACAGAAACTATATCCTCAACCTGTACATTCTGATCTGGAGGACTATTGTCCTCAACATTTGTAACCTGTACACTCTTTGCATCTATCGGTATATCTACATTTACCTATACATCTATATTTGTTGGTAATTTCTCTATGTTTTGTACATTAGATTCTGTCGAGGGCTCTATATCCAATATATTAACAACCTTCAAAATTGTAGATGTGCTACCCATTATACCTATACCTTTCCCTTCAACCATGATGTTTGTAGTGACAATTTTAGCTTTCGGTAAAGTATTAAAACTAGGGTTTGCTTCAAAGAATTGAACCCATGCCTTGTGTGTCTCAATGACTATCTCATTAACCCTACCTAACATAAGACTAACTATTCTATGCTTTCTATTAAAAATTTTCTTGTCTACAACCTCAAGAGTCTTGTCCAACTCCTCTAGAGTAATAGATCCACAAATAGATAACAACTCTTGAATCTTTATGTGAATGTCCTCCTCCATAGCTAATAATCTTCTAGCATCTAATTTTTCATATAACTGTGTCAGTATTTGATTTTAAATTTCTAAAAGGCTTTCTTATAAATATCGAAATACAATAAACCTACTTCCTCAACTTCTCTCTGTTCATCACTATCTAAATGCTCATAATAAAATTGCACATTTTTCAACATACCATCTTTAGTTATTTCATCAACCAATTCTATACAAATCTTGGGTGGAATAATAGTTACATTACTAGATACAAGTGCAAGATCAATGTCATTCTTCTTCTTTATTCTTCTAGTACCAGATGGGGCGGAAGGTGTTTCGTTAGGAGCTCTTTTATGTGTCGGTACCCTGATTGTAACCTTACTAACCAGTCGCTTCTTTACTTTCCCCTTAGTCTCTTCACTTTTTTTCCTCAATACCCTTTTAAATGCTAAGGATGTTTCATCATCAAATCCAAATTTTGATGGAATAGGCTCAATAAATTTTTTTGGTTCTTTTCTCTTCCTCCCTTTTTTTGGAACACCATCAATTAATGCTTTGATGTTGTGAAATACCCATTCCACAAAATTGCTTGCCTTGCCTTGCTTCTTCTCCCTCTTCTTATGGTTAAACTCAATTTCAACCTCTTGCTTCTTCTGCTTAGTAGTACCAAAGGATTTCTCTGCTTCATAAAAAGGTGCATCAATTAGCAACTTTGTATAAGCATCTAGAATATGTGCATCAACTTCATAACCCATCTCCTCAATCCAAATCTTCTAGGGCTTGACTACCTCCATTAAAGTTTCATCTTTATTAACCATGAAGCATATCTCGGTTGAGTATTTCTCAACAATGTGCTTTGGAACTCTCTCCCTAGAATTCATAGCCTTCTGGAATGCCTTAAATTAATTGTTCACATTGTTTTCGGTTAAAGTCAACGGGCGAATTTTTTTGATCAGGATGTTTCTTTTCTTTCTTTAGCTTTCCAATTGTGCTCAACATATGAGACAAGTGTCATCTTGACGTTTCCCCAATGACCCATATTTTATGTTTTGAAGTCTCAAAGAGGGTGGAGATGACAGATGGTTTGGTTCCAGTGATTCAGCTTTGTTTTTGGGCCCTGCCTCATGATTTTAAAAAATGGAGACACCTAGCCTCTTCATGCTCTTGGTAGTTTTTCACTTGGGAGGCTCTTTTGTAGAGTTTCCTCTATTCTTCCACGTGTCCTTCAGTGTGTTTTCCTACAGAGTGCCATGACATGGTTTTTCTGTTCAGGCAGGTAGGAAGATTGTCGCGGCTAGGTGAGATTAACATCTTCGGAGGCCATTTTGCTGGTTGTGTTCCTGAGGAGTGCCACTGCATGTATTTTCTATTTCAAGGGTGGTTGTGCTCGGTTGGTGGATGTTTGGGTTGTTAACAGAGCCATGGGCTCTATTTATGCTTATGTTTTCCCTGTTATGGGGGTTGAGAACTTTTAAAAGATAATTAAGTTTTCTTAGTTAGAATTTCTGCCTTTTAGCTGTTACTGTTTGATGAAGAAGGTTAATCAAATTGTGCCTCCAGCCTTTGTGATGCCTCTTTTCAACATGTTCTAATAGTTTTATGTGCTTTCTATTGTGATTCTAATAATTTTGGAAATATATATCTAAGATTCTATCGATTAAACTATGTTTTGTACTTGTTATCTAGTAGATGCATGATTGATATTTCTTTATGTTGCAAAGGAACTTTGATTGTATCTTAGTTGTGGTTCTGTCCAGACATGTATATTGTTGAATGGGCTTTAAAATAACATGTCTTTGGGTTTTATATGCTGATAACATTTTTAGAAAAATGCTGTAACATATCACCTCAGTACTTTAGATCTTGTTGTTTTGAGTTTTTCCTTCTTCCCCTTTTCTCAAAATCATAAGGAAGAGATGAATTCTCAAACTCAAAGGTCATTTAGTGAGTTTCATGCAATTGTTCCCCCATAACTGAATTTCCCATTAGGCTATTTGCTTCTAGAGTAAAATTTAGAGTCAACAGTTCTTTTTCTGGCACACCCAGTGGGACCTAAAGTTCAAATAAAACTTTGAACTAGTTTATGAGTTGTAGGACTGTTACAAGTAGTCAAACAACCTCGAATCTTAGTCTACTCTTACCACCCCTAGTGACCATTCATTCGACCATATCTTCATCCTCACAGAGTTTGTCCGTCTTCCCTGCAGTCTCCCTGATAGCAATGGCACATATTCCCCCTAGGAATTTTGTGACCTGGCATAACGAGATCCCTCTCATTCCCTCAAACCCACCCATGGTCTGGGGACCCATCCCTATAGCCGCACTGAAATTCATGCCCAAGTTCACTAGATAATTTCATAAAACCCCAGAGGAACATTTACAAGATGTAACCACTGTCTACACTATTCATAGCATTACTGAATAAAATGTGGCCTTGAGATTTCTCATAGCTTCTTTCAAGGGAAGAGCTTTGGATTGTTTTAGATCTTTGGGTCCTAATACTATAGGAGACTGGGATGAGCTGGGCAATCATTTTTTCGAGAGATTCTCCAATAAGGTTGACAGATCATCCTTGATGCATCAATTGATCACAATAAAGAGAGTTCGTTAGGAAGCACTGACTAATTTCAACCTAATATTTTAGAGGACTTGGCAGAGGATACCTCTATCTACCCACCCTCCTATAGATATGTCATTTTTATTCTACTTAAAAGATTTTAATTCCAATATATCATTGATGATTCAATCCATAGGAGGCAATACTCTCTCTCAAGCATTCGACATAGCAGTCCAAGAAAAAAATAATTTGATTGATGCCAGAAAGCTCGCCCCCTACCCCACCATGCCACTCTTTCTTGAAATGTCCACTCAAATTCCCAAAGAGGCCTCTCCTAGAACATCTACCCCATAGTCTATGTACTCTTATCCCGTTCCCCTGCCATCATCCTTGGCTGCCAAAGTTAGCGATATGAAGAACTTGTTGATATCCTTCTCCAATGAGATTGTCAATCTAAAGAGAGCCCAACATCCACCCACCAGATGCCCTTTCCAGTAGAACTTCCAAGGGAACTGACCTCCATACCAGCATAACCAGCATGCCAATCACTATACTGACAAGCCCGCTCAACCAAATGGCCAAATAGTCCTGGTCCCAAATCCATTGCAAACTGTCTATCCAAACACTGGTAAGGAGCTAACACTGGGTCAAAATAACCTTGCAAATGATACCAATTCCTGGTGCTTCCTATGTAATAATGCTCATGCTCCGAGGAATTGCCCGAGAGGAAATTTGCAATAGAAATTTGCCAAGAAAAGGAATCTAGGCATGGCATCAAACGAGTTTATTTATACATCTCTAAGTATGGGTAATGTGTCTCTTGTTGCTCAAATGTAGGGCTTGTCATTGCAACAAGAGGCAAAGATTGCCCTAGATCATGTGCTATTTTCTTGGATGGAGGACGAGGGTGCAGTGTTCACCAACGGTGCATCCACTTCAAGGGAGGGAGCCCCCTTCATGCAGTCGGATTATAATCTCCACTTCAAGAGGCATTTCACTAGGGAGAATACCAGCACTTTAGGATGAGTGCCCATAGATACAACTCCCGAACAACCAATGATTGGCCCATATAGAGATGCAAATTGGGCAGGAGATGTAGATGACAGAAAAAGCACCATCGGCGGAGCATTTTTTCTTGGTAGAAGATTAATTTCATGGTTGAGAAAGAAACAAAGTTGTACATCACTATCAACAACAAAATTAGAATATGTTTTAGCAACAACTAATTGTACACATGTATTATGGATTAAACAAATGTTGAAGGACATAAAGGTAAAATGCAAAGAACATATAATCATTTACTATGATAATATGGCAGCAATTGATATATCAAAGAATCTAGTATTTGACTCGAAAACTAAACATGTTTCTATCAAATTCAATTTTCTGAAAGAGAATGTTGAAGCAAAAGAAGTGAAATTAGTTTATGTGAATACTAAAGAGCAGATTGCAGATATCTTTAATAAGCCTTTGCCTAAGGAAACTTTTGAATATCTCAGAGAGAAGCTTGGAGCTATACCCTCACCGATAGAAACTTAAATAGTTGGAGCTGGCATCAGACTGACAGAGTTAACAAAGAAATAGTTTTCTAGATTTGATGAAGGAGAGCTACTTCTCAGGAGCAGTAGATTGGATAAATTTGGTTATAACAATTGGTATTTTTAATAAGTTCTATGAATTGATTGTATTTGGTTTTGTATTGCTTTGGCATTTGATATCAAAGGGGGAGAGATATCTATGGAAAAACACATTATCTTTTAGGGAGAGATTATTCCTAAGGGGAGAAATATTATGTATTTTGATTTCTAGAAATTGATCTCTTTGGGAGATTGTTGGTTTTTTGGTTTTTGGAATTTTTGCTTTGGCACTTAGATTGGTTTTTCATCTTGTGTTGTCATCAATGCCAAAGGGGGAGATTGTTGGTATTATGGATGTTTTGCATTGGTTTTGTCATTGATGTCAACACTTATCAACACTTGTGAACACTTATCAGCACTGAAGATCTTCTGTTATGTTCATCGGCATGTTTAGTGACTTATGCACAATCACTGGTATCTGGTTCACTGGTAGGTTATATTGTTCACGGACAATGAGGATGATCTATTATCATCTGGAGATTACTTGGTTATGTTGAAGACATTGTTTGGACACTTGGTTTTGGTGATTTAGTTATTGGTCTAATTGAGTTTGCATATTTGTTGTTACCAACAAATAAGTCTAGGTTATGGACCGACAAATAGGTCTAGGTTATGGATCGGCAAGCGTTATCTATTCCAGATCAGCATGACACATTATGGAGATGTTTTATTTATTCATTATTATTGTAAATGCATTAAGCTGACATGATGCATCAAATATTGATTCATTTGTAATTGATTTAATTGTACTATTCTTAGTGAGCCAACCTACACATTTGGTCTTAGGTTTTGGTATATATGTAAGATCTCATTTGTGAGATTATAGGGAAGGTGTGAAAAGGGAATGTAATAAGATATATGTGAATATAAGTAGAACTATACACATAGACATCATTTGAAGATTCAAGGAAGGTATGAAGAAGACAATCAGATCTTAACCGGTACTAAATCCAACATATGAAGATGCTATTTTGAGCAGTACATTATCATTGGATCAAACCATCCAATTGTAGTTAGTGTGACTCCCATTTTGTGATTGAGCAGTGAGCTCTAGGCAGTTGGCTTTTCTACATGTGCAGACCCCATTTGTACACACATACTATCTACAATAGTATCATCTAATTGTGGGTAAGGTTTCCCACCATGGTTTTTCCCCTTACAGGGTGTCCACATACAAATGTCTATGTTATGTGTTGTAGATGTTATTTGTCTTTATGTTTCATGCATTAAACTTTACTGGTACTATTATTAACTGTTAAACTGTCAACCGACATTAAGTTTGGTTTACCGGTATTACACATTAAGTTTGGTCAAGTTGTATTTGGGTTGAAATTAATAGACAACTGATTCACCCCCCCTCTCAGTTGCCTCTGGGTCCTAACATAATTCACCCCGTATAAGTCGAAAGAGCCAAAGGTGCTCACACCCATAATAGTAGATGTCGTGGAGCAGCTAAAAAAAGATCCAGCCCATGTTTCCCTATGGGATCTCCTGAGTATCCTCGAGCAAAAGAACCAGCTGAAGGAAGCCCTATTTGAGGGTGGGAGAGATGCAAGTGAGGGCACCACCAAATCTCCACGGACCAACGAAATGGGTTTCCAACTTGCTGCCGACAAGTCATGCTCTTCGTCCATGTTGACCAATGAGGTTTTGCAATCCAAGTCTCAACTAGAAGGTAAGCCCAATCCAAACTTATTTTATCTTTCCCTTATAGTCGGGGATAAACTCTTGACTAATTCTATGATAGATTCTGGAGCTGGCACCACTGTCATGCCTAAACAAATAACTGAAGTTTTGAATATCAAGTATGAACCTTTAAATAAGGGGATTGTGCAGCTTGATGGGAACAAGGTCCAGACCATAGGTTTTATCAAAAGTCTCCCTCTGACTTTGTTTGTATGTCCCAGTGTTACGGTATCCCAAGAAGTAGTGGTCATTGACATCCCACTTGTGTTCTGGCTCTTCCTTTCTTGAGACTTCACTACCAAAAAGGAGTTTACATGTCTTTAGATTGGTCCCACCTCATCCTCTGCACTCAGTGTGGTGCCAAGCTAAAAATTCTCTCAGAACCCCTCCATGTCAAACACGTAGTAGACAAAGCCATGATTAATTTTGAGCTTGCTCACACTTCTATTTCAAATGAGGAAAGGAAAGTTGTAGAACTCCTAGAAGACAAAGAAGTAATGGGGGAGATTTCAGCCGAATAGGAGGTTTTCCTAAATGAATTCATAAACTTTGATCCCTACTCCAACTACCATACCATTGGCCTAGGTACCTATTACATCTTTGATGAAAACTAGGCCATCCCAAAGCTTACTAAAGAACCATTTTCTGAAGAGCAGTTATCTTTGGCATTATGGACCTTGCATTTCTATGGCACAAAATGCAAGATAGGTTCTGGTGCCAGAATATTCCTCACCCCACCCTCAGGTGAGAAAATCTTGAAGTCTTTCCATTTACAATTTGCATGTTCCAACACTGAAGCAGAGTATGAGGGATTGATCCAGGGTCTAAGCTTGGTGTAAAGAATGAGCATTAAAAAGTTGAAAGTCTTGGGTGACTCCGAGCTAGTGGTCCATCAAGTTTGAGGGGTGTCTAGTGCCAAGCATATCCACATGAGATCCTACCATGCTAGAACATGGGATTTAATCAACAACTTTGATGCTTTCAATATTGTGAGCATCCCCCAGAAACTAAATGCTATTGTTGACTGGATGGCCATGATCAGATCACAATTTGATCCCACCACGGATTTACTCACCAACACCCAAGCAGTCTGTGTAGTCGTCTGACCACCTATCCTCGATAATGATACCCACTGGCAAGCTTTTGAGAGCGACGAGTAGATCACATTATTCATCCAAAGCTCAATATAATTTACAGATCAGCTGCAACGTAAGGATGTAAGGTGAAAGAGGATTATGAAGATTGGACCATCTAGTTGAAATCCAATAAGCTTCCTAATGGTCTAATCACTCTAGAGAATCTGTTCAACCATGACGATGCCAAAAAGGATAAGCGGAAGCTTACAGCTAGCAAATGATATTATATCGAGATGTCGGTATGAAATGGGAGAGTACTCAAAGTAGGAAAAGGAATTTCTCCCGAGGATCGAAAGAGATTGGTGCAATATTGTGATGAATACGTGCATGTCCTGGCTTGGTCTTATGATGATTTAAAAGGTTATGATCCCAACATCATTCATCATACCATTGATCTCACTGATAAAGCTAAGCTAGTTCGACAAAAGAAAAGGCCAGTCAACCCAAAGATCGAGTCCCTCATGGCTCAAGAGTTAAGGAAGCTGATCGAATCAAGGATCATTTACCCTATTAAACATAGTACATGGGTATCCAATCTGGTTCCTGTAAGGAAAAAGAATGGAGATATCTGACTCTGTGTATATTTTTGAGATCTGAATCAATCATCTCTCAAATACCACTACCCCTTGTCATCAATGGAGAAACTATTGAGCACAATGGTGAGGTCAGAGATGTTCTCAATGCTCGACAACTTCTCAGGATACAACCAAGTCCTAGTAAAACCATAAGGTCAACATAAGACAATGTTCACCACTAAATGTGGGACGTTCACATACTAGAAGATGCCTTTCAGGTTGTCAAATGTCAGAGCAACTTTTTAAAGAGCTATGGATCTGGCCTTCAAAGAACTCATAAAAAATATTATTTTGATATACTTGGATGACCTGATAGTGTTTTCCAAACACCGAGAAGATCATTTTGATCATCTCGAACTGGTTTTCCAAAAATGCCTCGAATTTGGGATTTCCCTAAACCTAAAGAAATACATTTTTGGTGTCCCTCAAGGCAATTTTCTCGGACATATAGTGTCCAAAGAAGGTTTTTTCATTGACCTAGACAGAGTCAAGGCCATAAAAGACCTCCCCCTTCCGGTAAATAAAAAGGGAGTCCAGTCCTTTCTAGGAAGGGTCAATTTTGTCAGCCATTTTATTTCTAATTTTTCTGGAATCATAAGGCCCATCACCCTAATGCTCAAGAAGGATACACACTTCAAATGGAGTTTCGAGGCCAAAAGAGCTTTTGATGGAATCAAAGACGTTGTCTGTTTAGCCCCTATTTTTTCTAACCTGGATATGTCTAAGGATTTCATAATGTACATTTTTTCTCGTCAATACAGTATTGCCATGGTCCTGACCCAGAAAGACACCAAAAAGGGAAGTGAACATCCTATAGCTTTCCTTTCAAATACCCTCAAGGAATATGAGGCCGAATATAACTTTGTTGAAAAATAGGCCTTGGCCACGGTAGAGAGACTCAAGAAATTTAGGCATTTCATTGCCTGCAATAAAACCACGGTGTACGTAGCTCATCCTACAGTTCGAGAATACATCATGGAGGGTGACATTGCCAAAAAAAGGGCCAACTGGATCACCAAGATCATAGAGTACGATGTTGACGTTGGGCCGACCAAGCTTGTTCATGGCAAGGGCATATGTGAGTACATAGTTCAAGGGTGCCAACCCCACAAAGATGAAAAAGCCACATAAGAGGTCACTATGATTTCACCCAATTTTCCAAAAACATGTTGGATGGAGGCCAGGAAGCAATTCATGAAGATCAAGGTTTTTCCCAAGGATCTCCCTCCCGAAAAGAGAAGGTTCTATAGACTCTAAAAGAGCAATTTCCGCTTGATAGACGAAGTACTCTTCAAAAGGAATTTTGATGGAATCCTGCTTCGCTATGTAGATCGAAGCCAAGCGGATAAAATCCTACATGAATTCCACTATGGTTCCTCGGGAGGCCATTTTTCTGCACCTACAACTACTATCAAAATTACCTAGGTCGAATACATTTGGCCTTCCATGTTTAAGGATGCACAAAATTTGGTAAGAGAATGCAAGGAGTGCCAATATTATATTGGTAGAGGCAGAAAAGTAGCAATGCCACTCAAGCTTGTGTCAATAGAAGAGCCTTTCACCCAGTGGGATATCAATTTTATCGAAATGATCAATCCCCCTAGTTCGGTCAGACACAAGTGGATCCTGACCACCATCGACTATTTCACCAAATGGTCTGAAGTCATCCCTTTGAGGAACTCATCAGAAAGTGAAGTGTTGGCTTTCCTAGAAGACTTGGCATGCCGATACGGTTCTCGTAAAACCATCATATCAGATAATGCATGTGCATTCACTAGCTCATGAATTACACAATTTTCCCTCGATAGAGGTATCTATCTTAAAACCTCTTCTAATTACTATCCTTAGGGGAGTGGACTTGTTGAGTCCACTAACAAAAACTTGATCAGGCTTACTAAAAGGATAGGTTCTAAATATAAGAGGGAGTGGCACCATCATTTGAGAAGTGCCTTATGGGTAGATTGCATAACACCTAAATTAATCCTAAAAAAACTCCCCATATAAGCTAGTATATGGAAAAGATGCACTTTTCCTCACATCTTTAGAGATCCCAACCCTACAGCTACTTAAGTCTATGGAGGTGGTGGAGAATGGCCCCATGGCTGTAAGATTAGTGTAGATTATGGAGCTAGAAGAGGTAAGAGAGATAGCCTTCACAAGTCTCCAAGACAAGCAAGAAACCATGAAAAGGTCATTCGACAGTATAAAGAGCTCTAATCCGGTTTTCAGCCCTAGGGACCTCGTGTTGAAGTACAATGAAAGGGCAGCAAAGCTCAACTAGCATGTCAAGTTCAATTGCTTGTGGGAAAGGCCTTTCCGCATTCGAACTCAAAGACATGAATGGAGACCCCCTCTGGATTTTGGTTAATGGTTTCCACCTCAAGCCATTTCACTAAGCTTTCTTCTTTCGTTTAGTGTATATATTGTATATATTGTGAATAGTTCTTTTGGATGCCTAATTTATTTCATTTATTCCCCAAGCTAGTTCTAGAAAAGTAAAAGAAATTACAAAATATGCCAATATTGAGCAAAAAGAGAAAGTTTGTTGTATTAAGCATTTTTGTATTTTTGTTACATTTATAGTGTAGGCTTATGGCCCCTCCTTTTTACAAATTGATAAGGCAAAAGTTAGAAAAGGCAGATCATCATTGGTTCATTGGTCTTCCATGTCCTCGTCTTCATCCATCAGGAAGTTTGAATCCTCACTATCATCAGGAGTGTTCCCTCCCTCCAACCACTCATGGTCAGAATCACTCCCAGGCTCCCCAGCCATGAAGACAACAACCAGGGTTGGTCATTTATGCAGTGTCAAAACCTGAGGGAAGATATAGCCCCTAAAATCAATATACCATTTGGTATCTTCAAGGATGGGGACTATCATATGAATACACAAAAGGAATTCCGTAGCAAGCTCGACATGAAACCGATGAGAAGACAATATCATTGTCTACAACCCACTGATGAGCAGATGCCAAGCCACTTCCTCATTATGAGTGATAAACCTTTCTAGGTCAAATGGAAGGGGGAGCCCTCGAAAAGGGACATGATATGCAACCACATCCTCTAGTTTGCACAAGTAGTCTTGTGAAAAGAGAGCCCTGGTCAGCTATGAAGCTAATAGCCCAGCCTGACCACAATCCAGTAGTGAAGCTATGAAGCGTAAGCAGATGTTTGTGTTCATCTAGTACTGATCTGCATTATTGATGAAGTCCTCTCCAAGCACCCACTTGATAGCAACAATTATCAAAGGATTTTTCCATTGCGTCATCAGCTATAATCTTCGATCAGAGATATTCCTAAGGAAAGCAACCTATGCTTTGTTGCTAACAGGCCTAACTAGAGTATCCATGGTTGTAGAAACTCCATCATTGAAGCTTGCATTGTATAAAAGGAATGTCTAAAAAGACATCTTTATAGAAAAATTGTAGCTCGAGATGATGAATGCTTGAGGCACCAACCCTCCCAAACTCCAATGCTCCTATAATTTTTCCATTAATTCACACAAGGGAATGAGCCTGGATTCAGAGTTGGCAATGTCTTGCCAGGTAACTCAAAGAAGGAGTCTATGTAAGCAGATACCACACGTATGTACAGGTACATCATGTTTAAAACTCAACCTCTGCAGCACTGTCTCAACTTGTGCAAGCTTCACAGCCTAGCGATTCTCTCAATTAAAGAAAAGATCTATCCTAACATGCATTTTCCCTCAAGTGGATTCAAGTAATAGTGGGTTAACTAAATGTTTTCTTGGGAAGCAAGAATGGCAGCGCTCATCCTCCTCAAGAGTTTATTGCAGCTGCAAAATGAGCTAGCACGCATGTAGGCGAGCACTTGCCATTAAGCATTTGCTTTTGCAAAAATCTAGGCACACAGTACATTTAAAGAGTGAAGTTACCCTCTCTTTTCCATCTCATCATATTTTTGTAACCTAAGTGCTTTTCCCTCTCTCAGATTGTTGAAAAGTTTGATAGAAGTAAAGTCACAACCTGTAATGGAGGTCAAAGCAACACCCTCAAGGTCTACCCATGGAATTTTTTGGGTGAATGTTTTCGGAGAACTCTCATATTCTTCACATGCCATCCCTCTCAAAGCAGAGTACCTAAGAACAAAGGCCAAGGTGAAGATGGTCACTCAAAAAAAATCCGCTGTGTTGGATTCCTTAGAAAATGTTTTTGAGCCAGAGGTCCGCAAGTAGTCCAAGAACCTCTGAGAGGCTGCATGTAGCAGAATGCTTCAGAATAGAGCTAAACCATAGTCAATGGCAATTAATTTATGGGGTAGTGGCGTGCCCCAATTTGTGGTTCCCATGGTCCCATATTACCCTGAACTCATAGTGGTTTGCACCGCTGTTTTCAACCCCACCACCTGTTCTATTAACAGATCCCTCTTGAAGGTGGTAATATCTCCAAAAGATGTTAGAGATATGATGTACTGCCCTATTTTCAAAGGGAAAGAGGTTTTCTCAGAAAGTTCAATGGAGGAATTTTGGGGTACCAAGAGAGATGCATTGACCTTTTGCCAAAGAACACTTAGCCGAAGTCTATCTTCCAAGATTTTGAAGTTCCCACTATCATACAATGATCTAAAGAATGATGACCTCAAGGATATCTCTTCTACCCTCACCTAGCTATGCAGTTATGATAATGATCGGGACATTACAACTGCAATGATTGGTTTTCTTTTTAAGTGCAGGAAGCAAAGAGAGCCCTTTCACTTTGACTTCTCCATCGCGATAGAAGGGGCCATGGTGAAGAAATTATTAGAATTTCAAGAGTCATGATGCTTCAAGTTTTCCTCAGTCTTGGTCCATTTTCTCCTACATCAGAATGAGGCCTTCTTTAGCCAGCGCATGTGGTTGGCGACTTGCAATGAGTTAGGAAATAGGATGTTGGTGTTAGCTTGGATACCCCTACTACTAGCTTCTTTTGATGTGTACCATTTTTCTGACCTCTTCCTGACTTCGGTACTCAAATATTTTAGTTTAATCCCTGATGAACCATTAGCCCATTTCTCCCAAGTCTAGATGAACTAGATGCAAAACAAGCACCCTCCCTACGATTGGTTCATAGGCCTCAATTTTTTGTTTGTACGAGTGTATGGTTTCTCTAAGGATCCTTTCCATCTACCCATCTATGTTACTGAGAGGACCCTTGCTCTGGAGATTGTATGGAAATTGGTAATAATTGAGAGGGATATAGGAGCAAGAAAGCATGCTACCTCCATTACTGAAGACCAAAAAGCCATCGGTTTGATCACTCTAGTACAGAGAAACATTATGGAAGAGGTCCTGATGTCTAAGCTAGCCTAGCTTTGGCTGGTAGCAATTGATGACTCTTGGAGCTACGACCCTGATGATTGTCTCAGTAAGAGAAAGAATGCAGTAAAGCATGAGTTGTGGAGCTCATGGGAGGGCCGCACAAACCCTTAGGTTGATGACCCAGGTTTGTATGTGGGTCTTGATGATTTCCCAGTCCTTAAGTGTCCCCTGTGGTTGAGTTTCTATTCAGTCTTGCAGAGGTACAACCCCACAAATCCTATTCCTTGGATGATGTTAGAAAGCATGAAAGTGGAAGCCTAGCCCAGGAAAAAGAGGGAAGACTTTTGGAAATGCCCCTTACGATGAGCGCTTCAAGTGATAATGGTGTTAGCTAAATAAATCTGATGTAGAGATAGGTGAAAGTTCCCCACGTGGGAACTCATCCCCTAAGGTGGCCTAGCGATAGGAGATAGAGGTTATAAGTATTGCAGAGCAAGATCCAGAGCCTCAAATACTCCTCCCTCTAACGAGTTCCACCCGTAGGCCGCGTTCCCAGGCTAGCCCCTACCTTCATCACCGTAGCTTTTCCCATGTAGATGTTTGAAGCAACCTCTGTGTTGCGTAGGCTTGGTTCTAGAGAGTCCACTTGCCCCCAAATCATGGGGTCAGCTTCCATGATTCCTTTTCCATCTGGAGCCTCTTTTTTCATCCCATTTTTTCCCCATTGACCCTTGCACAACCCATTCAGACTACTTTTGGCGGTCCTATTTCTAAGTTTCCCTTTGTAGTCCCCCTTGGTGCCACTTTTGTCGGCCAAGCTATTGATAACCCAAATGATTTCTCGTAGCAAGACACGTATTCTATGACTACTCGCATCAGTAAGATAGGCAAGCAAAAAGAGAAGGAAGGTGCCCATCTAGCTCATCTACACCTACAAACACATTTTAGCAAGGAGAAAGATTGTCTTTTCTTTGCAAACCTTTTCCCCAAAGTCGACAAGCCAGAGTCCTAAATAAGACCTAATGACTATGCCTTACATGATATTGGCATTAGCCTTCAAAATGCTAAGGCATCTGATAAGGTAGAGATGATGGAAGAAAATTCAAAGCTCGTGTCTTCAGATTTCATCAGGAAGACCCATCGCCTAGAAAAAATACAAGTGGAGAATGAGCGTCTTCGAGAATCCCTAACCTAGCAGAGGAAGGAATACAAGGTATGGAGCTAAGAAATTAATCACTTGTAGGGTTTGTTGATGCAAGCCAATTTAGATAAGGGAAAGCTGCAGTCAGCCCTTAATAGCGTGAACACCCAGTTGAAAGGCTAGGAAGTGATAAGGAGTGTGGCCTTAAAAGAATTGAAAGAAAAAGACCTTGAGATTCAGTAGCTAAGGGAAGATTCAAGAGATGCCACCCAAATATAAGTTCAGCTGCATGAAGAAGTTCGTCTAAAAGAAGAGTACACCCAACAGCTAAGTGATGCATAGACTATGCTCTCTGAGGAGAAAGCAAGGTTTGAAGTGAAGAACAATGATGAACAATGAATACTCTAAATGGTACTAAGAGGGGGGGTGAATCAATACATACAAATACTTCTCAGCAACTTATCAAGTTAAAACAATGCTAACCAGTTGTCTTCATTACTAAACTTAACCATGGCAATATCCGTTAAACATAGTAAGACTTCAGACAACATAAACAAGTAAAAATGAATACTTCAAATACATTCAATACTTGATAACTACTTCAGCCATAAACATATACATGTGGTATATCAGCAATACCATAACCATTAGCTCTGCATGCATAATCACTTAAAAAAAGAATACTTAATCATCACATGAAAATGCACAACTCATGACACAGATTTTTCATGTGGAAACCCAAATGGGAAAAACCGCGATGGCGATGAATACCCACAAGCTTGTTCTGAACTCATTTGAAGCTCGCTCTATTAGGAGCCTAGTCCAGTTAAAGACTTTACAATAAGGTTCTTCTAGGAACCAATCCTGTTAAAGATCACCTGGTTAAGGGATGGCTATATACCCTGTTAAAGGTTGAAACCCTATTAAAGGTTACCTTGCTAGAGGATTTAAAGAACTCAATGAACTTGAGTCACCTGGTTAGAGGATTTACAGTAAGCATGTTAAAGCTACCCAGAAAATGGATTTTCCTTCTATTGAAATGGTTAGAAGACAATAGGTAAAACTCTGATCTGATAACAACACTATATGCTAAGGTAGATCCTTTTCAGTTCCTCTACTCTGCAATCACACTCTGTAGTTTTCTCTCATTGGTTTGGCAAGTATCTCATCACTTAGATACATACACAAGTTTTTCCAACAACTTACAATAACAAACATCATCTACCTTATAGACAACAATTAGGTTGATAGCATAAACCCTAAACCCTAAGCATTTAGGTTTACAATTATAGGCAGTCCAATCCTTACTGTCCAAACACTTTTTATAGAATGAAACAATCTCAAATAGATCACAAGTCATTCTACATCACCCATTCTTCACCACACATAGAAATCAGTAACCCATCATGCTTTCTTCTCATACCTCTAAGAAGAATGTTCATTCTCGACGTAAACAGTTAATGCAGTCGATCTTCACATGCAAGATCCTCAAGAAAATCCTTCATGTGCACAAAACTATTGTGGCATCTTGATCTCATCGTCATTTCTTAGCTAACTCATCACAAAATATCATCGGTTGCATTGCACAAGCTATATTGCCAAACTGGAAACCCTAGAGCTGAGAATACCAACTAGTAGTCACAGTTAGTGAAACCCTGACACTGATTTACTACATCTCTTCATACCAATTCTTCAACTTGATCATCAATAACAACTTCTTCCAATCTTCATACCAGTTGACCTATACTTATTGACATCAATGACAACATATATTATTATCATATCATCATGTGCCAACATACCAGTTCATCAAATCCCAACAATCTCCCCCTTTGGCATTGATGGCAATACTTACTTAGCGTAGCATTGCAACAAGAAACATCATCCACCAATGTAACTAAAATATCTTCATCAGATATCCTACAATAGATATCTTCTCCACTATCTCATATCTTCTCTCCTTATTATATATCTTCTCCCCCTTTGATAACAATGCCAAAGTGGAGGCACAAGCTCCCGTACTCCACTATGTTTCCCCCTCTATGAAGTAGCATTCTTCAACACATCAATCCCGAAAGATTTGTCACTGTAATACCTGATTGAAGTGGAGCACACATCTTTAGTTTACTTTATGAAGGGTCAAAACCCCTAATTCATCTCTCAAATAGGTAAATGTAGTCTTTGGTAAGGGCTTACTGAAATGTCTGCTAGCTATTGTAATACCCTAAAAATGGTCATCTAAACCATGAGACCCTAATCTTGACAACATCACCAAGGTCCTAACAAAAGGCAATTAAATAAATCTTGAGCACACAATTAATTTCTAAAATCATCAATGTCACATGGCAAAATTAATCACTCAATATTAATTAAATATTTATTTAATTAATAAATCATTCCAAGTAAATCATTTTAAACAATTATCTTATTTATTTTAATTAAATATCTTTTGCATATTTAATTAAATAAATCAATTTGCCATTAAATCATCAAAAAGAAGAATTAATTTGAAAAATAAATAAAAATTGCCATAAATCTTCAAAAAAGGAAACAAATCAAGAAAGAGGAATTGGAAATTTTGAGCACAAATCTTCAAAAAAAGGAAAAAAATCAATCTTGTAGGGCCTAGCTGTCTAAATCTCACTTGCATGACTACATGGTTTCAACATCCTATTGGGTTTGTATCTAAATCATGCTTGCATGACAGTCAGGTGGTCCTTCGAAACGAAACCCTTACTAAAAACTATAAGATAGAGGCTACCCGATTCACCTCCAAAAGGGGGATAATCTTTGTGCAAGAGAGATATTAACTCTCCTAAGACACTTGCCATATTGTGCCCCCATTATCATTTGGAGTCGGCTAATATGGCATTGAGAATCCATTGTTTGATACTCAGTGACCGTATTCTGATTAGGTATTGGGTGTGTGTCTACCCCAACTATAACGATAATAATAATACCTCTAATTGAAATCTCAATCCGAAGTTTGGACATTCATATGGTAGAGTTTACTATTTTCATAGCTGGTGTTCATTTAGTTGTCAATCCAGGAACGTAAAACTTGAAATGGGTCTGCAATATATATGCCCTAAGCTCCTTAAATGATTATTCTGCATTACTACAGTAACTAACATTATGCAGAAAGGAAAGGTAGGAATGGAAATCATAAAAGACTACATGAAAGCTTCACAAAACACTGCTAGAATGATCTAATGAAAATAACATAAATCACCCCATTCTGTCTTGGTTGCAGGAACAGTTAGTGGATCTATTTCTAGTAGATACAGGAACAATCCAGTCATGAACTTCTACTGCAACTAAGTAAAAACTAATTTCAATGATCATAAACACAGGATCACTCACCAAGTGGGCCCCCTTGGATGAGTGATATCAAACTTCCAGCAAAATACTTTTAACAGATCAGAACAACATATTCTTTATTCATTTCTTCCTGAAAATGATTACATATTCTAAAAGAGAAAATTCAGAATGCTTGTAAAAACTCTACTCAATTCCTTTCCATCTTGTCTAACTCTAAGAAAGAAGGAAGAGCTTATTATAAAGAAAAGATCAACTACAATGGACAACTCAAGTTACACCCAAAAGAAGAGGTAAGTTATTGTCAGATGAAGGAGATAACTAAGGGCTTGGCTGTAGGAACTGTGGATCCTGAAACCGAACTATAGTCTTTGCATGCCAAAGTGATATTTTGTGAATTCAATATGCACTATAGTTAAACTCCTATGGTGGAGTACAACTGCTCCGATTATGCCATACATTGCGCTTGCTCGAATCCCCTTCAATTTGATCTCCAGTTATCTGAATGTTATTCTCCAGTCCTTAGGCGTGAAAGAAAATCATCCACCGCAACATCAATTATTATCTGCACTAAAACAGAAACAACATATAAGGACATGCATATGTATCTTACTCAATTAATACATTCATTAACTCATATATGACATTATCCTAAATAATCTGCATATCATAGGGACAAATCATTTGGCTGCAGGAATAAATTAGCATGGCTGTAGGAATTAATCGACAAAGTTCAAACATGATTTCATAAGTTCAGTTTTAAAACATGGATTACATATAGTCAGTTCACAATACTTTACTATCATAATGTAACCCAAAAGATGCCAAAAAACCTAAGAGTCATGATAAAAAACATGTCAAAGCATTGACTTATCATGCCCCACAACTTTAAGGGTTTGCTGCTCTTGCAACAAAAGGAAAATTTCTGATTTTTTCTAAAACTTTGAAATCACCAACAGTGTCCTGTCTGGTTCCCTTGGAAGGAAAATTCCAATAAAATCCTTTCATTTTCTCCAACCTGGACCATCTAGTTGTTTCTTTTAAAACTACATCATAATTCTATCCTATTGGTTGGCATGCCAAAAGTAGCCACATAAGGATCAAAGGCTTAAAGATCAATGGCAACTAATTGTTGGCTTTCTCCCTGCCTATTTGTATGTATCTGGAGGCTCTTTGTATGGCTGCATGAAAATTTTGTAATGAGTAAGGTTCTCCCAATTTTAAATGATCTGGTAGATTATTCCAGCGTTGAGTTAACCCTTCTAGTGCGGTTGTCCTGTGGGTCTGAACCAAATGCTCATACGCTTGATAGACTTCCTCTCTCATTGGAAGTACTATCTTACTAACATCATATCTTATTAGCAAATTTTGCCAATCATAATATAGAACCCTGGGTGCTTCTGATTCCCTTCTCAATGGTAATGGACAATCAAGCTCTAATTTTTCAAACTCCTTGGCTTTTGGTCCTATGATCATCTCATTTTGGATCCATGACATTAAGGCTCTGAAATGGATATCCCCAATATACAATAAAGGATTCCATTCTCTATCTTGGGGTACAACATAGTTATGTAAATATAATTCACATAACAAATTCCTTATAGCATGTGGAGAGGTTTGATAAGCATGATAGAATTCCTTAGGTGTTTCCAATGATGGATTAAGGTCCCTAACAATGCAGTTTAGTCTAAAATTCAGATACTGCTCTTTCAAATGTACTGCATAAACTCTTGGGGGTGCCCTACACTACATCATCTTAGGAACCATACCATAAATCACTTCTACCTTAGCTTCTAATTCCTCAATTCTATTATCTTTCTTTTCAATCTCTTTTTGCTGCTTATTAATTATCCCCTGTAACCTATCCTTCTCTATATCCCATTGCCTAAAAAATGTTAAAGAAATTGATAAACTACTTAGGGATGAAGGAGGTCTAATAGGTCCTACCTTAGACCATGGAATTTCTTCAATAAACTCCTCATTCTAAGTTGACGTATCTCCCACATTTTCTTTAGGTTGTTGTAGAACATCTTCAACAATCTCTTCACATTGCAATGCCACAGAAGCAAAATTTGCTAGCTTATCCATTACAACTTCTTTCTGAATTTCTTCTGGGATTTCTTCTTCTGCAGGGTTTTCTTGAATTTCCTCTTCCATAGGGTTTTCTTGCATTTCTTTCTCTCCAGCATCTTCTTCTTCTGAAGTTTCTACTGCAATAATCTCTGCTTAAATACTCATAGGTTGAGTCTTCTGTGTCCTCCTTCTTTTTCTCCTTACATACACTTTTGAAATGGCTATAGGAGTTTTTGTTTTTGTTCGATGCCTCTTGGCTGCAGGAGAAATCTGCGTTTCCTAGGGCCGGATAACAAATTCTTCATCTAATTCATCCTTTTCCAATTCTTTTCCTTCCCTTTGTAAAATAGGTGAATCTCTTTGAAGAGAAGTAGAGGGTTGTTCTTCGATTGACTCTGCTTCAATATTTTCTTCCATAATAATTGCGGCTCCTTCAGCATCTAGTAAACCCTCATCTTCACCAGAAAGATCTTCTGCAATAATCTCTTCTTGAGCTGGCAGATTATTTGCAATAGGGGCATCATCAACCCTAAATTGCAGAATATCCACAAATACACCCCATTCCATTTGTGAAACATCTCTCAGGACCATTGTACAAGCAACTTAACCAGTCCATGATGGCTAACAGAGCGATTTCCATATTTTCAAGTCTCCTTAGCACTTATAGAAATGAGATGGTATAAGAAATTAGGGACATTAACTCACCGGCCATGATGCAGATGACTAAGTAACTTAAAATGAGGTGAATGTAGATTTGAATACCACCCTTCACATGTAATATATTTCATAACATACAAAGCTACTTGAGGCCAATGTGCTGGTAAAGAAACCCTTCTAGTCCCTTGTCTATCCACCATTAAGGGTCTATCAATGGAAATTGTGAACTCTGCACTGGCACTCCTTGCGTCTTTTGATTTTGGAAAGAGTTCTTCTTCCTACAGCAACCCTGTGACCTCTGCAATTTGCTACTCCATAACAATTACCCTTAACCCTTTAACTGTAGCTTCTCCTTCATCAAAGGAATGCATAAATTCTGCATCTACTTCATCGTTGTAATCCCTGATTTTCAAGAAATAATCCAACCAGCCGTGGTTTCAAAAATAATGCTCATAGACAACATCCTGCAGCAACCCTTCATGGACCATTAACTCATGGTGAATTAGATCACCACCCATCTTTTACTCTGATACTTCCGCAGCTTCACCAAAATGTTTGACAATTTTGCAAAAAACTAAAATCTACATATCTTAATTTTGGTGGCAGACCTTATTATTCACTTGCATGAAATAATAATCATCATAAGTAATGTAAGTTAGGAAATCAATTTGAGGTATCAAAAAACTGATAATAAATCTTATTGGAAAAAGGAGCATAAAGTAACCCCCCCCCCCCCAACTTAACCTAGCACGTGTCCACACAAGCTGACGAGATTTTGGGATTGGAGCAGATTTAAATAGGATAAAATCATAATGAACTAATAAATGTATAATTAAAATAAAGTATAATATACACGTACCTGCAATTGGGAAAAAATGATGGTGAAATAAAATGAAGTGATAGGTAAGAAAGTGGAATGGAATGTAGTGGATGGAACTTTATGTATGAAGAACAATATTCCCATGGAAATATTTTATTATGATATGGTGAATAAGTTCACTGCAAAGGCTGTAGGAACATCACCTTTATCAATATGCTCAAGTGCAATAGGAAGCTTATGAATTGATATTGAATCATTGGTAGTTGCTGTAGTAGGAACTTTTATTTCACTTTGTGGAGCAAACAGCTACAGGAACTCTTCTCTAGTAGCTGGCTTGTGATAAAGTCATAGTCAGTGTCCATTCACTAAGAGTTTATATCAAACAGGATCTATTGTGGACAAATGGATTGCTCCATTCTGAAAAACTTCTTCTACCTGATAAGGACCTAGCCACCTTGTTTAGAGTTTTCCCATAGCATCTTTATATCCGGAATCATATAGGAGTGCCTAGTCACCAACTTTGAATTTCTTTTCTCTGATATATTTATCATGCCATCTTATTCTTTGGTTTTGAATCAATTATGTCTATTGAACAGCTATCTTCCTCCATTCATCAAGAGCATTTAACTATTGAATGGGTTCCTTCTGTGCTTCAGACAATGTCATATTCAGTTGTAGAGCTATTCTCAAGGTTTTATGCTCAAATTCAATAGAAATCATTGCTATTTTGCTATAAACCATCTCAAAATGTGTGAATCCAATTGGTGTTTTCCATGTTGTTCTATATGCCCAAATTGGCTCTGAAAGTCGATGAGACCAATCTTTCTTATGGATAGACACTATTTTTGTAAGAATAGCCTCAAGCTCTCTATTTAAAACTTATACTTGTCCATTAGACTGTGGATGATATGGAGTAGATTTCCTGTGTCTTATATTGTATTCATTGACCAAAGCTTTTATCAATGTTGATGTAAATTGAGGTCCCTGATCTAAGACAATTTCCCTTGGTACTCCAAACCTTGTAAATATTTCTTCATAGAGAAACTCAACCACCTTATTATCTCTTGCATGTTGCATAGCTCTAGCTTCTACCCATTTTGTTACATAGTCTATACATACCAAGTTATAAGATTTGCCATTAGAAGGTGGATCAATGGGGCCAACAAAATCTAATCCCCACTTGTCAAATGGTGTAACAGATATTTGAGGATATAGTGGCATCTCATCAGATTTTGTAGGTCTGCCCATTCGCTGACATCTGTCACATTTCCTTGTGTACTGAGCTGCATCCTTGTGTAATGTAGGCCAATAGTATCTGGTATTGAGTATTTTCAGTGCTGTCCTTTTGGCAACAAAATGACCTCCACATGGCTCATCATGACATGCATGCAAGATGTCATATGTTTCATCTTCTCTGACACATCTTTGCATGACTTGGTTAGGTCCAGTATAAAATAGACAATTAGCAATCTATGAAAAGTTAAAACTTTTTTTGACTAGCAACCTTCTTTCCTTAGGAGAAAAAGAAATTGGCATCTTAGCTGCAGCTAAATAGTTGGCAATATCAGCATACCATGGAGTATGAGCCTGTATGAGAAACAAATGCTCATCTAGAAAAGTGTCATCTATCATTGTAGAATCTTCCTCTAATTGAAGACATGAAAGATAATTTGCAACAACATTAGACTTCCCTGGCTTATCAACAATTGTGATATCAAATTCCTGCATCAACAATAACCTGCGAGCCAGTCTACCGATGATTGGTAGCTTATTCATGAGATATCTAATTGTAGTATGATCTGTATGCACAATATGGGATACCCTATAATATAGTGTCTAAACTTGTTAAGGGCATATATGACAGCTAGCATTTCCTTTTCAGTAACTGTATAATTCAATTCAGGTCCCTGCAAATTCTTGCTGATATAATATATTGCATTTTCCAACTTGTCAACTTTGTGTCTCAACACTGCTCCTACAGCATAATCAGATGCATTAGTATGTGTAGATAGGAAATTGGAAATCATCACAAGCAATTCAATATTAGTCATAGCTCAATCACAAAAGCTCAAATGCAATGATCAATCCTAATTACATCCAATAGAGATATGAAAACAAGATATTCAAGATCGAAAACTTAAGCAAACCAAATGCAGACTTGAATGTCTCCTTCATGTGGCTCCATTGTCCTTTCTTCTTCAAATAGCTTTGTTGTGGATCTCACCTACTAGTGCATACACATGAGATGAAAGCAAGTAGACAAGATAGTAGCGCAAGAATACTCGAAGCATGATTGATTCGACAAAGTGATTCGAAAAAGTGATTAGTCTTGATTGAAGAAATTCATCCAATTTATAGACAAATTGGAGAAAAGACAAGATTAGCATGAAATTGATATTAGAGGCAATTGATTTCAATATGGCAAAATTGAGTCGAAGGAAGAAGGTTGTGACACCTTCTATGTCATGAATTATGACATATTGCCAATGCAAAGTTTAGAGGACTAAAAGCCTATGACATCTTGCTATGCCAATAGTATGACACATGAGAAATTCATGCTTCCACCAAAGCACAAAAATAGGGAAAAACTAGAGAGAAATTAATTAGGTGGAAATTAGGAACTAGGAAAATTAGAAAATTAGGAAATTAGAAATGATGAAATTAGAAAATTGATGCAAATTAGGTAAATTAATTAATAATTTCTCATTCATTAATTAATTTACAAAAATAGGAGGAATTAATTAGCCAATTAAATAAACATTTAATTGTGACAAGAAGAATTAGGATAAATAAATAAGTTATTTAACCTAGAGGGAGAATGGAGAGAAAATGACAAACAAGGTTAAATGAATAAATAATAAAACCCTAGAAGACAAATTAGAAATGCAAGGACAATAATTAGGTCTTGACAAAAGATAATTGATGTAGGGTCGATTTAATCATGATTTTGAATTGATAAATGATTTGATTGATAAATGTGCCGAGGAACAATGACAAATTGATCCAAATTGACACAATTAAGAAGGACGACGATCGATGACAAATTGATCGCAAAATGACAAGATTGAAAAGAGGACAAAACCCTAATTAGGATTGACGATGTCCAAAATGATGACAAATTAGCACACACATTGATGTGACAGGATAAGATTGACCAAAATCATGATTGAAGATTGTTGTCGACAAGACCAATTTTGAAAGCGAGACAACTAAAGAATGCAGAAGAAGGACCCAATGCTCGCAAATGATAAAGACCAAATGCGTGACATAGGAGAAATATTAATGCAATGCAAAAACCCTAAAATAAGGCAATGCATAAATGTTAAAGTACGATTCCGCAAGCGTTGACCATTTTTAGGTGTCTATAGTATGGATTTGGAATGGTAGAGACCAATTTGGTCCTTTTAGAACTGGTGCTTGAGTCAAAGCATGCTTAAGCTTTAAAAAAGTTTCATTGCATGCTGAGGTCCATTTAAATTCTGCATCTTTAGTAAGCAGTGAATATAAGGGACTTGCAATTTTGCTGAAATCTTTGATAAACCTTTTGTAGTATCCAACATGGCCAAGAAAACTTCTCACATCTTTCTACTTCACAGGGTCATTAATATGCTGAATAACCCCAATCTTTGTTGGATCCACTTGTATGCCTTGTATAGATATATGATGACCAAGGACTATTCCTTCTTCCATCATAATGAAACACTTCTCACTATTTAGAGACAAGTTGTAGTCTTCACACCGCTCCAAAATTTTCTTCAAATTACCTAATGCTTGATCAAATTCAGAGCCATAAGTTGTAAAGTCATCCATGTAAATCTCCATAATATCTTGAGAAATATCAGAAAAAATACTGATCACTGCCCTTTGAAAAGTGGTTGGAGCATTACACAACCCAAAAGGAAGAACATAATATGCATACGTGCCCCATGGGCAAGTAAATGTTGTTTTCTCTTGATCCTTGGGAGCTATTTGTATCTGATTATAGCCACTAAATCCATCCAGGAATGAAAAATATCTCTTTCCAGCAAGAGAATCCAATACCTAATCCACAAATGGCAGTGGAAAATGATCCTTCCTTGTGGCTAAGTTCAAGGCTCTATAATCAACACATACTCTCCATTTGCCTCCCTTTTTAGGAACTATCACCAAAGGTGATACCCATTGACTGTCAGAGATAGGATAGATAAACCTAGCTTTCAACAATTTCTGCAATTCTTCTTTAACTATCTCCTTCAAGGTAGGGTTGACTCTTCTTTGAGGTTGTCTAAGGGGGAAACACTCATCCTTTATGTAAATGCGACGAGTAAAAACTGTTGGATCAATTCCATTCATATCCTTGTAATCCCATGCAAAAGCATTTCTATGGAGTTTCAGCAAGTCTACTAGGCTATCCTTTTGAGTATCTGCTATATTCTTATTGATGTTCAAATATTTATTCAATTCCACCTCTATCTTGATAGTAAGATCAATCTGATTTATATCAGAAAAATGAGAATAAGACAATTCATGCAGCAACAAGGTATGCAAAATATCAGTGGCTGTAGGAAAGTCCAAACCTGCAATATTCAGAACCAATTCCTGCAATTCTTGGTCTTCTATTAATTCATTTATCAGGACCTTATAAAGAGTTGATTCTTCATCATATAACTACATGAGTGGCACTCGATTAATCATCATAAGGTGATTAATAGAGTCAATTTCTTCAGATTTCTCTCCCAAAATAGGCCAAACAGCCTGTTGTTGGTCAAGTTGAGGTTGTGCTGGGGAATTCAAGGTTAATGGTTTTGTGGAACTGCCATCCAAAATAGTCATGTCTCCTGATCTACACCCAATATATACATCATTTGTGGCAAGCCATGGTCTTCCCAAAATGATTGGATATCCCCCCAATGTTGCTTTTGGAGATAAAATCATAAAGTCTACAGGATATTCCCAAGAATCTAGAATAACTACTATATCTTCTATGGTACCATCAGATCTTACTGCAGAGCCATCAGCAAGTTGGAGAACTGTGGGTGTAGCCCTTAAACTATCGATCTCTAGATGTTTCATTACTTCCCTTGTCATTACATTAATGGCTACCCCTAGATCAACTAAAACATTTTTTATTTGACTGCCATTAATGACTATACTCACAACAAGACTACCTGGATCAAAATACTTTGGAATAGCAATTTTTCCTAACATAATATCAGCCAATTGACCCATAACATGAACTGTTTGTGGATCCTTTTTCTTTCTGCCAGGTTTCTTTAGGCATGCTTCTCTCAATGCCTTACCATATATAGGGACATCCTTTATTGCTTGCAACAATGGAATTTTAACACAAATATATTTCAGTTGATCAACATTATCAAAGCTTTGTTGTTGTTCAGTGGGAACTTCTTTGTCTTTCAGTCTATGGGGAAATGGTGGTAATATTTGATTCTAAGGTATTATATCTTTAGGATCAAAGATTGGTTGCTCTTCTTGTACCTCAATAATAATCAGATGAGAGGAATTAGGTAGAGTTGTCCCAGATCGGAGGTGAATATCATCTAGTGATAAAGAATAGGTTGGGTATTGATTAGCATCAGCTGAATAAGCTTGTTGTTGTTGTTGTTGAGATTTGATATTTGGATTAGGCAACAGTTGAGTAAGCAACTACATTGGCTTAGGAGGTGTAGCTGTAGCTACAGGAGGAGGCACTAAAGAAAGAGGTTGTGGCTGCTGAGCAGGGGGTTGATATCTAGAAGATTGGGATGGCCATGATGGGTTTCCCCTCCATTGAGAGGTAGGTTGCCAATTCCCTTGAAACTGGTTCCCTAGACCCTGAGGTGGATACCAGTTTCCCTATGGCTGCCACTGGGGAATTTGATTAGAAAATTGTTGTCCTTGGCCTTGTGATCCATACCAATGTGGATAGTTACCAAAAATTTGAGAACACTGTGGTTTCCATTGGTTATTTGGTGTATAAGAATTACCACTATAACCAGAAAAGGAAAATGGATTGGGTGGCATACCTTGTCTTTGAAAATTTGTTCTTCTTTGAGAAACATAGAAGACTTGTTCATCCTCACCTTGAATTGGTTTGAAATCAGGTACTTCAACATTTGCAACCATCTTACATCTGCAATCTTTCTTCTACTATTACAATGAGGACAAAATTCTACAAGAAATGCATCAGCTTCCTCATGCTTCTTCTTAGCTGCCAATGTATCCAACTGAGTAGCCATATTGTTTATAATGTCCTCCTTGAAATCTTTTAACAGATGGCTAAGTTCCAATATAGAAACTCTAGTTCCAGATGTTGATGATGGTGCCCCTGGCTTAAATCTCCCATTCTTCTTAGAAGTAGATCTAGAATACTTCTTGCAAATTTTTCCTATTTCAACCCAAGTAGATTGTTTAATCTCACCTCCTCCCATAAGATCTAAGGAATCGGTGCATTCATCATTGATACCCCTCAAGAATATCAATTTGAGGGAATCTTCATTCAAATTACTATGCTTGGATTTCTTGACACTGAACAAAAACCTTTCCAGAAAATCCTCAAGGCTCTCATCTTCAGTTTGTGTCATTCTAAATATATCATCCCCATGACGATCAGTGCCTCTACAATAATCTTTGTATTTTGCAAGAAACAACTGTTTCATCTCATCCCATGTGTTGATTGTGCTACTACCCAAGCTCATAAACCATCTCAAGGATGACTCCTTCAAAGTGGCTGGAAACTTTTTGAGTCTATGGGCATCTGTAGTAGAGTCAAAACTCCTACAGAGAACATCAAACTTATACAAAAATGTATCCGGATCCTTTGTCACCAACCCATAGAATTTAGGAAGTGAAGATACTGCAATGTTCTTGAGGTTAGCATTATCATGTTGGTCAGAGATGGGAAACTCAAACATTGGACCAAGTGGTGGTGGTGGGTTCCCTTGCATTGGACTTGTGGGGGTTGTTACTATAGGAAATTGTTTTTCTTGTGGACCAAAAAGGAATTGAAGACTACCTTCTAGAAATTCAGACTCGGGGTGTTTGAAATTCTAAGGGACTTGATATAGTTCAGAAAAAGGGTTTATATCTGGGAAATTATCTTCTATATGAGTAGGATAATTGGGCAGAAATCTACCTCTGGCATCTCTTCTTCTATTATGCATGTAGATTCATGAAATTTCAAACAACTAACTAGAAACTAAAATAATTATAAAAGGTTTTTAGCTTGACACCATCCCTGGTAACGACACCAAAAAATGTCCACCCCAACTATAATGATAATAATAATACCTCTAATTGAAATCTCAATCCGAAGTTTGGACATTCATATGGTAGAGTTTACTATTTTCATAGCTGGTGCTCATTTAGTTGTCAATCCAGGAATGTAAAACTTGAAATGGGTCTATAATATATATGCATTAAGCTCCTTAAATGATTATTTTGCATTACTATAGTAACTAACATTATGTAGAAAGGAAAGGCGGGAATAGAAATCATAAAAGATTACATGAAAGCTTCACAAAACACTACTGGAATGATCTAATGAAAATAACAAAAATCACATCGTACTGTCTTGGTTGCAGGAACAGTCATTGGATCTATTTCCAGTGGCTGCAGGAACAATCCAGTCATGAACTTCTATTGCAACTAAGTAAAAACTAACTTCAATTATCATAAACATAGGATCACTCACCAAGTGGGCCCCCTTGGATGAGTGATATCAAACTTCCAGCAAAATACTTTTAACAGATCAGAACAACATATTCTTTATTCATTTCTTCCTGAAAATAATTACATATTCTAAAACAGAAAATTCAGAATGCTTGTAAAAACTCTGCTAAATTCCTTTCCATCTTGTCTAACTCTAAGAAAGAAGGAAGAGATTATTATAAAGAAAAGATCAACTACAATGGACAACTCAAGTTATGCCCAGAAGAAGAGGTGGATTATTGTTAGATGAAGGAGATAATTGAGGGCTTCACTGCAGCAACTGTGGATCCTGAAACCAAACCACGGTTTTTGCACGCCAAAGTGATATTTTGCAAATTCAATATGTACTAGAGTTAAGTTCCCATGGTGAAGTACAACTTCTCTAATTATGCCATACATTGCGCTTGCTTGAATCCCCTTCAGTTTTATCTCCAGTTATTTGAACCTGATTCTCCAATCCTTAGGTGCTAAAGAAAATTATCCACCGCAGCATCAATCTGCACTAAAACAGAAACAACATACAAGGACATGCATATGTATCTTACTCAATTAATACATTCATTAACTCACATATGACATTATCCTAAATAATCCGCATATCACAGGGACAAATCATTTGGCTATAGGAATAAATTGGCATGGCTGCAGGAATTAACTGGCAAAGTTCAAACATGATTTCATAAGGTCAGTTTTAAAACATGGATTACATATAGTCAATTTCCAATACTTTACTATCACAATGCAACCCAAAAGATGCCAAAAAACCTAAGAGTCATGATAAAAAACATGTCAAAGCATCGACTTATCAGTGTGTACCTAAGTCAACAAGTAAAGATTTTCTTCTTTAAGCCAACTTCTGTAGGGTTAGCATTTTGTGATTGAATTATTATACATCTTGCATGTTTTATGTGTTTTCACCCCTGAAACTGAAACTAAAGTCTTGAAACTAGAGAAAATAAATCAACAACTCAATGATAAACTTTGTCGTACAAATTCCTATTCTTGTCAGTCAAAGTAGTCAAACCTGCCCAGATCAGTCTACAATGAGCATAAAACTGGTTATCATCCTCCTAAGCATAAACAATCTTGATAGTGTACCCTTGTCGTTACATTGCATGATTTTGTTGATCATCTCTAAGCTAGTTCAAACAACATCTTATCAAGCCTAAGTTAACTTTGATAACATCTTACACATGTTAGATCATTCCTGAAACCAACCTAGATCTTAGTTACTTCACTCAATCACTATGCTAAATGAACAACTAGCTTCAATTTGATCTTGACTTCTGCAACACATCTAGCTCTCAATCCCATCGAATGTAAATGCCTATTCAAACCAGAAGCTCTTCTACAAATTCTGACAAAATTAAGAAGCCCATCGATCCCTTAGTTCCAATTCCCATGGCTACCTTGGCTCAAATGAACCAAGATATCAAGAAGGAAATATATGACATGAAAAACCAACAAAATAAATTAATGTCTCCATTTGAGAAATAAATGCATGATACCAAGAGTGAGAAACTTCAAGGAATGCTAAAATGATTATATGATTTGACAATCGAAAACCAACAAATAATTAACAATCAAAAGCCAAATCTCAAACAAGCCCACAAGATACCTTCACCAAGATATAAAGACATTTCCTCCAAATATCCTCTAGATAGATAGTTTACACCTTTGCGGCAATGTATTGAGTCAGCTCTGGAAGAGCTTCTTAAGAACAATCTTATCATATTACCTAAAAAGACTACATGGGGATGTGAATTTTTGAGTAAGTATTGTGCATATCATAGACAAAATGAACACAAGACTTCAAAGTGCATGGAATTAAAACATAAGATTCAAGATCTCATTGATAATAGTGTCATTGAAATTGAAGATCCTAATGACTCACCTAAAGAAAAAGAAGGAACAACTTCTAAGCATGATCAAAATAATGAACCTATATCTAGCAAGGCTCCATATGTGGCCTCAATCCCTTCCATGATGCCTTCATCTCCTAAAACTTATCAGCAACAATCAACACCATCTCCTTCAAACAATCAAACTTCTCATGTTTATCTTCAAGGGCTATCTCCTATGGAAATCCAAGTTAATGCCAATATTGATACAAGTTCCTATAAAGATTTTAAAATCCTAGATCCTATTCCATCATGCACTCCAATTCTAAATGTACCCACTCCAGAGAGTCCCACTCAAAATGCTTCCCCATCATACCAAAATATGAACACCTTCTAAGAATCCTCCATGCATATCAAAAACTCTACCTCTTCCTTAGAAATGGCTTCATGTCAAGAGGATAATCTGGAAAATGAAAAAATAAGTCCTACCATAAATCAAGATCAAGACACCAAAACTCCTCAATCCCATCTAATGATTGAAAAAGATCCCATTTCCCTAGAATCCCATGCTGATCCCCTTATACCTTTCATTCTTTTTTATGATTCCATTGAAAGTTAAGAGAATGGCACCTTTAAAGAGGAATCCAGTGATCTTCCTCTTCCATGTCAAGCTCAAAGTATCCCTTCATCTCCTTGCCATAATCCTCCATATTCACCTCAAGGATCCATCATGCCTACAAATCCCTTTCACGATCGTATCATTCCCTACATTCCACCTCCATCTCATAATGGACTCATGCCTTCTTTCCAAAGAAAAGTGTATCCTACAAGTCAAAATATTTATAAAGGCAAAGGGGTAGATCTCCATAAGCAAGATCCCCTCCATGTTAAAGAAAATGTTAAAGGTCATGGCCTCAGGGACATTTCTCAAGATGTTGGTATCTCTCATAAATCTTACATTTCCCTAGTTAAATCCAAATATACGCTTTCTCCTTCACCCCTTCCATCCATTCTAGGTCCCTATATCCCTCCATCCCTTGTGCGGGATCAACAAAGGAACACATCTTCTAGTACCTTCCATCCATCTAAAAGACCTCCATATCATTTCTATCTACCCATGCATCTCCCTCCAAGCAATTTGGATGCCAAGCATAAAAGTCATAAATCACACAATCAACATGTATTCAAGGATCAACATGTCCCATCTAATCGACATGTCAAAACAAAGCAAAATATGATCCAAAAAAGAAAAAGAAAAATACACAATGCCACAAAAGCCCACAAAGAAAGAAGAAAAGTCAAAAGTTATATGGGTTCCTAAGGTACTTGTACAAGCAATGCGCTCTAAGGAGCTACAAAAGCATGAAAAATCAAAAACCATGTGGATCCCTAAGTGGCTGCTTGAAGCACAACAGTCTAAAGAAAAATCAAAATTGGCATCCAAAATTGTTGTTCCTTCATCCAAACCTTCCGAGTTTGTTCCTCCATCACCTCCTTCATCCATTTTGGGTTCTTATGCCCCAAAATCTATAACCTTTCCTCCATCCAAATCTCAAAATCTGAGATTCACTTCTCTTCCATATGTCCTCCATCCCTCAAGGTGTGTGCCAATGTTGATCTTTCCAATATTTCCATCTAGCCATACACAATTCTTCCAACATCCCATCCATTATCCAACACCTCTTTTTCACCCTTCCATCCCTCTTATCCAATCCTTTGCATAAATCCTTGAGCATACCTTCATAGCCTTGGTCTATTGCAACTCATATTCTAAGGGTGCCATCCAAAGTAGTAAGACATTGGTGTCCTCCTTCCATTCCCTTTCATGCCTCCATTATCTTCCAAAAGAAAAAAAAAAGTAAAGAGAAATAATTTCATCCACGAGTGGAAACCACCTCTTGTGGCGCCTTGGGCAACTACCATGATGAAAACCTGTCAAACAAGCATAATGCATAATCCATTATCCTTTTGCACTTTACACTAGGGGAAAGTTCCATCCATGTACATCCATCTATTATCCTTCATCCTCCATTATCCCTCATTTTCTCTATCTACATTCATATCCCTTTTCCGCCTTTGATCTTGACACGGTTAAGGATCTTTGCAAGCTTCATGTATCCTATCTATTACACTTGATCCAGACCCTTTATCTCCTATCCATTGCTTGCTTACATCCTTCATTACCATCTTTGATCTTGATTATCCTATTTGTCCCCTATCCAGATCTATTCATTGATCTTGATCAACTCTATTGACAAAATGCAAAAACATGCTTTCCATAAACCTCTTGACATGGTCACTTCTTTGGACCATATGGCTTTGTTATGCTATATCCTTGCTTTACATCGCTAAAATCCTTTCTTTACATTGTTAAAATCCTTGCTATACATTGCTATATCTGGTCCCTATGCTAGATTAACATTGTGAGATAGTCCTTGAAAGCATCCACCATCATTCACTTATACATTCATGTACTCAAAATCCCTTTTTCCTTGCTAGACACTATGGGCAAACATTAAAAAACCCTAAAAATCATTAAAAAAAATTTAAAAAGTCCTAAAGAAATCCTAAAAATCAGAAAAAGTCCAGAAGAAACCCTAAAAAAAAAAGTCCTAAAAAGAAAAAGAATCTTTTCCAAGCAGGTGAAAACCTGGCAAACAGACACCTCTTGTACTCAAGCACTCCATCTATCAAAGCAACGTAGGCATTTCTTCTTCCAGTATCTTTGCTTTAGCTTGTACATATCCTTTAGTCACTTTCATCCTGGTTCTTTTGAGACCCTTGTGGCTTGAAACCAATCAATTTCCTCATCTTAGGGTAATCAACTAAGCAATTTACATATCCTAAGCAGTATCAACCAAGTCATATTTCAATCAGTGATACCCAATCATTCACCCTGAGTCAGTCACTTGTCTCCCAACTACTGAAGAGTTTTATCACTGAGTACACAAGCAAAACAAGACTACTGAAAACAATCACTAAACTATTTGAGATATGCATGAAATATTATTTTTGTGTTGTCTTTTATATTGGTTTTAAATTATTATCCCTTTTAGTAACTCGAGGAAGTCTATCTTGACTAAGAGGAACAAGGATTGGGGGCATAATATTTTTTTTGTTTTCTGCTTGTAGGAATGATTTTGATGATTTGAAAACATCTAATCAGCTGGGTGTCTATGATAAGTGCCTTCACATTAAGGTGAAATATCCACACATACCTCGACTCCGCTTATTTATATGCTACAGGGAGGTTTCCATTATTTCTTTATCTATTTTGAGGGAATTTCTTTATCATGCAATCCAAGTCCCTGTGAAATCTATCCAAGGATATGAATGAAAAAAGGGTCATTGTGGACAAGATAATTAATATTGCACATGAAAAGAAAGGAACTCTAATATTCCTCCTATGTTTGTAAAATGCTCAATGATGAAAATTAAGCTTTTCAAATCTAGTGACTAGGTTTTGGTTGCATCTCATTTTGCATCTCATCTTGCATCTCGTGAATTTAAAGTGATTTTAGTATGGTAACACTGATTTCTTTATCTTCTAAATGAGAAGTTGGAAGCTTCATCATTTCTCAGTTAAGTGGTCTCTTTTTCATTATCGTATCTCCGATCGAGTACTTGTGTATTGAGATGTTAGCTGCATACATAAGTATTTTATATTGATTCATACATTTATTTGCATTCATATTATTGCATGAAGAAAAATAAACATTTGCATTACTAGTTACCCATTCTCCTCATTTATTTGCATCATCATTTATTTGCATCGTCATTTATTTGCATAAAAAAGAAACAAAAAGAAACATCCATATTCCATTTGCATTCATTCATCTATACTGAAAAGATAGGCATTCATATAGAATAAAGCATATAGAACAACATCTCATAATCAATCAACACAAGTACAATGAAATCAAATCAAGAGCTCATAAATCGGCTGTCTTGAGTCCATTGCTGGGATCGAAATCGAAATCTGATGTCAATTCTCTCATAGAAATTTCACGACATTAACCACTTAGCACTTTCATCAACTGCTCATTCTCTTCTTCAATTTGCGCTCAATTTCTCATTAATCAATGCTAAATCTCAATTTAATTCTCACATTAACTTTGATTTTAATCTTCAACATTAATCTTTGTGCTCAAATAATTTATCATCGCTACAAATTTTTTTGCCTACAATCACTGCACAACCCTCGCTATCTTTCCATTTCAGTCCCGAGGGGGCATACTCATGACCTCAAATTCGAGAATTTCTTTCAAAAATATTCATTACAAGTCGAGTAGCTAATCTTTTATAAACATCAAACAAGACCTCATCTCTAGGGGCATCTCAACTTCATCACTTTATATCAAGTTGATATTTCTTGACCATCTGAATCAAATCAATCACTAGGGGCATATCAATTTTATCACTTCATATCAAGCTGACATTGTCTTTGTCTGAATCAATCTCTTAACATTAATTAGTTTCATAGCTTTTCATCAAGCTGATTATTTGTTTAAACTCAATCAAGGGTTTAAAGAGTATCATTGATCACACTCTCAATCTAAGCAGGTGTTCAGTTTCATCACATTGAATCAAGCTAGACAGTTTATCTTCGCTCAATCATATCTTGATCCATCAAGTTCAAGATCGATTTTATCTTTGCTCACTATATCTAGTTCGATCAAGTTCTAGAGCATTAAGATCTGCTTCTTGATCAATCAAGTTCAAGTTTGGTATCTTTGCTCTCTATCAGTCCTAGTTCAATCAAGTTCAGGATCGGTTTCGCTTTAATCAACTCTATTTGGTTTCATCACTTCAAAACAAGTTGAATACCTCTCTCTTCATCTGGTTCATGATCAATCAAGTTTAGAACTAGTATCTCCTAGACATCAAATTTTCTTTGAACCAATGTGTTGCTCGCACATTAATTCAAAGAGGGGCAAATGTAATACCCTAAAAATGGTCATCTAAACTATGAGCCCCTAATCTCGACAACATCACCAATGTCCTAACCAAAGGCAATTAAATAAATCTTGAGCACACAATTAATTTCTAGAATCATCAATGTCACATGGAAAAATTAATCACTCAATATTAATTAAATATTTATTTAATTAATAAATCATTCCAAGTAAATCATTTTAAACAATTATCTTATTTATTTTAATTAAATATCTTTTACATATTTAATTAAATAAATCAATTTTCCATTAAATCATCAAAAAGAGGAATTAATTTGAAAAATAAATAAAAATTGCCATAAATCTTCAAAAAAAGAAACAAATCAAGAAAGAGGAATTGGAAATTATGAGCACAAATCTTCAAAAAAAGGAAACAAATAAAAAAAATGAATTAATTGACAAAAAAAAAGAATTAATAATTCAGAAAAAAAATCAATTGGAGATAATCTTGAAAAACAAATTAAAAATTGATAAATAATCTCAAAGAAAGTAATTAAAACAATTAAATATTAAAATTGAATGAAATAGAGAATAAATCAGTTTTTTTCCTGATTTTATCTTAATTTTAGTTCAAATTTCTTTAAAACTGAGAAAAACATCCAATCACATCAATTCACTTGGATTGTGCTTCCTCTTGGAAAATATTCACCACTCATCATCATTTGATCTTAGCCATTGGTTTCTTTCTAAATTTTCTATAAATTCAAGCTCTCATCTCCTATTCGAAAATCCTGGAGAATATATTTTTATTATGTTGTTTTTGCTCTAGGTTCATTAAGAATTTGTATTGATATATTACATATTAGTTATTTCATATTGCTTAAATCATGTTAGATTAACCTTGCATATCTATCTTAAATATTGCATCCATTTAGCTCATATTCATGCTCATATAGATTAAATCCTTCTTTAGGTGTTGTCTAGTCACTGGATAGCTTAGCAATCTGAGAGAAATCTAAACTCGAATCTACTAGAAGGCAATGGGTCACTTTGTAATGGTTTATTATTCATTGATTATTGATTTACTAACCATGCATCTAATGACTTAATTAAAGTGTTGTGTATTCCAGATATAGATACACGTCCACTTTTCACACACACAACTGCTCCTTACTAGAAACATGTTGTAATACAACCTCTTTGTTTTGAACCTTCGCTCTCAAGAAATGATACTTGAGCTCAATGTGCTTAGTTCTAGCATGCAATACCAGATTTTTGGAAATATTGATTGCACTAGTATTGTCACAAAATATACTCATCGGTTCAAATATAGGTACTTTGAAACCATCCAGTACATGTTTCATCCAGATTGCTTGAGTGTAGTTCATAAATGCTGCCACATACTTTGCTTCAGCTATAGACTGAGAAGTGCAACTCTGCTTCTTACTTTTCCATGAGACTAGTCTTCCACCAAGAAAGAATGCTCCACCAGTTGTGCTTTTCCGGTCATCCACATTACCTCCCCAATCTGCATCGGTAAATACCTTGAGATTAAAATAACCATTGTATGGATACCACAATCCATACTCAATAGTCCCTTTCAGGTATCTAAGAATCCTCTTGACTGCTACCAAGTGAGATTCTCTCAGACTTTTATGAAAATGAGCTCCAATGCCCACTGCATGAGCAATATCTGGTGTGTTATGCACCACATAGTGTAGCTTACCAATCATTGACCGATACTCCTTCTCATTCACTAATGTTGAATCATCTTCCTTAGTCAGTTTATAGTCGATCACCATCAGTGTGCCAATCGGTTTGCTCTCCTCCATGCCAAAGGTCTTCAATACCTCTTTAACATACTTGGAATGGGTAACGAAGATACCCTCTTTCATTTGTTGAATCTATAAACCAATGAAGAACTTTATCTCTCCAATCAGAGACATCTCAAACTCTTTCTTCATTTCATCATCTCCTCCAAAGATTATGTCATCTACAAATAGTTCACAGATTAGAATCTGATCACCTTTAGATTTCAGGTAGATGTTGCTATCCTCACTTGTTCTCTAAAATCCTATTTTCACAAGATGAGAGTGTAAATGTTCATACCATGCCCTAGGTATTTGTTTCAATCCATATAGGGCTTTGTGTAATCTACACACCATGCTAGTATCTTTTGATAAGGAAAACACATCCGATTGCTCAATATACACTTCCTCTTCAAGGATTCCATTTAAGAATGCAGACTTCACATCTATTTGGTATACCTTAAATCGCTTGAATGCTACAAATGCAAATAGAATTCAAAAACCTTCCAGCCTAGCCACGGGAGAAAAGGTTTCTCCATAGTCTTGTCCCTCTTCCTGAGAGTATCCCTTGCATACAAGTCTTGCCTTGTTTCTTACAACTGTGCCTTCTTCATTTAGCTTATTCCTGAAAACCCATTTGGTACCTATGACATTCTTATGTTCTAGTCTGGGTACCAAGGACCATGTTGCATTCTTTTCTATTTGATCTAGCTCCTCTTCCATTTCCTCAATCCAGTCTTCATTTGTAAGTGCTTCTCTGGAAGTCTTCGGCTCCAATTCAGAAATCATGCAATAGTTTTCTTTCACCTTTCTTCTTGTGAGTATCCCTGCATTTTTATCTCCTATGATCTTCTTCAGATCATGATGTAGTTTCACATATCTAGGAATGACTCTAGCTGGTTCTGTTGGCATTTTTGATGATTTTGTTGTGATTGTCATTGATGGACATACACTTACTATGAGATCACTTTTTGAATGTATGAATTATGCTCAACCAGTATTATGTTGTAGTCTTTAGACTATATGTGTTATGTAGAAACTGTTTACTGATCTCAAAGTGGTATGAAGACCCAAGCGACATGAAGAGCTCAAGCGGAGTAGAACAAAGGAGCTAGAAACGATAGTTATCATTTTCCTAGTCTTCATTTTTGTCTACCGGTAATCTGTTTGAACCAGTATTACTCTGAGTTACCAACTAGTAACTGGTAAAGTTGTATAAACTAGTAATACTCTATGATGAGTTACCAACCGATATATTTTTGTGATGAGTTACCATCCACCGACACTTTGACGGTGATTTTGTGTCGTATTACCAAATGTTTCTAGATACAATGAACCTAGGAACTTGCAATGTAATCCTATCAGACCAACATGAAATTAGATTCCTTTTAAGGATATCATGTCTAGGGTTTAGAAGGAGAGTATGTGTGTAGTTGTTAGGTTTTTGGTGGTTGATGAAGTTCTTGTATGTGCGATCTTAATTGAGAAGATCAAGTCTATGTGCTATAACAGATTGTGGATTTACTGAAGACTGAAGTAATGCTAAAATGCATTAGCAATGAGCTACCATGGATCTAATCAAGCAGATTGTGCCATTTGCTATATCATTCACTTGTTGATTACTCACATCTTTGACAAGTCATAAACCCTTAACCGGGTAGGCCCAGAAAAGCCTTTGTAAATCCTCTAACAAGGTGATTCACATCTGTGGATCTGAAATCCTCTCACAAGGTAGTCTTTAATCGGACTTATCTCCTAACAGAGATTGAGATTCCTAACAAGATCTATTTTGGTAAAGAACATTGTATGACCTTAGCCGGTCTGACCTTAACCGATCTAGTTACTATTCTACAGATAGTTACTTGCGAGTTTCATCTCACCGTGGTTTTTACCATTTGGGTTTCCATGTCAAAATCTCTTGTGTTATGGTGATTGTGCTTCTATGGGTGAATACCTTATTTTCTATTTTGTTTGCATGTGTGTTAACCGGTTTTTTGTGAAACTATTTTACTAGTTTACTACTAGACTGTTAAAGTGTTTAAGTACAGTATTTTTTGGCATACTAATTCACCCCCCCTCTTAGTATTCATCAATTGGTATCAAAGCCAGCCTTTCTATAAGTCTAACCACTTGGAAAGAGATATGGGGAATACACTTTGAGGGAACTTACTCATTAGCTCACTCAGACTGAGCAAGCTTATGATGAACTTAAAGTTAAATATAAGGCCTCTTAGGCAAAAAGAAGAGAGCATGCTGAAAAACTAATGGAGCTAACTGAAAATGATTCTTCTAATGAAGCAGACATGGAAGCCCTAGTTCAAGAAGTGGAAAAAATGAATGAATGCAATACCAACCTAAGAAAGGAGTTGGAAGGACTAACTATCCAAATGTGTCAAGAGCTTGAGAACCAGAGGAAAACTGAAGATTTGGTAAAAGACAAAGATCATGAGATCTCCAAGCTGAAGCAAGAAATCAGTGTTCTCATCGCTCATCTCCAAGAGAGTAAAGTGGAAAAAGAAGAAGAGCAAGGTTAACTAAACATGGCTATTTTTGAGAATGCAACCTTGAAGGAATCCAATGTTGCTATTTCCAAAGAACTCACTGAGTCAAAGGAAATACTTGCCAAATTCAATAAGAGCACTGTCAAGCTAGAGCAGAAGCTTGAATCAGCTAAACCAGTAAAGAATACCAATGGACTTGGTTTCTTTGATTATAAGGAAGGTGAGACCTCTGAAACAAAAGATGGAGCATCAAAGAAGCAACCGACACCAAAGGATAAAGGTAAGCAAAAGTTCAAACCTATTTTCTTTAATTGTCTCAAGGAAGGACACACTGCTAATGTGTGTAGATGTAAGGCTTACAATAATTTTCCTTATTTTCTAAATGATAAGCCTAGACCCAATAGATTCAATAGTAATTGTTATGCATGCAACAAGTTTGGGCATAGAGTATTTGAATATAGGTCTGTCATGTAAAATACCGGAAGGTATCCTCAAAGGAGTCAAGGACCTTTTCCTGAACCCTCTGGGAATTGGAATCCAAACTAGTTTAATACCTATAATCATCAGTCAGGTAGTGGTGGCTATCAAGCGGCAACCGGATGGAGAGAAAATTGTTTGATTTGTCATGGTTATGGTCACACTGCTGCAAAGTGGAGAAGCAAGAATGGAAACATGAATAATGGACCTTGGAGAGCACCTAGAATGATTTGATATCATTGCAACAAACCGAGTCATACAACAAGATTCTACAGAATAAGAAAGAATATATTGGATGATATACCATTCACTCCAAAAGGAAATATTAATGTTGAAACTGTTCAAGCGGACATGAAGAAAACCTGGAAGAAGAAGCGAGAAGAAGTGATTCAAGAAGAACCGGTTTCTACACCTAGTCTAGAAATCACTGAACTGACAAACTAAGCATCAAAAAAGCTTAGGGGGAGAAAATGATGAAATATTTCAAACCCCCAGTTTCCACCGGTAAAAGACCTCAATTGGTATGTGATACCTGTCAGTTGGTAGAAGACCGAAAATGATAAAAGGCAAATTAGGGTTTACACCCTAATAATGGAGCATTTTTAATGGTAGGTGAAGAACTTGTTTAAAAGAATTTTTCAAGTTATTTTTCACTTATCAGTTCTTGAGCGAAGAATTTTTCAAGCACTAAGTGAAGAAAAGAGATTTGGATTGTGATTCGAAGAATTTTTCAAAATCTTGAAGAAGAATCAGAAGCAAACATCTATTGGTGAAGTATAGAACACAAAGCGACATTTCAGTAACCAAGGGAGTGTGTGGCAAAGTATAATTTGCGAGCCCTAAATTTTCATTTATGAAGGTACTTTTCAAATTTCTCTATTTATTATGGCTTTCGCATCACACCCTAGCTCTAGTGCACCCATTGATTATGTAGACTTCATTCAATGAAAGGCATAATATAATGCCCTATCTCAAATACTTGTTGGTGTCATAGTCGAGGAATGCATTTCCGATTACATTGAATATAAGACTGAAGATGTAGGATCTCTGGTGATCCATTCTTAGTTGAGTTTGTTCTGCGGGAAGGACAAAAAGATTAAACCTGGATTTAGCATTCTAGAAAAGAAGAAGCTTCACAATGCAGTCTATTTCCTTGAAGAATTTTTAGATGATCACATCCACATCATTCTGAGTAGAGTGCACGGTGATAAAATGTACTTAGAGCGGATGCATGACATCACACCGGAAGTGATTCATGTCATCACCAGTTTCTATAACGTCAAAGAAGTGCCAGCCCTAAGGAAGATTAGCAAGACAGAAATGACCAAGCTCACTAGTTCTGTGAGTGACTCATGGGAAATGACTGTCAATTCCATCAAGGATGATCTGGTCAAATATGTGTGTATGGTGATAGGATACTGGATGTTCCTTGCCAGCAGAATCAACTTTATCTCTACTGCAGCGGTAAATGCTGCCTACAACATGATCAAGGAAGATGCATCATTTGACTTACGCACATGTATGCAAAGGCAACTTTTGGTGAACCTAAAGTTGATTAAATAGGACAATGCTTTAAGATTTAAATTTAGACAACTATTGGTCGGATTGTTCTTCTACTTCCAAGGCTACTTTCCAGGAGTAAATCAAGGAAAGCCTAAAAGTGGTTGGAACCGGTTATTTGGAAGTTCTAAACAAATACTTTGATGAGTTTAGATGCAAGATGAGCCAAAGAGTGAGAATATCAGACGATATTGTCAAGAAATATGAAGATGACATCTGCTTCACCATCAAAGTTGATGAGTACATAATGGAGGTAGTTGAACCAAGACAAGAAGAAGTGGAACTGATGGGATATGAGGTAATATATGATATGCTAGATGGGTATGCCTCTACCCTACTTGCCTCGCCCCTTGATCCAAAGGCAAAGAGAACTGACACATATTTAGAAAGGGTTACACTGGTTGAAAAACCCTCAGTAAAGAAGGGAAAGGCAATGCCTTCAACATCAGCACTGGTTACCATAGCAAGTCCCAAAGTGACCAAGTGGTCACCAGTAAAGAAGAAACCGGAAGCTGCACCCACCAAAGTCTTTGAGAGGAAGTGAAAGACAAAAAGTAACACACCAGACTCAGAGGACACTGTGTCTGAAGAACAGCCTAAGAAGACTAGGCAAATGAGGAAAAAGACATAATGAATCGACAACATCTACACTGGTAAATATTGATATTTCCTCTTACATAACTTTGACACATTGTCAAAGAACAATTAAGAATATTAGAAGAAAAGTGCTTGGTGATTTGAAAGAATGCTTTGATGATTTTAATGATGATGAAAAGGAAGAAGTTGAATGGGAAGTCATTAATTATTTATGTATTAATGACTAGTGGCCATCAGAAATTAAATCTAAGACACCTGATTCTTTATATAATTCTTTAGATAATAAATGGCGCATTGCCATAGAGAAGGAATGGGAAATAAGAGAGGAAGTATTTGCACAATACTTTCCTGATGTGCCCAAAAAAGAAATTTATGAAGTGATGGAAAGATATAAGGGCCTCTTCTTCATGAAAAGAAGGAGACTCTTATTTCTAGAAGGAAGAGTCCCTAAAGTGACTAAAGATACCCACTCCCTTGCTCATTCTTCTTTAAGATTGCATCAAGTGGCTGAAGCCAATGAAAAGGCTGAGCAAGAACAGGAAATCACTCAATTAGATGAAGTTTATGATAGTGAAGGAGAACCAGTCACTACTCAATTGGACCCTATTGATGTTGATGCCTTGAATGGTGAAAATCTTACTATGGATGCACCAACAGAAACAACAAGTTAGGAGAAATAGGAGGAAGAAAAGAAGAAATAGGCAGATGAAGAAGCAAAGAAAAAAGCAGAAGAACATAGACAAGAGGAAGAGAAGAAGAAGAAAGAAGTGGGGCAGGAAGAAGAAAAGAGAAAGGAAGAGGATAAGAGAAAGGAAGAGGAGAATAAGAAACAAGAAGAAGACAAGAAGAAGAAGGAAGCGGAAAAGAAATAAGAAGAGAAACGAAAGGAAGAATAAAAGACACAAGAGGAAGAGAAGAAGAAGAAGGAAGCAAAATAGGAAGAGGAGAAGAAAAAGGAAGATGAGAAGAGAAAGGAAGAGGAGAAGAGAAAGGAAGAGGAGAAGAAGAAGCAGGAAGAGGAGAAGAAGAAGGAGGATGAAGATAAAGAGAAGCAGAAAGAAGAGGAGAAGCAAAAAGAAGAGAAAAGAAAGACAGAGGAAGAGGAAAAAAAGAAGGTGGTGTTAGGATTCCCATAGATCCTGAGAGGGGGGGGTGAATCAGTATCTAAATGGTTAAATAATTTTCTTAACTGAAAACATGTAAAGCATATAAATACTGTGTACCAGGAAATAAGAAATAATGCAATAAATAGAGATAACAACAACCACATGAAAAACACACCATAACATAGTAGTTTAACAAGGAAACCTAGTGTGGGAAAAATCTCAGTGGGATTTGTGACCCACAATATTCACTTATTGGGCAATAAGAGAATATTACTGCTACAATAGGGGCCTGCACATGTAGGAAGGCCAAGTGCCTAGAGCTCACTACTCAATTACAAAATGGGAAGTCTCACTGACTTACAAAATGGATTATTTAAATCCAATGTCTTGTACTGCTTCAAAATAGCATCTACTATGCCAGATCCAGTACCGGTTTATAGCTCTACTTCATCCATAAACCCTTAACCTATCATTCGCATAATAGGTCTGCCTTATTTCACCTAATTACATCCTTCCATCTATCTTGAAATGTTCTACAATGATATCTTATATATATGAGTCATTTTACAACTTGCCAAGTCGGCTTACAATGATTTTACAATAATTAACAAAATATATTACAAACAAAATTCATGTCGGCCTCTATGTTAGTATGCTTCCTTTCACTGTCGGTGTCGGTGGTCTGAGTGCCGGCGTAGAGTCTGACCTTGCTAGTGTCGGTGGATTGCCTTGCCAGTGTCATAGGATTGTAAGGTTGCCATCAATGAAAAAACCTTCAATCACCTACAATGTCTCATTGGAGTGTATATTTGCCAACAATCTCCCCCTTTGGCATTGATGGCAACACTCATGAGAAAAATCCAAAAACTATCATCCAAAAAGAATGTGCTGGTATTGTCTTACCAGAAATTGTGAACCAAAAGAATGTGTACTCCCCCAAGTTGATGAGTCATTTTATTGATTATTTTTCTCATTCCACTACTCCCCCTTTGGCATCAATGATAAAGGTCATCAAAGTGTCAATTGAGTGTGGTTTCCTGCTTCATCCTTGTAACTGATTGGTTACAATCTAAAAAAGATCTTGCAACACCAGATTTAGGCTTTCAATGAACTTTTTGTTGTCTTTAATTGCGACCTCTGTCCTCTGAACTGTACTGGTGAGGTGTTGCAAATACTTTGCCGGTGTTTTCTATCCTTGAATCAAGGCATCAGATATTTCTTTCTTTAAGGAGGCGAGGTAGTCCAATTTTGGACTTAGTCTCCATTTAAGATCTTTAGCCTTACCTTTTACTCTTTCTTTTTCTCTTTCCACCTTTAATATTTCTTCCTCAAAACCTATTATCTTCTACTCAAAAACTGATAATGAATCAGATGAATTAATGAAATTGTCAGCTAGTTGATTTATTTCTTCCTGTATCTTGTTGATCTTCCAGTCTGTATCTACTGTCAAAAAGTTAGTTTTACATGTATCCCTGTACAAAATTTTGAATTCCTTCAATGTGCTACATAGTTCTGGTAGAAGTGTGTCAAATTGCCTTGTACACCTCTTTATTTATTCCTCAAAGAATTTGTGTTTTTCCTTCTCTAATCTCTCCTTGAATGCTTCCTCTTTTATCTGTTCAACTGTCACAATGTTTTCAGTAATGTACTTAGACAAAGTGTCAAGTTGACTCAAAGAATATTTATTATCTATATTACATTTAGGTGCTATCATTTTCAAAATTAGAATGGTATCATCTATTGCCTTGTATGCCTATGAGATACAATCTGTTATCTTCTTTATGGAATCCAAAAGAACTTCTATCACATTAGCTGGTTTGAATTCTGCATTTGAAGAGCCAACACTCTATATCCCACCGGTGGGAGCAATTTCCTTGCTTGTGGTGACCTCTGGTAGGTCAGTTTGTGTTTCCATTTCTTTAAGCAAAGGTTTAGATTGCTCATTTGTTGCTGGTGGCACTGTCTCTGTAGACACCTAAAAATGGTCAACGCTTGCGAGGTCATACTTTAACATTTGTGCATTGCCTCATTTTAGGTTTTTGCGTTGCATTAACATTTCTCCTATGTCACGCACTTGGTTTTTATCATTTACAAACATCGAGTCATTCTTCTACATTCTTCCTTTATCTCACTCTTGAATTTGGTCTTGTCGACAACAATCTATCCAGTCATCATTTTAATCGATCTTATCCTATTGCATCAATGTGCATGCTTATTTGTCATCATTTTGGACATCATCAATCCTAATTAGGGTTTTGTCCTCTTTTCAATCCTATCAATCTTGCGATCAATTTATCATTGATCGTTGTCCTCTTATTAATCTTGTCGATTTATCATCAATCCTTCAATCTTGTCATTTTAATGATCGATTTGTCATCGATCGTTGTCATTGTTCGATCTTGTCATTTTGCGATCAATTTGTCATTGATCATGGTCATTTTCAATCTTGTCATCTTGCAATCTATTCTGTCATCGATCGTTGTCCTCTTATCAATTTTGTCATTTTGCAACCGATTTGTCATCGATCGTTGTCTGTCTTAATTATGTCAATTTGGATCAATTTGTCATTGTTCTTCATCAATTGGCACATTTTCTTAATCAAATCATTTTGTCGCACTGGTCATTTATCAATTCAAAATCATGACATTAATTATCTTCAATCAAGACCTAATTGTCATTTTCGCATTTCTAATTCGTCTTCTAGGGTTTTATGATTTATTCATTTAACCTAATTTGTCATTTCTTCTTCTAGGGTTACTAAATTATTATTTAATCCTAAGTTACAATTAAATCTTTATTTAATTGGCTAATTATTCTTCCTCTTGTAAATTAATTAATAAATGACAAATTGTTAATTAATTTACCTAATTTCTTCTAGTTCCTAATTTCCTATTTTTCCATCAATTTCTAATTCCTAATTGTCATCAATTTCAATTTTCTAATTTTCTTAATTTCTAATTTCTTTTCCCTCCTATTTCATCTCCTAATTCTATGGGAATGGCATGTCAATTTGTCATAAATTGTCATAATTGACAATCAATCAATTTTGACATAGAATGTGTCATAATTTGTCATCAATTATCAATCAATCAAATTGTGCATGGAAAGTGCATAATTTGTCATAACTTGTCATATTGATTTGCAATTTCCATTTGAATTGCATCATGCTAATCTTGTCATTTATCCAATTCTTCTATAAATTGGATGATTTTCAATCAAAGCTAATCCGAATCCTTAATCAAACTATCGAACTTACGCTTCTAGTACTCTTGAGCTTTTCATCAATCTTGCTTTCAATTGTATGTGCACTTGTAGGTGAGATCCACAAATCCATTGAAGAGGAAAGAAGAAAAATGGAGCCGCATGGAAGGAGCATTCAATTCTGCATTTGGTTTGCATAATCTTTCATTTTGAATGCTTTGTTTTCATATCTCTATTGAGTGTGCTTAGGATTAGATCATTGCAATGTGTGTTTGTGATTGAGCTAATAATGATTAACATGTCTTTATACTTGCTTTGATGATTCCTAATTCTGATGCTACATTAATTGGTGAACCCGATGTGAATACTAACCTTCTAACCCTTTTACTATGTTTTGGAGTGCTTTCAAGTTGATTTTGCAGGTTAAAAACCCAAAAACAGGGCCGTACAGGGTATTCTGGACACTTCTGCGCCTATGTCCTGCATCTTGTGCCTTTGTCCTACATCTTGCGCCTATGTAGGTGACATTCTGTTCTTGTGTCAGACATCTTGCGCCTGTGTCATGAGTTCTGCGCTTGTGTAAAGTCCAGAACAGAGGTGAAAAATGCAGTTTTTACTTGAAATTTTTGGTGTTTTTGCATTCTGTTTTCTGTGCTTTGGATTTTGGTACTAATTATTTGTGCAGAATCTTGGCATATGCATGGAAAAGACTACAAATCAAACTACTAACATGTGTTATGCAGAATCGATGGTCAAAGACAACAAATCAAACCTCTAACTTGGGTTTTGCAAGTTGCCTTGGAGAAACAACCAAACTGTGTGTTTGAGTTTTTTTTTTTAATTAGGCACTTAGTGATTTTTTAAATAGGTTGGAATAAACATTTGTTTGCTTTGATTGATTAAGTATGACATTGGAGTAGCAGAGTATGCTCTCATCCTTCATAGGGTGATCAGAAATCCAAATCTTCGATACCATGCTTGTGATGTTGATTGTGTGTCACATTTAGAGGGCCTGCCTTCCCGACCACTTTGCTTTTGCAAGCAAGTGATAATCGTGAGAAGGGGATGACCCAAAGTGAGTACGGCTAGAATTCCTTGGCATTCTAACTCACTATAAAAAAATACCCGATGAGCGAAAGCTTTGAAGGAAGTGTTACGTGGGAATTGTAGTTACTTGGGAAGTGATGCCCCTTGAAACTCTTTCTCATATCAACATCTAAGTAGGGCCTTTTGGTCTAAATCATGCTTGCGCGACTACATTTGTTTGGTATCTTGATGGGCTTAATGTCTCAATCACGCTTGCGTGACATCAAGGAGTAATGCTTAACAGAAATCCTTACTAAACACCTTGTTTTTAGAGGCCAAAAACCCTTCTAGTTGCTTGAGAAGGACAAATTTGGATACTTGGAAGAGATACTAAGTTCGCCATGGGGAGTTCCCATGGGGACTGATGCTTGGCTGCCCTAAGAAGTGAGTGCCGTGGAGGGGAGCCCGTGGGGTCAAGCATCTATGTATTCTCCTTGAATCTCATAATGAGTCTACCTCTCAAGTACCTAATGTCTTTGCCTACCATAAGAAATGTGGAAATGAGCATGAGTGTCTTGAGTCTAAGTTGCAATATCTTGTATTCTTTGATTGTCAAAAGTTGAATTGCATCCCATTTCAAAAAGCAAAACAAATTGATTCAAAACAAGGTTAAACATAAGAGACATTCATCCAACAAAAATTCAACAAGATTCAAAGATCATCTTCTTCAAACATGGTTATCCAACATTGTTCAAAAACTTGTCTCAACATTTATGTCACTTACATTTAGGTTCATCCTAGGTTGCATTTTACAAAGTCATTGTCAAATATCAAGGTTAGGTTTCACCTAAGTCATACTCCTTTTTGCATATTAATAAGAGTCATCCACTTGCATATGTCCTCTTGCATTAAAGTCATATCATTGTCATACATTTATATTTGCATACCCTAAGTCTTTTCACTAAGCTTAGGTCATTATCATATCATATTAGGGTCATTTTCATAGTAATTGTCCCTTAGCATATAGTGTCAAAACTAGGTCTTGTCATACTTGAGTAATCCAAATCTTTGATAAACCCTAAGTCATTGTTAAGAAGTTTAGACCTTATCAAATCTTTTGTCCTTTTGTCATCAATATCATTTCGTCAAACCTAGCTTAGTATCCAAGCATATAGGGGAGACATTGTCATTTTGTCCTTTTGTCACTTGGTCCTTTTGTCCTTTGAGGTCTAGACATCATTTCAATTTCCTAAGGGTCTCTTTTTAGATTTGCATTTCAAAAGTTTGTCAAAATCTTCAAAAACAACCAAAAACATAGATTGCATCTTCATTGATCTAGTTGGCATTTAGTTGCATATCATATACTGTCTTTGAAAAATAAAAATAAAAAAAAAACATTTGCATAAGTGACATGCCTGTTGAGACAAGATCAAGATCTAAGAAGATGAGTGAACCAATGTATCAACCCATGGACAACATAGCAAATTCACAGTTTCAAACTAGTCAGACAGTGCAAGTTGAAGGTTCATCAAACACATCTCTACCACCATATGGAACGGTTCAACTTGGACCACCACCATTATATGAACCAGTGTTTGTACCTATGAAACCAGGACATGGGAGTGTCCCACCTACTCCAAGAGGAAGTCCACCTTTCGATTGGAATCAACCAAACTTGCAACATGACATTCAAACTCAAACGTTATATGAAGAACAAACTCTTTCGCAAGGATTTGGTTCAGATCAAGGCATCCAACAAGAAGCGAATCCAAATGTCCAACCAGATTCTTCATCTGATTCTGACACTTCTGATGATGTTGACATGTTCTTTCAAGATCCAAAAATGACAAAAAAGATGGATAAGTTCTTGAACAAGGTCTTTAAGATGTTTCCACAAAAGTATCTTAACATGATGAGTAATGTGACCTCTTCAAGTGAACAAATCAATGTGCAAGAACAACAAGGCGTTGAGTTGTTAAGTTTCTCTCCGCATCCAAATGAAGAAAATGCACAACAAGCAACTCAACCTACCTTGATGAGCAAACGTGCTTCAAAGGCATTGACAGTGACTATTCCTCAAAAGTCACCATTTGAGACAATAAATAATCCATTGTTTAATACAACACCGGTAACACAAGATCAAATAAAGAACACGCAAGTATTGACAAATGTCCCTCAACAAGAAGTGGTTCCTTATATGCATAAAGTGGGATCAAAATCTAAGATGCAGGAAAGATTCACAATTGGAATGCCTAATATCACCAATGTCCAAGGTAATTCCATGATGCAACAAAGTTATTATGTCCCATTGAGTTCAATATCTATGCCAAACACTATTGCGACAAACCCTTCGATAATGGCGACACAAAGAGCCATGGATAATGGTTTGCACCAACAACAATTGTTGCAACAATTGAATAATATACAAAAAGTGCAATCGAAGGTACAAACAAGCAATGTACCACAACAACAAGTTCGCATTCGACAACAAATTGCAGCGCCTTCGGCACCATTACAAGTTAATGCAAACTTGCAACCATCATAATGGATTGGACAAGCAACACAGCAAGTTAATGCAAGTGTCGTACCTCATCCTAAGGAGAAGCAACAAAAACCATCTAAACAAAGTTTTTTATAATTGATGGGATATACACTGCGACAACAATTGGCATAAAGTCAACAAATTCCAATTCGTCAGCACCAACAACATGTGCCACAATATGTGCCAAGGCAAACAAGTTATCCTACTTCACAACCGCAATTGGTGCCTATGCAATATCAACAGCCTACTCAATTGCAATATCAACCTAGGCTCCAAGAAGCACAACAACAAGGTCAATATCAAGGCATAGCACAACCGCAACAACAAGAGAAGTACCAAGAACTTTATGTGCCGGAAATGTCAAAAATGCCAATTGCAGAGTATCAACAACCGATCGGAAATGCGATATATCAATAAAGAATACCAACTGGGATTAATGATGGACCTCTACAATCTGATACAATTGCGCAACAACTTGAGAAGTTACAATGAAAAGTTGACGCATTAGAAACTAAAGGAACAAAGAAGTTGTATACAGATCAAGATTTATGTCCTAATCCATTTGACAAGAGTGTATACATGCCTCCATTCCCTAAGCATTTTGAGGCACCCAACTTTGAGAAATATAGAGGGAATGGCAATCCAAAAGATCATATTCGAGCATTTTACACGGCATGCACCGAAGTAAGCTATGAGGAGACATATTTAATGTGATTATTTGCATGAAGTCTCACTGGACAAGCTATGGATTGGTATTCACATCTGCCAGGAAATATAAAGACTTGGTCAGAACTGGCGCAAAATTTTATATCTCATTTCGCGTTCAACATCGACAGTGATGTGACTATGTCGGATTTATGCAATACCAAACAAAAGCAAGGTGAACCATTAGTGACCTTTCTGCAACGATGGTGAAGCTTGTATAGTTGTTCTTCTCTCGATATACCTGAAGAACAACAAGTGAATCTGTTTATCCAGAATCTGGTCCCAGAAATGATGTATGAGCTAAAATTGAAAAGTCCTAGTACTATAGAAAAACTCATTAAGAAAGGAGTGAGTATTGAAATAGCTCTTGTAGCTAAAGGAATTATCAAGCTCAATAAGGACAATGACAACACAAATTATTGAGGGGACAGAAACAGATTTTGGTATAAGAACAAGAATGTCACTAATGATGGTGTTGTTGATGCGAGAGCGATGAATGCAAATCAACCCCCATTCACAATCAAGAAAATGAGTGTTCCTAACATGTCAACTATGGAACAAAATCAAGCACCAAGGAGCAATGATGCTCAACAGTCGCAATATCAACAGCATGTTCAACAGCCGCAATATCAACAACATGCTCAACAATATAATCAACAACAAGGCCAACAACAAAATCAACAATGCAAACCCTTCCGATCGTGGGATGGGCCCCCTCGACAGTTTACACCATTGGGAGAGCCTATCGAATCAGTAATGAAGCAATTAATACAAGCAAAATTTATCAAGCTACCAGATATTAAGGCAGAACCAGCGGTAAAGCCGCATTGGTGGAATGATAATGCATACTGTGAGTATCATCGGTCTAAAGGACATAAAACTGCTTCCTGTTTTCAATTAAAACACATGATTCAAGATTTATTAGAGCAAGGAGTAATTGAGGTAGATCCACCCCATTCGACCTCCAACACTGATCATACCATTTTCAAAACTCCTTTGCTGGATCATGACAAGGGTAAAGCGTCTTCTTCCAACTCTGCTCAAACGGCCAATTATGCAAATATCGGTTATCACAATGTTATTAATTGTTTTTATGCGTCAAATGAGTATGTCTCCACCTTGAGAATAAAAGGACAAGATCCTTCTTGCATGGTTACCACTCGTCGATCCAAAATAGTCTTGAAAGGAGCTCCTACAGCTCCTCCCAAACCAACTCCTGCAAGTCAGTATAATCTTTTGGATCGTCTAGGAAAAACACCTGCACAAATATCCATTCTAGAGTTGTTGAAAATGTCTCCCATGCATCGTGCAGTCCTAGATAAAGCTTTGACTGAGTCCACTGTCCCCATAGATATTGATGTTGACCAATTTCAAGTGCGGATTGGACATTTAGCTGTTTCCCAAAGTGTCGCATTTTCTGATAGTGATATCTCACCTGATAAGCTTCCCCATAATGACCCTTTGCACCTAGAAGTCTTTGTCCATAATTGCAAAATCCGGCGAGTCTTGATAGATGGCGGAGCGGGTCTTAATATCTGCACCTTGAGAGTGGTCATTGGCCTTGGGTATACAGAGAATGACATTGATGCTTCCAAAAGGATAACAATTAAAGCATATGATGATGCTGAATGCCCATCCAAAGGGATAATTACATTGCCTATCAGAGTTGGTCCAGTGACGGAAAATACTTTCCTACAAGTCCTAGACCTTGATCTCCCTTATAATATGATTCTTGGCCGTCCATGGATCCATGCAATGAAAGCAGTTCCATCCACATATCATCAATGTCTAAAATATCCTTACAATGGAACTGAGATAACAATTCCAGAAGATCCTAATCCATTCCAGTTCTATGCTACCTTAAAGGATACTCCTCAGCAGCAAGTCCCAGTCAATAGAGAAGCCAAATCAGATGGTTATGTGGATCCCAATGCATTGTTAGATGCTGTCAAAGGAAAACTGAAGATACAGGACCAAGGGTGTGGAGAATATTCAATGGACCAAACATTCCTCATTGGGAATTTGCCGATATCTCCAAAATCATATGGAAAACCACATTTATTGCAAAAGGAACCCAAGGTCATTATTCAATATCAGCCTCCCACTACATTTGCAAGATGGGGAGAACTTGACAAAGAAACTGTAGATGATGATGTCATAGATTGGCTCTATAAGGATCCAACTGAAACCCCACCTGTCAATTTGCCAGTGGAATTGTATGGCAAAGGATTTACTATGCTGCAAAAGAAAGGATATGATGGCTGCAGTGGCTTAGGCCTGAATAACAATGGAAGGCTAGAACCTGTCATACCCATAAGGCGACCCCCAACTTTAGGGTTAGGTTTTGTACCATTACAAATTGGATCCACATCTATCAAAATGTCCACGTGTAGAAAAGGGCATGATTCTGACGATGAAATAACACCTGAGGATACCCGTCCCGAGACTGATTCTAATGAATGGGAGTGGAGTTCTTTTTCTTCTAGCTCCTATGCCCTGGACAATATCTTCATCAACCCTGATAATTTGCCTATGGAGGACAAACATGAAATAACTCCTCTTCCTAAAACATGTCCTCATGCTTGGATAGAGTCATTTTGGGATCCAAGCTCTGAATCCGATACAAGCAGTTCGGATAGTGACACCACAGATGTTCACATTTTTACCATATCAACCCTCTCTATCCTTACAACTGATGATGACATGCCCCTCATATATCCCCAACTTATCCAATATGACCAACAAGAACCGCTCACATTGGACTATTTTCAAAATGACGAAGCAATTGCAGAATTCCTAGGACTACAAGAAGGCATACCACAGGGCGATCATAAGGCAAGATTTGCTATTGACCTGGATTCCACAGCATATTTCGGGGAGTCAACTCCCTCTTCTAGTCATGAAAAAGAAAAGAAAAAAGAAAAAAATCAAAAGAATAGATCTTTGAGTGAAAACCGTAAGGCACTCTCTAATCCTACAAAAGTAAAAATAAAAGACGTACCTGCAGGTGAAAACCTTTCTGAGGCGCCCAAAGGTGGAAGAGTGGACGTACCCCTATCAATTCAGGACAAATCAACCTTGCTTGTGGAAATGACCAAGGAAATCAATTTGGGTACACCTGACAATCCTAAGGTCATTCATTTTGCTGCTTCTCTATCAAAACAAGAAAAAATAGATTTTGTCAATTTCTTTCTAGAGAAGAAGATCAGCTTTGCATGGTCCTATGCAGATATGCCTGGCCTCGATCCAGAGTTAGTCCTTCATCATTTGCCATTGAAAGCAGATGCTAAGCCTGTTAAACAAAAGCTTAGAAAGATGCATCCTCAGGTGGCTCTTTTGGTCAAAGTGGAATTAAAAAAATTACTAGATGTGGGCTTCATCAGACCCATTGATTATGCAGACTGGATTTCAAATCTAGTACCAGTTAGCAAAGTAACTGGGGGCATCAGAATCTGCACAGATTTTTGGGACCTCAATAAAGCATGCCCTAAGGATGATTTTCCATTGCCAAACATAGACATCATAGTGGACATGACGGCTGGATATGAGATGCTTTCACTAATGGATGGTTTCTCCGGCTACAACCAAATCCGTATTGCACCTGAAGATCAACATAAAACCGCATTCACATGTGCTTGGGGCACTTATTGCTGGAATGTGATGCCCTTTGGTCTCAAAAATGCAGGTGCAACATATCAAAGAGAAATGACGACAATTTTTCATGATTTCATGCACACTTTGATGGAGGATTATGTTGATGACTTGTTATGTAAATCTGTCACCAGAGATAGTCATCTAGCTATCCTGGGCCCAATCTTTGACAGAATGGAGACCTACAAACTCAGGCTCAATCCAAAGAAGTGTGTCTTTGGTGTTACAACTGGCAAATTACTCCGATACATTGTTTCCCACCGAGGCATTGAGGTCGACCCCGCCAAGGTCAAAGCAATAATGGATATGCCTCCACCTTCAAACCTCCGGCAATTAAGAAGTCTGCAAGGAAAGCTCCAATCAATTCGCCGCTTCATAGCTCAGTTGGCCGACAAATGTCATCCATTCCAACATCTATTGCACAAAGGTGTCGCTTTTAAATGGACTGAGCAATGCCAATTAGCCTTTCAAGCTCTCAAAGATTATTTGTTGTCACCGCCTATTCTAATGCCTCCTATCGATGGCAAGCCATTTTTATTGTATATCTCTGCAACTGAAACAACATTAGGAGTTCTCTTGGCTCAACAAGATGAGAACGGCAAAGAAAGAGCTATTTACTATATCAGCTGGACACTGGTAGGCTATGAGCTAAATTATTCAACTATTGAAAGGGCATGCTTAGCAGTGGTGTTTGCAACACAAAAGCTCCGACATTATATGTTAAGCCACCAAACATTGTTGGTTGCAAAAATTGATCCCTTAAAATATTTGCTTAGCCGAGCAGCTTTGACAGGTCGCCTAGCAAAGTGGGTCATGATCCTCAATGAATTTGATATTGAGTATATGGAGTGAAAGGCGATAAAGGGACAAATCATAGCAGATCAACTTGCAGACGCTCCTATTTCTGACGATCATCCCATGTTGACTGATTTTCCAGATGAATCAGTCTTTGCTCTCACACCATCTAATGAATGGAAGTTATACTTTGATGGATCCCATACCAAGTTCGGGTCCGGAGCTGGTATTCTGTTTGTCACCCCTCAAGGTGACGCTATTCCAAAGTCCTACAGAATAACTTTCCATTGTACCAATAACATTGCAGAGTATGAAGCACTGGTCACAGGACTCCGAGTAGCAGTCCATTGGAACATCAAGTATTTGCAAGTCTATGGAGATTCTCAATTAGTCATCCAACAAGTCAACGATGACTACGAAACAAAAGATGAAAAGCTTATTCCTTATAAGCACATGGTAGATTTCTTCAAGACAAAATTCACAGCTATCCATTTCAGTCAAGTGCCAAGAATGCAAAACAAGTCGGCAGATGCGATGGCTACAATCGCTTCCATGTTGAATATGCCTCATAATATGGACAAGTGTGAATTCTTGGTCGAACAATTGCTGGTTCCCTCTTTTGACATTCCGACAGCTGATGTGATGAGCGTTCTTGTTGGTCCCAACTCCCCGTGGTACAATGACGTATATCAGTACTTGAAATCCCAAACCTTACCACCTAACCTTTCCGCGAACCAATGCCGAGCCTTTATCCAACAGACAACCAAGTATGTCATCATCGCCGACACCCTTTACCGTCGTTCCTTTGACCATACCCTCCTCAGGTGTTTGGATTCTGACAAAGCACAAATGGCTTTACACGAGGTTCACGATGGTATATGTGGGGGCCATTTCAATGGTCTTAGCTTAGCCAAAAAGTTGATTCATGCTGGGTATTATTGGCCCACTCTGGAAAAAGATGTTCATGATTTTGTTAAAAAGTGCTACAAATGCTAGATCCATGGAAATTATATTCATGCACCAGCCCAAGAGCTTCATTCTGTTATATCTCCATGGCCCTTTTCTCAGTGGGGATTGGATCTTATTGGCAAGATTCACCCAACATCTGCAAATGGACACAAGTTCATCATTACAGCTATAGAGTATTTTACAAAGTGGATCGAAGCGATCCCCATGACTTATATCACAGGTGCCCAAATTTCAAAATTCTTGTTGAACTATATCATATGCAGATATGGGGTACCCCTTGCCATAGTCACAGATAATGGTCGACCTTTTAAAAATAAAGATGTCAAAGAGCTTTGTGAAAAATTTCATATTCAACATCGTTTTTCTAGTCCATATTATCCACAAGGTAATGGTCAAGCCAAAGCATCAAATAAAACCATTATCAAGATCCTGAAGAAAGTTGTTAATGATGCTGGTTGAGATTGGCATGTACAGTTAAATCCAGCACTATGGGCCTATCACACTTCTATCCGCACCCCTACTGGCGCAACACCTTATTCCTTGGTGTATGGTGCGGAAGCCATTTTACCTTTGGAAGTCAAGATTCCTTCCTTGAGGGTTTCCTTGCAACACCTGATTGATGATGAGACACACAGAGTCTCTCGGCTGCATCAGCTTGAGATGTTAGATGAGAAACGTTAGACAGCTCTGACACATTTGCAAGCATATCAAAACCGTCTCCGTCGCTCTTATAATAAGAAAGTCAAAGGGCGACACTTCGAAGTGGGAGACCTGGTTTTAAAGGCAAATCCCAAGAATGCACAGTCTACTGACATCATCAAGGGCAAGTTTGAACCTAATTGGGTTGGTCCTTTCATAGTAACTGTAGCATATGGCTCGGGGGCATATCAGCTTGCTACCCCGGAAGGTGAACCTCTGTCTGATCCTATCAATAGCATGCATCTTCGCAAGTACTGGGCATAATTCTCTATCGGTACTTATTCAAATATGATCCTGAAAAAATACAAAAAAATGAAAAAAATGAAAAAATACAAAAAAATGAAAAAATGAAAAAATACAAAAAAAATGAAAAAAAATGAAAAAAAATCAAAAAAAAAAAAAAAAAAAAAGAGAAAAAAGAAGGAAAAGAGCAAAGAAAAAAGTAAAGAGCAGAAAAAAATGATTCGCCCTCTAGTGAAAACCTGGCAAATAGGTGCTTTGGGCAAGTACCATGGTGAAAACCTGGCAATCAGGCGCCATGAGTAATGAGATTATTGCTTCGTCATCTATCATGACTTCTAGATATGTTTTATCTCGGCCGGTTTATCATGCCTATCTTGGTCTCGACCCAATGTTCTATTCCAGGCCTGTTATTGGTCAACATCACTGTCTTGCCTACTCCAGTTTCTTGTACATATGTTTTGGTCCTGGTCTATGTGTCTTTCAAATGCACATTGGGTGCCTTCCCCTTGTCATGATCAATCACTGGAACTTTTAAATTGAAAAATGTCCTAAAAAAATTCATAAAAATCAAATAATGTCCTGAAAAAAGTCTTAAAAATTGAAAAATGTCCTGAAATACGATAATAAAAATTCAAATAATGTCCTGAAATAATCCAAAAAAATCACATATAATCCTGAAAAAAATGAACAACAAAAAAAATTGTAAAACTCCAAATCCAAAAAACAAACATTTTGCAATAACATTATTCCTTTTGTGCATAAGACAAATCGCTGAGCATACATCCAACGACAATCAAACCAACGATGTGCTTTAATGAAATCATGCTTTAACCAGATGAACTTTTTCAATCCAAACCAAACATTCAACATGATCAAAATTGTCATATCACTCGAATATCGGCATCAAAATCATTTGTCCTTGTTCCTACTATCATGGGTCTTATACAGGGTGTGGTATACTCGAAACCAGACTGTGTCCTGTCTTAGACGGGGTATCACATTTCCTGAAACTAGACAGCATGATCATCCTATCAGCACTTTCAACTTTTGACAATGAAGATCAAGATGTTTGTCTGATTTGCTTGAATTTGTGAGTCTTATCTTTTTATTGATTTATCTTTGGCTTCGATCATGTTCCTATGTTGCTCGATGATGTCACTGAGTGATTTAGAGTGACCGGGATGGTTCATGATCCCTTTTCTTTTTTTGATTGTGATTGTCATTTGTCTGTGATGTGTCTGTCTTTTGCAAAAAGGGTTGCATTTCAGCTCTGGCCTTCCATGCCATGATGCTACGCATCCATTTTGCTACATAAAAATAAAGGTTCTCACCTACAAAGTGCATTACTGAAAGAAAGTTTTTCTTCATCTCTAACTGTCCTCTGTCTCATTTTCTTCTTACTAACATTTCTTCCATCCGGTCGGATAGTCAGTTCAGTCTAGTGCTCCGATTTCCAAACATACATGCTGCATCTTGCATCCATTTGGTTAGTACATTTGCATCACATCGAGCATCATATCAAGCATTTTATCCATTTCATATTATAAATGCATCCACACATGTTCCACAATGGTACATAAACCAGTGCATAAGTCATCCATACATGGAAAATAACATATGTCACAAGTCATTTGCATCTCATCATATCGATGCATATTATATCATATGTCCCAATAATATCGGAGTACAAAATCGGACTGTCTGTCCTAAGTATGGCCCGCAGGCTGACTATATAATGTCAAACTACATAATGTCCACTGTCTGTCATAAGGAGCACGTGCCTCTATCATTGGGTTCTCCCTCTATCCTCCTCATCCCTACCATATCTCAAGTCCTGCTAATGTATCTCTATCCGTGCTTCTGAGTCTATGTCGTAACATGAAGTAGTCAGGTCAGTTCTCCCGTGTGATCAATGGACATTGTCGACTCTGCATCACAATTGGGGCACATTTTGTCAGTTTTAGGGTTTGATCCTACGGGTTGCATTTCCTCATTTTCATGTCCACCTTAGGGTGTTTTTCATCTATTCTGACCTATTCTACCCTTATCCCCCCTTTTCAGATCATTTCCATGTTGTTTTGGACCAAAATTGAGTCTTACATGCACAATTGCGCTTGTGTCTTGACTCTTGCGCCTGTGTCCTGACTCTTGCACCTGTGTCTTGACTCTTGCACCTGTGTACCCTGACACAAGTGCAGAAGACATGACACAAGCATAGAATTAGACTACACAAGCGCAGAAGTCATCTTTTTCATCCCCCGTGGGCCCCGCAATGTCCCGCAAACAAGTCAAATTCATGAAATTCAACACATGGGTTTTCGAGATACATACCGCTGCTCCTGTGTCGTCCGGTCATCTGAATGTGCGTACACATTCTCCAAGGTGATCCACCATTGGAATGTTCGCCATCTCTCTGCAAGTATTCTTGTCTAGAGCAACAAATCCTCTTCTTGGGCTAGTGCAAATGAGCAAATTTCATTCTCTTTGCTTCATTTATAGCTCTTTGTCATTGCATAGATGGACATGCATCTTCTCCATCTTATGTTGGTCACGGTCTTTTGCATCTTCAAGTGCTTGTCCTTCATGCGTCCAATCTCTGATTGTCAGTCCGTTCGATCCTATCATTTTTATCGATCAATTGGCCTCTTTTCTGCATGTTTTCAGTCAATTCCTCGAGGGGGCATGCATATATCATTGTTATTGTCTGGGGCATTTTCATATGTCATTGTCAGTGTCTAGGGCATTTTCATTATTGTTCTTTGAAACAACGCTTAAAATTGCATTGTCTCAAAGAGGGGCAAAATGTAGACACCTAAAAATGGTCAACGCTTGCGAGGTCATACTTTAACATTTGCGCATTGCCTCATTTTAGGTTTTTGCGTCCCATTAACATTTCTCCTATGTCACGCACTTGGTTTTTATCATTTGCGAACATCGAGTCATTCTTCTACATTCTTCCTTTATCTCACTCTTGAATTTGGTCTTGTCAACAACAATCTATCCAGTCATCATTTTAATCGATCTTATCCTATTGCATCAATGTGCATGCTTATTTGTCATCATTTTGGACACATCAATCCTAATTAGGGTTTTGTCCTCTTTTCAATCCTGTCAATCTTGCGATCAATTTGTCATTGATCCTTGTACTCTTATTAATCTTGTCGATTTATCATCAATCCTTCAATCTTGTCATTTTAATGATCGATTTGTCATCGATCGTTGTCATTGTTCGATCTTGTCATTTTGTGATCAATTTGTCATTGATCGTGGTCATTTTCAATCTTGTCATCTTGCAATCTATTCTGTCATCGATCGTTGTCCTCTTATCAATTTTGTCATTTTGCGACCGATTTGTCATTGATCGTTGTCTATCTTAATTATGTCAATTTGGATCAATTTGTCATTGTTCTTCGTCAATTGGCGCATTTTCTTAATCAAATCATTTTGTCGCACTGGTCATTTATCAATTCAAAATCATGACATTAATTATCTTCAATCAAGACCTAATTGTCATTTTCGCATTTCTAATTCGTCTTCTAGGGTTTTATGATTTATTCATTTAACCTAATTTGTCATTTCTTCTTCTAGGGTTACTAAATTATTATTTAATCCTAAGTTATAATTAAATCTTTATTTAATTGGCTAATTATTCTTCCTCTTGTAAATTAATTAATAAATGACAAATTGTTAATTAATTTACCTAATTTCTTCTAGTTCCTAATTTCCTATTTTTCCATCAATTTCTAATTCCTAATTGTCATCAATTTCAATTTTCTAATTTTCTTAATTTCTAATTTCTTTTCCCTCCTATTTCATCTCCTAATTCTATGGGAATGGCATGTCAATTTGTCATAAATTGTCATAATTGACAATCAATCAATTTTGACATAGAATGTGTCATAATTTGTCATCAATTATCAATCAATCAAATTGTGCATGGAAAGTGCATAATTTGTCATAATTTGTCATATTGATTTGCAATTTCCATTTGAATTGCATCATGCTAATCTTGTCATTTATCCAATTCTTCTATAAATTGGATGATTTTCAATCAAAGCTAATCCGAATCCTTAATCAAACTATTGAACTTACACTTCTAGTACTCTTGAGCTTTTCATCAATCTTGGTTTCAATTGTATGTGCACTTGTAGGTGAGATCCACAAATCCATTGAAGAGGAAAGAAGAACAATGGAGCAGCATGGAAGGAGCATTCAATTCTGCATTTGGTTTGCATAATCTTTCATTTTGACTACTTTGTTTTCATATCTCTATTGAGTGTGCTTAGGATTAGATCATTGCAATGTGTGTTTGTGATTGAGCTAATAATGATTAACATGTCTTTATACTTGCTTTGATGATTCCTAATTCCGATGCTACAGTCTCTGTGTGAACTTGTTGCAGTGATGGAGCCTGTTGCTTTGTCTGTTGCTCAGTGTTATCATCTGTCAGTTTACCTTCTGTACCATCTTTTACTGGTGGCTCATTAGCCATATCTATTTTCTTAGTTGTATCCTTATCTACCACAATATTAACCTTTTGAGTATCGATGTCCAGTGTGTATAACACCTCAGAGTTGGGACTTGTGTCTTCTTGTGGTAAGTCCATACTCTCACTAGCTGGTTGATTGTCAGAGGTAACTACCGATGGAGTATCCAGAGGTGGTGGGGATAGATTATTTGCTATTTTTATGCTAGGTGGTCCACCAACCTTTCTTTTTCCCTTATCCTTGTCCTTTTGGTATACTTTGATAGGTTTAGGATTTCTATATTCTTCTTGCTTTTCCTTCTCTACAAGGAATATGTCCCATGCATTAGCAGTTTCCTCTACTACCTCATTCACTCTACCAACCATAAGTGCTATATGTTGATGTGTAGTTGAGAATACTAACTAGTTAGCCTCAGAAATCAGATCATCTATCTCTTTTGGTGAGTTGACTAGGTATACAACAAGTATTTTTTCAATTTTTATTTTCTTATCAAGCTCTAGAATAGCTTGCCTTCTAGCTTCAAGCCTTTTAAACAGTTCTACCGGAAAGAGGAATTTCTTGTAAATGTCCAAGTGTAGGATTACACTGTTTTCAACTTTTTCTTTGTCATCAACTAATAATGAATCATATAATTTATTTATGTTTTTCAGCTTTCCATCCTTTGTTATTTCATCTAGTAGTTTGTCAATTGGAGCAATGTTTTGTTGAGTCTTCTTCTTGGGTGTTAGCTTCTTTTTCTTTGGAGTTATCTTCTTAGCTGGAGGCCTTACTGCTTTTTGTTTCTGTCTGGTTCTTCTAGGAGAAGGTGTAGATACCGGTGAAGGTTCTCTTTTCCTCACAACTCTTTTAAATGCATTTGGGATATCACTTTTTGAAGAAGTTGCTACCAGTGAAAGGTGAGTTTCTGGTTGTAGTGCTTCTAACTCATCTTGAGTGATACCAGTTTGTTTAAGTACATCTTTTTTGATAGCTTTAGCTTGTCTAGATCCCCTTCTTACCATTGCTTCTACCTTATCTACCCTTTTCTTAGATTGAATTTGATTCTCAATAGTCTCAGCACTGCCAAATACCTCTTCGTTAGGTTCCTTGGGTACTTCCAAGAGGGCTTTTGCATATGTTTCAATTATGTGGTCATTAGTTTCATAACCCATTTCAATAACCCAAATGGTTCTTGGGATAACTGCCCCCATCCAAATCTCATCCTTATTAATAAAAAAACATATTTTATCCTTATACTTATTTACAATTGCTTGTGATAGTCTGACTCTAGTATTCATCCGGGCCTTTAATGACTGATAGTACTCATTTATATTCTTTTCTCTATTGTCCCCCATGTTATTTAGTAAATCAGACAATTGTTTGCCTACCAGTATATCAAAACCAAGATTTTTATTACCGATACTAGGCACTTGTTTTGTTATGTGCAGCATTAAGTTATGAGCTCATCTTGTAACCATTTACACATATATATTTTTGCATTATCTTTGATCATATCATAGGCACTCTTTATGCATAGGCTAGAGACTGAATTTAACCTATTTGCATGTGTGGTTTTGTAGCCTAAAATCATGCTAATGAAACTGACATTGATGTTGGTTACTTCATTTACTCTTAAAGATATTTTATCAGATGTTGCACCTATTAGGTTAGTCACTAGGTCATTTGAGACCACCTTTGTTTTATCAGGTCTATTACCAGTGAAGGTAACCCTATCACAACTTTTACTGCCTCTTTAGTGATTTTGTGAACTGAGCCTAACTAGAAGAATGCACTATGTACCCTGCTTAGAAATATCCTTATAAATTCCTTAGGGAAATCCAGAATACTGAGAATTTTAGTGAATCCTAGGGTTTCAACTATTTTGTGTTCAAGTTTCACATTATCGAAATCGTCGCAAATTACAGTCTTATACATGCTCTTTATTTCCTCATCACCTAATTCTTCTATGTGACAATGAATGTACATCCTAGGGTCTTCTGCAAAGACTACTCCCTTGGGGATTTGAGAAAATGCACCAACATTATCATCCTTCTTAGCAATTTTGGGAACTAACTGAAATATGGGTCTAGGGCACTTAATCACTTCGACTATAGTAGGGTTTGCTATGAATTTAGGAATAGATGAAGAAGCCATGATTATAAATACCTTTATCTACCTTAGGAATGATTGCTTGCTGAGTTGCTTCACTTCTTTGCTCAAAATGCCTTTGCTTAGGAATTTTTGCACTCTTAGAATGTTTGAATGCTCGGTGAAATGAAATTGGAGCCAAAACACTGATTTATAATGTTAATTTTGCCAACCACCACATTTAATTCTTGTCGGTTAAGTAATCACTTAACTCATCTACCGGTATAAAAGTAATTTCAACTTCTTACCATCAACCAAGGGAATTATAGCATGTTTCACATTTTATTGCCAAACCCTCAAAGAATTTTCTTCAGTTAGATGAAGAGTCTCCTACCGGTGGTGTGTTACTTTGTTCTATCGGTGGAGGAGTATTCCTATCAAAATTTAGTTTTGATTTCCTGATTCATTGTTTTGAGAATTCCTGCTTAACTTCTTCAACCTTTTCTTTACCTTTCAAACTAGGACCTTTGTTATTTACCGGTGAGGACTTGCTTCTACAAAATTTTGCAATATGTCCAATCTTGTTACAAGCATAACAAGTCACATTATTTTTCTGAATAGCTTTCCCATATCCTATGCTAGTTTGTGTTCTGCATTGATTAGATAGATGTCCAAATCTTCCACAAACATAACATCTCACATTCATTCTACAATTTTCAGAATTATGACCAACTTTGTCGCATTTTGAACATTGACCAGTGGGTGTATTGGTATTTTGATAATTTCTAGATCTACATTGATTTGCTCTATGACCATACTTGTTAAAGTTAAAGAATTTGTCATTAAATTTATAAGCAGTAGGTTGTCTTACTGGTTTGCCATGATCCTATGTGTTTGCAGTACCAGAGCTTTCACCAGCTTCAAAGCCAAGTCCACAAGTATCATCATTAGGTTTCTGATTCTTCAACAAGTCACCAAGTTCTTTTGAGCTTTTCTCAAATTTTTCTTTGTGCTGATTTGCAGTATCCATTTCTCTTTCTAAGATTTCTTTCCATCTCATAAGTTCATTTGAGTCATTCTATGTATGCATCAGATCCATCTTCAACAAATCATTTTCATAGCTAAGTCTTATGTTCTCATTTGTAGCATCATTCAGTGTTCTAGTCAGATCTTCTTCATTCTTCTTTTTATATTCAATTTCCTTACAAAATCTCATAGTCATATCCTGCATCTCATTCTTTGTTGTCATGTTTTCTTGTTTCAGCTTATTTATTAGATGACTAAGAGTTTCCTTTTCATCATTTTTATTTTGCATCTTTTCACAAAGTTCTCTTCTCTTGTTTCTTGCAATGGTAAGATTTCTTGAAGTGCTTGAATAATATCCTATGCATCTTTTAGATCATCTTCAAGTTTGATATTTTCCAATTTTTCTCTATCATAGTCTAAGAGAGCTGCTTCTAATTGCTTCATCAAGTTTTCCATCTCTACTGGTGTCAAGATCTTCCTCAAGCTGTTAGGCTTCTGAAAATAGAGGACTAAGCTCTGATACCAATTGTTATAATTCCCATAGATACTGAGAGGGGGGGTGAATCAATATCTAACCAGTTAAATAATTTTCTTAACTTAAAACATGTAAAGCATATAAAAACTATGTACCGGTAAACAAGAAATAATGCAATAAACAGAGATAATAGGAACCACATGAAAAACACACCATAACGTAGTAGTTTAATGAGGAAACCTGGTGTGGGAAAAATCCTGGTGGGATTTGTGACCCACAATATTCACTTACTGGCCAATAAGAGAATATTACTACTACAATAGGGGCTTGCACATGTAGGAAGGCCAAGTGCCTAGAGCTCACTACTTAATTACAAAATGGGAAGTCTCACTGACTTACAAAATGGATTATATTAATCCAATGTCTTGTATTGCTTCAAAATAGCATCTACTATATGAGATCTAGTACCGGTTTATAGCTTTGCTTCATACATAAACCCTTAACCTATAATTCGCATAATAAGTCTGACTTATTTTGCCTAATTACATCCTTCCATCTATCTTGAAATGTTCTACAATGATCTCTTATATATATGAGTCATTTTACAACTTGCCAAGTCAGCTTACAATGATTTTACAATAATTAACAAAATATATTACAAACAAAATTCTTCTCGGCCTCTGTGCTGGTATGTTTCCTTTCACTGTCGGTGTTGGTGGTCTGAGTGCCGATGTAGAATCTGACCTTGCTAGTGTCAATGGATTGCCTTGCCGTTGTCATAGGATTGTAAGGTTTCCATCAATGACAAAACCTTCAATCACCTACAATGTCTCATTGGAGTGTATATTTGCCAATAGGTGGAAGAGGACAAGAAAAGAGCTAAAGAGAAAGAGGAAGCGACACAGAGCACTCAGGTGGAGACCCCAAAGGCAACCAGTAGTCAAGCCAAACTGACTGATATTACTGTACCATTGACCTCTAGTTTGCAAATGAATCAGAGTTGCTACAAAGCATTAAGGTTTCTCAAAAACGCCTAGAAGTGATAAGGAGGAAGAAGGAGAAAGACATGATCCAAGATGTGGTGGACACTCTTACCAATTTGATACTTGGTACCAACCTTCCCAGTATCGATTCCTCTCTTGTACAATTGAAGCTCCTATGCACAATTGTAGAAGACTAGGTGCAAAGCATGGAAGAAGTTGTCGAAGTCAGTGCCCAAAAGAAGCATCAAAAGGCTCTGGACATTGCCTTGGTGAAAAAGTTAACTGAGCTCTGGTCCATCTTATAGAAGGAATAGAAGGACATCAACGATGCAATGGATGAGGGCAAATTACTGCTCAGTAAGATATGTTAACCCCATCTATTCTGTGAGGATGTGCTTGCTCAGAAAGACAAACTACAAACTGATATGCAGTCATTCATAAGCACCTTCAAGACTCCCTATGATTCCTTCACCACATATGGACAAACCGCTCACCCGTTTCAAATCCAGTCTGCAAGGATAGAGGTAGAGATAAGCAACCAGAAACTAAATTTGCAGGAACTTCAACTGGTCCTACTTCCAAGACTGCAAATTCTTCAGAAATGCTATCTCAATCTGGATGTCCTAATGGTCACTCAAGAGATGAGTACCTTGGATGCCATGGAAGAACAGGTCTATCAGATGCAAACAGAGAATGAGGTTGCTACCTCATTGCTTGATTCATGGTCCTTATCCATGAAGACATTTATGAAAGACTTTAAATCAAATTTTGACAAGTTTCATTCTTTATTGTCATAAACTCTTATTATTTTAATGCTAATGGAATAGGGGTTATTCAACTGTACTTTGTCATTGTTGGCAAAGGGGGAGTAGTATCCTGGTATTTAAAATTTTCATGCATGCTATGTATACTTTCATGTTTATCTTTGTAAGGAGTAGTATACATTGTATTTTCTGTAAACGGATAGTGTATATGCTTAGGGGGAGTATTTTTTATTATGGCATAATTTTGTTGTAAAACACTTAGATGTCAAAATTTTTCCTAAGTGTTGCCATCAATGCCAAAGGGGGAGATTGTTGGCATTTTTGATGATTTTGTTGTGATTGTCATTGATGGACACACACTTTCTATGAGATCACTTTTTCAATGTATGAATTATGCTCAACCGGTATTTGTTCCAAACTGGTATTATGTTGTAGTCTTTAGACTATAGGTGTTATGTAGAAAGTGTTTACTGATCTCAAAGCATTATGAAGACCCAAGCGACATGAAGAGCTCAAGCAGTTTAAGGATCTCAAGCGGAGTGGAACAAAGAAGCTAGAAGCGACAGTTATCATTTTCCCATTCTTCATTTTTGTCAACCGGTAATCTGTTTGAACCGGTATTACTCTGAGTTACCAACTGGTAACCCGTAAAGTTGTACTAACTGGTAATACTCTGTGATGAGTTACCAACCAGTATATTTTTGTGATGAATTACCATCCACTAACACTTTGACAGTGATTTTGTGTCTTATTACCAAATGTGTCTAGATACAATGAACCTAGGAACTTGCAATGTAATCCTATTGGACCGACATGAAATCAAATTCCTTTTAAGGACATCATGTCTAGGGTTTAGAAGGAGAGTGTGTGTAGCTGTTAGGTTTTTGGTGGTTGACGAAATTCTTGTATGTGCGATCTTAACAGAGAAGATCAAGTCTATGTGCTATAACAGAGTGTGGATTTACTAAAGACTGAAGTAATGTTGAAATGCATTAGAAATGAGCTACCATGGATCTAATCAAGCAGATTGTGCCATTTGCTAGATCATTCACTTTTTGATTACTCGCATCTTTGACAAGTTAGAAACCCTTAACCGAGTAGGCCCAGAAAAGCCTTTGTAAATCCTTTAACAAGGTGATTCACATCTGTGGATCTGAAATCCTCTCACAAGGTAGTCTTTAATTGGACTTATCTCCTAACAGAGATTGAGATTCCTAACAGGATCTATTCTGGTAAAGAACATTATATGACCTTAACCGCTCTGGTTACTATTCTGCAGATAGTTACTTGTGAGTTTCATCTCACCATGGTTTTTTCCATTTGGGTTTCCATGTCAAAATCTCTTATGTTATGGTGATTGTGCTTCTATGGGTGAATGCCTTATTTTCTATTTGGTTTGTATGTGTGTTAATCAGTTTGTTCGTGAAACTGTTTTACCAGTTTACTGCTAGATTGTTAAAGTGTTTAAGTACAGTATTTTTTGGTATACTAATTCACCCCCCCCTCTTAGTATTCATCAGGTTCTGCTTGATTTTCCTCTTCTTCTTCATGTACTTCTTCTTCTTCACCTACTACAACTTCTATCGATACAAGAACACTGAGATCTTTACTTGTTTCTTTCTTAATCGGTTCCCAGAAGGCTACACCCAGTTCATCTTCCACTTCCTCGCTACAGGTTTCCTCAGGGGATTCATCAACTTTGAGATTGATACTCTCAACATTTTTTTGTTTTTTATTGTTGTGGCACTTGAGAGATTTACTCTCGGTGGAGTACCCCAGAAATATCCCTTCATCACATTTAGCATCAAACTTGCTCATATGCTCACCTCTCTTGATGTAATACTTACTACCAAATACTTTAAAATAACTCATAGTGGGAGTCTTCTCAGCCCAATACTCATAAGGGGTTTTAACTCTTCCTTTCTTGATGAGTACCCGGATCACCACTTTTGTCCAAAAAGTGTGAGCAATCTTTCCTTGGATCAACATCGTTTTCGCCACTTCAACTATAGTCATGTTATTCCTTTTTGCTATGCCATTCTATTGTGGTATCCTTGGAGCATAAAATTGCCTCTTGATACCACTATCTTCACAGTACTTATTGAATTCATCAGAAGTGAATTCACCTCCTTGATCAGCTCTTAGGCATTTTATCTTTTGACCACTTTCCTTCTCTACTAATGCTCTAAAGGCTTTGAACTTTCCAAATGCCTCAGACTTATCTTTCAAGAATGTGACCCACATAATCTTGAGAAGTCATCAAAAAGAATCATGAAATACCTATCTCCCTGAATACTTCTAGTTTTCATAGGACCACATGAATCAGTATGCACAAGATCAAGTAAGTTTTCTGCTAAAAAAGACTTACCTTTGAAATTTGAGAAAGACATCTTCCCAGGTTGACATTCTCTTCATAAAGCAGTCTTTGGTTTGTTCAACAAAGGCAATCCTCTTACTACCTCTATCTTACTCGCCTTTACAATATTATCAAATTTGATATGATAAAGTCTCCTATGCCATATTCAACTGTCATCAAACTTTGCCATCAGACACGGACTTATCTTGGCATTCAGCTGAAACAAGTTACCTCTGGTCTGCTTACAGATGACAATAAGTTCACCACTCTTTCCAATTATACTGCAGAATCCACCTTTGAACTCTTTTGAAGCTCTCTCTATTAGGAGCCTAGTCTAGTTAAAGACTTTACAATAAGGTTTTGCTAGGAACTGATCCTATTAAAGATTACCCAGTTAAGGGATGGCTATATACCCTATTAAAGGTTACCTTTCTAGAGGATTTAAAGAACTCAATGAACTTGAGTCACCTAGTTAGAGGATTTATAGTAAGCCTGTTAAAGCTACTTGGCAAAGGGATTTTCCTTCTATTGAAATGGTTAAAAGACAACAGGTAAAACTCTGATCTGATAACAATACTATATGCTAAGGTAGATCCTTTTCAGTTCCTCTAATCTATAATCACACTTTGTACTTTTCTCTCACTAGTTGGAAAGTATCTTATCACTCAGATACATACACAAATTTTTCCAACAACTTAAAATAACAAAAATCATCGACCTTATAGACAACAATTAGGTCAGTAGCATAAACCCTAAACCCTAAACATTTAGGTTTACAATTACAGGCAGTCAAATCCTAACCGTCCAAACACTTTTCATAGAATGAAACAATCTCAAATAGATCACAAGTCATTCTGCATCATCCATTCTTCACCGTACATAGAAATCAGTAACCCATCACACTTTCTTCTCATACCACTAAGAAGAATGTTTATTCCTGAGGTAGACATTTAATGTAGTTGATCTTGACATGCAAGATCCTCAAGGAAATCTTTCACGTGGATAAAACTGAAATGGCATCTCGATCTCATCCTCATTTTTTAGCGAATTCATCACATAATATCATCGATTGCATTGCACAAGCAAGATTGCCATTCTAAAAACCCTAGAGCTGAGACTACCAACCGGTAGTCACACTTAGTGAAATCCTGACATTGGTTCACTACATCTCTTCATACTGATTCTTCAACTTGATCATCAATAACAAATGCTTCCAATCTTCATACCAGCTGACCTATACTTATTAACATCAATGACAACATACATTATTATCATATCATCATGTGCCAACATACCTGTTCCTCAAATGCCAACATGAAGCAGAGGTCCAGAGCAGGGAAGATAGTCTAGAATCGTCCGAAAGAAAATTCCTACACATAGAAGTTTTGTTGCAGAAAGCACAGAATCATACAATGCAGATCCAATAGGCAGTGCAAGATGGAAGCACTAGGATACTCACTCTAGAAATCCAAGTGATCATCTAATAAAATAGGTGCAAAGAGTTGCAGCATGAAGTAGCTTCCAAGAGCGAAGAGGTTTCACAGTTGCTAAATATTCCTCCCCCGCCCAGGTTTTTCAATATTTTTCATCAATTCTAATCAAATTGTATGTTTCCCATTAGGAAAGCATTAAGAAATATGGCCCCTCACTACAACCCATGCTAAGATTCATTCAAGAAGCACAATCCCTCTGTGCCAAGGAAGGAGCCCCTGTCAACAGCTCTATGGTCATTGCCAGTTGTAAGATCCCCATGGCTCAAGACTGAATCCAAATGTTATATGCAGCCCAAGATGAAGAATTGAGAGAAAAGGGGACAGCAGACTGCTGGCAACTGATTAAGAAGATGAATATTTTCATCAATCATCATAGGGTGATCATGCATGTAGAAGTGACACTTGAACCCTTGCAAATTTTCCTCCCAGATATCAAACAATGTATAGAGAGGTTTGTCTCATTAGGCCTCCCTTCTCCATTCCCTCTAGATGGTTCTGTACTAGGGGTTGAACAAGTATTAATTCAGGTCAAGCATTTGCAGCAGGATATATCTTTCATCTAGCACTTGAGTAATTCCATCTCCATGGAGGAGGTTGAATGTCTCTTGCACCCCTTAGCTCAGCTCTACGCAAGTTGGTCCATGATGAGTCAGTCAGCCTACCTTTGGACAAAATTATCTACCTAGATCAACATTATCAGAATTTGGATTCGCAAGTGTTGCCCCCTTAAGAATATTGGACCCCCTTCCAGCAGGTCTATGATCTGCTCTACTCCATTCTAGCATAAAGTCTGGTTTCCAAACCAACAATTTTGGGTTCTCGTATTCTTTTGGCAGAATCCCCCCTTTTAGTCTCCAAGAAATGTTCACATTGTTTTTTGTTAAAGTCAGCGAATGATTTTTTTTTATCAGGATGTTTCTTTTCTTTCTTCAACTTTCTAGTTGTGCTCGATGTATGAGCCAAGTGTCATCTCGGCATTGCCCCGATGACCTGTATTTTACGTTTTGAAGTCTCAAAGAGCGCAGAGGTGACAGATGGTTTGGTTCTAGTGACTCAGCTTTGTTTTTGGGACCCACCTCATGGTTTTAAAAAATAGAGACACCTGGCCACTTTGTGTTGGTATTTTTTTAGTTGGGAGGCTCTCTTGTAGAGTTTCCTCTATTCTTCCATGTGTCCTTCATTGTGTTTTTTTGTGGAGTTCCATGACATGGTTTTTTTATTCAAGCAGGTAGGAAGATCGTCGTGGTTAGGTGAGATTAACAACTTTGGAAGCCATTTTGTTGGGTGTGTTCCTGAGGAGTGTCACTGCATGTCTTTTCTGTTTCAGGGGTGGTTGTGCTTGGTTGGTGGATGTTTGGGCTATTAGCAGAGCCATGGGCTCTATTTATGCTTGTGTTTTCCCTGTTATGAGGGTTGAGAAATTTTAAAAGAAACACTTAAGTTTTCTTAGTTAGAATTTTGGCCTTTTAGCTGTTACTATCTGATGAAGAAGGTTAATCAAATTGTGCCTATGGCCTTTGTGACGCCTCTTTTTCAGCATGCTCTGATGGTTTTCTGTGCTTTCTATTGTGATTCTGATACCTTTGGAAATATATATCTAAGACTTTGTCGATTAAACTATGTTTTTCACTTGTTATATAGTAGATGCATGATTGATATTTCTTTATGTTGCAAAGGAATTTTGATTGTATCTTAGTTGTGGTTTTGTCTAGACATGTAGATTGTTGAATGGGCTTTAAAATCGTATGTCTTTGGGTTTTATATGATGATAACATTTTTAGAAAAATGCTCTGGCATATCACCTCAGTAGTTTAGATCTTGTTGTTTTGAGTTTTTCCTTCTTCCCCTTTTCTCAAAGCCATAAGGAAGAGTCAAATTCTCAAACCCAAAGGTCATTTAGTGAGTCTTGCACAATTGGTCCCCCATCACTGAATTCCCCATAAGGTTGTTTGCTTTCAGAGTAATATTTAGAGTCAACACTAACCCCACACTTTATCATCTCACTGACTACCGAATGTAGCAATAGATTGTTTTAGCTGCCTTCCTACCAAAATATCAAACAACCATTGTCTCTTCCCAAAATTGAGAGTTTCATCAATGAAAAACAACATCACACAAACAATAAGATTACCATACCAAAATTTTCCCTTCTTCTCTCCTTTGATCTTCCCTAGGCTAATTAACAATTCATCCAACATCCATCCACAGAGATATAACTTCTCATTCTCTTTCATCATGTTATGTGTTGCATAAATGCATGAGCTAGAAACATAATTCAGACAGTTTGACTGAGTCACCTTGTAACCAGTGACCATGCTTCCGAATCTGATATCTCTATTGGTGATAGTACTAATCCTCATTGATATCTTTCCTGATGTTGTGCCGGTGATTTTTTTGACATGATCGTTAGAAACCTTCTTCTCTGGATGCTGTCCAACCTACAGTAAATCAGTGATTTCCCTGATGGCCTCCTTTGAGATCTTATATGCTCTGTCCAACCAGATAAATTCTCCATGAACTCTACTCAAAACATATGTGACAATCTCATCTTCAAATTCTGGAATATCCAGAATGCTGATAAACCCTAGATCCTTAATATGATGATACTTGGGTTTGATCTTTCTAGAATCTCCCACTAACTTGCTCATGTATATGCTCTTAATATCACTAGTTCCCAAATCCTCAATGTGACAGTGAATGTAAGCTCTCACATCTTTGACATATACAACTCCTTTCAGGATATGGGAAAAAGCGCCAACCGAATCATCCAAAGTGGCTAGATGCAGACATCATTTGAAAATTGGCCTAGGATGGTCCTTGACCTCAACAATAGTAGGATTTGCAATAAAATTAGGTATAGAGGATGACCCCACTTCCATGATGAAAGATAAATACCTGTGAAATAGTTGCCAATGAAAAACCCTAAAGAACTCTTCTGATAGAAGGTGAAATCGCTCAAGAAGATATCGATCGTATTGAATCCCTTTAGACTCTCTCTAAATTGCTCTGAATGTAAAGTGGTCAGAAATGAAGTGAATTCAACCTTTTAACCTCCAAGAAACCCTAATACATCATTCATATGAATGAATTTTGATGAAAGATACCAGATCTTGATTAAGTATCTCCATGTTGGATAAGCATCTTCAATGTTTGGAACATCTTCCAGAACCTCTTCTTAGGGCATATGCAGTATCATCATGAATTTTCCTACACCTAAGGCATCTGCCTCAGTTACCAGATGATCTTCCTACTAGTGTAGGAGCAACCTCCTCTATTGGTTGAGTAACCAAAGTATTTCCATCTGCTAAATGATCTTCTATCTTCTTGACCCATTTCTTGATATGATCTTGCCCAATTTTATTGACCTTCTCTTTCCCTTTATCACTTGATTCATCATTACCAACTAGTGGATTTTCGCTTCTATAGAACTTAGCTATGTGTCCAACCTCATTGTATGCATAACATGTAACATTGTTCTTTTGAATCGCTTTGCTAAAATTGATATAATTGCTTGACCTGCACTGATTAGCTATATGTCTAAATTTTCCACATGCATAACATTTAACATTCATTCTACAATATTCTATCTTATGACCATACTTATTGCATTTAGAACATTGACCACGATGAGAATTATAGTTTGGATTTTCTCTATTTATACATTGCCTAGCAATGTGACCAAATTTATTAAAAAAAAAGAATCTACCATTAAATTTATATGAATTAAGCTACTTTACGAGTGCCTTATGGTTTTGATCTTCATTTGCAGTACTAGAACTCTATCCTTGTTCAATTCCAAGTCCACTGGAATCTCCATTCTGTCTTTGACTTCTCAATAACTCATCAAATTATGTTGAACTAACCTTGAATTTTTCTTTATACTCACTTGCAATAGTTAGATCATCTCTCAGAATTATCATTTGTCTCTCAAGATCTTGTTCATTACTCTAGGATTGTAATAAATTGGTTCTTGACATATAATTTTCATGAATGAACCTGCCACATTCCTCAAATTTGTCTTTTAGTGATATAGCAAGATTTTCTTCTTTCTTCTTTTGGTCTTCAATCTCTTTAGACATCCTCATAGTTAAAGCTTGCATTTCATTTTTCATGACCATATTCTCCTGACTCAACTTCTGACATCTTTGATTAAGGGCATCCTTCTCATCATTATCCTGATTTTGCAAAAGTTCTTTCCTCCTAGCTTGAACATATGATAGCCTCTCCTGTAGGACAAGAATGAATTCCTGAGCAGAATTTAATTCATCTTGTAACTTCAAGTTATTCATCCTTTCAACCTCATAATCTTCAAGTGCTACCTCAAGTTTCTTCTCCAAAATCATATCCATGGATTCTGGATTTAGGATCTCCCTCAAGCTATTAAACTTCCTCTGAGGCACAAGGCTCTAATACGAATTGTTGGAATCCAAGAAAACTAAGAGGGGAGGGGGTGAATCAGTGTTCTTTTGGTCTGATCAATTCTAACCTTATTAAAACATGCATTCACCAGCCGGTATACTAGTACATATAGAATTGAATGAAGTAAAACAACCAATAAGCCAATCAAACAAATGAATACCATAACATAGAGAATTATATGTGGAAAACCTCAAAGGGGAAAATCCATGGTGGGATTTGTGACCCACAATATCAATCCACTAGCTATATGAAAAGATATTACAAAATATGGGGGCATGCCCTTGTAGGAAGGCTTATAGCCTAGAGCACACTACTTAATCACAAAAAGAGTCTTACTAACTACATACAAATCTATACTACAATCTGGAGAAATGAATGAACTACAAGATATCATCTTTTATGCCTTAATATAGTTTCGGTTAAGCCCTATTTGTTCTGGTCTAAAACCCTAAACCCTTAGTGGACGACCCTCTTAGATAAATGTCCTCACATACATGATCTCTCTAATATATATCACATATCCTTCACACTCTCATATCTTAACATATCACAAAATGATCTAATCAACTGACCTATATACCCTTACAAACTTTCAAGTCTTATGTTAGCTTACAAACATAATTACAATATGAATGTACAAGTTGGCTCAATAACATATATATATATATATATATATATATATATATATATATATATATATATATATATATATATATATATATATATATATATATATATATATATATATATATATATATATATATATATATATATATATATATATATATATATATATCAAAATCAATAGCTAATGTCGAATCTCCCAAATGATGTCGGCCTCCAATACCAATAACCTGAATGTGAACCATGTCAGCCTACAATGTTGGTAACCAGAGAATTCCTTCCAATCGGTGAAGATACCTGTCAGTGCTGGTGTTAGTGAAGTGTCTGTCGGTACACTACTAAACCAAAATATGAAGTCAGAACATGTTTCTATCAGTGACAACATATTGAAACCAACCAACTCAGTGTCAATTGCCAATAGTTGTTGCCTTGGCTACACATCTACATATGTGAGATGGATCACTACTACTAATGTCAAATGAACAAAACAAATTGGTATCAAAGGCTTTTGACTAAATGAGATGTAGTCTAGCAGATAAAGTGTCTCGATGGAGATGTTGGTCCGGTATAGTAAACCAATATGTATAGTATGCTACTAATATGGATATTAACCACTATTGCAGATCATGAGACTCAACATTTTTTAGGATCTTTGTGGATTGAGGAAATCATGCCTTGAGAAATATTGGAGAAGTATTGTGTGACATTGTGTTGGTTTGGTAGCTAATCTTATATCCATACACCATTTTATTTTAACTGGTTTGATAGTTGACATGATGATGATGTGGCTTGGCACTATGGTCAAGTAAGATCATGTCACAAGTTGTAATGGATATAATGGAAGTGGAAGATCATCTGTAAAGCATGTACACTCATCTCTACCAGTATGAGTTGCATATTGGAGCCCCAATTTAGGATTAGACATGAAAAGAATACCTGAGATCTATGGTTCAGGGAGAGTTCACAGCTTCACATCCCTTGATTTTTGAACCATATGCTTGACAAAGAGGGAGAGTTACCTGCACATGGGGTGAATATTAATGGGATATTAGATTGATATCAGTGTCAGCATTAAAAATTGATATCACAATGGTATATACAGTTGGTGTCAGCTGGTGTCTAAGCCCTCTATCTCAAGTGTTGTTGGATGAGAGGATACAGAGTAGAAAGAAACCAATAGGGAAGATGAAACCAGTATAAATATTTGTCAGTTCCCTTTGTCATTGTGTCAAAGGGGGAGTGTAAACCTATAATATACCAGATACTACATGTGTTGACATCAATGCCAAAGGGGGAGATTGTTGCCATTGTGTTCTCAATGATGTCAAATGTTATAGCATGTCACTAGTAAGTATAGGATGTCAACCAATCATTGGGGTCACTGATATACATGTTAGTGTTGGAGGCATATGTTGGTGTTAACCAATGAGTAGAAATTGGAGACAAATGGAATTATGGTAATGCCAACCGGTGAGTGATGGGTTGGTAGTGTGTTATTGCCAACCGATAATCATGTGACCAGTAAGCAAGAAAGGTTAAGATTATGAAGAATATGTGGTACAACCGGTAAGTAGTTGGATTTCATACCAAAAAACTCCCATCGGATAAAGATTCTATCATTGAGTGAAGAAAAGAATGATAGGAAATGTGTTGCCTCAAATTGTAAGGTAGACAAAGAGGATGTCTACTGGGTTATGTGTCTGATTAAAGATATGTCTGCTCAATTCCAGTAAAGTTGAGTTGAGTGCAACTGTTCATCTACTCGCATTGGTAGGTGATAATACTTTGGTATAAGACAAAGAAGTTAAAGGTAGGCGATTGAAGGCTCATAGCGGATGACCATAGTGGAACATGAGGAAGCCTCCAGCATTTGAAATTAGAGATGTGCACCGGATCAACAAGAGTAAGAATGATGAGCTACTGAGACAAAAGAACAAGAGTAAGAAGTGATGGGATTGTCACTTTGACAAATCAATTGAGGTGATATCCAAGATAATGAAGGAGAAGGAAAATCTTAGCACTTGTAGACATGGATCTACTCTGAGATGGTGATGCCAACCAAAATGTAGATGTAGGTTGATGCATGACAGTTGAAGTTTGATGACATGGTGTCATCAAGGATGTTATTGGTATTCAAGCAGAGTTATTGTCAATTGGTAAGGATGATATCTAGTAAGCGAGCAAAAGAGACAAAGTGAAGAGTTCCTATCAGATGGACATGTGTCTGAGTTTGGTGATTGGGATAATGTGATCCAACTAGCAAAACAAAGAAAAGCATGGCATGAAGGTTAACTAGTTAGAAAATAATCGACAAGGTAAGATGAACCGATAGGTATATCCCGGTCGTATGTTGTGGTCGGTGACCATCCGTAAATCGACACAATGAGATGAGGAGGATGCCTCATAGATATGACACGTAGTCTCTAGGTAGCAAATGTATAGTTATCGGTGAAGAGTGTTTTGGTGAGGTTGGTGATGAGTAGGTCGACATTAATGTCAACTATGAAAATCATGGGTTAGATGTAGGGGGTTTGCAGCTCAAGATAGATCAGATGACAAAGATCTGATTCATTAGCATCATGATCTATGCAGAGTGTCTAAGTGCATATCAGAATTTGGTGAAGGTAACCACAAGACCATTTATTGTGATTGACAAAAAGTAGGGTCATGTTTGCTAAATATAGAAAACCTGTACTAGAAGGAAGAAGAATGGTAGTGTTGCATGATTTGTTGAAATTTGCTAATCCCACCCTTAGAATAGTAGAGCCCACCCAATGTTAGGTAGGCCTATAGTTTCTTTGTCCTCCCACCTATCCTACATGAGGTAGATTAGTTGGTGGGGGAGAATTCTAGAGAGAGGCCTTCTCTGGGACCCCATTATAGAGTAGGGTGATTGGAAGGGCCAGACATGGAGGAAACAAAATGGTTCCTAAAGAAAGAATAGGCTTTGATCTATGCCCATCAGATCTCTAAGTTCCTCCCAAGCACTTATTAGCGAGCCCCCCTCTGGATCAGTAGGATTCGTCGGAATGGTCTTGATGGGGTTAGAGATAGGATATCGATGGAGTGAGAGACAGGAATGAAACTATGTTGGTGGAGTGGCTCTTGCTCCTTCCCTTCAATTCCTTAAGTCGAGAAGATGAAACATGCCCTACTCTCTATTCAAACTCTCGATAATAGAAAAGAAGGCATTATCTAATCTGATTTGATACACCTCATGGTTGGTGGAGAAAACCCTAGTGTGCCAAGTTTTAATATTTGTCTTTGGTAGGAAAACTCACATATAAATATAAAGATCAAAGACCTTAGTTCATTAATGCTTCCAGATGATGATGTGTTAGATATTGAAGATCAGAGTGTGAGAGTGTAGTAGAGAGTTAATCAGTCAAAGTGTACTTTGCAGAAGATCATAGTGTCCGGGTGCTTGAGAGAACCAGTAAGAGAGTTTAACTAGTATGGGTAGACTAACTGGTAAGTTGCAAAGAGTGCAACAGTCAAGTGAACCGATAGTTCTAGAACTAGTAGGAAGGCACCAGAGGTTGTTGCAGGGTAGTGTGAGTGTTAGACAAGATCCAGCAAAGTAAAAGAAGAGCAAAAGGGGAATTAGATAGAGAGGACTGAGAACTAGTAAACAAGTGCAATGTTTGACAAACCATCCAACCGGTATAGTCTAAATCGGTAAGGAATTTGCAATGAACAAAGAAGACCAAAGAGAGTGTGAGAAGAGACTAGACAAGGTGAAGGCTGAGTTTAGGAATAGTTAGAGAACTGATAGAGAACGGAGTAGAGGAAGACCTGTTGAGAAGAGTTGAATCGGTAGAGTGATTTGATTGTGAGAGGTTACAAAACTCATTTGTAACTGAGCTATTACTATTGTATTGTCTGTATTCATTGTAATCACTGAGTTGGTGCTTGGTGCAGGGGTTGGTGCCCTAAATCAAAAGGGGTTGATTCTCCTTTGGGTTGCTACCCATAAACAATTAGGGTTTGGTGCTCCTTGGGTTTGTGCCCTAAAATCAGGGGTTGGTTCCCCAAACTTATATTCAATTGTTTATTGTGAGGCTGGATTAGAGTAGTAGACTTTAGCAACATTTCTCATTGATGTTTTACCAATATTGGGTTTTCCTTATATATCTAGTGTTATGTGACGTGTCATTGTGTATTCTTGCATATTGATCTCTTCCCTTATCTCATCGGTTTGTTTACTTGGTCTTTGATATGTTAACTGGTACACACATTTAGGGTTGAAAGGGTTAAGTTTGGAAACCACTGATTCACCCCCCTCTCAGTGGCATGTTTTGTTCTACAATCTTATTGCAAGAAAAAACATTTTAAAGGTAACTACCCTTCATACTTACTAGCTCCCTTAGGAAATATTTTGCCAATAAGTGCTTCAAGCTCTTCTAATTCTCTTTCTTGTTCTTCCATCTCTCTCATTTCTCTTTCATATCTGGACATCCTAGTTGAACTTTCTCTTGGATCATGCTTCTACTTCCTAAATATAGTAGCTTTAAATACAGTCTAAGTTTACCATGTGATACACCAAGTTTTCTCAATTCAAAAGCAACAATCTTACCAACCATCATTTCTCTTGTCACAATTGTCACAGTCTAATCTCACCAATAGCAACAACTTTATGTTTATAAGTAGGAGGAAAAGATCTCAATACTTTAGCCACAATCTCATCTTCTTCAACGAATCCACTGGCACATCTAATATCCATCACAAGATCATTTACTTTAGCCATAAAGGATGTAATATTCTCATCTTCTCCCAATCTCAGCAACTCATACTTTCCTTTCCAGCTCTTCAATTCAACAACTTTCACATGTTTATCTCCTTCATATAGGGTTTCAAACTTCACCCAAATCTCATGTGCAGTCTGCAATCCCATCACATTAGTCATCTCTACATTAGTCAGGGCACTCAGAAATTCTTCTTTAGCTTTTATATTACTTTTATCATCCTTGATCTCAGTTACAGTAACAGGACCATTCTGAGGAACAGTGTATGTATTCTTTGTAATCTTCCAATAATTTTCTTTAAGACAATTCATGTGAAATTTTATCTAGTGCTTCCATATAGAGTAATTCATTCTATCAAATCTCAAACTTTCCTTCTTAAAAACAATAACTGTCATCCTAGATCTCCTCAAGTGGCCAAACTCCTTCCAGAGGATCTAGCTCTAATACCAATTGTTGGCAAAAAAGCAACAGGTAAATTGAAAGGGGGGGTGGGTGAATCAGTTCACACCAAACACAATCAAATTAACTCTAACTTCATATATGATCATGAACAATGATAACAAAAATAGTTACCATATAAACAACACACATAACACAAATACTATGTAGTAGCATGTTTAAATATTACAATGGGGAATGCACATGCATTCAGGCACACTACTTAGAGCTCACTGCTCAAATATGAGAAGGGCTACAACCCTAGGAAGTCTCACTGCCTTAAAAAGATTAGACAACAATCGATATTACATGGACTAAAAGAATGGCATCTCCAAATGCCTGATGATAGTTTCGGTTAAGCACACTGTCTACAAAATAATTCTTCTCTTCTCTCCCACACTTCTGAATGATAGATTCACTTGTTCGCACATACAATAACCTCCCAAATCATAAAAATGACTGCAAACACATAAATTGCATGATTAAATCACATATTTATACAAATCATCAACCTTCACCATAAGGTCGACTCAAGACATAATACTATTGGTCATTTGGAGGAATTGATTATGTGTTGCATTGATGTTTTGTCATTGATGTCAACACTAGCTATTTTGGATGTTTTATCGGCACCCTTCTGGTCTCGGTAGGATAAGTAGTTTCTAGTTGGTTTGGATCCAACATGATCCGGTATGCCTTATTCATGATACTCATGTTCATATTCAATTAGTTGGTTTTGGTTTGGTGATCAGATCCTATCTTGTTTTCTTGGAAGCTTGGCTTGTAGTACTGGCGAGGGTTTCACCAACAAAGCTTTGATAAGGATCTTTGATGATATGCATAAGTGGTGTTGGTGAACCTTCTGGTGGAGATTTAGGATGTTGTTGGTGATCATGTTCAAGACTTGGCAGATTTGGATTATTGCTTTAGCGTGTGGACCTATATTTGGTGTTGGTTGATCTAGGTTATGGACAACTTAATGTAACATGTGGATTAGACCTCACGATGTGTTTCTAGGATGTTTTATGTGTTGAAAATTGTTTTTTTGGTCTAAGGCCAACATGTTTTGTAATTATGTAATCGGTTTGTTGTCTGGTGGCTGGCCTGGTTGTTTATGGTCAAGGTTTGTATATATATGATGTAAGATCTCATTGTAGATCATCATGGTTATGGTCAAGGGAATGGGAAATGGATATGTAATGTGCAAATAATGTAATATAATTTAGGCAGAGTATTTGGTCGATCATTGGAGATTGAATTGGGTTTATGTAAGAGGATTTAGTCCTCTAGTATTGAGCTTAACCAGAACTATACTCAAGCATAGGAGATGCTATCTTTGTAGTTCATTCATTCTTCCAGATTGTAGTCTGGATTTCTATGTAGTCAATGAGACTCCTTTTGTGATGAGCATTGCGCTCTAGGTTGTTGGCCTTCCTGCAAGTAGAGGCCCCTCAATTATAATTCACATACTTACTGCAGAAGTATTATGTGACTATGGGTAGGCTTCCCATAGTGGTTTTTCCCTTTATTGAGTTTTCCATGTATAAATATTGGTCTCATGTGGATGATATTTATTCTCTAATTATTGTTTATGCTTAATTGGTTTAACTGCGATTCCGATATTTGGTTTATGCATTCCGATATAAATGTTTTGGGTTCTAGTATTAAATTTTTAATTACTAAATGTTATGGTAATCTGTGACAACTAATTCACCCCCCCCCCCCCCCTTCTCAGTTGTCTTTCGGTTATTTTAACTGTCTAACAATTGGTATCATAGCTTTGGTCCTCTCTACAAAAAGCTTAACCACTTGAGGAATATCCTATGACAACTAATAGTTAAAGTTCACCTGGAGCTATCTTTTAGAGAGATATTCCTAGGCTTGATGGAATAAACAACACAGTATGGAAGATTCAGATGGAGACTCATATGAGATGTCTTGGCAAGGATATTTGGGAGATCACATAGAATGGTGTTACACCTCATAATCTGGCATCTAGAAATCCTCCTCCAGTAAATCTAGATAAGGAGCTTGAGAATGATTATAGAGAAAGAGAAGCCCTCTTATGTGCACTTTCTAATCAGCAAATTATGGGATTAACTGACAAATCATCTGGAAAGACTATATGGGATAAGTTGGAGACTCTTAATGAAGGTGACCCTATAGTGAATATTGCTAAACTTGATGGTTACCGGGTGAGATATGAAAACCTGAAGATGGAAGAATATGAAAGGATTACTACATTCATGGAAAGGTTAAATGAGACTGTTATGGGAATTCAATGTTGTGGTGGAGCTTTGAGTGAAGATGAAATTGTTTCTAAACTCCTAAGAGCCCTACCACCAACTTACAAAATGAAGGCTACTAATATTAATGAGTTGAGAACAATGGCTAATACTTCTATCAACAAAGATACCTTGGTTGGGAAATTATCTTCTTTCGAGCTTGAAGAATTTGGACCTTTTGGAGCTGTGAAGACTTAACCTACTTTTCATGCATCTACATCAGCAACTGGTAAGCAAGATTGGAAAGATTTATATGCAAATAAATTGGATGATATGAAGAGAGAAGTTGATGAGTTTGAGCAACTTGAAGCATTATTTCCTAGAAGAGTACCTAAAGGATAGGTATGAAGTAAGTATGAAGGAAAAACACCTTTTAAATATTTTGCATGTAATAAGATTGGTCATTTTGCATCTAGATGTCTTGAAAGGAATTCAAGATTTGAAAAAAGAGTTAGAAGATCTTTTAAGCCTAACCTTGGATATAAGAATAAGTACAAGTATAGGAAAACAAAGACAAATCATGTTACATAGTGGATGAGGAAGGTATTACTGACTCTGATGATGAACCAACGGAAGACTCTACTAGTGGTTTCAGCAATGGAAAGGAATGGGTGTTCTTGGTTAAAGTGGAAACTAAGACATGATTGAAGATTAAATCTTTGAGGTCGGGTCATGGTGGAGAATTCGCATCCGGTGAGTTTAATAACTTTTGTGAGAAGCATGGTATAAAGAGACAATTTTATGCTCCCCGAACACCTTAGCAGAATGGAATTGTGGAAAGGAAGAATAGAACTATCTTGGACGCTGCTAGAACAATGATGATGGAAGCTAGTCTACCTCATATCTACCAGAGATAAGTAGTGAGCACAGTGGTTTACACATTCAACATAGTACATATCAAAATAGAAACCGATAAGAAACCTTATGAATTATGGTTTAGCAATACACCTATAGTTAAGTATTTAAGAATCTTTGGTAGTAAATGTTATATTAGGAAAGATGATATTATTGGCCAATTTGATCCTAGATGTGATGAAGGCATATTTATTGGTTATTCTAATGAAAGAAAAGCATATAGATGTTATAACAAGATATTGTAGAGAATTGTGGAGAGTGCTAATGTCAAGGTGGATGAGATGAGTAGAGGTCAAATCAGAGTTTATGAAAAGGAATCGATGATGGAAATAATTATATCTGAACTAGTAGCACCTTTACCAGAACATAGTGTTGAACCAGTTACTCCGACAGTATAAGAAAATTTAATAGTAACTGAAGAAATGGGAAGAGGAATATAGAGTTATATGACTCCTAGGTATGTGAGATTGAATCATTAAGAAGATCAGATCATTGGGGATAAGAACAATGGAGTGATGACAAGAAGAAGTCTGACAACTAATGGGGTATGTTTAATTTCTCAAGTTGAACCGATATTAATAATTGAAGAATGTAAAGATGAATATTGGTTGAAAGCTATGGAAGAAGAATTAGATTAGATTCGGAAGAATAGCACATGGACTTTAATTCTCTGACCTAAAAATAAGAATCTTATTGGAACTAAATGGGTTTTAGGAATAAATTGAATGAGGATGGTCAAGTTGTAAGGAATGAGACTAGATTGGTTTGTAAAGATGTTCTCAGAAGGAAGGAATTGATTATGGAGATATTTTTGCACCTGTAGCTAGGATTGAAGCTGTAAGATTATTTCTTGCCTATGATGCCCATAAAAACTACAAGGTTTATCATAGTGTTGAACCAGTTACTCCGACAGTATCAGAAAATTTAATAGTAACTGAAGAAATGGGAAGAGGAATATAGAGTTATATGACTCCTAGGTATGTGAGATTGAATCATTAAGAAGATCAGATCATTAGGGATAGAACAATGGAGTGATGACAAGAAGAATTCTGACAACTAATGGGGTATGTTTAATTTCTCAAGTTGAACCGATATCAATAATTGAAGAATGTAAAGATGAATATTGGTTGAAAGCTATGGAAGAAGAATTAGATCAGATTGGGAAGAATAGCACATGGACTTTAATTCCCTGACCTAAAAACAAGAATCTTATTGGAACTAAATGGGTTTTAGGAATAAATTGAATGAGGATGGTCAAGTTGTAAGGAATGAGACTAGATTGGTTTGTAAAGATGTTCTCAGAAGGAAGGAATTGATTATGGAGATATTTTTGCACCTGTAGCTAGGATTGAAGCTGTAAGATTATTTCTTGCCTATGATGCCCATAAAAACTACAAGGCTTATCATAGTGTTGAACCAGTTACTCCGATAGTATCAGAAAATTTAATAGTAACTGAAGAAATGGGAAGAGGAATATAGAGTTATATGACTCCTAGGTATGTGAGATTGAATCATTAAGAAGATCAGATCATTAGGGATAAGAACAATGGAGTGATGACAAGAAGAATTCTGACAACTAATGGGGTATGTTTAATTTCTCAAGTTGAACCGATATCAATAATTGAAGAATGTAAAGATGAATATTGGTTGAAAGCTATGGAAGAAGAATTAGATCAGATTGGGAAGAATAGCACATGGACTTTAATTCCCTGACCTAAAAACAAGAATCTTATTGGAACTAAATGGGTTTTAGGAATAAATTGAATGAGGATGGTCAAGTTGTAAGGAATGAGACTAGATTGGTTTGTAAAGATGTTCTCAGAAGGAAGGAATTGATTATGGAGATATTTTTGCACCTGTAGCTAGGATTGAAGCTGTAAGATTATTTCTTGCCTATGATGCCCATAAAAACTACAAGGTTTATCATAGTGTTGAACCAGTTACTCCGACAGTATCAGAAAATTTAATAGTAACTGAAGAAATGGGAAGAGGAATATAGAGTTATATGATTCCTAGGTATGTGAGATTGAATCATTAAGAAGATCAGATCATTAGGGATAGAACAATGGAGTGATGACAAGAAGAATTCTGACAACTAATGGGGTATGTTTAATTTCTCAAGTTGAACCGATATCAATAATTGAAGAATGTAAAGATGAATATTGGTTGAAAGCTATGGAAGAAGAATTAGATCAGATTGGGAAGAATAGCACATGGACTTTAATTCCCTGACCTAAAAACAAGAATCTTATTGGAACTAAATGGGTTTTAGGAATAAATTGAATGAGGATGGTCAAGTTGTAAGGAATGAGACTAGATTGGTTTGTAAAGATGTTCTCAGAAGGAAGGAATTGATTATGGAGATATTTTTGCACCTGTAGCTAGGATTGAAGCTGTAAGATTATTTCTTGCCTATGATGCCCATAAAAACTACAAGGTTTATCAGATGGATTCTAAGTGTGCATTTTTAATGGGGATCTTGATGACAAAGTTTATATTGAGAAACCTGATGTTTTTTCACTTTCAGATGATGCAAACATGGTTTGCAGGTTAAGAACAACTTTATATGGATTGAAACAAGCACCTAGAGCTCGGTATCCAAGGTTGGATAAATATCTTTTGAAGCTTGGTTTTACTAAGGGTAATGCTGACAGTAATTTATATTATAAGATCACTAATGATGATATACTAATTATTGAAGTATTTGTTGATGGCATTATTTTTAGAGGTGAAGATAAGTTGTGCATGGAATTTTCCAAGACTATGGAGAAGAATTTGAAATGTCTATGATTGGGGAAATGAAAATTTTCTTAGGTTTGTAGATTACTCAGACTGACAAAGGTATTTTCATTTATCAAACTAAGTATTCTAGGGAATTGTTGAAGAAATTTGGTATGGGACATTCTAAACTGGTAAGTACTCCTATGGTTACAATTGAGAAATTGACAAGGAATGATATTCCTGCATTGGTAAATCCTAAAAGATACAAATATATGATTGGTGGTCTGCTTTATTTGACTCAGACTAGGTCTTACATAATGAATTTTGTTTATATTGTATCTAGATTTAAGAGTGATCCTAGGTAAAATCATGAGAGTGCGATGACAAGGATTTCTAGATACTTGCAAGGTATATCTGAATATGGTTTGTGGTACCCTAAGGATGATGACTTTACTTTATGTGCATATACACATGCAGATTGGGCTGGAGATGTTGATGACCAAAACAGTACTTCCGGTGGAGATTTCTTTCTTGGAAAGAAGTTGGTTTCATGGATTACCAAGAAATGGTTATGTACTTCTTTATCTACTGCTGAAGAAAAGTATATAGTTTAGGCAGTGATGTGGGGATGTTACTGCTTAGGGGGAGTAGTCAGCTTTATGTTTCAATGGTTTATGATTTTGCTTTGATATTTTTGTCAGATTTTTGGCATTGATGTCAAAGGGGAAGAGATATTGATGTGAGAAACAAAAAAGGGAGTTGTATACATTGGGGGGAGAGATATATGTGTAATTCATAGTTTTATAGAGATATCACTCATAGGGGGAATTTGGTCTTTGTTTCAAAATTTCACTACTATATCTTTATGTGGGAGACTTATTTGGCATTTCTTGGTACTTAGATGTTTTTCACATGTAGTGTTGCCATCAATGAAAAAGGGGGATATTTTTGGCCATTTGGAGGAATTAATTATGTGTTGCATTGATGTTTTGTCATTGATGTCAACACTAGATATTTTGGATGCATTATTGCCACCCTTCTGGTCTCTGTAGGATTAGTGGTTTCTGATTCTTTTGGATTCGGCATGATCTAGTATGCTCCGGTATGATTTGGTTATGGAAATGGCTTATTCATGATACTCATGTTTTTATTCTGTCAGTTAGTTTTGTTCTAGTGATAGGATACTATCATGTTTGCTTGGAAGCTTGGCTTGTGGTATCGATGAGGGTTTTCGAATACCCTAAAAATGGTCATCCAAAACCATGGGCCCATAATCTCGACTAATGTGCTTAAATTCAATAAAATTCATCAAGGTCTTAAATCAAATAATCAATTTAAATTAATCATGAAAGTCTGATTAATTAATTACTAGGGTATAAAAATGCAACATGGAAATTACAATTAATTAAATTCTCATTTAATTAATTGATCAAATTCAAAATTCAAAATAGAAAATCTTTTTAAAATCAAATATGTCATTTATTTAATTAAATATCTTTTGCATATTTAATAAATAAATAAAAATTGACATAAATATTCAAGAAAAAGGAAACAAATCAAGAAAGAGGAATTAATTTCAAAAATAAATTGGGAATTATGAGCACAAAAATTTAAAAAAGGAAACAAATCGACTGAACTCAAGAAAAATGGAAAGAATCTGAGTTGCTAATTTGAGCTCAATCTTATCTCTCCAAAATGGAATTAAATTGTCCAATCAAATCATTTCACCTTGATTTTGCTTCCTTCAAATCAATCTCGATCATTCATTAAAGATCAATCCTAACCTTTGGTCTCCCTCTTGATTTTCCTATAAATTGAGGCTCTCATTCTTCAATCAAGACCTGAGACTTTTACATTGTTATTATTCTAATGTTATGTTATAGGTTATCAAGGAAATTTTGAAGCTTTGCATAGTTAATTCATCAATAAACTTAGTTTTCATTTAGCTTTCATTTAATCTTAGAATCATTTAGATTTCTAGTTCATTAGATTAGATTTATTTCTCTTATCTAGATTCAATTTCTTGGATATAATCTAGCTTAGCTTCATTTAGAGCTTTGATCATTTTGCTTAATCAATTAATCTTGCATTCAATCTTATATTTAATTATGAATCTTGCATTCACCTAGTTGTATGCATTTAGAAATCCTCATTTGAGTGTAGTCTATGTTAGGAACCGGAAGGGCAACATAGAGGGGGGGGTGAATCAGTTGTCAATGAATTTCAACCCAATTATAACTTGATCAAACTTAATACTTAATACTGATAAACCAAACTTAATGGTGGTTAATAGATTAGCAGTTAATATCAATACCAATGAATCTTAATGCATGAAACATAAAGACAAACAACATCCACAACACATAACACAAATATTTTGATGTGGAAACCCTGTAAGGGGAAAAACCACGGTGGGAAACCTTACCCACAATCAAATGATACTAATGCAGATAGTATGTATATACAAATGGGGTCTCCATGTGCAAAAAGGCCAACTGCCTAAAGAACTCTTCTCAAATGGGAGTCGTAATGACTATAGTAGGATGGTTAAATCCTAGAATAATGTACTACTCAAAATAGCATATCCAATGCTGGATTGAGTACCGGTTAAGCTCTGATAAACACCTTCAAACCTTCCTTGAACCTTCTCTATGGTCTGCTCATATGATTTTTAATATTCACACATACCATGTTACAATACCATACCATAACCATACTTCCACTATTCATCTCACGAATGAGATCTTACATATATACAAAACCTAAGACCAAATGTGTAGGTCGACTCACTAAGAATATTACAATTAAATCAATTACAAATAAGTCATGATGCGATGCATCATGTCGACTCAATACATTTACAACAATATCCAATCAATAAATCATCTCCATAACGTGTCATGTTGATCTAGAATAGATAACGCATATCGGTCCATAACCTAGACCAATCTACTGATAACAACAAATATGTCAGGCCGATTAGACCAATAACCAAAACACCAAAACCAAGTATCCAAACCATGTCTTTGACATAATCAAGTGATCTCCAGATGATAACAATTCATCATCAGTGTTGGCAAACCATATAACCTCTCGGTGAGCATATATCGGTAACTATGCATAAGTCATTGACCTTGCCAGTGAACACAATGTGTTGATTCAATAGTAAACCAATATAACCATAGTGCCAAATCAACAATGTAGATCTCCAAAAGGATAAGTTTTGAAATCAATGACAAAAATAATGCAACATATCTATAATAACAACAATCTCCCTCTTTGGCATTGATGGCAACACTAGATGGAAAAACATCTAAGTGCCAAAATAGAATGCCAAAAACCAAAAACCAACAATCTCCAAAATAGATCAATACCAGAAATCAAAATCAAAATACAAAGAGTATATATCTCTATATATTTCCCCCAATGAATAATATCTCTCCAAAGAATTTTTTTCCATAGATTTCTCTCCCCCTTTGACATCAAATGCCAAAGTAGTTAAGAAGAAATACTAGAACATACAACCAACTACTCCCCCTAAGAAGTATCTCCCCTCCATCAAAGATGGAAAAAAGATTTCTTTGTTAGTTTCTACCGGTTTGATGCCAATCTTCAATTATCTAAGTCTCTACCAGTGAGGGTATTACCCCAAGCTTCTCTTTGAGATATTCAAAGGCTTTCTTTAGGCAAAGGCTTTGTAAAGATATCTGCAATCTGTTCTTTAGTATTCACACAAATCAATCTTACTTCTTTTGCTTCAACATTCTCTTTCAGAAAGTTATATTTGATAGAAACATGCTTAGTCTTAGAGTGAAATACTAGATTCTCTAATATATCAATTATTGTTGAATTATCACAATAAATGATTATCGGTTATTTGCATTTTACCTTTATGTCCTTCAACATTTGCTTAATCGATAATGCCTGAGTACAATTAGTTGCTGCTGCAATGTATTCTGATTCTGTTGTTGATAATGATGTACAACTCTTCTTCTTGCTTATCCATGAAACCAATCTGCTACCAAGAAAGAATTCTCCGCCAATGGTACTCTTTTCATCATCTACATCTCCTACCTAATTTGCATCAGTGTATGCACATAGATCAAAATTTTCATTTTTAGGGTACCATAAACCAAGATTTGTTGTGCCTTGTAGATACTAGAAAATCCTTTTTACTATTGATTCATGATTTTCTTTAGGATTACTCTGAAATCTTGAAACAATACATACTGCATTCATTATATCAACTCTTGTTTTTGTCAAATATAGTAAACCTCCAATCATAGATTTGTATCTTGTCAGATTAATAGGAGCTAAACCATCCTTCAATGTCAATTTATTAGTTGTAGTCATAAGAGTACTTACCGGTTTAGTGTTTTCCATACAAAATTTCTTCAATAGTTCCTTTAAGTATGTTGTTTGACATATGAATATACCTCTATCAGTTTGTGAAATCTACAATACTAATTTATTTTTTTTCTCCCCATTCATATTCATAGACATTTCAAATTCTTCCTGCATCTTGTTAGCAATTTTCCTTACACAATCCATCTTCTCCTCCAAAAATGATATCATCAACAAAAATTTCAATAACCAAAATATCATCATTAGTCACTTTGTAATATAAGTTACTATCAACATTACCTTTAGTGTAACCAAGATTCAAAAGGTATTTTTCCAATCTAGCATACCAATCTCTAAGAGCTTGCTTCAATCCATACAAAGCTTTCCTTAATCTACAAACCATATCTTTAACATTTGTCAATGAAAATACATCAGGCTTTCAATGTAAAATTCCTCTTGAAGATCACCATTCAGAAATGCACAATTTAGATCCATCTGATATACTTTATAGTTCTTATGAGCTGCAAATGCAAGAAATAATCTATCTGCCTCAATTTTAGCTACCGGTGCAAAGGTTTCATTATAATCAAATCCCTCTTTCTATGAATATCATTTACAAACTAATGTTGCTTTGTTCCTAATTACCTTACCATATTCATTAAGTATTTCTAAATACCCATTTTGTTCCAATTACATTTTTGTCTTTAGGTCGGGGAACTAATGTCCATGTATTGTTCTTTTCAATTTGTTCTAATTCATCTTCCATTTCTTTTATCCAATGTTCATCTTGACATGCCTCAATAATAGATGTTGATTCAATTTGAGAAATTAAGTATACCTCTGTAGCATCCTAAAATTGTGACACTTGCAATTTTGACTGTATTTCGGTCTTCACGATGGCGACGCAACACGCAACCTGAATGGAGACCCCAAAACTCGCTCACGACACTGAAAACTGCATTTTTCAAGCACCTTGGCCTGAACCTCCTTGCACCCTGATATCCCGGGAGGTGGGACCAGAGCGCCCAGCGCCCTGGTCCTGAGCGCCCTGGTCCCTCAGGACTAGGGCACCCAGTGCCCTAGTCCTCCAGGACCATGGCGCCCAGCGCCCTGGTCCCTGGGTCCTATTTTGGGCCCGGTTTCCTAAGTGATATCGGGTTTTTTTGATTGCAATTTGGAAATATACTTCCCTGGTCGGCCTAAGGTTGGGAAAATCAGTCTATCAGCCCTAAATGACAAGTATATAAACTACATTTTCCTCTTTCATTCGACATGATGGAAAAGGCGTGGAAACTATACTCAAGCATTCAAGCATTCAAGCATTCAAGCAATTGATCCTTCCAAGTCTCCATTCAAGGCTAAGTGTTGCATTCAAGACAAGGATTCAACCATTGAAGAGGAGATCACATATTACATACTACTACAACATACAACATACAACATCTAAACCTTTGCACATAAGGATACAAACATCCTTAGAACAAGGTATTAGTACTTGTTTTACATTACAGTCATTTACATTTACAACACTTGCTCATTTCTTGGTTAATTCCAAAACTGGGGTTTGACCTAAAGGCAAACCCCTAATCCTTAACCCCCCAATTGTCTTCGCTTTTCTGTGTGTAGGTTGCAGGTACGCGACTGAGATTGAAGATCTGGAATCCTTGTGCAGAGATGAACAGATCCCCCTTCGTTTCGTGGATTTTTCGGAGGACCGTGGCGCTGGGCGCCATCGTCCTGACAACTTTTGCTCAAATTTGCAGGACAGCGCCGTATCGACATTTTACTGCTAATTCCAGGTCCGCAGCTTCATCCTATAACCCGAACTCAGTTTATAAGCGAATCTTTATGACTTTCTATGCATCCTTAGCTTAATTTCCTTAATCAACATTCTTTACAAAAGAGGGTAGCTTTGCTTTCCAAACCCTTAAAATTCATTTAGCATCCAATCTTGCATTACGTGGGATTGGATCTTATGAGTTTTAACCCCTCTTTTGAATGTAAAGTCTTCCCCCTAAGTGAAAACCCATCGAATCCTAGCGAACCTCCCTTTTCTCTCCTCAGAGTTAGAAGAGGGGAGACCAACTAGGGTTCGACTGCGATTTTCCGCTTTACATTTTGGTGAACCTGACGTGAACATCCTTTCTGATTTTTCATGCTTAGATCTGAAAAAATTGATTACATTTCCATGTTTGATCTTTTGCAAAGTTTTAGAGGTGATTGCATTAAAACCCTAAAATTTCTTTTTAGTAATTAAACTTGCGAAATGTCTAAATGTTAATGCTTGTTTCAGATCTGTCCTTCTATTACAAATTATCAATTCATATTTGTGCTTTAATTCTGAAAATTAAGTGGTTAAAAGTCAAAACCCTAATTTTTGAAACCCTCTTGATTCAATCTTTGTCCAACAATTTGACCGATCAAAACATCTCCAAATCAGCTGTAACTTTGGATTCCGCAATAAAATCACAATATCTTTCATCCCTGAAAATTTGGAAAAAAGTTGCGAGGACCATGTTGCACTCCGAGCGCCATCGTCCCCGACATTTTTTCCAAAATTTCGGGAGCGAGATCTTGCTGTATTTTCCTGCTAAAATCCAGAATTTTGGCTGATTTTGTCAATTATAACACTTTCAAAATTACAGTCAAAGTTGGTCTTGTGATTGCTTGGTCTAAGGCTCCTAATCATTTAAAAATTATCGAAACTGAAATTTTGTGTCAAAATTGTGTTCTTACTGTCTTAGATCTGAAAATTGTATTTGCATTCATTCGAAATTTCAGTGCTTTATTCAAATATTCGCATTTTGTGACTTTTGAAATTAAGTGCCTAATTACAACAACTTTGATTTCCGCTTTCAAAATTGAATTTTGCGTGAAATTGAGTCAATTTTCAAATTTCAAAATTTGCATTGCTCTTGACATTCCCTCTAAAATCATAAAATTCAAAATTTCAGTTTCCCTCTCTTTTTCAAAACTTAAAATTGTGCATTTTTCGACAATCTTGATAGGGTTCAATTTTGAGATTGCAACTTTAATTTGGCCTATCTACAGATCGTAAAATCCCTCAATTTTTTCAGATTAGCTCTAAAATCATCATACCTTTCATCCCTGCAAATTTCGAAAAAAGTTGCAAGGACCGTGTTGCACTCCGAGCGCCACGGTCCCGGACATTTTTTTCAAAATTTCGGGAGACTGTTGTGATTGCATTTAACAGCTTAAATCTGGAAGATTGGCTGGTTTTACTGAAAATTGCTACCTCTAAAATCAAAATCTTCTCTCTCTCTCTAGTGCATGAGTTTTACAACAATAAGCCCTACTTACACTATTCCCGTTAGACGAAGCCGTAGAATTAAGTCTTTCCGAGGTTTAACTACTGAGGAGATGGAACCTAATTTGAGTAGTCTTTTTAACGAGGACATGGGTAATTCCTCTAATCCTCCTAATGATGAAGAAGCTCCCCATGAAGTTTCTGTTGAACAACTTTCCAAATTGGATAACCCATTTGATGATTTTCACCAATGGATGTCTCATGAGTATCCCGATAGTCATGCTCTTCCTTTAATTGAGGGTCTAAAATGTATGCTTCAAAGTGATAAGAATGGAATTGATGTTTTACGTGGTATTTCACACATTGTGAATTCGAACGTGATGCCTATGAAGAGTTGTGCTGAATCTTTAGGTTATACACAACCTCCTACACAAGTCAATCATTCTATTGCTAGTTTACCTACCTTTACATCAAACATCATGGCTACCTCTATACAAGACATTCCTCCTGTGATTACCAGTCATGGGGGTAATCCTCCTTCTTCAATTAACCCTATTCCTTCATTCAATCTGACTTCTTCATACATTCCTCTAATGAATGTTCCTATTACATCTTCACAAATGAACATGACGCAAGGGGGCAATTCATTTAACCATTCTATTCCTCCTTGTAGTGTTCCTCCTATCCAATCATCCCCTATGGTTGACTATCATAGGGTCCCACCACCTTACTCTCTACCTTCTTTCAATAACATCACACCTCCATCTCAATCTAACACACCTAATATGAACTCTTCGACTGAAGCTATCATTAACAATCTTGCACAAACTGTCTCTTCTTTACAGCAACAAATTGCCTCTATGAATCAATCTAAGTTTAGTGTGCCTACATTTGATGTTGCGAGCCCACTTTCTCTTGACATTGTTCGAGCTATTCCTCCTAAGTATGTTGAAATCCCGCATTTTGAGCTTTATAATTGTAAAGGAGATCCTCTAACACATGTTAAGACTTTTCAAACAATATGTACTGATTTTGCTTATGACCAAAGGTTGCTTGCAAAACTATTTACTAGAACATTAAGAGACAAAGCCCTACAATGTTATTGCTCGTTGCCTTCTTATTCTATTACTTCTTTCGAACAACTTGCAAATGCTTTCATTCAACAATTTCAAAATAATATAAGTCCTAAAGTTACTTTGATTGATTTAATGCATTGTAAACAAGGTGTTAAAGAAAAAGTGACTGATTTCATTGGTAGATATAAGCATTTGTATGCTCAAATTTCTTTTCCAGTACCTGATAATGATATTCAAAGAATCTTTATTTCTAATTTACAAAAAGATATTCGAGACAAACTTCTGTTTTCTGAGTTTACTTCTTTCCAACAGTTGTGCGCCACTCTTCACAATTATCAACTGACTGTGAGTCAAATGGAACAATCACATCCTATGGCTCCGAGTGATAAGGGTGATAGCAGTCAACAACCATTTGGGAAGATTAAACCGAACAGAGATTCCATCAAATTCAATGAAAACATCATCAACAACAATGTGAATGCAGCATCAGGTGTGCCTCCTATTTCTAAATTTTTCTGGAAAGAAAGAAAGTATACTCCTTTGAATGAATCATTGCATGATATTATGAATAAGTTATTGGGACAAAATGTGCTTACTCTTCCTCCTGTACGAAAAATTGATCCTGCAAAGATTACTTCACCTTATTTTGATCACAAAGCTTTTTGTCATTTTCATCGTTAGCCTGGTCATGATACTGAAAAATGTTTTTCTTTAAAGGGTAAAATTCAAGATTTGATTGATAATAATACTATTTCTGTTTCTGGAGTGAATGATAAAGGCAACACATCTGTAGCTCCTCCTAACCAAAATCTTCAGATTTTTACTGATCCATTTACTTCTCATACTTCTAATGCAATTGAGGCTAATGATTCCTCTCTCTCATCCGATGGTCTTGTGTCTATGACTCCGAATGTGATTAACTTTGTAGAGCAGCAAGAAAACCCTAAAGAACCTTCCATCACATTTGATTCTAGCGAAACCATTAGGGCACCTGATGGTCCTTTATACATAGTTGCAAAGGTCAAAAATATGCCTTGCCTTGGAGTGCTTATTGATCCTTCGTGCATGGTTAATGTTATTACTGAAGAATTTCTTTTTACTTTGCAATTGAATCAAGTGATCTATGACAAAACAGGTGTGATTGTGAAATTATTTGATGCATTTTCTTCTCCTGCAATTGGTTCTATTACATTGCCTATTGAGGTCCATAACAAATCCCTTGATGTGAACTTTGCTATTATTCCTTCTTCCGAACAATTTCGTGTGAAGCTTGGCTATCCTTGGCTATCTTCCATGAGAGCTATTGCTTCTCCTATTCATAAGTGTTTGAAATTTCCCCATAATGGTGAAGTTGTTACTGTCAATCATAGTCTCTTTAAACCAGCTGAAAGAACCTCTAGTGTTCCTATTGATTACTTTTGGCCCAAACAATTCCAATCTCTTCCTCCGTGAAGTGATCATCTTTTCAAATCTTATCAAAAGTGGAAAACAGATATGATCCTATCTCTAAGTGAACCTAGAGCACCTAAACTTGACATTCCTATCATTCTTGAGAAGGAAATTCTTCCTTTGAAAGACAAAACTAATGTCTTTCCCCAAGAAGATTCCCAACCCGTCCCTATGGATGCGACTATGTCTATGCCTAATAAATCCTCTAAAGGTAGACCTATACCTCCTCGTCATGATGGACTTGGTCTTCTTCCTAAACCAAGAATTCCTCCTTTATATGGAGCAGTTCCTCCTCCTGCCTTTTATAGAGAGAAGAGACCTTCTTCTTCTCCTATTATCCAGCCTAAGAGACCACAACCTAAACACCCAAGTGATAAGGATGAGAACATTCCTCCTCCTCTATCTTCTACACTTCCTACTAAGACTAGACGTAATCATTCTGCACGGGAACGCCGACGAAAGCGTCGTCTTAGGGCTCAAGCAGCTGCTTCTCAAACTTTACAATCTCCAAAAACACCTTCAACAAGCATTATTCCATTTTCTCCTCAGCCGGATATTGAGCCTAAATCTCCTAAACATAAGATGCATGATGGTCTTGATCCTGTGCGAGTTAAAGATCCTATTTTTATGAATCTTGATGATGATATAGATGAAAATATTACTCCTCTTGCTTCTGATAGTGAATATGAACTTGTTGATGTTGATAACCATTTATCTAATGAATTTTCTAAAGCACTTATCCTAGCTCCTAGACAAGAACAACGTGGCTTGGAACATGAACATAGCCCTTGTTTGGATCTTGTGATAGCTCCATCTGCTGTGTTGGATGTTCCTCCTCTAGCGTGTTCCCTGCCTTCCCGAAACATTGATCAGCAAGATCAGGGGGTAGATGACATGCTAGACTAGTTACATTAGCATAGCAGACTCTCTCCCCCTCTCTTTTGTTACTTCTTCTATATGTTATTCTCATTCTTCTATTTGTCGTCCTTAGTATTGTCTACTTGAGGATGATGCAAAGCATTGAGATCTCTCGATCTCTCTCATGTTGACTCAAAAGACACATGTGTTCCCTTCTTCTAGGTGACCTTCCTTGATTGGGGAATGAAGAACAATTATGCATACATACATATGATATATATACATGACTTATCATACAGCATACTGACCCCAAGGAAAGCGAAGTCACCTCGTGCTTTGTGTTTTGTGTCTATTATCCTTGGGCTTATCTCACACTTGGGGGCTAAATCCTTGCAATAACGTGCTCCTTTTTCCTTTCTCATTTCTTATGTGTATCACTACATTAAAACAATCACCCCCTGTTGAGGCATGTGCGATCGCTTTAACGTAGGGGGGCATACACCCTGTCTATCCTTTCAAAGATACTTGAAAATTTCTTGGCAAACTTAGCTTTGTCTTGAAGATTTTTGGTATTTCTTTTGCATGACTCATAGCGAGGGAACCTTACTACTGACAGTCATGGTTCTTCCTCGTGATCTTCCCTTTTACTTTGTCAATCGAAGTTGTAAGATCCTTAGTCCACTGGGGGCTTGGTGTATCTTGCCTCCTTGACGTGGTGAAAGTCTTTCAACGTTGTTTCCTTGTACTTTACCGGAAGTATGAGCATACATACTCCCGCTAAAGTGGGGGCTAAATGTAGCGTCCTAAAATTGCGACACTTGCAATTTCGACTGCATTTCGGTCTTCACGATGGCGATGCAACGCGCAACCTGAATGGAGACCCCAAAACTCGCTCACGACACTGAAAACTGCATTTTTCAAGCACCCTGGCCTGAACCTCCTTGCACCCTGATGTCCCGGGAGGTGGGACCAAAGCGCCCAGCACCTTGGTCCCTCAGGACCAGGGTGCCCAGCGCCCTGGTCCCTAGGTCCTATTTTGGGCCCGGTTTCCTAAGTGATATCGGGTCTTTTTGATTGCAATTTGGAAATATACTTCCCTGGTCGGCCTAAGGTCGGGAAAATCAGTCTATCAGCCCTAAATGACAAGTATATAAACTACATTTTCCTCTTTCATTCGACATGATGGAAAAGGCGTGGAAACTATACTCAAGCATTCAAGCATTCAAGCATTCAAGCAATTGATCCTTCCAAGTCTCCATTCAAGGCTAAGTGTTGCATTCAAGACAAGGATTCAACCATTGAAGAGAAGATCACATATTACATACTACTACAACATACAACATACAACATCTAAACCTTTGCACATAAGGATACAAACATCCTTAGAACAAGGTATTAGTACTTGTTTTACATTACAGTCATTTACATTTACAGCACTTACTCATTTCTTGGTTAATTCCAAAACCGGGGTTTGACCTAAAGGCAAACCCCTAATCCCTAACCCCCCAATCGTCTTCGCTTTTCTATGTGTAGGTTGCAGGTACATGGCTGAGATTGAAGATCTGGAATCCTTGTGTAGAGACGAACAGATCCCCCTTCGTTTCGCGGATTTTTCGGAGGACCGTGGCGCCGGGCGCCATCGTCCTGACAACTTTTGCTCAAATTTGCAGGACAGCGCCGTATCGACATTTTACTGCTAATTCCAGGTCCGCAGCTTCATCCTATAACCCGAACTCAGTTTATAAGCGAATCTTTATGACTTTCTATGCATCCTTAGCTTAATTTCCTTAATCAACATTCTTTACAAAAGAGGGTAGCTTTGCTTTCCAAACCCTTGAAATTCATTTAGCATCCAATCTTGCATTACGTGGGATTGGATCTTATGAGTTTTAACCCCTCTTTTGAATGTAAAGTCTTCCCCCTAAGTGAAAACCCATCGAATCCTAGCGAACCTCCCTTCTCTCTCCTCGGAGTTAGAAGAGGGGAGACCAACTAGGGTTCGATCGCGATTTTCCGCTTTACAACCTCTTCATTTTCTAGTCTTCCTCTTGTCATAACACCTTGATACTTACTCCCAATTATCTAATTTTTTGAGTGATTTAGTCCTACATACCTGGGTTTATTCACATGTTGTTGTTCTTCAGTCACTGTGGAATTCTCTAATGATGCCAATGTGACTGGATCCACATTCTGTATCAGTGCACTCTATATTGGTTCATTTATGATAATCTCAACCGTCGGTTTAGAATTTACAAATCTTGAATTTCCTCTAAAGTGTTCATCTATCTTCACATTAGCACTTTCAATGATCTTTTGCAATCTTTTATTAAAATATCTATATGCCTTTCTCTTAGATGAATAACTAAGAAATATTCTTCATCACTTCTAGGATCAAATTTACCAACATACTCATCTCTCCTAATATAGCATTTACTTCCAATTTACCAAGAGATGTGAACTCTGTTGAAAGTGTAAAATGTTGTATTTACTAATTCTCTCCAATACAAATGAGGTAGATTTGCTTCCAATATCATACTTCTAGCTGCTTTCAGAATAGTTTTGTTTTTCATTTCCACAATTCCATTCTACTGAGGTTTCTGGGGTGCTAATAGTTGTCTTTTGATTCCATTCACTTCATAGAATGTATTAAATTCCTTAGATGTAAATTCTCCTCCTTGATCAGATCTCAAACATTTGATTTTCTTACTAGTTTCATTTTCTACCATTGCATTGTATAATTTCAATTTTCCAAAAGCTTCTGATTTGTCCCTAAGAAAAGTAACCCAATACATTCTAGAATAATCTTCAATTATTAGCATAAAATATCTATCTCCCTGTAGACTTCTTGTTCTTGCCGAACCACACAAGTCAGTATGAATTAAATCAGGAACATTATTGGATTTCTCAGAAAAACTCTTAAAGGTTGTTCTAACTTGCTTTCTCAATTGACATTCCTTACATACCAGATTACGAGGTTTCATAATCTTAGGTAAATCACTTACTGCCTTAGTTGAATTGATCTTTACAATGCCATCAAAATTCACATGACAGAGTCTCTTATGCCATAACCAACTTTCATCAATATGTGCAATCAAACATGTCTTATCACTATTATTCAAATGAAATATATTACCTTTAGTTTGATTACCGATTGCAATCTCCAATCCAGTTCTGTTCATGATTTTGCATTTACCATTCTTGAATTGTAACTGAAATCCCTTTTCAACTAATTGACCAACACTCAAAAGATTATGCTTCAAACCTTCAAAATAATAGACATTGTCAGTATTGTGCTTACCATCCAAAGATATATTGCCTTTTCCTTTGATTAAACAAGATTTATCATCACTAAATCTTACTAGACCTCCATTATATTCCTAAAAAGACAAGAATTTACTTTTATCACTAGTCATATGATGTGAACATCCACTATCAATGATCCATTCATCTTTTTCTTCAATTTTAGCTATTAGGGCCTTCTCTACCGTTGGGATAGTAGGTGCTGTTGATCTTCTTTTATTGCAACAAATGCCCATCCATTATCTGCCAGTTCTTCATTAGAATCATCTGTAACTCCTTCATCAACATAGTAACATGATTTATCTATGTTCTTCTTAAATTTTTATCTCTGATATTCAGGGTTAGGCTTATATGTTCTTTTAGCTTCCTCTCTCAATCTTGCATGTCTATTAGGACATCTAGATTCTATATGCCCAACTTTATTGCAATTAAAACATTTAAATGGTGCTTTACCTTCATACTTAATTCCAACTGGACCTTTAGGCATTTTCTTTGCAAATAGTGCTTGAAGTTCTTCTAGTTTTTCATTTTCCCTCCTGATATCTTCAAGCTCTTTAGCATAAAGTGCTTTCCAATCAGATTTGTCAGATGAAGATGATGATGCTACAGATGATGATGCTCTGAAGGATAAATATGTCTTAACTGTAGCAACATGACCAAATTCCTCAAGCTCAAATGTTGATAGTTTTCCAACCAAGGTGTCTCTAGATACTGGCGTATTAGGCATTGTTCTCAACTCATTAATAGCAATTACTTTCATTTTGTAAGTCAAGGACAAAGCTCTTAAAACTTTAGAGACAATTTCATCTTCACTTAAGGATCCTCCACAACATTTTATTCCTAAAACAATTTCATTAACTCTTTCCATAAAAGCGGAAATTCTTTCTTCTTCCATTTTCAAATTTTCATACCTGACTTGGTAACATTCCAAATTTGCAATTTTGATAGTGGTATCTCCTTCATTCAATGTTTCCAATTTGTCCCAAATAGCTTTAGCAATAGATTGGTCTGACAATCCCATAATTTTGTCTGATCCAATAATGCGCTGAAAAGTGCTTGTCTTTCTTTGCAATCATTTTCTTGATCTTTACCTAATGTTGGTGGATTAGGTTGATTCGGAGTAGGACCAACATAGCCATTCTTTGTAACTTGCCATATGTCTCTTCCAATGCAATTCAGATGTGTCTCCATTCTGATCTTCCATATACCATAGTTACTTCCATCGAGTTTAGGATTGTCCTTCCTGAAAATGTTTGTTGCCATATGATCTCCTCAAGCAGTTAGGCTTCTGTAAAAAGAGGACTTAGCTCTGATACCAAATGTTAGGAACCAGAAGGGCAATTGAGAAGGGGGGGGGATGAATCAATTGTCAATGAATTTCAACCCAATTATAACTTGATCAAAATTAATACTTAATACGAGTAAACCAAACTTAATGTCAGTTAATAGATCAATAGTTAATATCAATACCGGTGAAACTTAATACATGAAACAGAAAGAGAAACAACATCCACAACACATAACACAAAGATTTTGATGTGGAAACCCTGTAAGTGGAAAAGAAATGATGGGAAACCTTACCCACAATCAAATGATACTACTGCAGATAGTATATGTATGCAAATGGGGTCTGCATATGCAAAAAGGCCAACCGCCTAGAGCACACTGCTCAAATGGGAGTTACAATGACTACAATAGGATTGTTAAATCGTAGAATAATGTACTACTCAAAATAGCATCTCCAATGTTGGATTCAGTACCAGTTAAGCTCTGATAAACACCTTCAAAACTTCCTTGAACCTTCTCTACGGTCTTCTCATATGATCTTCAATATTCACACATACCATTGTTCGCATTTTTGATGATTATGTTGTGATTGTCATTGATGGACACACACTTGCATTGAGATCACTCTTGTATGTATAAGTTAAAGCTCAACTGGTACTTGTTCCAACCGGTATGATGCATTATAGTCCTTAGACTATTGGTGTTTTGTAGAAAGTGATTACCAATCTGAAGCGGTATGTAGACCCCAAGCAGTTCGAGGATCCCAAGCGGTATGAAGAATCAAAGTGGCAGAACACTCATTTTCCCAGTCTTCATTTCTTGTCAAACTGACAACCGGTATTTTGCTGAAACTGGTATTTTGTCTAAACGGGTAATACTTTGTGATGAGTTACCATCCACTAATTGTTTAGTGGTGCCGACACTTTAACGGTGCTTTTTGTGTCATGTTACAGAATATGTCTAGATGCATTGAACCTAGGAAATTGTATTGTAATCCTATTGGACCGACATGAAATCATATTCCTTGATAAGGACATCATGTTGAGGGTTTTAGGAGATGCTAGGGTTTAAGGTGGTTGAAGAGTTTTTGTGAGTGTGAACACAGAAGAGAAGTTCAGGTCTACGAGAAGAGGCAGAGTGTGAATGTGTTGAAGACTAAAGTAATGCTGGAATGCATTAGAAACAAGCTATCAAGGATCTAGCCAAACAATCTATGCTATTAGCTAGATCACTCACTTGTTGATTACTCACATCTTCGACAAGTCTGAAGCCCTTAACTGGGTAGGCTCAGAGTAGCCTTTGTAAAATCCTCTAAAAAGGTGGTTCACATCTGTGGATCTAAAATCCTCTAGCAAGGTAGTCTTTGATCGGACTTATCTCCTAACAGAGATTGAGATCCCTAACAAAATCTATTCTAGTAAAGAACATTGTATGACCTTAACTAGTCTGAATTTAACTAGTCTGGTTCCTATTCTGCAGATAGTTACTAGTGAGTTCCATCTCACTGTGGTTTTTCCCATTTGGGTTTCCACGTCAAAATCTCCTGTGTTATGGTGTTTGTGCTTCTGTGGGTGAATGCATTATTTTCTATTTGGTTTGCATGTGTGCTAACTAGTTTGTCTGCTAAACTATTTTACCAGTTTACTATTAGTCTAGCAAAGTGTTTAAGTACTGAGATTTTTGGCATACTAATTCACCCCCCCCCTCTTAGTATTCATCAATTGGCATCAGAGCCTACCTTTCTATAAGTTTAACCACTTGGAAAGAGATATGGGGGAATACACATTAAGGGAACTTACTCGTCGGCTCACTCAGTCTGAGCAAGCCTATGATGAACTCATGGTAAAATATAAGGCCTCTCAAGAAAAAAGGAGAGAACATGCTGAAAAACTGATGGAGCTATCTGAAAATAGTTCTTCTGATGAAGCAGATATGGAAGCCCTAATTCAGGAAGTAGAAAAGTTGAATGAATCAAACTCCAACGTGAGAAAGGAGTTGGAAGGACTGACTATCCAAATGTGTCAAGAGCTTGAGAACTGGAGGAAAACTAAAGATCTGGTGAAGGACAAAGATCATGAGATCTCCAAGTTGAAGCAAGAGATCAGTACACTTACTGCTCACCTTCATGAAAGAAAAATGGAAAAAGAAGAAGTACAAGGTAAAATGAACATAGCCATCTCTGAGAATGCAAACCTGATGGAGACAAATGTTGCTATTTCCAAAGAACTCTCTGAGTCAAAGGAAATACTTTCTTAGTTCAACAAGAGTACTGTTAAGCTAGAGAAAAAGCTTAAATCTGCCAAACCTATCAAGAATATTGATGGACTTGGTTTCTCTGGTCATGAGGAAGGTGAGACCTCAGGTGCAAATGTTGAAGCATCAAAGAAGCAATCAACATTCAAAGGTAAAGGTAAGCAAAGCTTCAAACTTGTTTTCTTTAACTATCTTAAAGAAGGACATACTGCCAATGTGTGTAGGAGCAAAGCCTATAATAATTTTCCTTACTTTATAAACAATGTACCTAGATCCAATAAGTTCGATGGTAATTGTTATGCATGCAAAAAGTTTGGGCATAGAGCATGTGAATGTAGGTTTGTTATGTACAACAATAGAAGATATCCTCAAAGGACTCAAGGAACTGGTCTGGAACCTTTTGTGAACCAGAATCACAACCGGTTTAATGCCTTTAATCATCAGTCAGGAAGTGGGAGCTATCAAGTGGCAACTAGATGGAGAGAAAACTGTTGGATTTGTCATGGTCATGGTCACACTACTACAACATGCAGAAGGAAGAATGGAAACATGGATAATTGACCTTGGAGAGCACCTAGAATGGTTTGCTATCATTGCAACAAACCGGGTCACATTGCTAGATTCTGCAGATCAAGAAAGAACATATCGGATGACATACCAGTCACTCTAAAAGGAAAGATTGACATTGACACTGTTCAAGTGGAAATGAACAAAACCTGGAAGAAGAAACCAACAATGTTGCAAGACGAACTGGTTTCTACACCTAGTGTGAAAATCACGGAACCGACGAACTAAGCTTAAGAAAAGCTTAGGGGGAGCAAACGGCGAAATGTTTCATACCCCCGGTTTACACCGGTAAAATACCTTAACCAGTTTGTGATACCTGTCTTATGGTAGAAGACGGAAATGGTGAAAGGAAAATTAAGGTTTACACCCTAATAGTGGAACATTAATTATGGTAGGTGAGGAACCTATTTAAAAGGAATTTTAAAATCATTTCTCACTTATCATTTTTTGAAGCGAAGAAGTTTTTCAAGTGCAGAGCGAAGAAAAAGTGATTTGTGCTACGATTTAGAGAATTTTAGAAATCTTGAAGGAGATTTAGAAGCTAATTGCAAACGGTCAAGAGAAGAACGCAAAGTGGTGATTGTGCAACCGATGAAGTGTGAGGTGAAGTAGAATCTAAAAGCCCTAAATTCACAATTTCCAAAAGGTATTTCTTGAGTTTTTTGTTTTTATCATGTCTTCCACATCTCATACTAGCTCGTGTGCATCTGTCAATTCAGTAAACTTCATTCAATAGAAGTCCAAATACAATGCTCTGTCACAAGTTCCTGCTAGAGTAATAGTAGAAGAAGGAATCTCTGATTATATAGATTGTAAAATTGAAGACCTAGGGTCTCTCGTAATTCACTCACAACTAGGTCTATTCTGTGGGAAGGATAAAAAGATCAAACTGGAATATAGCATCCTGGAGAAGAAGATGCTTCATAATGCGGTTTAATTCCTTGAGGGTTTCACAGATGATCATATTAGAATCATCCTGAGTAGGGTTCATGGTGACAAAATGTATCTTGAAAGAACTCATGATATCACACCACAAATTGTTCATGCCGTCACCAGTTTTTGCAACGTCGATGAGGTACCGGCCCTGAGGAAGATCATCAAAACTGAAATGACCAAGCTCACTAGTTCAGTGAGCGATTCATGAGGAATGACTATTAATTCCATCAAGGATGATCTCGTGAAGTATGCCTGCATGGTGATAGGTTACCGGATGTTCTCCGCTAGCAGAATTAATTTTGTCTCTGCTGCAGCGATAAATGCCGCTTATAGGATGATTAAGGAAGATGCATCATTTGATTTGTGCACCGATATGCAAATTCAACTCCTGTTGAATCTTAAATCAATCAAACAGGATAATGCATTAAAATTCAAGTTTGGTCAACTACTAGTAGTATTATTTTTCTACTTCCAAGGTTACTTCCTAGGAGTGGGAGACATTCAGTGGTCTGCTGACCAACTAGTTACCAAGCAAATGAAAGAAAGCCTGCAAGCAGTCGGAACCGGCTACCCTGAAGTTCTGAACAAGTATTTTGATGAGTTCAGAAGCAAGATGAGCTTGAGGATGAGGATATCTAGTGACATAGTCAAAAAATATGAACAAGACATCTACTTCACCATCAAAGTGGATGAATGCTTAATGGAGGCCATTGAGCCTAGACAGGAAGAAGTAGAGCCTATGGGCTATGAGGTAATGGATGATATGTTGAATGGGTATGCTTCCAACCTAATCGCCTCACCCCTTGATCCTAAGACAAAGAGAATAGACACTTATTTAGAAAGGGTTACACTGGTTACAGAACCCTTAGAAAAGAAAGGGAAAGCAGTGCCTTCAACATTAGCACCGATTACTGCAGCCAGTCCTAAAGTGATCAAGCACTCACCGATCAAGAGGAAATCGGAAGCAGCACCAGCAAAAGTCTTTGAGAGGAAGTGGAAGACAAAAAAAAATTCACCTAACTCAGAAGAAACTATGTCAAAAGAACCACCTAAGAAGACTAGGCAAACAAGGAAAAAGACAAAGGTTGAACCGGCATCATCTGCACCGATAAATATTGACATTTCTTCCTACAAACCTTTGACACATTGTCAAAGAACAATTAAGAATATTAGGAGAAAATTGTTAAATGATTTGGTAGATCATTTTGATGATTTTAATGATGAAGAATAGGAAGAAGTAGAACAAGAAGTTATAAGGTTTTTATGTGCTAATGATTGGTCAGCTTCAGAAATTAGATCTGAGACACTGGATTCTTTGTATAAGTGCTTAGACAATAAATGGTGCATTGCCATAGAGAAGGAATGGGAAATTAAGGAGAAAGTTTTTGCTCAACACTTTCCTGACTTGTCCAATTTAGAACTATTTGATGTCATCAATCAAAATAAAGGACTCTTCTTCACTAGAAGAAGAAGACTCTGGTTATTGGAAGGAATAATTGATGATGTCAAAAAGGACACTCATCTGCATATGACAACTGTCATTCATAAGCACAAAGTGCTACAAGCCAACAAGAAGGCTGAGCAAGAACCGGCAATATCAAAACCAGATGAAGTATTTGATGATGAAGGCAATCTGGTTGTTGAACCTACTAAAAATATTGATGTCGATGCTCTAGATGTAGAGGATGTTGCTTAGGACTCACCATTAGAAGCAACAAGATAGGAGAAGTAGGCAGAACAGGTAGAAAATCAAAAGGAAGTAGAGGACAAAAAGGAAGAAGCAAAGAAGCAAGTGAAGGAGAAGAAAAAGAGAGAAGAAGAGGAGAAGAGAAAGGAATCAGAGAAGGAGAAAATAAGGATGAAGAGGAGAAGAAGAAAAAGGAAGAGGAGGAGAAAAAGAAGGATGAAGAGGAGAAGAAGAAAAAGGAAGAGGAGGAGAAAAAGAAGGATGAAGAGGAGAAGAAGAAAAAGGAAGAGGAGAAGAAGAAGAATGATGAAGAGGAGAAGAAGAAAAAGGAAGAGGAGAAGAAGAAGAAGGATGAAGAGGAAAAGAGAAAGAAGGAAGAGGAAAAGAAGGTAGAGGAGGATAAGGAAGAGGAAAAGAGAAAAGAAGTAGAGAAGAAGAAGGTGGAGGAGGACAAGGAAGCAAAAGTGGCAAAGAGCACATAGATGGAGACTCCAAAGGCAACCGGTAGTCAAGACAAACTAGCTGACATCACAAGTCCTATTGACCTCCAGTCTACAAGTGAAATGGAGCTGCTACAGAGCATCAAGGTTGCTCAAGAACACCTTGAAGTCATAAGAAGGAAAAAGGAGCAAGATGTGATCCAAGCTGCGGTGGACACTCTTACCGGTTTGATACCCGGTACAAACCTCCCAACTACTAATTCATCACTAGCTCAATTAAAGCTCCTATACACAGTAGTGGATGATCAGGTTCAGAGTTTAGAAGAGGTAGCAGAGGAAAGTGCCAAGAAAGAGCATCAAAAATCTCTCAACATTTCCCTAGTGAAGAAGCTAAATGAGCTCCGGTCTGATCTGCAAAAAGCACAAAAAGACATAAGGAATGCTCTAGATGAGGGGAATCTACTACTCAGTAAGATTTGCCAACCCCATCTCTTCTGTGATGATGTGCTTGCACAGAAGCAAAAGCATCAATCTAACTTGTAGCTGTACATGAGCACCTTCAAGCTACCATATGACTCTTTCATAGCTTATGGGCAAATCGTTCAATGGTTTCATATCCAGTCTGCAAGAATAGAGCTCGAGATTAGCAACTGGTCATGAGATTTGCAAGAACTTCAACTGGTTCTACTCCCATGCTTGCCAATACTTTAGAAGTGCTACCTAAATCTAGATGCCTTAATGGTGACTCAAGAGATGAGCACAATAGACACCATGGAAGAGGAGGTCTCCCAGATGCAGACAAAGAAAGAAGTGGCTACCTCCCTACTTAGGTCCTGGTCCTTATCTATGAAACAATTTTTGCAGGACTTCAAATCAATTTTTGACAAGTTTTATTCTTTATTGTCATAAACTCTTATTCTTTTAATGAAATAGGGATTGGTCTATAATATTGTTGTCATTGTTAGCAAAGGGGGAGAAGTATAAATTTTGAATGTTTTGATGTATACTTTCATGTTATTTCTATTAAGGAGTAGTATACATTATATTTTCTGCAAAAGGAATAGTGTATATTCTTAGGGGGAGTAATTTTGATTATGACATATTTTTGTTGTAAAACACTTAGATGTCAAAATTTCCTAAGTGTTGCCATCAATGCCAAAGGGGGAGATTGTTGGCATTTTAGATGATTATGTTGTGATTGTCATTGATGGAAACACACTTGCATTAAGATCACTCTTATATGTATAAGTTAAAGCTCTACAGGTACTTGTTCCAACCAATATGATGCATTATAGTACTTAGACTATTGGTGTTTTGTAGAAAGTGATTACCAATCTAAAGTGGTATGTAGACCCCAAGCAGTTTGAGGATCCCAAGCGGTACGAAGGATCAAAGTGGCAGAACACTCATTTTCCAAGTCTTCATTTCTTGTCAAACTGGCAACCGGTTTTTGCTAAAACTAGTATTTTGTATGAACCAGTAATACTTTGTGATGAGTTACCATCCATCAATTGTTTAGCGGTGCTGACACTTTAACGGTGCTTTTTATGTCATGTTACAGAATATGTCTAGATGCATTGAACCTAGGAAAGTGTATTGTAATCCTATTGGACCAACATGAAATCAGATTCCTTGATAAGGACATCATGTCTAGGGTTTAAGGTGGTTGAAGAGTTTTTGTGAGTGTGAACATAGAAGAGAAGTTCAGGTCTATGAGAAGAGGTAGAGTGTGAATGTGTTGAAGACTGAAGTAATGCTAGAATGCATTAGAAATGAGCTATCAAGGATCTAACCAAGCAATATGTGCTATTAGCTAGATCACTCACTTGTTGATTACTCACATCTTCGACAAATCTGAAGCCCTTAACTGGGTAGGCTCAGAGTAGCCTTTGTAAACTCCTCTAACAAGGTGGTTCACATCTGTGGATCTAAAATCCTCTAGCAAGGTAGTCTTTGATCAGACTTATCTCCTTACAAAGATTGAGATCCCTAACATGATCTATTCTGGTAAAGAACATTGTATGACCTTAACGGGTCTGACGTTAACCGGTCTGACCTTAACCAGTCTAGTTCCTATTCCACAGATAGTTACTAGTGAGTTCCATCTCACTATGGTTTTTCCCATTTCAGTTTCCATGTCAAAATCTCTTATGTTATGGTGTTTGTGCTTCTGTGGGTGAATGCACTATTTGCTCTTTGGTTTGCATGTGTGCTAACCAGTTTGTCTGCTAAATTGTTTTACCGGTTTACTGTTAGTCTAGCAAAGTGTTTAAGTACTGATATTTTTGACATACTAATTCACCCCCCCTCTTAGTATTCATCAACCATGTTACAATACCATACCATAACCATACTTCGACTATTCATCTCAAAAATGAGATCTTACATATATACAAAACTTAAGACCAAATGTGTAGGTCGACTCACTAAGAATATTACAATTAAATGAATTAAAAATAAGTCTTGATGCATCATGTCAGATCAATACATTTATAACAATATCAAATCAATAAATCATCTCCATAATGTGTTGTGCTGATATGGAATAGATAACGCATATTGGTCCATAACCTAGACCAATCTGCCAGTAACAACCAATATGTCAACCTAATTAGACCAATAACCAAAATACCAAAACCAAGTATGAAAACCATGTCTTTGACATAATCAAGTGATCTCAAGATGGTAACAAGTCATCATCAATTTCGGTGAACCATATAGCCTGTCGGTGAGCATATACCAGTGACTATGCATAAGTCATTGACCTTGTCGGTGAACACATTATGTCAGTTTAACAGTAAACCAATATAACCATAGTGCCAAATCAACAATGTAGTCTCCAAAAGGATAAGTTTTGACATCAATGACAAAACAAATTCAACATATCCATAACACCAATAGTCTAGCCACTAGATATCTTAGAAATCTAAGATCAATCCACACTCGCACTTTCTAGGAGGCAATAAGCCAACTTGCAATGGATTTCATTATGTTGTTTTTGATCAACTAACCCATGCAAATAATGGTTTATTGAAGTGTTTGTGCTCTTGGAGGTTCCCCAAATTTCACACATACATTTTTGGCACCCACCATGGGGCTCAAACCCACGAGTATAACATTTATAATGTTGCTTGAACAGATTTGATGTTTGGTTATTATAACTAATAAACATGTGTTAAATTTACAAATAAAGATCTTTCTTTTTGCTTGTTCTTCTGTGATAGTAAAAAATGGTCTCTGTTTGGAGGGAATAATGTTTTATGGAACCGTTGGATCTAAACAAATTTTGAATATGTTGTTTCAAACCAAGTTGTATGTATTTTCTCTAGAGAGTTTTGCCTAATTGTCTCTGGTTTGAAAGTTATGAATGACAGAGTGCAATACTATCATTTTACTTGTTCTTCTATGACAATAAAAAAAGGTCTCTGTTCGAAGGGCATAAAATTTTATTGAACTATTGGATCTAAAAAAATTTTGGTTATGCTGTTTCAGATCAAGTTTTCTGTATTTTCACTAGGGAGATTTTACTAATTATGTTCAGTTGGAAAGTTATGAATGAAATAGTGCAGTACTATCATTTAATTGTTCTTCTCTAATAGTAAAAAATGGTCTCTATTTGGAGGGTATACCATTTTATTGAGTTGTTGGATCAATTTTTTTTTTAGATATATTATTTAAAACCAAGTTTTCTATATTTTCAATGAAGAGATTTCCCTCATTTTGTCTGGTTTGAAAGTTGTGAATGAAAAAGTGCAGTACTATCACAATTGTCATAACTAGGATAGTCATAAGGAATGGAAATTCTCATTAGATTAGTTTAATTTACAGTTTGCATGCTAGAATTTTATTTTGATGATTTTTTAATGTTATTTTGGCAACTAATTTTGGGCTTTTAATTTTTGTAGGTTTTCTTGGCAAAGAATTCAATCATTAAAAATATGCTTGCCAAAGATTATAAACTTGAACTATTAATATATTTGTTTTGCAGGTTGCCTCGAGAGGTACAAACAAACATTCTATCTTCTTAATATTTTTAGAAACACTTCAATTTCTATAAGGGAAAGAACTTTGTTTTACATGTTTTTGGGAAAAATCTAGAGTAGGAGAGTATTCTCTAGTCCATTTGGACAATTAGAAATCCAGACCTTGAGATTTTTTTCTATTAGAGTTTGAGATTTGTTGATACCTTTAGAGGGCCTGCCTCTCGAGAAGCCCTTAAGGCTTAGTGAGAGGGAACAAACCAAGTGGAAATAGGCTAAAGCCAATCTCTTACAAGCCACTATAATCAAACATGTTTGTGATGAAAGTTGCAAGAAATGACTGCTGATTAGTTCATACTGATGACATGTCTCCCCATAAACCCTATAGAGTGCAACCTCTATATACTGGGAGCCTTCCTTAATGAATCGTACACCGCCGCATGTATGTCCACTTGAACAGATGCCCTTACTAGACACCTTTTGTGTTAGAAGCCAAAAACCTTCTAGTTGTTGACACAAGAGGTCGGACCTCTGAAGCGACTGACATTCTTACGGTTCTTAGTAGAGATACAAATTTCACCATAGAGAGTTTTCATGGGGACTGGTGCTTGGCTACCCTAGAGAAGTGAGTGTCGATGGTGGAGCCAGTGGGGTCAAGCATCTAAGTATTCACTCTAAATTGTGTAGCTTGGGGTAACCCCCAAAGTGAGATCCAACAACTATTGTCCTGGCCAACCTTAGGATTGTGCTTGAAAGTGTTTTTTATTTCAAAATCAAATAAAAATTCTATCTGACGTGTTTTCTAAGTGTGTGCAAAACAAATAAGAAAATTTCACAATCAACACCACACTTGAAATTGAAACACTTTACAAGAAAACCTTTGTCTAAACTTTCAAATATCCATCCATGTTGTAAATAAAAAACATTGTGAAACAACATTATCCTTGAAACATTGAACCTGGGGTCTGAAAACAATCATTTCAAATCTCTTGAGATGTCATTTTTCAAGTCCTGATATTTTAGGTCCTCATATAGTCAAATCATTCTAACTTACCATACCTTTAAGGTCCTTTCATAGTCTTCACCTAGTTTCACCTTTCATCCTTTCATATCTCATTTAATTATACCTAGTCCTTGCATACCACCCTTAGATCAAAAATTTGCATAGAAACATTAGGTTATACCCTTGAATAATTCCCTTAGGTCATACCCATAATATTTGCATATCCTTCCATCATTCCTTTAGGACATAACCTTGAACCTTGCATAAGTTCCTTAGGTCATTTCATCATTGGTCCTAGCATTTCATTATTAGTTGCATACCAAAATCCAAAACAAATAAAAAATCCAAAAAAACCAAAAACATTGCTCGCACTTAGGATTTCTTGTCTTAGGTCTTACATCAAATTTCAAGCATCAATCACCCTTATCACTTGAGGTGCATCTTCCTTTAGTTAGGGAACCTATCAATGTCTTTGAGTTGGTATTCCACTTGGAGTTCATCATCTCCTTTCATAGCATGCCCTCTCTTTGATCACTTATCCTTGTGTCTATCCATCATAGAACAAGTCAAACCTCACCTTGCAAATATTTTTCAGACCTAGAGTATCCTTATTCCTTGCATCAAACATCATTCATCCTCATATCCCATTTAGGGTTTAGCTGCACAACACTTTCCTATGATATAGATTGCATTTTGCATCAACCTTTTCACAAATTCCCATCTTAATCATGTCACATAGATTGCATTTTTGCATCAATCCTTATCACATCCTAATCTCACTCATATCATATAGTTCCCCCTTTGCACTTTAGTCTTTTTGCATCATACATAGAGTCTCATATATTGTCCTAGGTCAAAGATCGGAACTATCATAAATCTCCATGGCTACCTTGTCCCAACAAATTCAAGATCTCAAGAGAGAAATATATGACATTAAATCCAACAAAAGAAATCAATGACACTTGTTAAGAGACAAATTCAAGACATCAAGAACAACAAACTTCAAGAAATGATAAATAGACTATATAAGGTGAAACAACTCATTGAAAATCAAAAGACAAATCTCGGACAAGATCCCATGAATTTTTCACCAAGACAACAAGATATTTCTTCAAAATATCCCTCAAATAGACAATTTATGCTGTTGGGACAATCTATTGAGTCGGCTTTGAAAGAGATTCTTGAGCACAATCTTATCATATTTCCTAAGAAGACCATATGGGGATGTGAATTTTTGAGTAATTATTGTGCATATCATATAAATAACAAACATAAGACTTCAACGCGCATGGAATTAAAACATAAAATTCAAGACCTCCTTGATAATGGTTTTATTGAAATTGAAGATCCTAATAATTCACCTAAGGAGAAACTAGATATCATTACCAATCATGATCAAAATTTATGAAAATCATGAACCTATGTCTAGCAATGGCCCACATGTAGCCTCCATCTCTTCCATGATGCCTCCATCTCCTGAGCCTTCTGAACAACAATCCATATCATATCCCTCAAACAATAAATCTAATGATGAAACTTCTCATGTTGACCCTCAAGGTCTATCCACACTACAAATCCAAGCTAATCCTTTCTTTCATACAAATCTTTTATACGATTTAGATATCTTAGATCCTATTTCATCATACACTCCAATTCCAATCATACCCACTCCTGAAGGCCCTATCCAAAATTCTTCCCCATCATGCAAAAACATTAACACCTTCCAAGAATCCCCCATTCATATAAAAAACACTACCCCTTCCTTAGAAGTGACTCCGTGTCAAGAGGATAATCTGAAAAATGAAGAAACAAGTCCTATCATAAATCAAGATCAAGACACCAAAACTCTCCAACCCCATCCAATGGTTGAAAAATATCCTACCTCCCTAGAATCCCATGATGATCCCCTTATACCTTTCCATTTCTTCCAAGATGACCCCCTTCCATCTCAAGAGAAAAGCATCCTTCCAAACCCCATTCCTAATCCACTTCCTAAGCAAGATCATGATGCCTCTTCCACCTTTTCAAATGGTCCTATTCAAAATGAAGTGTCAAAAACCCTTCCTACTCTATACAATGGTCCTCTTCCATGTCAAGATCAAAGTATCCCTTTATTCCCTTGTCATAATTATCCATGTTTTCCTCAAGAGTCGATCATGTTCATAAAGCCCTCTCATGATCCTATCATTCCTTGCAAGCCACCTCCACCTCAAAATGGACTTGCCTCTAGCATCAAAAGTAAGAAGAAACCCTTTGTTAAAAATATCTTTCAAAGCATGCATTATCAAAGAAAAGGGTTAGACATTCATGAACAGGGTATATTAGAACCCCCTGCTATAAAAGAAAATTTGGACTATAATGGCTACATTTGTCACTCTCAAGATGTTGGTATCCATCATAAATCCTATATTCCTCTAGTTAAATCCAAATACATGCCTTCCCCTTCACCCCTTCCATCTATTTTAGGTCCCTATATCCCTCCATCCCTTATGTGGGATTAACAAAGGCACACATCTTTGAGAACCTTCCATCTATCCAAAATACCTTCATATCATTCCTATCCATCCACACATTCTTTTCTCTCTCCAAGAAACTTGTATGCCAAGCATAAAATTCCAATATTTTAAAATCCACATGAATAAAAGGATCAACATGTCTCATCTAATCGACATGCAAAAAAAAAAAAAATTGATCTAAAATGAAAAAGAAATGTCCAAAAGGCCACAAAGGCCCACAAAGAAAGAAGAAAATTCAAAATTTGTATGGCTTCCTAAGTCTTACATTCAGGCAATGCATTCTAAAGTATCACAAAAAAATGAAAAATCAAGAACCATGTGGATTCCCAAGTTGCTTGTACAGGATTTTCACACTAAAGAAAAATCAAAATTGGCATTCAAGTTTGCTACCCCAGCTTCTCCCACATCCACTATCCTAAAACCTATTTCACCTCCTTCATCCATTTTGGCTCCGTGTCCTAAAATCCACATCAACCTTTCCATCAAAATCACAAACTCTAAAATCCACTATTCCTCCACCAGTCTACCACCCCTCAAGGTGTGTGGAAATGTTGATCTTGCCAACATTTCCATCTAGCACAATTATTCCAAAATCCTATCCATTATCCAACACCTATGTTCTATCCTTCCATCCCTCTTATCCAATCCTTTGCATAAATCCTTATAACCTTTTTGTCTTATCATCCATTTCATCTCCCTTTACCATCACCCTATTGACATCTTTGAGCATACCTTCAATAGCCATGGATCACTATAGACCATCTTTCAGGGGTATTATCTAGAGAACAACTTGATTCCAAATTCATATCTCCTATCAAGTATCCATCATCTTCCAATAGTTCAAAAAAGTAAAAAATATTAAATAAAAGAAATAAGTCAAAATGAGAAAAAAATGGAAAAAATGAGAAAAAAAAAACAAAATAAAAAAAAGAAACGAAAAGAAAAGAAAAAGACTAAAGAAAAACAAATTCGTCCATTGGTGAAAACCTGGCAAATAGGCACCTTGGGAAAGTACCATGATGAAAACCTGGCAAACATGCATCATGCATAATTCATTGTCCTCTTGCACTATTCACTAGGGGCAAGTTCCATCCATGTGCATCCATCGATTATCCACCATCCTCCATTATCCCTTATTCACTCTATATCCATCCATATCCCTTTTTCCACCTTTGATCTTGACAAGGTTAAGGATCTTTATAGGCTTTTGTGTATCCTATCTATTACACTTCATCCAGACCCTTAAGCTCCTATCCATTATTTTGTCCATTGCTTTCTCCCATCCATCATTACCCCCTTTTGATCTTGCTTATCATATCTACCTCCTATCCAAATCTATCCCTCCATCTTGATCAAAATTAAGGACATAAAATCCAAAAAAAACTCTTGACATGTCCATTCCTTTGGATCACATGACATTCATTACACCTATCCTAGCTTTACATTGCTATATCTTGTTAGGATTCCCACAGATACTGAGAGGGGGGGGTGAATCAGTATCTAACCAGTTACATGATTTTCTTAACTTAAAACATGTAAAGCATATCAATACTGTATACCGGCAAATAGAAAGTAATGCAATAAATAGAGATAACAACAACCACAAGAAAAACACACCATAACATAGTAGTTTAATGAGGAAACCTGATGTAGGAAAAACCTCAGTGGGATTTGTGACCCACAATATTCACTTACTGGCCAATAAGAGAATATTCCTGCTACAATAGGGGACTACACATGCAAGAAGGCCAAGTGCCTAGAGCTCACTACTCAATTACAAAATGGGAAGTCTCACTGACTTACAAAATGGATTATATAAATCCAATGTCTTGTACTGCTTCAAAATAGCATCTACTATGCTAGATCCAATATCGGTTTATAGCTTTGCTTCATACATAAACCCTTAACCTATAATTCACATAATAGGTTTGCCTTATTTCACCTAATTACATTCCTCCATTGTTACCAAAATTTTCTACAATGATCTCTTATATATATGAGTCATTTACTAATTATTTTTCTCATTCCACTACTCCCCCTTTAGCATCAATGACAAAGGTTGTCAAAGTGTCAATTGAGTGTGGTTTCCTATTTCATCCTTGTAACCGGTTGGTTACAATCTGAAAAAGATCTACCAAAACCAGATTCAGGCTTACAATGAACTTTTTTCTATCTTTTATTGCGGCCTCTATCCTCTGAACTGTACCAGTGAGGTGTTGCATTTTCTCTGCCGGTGTTTTTTGTCCTTGAATCAAAGCATCAGATATTTCTTTCCTTAAGGAGGCGAGGTAGTCCAATTTTGGACTTAGTCTCCATTTAAGATCTTTAGCCTTACCTTTTATTCTTTCTTTTTCTCTTTCCAACTTTAATAGTTCTCCTCAAAACTTGTTATCTTCTACTCAAAAATTGATAATTAATCAGATGAATTAATGAAATTGTCAGCTAGTTGATTTATTTCTTCATGTATCTTGTTGATCTTCCGGTCTATATCTACTGTCAAAAAGTTAGTTTTACATGTATCCCTATACAAAGTTTTGAATTCCTTCAATGTACTACATAGTTCTGGTAGAAGTGTGTGAAATTGCCTTGTACACTTCTTTATTTCTTCCTCAAAGAATTTGTGTTTTTCCTTCTCTAATCTCTCCTTAAATGCTTCCTCTTTTATTTGTTCAACTGTCACAGTGTTTTCGGTAATATACTTAGACAAAGTGTCAAGTTGACTCAAAGAATCTTTATTATCTACATTACATTTAGGTGCTATCATTTTCAAAATTGGAATGGTATCATCTATTGCCTTGTATGCTTGTGAGCTACAATCTGTTATCTTCTTTATGGAATCCAAAAGAACTTTTGTCACATTAGTTGGTTTGAATTCTGCATTTGATTAGATAGATGTCCAAATCTTCCACAAACATAACATCTTACATTCATTCTGCAATTTTCTGAATTATGACCAACTTTGTTGCATTTTGAACATTGACCAGTGGGTGTACTGGTATTCTAATAATTTCTAGATCTAGATTGATTTTCTCTATGACCATACTTGTTACAGTTAAAGCATTTTCCATTAAATTTATAAGCAGTAAGTTTTCTTACTGGTTTTCCATGATCCTATGTGTTTGCAGTACCAAAGCTTTCACCGGCTTTAAAGCCAAGTCCACAAGTATCACCATTAGGTCTCTGATTTTTCATCAAGTCACCAAGTTCTTCTGAGCTTTTCTTGAATTTTTCTTTGTGCTGATTTGTAGTATCCAGTTCTCTTGCCAAGATTTCTTTTTGTCTCATAAGTTCATTTGAGTCATTCTATGTATGCATCAGATCTGTCTTCAACAAATCATTTTCATAGCTAAGTCTTGTGTTCTCATTTGTAGCATCACTTAGTCTTCTAGTCAAATCTTCTTCATTCTTCTTTCTATCTTCAATTTCCTTACCAAATCTCATAGTCATATCCTACATCTCATTCTTTGTTGTCATGTTTTCTTGTTTCAGCTTGTTTATCAGATCACTAAGAGTTTCCTTTTCATCACTCTCATTTTGCATCTTTTCACAAAGTTCTCTTCTCTTGTTTCTTGTAGTGGTAAGATTTTCTTGAAGTGCTTGAATAATATCCTGTGCAGCTTTTAGATCATCTTCAAGTTTGATATTTTTCAACTTTTTTGTATCATAGTCTGAGAGAGATGCTTCTAATTGCTTCATCAATTTTTCCATTTCTACCGGTGTCAAGATATTCCTCAAGTTGTTAGGCTTCTGAAAATAGAGGACCAAGCTCTGATACCAATTGTTAGGATTTCCACAAATACTGAGAGGGGGGAGTGAATTAGTATCTAACCAGTTACATGATTTTCTTATCTTAAAACATGTAAAGCATATCAATATTGTATACTGGTAAACATAAAGTAATGCAATAAATAGAGATAACAACAACCACATGAAAAACACACCATAACACAGTAGTTTAATGAGGAAACTCAATGTGGGAAAAACCTCGGTGGGATTTGCGACCCACAATATTCACTTACTGGGCAATAAGAGAATATTACTGCTACAATAGAGGCCTGCACATGCAGGAAGGCCAAGTGCCTAGAGCTCACTACTCAATTACAAAATGGGAAATCTCATTGACTTACAAAATGGATTATATAAATCCAATGTCTTGTAATACTTCAAAATAGCATCTACTATGCCAGATCTAGTACTCTTTTATAGCTCTGCTTCATACATAAAGCCTTAACCTATAATTCACATAATATGTCTACCTTATTTCACCTAATTACATTCCTCCATTATTACCAAAATGTTCTACAATGATATCTTATATATATGAGTCATTTTACAACTTTCCAAGTCGACTTACAATGATTTTACAATAATTAACAAAATAAATTACAAACAAAATTCTTGTCGGCTTTTGTGCCGGTATACTTCCTTTCACTGCCAGTGTTGGTGGTCTATGTGTCGGTGTAAAGTCAGACCTTGCTAGTGCCGGTGGATTGCCTTGCCAGTGTCATAGGATTGTAAGGTTGCCATCAATGACAAAACCTTAAATCACCTAGAATGTCTCATTGGAGTGTGCATTTGCCAATATATCTAGTCTCTGTGCTTGGATTAAACATGTTATCCTATTGTGGTATAGTCCTTAAAAATTGCATAATCTTCCTCCATCATTAACTTATCCATTTCTATCCCATTCGTTCATTCACTCACTCAAAATCCCTTTTAGCTTGCTAGACAATGGGGGCATACATTCAGAAAAATCCTAAAAATCCTAAAATGTCTTGAAAAAATTCATAAAAGTCCTCAAAAAAATCACTAAAAATAAAAAAAATGTCCTAAAAAAAAGAAAACAAATATCTCTGCTAAGAAGGTGAAAACCTGGTAAACAGGCGCTTCTTGTACTCACAAGCGCTCCATCTATCAACGTAACTTTGGCATGCCCTGCTTTCATTCCTCGCTTTCCCACTTTGCTTTTGATTTTTCATAATCTTTAGTCACTTTTGTGACCCCCCTTGGTTCTCCTCAGAACCCTCATGGCTTGCAATCGATCAACATTATAGTCCTAGGGAACTTCAATCTTAAAGCCCTTAGCAGCTCAACCAAGCCATCCTTGTGTTAGTCAAGTCTAGATCATTCACTCTGAGTCATTCATCTATCTCCTATCTTATATAGAGTTTTGATCTATGACACCCTATCAAACATGCAAAACAAGAACAACTAAAAACAACAACTCAAACCGCTTGAGCTATGCTGACATTTTCTTTGTTTGTTGTCTTTTATATTGGCTTTCGCTCATTATTCTTTCTGAGTAACTCAAGGAAGTCTATCTTGAATAAGAGGTACAAGGACTGGGGGGATAATACCTTTCTTTGTTTTCTACTTGTGGATGTGATTCTGATGAACTGAAAATATCCTATAAACTGGGTGTTTGTGATAAGAGCCTTCACATTAAGGTGAAATGGCCTCACATACCTCGACTTTGTTTATATGCACACTTCAATAAGGTCAGAACTATTTCCTTGTCTATTTTAAGTGTATGTTGTGTTTGCATGCAAGAAGCATTCAAGTCATCTTGGCCTCCTTTTGCCTTGGTGCTTATGTTTGACTGCTATATCACAGAGGATAGGACATTCGGGTCATCTTGGCTCTTTGTGCCTTGATGCTTATGTTTATTTCCTACATTTAATGCTCAATGTTGATAAGAAAACAAATCACAATCTAGTGATTAGGTCCTAGTTGCATCTTCTACATTCATGTTAATTTTTTGTGCATTGCATAGTGAATTTGGCATACTAACGATGATATTGGTCTCCTTCACCTCAAGCTTGAATTTAAATCAACCTTCTCTTCACGGCTAAGTGGTCAATTCGATCATTCTCATCACAACGATCAAGTACCTGTGTTATCATCATTCCTACATGAGATGTTAGTTGCATACATGTCATAATAGGTTCATACATCCACATCATAATCATCTGCACTCATATAATTGCATAATTTTTTTAAAAAAACAAACAAAAAAACACATGCATAACATTCACATTTTGCATTATCATTTTTATCCATTAGATCATTTATTTGCATATGAAAAGAAGCAACAATATTGATAATCATCATCATAGCATACATCCATTCTAGAAAAGAAATGCATACATGTAGAGCATCGTATAGCATAAAGCATGACAGAACATCTCATGAAATCACATCAAAATACACAAGTGCAATAAGATCAATAATTGAGAGCTCATATATATATCATCTCAATGTCATCGGGGTGCAATGATCTCAAAAATCTATCAAAATCGGAGCAAGAATCGTCTATAGCTAGAAAACTAGGCTATACAACAAAATTGAGAGCCATGTCCAAAAACTAACTATGACCCTCTCCCTCATCACTTGGTGGAGGAGGAGGTTTCTACTGAGTGCCACCATCATCGACCCTAGGTGCTCAAGCTCCCTCCAATCTAGCCATATACTGTGAGTAGGGGATCACCTCCTAAGCAATAGGAATAGCCACACTATATGCTGCCACATAATATGCTGCCATGTTCGACTGATGTAGAGCCTCATGTTGTGACGCTGCTAGTGCATCCCTAGAAGGTTTTCAAATTTTCAAACTGAGGAGGTGAAAATGACATGAAAATGGCCCCTTTAGGCCTTATATAGTCAAAACCCTAATTTTCAACTTTCTTTGATTGGTGTGAAAATTGCACCCATGGTTAATTTGACATTCCTGATTCCATTTTCGGGATCGAAATCAAAATTTGAGATCATCTTCCTAGTCAATTTTTCACAACTATGACCACTTAGCACTTTCATCAAATGCTCATTCTTTTCTTCAATTTGTGCTCAATTTCTCATCAATCAATGCTAAATCTTCAAATGACCCTCTAAATCATTCTTTGCACAGAAATCATTAATCGTTTAATCTTTTAATCAAATTGCTTGAAATCACTACGCAACCTAGTGATCTTTTGATTTTGTTCCAAAGGGGGCATACTCATGACATCATCATCATCAGTGATCACATCCTCAAAGTCAATAATTTCTTTCAAATTCTTCATTACAAGTCGAGAAGCTAATCTTTACCAAACATCAAACAAGTCCTTACTACTAGGGGCATCTCAACTTCATCTCTTCATATCAAGTTGATATTTCTCGATCATTTGAATCAAATCAATCTCTAGGGGCATACCAGTCTCGTCACCATCAAATCAAGCTAATTTTGTCTTCATCTGAATCGGTCTCTTAATGTTAATCAGTTTCATCGCTTTTCATCAAGTTGATTATTCGTTTAAATTCAATCAACAATTTAAAGAGTATCTTTGATCGTACGCTCAATCTAAGAAGGTGTTTAGTTTCATCGCATCAAATCAAGCTGGACAGTTTATCTTCACTCATCGTATCTTGATCCATCAAGTTCAAGATCATTTTATCTTCGCTCACTGTGTCTAGTTCAATCAAGTTCTAAATGAGTAAGATCCACTTCTTGATCCATCAAGTTCAAGTTCGGTATCTTTTCTCTTCATCAGTCCTAGTTCAATCAAGTTTGAGATCGGTATCACTTTCAATCAGCCTCTTCAGTTTCATCGCTTCAAAACAAACTAAATACCTTGCTCTTCATCTGGTTTGTGATCAATCAAGTTCAAAACTGGTATCTCCTAGACATCAATTGTTCTTTGAATCAACATGTTGCTTGCACATCAATTCATAGATGGGCAAATGTAATACCCTAAAAATGGTCATCCAAAACCATGAGCCCCTAATCTCGACTAATGTCCTGAATCAAATAATCAATTTAAATCAATCATGAGAGACTAATTAATTAATTCCTAAGGTATAAAAATGCAACATGGAAATTACAATTAATTAAATTCTCATTTAATTAATTGATCAAATTCAATATCCAAAATAGAAAATCTTTTTAAAATCAAATATCTCATTTATTTAATTAAATATATTTTGCATATTTAATAAATAAATAAAAAATTACCATAAACCTTCAAAAAAAAGGAAACAAATCAAGAAAGAGGAATTAATTTGAAAAATAAATTGGAAAATTATGAGCACAAAAATTCAAAAAAGGAAACAAATCGACTGAACTCAAGAAAAATGGAAAGAATCTGAGTTGCTAATTTGAACTCAAACTTATCTCTCCAAAATGGAATTAAATTTTCCAATCAAATCATTTCACCTGGATTGTGCTTCCTTCGAATCTATCTCGACCGTTCATTAAAGATCAATCCTCACCTTTGGTATCCCTCTTGATTTTCCTATAAATTCAAGCTTTCATTCTTCAATTAGGACCCAAGAATTTTACATCGTTATTATGCTAATATTGTGTTACAGGTTATCAAGGAAATTTTGAAGAAGCTTTGCATAGTTAATTCATCAATCAACTTAGTTTTCATTTAGCTTTCATTTAATCTTAGAATCATTTAGATTTCTAGTTCATAGCTTAGATTCTTTTCTCTTATCTAGATTCAATTTGTTGCATATAATCTAGCTTAGCTTCATTTAGAGCTTCGATCATTTATCTTGATAATATTATTTTGCTTAATCAATTAATGTTGCATTCGCCTAGTTGCATGCATTTAAAAATCCTCTGTTTAAGTGTAGTCTAGTCACTGGATAGCTTAGCAATCTGAGAGCAATTCACACTCAAACTTTCTAGGAGGCAATAAGCCAACTTGCAATGTATTTAATTTTGTTGTTTTTGATTAACTAACCCATGCAAACAATGGTTTATTGAAGTGTTTGTGCCCTTGCAAGTTCCCCAAATTTTACACATAGGTTTCACTGACAGAGCTTTTACAAATATCTTTGATGATATGCATAAGTGGTATTAGTGCAGCTTTTGGTGGAGATTCAGGATGTTGTTGGTGACCATGTTTGAGACTTGGTGGATTTGGATAATTGCTTTACCGTGTGGACCTATATTTGGTCCCAGATGATCTAGGTTATGGACCAACTTAATGTGATGTGTGGATTGGACCTCTTGATGTGTTTTTAGGATGTCTTATGTGTTGAATATTGTTTGTTTGGTCTAAGGCTGACATTTTTTATAATTATGTAATTGGTTTATTTTTTGGCAGCCGACCTGATTGTTTATGGTCGAGGGTTTGTATATATGATGTAAGATCTCATTGTAGGTCATCATGGTTATGGTCAAGGGAATGGGAAATGGATATGTAATGTGTGAATAATGTAATATCATTTAGGAAGAGGATTTGGTCGATCATTGGAGATAGAATTGGGTTTATGTAAGAGGATTTAGTCCTCTGGTATTGAACTTAACCGGAACTGTACTCAAGCATAGGAGATGCTATCTTTGTAGTTCGTTCATTCTTCTGGATTGTGGTCTGGATTTCTATGTATTCAGTGAGACTCCTTTTGTGATGAGAAGTGCGCTCTGGGTTATTGGCCTTCCTGGAAGTGTAGGCCCCTCAATTGTAATTCACATACTGTAGATGTATTAACTGACTGTGGGTAGGCTTCCCACCATGGTTTTTTGACATATAAATATTGGTGTCATGTGGATGGTATTTATTCTCTGATTATTATTTATGCTTTATTATCTGATTATTATTTATTTCAATATTTGGTTTAAGCATTCTGATATTAATGTTTTGGGTTCTGGTATTAAAATTTTAATTGCTAAATGTTCTGGTAATTTGTGACAACACCCCACCCCCCCCCCCCTCTCAATTGTCTTTCGGTTATTTGAACTATCTAACAAAGACCTAATTACAAAATTACATCACATGTTGCATAAATATATAACCAAAGCAATACAATATTGGCAAGGACATAGCATGAACCTGAATCAAAACATCGAACATGAGACACCATCAAAAAATTCACCAAGATCATTCACAACATGCTACACCACCGAATAAGTCACATAACATGAAGAATAGCACCAGACCAATAAAATATTTAATAATGTGCACCATGATCAACTTGGACCACCAAAATGTATAGGACACAATCAGAGAACATCAACAAACAACATGAATTCCACCACAATCACCACAACAACTCAGATAATAAGAATCATTATTAACACCGTTGTCGAAGCTTAAGAACACCAATTGACAAATTGAAAGATACGCTTGCGAAGTTCCAAATCATGAACTATTCAATTAGAGGACACACATGAATGTCCCAAACAATCTCCAAAATCCATATGTCAAGCTATAATCATTTTGTGGCAATATGGATCAAATGCCATAACTCTACAACATAGAACACTGAAAAACCAGTCCACATACCAGACCTCACAACTCGACCAAATCACCACATAGCGTCATAAAAATCATACTAAATCAACTATAGATAGGTATCTCAAAACCCAATAAACCACATTAGCACATATGCAGCAGATTACCAAAATAGCTCTCTCCAACAAACCAATTCTTTGCAAGATAGGAATATGTTGACATCAATGATAACAACACATTCCAATAACTCTAATATCCAACATATATATGTGCATAGAGTTACCATCATCCCCCAAAGAAAGGACACCCCCATGTAAGAAGGGAACACATTTGTCTTTTGATTCAACATGGAAGAGACCAAAAGAGATCTCAATGCTTTGCATTGTCCTTGAGTAGACAACACTAGGGACAACAAATAGAAGAAGGATCACAAACAAGCAAGAGAGCTGAGAGAAACAGAATCCATAGTGCAAATGAAGGTAATCAAGCACGTCATTCTCCCCCTGATCTTTCTGATCATTTTTTCAAGAAGGTGGAGAAAATGCAAGATGAGCCACATCAAGCACAGTAGATGGAGCTATCACAAGTTCCAAACAAAGACCATGCTCTAATGATGAGTCACTTTGTTCATTACTAGGAGCTAGGATTAATGGTTTTGAAAATTTTGAAGATAGATCATTGTCAACATCAACATATTCACATTCATCATCAGAAATATTAGGATCAACACTTTCATCATTAACAATATTTTCACCCATTTCTTCATCAAAGATTAAGAAAACTAGGATTTCTAAGATGAATAGAACTCAAACCATCATTTTTCTTAATCATTTTGTGTCTTGGAAAATTAGATTGAATATCTTGTTTAGGATAAAATGGAATCATGTCAACAAATGGCATTTTAGGAGAAGAAATAGTTTGGGAAGAAACTTCATGAGCTCTAGCATGATATATCTGTCAGCGTTATCTCACACAATGGTTTCATCTAGTTTTGGCTGAAGATATAGGTTCATCTCTTCTTTTAGGGAAGGATGAATGGGCTGAGGTCTTTTAGATCGAACAATAGGAGAAGCCACCCATTTCTCTTTGTAAGATGAAGGAGGAGGAACCACACCATATAAAGGAGGAATGGGAAGTGTAGGAAGGAGACTAGGTCCATCATGAGGAGGAGGAATAGCTCTACCCTTAGCTTCATATTTGGTAGGAAGAGCATTTATATCCTTGGGAGGGAGAATGGACTCATCCATGGAAGAAGGAATTGATGTCTCTTTGGGAAGATGATTATTTATTTACTTAGGAGGAAGAATAACGTTATCCTCAAGAAGAGGCATATGATCATCATGAGAAAGCCTAAGTGTTGAATTTCTTGGTTTACTCAAGGATAAAATCATCTCATTTTTCCAATTTTGATATGATTTAAAGAGAGCATCACTTCTAGGTTGAAGAGGTTGGAACTTTTTAGAACAAAAGTATTCAAGACAAACATGTCCATGCCTCACTACAAGTTATTACATGTTATGATTAACAATTATGATTTTACCATTATGAGGAAATTTCAAACACTTATGAATAATAGAAGCCATTTCTTTCATGGAAGAGAGTCCATGATGTCCCAACTTCAAATGAAATTGATCAAATGTAGGAAAAAAGCAAATTGAACATCTGGGAATTTAGTGTTGACATCAATTGGAAGTGCGATAGAACCAATAGCAAGAAAAGAGAAGCCATAAAAAAACTCTAACTACCACATTAGTATTATCATGTATCACTTTATGCAATTAAAAAGTATAAAGAAATTCTTTAGTTATCACATTAACCATGAAAGCGAGATCTATAAGCACTCTTGTAGAAGGTATACCTTTGATGTTTTTGCTTATGTATAATGGACCATCAGGTTCTTTAATGGTCTCACTAGGATGAAATATGATGCACGAGTCATTAGGAGGTTCTTGTTGATCTACAAGGTTCACCACATTATTAGATTCAAGACCAACATCATTGGGAGAGAAAGAAATATGACTAGTCTCAATCACATTAGTGGAATGGGATGGTAAAGGATCAGTGAAAATATTAAGATTTTAATTAGGAGGAGCTACAAATTTATTTCATTTATCATTCACACCTGCCACATATATGGTATTGTTACCAATCAAATCTTAACTCTTACTTCTCAATGAAAAACACTTTTCAGTGTCATGACCATGTTGACGATGGTATTGACAAAAGGATTTAGCATCAAAGTAAGGTGAAGTTGTCAGATGGATCAATTGGTTTGATTGGGGGATTTTTTAACACATTCCTTTATAATAACTAAGAGATAATTCTATGCAAAGATTCATTCAAAGGAGTAAATTCTTTTTCTCTTGTAAAGTATTTAGACAAAGTAGGCACACATGTAGTGGCTGCTACTTGAATGTTGTTGTTGTTGTTGTCATTGAATATGATGAATCCTTTATTTAATTTTAACTTTACAAATGGTGGTTGACCACTATCACCCTTATCACTTGAAGCCATGGAAGGAGATTTCTCTAATTGGCTCACAGTCAATTGATAATTGTGAATTATTGCACACAACTACGGAAATGAAGTAAACTTAGTTAAGAGAAGTTTATCCCTAATTTATTTTTGCCAATTAGAAATAAAAATTCTTTGGATATCTTGATTAGCCATAGGAAAAGAAATATGAGAATACAAATGCTTATATCTGCCAATAAAATAAATCACTTTTTCTTTAACGCCCTGTTTACAATGCATCAAATTAGTCAAAGTAATTTTCGGACCAATGTTATTGTGAAATTGTTGAATAAAAGAATTATCCAATTGTTGAAAAGAGGTAATAGAATAAGGAAGAAAAGAACAATACCATTGCAGAGCTTTATCCCTTAATGTTCTGGTAATAAATTTTGCTAACAATCTTTGATCATGAGCAAAGTCACTACACAAAGTTTGGAATGTTTTAACATGAGTTAAGGGATCACCTTTTCCATTATAAATCTCCAATTGAGGGACTTCTACATGTTTTGGAGGGACAACTCTAACAATGTCATCGAATAATGGGCTCACTACATCAAATGTCGGTACATTATATTTAGATTGATTCATGGAAGCTATTTGTTGTTGTAAGGAGGACACTATTTGAGCTAGATTATTGATGGTAGCTTCAGTAGAAGGGTTGAAATTAGATATGATGGATTGAGAGGGAGGAGTAACATTTTTGAATGAAGGAAGAGATTGAGAATAAAGAGGTGGGACACTATGGTAGGTAGGAATCAAAGAAGATTAGGTAACAAATTGAAGACTCATAGGAGGAATGAAGGAATTGTGATTGAAGGAGTTGCCCCCTTGATGAACATTTATAGGTGGTGAATGTCATTGGGTAAAAATGGGAAGACTCATGGTAGGAGGAATGAAAGAAGAGGTATTTCCCCCATGACTAACACTTGTAGGTATGACATTTTGTGTAGAGGTAGCCATGATGTTTCATGTGAAGGTGGGATCACTAGTCATAGGAGTTGTCGAAGGAATGGAATAATTAACTTGACTAGGAGGTTGTGTAAAATGTAAGGCTTTCATGGGCATAATATTAGAATCAACAATATGAGAAATACCACGCAAAATATCAATACCATTCTTATCACTTTGAATCATTCATTTTAATTCTTCAATCAATGTGAGAGCTTCACTTTCCAGGTATTCTTGACTCATCTATTATTGAATATTGCCAAATTGATTGTCCACCTTCACTAAATGGTCAACATATACCCTAGTTAGTGATTCCTCATCATGAGAATTATCAAGAGGATAAATGTGAATATTTGTAGGATTGGAAGAACCACCAATATCCTCATTGAAAAATTTAGCCAAATTAGGCTTCATCTCCTCGATAATTAAACCTTGGGAAGCCTTAATTCTACAACTTATTCTTAAGGGGATACTATAGGTAGGACTAATAGTAGAAAAAATCATGCACTAAGGGAAGGAAATTGGAAAATTTGAATTTTGGAATCTAAGTTGCAAAATAATTGAATAATTCAAAATTCTAGGAAAAATGATTACCCAATTAGATGAACAAATTGATTAAAAGAATAAAGTGCAATAATGCAATCTCCTAGGAATTTGAAAATGAAAATTAACGACAAGAGACTAAAAAATAACCTCTTAATTTGAAAATTGAAAATTGATAGGAGGGAAGATTTAAATTTAAAATTAGGGTTGTCCAAAACTAACCTCCTAATTTTAAAATTTAAATTTTTGGAATGTTGAAATATTGAAGAAATTAATAAAATTTAAAATCTTAGGGTGTATGTAATTATCCACTTAATTTTAAAATATAAATTAAAAATTAAAATGTTGAAATTCAGATTTGCTTTCGACCTGAGGGTGACCTTAAATCCATAAAATTTCACAAACCTCTAGAATTGAACAACAAAATACAGTCCAAACGGGCTCCCAAAATTTGAGGAGAAAACGTCGGAACCAGGTAGCCCCCTCTTGGTCCAGCCAACTTTTTACCAAATTTTCAAGGAAGCAATATATGGTGATTTTAATGTGAATTCTAGAAGGATATGGAAATTGGAGACGTATAGATATGTGAAATAAGGCCTTGAAGGTCGAAATATGACACACTTACGATGTTCAATAAAATGATTAATTGAAAGAATGAAATGAAAAAGGGCATACTTAAGGTTAAGGGCCAACTTTTATGAACTTTGCGTTTAATTAAATTGATTAAATGCTTAAAGGAAAATTTGAAATTGCACAAGATTAATTTAAGTTTAAATATTAGGGTTTGTTGCATTAACCACTTAATTTTAAGAATTAAAATTTAAAAATTTGAATGTTGTAAGGTGGGAATGTGAATTTTGAAATTGAAGCAAGGACTTAAATCTGAAAATTAATTCAAGATCTACACAATCTAAAAGATCAATTTTAAAATTAGAAACTTGGGTTTTTTTATTTAACCACTTAATTTTTGAAATTTTGTTGAAAATTGAACATGTAAATGAAAAATTGAATTGTAAAATTGAAGATTTCTCAAATCTGAAACAATTAATCCAATTTAGACAAATTACAAGCTCAATTTTAATTTTAAAAAAATAGGGTTTTTGTTATTTTAATCTCTAAATTTTAGAAAATTGCAAAGAAATTAAATTTGTAATTGAAAATTTGAATTGTAAATTGCATACGCATCAAATATAAAAATGAAAATCAGAAGTAAGGATAAGACACATCGGGTTCACATAAATGTAAAGGGGGAAATTAGACGACTTGGCAATTTGCAACCTAGAAGGAGAAATCACCAAAGCACCTATTTTCACTCGGATGGGGAGATGCCTTTGCATTCAAAAGAGGGGGTAAATCCACTAGGTTTAGTCACTAATAAGATTAGGGCTGAATTCTAAGTAGATTGATTGAAATGGAATGTGTTCAACCCTCTTTTGCAAGTTGACTAGTTGAATTAAGACTAAGTGCTGGAAATGAAGACAAATATGAGAAAACGGTAAGTTATAAATTTAGGATTTCATCGTGCACTTGGATCTGAGAAGTATGAGGTGATTCGGAATTGCTCTGCATAAACTACCAAAAGTAGCAGCCTAGACCATGTCCCCTCTTGGTCCTCTAAAATTTTCGATCATTGAAAAGGGTTTTTCCGTCTCTGTATCTCAAGCTTATCCCGAGAGTTAGTTTTTTGCACACAGAAGGAAAGGGAAATATGTTGGGGATAGGGGTTTGCTTAAAGGCAAACCACAGTTTTGGAATTAACCAAGTGGTTGAAATAAAGTAATTGAAATGACTGAAAGTAGAAATCCTCCTCTTTGAGGGGATGTTGAATTGACTGAAAATGAAATGCTTATACCTCCACATGGAATTAGGACTCCATGGATTAGGATGACGATCTCCTCTTGAATTCTTGAAATCTTGACTCTAATTTTGCTCCAAAGCTTGAAGGAAGACTAAAAATGCTTAATTTCTCTTGAATGCTTGAATACATGATCTCTTGAATGCTTGAAGACCTCTTGTATGTGCTTGTGGATGTTTCATCCCCTCAAATGAGTGGGGAAATCCATCTTATATACTTGTCCATAGGAAAACAAATTAATTTTCTGGCATGAGCTAACATGGACTGGTTTTTCCCACTAAAATTTAAGATAGAAGAGGGGGTCCAAGATAGGTCCCCATTAGGGAGTGCCAAGGTGCCATGCCCCAGTCTTACCCTATTTTGGGCTAGGATCAAGGTGCCAATGAGGTGCGTCTTTGAGCTAGATGATATTTTTGGCATGTATTAGCATAATCAGGTCTTTGATCAGGTCAAGGAGCACAAACACTAAGGCGAAGACCCAAATGTGATAAAAATTGCAAGGGGTGCAATTTTAGGATGCTCCATATGAAAAAATGTAGTTCTATGGGAAAATAATTTTCTATACTTATCCATGATCTCCATGAAGTGGTGAAGATGCATATAGAAGGTCACAAACAATAGTACAAGTAACATGTAGATGAGAAACGGAGGGAACTTGATTTTCAGGTTGGAGACCTTGTCTTGGCCCATATTTGGAAGGAAAGGTTTCCTACTAGTGTTTGCAACAAACTCCAAATGAAGAAAGTTGTTCCTTGTATATTTCTTAGAAAATTCTCTACCAATGCATATGGAATATCTCTTCCTAAAGATTTGGGCATCTCTCCTGTTTTCAATGTGGTAGACCCATATCCTTATAGAGGAGATAGGAAAGAGGATGTAGTAGAGGCTGAGTCACCTATCATCCAAGAGAAACCAAGAACCACATCCATTACGCTAAAAAAAATAATTCATTCTTCATTGCCACTTGTTGAAGAAGACCCCAAAAAGATAATATTTCAAGTATCTGGTCAAGTGGAAACATCACCCATTGGAGGATTCTTCTTAGCTTACTGAACCAGAGATCACTAAGTTGGGTCATACCATTGCAAATCTCATGAGAAGGAGCTCGTGACTTCTTTTTCTACCTGGTGAGTTTGACGTAGGGCATCCCCCTCCCTCTCTTTTCTTTAGTATTTTTTCCCTCGTTTTTGGTTTGTTTTCTTTATTTTGGTTTTCGTTGAATAAGAAGGCCATGTGCCTCCTATTTTTTGGTGTCTAATAAACTTCCTATTACTATGTGTAAGTTACATACTGCCTACCACATTAGTGACAAGAAGACCCAACTATTGCAAGATCGAGGATGGTAGTCAATCAGTTATCAATCAACTGCTCAACCTATATAAGTAAGGATTGCTTAGTTTTTAGGGTTGGATGGTGGAGCTACAAATAGGGGATCAAACAAAAGAGAAGCATGACAAGGGAATCGAGAAGATAGGCCAATTGAGTGTGTGGGAAGAAAGGTCAAAATAAAGTTTGAGTGTTTTGAATTGTAATGTAACCTTTGCAGATTGGTTATTGTATGGGATTGAAGGACCTTTATAACGTGTTAGAAATCATTGTAATGGTGCATAATTGATATCGATTTTGTGCATTATTGTGTTTTTCTGGTATGAAACCCAAATTTTATTCTTGTTCTATTTTTGTTGTGGGATTGTTGGTTTATTTAATCTTGGTTAAGCCTAAACTTACTATTGTGAGATTCTGTGAGAAGCGAGAATTGAGCCAAGATCTGATGTCGGTTGTATATCACATGCAACTCCTCACACAACGGATGATCAAAGATCAAAATAGCTGAATGAAGATAATTTCAATATGAGAGACAAATAGAGACAAAGAGGAGAATTTGGAGAAGACTCTCACCGAGATATCACTCCACTAACTTAACTTGACTAGTGAAGGTGAGAGTATAGTTCTTATTATATAGAAAAATATAAGCATATACATCCAAGGGGTGCATTAACTCCTATTCCCCATAAAAAGTGGGAGGTTTTACCTTCTTGGTAAATGCCAAAACATGTGGCATAACCTCCTTACATGAAGACAAAAAAGGAGTTGAGAAAGTTGGCACATAAGGCCAAAAGAGGGTGTGAAACCCAACTACCCCATAACCCACTTAGGAAATGACAAAATAGTGGTTATGAGAGGTGGCACAACAAGCCAAAAGAGGGTGTGTACCTCAACTACCCATGTGAGGTGGAGAGTTACACATGTAGCTGAAGTATTTCACCACGTGTCCTCATATAAACCACTCCTATTAACCTAAGCAAGCTTAAATAATATATGTGTAGGAAAAATAAATACCCCCTAACATAAGGAAAATTAAAAACCTGCACTAACACCCCCCCTTAAGTGTAGCTTAGGTGGGTGAAAATATGGGTCCCGACAAATGCAACCATGTTAGGTACCCATGTACATAGATAGCCCCCTGAAAAGAAGAAGCCCCCCATAAGAGGAATAGCCCCCCGCTAAATAACAAGAGAAAGAAAGGAGGACTAAGAAGTCCCTCCTGAAGTAGACACCTATCGTATCCGAAGCAGAGATTGCAAATGAAGGAACTTTCTTAAGGTGAAGGGTTTGGTGAAGATGTTCGCAATTTGCTCCATTGTAGAACAATACTTAAGATCAATGATGCCTTCATGAATGAGCTCTTGACTATAGTGCATATGTATCTCAATGTGTTTCATCCTCTGGTGATGAACTGGATTTCTTGAGATCTGTATAGCACTTTGATTATCACAAAAGATGATAGTAGGCTTCCTAACTAGAATACCAAACTCAATGAGAATATTCTGAAGCCAAATAGCCTCAGTGGTGGCATTAACTGCCCCTCGATACTCAACCTCTATTGATGAAAGAGAAATTGCATACTGCTTTTTACTCGACCAACAAACTGGACTAGAACCAAGTGAGAAGCAATACCCTGAAGTGGATTTGCAATCCTGAGAATCACCCACCCAATCTGAATCCGTATATCCCACCAAGTCAATATCCATGCCTGCTGCATATGGAATTCCATAATTGTGAGTACCCTGAATGTAGTGGAGAATCCACTTAGCTGCTTTCCAATGCAACTCATGTGGCTCCTGCATGAATCTAGAAACCATGCCCACCGCATATGAAATGTCAAGTCTCTTATGAGTCAAGTAGATGAGGCTCCCAACAATTTACTGATATATAGTTCTATCAACCAAGGGTGAAGAGCAATTATCCTCAAGTTTGACCCTAGACAAAAAAGGAGTAGGTGCAGGCTTACAATCAGCCATGCAAAATCTAGAGAGCATATCGAGTGCATACTTGGGTTGTCCAAGGAAGATGCCTGAAGAAGATTGAGTAATCTCAATTCCCAAGAAGTAATGTAGAAGACATGAGTCTGACATCATAAATCTATCATGTAGATGAGTTTTCACTACCTTGATGGTAGATGAGTGACTCCTTGTGATCAAAAAGTCATCAACATAGAGAACTAGAAATGTGAGAGTATCATCCTGGTGCATAATGTAGATGTTTGGATCAGAATGGCATCGAGTAAGACCAACTATCAGAAGGAAGGAGTCCATCTTGGCATACCAAGCTCGAGGAGCTTGTTTGAGGCCATAGAGAGACTTTCGAAGTCGACACACAACTGAAGGATCTTGAACAAACCCTTGTGGCTGCTCCATGTAGATTTCCTCCTTAAGGTCACCATGAAGAAATGCACTCTTGACATCCATCTGATGAACTTCCCAATGATGGGTTGCAGCAATAGCAAGGACAAGCCAGATGGAATTCATCTTAGCAATTGGAGCAAAAGTCTAAAAACAATCAACCCTTGGAACTTGGGAAAAGCCTTTTGCTACCAAGTGAGCCTTATACTTATCAACTGACCCATCTGCTGCAAATTTTGTTCGATAGATCCACTTGCATCAAACAAGTTTCCTTCCCTTAGGAAGAGGAACTAAATCCCATGTGTGATTCGTTTCCAAGGAATTAAACTCTTCTTGCATTGCAGCATCCCATTCAGGAACACCTATAGCTTCCGGAAAAGACTGTGGATCAGAAGCTGAAGCAATGAAGAGATGTAAAGCTTGTTGAAATTGTGACCTAGTTCTTCTAAAATCTGATGGATCACCAAGCCAATCTCTTGCTGACTCAAAAGTTTGTCGAGCCCAAAGAGGCACTGAAGCTGGAGAGTCTGGGGGAGAAACATCAACCTCTAAACGATGACTATGAGAAGAATGTGACTCGTCACCATCACTATCACCATCTGAAGTTGAGGAAGAAGACTCCTCAACAGGATTAGGAGGATTAAGATCCTTAGAAGAACTGTCATCATCATGCAATGTCTCCAATGTGATAGTGGATGGAGAAGTGGTATGAGAAGAAATAGAAGAACTCTCCTCAAAATGAACACTCCTCTCAATGAACAACTCATGTGTAGAGGGATGGAGAAGTCTATACCCTTTGACATCATCTAGACACCCAACAAATATGCAAGGCTTGCTCTGCAGATCCATAGCCTTGTGTTTCTCTGCTGGAATGTGGGCCCATGCAAGGGAACCAAACACTCTGAAATGCTTAACTATAGGTTTCCGACTGGTCCAAGCTTAAAAAGGAGTTACCGCCTTCATAGCTTTATGATGAACTCGGCTCTAGATGTAACATGCACAATTGATGGCCTCTGCCCAATACTGAAGTGCCAAAGACCTTGAGTGAATCATACAATTTTCCATCTCCTTCAAGGACCTATTCTTTCGTTCTGCGACACCATTCTGCTGAGGGCTGTATGGAACTGTGTGCTACATGTTGATACCTTCTGAAGCACAAAATTGTTCAAACTAATTATTAACATATTCAACCCCATTATCTGTACGTAGAATCTTGATGAACTTCCCAGATTGTTTCTCTGCAAAAGCTCTGAAATCTAGAAAATTCTCAAATACCTCAGACTTTTGTTTGAGAATGTAAACCCATGTAAATCTGGAAAAGTCATCAATAAATGTTAAGACATATCTAGCCCTGCTCAAAGATGGTTGTGGAAATGGTCCTACCAAGTCACTATGTACCAACTCAAATAGTTGTGGAGCTCTCCATGCTTTGCCTTTATCATACTTCTTCCCAGGATGGTTACGAAGAATACATCCCTAGAAAACTCCATCAAAAAGTCAAATAGAAGGCAACCCTTAAACCATGTCTTGTTTACTGAGTTGTTGCAAGTAACGATAATTCAAGTGGCCAAATCATTGATGCCACAAATAACTAATCTCATCTACATGAGTGAGTAAAACTGTAGAAGGAGAGTCAGGAACAAAGTGAGAAAACTGATATAATCTGGATTGATGATCTTCTTTTCGCACAACAATAGTAGACCCATTATGCATTTCGCTGATTACCACTGTATCTGGTGTGAACTCAACTCGCTTGCTAGAACCAGTGTGAGTGATTTGATAAATAGATAGGAGATTAGTTGATAAAGATGGAACATAAAGGACATCCTTAAATGTTCCTTTGCCCACATCAACAGACCCTCTCCCATGCACTTCAACAGGAGTGTCATCGCCCATTAGTATGGAAGGCATAGGACATGGCTCTAAAGAGGTGAAATCATCTTTTGAAGAAGCCATGTGGTGCGAAGCACCTGAGTCAATTATCCAAGAATTGGGTTGTGAAGCAATAGCAACTAGGGCCTTACCCTTTCCTTTCCCTTTACTCTTATCTGTATCCTTAGAAGATCCTTCTGATGAACTCTATTTGACAGAATCAGGCACCATGATATTATTCTTTTCAAGAAGATTTGAAAGGTAATCAATTTGTTTCTTTAAACACTTATGTTCATCATGACCAAGCCTCTTACAATAAGAACACTTGACCTTCTCCTTCTTTGGTTGTTCATCTCTTGATGAAGAGGTTTGGTTATCTTCTTTTGAAGTAGCAGATTTCTAATCTTTTTTCTTCTCTCCTTGGTTCTTTTGTTTCTTATCTTGCATAGTAGACCCTTTTTGTTCTTTTGTGCCTTCATTTACAACTAAGGCATGTGACTTAGAGGGTTTTATTGTACCCATTTGAACCAATTTGTCTTGCTCCCTAGTGATTTTTGCAGCATATTCATCTAGAGAAGGCATTTTGAATGTGGTACCGAGGGCACATTTTGTAGTATAGAATGTAGAAACAAACATTGAATAGTTAGGACCAAGCTTAGAAAGAATACTCAAGATCAGTTGCTTATCATCTTTCTTAGTTCCACATCATTCCAACTACAATCTTACAGACTTAAGTTTAGTGAAGAAGCCTTGTATAGTACCAAAATTGGTTGGATTCAACCCCATGAGTTCATTCTCTAACTGATGACCTCT